>NW_025814834.1:29284166-30548333 GCF_022079265.1 Lynx rufus
ACGTGTTGCTGTATTTTATGAGAGACTTTGAAGAGGTAAAATACAGTGATAGAGAGCTAGCGGTCAGGGATGATGTCTGATTTCTGGCTTGTCTGCCAAATGGGTGTAGATGACATTGACTAATCTAGGGAATATGGGAGAAGGAGCAGGTGTCAAGAGAATGGTGATGAATTGAGTTATGGACACAATGAGATGAGGTTTCTATAAGACATGCTAATGTAGAGGTCCAGGAAGCAAGTGGATCCGGAGCCAAAGGGAAGGAAGTATATAAGCTGAAAATGTAGGTTAGGCAGTCATCAGCATAAAGATACAACAGAAGATGTAGGAGCAAGTAAGATTGCATAGCAGGGCAATGTAGCATGAGGAGAACAGAAAGCCCGAGACAAAACCCCGAGGAGAGAAACCAATTCTTAAGGGCAGGCGGAACAAGAGGAGCCTGCAAAGAATATTGGAAAGGACCAGCTAGAGAAATAAGAGACACAGAAACATTTTAAAAGCCAAGAAAAGGGAAAATTTCAAGAAGGAAGGAGCAGTCAAATGCCGCTCTGAAATCAAATGAGATAAGGGCTTCAAGTTTGGGTTGCATTTAGCAACAAGGACATCACTCAGACTCAGTGGGAATGACTCCAACAAAGGAAGCAGAGAGGAGTCTGTGGGAGAGAGGCAAAGGAAGAGGAGAGAGTAGAGAAGTGAGGTCAAAACTCTTCTTAGGATTTTGTCTTGAAAGGGGAGATGAAAGAAGGCAATGGTTGGAGAGGGATTAGGGGTCGTGGGAAGGTTTTGTGTGTTTAAGATGCAAGCATGTGAGCATCTTTAAACAGTGATGGGAAGGAGACAATAGGGGAAAAGAGGGCAATAAATAGAGGATGGGACCAGAAGTGAAAGAGATCTTAAATGCTGTCAGGTATTTCTCCATCAACTGTTTCGTGTTTTCCAAGTAACCATTGCAAAGTTTTCTACTTTCTTCAAATTCTTGATCTTCTCGCCCTCACTCACTATCAACCGAAGTAGCTCCTCATACCTCAAGAGAAAATGGAGCCATCAGACAGGAGCTCTCTGGACTTCCTGTATCCATGCCCATCTTTTTCTCCTTTCATCCTGATAAGCTGAGAGGTGTTCCAACTCCTGTTTGGAGCTATTGCCCCACTTTCCCCCCTCTCCCATCCATTCATTCAAATTTTCAAATAGCCCCAACTTTGTGGCAAGTGTGCACTAGGCCCAGGAGACACAAAGTTGGAAAACATATAGTCCTTCCCCCAAGGAGGCCAGAGTCTATTGGAGAGAAAGATAGGTAACCATACTATAAATAGACAATATTGTTAATGCTGTAATAAAAGTGTGAAGAGAGGGACACCTGGATGGCTCAGTTGGTTTAGTATCCAACTCTTGATTTCAGCTCAGGTCACAATCCCAGTGTTGTGGGATCGAGCCCCACATGAAGTCCCATGTCAAGCCCTGCGTCGGGCTCCATACAGAGAGTGAAGCCTCCTTGGGATTCTCTCTCTCCCCCTTTGTCCCTCTCCCCTGCTTGTACTCTCTCTTTCTCTAAGATAAAAAAAATTAATTTAAATTTTTTAAAAAATGTGAAGAGAGTCCTGAATGATCTCAAATGGTTCTTTTGGGCTCTCAGAAAATCCTGGTGTCTCCCACTTCCAAAGACCAGGCCCTCTCAGTTCACCAGTCCCAACCCATCAAGGAATATAATGGAAACCCTACAGAAAAATGCCATTTTAACATTGCAGAAGAAAACAAAAACCCCAATTCTCTGAGGTGCATTTGACTCAATAGAAAGAAAACTTTCTGTTTCGCAATACAAATGTACTCTTAATGTATTATCTTTAAGTGTTAAGTAAACAAAGCACCCCATACAATTTCAAGTGTTATCGTTTATTTCTTAGTAGCAAATTTTAATTGCCATGTTCCAGAGACAAGGTTGTGGAACAATACAGGAAAATTCTCAACATATATTTTAGGTTTCCCTTGGATATAGTTTGAGGGAGGATGGTAAATATGTTAGACAATGTAATTACCACCATATTGAGTTTGCTACATTAAGATTGAAGTGTATTCATGTATGAATAACTGAAATGTATGAAATATTCAAATTGTATCAGTTTAAACATGACACTTGAAATATGTAGTTCCCAATGGCTTCTCTCTCAGCAATGAACGGTCACCATCTGGGCATCATCAATAAGATACAGGGACCTGTCCCTAAACACTTCATAAAATGAATCTCATCTCAGAGAAAGACAGCAGTCACTAAAAAAGATCAAAAGGACTGTGTGGCAGAGATTACCATATGCCCCCCAATATCACTTTTTTCCCCATCTTCCTTTTAGTACTAGAAAACTCTTAATTTTCACTGGATACTTGGCCACTCAACTAAGAGACTTTATTTTCCAGATTTTCTTGAAGGTAGGTGTGGTCGTGTGATGATATTTTGGCCAATAGGACAAGCAAATTCTGCGTTATATCTTTCAAATGGAAGCTGGTTGCCCTTCATCCCCTCTTTACCTCTTCCCTTGGGCTGGGAAGAGGATGTGATGCTAATGGCATGGCTTTAACCATGCAGCTGTGGACAATAGTCCAAGGGATGACAGAGCCACAGGTCTCAGCAAACCTGAGACCCCAGCTTGCTGGTGGGGCAAGACCAGCCACCCATCTCACACTACTCCACATTCTCACCTCTGGACTGTTATGTAAAAAAGAAACTTTTAGCTTATTTGAGCCTTAGTATGTTCAGGTCTCTTTGTTACAGCAGCTTAGTCTGACCCTGACTAATACAGACTAGGTCTAGATAACTTTCCCCCCAAAAAGGAACCCCTGTTGGGGTCTTCTCATAGTCCATGGAAGATAACCATGTATCCCATTGGAGCTCAGTGATCACTAAGACCTCTAGAGGATCACCAACACCCAACCTGAGTCTAGAGAAAGCACCCAAGATGAGGACAGAAATTGAGTGTGACATACTCATCTTTAGCATACTGGCCTTGTGAGTTTCTGTTACATTCAATGCCAAAGAAGCAGTTAATTATGTTCATCAAGGTGTTTAAGGGAGAAAAACAACCAGGTAGTCAAGGCAAAGGCGTACTTCACCTCATTCCGGCGGTCCACCAATACAGACGGCAATCTAGCAGTGAAGGATTTTATAAGCAAAAATTATACAGCACAATTAGAATAAACAGCCCTTGGTGTTCACTGAGTGGTCAGCAATATGCTTTTATTTGTTCTAAGAGCTATTAGCATTGTGCTTCCACACATGGTCACAGTTTACTATTTTTCCCAGTGGCACCCTCCATATTTTTTTTCTATTATCCACTGAATGTTGTACTAAATACATATTAAAATATTTTTTTTCCTGAAACAGAAGCTTCTATTGCTAAACTGGTATACCAAAGCCTTTTCATTTTTCATAAGAGTGAGAGTTCGTTGCTGATTATAAACCCAGTAAACAAACATCCCTTTATTGCCTCATTGACAATTACACAATATCTTTACCCTTACCTACAGAATTTTATGGAAACTCTTTCAACAGAGTAGACATTTGTCATCTCAGGAGAAAGTCCCATTTAGACATTAACTACCTTAGCTTTATTAGAAACTCATTTTCCACAGATGTCCAGGCATGATTTGCTCCTTTTTATCAGGAAATAAATAATATCAGGTAATAGCTTCCTGTGGCAGAGGTTACATCTTTATTATACCCAGGGAAATAGATATCAACCAGTCGGAGAATAGCCAGATGGCTTACCCTTCTTATCAATAAAATTTAATTTTCACTAAGCCAATTGTGACCAAGCTCATTTTTAAATAAGAAGCCAACATTTAAGATTCTTATGTGAGGCAGCAAATATGACATCTATGAGCGTTTCCAATTTGCACTAACACACATCCCAAGCCAGAAACCTGGACCTTTTCTTTGGCACTAAGCCACTCATTCATCAAGCCCTACTGGTCCCAACCCATATGACCTCCTGAATCTGTCTACTTTTTGTGTTCCCGATGCCCAACAGTAGTGTAGTCCTGTCATTTCACACCCGGGTCACTGAAACAAGCAACTCATGCCTGTCCCGTCCTCCCTCCTCCATGCCATCACAATGGTCTGTTAAAAGCAGAAGCTCATTCTTTTTAGAAGAGAGCAAAATGCCTAAACGTGGTTTTAAATGTCTGTCTGATCTGCTCTCCTGTCTAGCTTCCTGCCTTATTTGCTACCTCCTTACCCCTTAACTCTGACATTATGTCCTATTTGTAGACGAATTATTGGCAGTTCACTCAAAATAGACAAAGTTCGCTTCTACCTCTGTGTCTTTGCAAACATTATTCCTTTTGCCGAAAATGCCTTTCCCACTGCCCTCCCCACTCCCTTTCACCTTGACGTTAGTCGCTAACTGCTGTTTTCCTTTCCCTTCCAGCATACACATCATCTTCCCAATGAAGACTTCCCTGGTCCTTCAAGACTACACTACCTACCCTTCCTATAGGCTTCCCCAGCATCTAAGTGAATGTTTGATAAACTTTATTGACCAACAACAGCCCTGTCAACGTTAACTGGTTAGTCAGTCTTGTAGGATCTTGTACAGATGATTAGCTAGGGCAGGGGGCAGGGTGTATGTTCAGACATGGTTATTACTCTGATTTCTGGTTCTGACATGCACACCCCCCAGCCCGCTGACCTTGATAATGTCACCAATAGATGCATCCATTAGAAGCTGCAATAAACTGCTCATATCAAAGGACAAAAATAACAGAGGCTTCAACAAAATAGAAGGTGATTGCTCTCTCACAGAAAGGAAAGTCCAAAGATGGACAGTCCTGGGCTCGTCTGCCACACCACAAAGTCATCAGGGACTACAGTTCCTCGTCTAGCTTCTTCACCACCTTTAGCGTACGACTTCCATTCTCAAAATGTCTCTGGGTCCCTAGACATCCAAGCTTCATTCCAAACGAGAAAAGGGCCAAAGTAAGGGGGGGGGGTCTTCCTGATGCCCTGCCTATGGTCTTTGGCTTATATCACATTGGCCGCCCCCGTACACAAGAAGCATTGTGGAATGAAGTCTTTCAGTTTGAGCACACTGGTGCCTCAAATAACATCTTATTTACAAAGAAGGGGGAGGTGAATACTGAGCAAACAACTAGCAGTTTATTCCACATTGAGAGTAGGTGTAGAATCCATTCTTCAAGAAAATAATTGCCCTGCTTTTCAAATTCAAATTTCACATAATCTAAGAAATCATGAGTTGCTCAGAAAGAAGAGTCACAGCAGGGACTTTCCAAACAGTACATTTCAGGGGTGGCTGAGTCGGTTAAGTGTCCGACTTCGGCTCCAGTCCCGATCTCATGGTTCGTGGGTTCAAGCCCCATGTTGGGCTCTATGCTGACAGCTCAGAGTCTGAAGCCTGCTTCAGATTCTGTCTCTGGCTCTCTCTGCCCCTCCCCCGCTTGTGCTCTGTCTCTAAAATAAATAAACATTTAAAAAAAATTTTGTAAACAGTACACTTCAAATATGAAAGAAGTTTTAAAAAATTTCAGATCACATATAATCTTTTAGGAACACCTCTTTAATATACAAGGAAGGATACCCTCATGCAGATACCTTACTTATTCATTCATATCATCCACAATGAACTACTAATGAGTAACATTGAACATATTACTTGATGTGCTCCTCGCTTTATGAAGCGGGATTGTTATTCCCACTTGTAGATAAGAACACTGAGGCAGAAAGTAGTTAAGTGACTTATGCAAAAATCACATTGCTGATGATAACACCAGCCGTTGAACCCAGGTCTGTCTGATGCTCTCTCTATCCTGTAATGCAACTTCTCCACAAGCCTCCCTCACTTCACTTGGACTAATGATTCTGACACTCCAAAAATAGAATTTCCATCATGTTGAGTTTGCTACATTGAGATTGAAGTGTATTCACAGATGAATCACTGAAATGTATGAAATATTCCAACTGTGTGAGTTCAAACATGACACCTAATACCTGAGCCCATGCTTGCTTAACCCTAATGGAAGATATTGGACACTTTACTGTGTTTAAGTATATGATGAGTGATTTAGATTACTCAGGGTCTTAAAGCTAGAAGGGTCTGTATAGATCGTCCAGAATCACTTTACTCATTTTTGAGATGAGAAAACCAAACTGGCTAACTGATTCGGTGAGTCACACAACCAATGAGTTGTACCGCTGAGGAGAGAACTCAGGTCCCCAGGCCTTCATTATTTCTAGGCTCTCTTCTTCTGTGGCACCGTTCAGCTTTCCCAAATTTTGCAGCCAGTGGTCTAAGCCTCTGCCACCCCTTGATACCTTTTACTTGATGGAACTATTTTTACTGAGTAGATACAAGTCAGAGATTTTCAAAGCCCATTCTAAATTCCCTGGCATCCTTAAGGCGCTCCATGATTCTCCTAATGAGAATTCATTGTTCTTTGCTTTCCACTTAACTTATACTTTGAAACTCCATGTTAGCACTTAATTCCTTCTGATTTATATTAATTATTTATGCTGGTCCCCCATTCTGTATTATACACCCTTTAAGGACATGTTTTTTATGGCCTTTCAGCCGTTGGTTACTCTTTTGTCCATACTAGACGTTCAACATGTTTTTATTGAATGAATGAATGAATGAATGAATGGAGTGAATGAATAATATAATCATATTTTAACATTTATTTTTAGTTTTTATTTTCATTTATTTTTAAAATTTTTTTAATATTTATTTTTGAGAGAGACAGAGACAGAGCACAAATGGTGGGAGGGGTGGAGAGGAAGGGAGACACAGAATCCAAAGCAGGTTCCAGGCTCTGAGCTGTCAGCACAGAGCCCGACATGGGGCTTGAACTCACAAACCCTGGAATCATGACCTTGCAATCAGATGCTTAATGGACTGAGCCACCCAGGCGCACACCCCCCCCTCCTTTTTTGTTAATTGAAGTATAGTTGATATCATGTTACCTTTGTTTCAGGCGTACAACATAGCGATTCAACAACTCTATACGTTATGCTACACTCACCAACTGTAGCTACCGTCTATCACCATAGACTCTACCATAATACATCGACAGATGCTCTAGGCTGTACCTTTCATCCCTGTGAATTATTCATTCTATAACTGGAAACCTGGTTTAGTAGGCTTAGTAGGGTGAGTATTTCTTTAAGTGTTTCTGTTTAAATGTGTGTCTCTCTAGATTTAAAAATAAACTAAGCTGTGCTCATTCCTCTATATTAGTACTTTTCACGTTGAGCTCTTTTTTGTCCACTTATTTGTTTGGCGTATCCTCTAGCAGAACCAAGGTCTGCACAAATAGGCTTATTTACATGTGCTTCCCCACATTCCCTAATGCCCAGCACTGTGTGTGACAGAGCCAGCACTCAAGCGTCCAATAAATGGGAGATAAAGTGAGTGAATCTCTTCCATTTCACAGACACTCCTAGGATTTTTGCAGCTTCAGTCCAAATCTTTCTGAAGCATAGCCCCACAGAAGTAAATACCTCAAAACAGCTATGTTGTTCTTCCAAAGAAATTATTGTAGAATGTGTGAGAACATTCCGTGGGCAAAGATGCAATGTGTCTCAGGAAAAATGGAAGTGTGGCTGTCAAGGAGAAAAGACATAAGGACAAAAGTCTTTGGCACTGTATCATTAAATATTCCCAGTAATGCCAGCTACTCACCAACCACAGTACTTTGGTGCCCACACAACAATGAGCAATTCTTGCTCATGTCTCTGGGATGTCTGATTAGACAGCTCTGCTAATCTTGGCTGGGCTTGGCTGGGTGGTTCTTCTGGTCTCAGTTAAACTATTTCACAAGTACAAGGAGACTTACCAACGTGCGGGGGGATCAGCTGGCTTGAAGCTGAGATAGAATACTCTTGGCTGGAATGACGAGGCTAACTCATCTCATTTCCAAGTATTTCTAATCATCTAACAGGTTAGCACAGATGTTCTTATGGTAAGGAAGAAGGCAAGAATGAGATTAAGCCTGACTGCACCAAGTGCTTTCAAGCCTCTGCTTACGTCGTGCTTGCCAATAACTCATTGGCCAAAGCAAGTTTCACGTCTGAGACCAGAGCCAAAATGGAAGATCACTATAAAGTTGTGTAGCCAACAGGAAGGGGTGGAGAAATGGAGCCAGTTTTGCAAACCTACCACAGAATAAAGACTGAATGTTGCTTGCTGAAATCTTTTGCGCCTAGCATGTAATAGTAGACTCCAGAAATATTTGTAAAATAGATGTGCAGATCAACGGATGGATAGGTGAATGGATAAATTAATGAAGCTAGTCTATGGGGCTCTGAACACAGACTAGTCATCCATAATTCTACTATTAACTAGATTATGCCAGCAAGAAAATATTTGTCCTGAGATTTCCAGAAGAAATATAGTATCTTACAAAAGTAGAAACAAGCACACACTTACTGGGTCCATCAAGCAGCTCCAGGGATGTGTTCTTCAGAATATGATGAGCACGAAGTACTTGTCCAAGGTATCTACCCTTCTTTAGTTATCACAAATCTTCCTGTGCAACTGAGTGTTTATCACAATCACTTTAAAGACATTCTAATATCTCCAATTCTCGCTTTCTTACTACACAAAACGAAAACATCAGAAAAGTATCTTTGGTCTCAATTACAAGTTTTTTATTGCAAGGGCAGCAACACTAAAAGCCTCCTGAACCACAGCTAACCTCTGACAAAGCCATGCAAAAATTCATGGAGTTTTTAAGTAGATCTCTACTCAGGAACGTTTAGTAGGGGAGAGAAATCTCCACTGGTGATTAGATTGCGATAGAAAAATTCTCCACTGAAACAGAGAGCTCCTATAGCCTCCTCCTTTATCTAAACCCTCAAACCGCACATAGCATTCTAGTAAAATGGATTTAATAGAAAATTAATTTACCAAGTCCAAGGGTTAGGATGGTGAGACTTCTATGTCACAGGAAGAACAACATGCCTGTTCCAAGAAAAAAACTTAAATCTTTTGGGGAGTTCTGTATAATACACAAGTGACAAATATTAATTGTTGATAGTATTTAATGCTTTGGATTGCTCTGAGGAACATGAAAACTTGGGTATGTATAGTTAGCTCAATAACTAACATTTGTTGACCCTTAGTATAGGACAGTCTCTGTGCTAAGCACTCTTTATTCATCGTCTCATTTAATCCTTACAATATCCTATAACAGGGGTATCTTTCAAATGTTTACATTTTCCTGTACACATTACATTTCCTGTGCACATGTTGTCCTGGCGCAATTTTTGATGACATTCTCTTTCACTCTTAACAAGTGACCTGGTTTGGATGATTGCTATGATCATCCTGGTTGAAAAAAAAAAACAAACCACAAAAACAAAAACAACAACTGCCTGCACAGCTAGCGAATGGCTGATCTAGGACTATCAAATGGGTTAGTCTTATACCAGAGGCATCAGTTTTGCCTCATTGTCCTACAAGTTCAACCATAACAATGACTGACACTAGGCCCTTCTTCTGGCATCTGTCAACCTAAGTACGGAAACCAAGAGTGTAGAGATCCTCAAGTGTAATAAGACTAGAACGCAGAACTTCAGTAAGTTCTAGTTATATTTCCAAAAGACGGGAAAACTGAATGGCCCCTAGAGTTGGAAAACAAGAAGGGAATAGATGCTTTCCAAAGCAAAGCCCCTGGGTAGAAATTAATTAATCCTTTGGGTAGAAATTAAAACATTCTTTTATATGCTTAAATATCAATTAATGTATTGGATTCCTATTGCATTTATTGGAATATGCACATTGAAGACACCACGATTTTGTCCTAGTTCTCAAGTAAAAGAGAAGACAAGTTTGCAGTTGGAATATCCTTCCTCTTTCCCATTTATTTTGCTACCGGTAAATAGCAACATTTATCTCCGTTTTTTTTTTTTTTTTTTTTTCCAGCAGGACAGATAGTTTGTATTTTCAAAGAGGGTCAATTTGGGTAAAATGTAAAGCAACAAAATCAAAATGCGTTCTTTCAAAGTCCCACCCCTTCCCCCAGTAGTAAAGATTATGTACAGTAGCAGCACAGAAATGTAAAAGAACTAAGGAGGAAAATGGTAGAGGAAATGCAAATAAGTGCATTTCTTGTATTTATTCATGATACAAATAAATACATTCTTGTATTTATTCTTTCCTGCACAAAGAGACAATCACCCAGGTTCCTTAGATTACATTGACTGTTCTTTGCTAATGCATAACACTAGGAATTCGTTCATAACACGTGTCCTGTAAGCAAGTCAAACTGGAAAAAAAGTTAACTTGGAGGAGTGGTTGTTTGCCCTTATAAAAGAACCCCCCCTGAATTCTCTTGAGAAAATATATAGACCAAATCAAAGGAGGAGGAAATAATAAGTCCAGAAAATTGACAGGGGTAGAAGTCAGCCCAACTTACAAGAACAGAGACGAAATAAGAGTCAAGGAATTAAAAAAGCAACTAGGATAAACACCTAGAGATGTGAGAGGAGAGGAAGTATAGAAATAAGGCCTTCTTACAGAAGAATTAGAAAGCGTGGCGGTGGCTAGATCGCTCCCCCAAACTACAATCTACGTAGTGAAGCCAGAACGCCTCTAACTCATGGGAGATAAACCCATTTCGACAGTGAGAACAGATGTTCCAGTGGCTTGATGGCTCTGGAGAGATCTGTGAGGCAGTCATGCAAACCCCACCTAGAAGACGCGCAGAGAGGGAAAGCAAGAGGAAGGAAACGCACTGACTCATAAGGGAAGAAAGGAGCTGGGCAGTCGCTCTGCCAGCTGCCTGACCCTACCTAGAGCCCCACCTAAACCGTCCCAAGCTCATGAGACTGTCAGCCCTGTAGCTCCATGATCTCCCTTAGTCACAGTGCTCTGGGTGGCACATGGGTCAAAATGATTTCCTTCTTACTAATATTGACACCCCTGCGCATGGAATTATTCTTCCATTCTGTTTGCAGGGCAGAGAGAGCGAGCAAGTGAGCCCCTCATCACTTGTTTTCTTGTGGGGCCAACAGGCGCTGACGTTACTTTCTAGTATGGAGACCCTGTCTCCTGGAAGACTATTACCGAGAGCTCTCATTGTCTCCTCCAGACACGGTCATCCAGGTCCTTGAAGCCTTTCCTCCTGAGAGGCAATGCCCAGGTTTTAAGAATTAATGCAGTTGGAGAAGACAATTTTTTAAAAAATCGGTGTTAAGGAAATAAAGCTGCTCATGATGAGAAACACGTAAAGGCAAGGCACTTGGGAAATGAGACTCTGTCCCTCTGGCGGCTCTCCGGAGATGGGTTCCAAATGCAAGGACCCACCCAAATCCATTAAAGGGTGATTATCAGAAAACAGAGAGGCCACAAAGAGCTCCACACAGGCCAACGTCTGATCCCGGCAGCTCTGGATTTTGACAGCTGTCTCTGTTCTACCAACTTTTGTTTGGGCCCTCTTTCAGGTGGTAAGTGTTCTACTATCACTAACACTACAAATAATAACAATGACACAAAAGTACGTAGTTAGCACTTATTTGTGCTTGCTGTGTATGGTAAGGAGCATAATGGCCCCTGCCTCCACCCTCAAAGGTGTCCTCAGAAACCATGAATATTGAATGTGTTATGTGACACGGCAAGGGAGAATTAAGGTTGTTAATCAATCTGACCTTTAAATAGGCAGATTATCCTGGATTACCTGGTGGGCATAATGTCATCACAAAGACACGAGCAGAAGGGGACACAGTCAGTGTCAGATCGAAGAGACGTGAGAAAGACCGGCCGTTGTAGACTTCGAAGACAGAGGAAGGGGCCGCGAGCCAAAGAATGCAGACAGGCCCCTAAAGCTGGAAGCGCAGCAAGGACAGCGAAAACCAGATTCGTTTCCAGAGTGAGAAGAAAGGAAGGCGGTCCTGCCAACGCCTTGAATTGATCCTCCTAAGTCCCATTTTGGAGCTCCAGCAATATAAGGTACTAAATGTGTGTTGTTTTAAGACACCGGGTTTGCCCAAATGTGTCACAGCAACAATAGGCAACTAACACACTCTGCCAGACTTGGGGCCAAGCGTTTCCTGTCCAACGATCTCCGATTCTTACAACACTGCAATAAAGACATGATCATCGCATTCACGCAAATGAGGAAACTGAAGCTCCCGATGTTAAGTGACTTGCCTTAGGTGTTGGCTAGCAAGATGCTGAGCTAGAACGCCATGCGGGTCTGTTTGACTCCAAGGCCCATATCTCTTCTCTATTCAACACTAACCCACAGGAAAACACACCCAAAACGACGTTAGCACCACGTCCAGATAGGCACCACTCCACCCCAGCTGTTACACTGGCTCTCTCAAGCTGAACAAAGCATGCGCGCGCACTCATACACACACACACACACACACACACAGAGTCAATTACCATTTAAAAATAGCTCCCTATCCAAATGGCCACATGAAAGTAGTATTTTGGTCTAATTGGTCCTCATTTATTCACTGTATAGGACTCTTCTGAAAAAAAAGGATAGAAAGGGCAAGGGGAGACTTGTGAACGTAGCCTGAAAGCTTGGCTGAAAGCACTTTGAATCAATAAGCAAGCCAATGCTCTGGTCTGGGAAATTTACTATAGTCAAGTTTGAAATGCTTTTCACTTTTATAATTAATTACTGTGGGTAATGCTTCTTGTTATTATTTTTATAATTAATTACCAAGCATTGCTAGTAGCCAGCAACTTTTCACACATTGCTTAAGCATGCGGAGATAAAAAATCAGAACCGTAACTATAGTGCGTGTTCATGGATTACTAAAATACTCACATAAGAATTACACACTAATTCAACCACAATAAAAAAAAATTACACTTGAAGAGCTTATTATATACTATTCCTTCCCCTTCTGAGAAACATTTGAGCAGAAGCCTAGCATGGTTACCATGGCAACTATAATGCAAAATTGTCAGTAACTTTATGAATTGCAAATTCCTCTAAGGGTGTTGGGGAATTTTTTTTTTCCGACTTCCATTTTTAACCATCTCATATGCATTATTCCAGCAATATGTTAAACAAGGTTTTTGGGAACTCATGCATCATTTCAAAACAAGCCATGTTCTAAATGCTCAAATTCCATTATTCTAACAAGAGAAAGCTAAACAGGGAACACCCAATTTGCTGAATATTAAATCGTCCATTGTTTTTAACTGAGTTCTGAACACATTTACTACCCTCACCTTTCCTGAAGAGGATCCTATTAGTCAAATAAAAGGAATCACTATATTCTCCATCATTGTCTGCATCTCTCTGAGAATGGAAAAAGGGATAGTCCCAGTTTAAAACAAAACAAAACAAAACAAAAACGCACAATCCCACAATCCTCTTTTCCCTCCAAGTAATTTCAGTTACATTGTATCTGGAACCTTTAATCAAGTGAATGGTCAATGTCCACTGTTGTCCCCTCTCAATCCCATCTTCTGTGTTCTCAATAGACTATGAAAATGACCCAGAGAAGTTCCTTGAGTAGCCAGTTTCCCAACATGGATTGTTTGCGCTGGGAGGTTAGAGACATGGAAGGTAGCCAAAAACATTGTGTGACAATGTGAGTGCTTTCTCATTTACAAATACTGGTAATGAGGTGGGGGGCGGGTACACACAGAATCATAATTGGTTCTGGTGTTAGCACTGCCATTTCCTCGGTATCTGGCTTCGGACAAGGCATTTATGCTCTACGAGCTTCAGCTTCCTCGTCTTTAAAACAAGGATTTTAATTTTTGCCCTGTCCATTTCACAGGTCTGTTATAAGGATCACATGAGATCATGTATTTGAAAGCTACCATGCCCTATTAAAATACTGGTAGCAATTCTTGTGAATTTTTATTTCACATAACCAGGACTAAGAACCTCTAAAATATGAATATTCCTTATTTTCAGAGCCTGATCTCAAGAAGATAAATGCTGACTCATGTCTTGGGGGGGGGGGTCCTCAGGGCTTAGAAAATAGATGGAAATAAAGGTAAAAACAAAAATATCAGAATGAAATCCTATTTTATACAGGAAGACCTAAATTATTGCCTCTGATGAGTTTCCAAGTTGCAAGGCCTATTTGTTTGCAAGACTATACACAGAAAATGGCTGCATTCAAGGCACATCTCTAAGACAAGTGTGCGTCCATATGCTCACTGAGCTCAGGGAGCAACAGCATTTTGTGAAGACAAGTGAGTCTACTGATTTGTTCCTCTCTGTGCTGTTTGGCAGCAACTTCTCGAGGTCAGAGGAATGTTAGTTGTTTTCCTATTCTTGAACAGTAGCCTTCAAAAAAGATGTAAGTACGGCATAACCTCTGTCAGATATGAATTATTATATACAAGATGGAGAAATATGGTGGGGAGGTTTTAAAAGACTGAGACCCTGTTGGTTTCCGAGGACTTTGTGTTCATTCCTTCATTTGTTCATTAAACAGACACTTCCTGAGAGCCAATTCTACTCTATTGTAGAAAATAAAGGGAAAAACCAAACATGTTTGCTCTCATGAAGAGCTCTTCAACTTATTGGTGGGGAGAGATTATACACTTCTTTTTCCTAGCCCTAACTGCATCTAAGGGCTATCAGGACCCAGAAATGACAAAGCCTACTGCACATGGGGCAGGAACGAATGAGGAGAGACATCACAGAGAATGTGTGTTTGAGCTGCATTGATATAGGAGTTTGCCAGGTGGAGAAGAGATAGCAGGGATTTTGAAGAGTAGGAGGCATATGGAAATGCTTGGAAAGATGAGATTGGAAAGTCAAAGACCCCCGTGGCTAGAGCACAGGATGCGAAGGATGGAGAATAATGACCAAAGAATCTCAAATAGCAGGTTCAGCATGCATACAGCATGCAGTGTGTGCATAAGCAAGGAGAAGTCCTGAAGATTTTATTTATTTTATTTTATTTTATTTTATTTTATTTTATTTTATTTTCTGAAGATTTTAAATAAGAAAGAGGAACGACACTGTCAGACCTGGGTTCTCAGCAGGGCTCTTTAGGAGTAGCAGAGGCAACCAAGGTAAGTACAAGTGGTCAAAGTCACTGCCATGTCCAACAGGAGAGTCTGCGTTCCTCAGAGCAGACTTAAAACCCAATGGCCCTGAGGCCACGAAAAGCCTGGGAAAACTGCAGGAAGGAAGTCAGGAGTCACTCAACTCCTCAACTTCCCAAAGAGTGAGAAAAAGTTTGGAAGACTGTCGGCATTATCTCAGAAGGTGAGCACACAAACTACACAGTATCTCTGCCTTCCCAAGTTTGGCAATAATACAAAAATGCGGTCGATTCCCTTCACTTCAAGTAACTCACACCAGATGCTGATGCCCTTCGACTCCTCCACAGCGACGGTTCCCAAAATCATTTCTTTCCAGAGGTCAGGCATCTGGAGCTCATTAAATCCCACACGCCAACATTTTAACTGTGTAAAACTTTTTATGTGCAGTGCAATTTAGTGTTGAATTTGATTTACAAAGCACTGTGTATTCTTCGTTCTGGGATGACAGTTTGCTTGCCTAAGAGCTTAATCGTGGTTTGGGGCAATGGGAAAGACCTTTGGCCAAAGCTGGAATTGGAAATCTAGGCTTATGCTCATCATTCGTAAAGAATGGAGAGCTTTGTGTCTTAGAAAAGATCTGTATGACCTCCTTGTTATACAGGTAAGGAAACCAAGACCCAAAGAATTAAATGACAGAGGTAGAGGCTGAAACTCAGGCCTCTTGATTATCAGCCCAATGGCCTTTCCTCTCATTCCCCTGCCTTTTTACAGTTCAAAACACACACACACACACACGCACACACACACACACACACGGGGGAGAGAGAGAGAGAGAGAGAGAGAGGGAGAGAGAGAGAAAAGAGAAGAGGAAAAGAAAGAAAAGTATTGAAAAGAAAAAAGAAAAGAGGAGGGGGTCCTATTTGTGATGAAATTTATTAAAAAATGAAAAAAAATTACCTATGTATAATGTACCGGCACTTTTGTATCTTAGTATAAAACTGAGAGAAAATTGATGAGATTTGTTTGAAAATGACCTGTCCTCTGATTGTATAAAGTTATGTAATACATGACATATGGCTCCTGAATCGAATCTGAAATGTTCAATAACTTGCTCAAAGTCACATGGCTCATGAATCTAGGTCTGGGTTTTTTCATCTGTAAAATGGGCATAATAACATATACATCAATGTTGGATTGTTTTATTTAATTACTTTTTGAGAAAAATGCTTAAAAGACAGTGGCTATTATTCTATTTTGTATATCATATATGTGGGTTTGAGTCTAAAATAGTTTCCCTGGGAACTCACCATATATTCATTCCCATGATGCTGTCATTGTTCAAAATATTTGGTACGTTTTTCCCTTGGGACTGCTGCCAGAGCTAGTTTTTACATCTTAAGAGAGAATTATCCCTTTAAGCCTACATTTTGGCCAAAAAGAGTTCTACTCAGTTTTATCAACTTCATTCACCAATGTTAGCTGTGAAGGAGTTTTAACCATTTGTGAAAACCACAGCCAAATACAAAAGATGAAGATTCGCCACGACTGAAGATTCTCAAAAGAATCTGCTTCCTGAAGGGGAGGGGATGCATTTTGTATTTGCTGGGCCAGGTCCAGAAACCCCGGGAAAGTCACAAGCCGTGGAACCAAACCCTGTTCCAGAGTTGAGAAGGTGGGAAATGGGGGTGTTGATGATTCAAGGTCAGCCCTTGGGAAGCTGGAACTTTTGAGATAGAAATATTGCCTCTCAGAAACAATTACATGTGGATCTTCACAAGCAGGAAAGATCATTGTAGCTCTGGGAATGATTAATTCCAATTCTGTATGAGGGATAGAGGGAAGGAGAAGGCTTGTGAGGGCCACTCATGACCTTGAATGCAAAGCAGCCTGTGGAAGACACAAAAGAACACCCAAGCCGCTCCTACCCCATCCTTACTCAGGGTAAACTTATCCCCTCCCCTCTCCACTGAGACAGATAAACATACACACACACACACACACACATGTACATGCATGCGTGTGCCCACACATATACACGTGTGCACCTATACATGCGTGCACATGCATGCATACGTACATGCACATGCGTACTACATACATGTACATATATGCATGTGTGCATGCGTGCACGCACACATGCACACATACACACGATTACAAATAGACTCCCTGTCTCGGGTTAGGTTCTAGGGTTAGCATCTTGCCTGCAAATTGCACCTCAAACATTTTCATTCTTCATGTTGTTATCATTATAACCCTATCATTACACTGCTGGTTAATCATGAATAAAACAATAAACATAGAAAAAATCCTTTCCCTGGTGAGCATAAATAATTGCAGATGAATACCTCTCGTTTGGGCCCCGCACCATGGAACGTCATATGCTATTACAAGCAATATCAGAGGATGTTTTGTTGCAAGGAATAATTTTTTCTAATTGTAATGTTTATTCCCTTCAGATTCCGGCCTCCTCCTGAAGGCCCTACAAAGTTACTGAGAGGGAGTTTGCAGCTCTTGCCTGCAATTTATGGAAATATCCTTTCTCTCTGATAATAATCCTAATGTGAAAACGTGAAACCAAGCTGAAGAGGGCAGAAAATTTTTCTTTAACCAGAAGTTAAAAGGAAAAACACGTAGGATATGGATTCTAGAGTGAGCTTAGCTGCTGGGGGCGAAGGAGCAAGGAAAGGAAATCCAGCATTTCCTTTGAAAATATATCATGCACTTGAAAGGCTTTCCCAAGGTGAAACCAGCCTATCGTATGGGTGGATCGTAGTTAGGCTGGAAGCAGCTCGATTTTCTTCCCTCCCCTGCCCATTGTTCCCGCCCGGCCACCTCTCCCTCCTCGCCCAGCAAGGATACCTCAGACATACACTGGAGCATTTGGGGCCCCCTTGGATATTAGAACAGCCTCATGTTCAAGTATTAAAAGTTATCTACTGACCTATTCTCTAAACATTCTAATCTCTCACGCACTTAAGATTCCTCTTCTGAGCTTAGTAATGAGCAAGTCTCTGCTTCTGCTGTTGTCCATCTTGTTCTCTCTCCCAGTCCCACTGGCCCCCTGGTTGTGCTGCCAGAGTCAGGATCCTATCTCTGGCCTCCTCGATGTTCAAAAGACTCACATCAAGCTCTCCAAAGAATCCTGAGTCAAGATTTCGGGAGTGTCACTCCATGAGTCATGGCTGTCCCTCACCGAGTGAACAATGAGTCCAGGCATCAGACATGCCCTCCAGGACGAGAGCCATCCCCTCCCCCTTCCTCTCCGTACACTCAGCTCCCTGTGTGGCAGGTGGCTCTAGCTAGGATTACAGATCATGTTTCTCCGGAGGACGTGTCAGCTTTTGACTTAACCAAACGTTTTAAGCATAATATCCTTCTCTATTATCATTTTAGGCAATGTATAGAGATAAATATGATTTCAAAGCTCTAACACATGAAGTATGGATTTTTAGATTAATTAGAGTATACAACTCTGACATATAAAAGTTCATACTCATAAATAGTATTTCCACAAGACTCCGGTCAAGAATGGTCTCATATTGATAGTAAAATTCATCCCTGATCAATTAAAGTGAACCCAGAAAGCCTTGCCAAACATACATAAGACGCTTAATTCTTTCGTAAATTCCTATGAAATGGATGAATAGGTGGATGGATGGATAGATGGATCGATGAAATATTTCTAAAGCACCAAATCTAGGAGGTCGACATGGAATTAGAGATGAATTTGGTTTCTTATTCTTCAATAATAGTTGTGACCTTGGGAAATGCCATTTAACCTCTTCACATCTCAATGTCCTTGTCTGTAAATAGATACAAATGCTGTAATCATCACAAAGACTTACTATGAGCGCCAGATAAGATAACCTTGGGAGCTGGAAAGCTTCATGTGACAGAAAGGTATTAGTGAGATGGATGCAGAAGTTCTACAGCTGTTGCCTTGAACAATTTCCATGTTTCTGTGACTCACTTCGACTACCTGCAAAATAGACACGGAAAGACTTCTCGCCAGCTTTCCTTACGAGGCAGCGCACGTGGGGCCTATGGGAGGCCCTTTGATTTCAGGCCCCAGTAGATCTAACTAGCTGTACAGCCATGGACCAGTCATCCAAATCTCTGTGCTACTGTTCTCTCAGCTGTTTGAAAGGATAATGATGACTACGTCGGAGAGCGGCTGTGGGAGTCACATGTCTTAAAGCAGCACAGTGCCTAGAACATAGACAACAGTACTCAGCCTATGCAATTATTAGAATCAACAGTGTCCTGTGAATCTCCGGTGAAAATACCATGGGGTTGCCTCTCCCTTTATTGCCTAGATTCAGTCATTTCTGAATAAGCTCCGTTGCTATGGTTACCTTCCAAAGACACCACATTTGAAAATGTGTTGGGAGATAGGGATTGAAGGCAGAAGGCTTTAGTGGAGGACACAAAGCAACTTCAGGAACTGAGACATGTTGATACATGTGAACCCTTTCTCTTGGAAACCGAAGTCACATTTTGCCAAAATGGAAATGAACTCAGGAAGTGGAGTTTCAGAAGTTCCGAATTTGGCCAGCCTCCTTCCCCCATCACCGGGACCTCAAGGACAGGTATATCTGGCCCTGAACCAACTCCTCAGCCTCTCAGTTTTCTCCCCCAGGATCTGGCAGTCTGAAGGATGTTGGTTGCCAGACAGAATTCATCAGATTCACTTCCCAGATGCTATCGCTTCTGATGCCGAATAAAAAATAGGTTGCCCAGAAATCGAGGTTGGAAAGGACAAGTGCGGCTGAGAAATGCACAGTGATATATATGCACAGAACGATAAAGGGCTACTCTCATTGAAAATTCATTAGCGTATATATTTGAATATTCCAGGGGTCTTCACATCCCTCGAATCCCATACTCAGTCCCTGCAGGGGCCAGCGCTAACATCCTAGGCTAAACTGTCTCCCACAGCAGTGTTATAAATGGTTTTCGATCTGTCAAAATCAGTCACGGCTCCAACAGGGAATGAATAAAAGTTGGCCTGACCGCGCTTCCTGTTTCTAACTACAGAACCCAAGACCTGATGGGCAAGAGTATTGTACACTCGGTCCTACTAAAAAGACTCTTTCTTCCTGGTCATTTTTCCCCAGACCTCCTAGGGAGCTGTCCTGCTCTTATTTGAAATTCAAACCAGAAGGAAGTCACCTCTAAAAATACCAAGTTTCCCCGTTTTCCTTTTCACGATGATGCAGCACCACCTAGGGGACATTTCCATTCATTTCTTGCTATTTGCACTATAAAATTCCTTTTAAAATGTTACAGTCCTCCTTATCTACATGAGAAACGCACAGGAGCTTCTCTGAACACAGTTTTCTAGATTCAGCTCCAGACTTACGTCAGGTGGAAACCCTCGTGGACTAATTTATTACACGATGATCACTGCCACGGGTTGTGGTTCACATTTATAATCACCGAGGAAAATTGGCTTTATTATTACATAAACTACCAATTAGTAAGCACCTACCACATGACAAGGTATATATATATTTATTTCTAATATACACGGTAGTCCTTCAAATTGGCCATTAGCATCCCCATTTTACATAGGAAGAAATCAAGGCTTGGAGAAGTTTTGAGAAACTTCCCCAGGATCCGAGACCAGGGTTGTCTTACTCTTTCCACTACAAAATGCTATCCCTTTATCTTAATGTGAGTTGCGCCTACATGGCAGTGAGGCTGCTCATTTTAATGATTATAAGGCAGAACATTCAAATAACTATTGTCTTTCAAAGGAGTCACCTTGAAGCCTGTACTGTCATTCTAACGACTAATACTCATAACACTTCTGAGTGTCTGTTATGGAAACTGCCTGCAGAGCTGTGAGTTGCACCACACAATCTCCTGTTATATGATGTCACGTGTTTAATGAAAACCTGGCAGAGATTCCCTGATGTCAAGTAGTGTACGTTTTTCAGGCCCATCCTCTGACGATTTTGATTCAGTACATGTGGGAAATAGTCCAGGAGTTGGTATTTTCATGAGGAATTGAAGTAAATGTCATCTTCAGGAAAGTCTTAGAAATACAAGTGCAATGATACCTGCACGAGCTTTGGGGTGACACAGACTTGGGTTGTGGATCTAGGTCAGTCTTTCTTCTAGTTGTGTACCCCTAAGAAAGTCACTAAAGTCCTGAAGTATCAAGTTCCTCATCTATAAGATGATATTAATATTTATTAATAGCCACCAAACAGAGTTGTGGTATGGAATGAATGAGATTATGGATGTGAAGTGCTCATATGGCTTATAGGAGGCACTTTGTAAATGGTCATTGCTATTGTAACGTAAGCATCCTTTCGGTCATCAAATTTGTTCTATGTGACAAATATTTCCAAATATTAAATCCATGGTGAAAGGATATCAGGACGCATAAAATATACTACAGTAACATGTGCTTAGTTCTAAAATTAACAACTAAAGACTCATAGGAGAGAAGATGAAAGATAATAGATCGATAGGGACAGAAATATGTAATCTTTAGGGTATGCAAATGCTTAGGAAATGAGAAACCGACATTTAAAACAGTTTGACATTCAAGAGAATAACACGTTTCTGGGAAAAAAAGAAAAAACCCACACACATTATACAAGAGATGGAAGCAACCCAAGTGTCCACGGATGGATGAATGAGTAAGTAAAATGTGGTACATACATACAATAGGATACCATTCAGACTTAAGCAGGAAGGAAATTCTGACTTATGCTACAGCCTAGATAAATGTGAAAGATGCTATGCTGAATGAAATAAGCCATCACACAAAAGGACAAATACTGTATGATTCCACTCATGTGGGTGCATTTAAAAAATGGTTCCAGGGGTTGGCACAAAAACAGACACTCAGATCGATGGAACAGAATAGAGAACCCAGAAATGGACCCACAAACATATGGCCAACTAATCTTTGGCAAAGCAGGAAAAGAATATCCAAAGGAATCAAGACGGTCTCTTCAGCAAGTGGTGCTGGAAAACTGGACAGCGACATGCAAAATGAACCTGGACCACTTTCTTACACCAGACACAAAAATAAACTCAAAATGGATGAAAGACCTCAATGTAAGACAGGAAGCCATCAAAATCCTCAAGGAGAAAGCAGGTGAAAACCTCTTCAGCCTTGCCTGCAGCAACTTCTTACTCAACACGTCTCTGGAGGCAGGGGAAACAAAAGCAAAAATGAACTGTTGGGACCTCATCAAAATAAAAAGCTTCTGCACAGTGAAGGAAACAATCAGAAAAACTAAAAGGCAACCGACAGAATGGGAGAAGATACTTACAAATGACCTATCAGATAAAGGGTTAGTATCCAAAATCTAGAAAGAACATATCAAACTCAACACCCAAAAACCAAATAATCCAGTGAAGAAATGGGCAAAAGACATGAATAGACACTTCCCAAAGAAGACATCCAGATGGCCAACCGACACATGAAAAAATGCTCAGCATCACACATCATCAGGCAAATACAAATCAAAACCACAATGAGATACCACCTCACACCTGTCAGAATGGCTAACGTTAACAACTCAGGCAACAACAGATGTTGGCAAGGATGTGGAGAAAGAGGATCTCTTGCATTGTTGGTGGGAATGCAAGCTGGTGCAGCCACTCTGGAAAACAGTATGGAGGTTCCTCAAAAAAACTAAAAATAGAACTACCCCACGACCCAGCAATTGCACTACTAGGCATTTATCCACGGGATACAGGTGTGCTGTTTCGAAGGGACACATGCACCCCCATATTTATAGCAGCACCATTAACAATAGCCAAAGTATGGAAAGAGCCCAGATGTCCATCGATGGATGAATGGATAAAGAAGATGTGGTATATATACAATGGAGTGTTACTCAGCAACCAAAAAGAATGAAAGCTTGCCATTTGCAACTATGTGGATGCAAGTAGAGGGTATTACACTAAGCGAAATTAGTCAGAGAATGACAAATTATCATATACTTCACTCATATGAGGACTTTAAGAGACAAAACAGATGAACATAAGGGAAGGGAAGCAAAAATAATATAAAAACAGGGAGGGGGACAAAACATAAGAGACTTTTAAATATGGAGAACAAACAGAAGGTTACTGGAGGGGTTGTGGGAGGGAGGATGGGCTAAATGGGTAAGGGGCATTAAGGAATCTACTCCTGAAATCATTGTTGCACTATATGCTAACTAATTTGGATATAAATTTTAAAAAAATTTTTAAATTATAAAAAAATAAATTAAAAAAAAAAACAGTTCCAGGGGCGCCTGGGTGGCTCAGTTCATTAAGCATCCAACTTCAGCTCAGGTCATGATCTCACGGTTCATGAGTTTGAGCCCTGCATCAGGCTCTGTGCTGATGGTGCAGAGCCTGTTTGGGATTCTCTCTCTCTCTCTCTCCCTGTCTCTGGCTAACTCTCCCTCTCTCTCTCTCTCAAAATAAATAAACTTAAAAAAATTGGTTCCAAAATATGTGTATTCTACCACAATTAAGAATATTTTTAAATTTTAAAAAAACCACATGGGTGTCAAAATCAAAATGAAATGTGGCTTCTAGATTGTCTTGCTGGGTTTGTGTTTCTTTAAAGAGTGCCACGTGAGACACTCTGGCTTAGAAATGCATAGAGCACATTTTTTTTTTTTTAAATGAGCAAGTAAATTCACAGGTACTTTTACGTCCACATTCTCCAAACTGTGACCAGCACCGCCTTGCTCGCCTCTGTTTTTCTTTAAAGCTACATGGTTACCCACGATCACCCAAGAAATATTACTGGGCAAGGTGGGAGGCTGAGCCTGGAAAACCTGTTCTGAGTTCACTGCCCGGGCTTGAGGCGGGGCTTCGAGAGAAATGGCTGAGGAGCATGGCTCTCCCGGAGAACATTGAGGGAGTGCGCTCTCTTACAACACTGCAGCGTGCACAGAGTCCTGCCCAGGGGCAGCTGGGTGAAGAGGAGGCGCATCAAAGGCACAGCCCATCCAGGACTGGACTGTGTGAGCCCCTCTCGACTGCAGCCCGCAGCGGCAGAGCGGATGCAACTTGATTTGCACCGTAAGCTGGTGAAGAGGGCATTGCCTCGTTTCAGTTAACTGTGATTTTCCTTGAGACCAGCATTTAATAAGATAGATGGGGTCTTTTCTGATGAGTCTACGTGACATCGAAGCTCTTCAAAGGTCCCCAAACTATGATGGCGTTGGCTTTTTGTCTAATTTAACTTAAAAGTCATTACTTTTAAGATGAAAGTACATATTTATCAAATTCCACGTCTTTCCCCATTTGTGGCACTTTTCACAAAAAAGACGAATGGATTTCCTGAAACAAGTGGGCAAAAGTTAGATGCCATTCTTTCCCTCTTCAGGGTGACGTGGGTCCTGGCGTACAGAGGTCACCTGAGATGGAACTGGTGGGCTTCCGGAGTTGAAAACTGGAGAAGTATGGTGACAGCTGGGTGCACGAGTAGAATATAAAGGCAGGAGGGCTGGTTTCACCTTTCAACTGCCAGGGAAAATTTATTGCTGTCTAAAAGAACCCCCTGAGGGTGAGGGACGTGTAAAACCAGCTGGCAGCATCCATGGATGGCCCTGGTGGCTCTTAGTAACGTAATGGATGTCTCTAGCCTTGAGTGAGACTCTTCAGAGCAAAATTCAGAAAGTGTTTTTAAAAGGTATCCCATTTTTGGCTCTGGGATAGATAGATTAGATAGATAGATAGATAGATAGATAGATAGATAGATAGATAGATAGATAAGATAGATAAGATGGATAGATAGATAGATAGATAGATAGATAAGATGGATAGGTAGATAGATAGATAGATAGATAAGATAGATAAGATAGATAAATAGATAGATACATACATACATAGATAAGATGGATAGGTAGGTAGATAGATAGATAAGACAGATAGATGAGATAGATAGATAGATAGATAGATAAGATGGATAGGTAGATAGATAGATATATAAGATAGATAGATAAGATGGATAGGTAGGTAGATAGATAGATAAGATAGATGAGATAGATAGATAGATAAGATGGATAGGTAGATAGATAGATAGATAAGATGGATAGGTAGATAGATAGATAAGATGGATAGATAGATAAGATAAGATAGATAGATTAGATAGATAAGATGGATAGGTAGATAGATAGATAAGATAGATAGATAGATAGATAGATAGATAGATAATGAGATGGAGAGGTAGATAGATAGATAAGATAGGTAGATAGATGATAGATTAGATAGATAGATAGATAAGATGGATAGGTAGATAAGATAGGTAGATGATAGATAGATAGATAGATAGATCGATCGATATGTTATAGTTCCTTTATCCATCAACACTCGGTAGCTGATAACAAAAAGCACTCCATCTAGCTCCATCTAAGCTTAAACACCATGTGATTGGATGTTAACTTCTGGCCATCCACAGAGCTTGCTTCCTCTTTCTTACAAGATGATTGGGAGAGCTAACAGAGCAGCCTTTAGTCTGACTTCCGGGTGTGACTCTTGGACCACCAGCCCGGAACTGGCTGTCTAGAAGAGCTCCTAGCCCTGCCCACAGCACGGACATCGGAAAATCACGGTGCCGCTGCCTGCTTGTTAGTTCTAAGGCCACAGAACCTACCGGCAGAACGCTGCCCCACATCCCGCTGGAGCATGCCCTATTTGCTATCCAGAAAAATCAGATGCTCCACAGTCGTGGCCAGAGAGAGCAGACATAATGGTTTCCATCTCATCTGGGCTTCCTAATCTCAAACAGGAACATCTGCTTGGAGGAAACCAGGTCACATCTGGAATTCAAGCCATAAGGGGGTGCTTGGGAAATGTACAGACTTCAGTTCCCTGGGCCCCTCCGCGAGCCGTAGCGCATCCATGTGCCGCAAGTGGGTTAAAAGTGTATCACACACACGCGCTCAGAACTTCATCATTACTTGGAAATACCTGGTGTGAAAAAAATTCAATTGCAATTCAAACCCATTTGTATTAGCACACACACACAAAAAAACCCACTTCTCATTTGTCAATGGCAGAACGAGAAGAGCTATTAGGCTTTAAATAGAATTTTCAATTTTTGAATGGATTTTAAAAAATGGTTTCAAATTGTTTCAGCAGCTACTTACATAAACCAAGTTTCTCGTCAATGGTGATTGCCAAGAATTCGAAGAGCTCGTCATTAAAATATCTTGATCAAGAATTGGATATAGCCATTTCAAGCATACAACTTGATATTTAACAGTCTGGAAAGCAAGATCAAGTTTCTCATTAAGGCGTTTTAAAAAATGTATTTGGGAATTTTGCACAAAATCAATATTCCTCTCAAATACTTTGGATTTTACTGATTTTAGTTCTTATAGCGTATGGAGAAAATACAATATTTTGTTCTACTAAACTCCAAATAAAAATCTCAAAATAATCTTTAGCTTTGTGCTATGAAAACACTGTCAATTTCTTTTTTTTTAAAGTTTCTTATTTACCAAATCTCATTCTTTTTTAAATGTATTTTAATGTTTATTTATTTTTGAGAGAGAGAGAGAGACGGAGTGTGAGTAGGGGAGGGCAGAGAGAGACACACACACAGAATCCGAAGTAAGTTCCAGGATCTGAGCTGTCAGCACGGAGCCCAACACAGGGCTGGAACTCACAAATTGTGAAATCATGACCTCAGCCAAAGTAGGACACTTAACAGACAGAGCCACCCAGGTGCCCAACACTATCATTTTCTATGTGCACCACAACGTTAAAAAGGGAGGACTTGGAATGGAGGAGAATGAGCCACAGTCTACAAGATTTCACAGTAAATTTAAGAAAATTATTTACTTGCCACATTGACATTCTAAGCAGAGGATCATGCTCTTGTCTCCTTTCCCTTTTAAAATTTAGTTAGCAGAATGTATTACATGCACCACCACCATCACTATTGTTCCATCTCATAAAAAACCCGCAAGAAATTTTCAGATTATATATAGTCTCTCTTTGTATGTTACCCAACCTTGTTCATTCTCCTCTGTACAGCCAGCTCTGAAAACCCAACTCGGTGACCCTTTCCCTCTGACCTCCTCTTCCCTGTTCTTTGGGCCTTTTCGCACATCTCTTGACAAACAAAAATGGCATCTTATCTCATAAGCAACTTGAGAGAATCCCTGTCTTTTTTTTTTTTTTTTTTTTAACGTTTATTTATTTTTGAGACAGAGAGAGACAGAGCATGAACGGGGGAGGGTCAGAGAGAGAGGGAGACACAGAATCTGAAACAGGCTCCAGGCTCTGAGCGGTCAGCACAGAGCCCGACGCGGGCTCGAACTCACGGACTGCGAGATCGTGACCTGAGCCGAAGTCGGACGCTCAACCGACTGAGCCACCCAGGTGCCCCGAGGATCCCCGTCTTAACGTCTTTATATCCCCCCATTATTCTAGGTATACACTAAGTAAGCTCTTGGTGGTTATCACTAATTGCTAAAATGCTGTTTGGAGAATCAAACATTAAGAACGGATGGAGATGAACTCATGATTTGTTTTCTGATTTTAAGTGTAATACATATTCATTCTTGCAAATATGAAAAATAAGGTATGAAGAAAATAAAAATCACAATTCTGTTTTTAAATTTTTTAAATGTTTATTTTTAAAGTTTATTTATTTGGAGAGAGAGGCAGCACGATTAGGGGAAGAGCAGAGAGAGAAGGAGGGAGAGAGAGAATCCCAAGCAGGCTCCATGCTGTCAATGCAGAGCCTGACGCAGGGCTTGAACCCACAAAACTATGAGATCATGACCCGAGGCAAAGCCAAGAGTCAGACACTCAACTGACTGAGCCACCCAGGTGCCCCAAATGTTTATTTTCTAGAGAAAGAGATACAACGTGGGTGTCACGTTGGAGAGGGAGACAGGATCAGAAATGGGCTCTGCACTGACAGCAGAGAGCCTGATGTGGGGCTTCAACCCACAAACTGTGAGATCATGACTCCAGCTGAAGTAGGACACTCAACCTACTGAGCCACCTAGGTGTCCCCATAATCACAATTCTATTCAGAACTATCATTCTCTCCATCTCTTTCCTTCCTATCTTTTTCTGTACTACTATGCATTATATAAGCTGCTAAGAAAATTTTTTTTTGTTTATTTATTTATTTAGAGAGAGAGAGAGGCAGAGTGAGAAGAAGAGAGAATCCCAAGCAGGCTCTGGACTGTCAATGAAGAGCCCGATGAAGGGCTCGAACTCATGAACTGTGAGATTATGATCTGGGCTGAAATCAAGAGTTGGACCCTGAACTGACTGAGCCACCCAGGCACCCCTAAGCTGCATGTTTTAAAAATAATATTTGGATCCCAATATGGAGTTGGTGTTTGCTTTTCCATTTAATATCATTGTAAACTTTCCCCGTCAAGTAAATTGTAGCACATCCAGATATTTTACAACTATTAAAATGATGTCTTAGAACAGTGCTTCTCAAATTTTAATGAGCATACATTAACCTGGGATATTGTCAAAATATGGGTTCTGGTTAGTAGGTCTTGAGATGGGTCCCAAGATTCTGCATTTCTATCAACCTTCCAGATGACGCCAACACCATGGGTCCATGGACCACACTGAGTAGCAAGAGCTTAGAGAGTATATATATTCCAGTAATGATGAACACACATAATTTTCAATGTCTGGCTCATATGTGGTGAAATATCACATCAATGGAGCGATAAGAATCCTTACACACAATGCAGGAGTAATACAAATATTTATCACGTATATACTCTGTATGCATATAGGCACAAAGATCATTAAAAATCTAATGCTGGTCAATTTCAATCCATATCAATATTTCTAAGATCTGGATGCATGCACCCAAAGGACATTCCATAGAGACAGAAAGCAGATCAGTGGTTTGCAGGGAACAAAGGCAAAGGCAAAGAAGGAAGAAATTTTTAGGGGTGGTGGATATGTTCACGATCTTGATTGTGGTGATATTTTATATGTAAAATCTGATAAAACTGATCAAATTGTACACTGTAAACATACGCAGTTCATCGTCAATTATGCTTCAATAAAGCTATTTCTTTTTTTAAATCCAGGAGGGAAGCCACAAAATGCATCCCACAAAGGTATTTACATTCCTCCAGCAGTATACACAAGTGCGTGCCTCATTACACCTATGGCAGCATTGTAATTCTTAAAAGGAAGAAAAAAAAAAACCACTGCTAATTTGAAAGGCAAACATACCTCATTTGTTTGAATGTGCATGTCTCTGATTGGTAGTCGACTGAAATTTTTTCATGTTGATCAGCTCTTTGCTCATTTTTCTTTTGTTATGTTAGTGTTTCTTGCCAACTTACAGGAGCTCTTTCTTTAGCTAGCTGTCAAAAATATGTCATCTATATTTTCCCCTCAGCTTGATGTTCACCTTTGTGTATACTTGATGGAATGTAATATAAGTAGACATTTTAAAGAAGCCCAAGAATAAAATAATCATAATAATCATCTTGACACTGCTCCAAATACACACAAAGCTCAGAGTCTGAACACAGAATCAGGTATAAAGAACATGGAAGTCTTTTCTAATCACCTAATTTCTTTCACGAGGTGAAAGACCGATTACCAGAGACTACATGAGAAGCAAGCCGTCTATATAAACACGTCAACTTCTAACTTTCACATTCATGCTTTGGTTGGTTGTTACAGTAAAATAGGTTGGTTCATCCTTTCTAGAGTGGAGTTAGTGGTACTAAGATACAAAATGTTTTGTGACTTGATCAAGAGCAGTCAGAATTTGAATGTATAAACTCCCACCTTTTATTGAAACCTCTCAGTGTATGAGAAATGAGTCCATGAAATCAAACCGGGGTTGTGTGGTTTGGGTTTTTTCGCTTGTTTTGTTTTCTTTTGTTTTGATCCACTGAATACCAGGAAAGGAGAATATGTAAATATCCTCCTGGAATGGGAAGTAAATGTTTCTATCCTGAGAAGACTTATATATTATTACTTAAACGTTCCCCCTTCACCATACCTGGAGTCTCACAAGATTGTTTTTAGACCAAAAACCAACGAAGAGTGCCGACACTGGTAATACCTATTTAAAGAGGAATGCCTTTTTATGTACCACGACAACTGGTACAAATGCAAGAAAACGACTTCCCCAAAAGGTAATTACAAGTATTCATAAAACTGTCCCATCCTGGGCACCTGGGTGACTCAAGTCAGTTGAGCGTCCAGCTTTGGCTCAGGTCATGATCTCATGGTTTGGGAGTTCGAGCTCCGCATTGGGCTCTCGGCTGTCAGCACAGAGCCCACTTCGGATCCTCTGTCCCCCTCTCTCTCAAAAAAAAAACAAAAACTGTCCAATCCTTTGACTATGAGCCATAATTAAGCCACTAGAAGCAACAGATACACACAAAACATTTAAAGAATGAATTTTGGTTTCTTTAGTCAAAGATTTTCAAACTTCATTCTGAAGCTTATAAGGGTTAAAATCATTTGGCCGAGGCCACAAAGCTAAGTGCCGTCCAATCTGAAGCCAGAATCCAGATCTGCTGAGACCCAAGCTAAAGGGCAGTAGAGGATGAAATGAAGCAGCAATCAATGATGGGGCTTAGACTCCAGGAAAATCAAGTTCCTGGAGCTTTAACCTCCTCATCCATAAAATGAGGTGAGTTAAATGATTGCTAAACTTCCTTTCACCCCGAACCTTTTCTAAATGCTGGATAAGCGGGTAAAACCTCAAGAGTTGCAGTCCTGTGCTGGACCTTTATTGCCACTCCAGGGTTCCTCGACTCTCTCTTAAGCCCATGTCACCTCAGGCTCACACTCCAGCCCTGCCCTATGATCTGCATCGCCGTGGCAAATAATCTATCTTCGTTTTAGAGATAAGGAAGCAGGGGCCCCAGGAGGATCATAAAGAGAGTTACGATACTGGGAAAGAATACATCTGAATACTTGGCCGGGTCTGGCAGAGAATAAGGTGTCCAATAATTGCATGTCTGTGTATTTGGGGTATCTTAGTCCATCCGGGCTGATGTTAACAGAATGCCATTAGTTGCGTGGTTTATAAACAACAAAAATTCTCAATAGATCTGGAGGCTGAGAAGTCTTGAGATCAAGGCTCTGGCAGACTGTGTCTGGTGGAGGCCCTCTTCCTGGCTCACAGATGGTCATCTTCTGTGTCCTCAAATGGCAGAGCACCAAGGGAGCTCTCTGGGGTCTCTTTAGGAGGACCAACACCACTCATGAGGGCTCCACCATCATGGATTAATCACCTCCCAACGCTCTACCTCAAACACCATCATGCTTGGGTTAGGATTCGACATAAGAATTAGGAGGGATGACAGAAACATCCAGTCTTTTGCATTGGGATAAAATACTTATTAAATTACATGGCACTCGGGTTTCATAAATGAAATTCACTATATCCACAGTGAGTCAAACACTAGGTAGACAGCTATACTGCAAATTTGAACAAATGTTGTTTGGTTGTTTTTGTTTTTTTTTTAACATTTATTCATTTTTGAGAAAGAGAGACAGAGCACAAGCAGGGGTGGGGCAGAGAGAGAGACACACACAGAATCTGAAGCAGGCCTTTAAGCTGTCAGCACAGAGCCCGACGAGGGGCTTGAATTCTAGAACTGTGAGATCATGACCCGAGCCAAAGTTGGACACTTAACTGACTGAGCCACCCAGGCGCCCCTTGAATAAATGTTTCAATGAAGGAATAAACAAGAAAAAAACGGGGGGGGAGTGCACCTACAGGTGGCTCAGCCGGTTAAGCATCCAACTCTTGATTTCGGCTCAGGTCATGTTCTCACAGTTGTGAGACTGAGCCCGTTGGGCTTCATGCTGGGTGTGCAGCCTGCTTGGGATTCTCTCTCCTCCTCTCTGTCCCTCTCCGGCTCACACTCTCTCTCTGAGGGGGAAAAAAAAAAAGGAACAAACGTAACTGAAAAATAGTCCTCAGCTCTGACTCACAACATAGCTCAGCTATATATTTAATTTAAAAGACTTCCTGAAATGGTGGGGAGAGGGGAAGAAAGGGAAAAGGAACGACCTCAATAATGGCAACAACAGTTACATGTCAGCAACCCACAGCCTAGCAGTTTTAATAAATTTAGACTCGTTGCCATGTCTGTACTGTCTTCGCTGTGCAGTTCTTAGTGTGGCTCACGAGCCACTTCCACCTAGAATGCCTGTTACAAAAGCAGACGCCTGGCCTGCAGGCATTTGTCACATCATTTCTTAAATTCTGTGATTTGAGCACCGGGTCCAATGGCCACGAAAAAGGCAGTCCGTGCCTGAATTCTAGAACAGCGTATGCAGTAAGAGTGCAAATATGCAGGTCTCGAACGCAAGACCACCGTGCCACCTTAGCTGCTGCCCTTCACAACTAAGAAGCCAGTGTTCAATGCATCAAAGCTCACGAGCCAAAATAAAACCTCATGAATCTGTCACATATCTGTGCACTGGAGGAAACAGGTTGGGTTGGAAAAGTGATCCCCCTGGAGTTTTCTTAGCACCTTCTAAAATGCCAATAACAACACTCTCCCACTCTTCAAATTAATTTTAACAGTGAACTGAAGTGATACTTTTTGTTATAGTGACTAGTCAGGTAGATTCCACTGACAACTGAATTACAGTCTTTATTAAAGTTATTTTACAAATTTACGTCTCCCAATATGAAAAGGCGGCTTCCATTTTAACACGTGCTTTGCAGATTTACATCAGCAGTAGGAAAGGCTTCAGCTGAATAGAGTTCAGTCTTCAAAAACGTGACTACATCCTTCATCTGCAGTCTTTCTATCTCCCAGTTATGGACCTTACCAAAGAAAGGAGAAAATAATCAGTTTGCAAGAAGACAACACGTAAAATAAAAGCTAGTTTCAAGATCCAAGCATATCAACGTGATATCAAGCCAACTGCTCTTCAAAAGCAAGTGCTGGGGCGCCTGGGTGGCTCAGTCCATTGAGAGTCCAACTTCGGCTCAGGTCATGATCTCACAGCTCGTGAGTTCAAGCCCCGCGTCGGGCACTGTGCTGACAGCTCAGAGCCTGGAGCCTGCTTCGGATTCTGTGTCTCCCTCTCTCTCTGCCCCTAACCCACTCGCATTCTGTCTCTGTCTCTCTCAAAAATAAATAAAAATATTAACAAGAAAAAATTTTAAAGCAAGTGCTATCTTATGATTACTCATATTTTACAGGGTAAGAGAATGTGCCAGGTAGGGTTGAAGAAAGCTCTATCAGTGAAAATTCTAAAAAGTTTAAAGGTCTCTGGGGCACGTGGGTGGCCCAAATGGTTAAGCATCCAACTCTGGATTTAGGCTCAAGTCATGATCTCATGGTTTGTGGGATAGAGCCCCATGTCGAGGGCCCTGCTTGGGATTGTCTGTCTCCCTCTCTCTCTGCACTCCCCTTCTCAAAAATAAATAAACGTTTAAAAAACTAAGGTCCTCTAAAGGGTGAAAAAATCCCTTTCTTGGGATAATCTTCCTTAGAATACATACAATATCCCTTATGGGGAAAAAGCTTAAACAGTAGCCCATTAAGAGAAATGTGGCATCTTAACCTCAGTAATATACATGTAATCCATTTTTGGATAGGAAAGTATCATAACGTAAATGTGAATGTTTACATTTCACATAATATGCAGGACCAAATGAGTGGCAATTAGATAGATCCCAATGCTAACATATATATAAACTCATTCACAAGGTTCTTGCTCCATACAGAGACATCTGGAAAGGCTGGTCACGCAAAGCTGTGGAGTTGGAATCAAGATGAGATGTGAGCTCCCCTCTTATAAGCAGCTAGCTTTTCCTGGAGACATACTTCCTACAGTAGCCTCACACCAGCCCATGAAAACAAAGCTTAAATTCTCATCTTTCTTTCCCTTAAGGAACTCTGCGAAATGAATATGATGTCATGGGTCTTAAATAAGAAATTTTTCCTCTTACCAAAAAGGATTAAAGTTGACCAAATGTAGCATTTATAAAACTCCTAGTAAATGACAGCTATCAGCTGAGTAAAAACCAAATCACGTACAGAAATGTTCTTTTCCAAAGAATTACTGCAATACTGCTGACGATTCCTCTAGAGTCCTTGTGACCACCCTCAACCACAACATCCCCAGCAGAACAGACATCAGTCACTGAAGAGTATCTCATGTGCATTTTCTTCTTACCAAGATTACATGAAAACCCATTACTTTCAAATGCCGCATTTTCATAGCAAGGAATCCTCTGGGGTGGGTTAAATCCAAACAGTAAGTAGATCTAGGAACACACAGCACAGCTACTCTGAAGACAAAAATGCACAAAAGGAGACCCGTTATTAATGAGATTGCACGTACAATCTGCTGTGCTCCTATTCTTTGCAGATTTCATGGCTGAGCTCTCTGCCAACCATAGGCCTCACCGTTCCCCACTGCCCCTCCCGTCCTCCACCTCCTTGTTACTCGGCCTTTACAAACACTCCAGCACATGAAGGCTGCTTTAGAAACCAAAAGCTTGCAATAATGCTTTACGCAGCTATCCCTCAACCACCTTCAAGGATGGCTACATTCTTGATGAGGAAAATATCCAGATAGGAAAGCATTTCAAGGCTTTCCTGTGCAGTGTTCAATCTCTGACCCGAATATAATTATTTATGCTACTAGAAGTACTGATGTAGAAAAACGAAATGGCAAATGTTCTCCTTGTATACACATGGTCCAGAGAGAGCAGCATCTGAAAACCAGAGAGACCAAATACAAAACAGGAAACGCTAAGAGAAAGGCCAAACTGTTAAAAAGATAAAATCTGTATGTGTAACAAAATATGGAAGGCGTAATTTGTTTTTTCATTGTTCTTGGCCTTTTGGAAAGATTAAGTTGGCTGGGGGGAAAATAAGACATTTGTATCCTTTCTCTCTTCTGTTATACTTTGGCTGTTATCTGAGATAACATAAGAGAAATTTTATCTTTTAAAGGAATGCTCACATTCCTTACTTCTCCTCAGGACTTTAGGCTGAAAGCTTGTATATTATTAGGCCAGAACAATGGAGTACCTGAAAAAGAACAATTAGCTTTCACAGAGGTCACAGAGAAAGCTATTCCTTCAGGGGAGATGGGTGACAGTACAGGGAAGATCACAGTGAAACAGATGGACAAGGAACAAGCTAGATGGATTCAGAAAAGGGTAAAGTTAAAGAGTCGTATGAGAATGGAGAGGGATGAGCAGGTTAAGAGTCTGAACGCCTACAGATCTGTTTCTATACCTCTCCCTACTGTATTTACGTGCATGTCCTATAAAGCAATCGAGAGACAGTTTCCTTGGGGTCGGGATCCACGTCTGCCTCTACTTCGTGCACCCCGCAGGGCCTAGCAGAGCCTTTGTACGAAGGCTGACCGAACACGGGGTGTCGCAACATGACCGGAAGCACCTGCTTCACTGGCTCGGCAGGACATGCTCTGGAGCACAGTATCACAATTCTCCAGAGACACACGGTTTGTAGTATGCGAGTCAAGGAAACGGCTTATGATTAACTTCAATACAGTCTGACCCATACACGATACAACTTCATTAAAAAGCTAAAGTTTCTCTACCTTTGGAAAGATCCTGGTGGTAGAACAAAATATTTACTGGGTATTTAATTTTCATAGATGCCTTCATTTTTTATGATGACTATTACACTATCTTGTCAAAAGTTTATATTGCACTGATAGTTTCAATCATGTTGACATTGTTTTATTGTAGTATTCAGCTTTAAAACCTGATTTTTAAAAACTTCCTATTAAAAAAGAAAACACACACACTGCCTATTTAACAGCTCAACTCCAGTCCACTGTCTTTAATCAATGTCCACATTTATACCTAAGGAGATTAATGGATGAAAAGTCTCTTGGTACATTATAAGTTCTACACAAATATAAGGTCTTAGTATTGTTACTGCTACTTATTATGAAGTCTTTGAGAATTAAGATTTAAATGAACATATGCAAGCAACCTTTGAATATCTGCAGCAGAAGTTACCGCATCCATATGGGAAAATGGAAGCACTTGACTCCTGTTAACATCCATTCTGACTTCAAAATCTGAAAGAAAAGAATTTTTCAAACATTGCTCAAAGTGATTTTCTGTTTCAAAATGTATACTACCACTACTAATAACGATAACGGCATCAGACAAAAACTATGTTGAGCTTACCACGTGCCAGACTCTAGTCTGGATTTCACACATATAATCTCATTTATTCACCATAGGAACCCTAGGAGGTGGGCACCACGTTTACTGCCGCTTCACGGACAAGGGGCCGGGGGTTGGGGAGGGCCCGAAAACACAGCACGAGTACGCACAGAGCAAGAGCCCAAATCAGGCAGCCCAGTCTGGGGCCAACGCCGCACTAACCTGCTGCGGAAAACCCATCTTTGTCCAAAATAAAGGAAAATAAATAAAATACGATAGAGGAAAATCTCATAAAGCCCCATACCGATATGGTAATTATGTGGCAACTGTACATTTCTTAAGAAGTATCCTTCTCCCAGAAGGCTACTTAGTGCGTCTGCCACCTTCGCGTTTGGAAATAGTGGTGTGGAAGGCAGCGGCGGCAGCGCTAAGTCTATGGCCTTGGGACAAGAAGTATCAAGTTTTAGGCAAGCGGCCAAAATACGAAGCTTGTGAACGTTCCTCTCTATGTCACCTAAAAAAAAAGAGAAAGAAAATCTAGAGTTAAGAAAAAATATTTAGTTACCAAAAAACACTAGTGCCACAGTTAAGACATTCTATTCACGTATGTATGTTTCTGATGATTTGTTTCCTATCGAGAGGAGTCTTTGTGTCTCCCTAGTTCCCAGAGTCTAGATCAGTGACCAGATCAGTTCAGTCTAGATTAGTTCCCAGTGTTTAGATCAGTATTTGATGACCTCTTACAGTTTAAAATCTCTCTCAAGATCATTTAGTCTAAACTCTTCACTGAGTGATGAGGGAAGGCCCAGGAATGTTCAAGTGCCTCATGATTACCGAAAGGCAAAGTCGGGACTAGAATCCAGGTTTCCTGGGTTCAAGGCTGCTTCCCCCACAGTAACCACTTAAAAAAATCAGCACGTGGTGTTCCTCCTTCACAATTCAACTTCAGAATTTCCTAACATTGCTTTTTCAAAGAATTTAAACTTCTCTGTTCTCAGACACATGATCAAATTTTGTACATCCGGCCAGATATTGCTTTTCTTTGCTTAATATAAAAGACCAAAAGTCAAAAAATAAATTAATTAATTAATTAATTAAAAAAAAAAAAGGGGGCGCCTGGGTGGCGCAGTCGGTTAAGCATCCGACTTCAGCCAGGTCACGATCTCGCGGTCCGTGAGTTTGAGCCCCGCGTCGGGCTCTGGGCTGATGGCTCAGAGCCTGGAGACTATTTCCGATTCTGTGTCTCCCTCTCTCTCTGCCCCTCCCCCGTTCATGCTCTGTCTCTCTCTGTCCCAAAAATAAATAAACGTTGGAAAAAAAAAAAAAATTAAAAAAAAAAAAAAAGACCAAAAGTCAACAATTAATTTCGTTTCAAGAGTAAATAAATTCACTACTTTGGGAACTATTTGATTGCTTGACCTAGGGGGTGTACCCTCGTTGTAGGCCACGAGTGACAAAGTGTTTAGAGCTGCAGAAGCTGACTGAACTTGGCTTCAAAGGTGACACGTAAGGATTAGGAATTACAAACATTTCCGATCAAGGCATAGAGAACACCTTGAACACTCGGCCTTTGTACAGGTGCAGACAGCGTAAATAAAAGGAACAACAGGGGCGCCTGGGTGGCTCAGTCGGTTGAACGTCCAACTTCGGCTCAGGTCATGATCTCACAGTCTGTGAGTTCGAGCCCTGCATCGGGCTCTGTGCTGATGGCTCAGAGCCTGGAGCCTGCTTCCGATTCTGTGTCTCCCTGTCTCTCTGCCCCTTCCCTGCTCATGCTCTGTCTCTCTCTGTCTCAAAAATAAATAAAGAAATTAAAAAATTTAAAAAAACATTAAGAAAAAAAAATCTTAAAAAAAAGGAACGATGACGTGTTTCTTATCCTTGCCTTCTGTATCTGGGATCTGTCATTACAGGAGGCTGGTTTGCTGGTTTAAAGCATTGGCCTTCAACTTCATCATTTGTGGTTCTGTCCTCAGTAGCATCTGCTCCACCTATGACCCCGTTCGGAATCACAAGGCAGCCAGGGTATTGCCTTATTTTAGTCACCATCGTACACCGACGCCATACCTGATGTCAGCAGCTCATTGATGATGTCCTTTTGGAGAAGCTGATTAATAAGGGCCAGGGGAAAATGGTTCATCAAGCAAAATGAAGACACAGCTTTCAAGAGGTTTTCAGAAGAGATGTGGTGAAGGTAACCAGTCAGAGAACGAGCCATAACTTCCTGGAACCTTCAGGGGAACAAAGAAAAGTCAGCTTTCAAACATGAACAGAACACAAGGTCATGGTGAGGCGAGTTAGGTGCCAGAGAACCGATGGCTTTAAGGAGTCCAAAGAAAGGAAGTAAGAAAATCAGACTGGCAGGAAGTATTCACATGTCCCTCAGGTCAGGTGGCTACCTCATAATAAAATGCTAGGGAACTACTGTTATATGTCTTATACAGAGCAAATACTTCATAGGCTTTAACTCAATCACTACTAAAGCTTTATGGAGTAGGTATTCTTATTATCCTCTTAAAAAAAGACAAGTAAACAGGTTCATTGAGGTTGAAGAACTTGTCCAAGAAAAAACAGCCAGGAAGTAGCAGAGACAGTGTTGGAACCCAAGCTGTCGGGCTCCAGAGCCTTTTAACCATGATACTGGATTTGTACGATGAGTATGTCTGTAAGGCCTAAAACACCAGTGTAGATTCTCCAGCTACCAATATTCTGAGTTAAAAGTAAAAGAACTGCAAGCCTAATCCTACCACCCAGAACCAGTGTTATACAGTGTAACAAAGCAGTTAAACATGCAAGAAGAGAGGAAAGAGCACAGTAGGAGAGGTCACTTGCCCAGGGTGACACTGGTGATAAATAGCACAGGCAGGTTCTGAACCCAGGTCAGTCAGAATCTTAGACAGAAGCTATCTATCATTATGGGACATGCAAAGCACTGAGATAGCACACAGCAAAGTAAGTAGATAGAGCTTTGGGGCTAAGGAGAATTTCAACAAGTGGAAAAGACAGGAGAAGGGAAGATCATTTGACACTGAGCAAAGAAATGGACCCCTGAGAGTGTGTGCTATCTATGCTATTGTAAGGAGCTGGTGGGGCCACGGTGCGGAGCGAAGGCAAGCGCGCCCGTCAGCGAGCCCTTTGCACAGTGAGCCTGTAGAGGAAAAAGTCTCAGATCAGCTGGTAGGTCCCAGGGGCAGCAGGAGGGGGTGAGGGAGACAGTGGAGGCCAGGGCAGGCTGAGCAGGACTGTGGGAGTTACAATGGGATGGGAAGAAGGGGAAAGATCCCAGAGAAGGCAGTGAGGCGAGAAAGGGCGGGCTGCAGATGACCGCTTCTGGAGCCTGGGTGCTGATCACCTCTCGAATCTTCTCATCCCATTCCTGCCGTTCCTCGTGTTTTAGCAGCACCCAACTGCGCGTCCTTCCCTGCACATGCTCTGCTGTTTCTTTCCTCCCAGACTGAATATGGAGTCCTTTCTGCTCAGAATCTTCCTTCCTGCTTATCTTCCTATGGTTACCTCCTACTGCTCCATCTTTTAAGATCTGCTTAGGAACCACCTCTCCAGGCAGCACTGGTTGGCATTCATCCTGAACCTCCAGGTCACCAGGCTGGCTAGTGTCCTGGCACAGTCTTCCTCTATTGCCATTTATCCTGCATAAAATTCTCTCACTCCAATTTGTATGCTGTATTCAATTGCCAAAATCTACCTTACCCATTACATAGAATCCTGGCAAAAAAGGATTGTGTCTTGGGGCGCCTGGCTGGCTCGGTGGGAAGGGCATGGGACTCTTGATCTTATGGTTATGAGTTCAAGTCCCACGTTGCATATAGAGAGTACTTAAAAATAAAATCTTAAAAAAAAAAAAAAAAAAAAGGATGTGTCTTATTCATCTTTGTCCTAAGTAGCCACATGCTTAGTATACGTTTTCTGACTAAATAAACAAATTTAGATGAGGAAGACATGAGGAAGGTTAGTAGAAAAGAATCAAGAATAATGAGTTAAAAACTCACCAAGTTGGGTGCATTAAACATGTAGTTTTTTACATGTTAATCAGACCTCAATAAAGTGGCTTAAAACATTACTTTACATAGTATTTAGTAAACAGTAAATAACTGCTGGAGGAGGAAGAGGAGGGGGGGAGAAGAGGAGGAAGAAAAGAAAGAAAAAGAAGAGGAAGAAGATACATGGTGACCACATGCAAACCACAGAAGTCCTGGAGTCCAGAGGCACACTAAGGACCAGAGATGCAAATCTGGGATTATTTACAGGGTGGTAAGTACAGATCAAGAAGAAACCAAAGGACTGAAAGGACAGCTTAACCGTTACAATGTTTTCTTCCTTGGGTTTCAAACCCAGGAACATATTCTGGATTTAACACACCCTGTCTCCCAGAGGCCATCACATAAACAAAATGATTAACGTACAACAACAAAATGATTAACGTACAACATGTGCATATACAATACGCTCAGCCAAATCTTCTAACCGTTCTCTTCCAGTCAACTTACTTCCCAAATGCTCTGAGCTGGCCTTCTTTTAAAATCTCTGCCGCTACAGCCTAAGACCCCAGCATCCTTTCTCTCTCTTCCGGAGAGTGTTCATTTGGTACCTACCATTTACTTCCTTCCTTTGGATATCCACGCCCTGTCTCCTTAAGCGGAGTAGAAGAACAGGGAACACAATGTAACAATTTCGACCAAGTTGTCTCTTGCAATGCTTACAATAGGCTGAAAAACTCCCTAACCACCCAGTGCTTTTTCTCCTAATACCATGGAATCTGTGCAGCTGTTTCTGGAGTTTTAATTATCACTGCTTGACGGTGTTTGTCAAGAAAGTGCAGGAGGTACATGGGAGCCAGCCTCAAAGACAAGCGTGGGAGTAGAGAAAGACCAAATTTGGGGGTACTTTTAAACCTTTATTAGATGCCTATTCAGTGCCAGGTCTTGTGCTCAGTTCAGAATAACAAGAACCTGGGTCTCACTCTAGAGAGCTTTCCAACTGAGAAGCAGAGACAGGCTTATTGATAAGTGATTACAACTCTGCGTCAGGGCTCCACCAGAGATTCATAGATACGGCAAGCACAAGGGGTCTGATGGGGACAAGTAGGGAAGGCATGGGAAATGCAGCCCAGACTGAGTTTTCAGTACGATGGAGGGTACAGTGGGCAGCTGCTTTTCAGTGGGCCAAGGATTCTTGGGTTATGTGCTCCAAAGTGACGGGCATGTGACCCAAACCCAGTCAACCAGACTTGCTGTTTTAGAAATCTGAATCCTGAGGGAAAACCACAGGGACAGAAAGCAGCTGCAGTCAAGTAACTTACCTGATGGCAAAGCGATGGCCTGTGACTCTTGCCACTGAGACCCTCAGAACTGCCCTAGTTTATTCCTGCCAGCCTGTGACCTACGCTGTAAGTTTTTTTGTAATCTAACAATTACTATGTGCCAGGCACTGCTTTAAGAACCTAACACAGGTTAACTCGTTTAATCCTCACAACAACCCAATGTGATTAGAAATAATTCTTACTTCTGATCCCCATTTTAATAGATGATGAAACCGAGGCACAGACAAGTAACTTGCTGACAGTTAAGTAGCTAACAAATGGCAGAGCTGGGATTCAAACCTAAGCAGACTCCAGAGTCCGGGCTTTTAATCACTCTTCTAGCAAGTGACATTTTATATGCATTTTGGGTTTCAGTGAATCCAATCTGATCTAGAAAGGGAGAAAAGATGTTCTGGGTGGAAAGCAGAGGTATGAAAGAGCCCAGCACGTCTGAGGAGCTGCTGCATTTAACAGAAGTGCATGGCTGTGGTTAAAAATGAATTACAGGGGCGCCTGGGTGGCGCAGTCGGTTAAGCGTCCGACTTCAGCCAGGTCACGATCTCGCGGTCCGTGAGTTCGAGCCCCGCGTCGGGCTCTGGGCTGATGGCTCAGAGCCTGGAGCCTGTTTCCGATTCTGTGTCTCCCTCTCTCTCTGCCCCTCCCCCGTTCGTGCTCTGTCTCTCTCTGTCCCAAAAATAAATAAACGTTGAAAAAAAAAAAAATTAAAAAAAAAAAAATGAAAATTACAGAAAGCAGTAGTCTGGGACCAACTGAATAGTCAGGGTGAAAACTGAACTATGAACTCAGGAGCTGAGGGAATAAGCTGGGAGAGTTTGAAATGAAGACTCCTGTGCTGAATTAACAAATATGTCATAATGAACAAAGAAACAAGCAAGGCAAAAAAGAAAAAAGAACAGCAAAAATAAAATGAAGTTCTGTTTAACTTCTCAAATAAAGTATACTAATGTTTTATTTGTTGATATAGATAATGACCATGGATGTGTTCACTTGTAACAATCCATTAAGCTTATGATAATATGTAATCTTCTGAAGTATGTTATACAGCAATAAACAAACTAAAAAAAAAAAGAACAAGTACATACTCTTGGGTCTGGCATTTGTCGAAGTGATTGAGAGAAGAATACACGTGAAGAATAGAGATAATGCTTTTCATGTTTAGAGAAGCAGGATCATCTATCACTTTTTTCATGAACAAGTCCATCAAATCAGTATGTCGGAAGCCAAGGTCTTCAAGTAAAATGAGGAGAAAGAGAACCTTTAAAAGAGTGAATTGAGGAAAAACTTTTAATAATTATAGTATGCTACCAGTAATTGTTTTAGATCTCAAAAAATTTAAACAGCAATAGAACTGTCTGAAGAGAATATTCTCCACAAAGAAACAGTTCTCTCTTCCTCACAAAATCTGTTCCAGTAATTCTTGAATCAGATATTAATACTATCTTTTTATAAGCTGAGAACCAGAGCATACAATGGTTTCCATATTTCTAAATCATTTCCTATAGGTTTTTCATACAACAGATATGAAAACTACTTTAAATACACCTTTTCTGAGGTTTTTCAAAATGACCGAATCATCTTGAACTATTCCCTCTTCCAAACCCAGACACTTCCTACATCCAAAAGGAAGAGAGAACATGTAAGAGAGAACTCAAAAATTTCTCTATTCCACATTGAGCTGTACAAATGAGAACAGAGATGAAATACTATGATTAAATTAAAATTTTCAGTCCACTTCTCATTTCCCTCTTGGAACTTCTCACAATTAGTGCTTCTCTTTCCAAAGAAAATTTCCATGGCAATCTCAACATATACTTTACCCTCCAAGGTAAAGTGAATCTAGTGATCTAACGCAATTACCACTGCTTCGTCACAAAAAGAAATTTTTACCAGCTGCTTCTAGATATTTATATCGCTAACACAGCCCCCAAATTTAAAGGTTCTTACTCTGGAGGAAACAAGACAACTTTTCATAAATAGAAAATAGGCATGATCATTAAGTAATGTCATTTTATTCTTCCAAATGCATAAGCCTGCCACATTACCCATTTTTATTATTCTAAATCTAAAAAAGTAAAAGCAGAAACGGAAATAATCCTAATTATCCAGAATACCACACAACTGGTTTTTTTTGAAAAACAAATAGAAGAGCAAACTTTGGACAATATAATTTTTATTTCAGAAAGATAGTCAAAAGATTGAATAGTATATTAACAGGTAACTCCTAGACATAAATGATAAGGAGCTGATTTTTCAAAAGTAAATCCAACATTGGAATATTTTGCTCTTTTAACTGCTATAAAGCTGATAGAGAAATACTCAGAATGGGAAATGAATTGATACGCTTCTCCCAAGTTTCTGAGGCTTATTCTAAACTGCTAACAAACTTACTTGTTTTAACTTCCAGATGTCAATAGTTGTAGCCACATAATCTGCTATTCCCTTAAAAAGATCTAAATTACGGTATCGGAGGTCTCTGCAAGACTGCAGTATGTTGATCAATACTTTAAAAGGACACCCATGGATATTACCTTTAAGAATGAGTTAAATAAACAAACAAAAATTACCACATGGCTTTGAACGTAACATCCAAGACACTCTACACTCGATACTTTTGTTTCTTTAGAAAAAAAAAAAAATAGCACTGTACTTTGTAAAATACAAAGGCAAAAATAAAATTCAGATCTAATCATATCATCAGATAGTGTCTGTATAACAGCAAAGATCTTAAGACAAACAAAACAAATACAGTCCTCAACAGTAGGTCAGATGCTAAGAATCATGAAAGAAAAATTCCTTACCTATGACCATCTTACTGCATTCATTCAGAAGTGTAATAGAGCGGTGATTCATGGCAGCTAAAGCCTCAAACATGTGCTGGCTATTCAAATCGGAAAACCTGTCTAATTCTCTCAAGGCTTTCATCTAAAGAAAACAAACTTTAATTTATAACTTGTGGCAAAGTAAAATAAATTTATCTTTAAGTAAAAAGGATAAAGTTTGAGCAGAATGACTCAAATAGATACACAGGTTAAATACATATATTTGTATATACAAAAAATATAAATCTGCATCTATTATTTCACTTTAGCAAAGTTATAACCCAAAAGCACAACAATGTCCTCCTAAAAAACTGACTTCAGGAACTGATAGCAGGTCGTAAGAAATTTTTTTTTTTTTTTTTCAAATCCTGCCACTAGAGAAAATCCAAAATGTGCTTACCTCCAGTTTCCTTTTCAGAGCAATTGGTGCGTCTTTTCCAACACATTTCATCACAGCTTGTAATGTGAAGACACGTTCAATTTTCCAGACTTGCTGATCGGCTAGTATCCTGTAATTATACACAATAAACACCACAATTCTAGTATCTGAAAACCAAAGTTATCTTAGAAGTCATTTGGTCCTGCTCCTAATTCTAGGCAGGGAAGATGAAGCCCATAAAAATAATGTGCCTACCCACGGGGGAGTGTAAGTAGTTAAAGATGCAGGGCCAGCCCAGCACTGTCCTCTCACGTTATTCTGCTATCATTATGAATAAACAAATCACATCAGGAGATTATAATAAGATATCCCAATGCACAGTCAATGAAAAAGGAAATTAAGTACTATCCTCACAGACCTATGACAACAGATCAGTTGCAGCAATTTTATAAATTATAAAACTCAAGCCCCTTTTCAGGCCAAGTCAGCGCCACGTAACCTCCCCATGGTGCCCAAATAACCGTGATGAGCGGAACACATGTCAATTCTCCCCCAGCCCACATCAGTACTGTGTTTTAAGATCAATTTAGAATTCACTATTGCCCACACTTTTTTTTTTTATGGTAGACCCTAAAAGAAGTATTATTTCTAGCTTTTCTGATCCAGAGTCAGGATTTGAAGTTTACTAAGGTACTGAAGACTATACTGCAACAAAGTCTCCCCCCACCCAAAAAAGGCAGGTCAGCTTTCCTCTTGGTTTTTGATTGGAGATATAAAAGGGATAGAGAATGCCACATGAAGAAAGCGTAAGACAGGACTCACCGCACTCCTGCTCGAAGAACATCCACATTCTTGCATGGCTCCATTGCCTCTAAAACAGTTGACAAAACTGAAAGACATTTCTCATCACACTCATTGATACGTTCCTATTGAAATATAATTACAAGAACACTGCAGATGATAAGCCCAGAGCACTCTAAAACAGTTGACAAAACTGAAAGACATTTCTCATCACACTCATTGATACGTTCCTATTGAAATATAATTACAAGAACACTGCAGATGATAAGCCCAGAGCAGACGATCTCACCAAAGCAAAACTGCTGAACTGATGCTTTCAATTATATGACTAAGTATCAAACCCATAATTCATAGCCAGCCCACAAGAAACAACATCTTTGGGAAATGAAATGTATTATGAAGTGAATTTCCCAAATAACCAACACACGCTTTTGTGCACCAACACTTTTTACATTCATCATTACCACTGAAAATCCATTTGGTACTGATCATATTCAGAAGCTTCTGAAGTGACTTTTATCAAACATTATTTTGACTTCTTCTTAGGACTCAAGTTCAGCATGAAGACAACAAATGCAGTAACGTAAGAGCTACTGAGGTATACACGGTAATCTGTCCACCCCCAAAGAAACTCAGATAGCTGTTCTCTCACAATTTCTCTCTGTCCTTTCCCGGTTATCATATTGTAGCTTCAGTTGTGAATCTTCTGATCCACATCTGCTATCACATTTTACCACTGGGTCCCAAGGGGGGCTCCAGGCCCCCAGCTCCATCTCTCAGATCTCCTGGATTAGGGTACTAATCTAGATTCTAGAAATGGCAGTGGGCATAATTCGGAAAGTTAAAAGTGACAACACAGTGTATCTAGTACTCTACAACTTAATCACAACCAGTTCATACACCTCACAAAAGTAGTTGTGAACACATGTGAGAAAACTTAGGCTGCAAGAGGTATGCTCTTCTGCTAAAATGGCATGACTAACAAGGCACAAAGTCTTAGCTTAGAACCAGGTAATGAGAAGAAATGGAGAAGACCGAAAGAAAAAGAAAGGTCTCATTCCCATGGGAGGGTTTCCATATCAATTTGCAACATTCCATCATTATCTGCTGTGAAAGGAAAGATCAAGTAACTGAAGGACAAATTCAGCAATGACATACTGAGCTTTCATCTCTAGCCAAACTGTCTTTACAACATTCCAACAGGTCAGCAAGACACGATTGTACCTAAAGATATACTGACTCCAAATATCCACTGCTCATACCTCACCAATGCAGAGGCTATGCTGATGGGGATACTTGTCCAAAATCCAGTAAGAGCATGGCTAACCAGGTGGTGACTAACTGGAATCACTTTTAAATAACTGTGCAGAGAACACAGTCTACCAGATAAACAGAATAAAGATATATTCTGTGGTTTAAGCACACACACACACAAATAAAAATTCATTCTTAATGAAGGATGGATGGAAATCAGAGTAACATAAAAAGTTAAAGTTAAATACAGTTATATGCCTATGAGCTTAATTCTTCAATTCTATAATAGGAAGGACTACACGTGAGATCATCCTCAAGAAATGTAAAAATTATTGGGACACCTGAGTGGCTCAGTCGGTTAAGTGTCTGACTTCAGCTCAGGTCATGATCTCACAGTCTGTGAGTTTGAGCTCCACATCAGGTTCTGTGCTGACAGCTCAGGGCCTGGAGCCTGCTTCGGATTCTGTGTCTCCCTCTCTCTGCCCCTCCCCTGCTCATGCTCTGTCTCGGTCTCTGTCTCTCTCTCTCTCAAAAATAAATAAACATGAAAAAAATTAAATAAAAAAGAAATTTAAAAATTATTTAATTCTGATCATTGAGTTTAAAAGACGAGATGTCCACCCTTAAAAGGTACACAATTAGTTGAATGGGCTATCATTTCATCATCACATCTGGTGGTGTTTCCACTCATACAGTGATCTAAAATATAAATTTGAACATGTTGACACTTTGCTTAAAATACTTAATGGATCCCCATTGCCTATAGGATAACTCCAAACTCCTTACCCAGACATAAAAGGCTCTTCATGATTGAGCTCCGCCCCCCTTTCCAGTCTCGGTCTTGCCTCTATACTCATAACCCCTCCTCCTTGACCACAATAACACAATTTCCTCCGTACTACCTCAAACACACAACCCCAATATTCTACACTTCAGCACCACTGAACTACTTTCAGCTCCCCCAAACCTGCCAAACTTTTCTTCTGAATAGGCAATCTTCTCTGCTTCAAATACCATCCCTTTCACTATCAATCTCTCACAAGCTGCTGCTCATTCAACTTAGATATCATCTCCTACTGGGCTTGAATCCTTGTTCTACTATGAACTAGGTATTTGCTAATTTACTCAGCAATTCAAGACCTACAAAGAGTGACATTCACAGAAAGGTAACTTTGGCCAGATTATTTAACCTCTTTAAGCCTCAATTTACTAATCATTAGTAAGATGATAGTATCTATTTAAAAAAATTTTTTTTAATGTTTATTTATTTTTGAGAGACAAAAATAATGAGTGGGGGAGGAGCAGAGAGAGAGGGAGACACAGAATCCAAAGCAGGCGCCAGGCTCTGAGCCATCAGCACAGAGCCTGACGTGGGGCTTGAACCCACGAATCATGAGATCGTGACCCGAGCCGAAGTCTGGCGCTTACCCACTGACTCACCCAGGCGCCCCAGTAGTACATATTTTAAAGGCTACACTGAGGATTATATGAGACAATTCTGTTTTCAAACTTTGTACGTGTGTCTCTGCCTCAAACACTAACCCTGTATCCTCCTCCCCTGTCTCTTCTTCCCATCATGAAAGCCATCTCCTGACTAAGCTGTTAAGTCTGTTACACACTCTTACAAGACTATAGTTTTCCTTCATTGCACTTAAAGCTCCATGCGGCCGTTATTTTGTTCATAATTATATCCCCTTGCACTCAGCACAGTGCCTATAATTTAGTAAATGTACGAGTTATTAAACGAATGTTGGTTATTTTTATAATTGCCTACAAAATATTTGTCTTCCCTTCCCTTTCCCTTTCCATAGGGAAAACAGGCATGAGGTCTCCTAAATCTTTCTCTCTAGTAGCAACTGCAGTAACTGATACACTATTGATACGAAATAAATGTTAATTGTATGAATAAATGAATCCACTAGCTGTCTGACTTTAGCCAAGTTGTTTAACATCATCAACTCTGTTTTTTCATCTGCAAAACTGAGGTAAACATCGACCTTGCAGGGCTATTGAGAGGATTAATTAAACTAGGAAAAAGTGCAGGTACTCAACAAATATTAGTTCTCCCCTCTTCCCTTCTCTCCTGCCTTCAACTAACCAACATTTCCTTGTATGTTTTGTATCTCTCCTCATTTTAGTCCTCACTATTGGTTAACTCTGGAGAAGAAAAAACGGCACAAGCTTTCATAAATGTCCATAGCAAAAGGAAGGAAAGGCCCAGTCAACTTAAGGTCTCTAAATCACATATATGCAAAAACAAATATAAACTACCATTCCACTGATAATCTCTTTCAAGGAGGATACTTCTCTATTTCCCCTCAGTCTTTCAAAGTATGCCATGTCAAGAAAAACGGTATTTAAGTCGCCTTTTGATTTTACCTGGACCACTCTCAGCAAAGTCTGTACCAGCAGACTGTTCTGAGGAATTCCCAGCTTCACTACAGCATGAAGACTGAACAGCAGGTGGTCACAGTGCATGATCTTGGCTTCTCTCATCACTTGTTCACACAGTTGGCTAAATGCAGGGTGGTTAAACATCAGTTGTTTCTCAATGCGTTTCTGGTCATCAGACATCCTTTTGGCAATGGTCCACATTGCTGAAATATAGTTACTACTGGGAAAAGTAGATGCTTCTGAAAATGTATCTAACACATCACTCAGAGAACTACACTCCTGAGACAGTTTTCTATAGTTGACAGGGGTTGGTTTTGTTTCCTTGGTGAGAACATTTTCATTGGAGGCCTCGTGATGAAAGTTTATCTTCAATCCCTCGTCAGAGAAAGGAGAGTGTTTTGAATCAAAGGAGAGTCTTCTAGGACAAAGCACTCTGCTAACTGTAAGGACTGTTTCAGTGCTTACGCCCTTTGTTTGAAAGTCGTCTCTTGATTTAAAAATTAAGGCATCCTGAAAAAGGTGCCTAATAGATGACTGCACTCTATTGCCAAAGTCACTTAAAAGAAGGTTTCTTAGGTTTGAATTGTATGAAAAAACAATTCTGGGTCTGGAAAATCCCAAAGGATACAGCCTCATAGTTCTGCTTGTTGGAACGAAAGTACTGAATTGTCTGAGGTTCCATAAAAAGGAACTTGCTCTGTTCATCATTTTGCTATCCACTCAAACACTTTCAACTCGCTTTAAAGTAGTCTATGCAACACAAATGCCACTTCTATGAGTGAAAGAGAAGACATGCCGTTGTTTTCCTGTGGGGGAAAGGGTTATAAAAGGAATACAAATCAAAGCAAAACTTTTACTTAAAGAAACGAAATGAATTTAACAGAGACTAAAGTGAGAACCAATGGAGACATTAAAGATTAAAACGGTAAAAGTGCTTTACCAACATGGGCTTCCTCCGCATCCACCAATGTGTACACTGTCTCAGAGAAGCCAGGTTACTTTGGAAGTAGTCATCGTATAAATGAGTTTTAAAAATAAGTAAGTAGAGTGGGGTTTCTGGTGGAAAGTGTTCCCACACAGTGTCCTTTTAATAAAGGAATTTTATGTTACCATTGCCTGGAGAGAGCTTCACTGAGAAAGTTTTAACGTTGGCGGATACTTTTTTTTTTTTTAATGAAATTTATTGTCAAATTGGTTTCCATACAACACCCAGTGCTCATCCCAACAGGTGCCCTCCTCAATGCCCATCACCCACTTTCCACTCCCTCCTACCCCCCATGACGGATAGTTTTCAACATGAAGATTTAGCAACTGCCAAACCCGGACTTGTAAGAATAGGGACTGGGACAAGTAGAACCGCTGAGGAGAGGAAGCAATAAACCAAAGTGACGCTCGCATGCGGCCTGCGCTTAGGAGATAGATACATGAGCCAGTATCACCAGATCTCAGAAAATGTTAGGAGCCAGTGCTGAGCCACCCAATATTAACCCACCTCCCTAAACTTAATGCCCGAGCAACTCCTGAGACTTTTCTCCAAAAAGCAAGAAGTCTATGGTACAGGGCTGCAAACTGTTCCCGCCTATGCTCGTCGCCCACTCACCTGAGGTCAGAACCCCGTGGTTCTATACAGGCGCAGCCATGACAGCTTCCCCGCGAGCTGCGTGTATCGCGAGGTTTTACGGATCCCTCATAGGTCAAAAAGCTACCGTTCGCGGTAGTTGGAGAGGTTAAGTTCCTGAGAAGAAAGCCTACCAAAGAGAATGACTAGTTTTCTTGGGCTTAGGGATAGGGACAGGGGAGAGCATAAGGCTTTTAAATACAATGTGTGATCGTGTACCCCAACACCTCACGTCTGCGACAGGGCCTCAGACCCCGCGCTCTGCTTCAAAGTGCGCCTGCGCCACGCCGTGGTTGCTAGGGAACCGCTGAGCCGCCGTTCCTGGTCCTAGGTCGCGGCTTTAACATGGCCAAATTCGTGCTTGCGGGTGAGTGATCCCCAGGTGCCCCCCCCCGTAGGTCTCTCAAAACACCCAAACTCTCACCTCCTTTGGCCAATTAGCAGTGATATTCTTAACTTTTGTTCTAGCGACTCCAGCATCTATATGGACCACCTCAAGCTTCTTCTGCATTTATTCAAAGATGTTTATTGGGCAGCGCCCTGTGCAAAGCACTCCCGCCCACTGGAGATACAGTGGGGGAAAACAACACCAGGGCCTGCCAAGAGCTTTCGGTCTCACGGAGTACAGCAGCATGTAAACAAGAAATTTAGATCCACTGGAATTAATGAAATAAGGGAGATGTGCACAGGACTCTGGGAGGCATTCCAGGAGCTGATTTGTGAATATTTGCGATAGGGAGGCCATTCCAGATAAAAGCTAGAAGAGGCTAGAGGTCTCATGGCCTAATGGAGGAACAGTCTGGACCTGGGGCTAGAATGGGAGCAGCAGTCAGATCCTTGCACGTAAAGTACACCAAACAAAGGTGTTTGAACTGTATCTTGAAAGCAATGAGGAGTCTTAATTTTTTTTTTTTAAGCAGGAGAGTATGTGTTTGCATTTTAGGAAGCCCACCTGTGTAGCAATGGAGGGGGAGGATTGAAAACGTCCACTGGCGTCCAGAAAAACCACTAAAGGGTCTCAGGAAAAGCAGCAGGCTATTGTACCTGCCTCCTTCCCTTTTCTCGGCAAGTTTCTTGAAAGAGCAGACTGCTTTCTTGTCTTCAGGTCCTTCCATTCAATCTGGCTTCTGCTTCTACCTCCTTTCAGATATGGCCCTCACCAGAGTCACCAGTGACTTTTACAGAAGCTGTCCAGTCCTTATTTGAAGTTTCTGATGCATTAACACAACTGGAATCTCCCATCTGCCTGGAAACCGATTTTGCTTGCTTCTTTATTCATTCAGAAGAACATTTTTGATCACTGACTGACTATTTGCTGAGAAAGCAGTGATACAGAAAACTTACAGAGACGGTGCTTGTGTGTCAGTGACAGAGCAGGTTCTGTAGGAGTAGTGTGGCAGGAGACCTCATTTAGTGGAGTCAAAGACCTCCCAGAGGGAGTGGTTTTTTAAGCAGAGATCTGAAAGATGGGGAGTTACCTAGCAGAAAGGAGGTAGGGAAGAAGAGAGGGATTAAGCATAGGAGTGGGGTTGGAACGAGGAAAGCTAGTTTGGTGATGATTGAGAGTGTACAATAAGCAGAAGATGGAAATAGATTTAGTAGGATTGGAGTAAAGGGTACAAAGGAGAGAGTATCGTAGGCTGAGGCCAGAATTAGTTAATATAGATTCTTGTGAGCCATGTTTAGTATTTTAAACATTATCCAAAGTACATGGAAGGCTTTGGAAGGAGAGAACATAATCAAGTTTTCATTTTACCTGAATGTTATTCTCCATTGGAAGAGAAAGATTAGATGCCAAGACCCCAGTTAGGTGCAATAGTCCAAGAAGGAGATAGTGGCCGGCCTGGTCTGGGATGGTGGGCAATGGAAATGGAAGGAAGTGAATGGACTGGAGGGATATTACAGAGACATAATTCACAGCACTAGATATCTAATTAGGTCGAGGAAGAGAAGTAAGGGAGAAGAAATAGTTAAAATTATTTCCAACCAATGGTTTGGAAAAATGGGTAGATAAGGAGTCACTGAAAACAAAAATTGGAAAAGTAGGCTTAATACCCTGGATACTCTTAATTCTCTTAAATAACTACGTAGTCAACATAAAGAACATAAGAGAAGGAGCAGATTCAGTGGGGGAGTTTGGGAAAAATCTGCCCTAGACATGCTGAGTGCCTATGAGACATTTAGAGGGAGATGGAAAACTACAGGAAGGTGTAAACATCTTGGATAGTTCTGAACTGGATGTACAGATTTCTACCTGAAACCAAGAGAGTGGAGAAGATTAGCCAGAAAGAATGCAAGAGTATGAAGATAAGAGGCAGTGAAGAATGCTCCTTTTAGGGGATTGATAAAGGAATAAGAACCTACAAAGTATGGAGAGGATGGCCAGAGAAGTAGGATGAAAACCCGAAGAGTGACCTGACCGTAGTGGGTGTTTCAGAAGGATAGAAGAGGGCAAATGCCAACAAGAAAATGTCAATGAGAGAAGGATCAAAAAGTATCCATTGGATGTAATGACGTGGAGGTTCTTCCCTGATGTCCCTCCAGAGAGTCATGGCTAAAGCCAGATTGAAATGGGATAAGAAATACATGGAAGTGAAAAACTGGAGATGGCAAATGTAGAGGACTCTTTCAAGAAATTTTCATAGAAAAGGGCAGGTAGAATGCGTTAGCTAAAGAGGGACATAGGCTTTTTGGTTTTTTTAGGACAGGAAAAACTTAAATATAACTGTACTATATTTAAATATGATGGAAAAGGAACATTAAGAACAGAGATAAAATGCTGAAAGAGAGGCAATTCTGAAAGCAGAAGAGGGTGGTATTCAGAGCATAAGTGGTGAGATTAGACCTGGAAAGGAGGTAGGAGCCACCTTCCATTGAATAGGAGGAAGAAGGAAAGGATGAGTCCAAATGCAGACAGGCTTATAGGAATGATGGTAGGAGGTTGGAGGATTTACCAGCTGATGCCTTTTTGTATGATTTGGGTTTGTTTTTGTAAAGTAGAAAGCGAGGTTTTCTGTCACCTTCCAATAGTAGTGGGAAAATGGAGACAAGAGGTTTGCAAGAAGCGGGCCAAGTTTAGAAGGGTAATTGTGAAGAACAGAAAAGAGTGATGATAAAACAGAAGGAGTTCCAGGCAGAGTTGAAGGCCAGTTGAGGCTAGTGACCATGAATTTATAATGGCGCCTCTCTGTTTGGTTCTACCATGTTTTTCCAGGGGTGCCTAGCAAATGGAACCCAGCAACAGGAAAGGCAGGTACGCTTTTACCGGGCTGATTTGCCAGAAGCATAGTAGGGCAAGATAATTTACAACATGAGCCAGAGAGTGGTTGAATTCATGAACCATGGATTTGAACTAAACAGGGAGGCTAACAGACAGGGAGTGGGTGGGAAGTTTGATGATTGAGAAGTCACCCTGAAGTTGAAGAACTCATGATTGGGAGTAACTGGGGAAGATTGTTGCAGAGGGGGTTCTGCCCTTGGCTCCTGCCCCTCTCCTCCTACTCCCTCAGACACCTAATCCCATCTACTGTGGTGGCTTTAACTTCCTGTGTGTTGATGGCTACAAAATCTGTATCTTAATCCCTCACATGGGTCCTGTACTTGAGACTTAACATGTGAAGCTACCTGCTGGTCATATTCGATTAGATATACTGCACATACCTCCAATGCACTTGTCTATAATTAAACTTCTTACCTGTGGTTTCTCTCTAGTAAGTGCAGGATCATCTGCCCAAGCCAGAAAATAGAAGTTATCCCAGACTCGTCTTTCTCCCTTCGGCTTCTCCTCCCTTTAGCACCATGTGATTTTACCACCACTCCTCACTTCATACTTGGCCTTTTAGTGGATACTAATGAGTAGTTCATTACTAGTAATTCATGCTTAGTTAGTAGCACAGCAACCCTTTAGAGAGAGTGAGATCTAGCTAATGCTGGAAGAGAGTAAATATCCAACAGTCTTTATTTTCTTTCCACATTTTATTACTTAAGATCCTGACCTTCTATGAAATAATTTTATGTTTACTGCTGTTATAAAAATCAAAAGTTTACATGGTGGCAGTTATATAATAATTCTATGTAATAGAATATATCATAACTATATCATTATTTCTGTAATTATATGGCAAATACTTACAACTACATGACAATTTCTGTGTAATGTAAGAAAATGTTGCTATTTTGAACTCTTTTAGGTAGAGCAGATTGCCCATATTATGCTAAAGCAGAACTTCTGGCAGATTATTTACAAAAGAATCTTCCTAATTTTCGGATACATAAAATTACACAACATCCTCATGTTTGGGAGGTAAGAAGCCTTTCTAGTGTGTTAAACTCACACACTCACAAAATGTGTTCTAATTGAATGAAATATTAGCCAGTGTATCAGATAGGCTTCCAATAATAAACGTTCATGTACTACTGATATTTTAACACTAATAAAATAAATTTCTACTTACCAGTCTCAAAACATTATGTATTTTTTTCCCCAGTAGCTAGTAGAACAAATGAGGCCCTAACCAATCAGTGGAATAAATTTCGCTATTTTTTTCTCCTAGAATCCAGGTAACTTATATTATCCTTTTTAACTTTTCATTGTCCTTCATCTGATTTCTAATGACACGAGACACTACCATACTGCTGCGTCAGAAGGCTCAGCCAGCCCTGAACTCTGAAGCTGGGTGGCCCTTCAGAGATACTCTAAATACAGGCGAGGGGGCTGGGCTTTTGTACTGGCACAACTAACAGTCCTTGGATGCAGGCTGCCCTTGGGGAAGGGACTTAACTCTAAGCAAGGGAACCTCTCTGAGGTCGGTTCCTGTAGAGAGACTCAGCACTGAGCCATCAGCAGCCAGTGCACCTGGTGGCCCAGGCAGTGCGTGTCTTGGTCATGAAGAGGAAATCTGAAAGACATATGACACGATCTGCTACAGTTCACCAGCTGTGCCTTTTGGATCCACATTCTCCAAATAATAATTTCATACCATCTGGGAACAGCTTTTCTGAGGTTCTGGTTGGCGTCTTTCCCTGAGGAAACTTTACAAGAAGATGGTTAGTCAAAAGAACCATAGTCTCCACTGCATATCATTTTAGGCCTATAACTGACGCTCGTCACCTTTCTGTCTACGGCCCAATGTCGATCCCCCTCCCGCTCTGCTGGTCTAGGTGACTTATGAGGCATAATGAACTAGACCTGTATCCTTAGGGGTCTGAGTCCTAGTTTCTAGCACATGCACATTTGCTGTCAAAACTGAGCAAAGCAGTACCAAGGATTCCCCAATGGATCACCTAGATGCCAAATATTCTTTTCTGCCCACATGCCCCAGATCAGCAGTGGCATTTACTCCTTCCAGGATGGTAACTCCTTCCCTTGACTGCTGTCCCTTGGCACAGGAGCTCCAAGTGACCAAGCAGAAGCCATAACTTAAAGTTTAATGGAACTCTTCCTGATAGAACCACCCTTGCACCTCTGGAACTTAGGACCTCCAGACCCATAGAATCTAGAGTAAGTAGGTTAGGGGAAGCACGAATTCTCCAGGTGGGTCACTGGGAGTGATGGTAAGCAGGATCACTCTTAATTCCATCTCTTGGTTCCTGGATCCATATGTGTCACCTATTGGGGAAAAAGCACTATATTGATTCATGGTATATATTGCATCCTGAAAGACAGTGCTTTATCCCTACAAGGTAGCAACCTCTAAGCACCTCCAGTGGGCTGTCCTATCCCTCTATCAGGCTGCCATGTGATGTGACTTAGGATAGGGCCAGTGCATCCCATGGTTACATGCCCAGTTCTACACATGCTTTAATCCAAAGTGGTTCAGAGTGATGTCACACAGCATCCCGGGTGGCTAGGTTGAATATTTTGTAAGCTCTTGGGCAGGGTGCTGGCCAAAGCCCCACAAGCAGGAAAAGCAGTTCTTTACCCAGAATATTGATTGTGATTGTCATTGCAAAGCCTGGTCTACACAAACCAGATTGTTGATTCCAGTCAGGATGAATCACTGCCCTTTCTAGGCTCAAAGGGGTGAAATGTAATCACCTTGCCACCAAGAAGCTGGTTAATGTCTTTGAGGGATAGTGTCATTATCACTGGGTCAGTGTTGGTCTGTATTACCATCACAGTGGACATTCAGCAGCAACAATGGCCAGATCAGCTTTAGTGAGTGGTGGCTCATTCTCTAGGGCCGTAGCGTAACCTCTGTCTCTTTTGTGAGCCCACTGTGCCTTCAGCTAAGTCACCTTATCTGCTGGTTGTCTCATGCTTTTATCACAATATAGATGTTCTCTGGTGGACACTGTCCCCAGCCTCTTTTATTTCAGGATTCTATCACCCCAATCCCCAGGGGGTCCAGCTCTAGAACAGCATGTCCTTTAATAGCCCTGGCCAGTAATGGACATCCATACCAGGCTTCTCAGTGATGCTGAAAACATATCACCAGCACAGTTCTTATCATTTTGATGAAAGTAGTGTCCTCCAGGCCCTTCCGGAGAACGTAACTGACTAGTAGGTTCCATGCTTCCATAGTAGCATATCCATACCAGCATGCCCACTTTTCTGAGCTTTTTGATTCCTTCTCCTGTTGTCTTCCATGGACGTTTTGGCATTTCCATTTCATTTCTTGTGAACCATCACTTTCTCCAAGCTTCAGAGAGCCATTCTAGAAACGTGTTACCACTGTCTTCTGAGGTTCTTGCCAGGATGTATACCACTGAGTTGTAGAAGAGTGATTCATATTGATAAATTCTCCCCTATCCGACTGTATGTTCCATTCTTGATTCTGCACCCTCAGGGTCCAGACCTATACATTCACTGGTCAGGCTGTATAATGACTAGGGGAACCGTGGTAGAATCCTCACAGCAGCATTATTTGCTTTAAGCGGTGATAAAGGCACAGAGATCTTCAGCATAATCAAGATAAATTAGTTTCTAAGATTTTATGCGTAAGGTAGTCTCATTACACACGCCTCCGATGGCAAGAATGCTATCATGTACTTTACTCACAAGAAAATTGCTCTCTAGCTCTACTCAGCTCTTGTCATTGGAAAGCCTGGTCTACACAAACCAGATAATTATGATTTAAACTTTTCCTAATGAATATTATTAACATCCATAGATGATTTTTAGCTCATTAATGCAGTCTGAATGACATAAACTATACCCACATATTTGGAAATCGGGGTCAAGTTTACGTGGCCCTAAGACTGGAAATATCTCATAGAGAAAAGCAAGGGAAGAACCAGTTGAATTTTTTGGATATCAGAGGAGTTGGGACACTTGGCTTTTCTTTTAAAGCTCTCCACTTTCATTCACGGTCTCCTCAGCAAAGAGAGCAACTTTCAGTACTTTCATTAGGTCAGCAAATTTGAAGAATCATCTTTCTGATTTGATCAATTTGTTACTTAACTCACTACTATTTTCTGCATATACCTTTTACAGTGTAAAGATGTCTAAATTTTATTATGTATACTCAGTGGTAGTAAAAAAACAAGCTAGTTTGTGTTTGAATTCTGAAGTATTGAACTAAATTCTGACACCGATTCAATGGATGACGTGTCTTGGAATATCATTCAATAGGAGTGGCTAGAAGATTTGTGTGAAAAGAATAAGTGGAGTCACAGAAACTCCCCCATCATCTGGAGAGAGCTGTTGGATCGTGGAGGAGAGGGGTTGCTTTTAGGAGGCTATAACGAGTTCCTGGAGTACGCCCAGGTATGCGAATTAAGTTGGTTTATTTGCTCAAAACATTATCCTTCTCTCACGCTGTTCTTCAAATGTCTTGCTTTCCAAAGTATTCCCTCAGCTCTCCTTTTACGCTCTTCTGGCTTTAAATAAGAACTTCCCATTATAATTACTGTCAGCTAATTATGTATTCTCGGTGTTGACTTTTTCTTTCCTAATATTTAGCTTTACTACGGTGTCACCTCTAGCATGACTACTGAGCTGATGAAGATAATTGCTCAAGAGAACCTGGAAGCACATATAGAAAAAGAACTGCAGGAAGAAGTCAGGAAAGATCTTGTCAATCCCTTGCAGGTCTGGATCACCAGGTAGCACAGTCAAACTCCAGGATTCGTGAGATTGGGTGTTTATATTTTGAAAGAACAATAGCGTGGGATTAAGTCCATGATGGAAGAACATCTGAATGTCAAGTTCGAGATTTGTATGGATAGATAGATAGATAGATAGATAGATAGATAGATAGATAGATGCATATATATCCCTCAATATAGCTTCATATTTGTTTTATTTTTTTAAGATTTTTGATTTATTTATTTTGAGAGGGAGAGAGAGTACATGTGCATGGGCCAGGGAGGGGCAGAGAGAGGGAGAGAGAGAATCCCAAGGAGGCTCTGCACTGACAGTGTGGAGCCTGATATGGGGCTCGATCCCACCAACAGCAAGATTGTGACCTGAGCTGAGATCAAGAGTTGGATGCTCAACCAACGGAGCCACCCACGTGCCTCCATATTTAAGCTTTACAATATAGTGTGTGTATGCACACACACACATGCAATCGAAGAGCAAGGGTATAGCAAAGATAAGTACTTTGATAACCCCATCTCCAGCTCTTGTCCCCTCAGTCTGTGTCTCTCAGGCCCTCTGCTGCTCTCATTCTTGCTCTTTGCCTTGCTGTCCTTCCTGCCCTTTCCCTCACTTTCTGTCTCCTCCCCCACTCCCATCTCATTGCCCGCTGCCTTCCCCTCTTCCCCACTTGCTAGAGCTGACGTTGACTCTTCCTTGGCTCTTCCTCTGTCACCTCCTGTTGTGTGCCTGCCTCACTAACCAGTGTTGTGGCTGGACCAGCCTGTGGTTCTTACCGTGACTGCAAGACACCCTCAGCAATAACCGTCAGGAAACTTTGGAAAAAGGGGTTTGTTACTTACACCTCCCGGAACTTACATGGCACACCTTGAGCCACACAGTGATGTCAGTTACAGAAAGAGAGAGAGAGAGAGAGAACATATAAGCATGCGTGGGCCTGGGGCTCTGCTTTTCTTGAGGCTGAGAGTGGGGGGCCTAGGGTTTTGTGGACTCACTCTGGATTGCCGAATTTAAAACCTAAGAGTGGAAATTTAAAGCTTGGAAAGAGAAAAAACTAGTGGCCCAGATGGTCAGCTACCCAGATACTTGCTGAATTGTGGACACCGACCCATGATGCCTAACCTATGCTGATCCTAGCCTTCTTTGCAAGGATTTAGAAAAGATAGCCCTTTCCTCCAAAATGTCATTACTTTGTAGATAAGAATATGAAGTAGAAAAGAGCTATGGCTAAATAAAACTTGTTATTTCTTTACCTTTTTAAGACAAAATGTAAACATGTAATCAGAGTGATATGACACCATTCTTTTAAAATCTGCTTTCTGCATAATCTATTTTATTTGAAACTTTTGAAACAGGTACATTTCTTATTTGGGGATTGTTTTCAGAGGGCCAGAGTAAGGGATTAGTAGTGAGCATTTTTTTGTTCAACTTTGGCTTTCTAGTCTTAAAAAGTCTATGCAGCTATGGACGCTGATTTAAGCTATTAGATCACCTGATTACTGCACATGCTGAAATATCTATTAAGAATAAAGGCTTAACAGGGGCAAAAGATTTAACTATTCGTAATCTGGCTTTGCATTTTTATTAGTGCATCTGTCCCTGCCTGCTACAGCCTAATTCCCATTTTGGTAAGTGGCGAGGTGTTCGGAATGCGTACGGAGATGAGCATAAATCTATTTGACAAGGAGCAGGCGGAAGAAGATCTCCACCTTCTCATGACTGAGACTCGGAACCTGGTGGCACCCTTGCTCCGGAGCGTCTCCGTCTGCACCAGAGTGGAGGAGGCCTTCCGCCAGGCCCACGTGATCATCATCCTGGACGACAGCGCCGACCGGGAGGTGTATACTCTAGAAGGCTGCATCCGAAGCAGGCTTCCTCTGTGTCGGCTGTTTGGACAGCTGATTGAGAAAAATGCTCACGATTCCGTCAGAGTTATTGTGGGAGGAAAAGCCTTCGTGAATCTGAAAACAGTTTTGCTTATGAGATACGCCCCAAACGTGGCACATAATATCATCGCTGTGGCGCTGGGTGTGGAAGGCCAAGCCAAAGCCATGCTGGCCAGGAAACTGAAAACAGCCCCCTCCAGTGAGTGAGCTTCCGTTTCTGTTTCTGGTTTTAAACAGGGCGATCTCAAAGCAGCTAGGAAGACCCTACCCGTTAGGATTTTTCTGGGTAAACTTATTGTGTGATCTGACTATTGTACAAACTGGTTTTTGGTTTTTTACTGTTTTTAATGACTGGCTGACTTTGTCCATCATTGTAAAAATTAGTAAACAGGGGCACTTGGGTGGCTCAGTCGGTTAAGCGTCCAACTTCGGCTCAGGTCATGATCTCACAGTTCGTGAGTTCGAGCCCCACGTCTGGCTCTGTGCTGACAGCTCAGAGCCTGGAGCCTGCTTCGGATTCTGTGTCTCATTCTCTCTCTTACCCTCCCCTGCTCACCTGCTCATGCTCTGTCTCTTTATCTCTCAAAAATAAATAAAGACTAAGTTTTTTAAAATAAAAATTAGTAAACAAACGTTTCATATAAGACATATTTTTCAAGCTATAATTTGAAACCTAATGTTCCAATTTTCCATTATAATAGTCAACTAAGGTAATCAGTGTTTTTTTAAAAAAATAATCAGGGGTGTATTTAAGTGGCTCTACCTCACTTCCCACCTGTGTGACCTTGGGCAATCACTTAACCTTGCCTCAGTTTCCTCATCTGTAACATGAGGATGTTAATAGCACTTACCTCCTGGAACTGATGTGAGGATTCAAAAAATAATGTTTCCAAAATGCTTGGAAGAGTGGCCAGCATGTGGTAGACATTTGCGAGGGTATTTCACTTGTCCACGGGATTATATCTGAGCTGTTTTTGCTTCTGTTGGTCTTTGGAATGGCAGGCATCAGAATCCTGCAAGGATGAGACCAGTTCAGAAAATGGATTGGTGTATTTTTTTTAATTTTTTTTTAACATTTATTCATTTTTGAAAGGCAGAGAGAGACAGAGCGCGAGTGGGGGGAGAGGCAGAGAGAGAGGGAGACAGAATCCCATCAGAGCTGTCAGCACAGAGCCCGACACGGGTCTCAAACTCAAACTATGAGATCATGACCTGAGCTGAAGTCAGCCGCTTAACTGACTGAGCCACCTAGGTGCCCCGGATTGGTGTATTTAAAAGCGGGGTGCTGTATTTAAAAATGTTTGTTATATTTGACAAATTTCAGCTATTGGGTAAAGGAAAGAGAGACATGAGAGGGACGGTAGTCAATTGGAATTGTCAGCGGAGTAGCAACAAGAAACTCAGCACCAACAAAGACATTGAAGCAGAGGGACCTGAAATCTGAAAAGCATCAAGGAGAATCATTTGGGGGAAGATTCCAGATGCCAAGGGGGTAGCAGACCTTTTCGGGATATCCCTTGAGTTCAGTTCACACATAACCCTGTTTCTCAGACCATGTGCATTGGCTTAGTTGGAACTCTTTCTGTTGCAGGTGATAGAAAGTCCACTCAAAGCAACTGAAGTCAGAACATTTTTTGTGGGGTTTTTTTTTTTCAGGCATAGATGGATGCTGGGGCTTAAATGGTGATGTCAGGTCTAGCTGGTTCTCTCTCTTGACCTATCCCTCAGCCCTGCTTTCCTCAGCGTTGGTTTGACTCTCAGGCAGGCTCTTTATAAAAAGTGGCAAAGTGGCCACGGGTGTCTCCAGACTCATACGTTCATAGCTTAGCCATCCCAGTATAAAGAGGGTTTGCTTTCTCAAGTGTGCATAAGTAGCAGGATAATATCTCATTGGCCAGGCTTGGACCATTTGCCCATCTCCAAAACAATTGTTGTGGCCAGAAATCTGGAATCTGGGTCTCGTGCCTATTGATAGACCTGAGGGGTGAGGACAGCCCCACCCAAACCATATGGACTGAAATTGAGAAAGGGTAGTTATTTATAGGAAAACCAGGATGCTGTTAAAGAGAAACATTAGGAAGAAATGTTAGGAGAAAAAACAGCAGATGTCCACTATGATTTTCTCTAACAGAGCTATAAAGAGCCTTAAATCTGATAAGCAGAATTCTTCTTCCTACTGCCCGCCTTTGCACACAACTATGTGAGAGTGTGATACTTGGAGCTGATGCAGCTGTTTTAGGACCACGTGGGGCAGGCCAAGAGAGTAGCATCTTCTGAGCCACGGAGCAAACCCCCGTGTCACTGCCTACCTCAACCTGTTATTATAGAAGAAATGCGAATTCCTTCTAGTTAAGCGAAGTCACAAGGATATTCTGTTACGTGAAACCAAACGGCAATCTTCCCTCATGCAGAACAGTAAAGAATGTAATCTCCACAGTAGGAAGTAGTGTGAACTTAGAATGAAGTCTTTAAGCAGATAAATAAGTGAATCAATCAACCAATCAAATTACTTATTTTTCACTTTGGATACAATATTCTTAAAAGATCCACAGTTTTAGAATCATATTAAATCTTAATCACTATTTATCTCTGACCCCTATCCTCTTATTTTCCTTCATGGTACACATCACTTTGTATAGTAAGTAGTTTTGTCACCTGCTCCCCTCCACCCCCAGAATGTTGCAAGGATTTGGGCTCATTTGTTTTCTTCCAAACGTACCACCTAAAAGCACCTCACACGTAGAAGCCAATTCAATTATTTGTTGATTAGGACGTTCCTGGGGTCCTCTGATTATAACACCCTCATTCTGCTGGAAATGAAACCAACTCAGGGGTTAAGTGATTTGCCAAGATGTCTATTCCAGTGTAGAATCAAGGACTCTGTCAGAACCAAAGCAGAGAAAAAGTTCTCTTAATGGCAAGCAGAGTGGTAAAAGGATCACACCGGTGGTACGATTTTCAGTAGTAATTCTTTGAGGGAGCATTTCAGTATTTCTTGAATTCAATGATATGCCCGTGCCCTACACAGAGCGCGATTAGGAATTGCCAAACCCCGATGATTAAGGAACTTATCCACGCCATTTCCACATTTTGGGGGACCATAAACTAAGATCATCTTATAGCAAAAAGATCGATCAATCCTAAGACAAACGCACAGTCAAAAAATAGACTGCAGGCAACTTTTTTATATTAATGCTCATTATTATGTTAAACATTTTTTTTTTTCTTCACAGGCATCAAAAATGTGATAGTTTGGGGCAATATTAGTGGAAATAACTACATTGATCTGAGAAAAGCCAGAGTTTACAGATGTGAGAGTGCTATTTGGGGACCTCCTAACTATTCACGTCCTGTTTTGAGCTTGATTTTTGATAGGTATGGTATATTTTTAAGTCAAGTATACTAACAGTGTTGGGTAAATGTATAATCGTTGTTATAATCCTTTAAATCATCTTAGAAATCATTGTACAAAAATAACTTGACATTATTCACACCCACCTTTGTTTATGTGCTCTATTGAAGAAACATAGAAAATTCCACAGAATATCAATCAGTCAATCCCCATGCCCAACTTATTTGATTTTGCAATTATGAATTTTTGTGTTAGACTATCCTTCAAGTAGCCCACATGCTCCTTTAAATTTGTCTCTAAAGCAAGCATACGGAAAGTGAGCCTTCATTTAACACAGAGACAGAGACATGTATCCAAATTGAAATCGGTGGGAACATTTCAAGAATAAGGAATTAAGGTGGTGAGCGGGCCCAGGCCCGTGCTGGGTGCTCTGTCCCAGGAGAGGCAGAACCCAGAAGTGGTGAAGAGCATGGTCTCAAGAACCAAGCCACTTGGATTGGAATTCTCAAACAGCCACCTATTAGCTGTGTGACTTCAGAGAAGGTCCTTAACCACTCTAGGCCTCAGTTTTTTCGTCTACAAAATGGAAATGCTCACATAGTATGAGCCTTATAAGGCTGTTGGGAAGATGAAAGGGATTAGCACAGGCAAAGCACTTAGACCCAAGCCTGCCACAGTCAGCACCCCCAATACGATGGGGTGGGGAAGGGGAGAGGAGGAGTGACTCTGAAGTGTTTTTTTCTAAACTTTGCAGCCCTTTTCCAGTTGCAGCATTTCCTTCCCATTGCCCCTTCCTCAGATCAGAGGCACTTCACCCATGCCCAGAAATTATGTGCCCTGAGCCCACTCTCCTGCAGCATGCTTCCTCTGGGTAGGGGCAGTGTCTCATGGAGCTATCTCCAGCTGGCTTAGCGGGGACAGCCGTTCGAGGCTTTGTTCTAGTCTAGCTGAACTACTCCCTGAATTTAAACTTTATAGATTCTAACAACTTAGTTATTTCCCCGGTCTCAATGTGAATAGCTCAAAGTCTTATGATATCATTCTATTGAGGATGAAAGATACCACTGGTTCCAAAGATAACATCTACATATAGAATAAATTCTTTGTAATGGAAGTAATCGTTCTTGCAGTTCTCTGACCATGTTTGTGTGTTTCATATTTGTTATCATGTTTTTCATTTGACACTTCGGGATTCCTTTCTGCTACAGTTCGTTACTTTTCCATTGACTTTTTATGAGATTGAAGAAGCTTGAATACTTAGATCCTTGACCCAAGGAACATTCTTTTTCACTTGCATTCTTCCCTCCGTTGTAAAATTGTTTCTTTGTCTCCTTATAGGGAGTGGGTAAACGGACAGTTTGTGGCAACTCTCAAAAAGCTGACTGAGACAGGAAAACAATTTGGAAGCATCTTAGCTGCACACAGTATAGCCACCACGTTGAAATACTGGTACCAGGGCTCACCTCCTGGGGAGATCGTATCTTTAGGAGTACTAAGTGAAGGTAAATCTGTTTTGTTTTGTTTTTAAACCTTGTATTATTTTCAAACTTCCAGGTATGCTCTGTGCTCCTACTTCCGTTTCCCCACCTCCTGCCTGACGTGAACTATAAACTGTCCGGACGTCCAGAGTTCTATTGCCATTTATTCACCATGCATTCATTCAGTTATCCATTCAGAGATCCAGGAGTGTTTGTGCGAATGCACAGGGAGCACACAGGGATCAGACCTGGCCTCTGCCTTCAGGAGATCTCGAGCAGAGTAAGAAGAGCCAGCTAACAGCAACTAAACCATTCCATTAAGTTTTTCTCACTGCATCCCCGCTGAGGAAGGGAAAGAAAGGTTGATTTTAGGCAGATGGCAGGAAGAATCAGGACAGACTTCAATAAGGAGGTGACACTCCAGGAGGCCTTCAAGCTTGAGTAGTGTTGCTGTGGCAGACAAGTGTGGGAAGAACATCTTGCGGATGCCACAGGAGCAAAGGCACAGGGGCAGGATCCAGAGAGCACAGCAGGACACAGATCTCAGGTGCCAGTGGAAATGCGGAAAGCCTGCTCTCCAGCCACAAATACCAGACATGCATTTTTACAGCCTCACTGCTTTCATCTGCTAAAAACCATTTCAGAGGACTGCTACCATTTTTGCAAAGTAGAAAGAGCGAACAGTTGGCGTTCTGTGTTCTGTGGGTTCTTCTATCGAAAGCACCTCTTTCCTTTGTGTTTTATTTTCTCCCTGTGCAAACTCATTCACCCCTAAAGCTTCAGGCCTCACTCTCTGCTGCGCTGCAGCCTATGCAAACATTGCCACCTAGATGTCGCTTCAAACCAAACTACACCAAACTGAACTGTCTTCCTCTCCCATGTGATCTACCTCTTCTATTCCTTATGTTATCAGGAGAACCACCATCTTCCCTGTTATTCCAGTGGCTGTAGTGCAACTCAAGGTAATCCCCCCAAGCCCCCCAAGTCAGAATCAATCTGTCTGTCCTCTGTACACACATAGCATGTTGTTCCTCTGTCAGACAGCATATTCCAGCCTGCCCTCACTGGTGGCATGGTTGATTACATACGTCCCCACCATTAGGAGGCATATACCCTGAGGGCAGGGCTGTGGCTGGGTCTCCTCCTTGCTGCTTGATGGTTAGACAGTGTGGATCTTGTTTCGGTTGCAATTAAGGTGAGAAGCACCCTTTTACTGAATGAGGTGAATTCAAATCAGCATGTGACCTTTTTTTTTATAGTTCTTTTTTTTTTCAATGTTTTTATTTTTGAGAGACAGAGAGAGACAGAGCATGAGCAGGGGAGGGGCAGAGAGAGGGGGAGACACAGAATCCAAAGCAGGCTCCAAGGCTCCGAGCCATCAGCGGAGAGCCCGACGTGGGGCTCAGACTCACAAACTGCAAGATCATGACCTGAGCCGAAGTCGGACGCCCAACCGACTGAGCCACCCAGGTGCCCCCAGCATGTGACCTTTTTAGGGTAACAGGCATTTAAAACCTTGTCTTTATTTGTAAACAGTTTGATTAAGCTGTGTAGGAATTCACCAGCAAGCAATGGGATCAATATTGGAGGTGAGGAGCACGTAATCATTATCTTCCTGAAATATATAGGTAAACTCTCATATGTTGTCCACCCGTAAGGCTGGCTTTTTACAGATAAAAAACAGACTGAACAGAGAACCTGGGATGCTCTCTAAGGAAAGGCCTTTTAGATCCCAGTTTCTTGATTATCCTCCCATTTTTGTCCTACTGGCAACATTTTTGATGACCAGATGGCAAGAATAACTTTCTCATTTGATTGACTCACAAAAAGAGGGGGAAGTTTTATCTGTATGTTGTTCAGTTAGTGGTAAGTATTGTTGATCTTTTTATTTGGAACACATCCAAACTGAGCCCTGGGAACTGCGGGGAAGTCATCCACTTTCCCGTCCATCCCCCCCCGGCCCTCACACCAGAGCTATGGACCAGCCACATTCAGGCTAGCAGAGCAAGGCCAGGTGGACAGATGCCTTGGAGTCTTGGGCTACTGCGGTGTCAAGGAAAGGCCACAAGGAGCAGACAAAAGGAATCCAGAAAAAATGGAGGAGAAAGACTGCATTGGCCCCCGAAGCAGAGGCAGGGGGTTTGAACCAAGCCAGAGGCAACAGAAGGCACAACAAGACGAACAGTAGTTCTTCTTTCGGAGAGAAACACAGAGGAGAGAGTTGTCAGAACTTGGAGAGGTGCTCAGGCAATACTTCTGGAGTAAATGTTTCGATCTTCCCAGGAGAGGAATTGCCAGAAATATAGTTCCGCCATTATTATCATTAAAAACCATATACGATGTCTGTCCTTTTCTACGGTGCTTAATGTGGAGGGTTTATTGTTCTGAGCACTTTGTTTTGCTTTGCTTTGTGTTTGCTCACTGCAGGCCAGTTTGGTATTCCTGAAGGGATCGTCTTCTCTATGCCTGTAAAATTTGAGAATGGAACTTGGGTGGTTCTTACGGATCTCAAAGATATTGAAATCAGTAATCAAATGATGACCAGAATGACAAGTGATCTAATTCAGGTAATGTCCAAATAAATACAGGAGAGCTGACTCTGATACTGACTATAAACTGATTTTCTCTGGGCCAAGGCAAATGCTGATCTTCTGTGGATTCAGTTGCATCTTATCCCTAAAAACAATAAGAAGGCAATAAGAGTTTGAAGAAATCAACAGAAGAGCACTACTCATTAGATTATATAATTTCTGGCATGTTAAAAATATTTGTTGGTTACCGGGGCGCCTGGGTGGCTCAGTCAGTTAAGCGTCCGACTTCAGCTCAGGTCATGATCTCGCGGTCCATGAGTTCAAGCCCCGCATCGGGCTCTGTGCTGACAGCTCAGAGCCTGGAGCCTGTTTCAGATTCTGTGTCTCCCTCTCTTTCTGACCCTCCCCTGTTCATGCTCTGTCTCTCTCTGTCTCAAAAATAAACGTTAAAAAAAAATTTTTTTTTTAATGTTTGTTGGTTACCTAAAAATCAAGACTCAAGGTGCTTTTCTATTGAAGAATGATTAAGTTAGCAATTGTGGTCATTTACTTCTCTGATTATAAAATTTTTCAACAGGAGAAACTTGTTGCACTTGGAGATTTGATCAGCTTCCAGCCCTATCAATCAGGTAATCTTTTAGATGTGACATTTTATTGAGCTGTTATTAAAAGACTACTAAAATAGTTGTAGAAATGAAATATTACTCAGCCATCAAAAAGAATAGAATCTTACCATTTGCAATGATGTGGATGGAGCTAGAATGTATTATGCTAAACAAGTCAACCGGAGAAATACAAATACCACATGATTTCACTCATGTGGAATTTAAGAAACAAAACAGATGAACATATGGGAAGATGGGGGAAAAAAGAAAAGAGAAGAGAGAGAAACAAACCACAGAGAATCTTTTTGTTTATTTTAAGTGTATTTACTTAAGAGAGAGAAAGCATGCACATGCGAGCAGGGGAGGGGCTTAGAGAGAGAAAGAGAAAGAATCCCAAGCAGGTTTCTTGCTGTCAGCACAGAGCCTGACATGGGTCTTGAACCCACGAACCATGAGATCATGACCTGAGCCAAAACCAAGAGTCAGATGCTCACTGACTGAGCCACTCAGGTGCTCCACAAGAGACTCTTAATGACAGACAACAAACTATGGGTTGATGGAGGGAGGTGGGTGGGACACGGGCTAGATGGGCGATGAGTATTAAGAAGGGCACTTGTGATGAGCACTGGGTGTTGTATGTAAGTGGTGAATCACTGAATTCTACTTCTGAAACCAGTATTGCACTGTATGTTAACTAACTAAAATTTAAATTAAAAAAATAAGATCACCATAATCATCCATGAAAAAAATAAAATATTTGTTGAAACTGAATCACTATTTGATATTGGTAACTATAATCTACATTTTATCACATTTAAATGAAATTATTGACAAAATAAACTACCAAGTTCAGTGTGTCCTTTGAAATAAAATATCTCATAAGAATGCTAAAGAAATTACCTCTTAAAAACACTATGACCTTGGGGCACCTGGGTGGCTCAGTTGGTTGAGCATCTGACATCAGCTCAGGTCATGATCTCACAGTTCATGGGTTTGAGCCCCACATTGGGACTTTGCGCTGACAGCGCAGAGCCTGCTTCAGATTCTCTGTCTCCCTCTCTCTCTTCCCTGCCTCCACTCAGGCTCTCTCTCAAAAATAAACATTTTTAAAAAGCTTTAAAAAAAAGCACTATGACCTTATAAATGCGTATATCATAAGTATTCATTTCCCAGGGCTGCCATAACAAATTACCACAAACTGGGGGGCTTATACAAGGGAAACTTATTCCTTAGTGAATAAATGAGACTAGAAGACCTACAGCAAAGTGTTGACAGGGTCATGACCCCTTTGAAGGCTCTAGGGAAGCACCCTTTCCTGCCTCTTCGAGCTTCTGGTGGCAGTGTCTGGCGGTCTGGGCTATAGCCGCATCACTCCAATCTCTGGCTCTGTCTTCACATGTCAGTCTTCTCTGTGCGTGTGTCTGTGTTTCTTCTCAAATGGTGTCCATTTGAGATGAAACACAGACACCAGTATGACCCCCTGTGAACTTGATTAGATCTGCTAAACCTTATTTCTAAATAAGGTCACATTCACAAGTATCAGAGATTGGGACTTCAGCATGTCTTTTTGGGAACACAATCCAACTCACAACATCCCATTCACTTTTAGATCACTTAAAAAAAAATAAATTTTAATAAGCTTATTTTTCTCATGGGCAGTTTCTCGAATCCTAAACTGACAAGGAAATGTTATCATCTTTCTTTAATCTCTAAATATTGAAAATGTTTAACAATCAGTGTGGCACAGATTTCACCCAATCTGCCTCTTAGAATGAATTAACTGGTAAAAAGAACTGGGCAGTGGACAGAGGACTTCCTTGGTCCAGACTAGAGAAGTTTTAGTGAGGTCAAAGCATGGCCATAGGGGAAGGGCAGAGAGACTAGACCTCAAGGAAAAGAGATTCTGGGCAGAAAGGTGGGCTTTGGGAATTCAGACCTGGTTCTGCCTGGTAGTCAAGTCACCAGGAATGGGCCAAAGTCAATGAAGCCCAAAGACAGCATGGAATCCAAGGGTATGGACTCAGAAGTCCAAAGAGCAGTCGATTTTCACTGGAACTCTTTTATTCCCAGATTTTTGAGGCCCTCTGTGAGGTTTCCTGCTTTTGCAGGGTAGAGCTACAAATTCCTTTTCTGAGAATGGGGTATAAAGCAGTCATTCTAAATTTGACTCCTTTGACTGGTAGTTAGTCCTAAATTTTCCATAATACTTGCATTATAGAGGGTTTTGTGAAAAAAGAACAACCTGATTTTATGCTATTTTCATTAACAAAGGTCAAAGCATATATGTGTGTGTGTATACATATATATATATATATATATATATATATATTTGATTGATCTTGACTCTGTCACCTGAAGGTGACCTTGACCAAAACACTGTTCCAGAGATTCCAAGATCAGAGCATTAAAAATAATCAGAATTTTGCTGTTTGGAGATCTCTGCTTATTAACATATCAATGAGATGATTCGTGTATGAGGTTTGTTTAATCTTTTCCATTAATTTAATACATAATTTCTTGACTTTTAGAAACTGACTTAGACGAAAGAGATGAAAAGACCACCTTACCCACCACATACACCAACCAGGAAAATCAAAGAGTCTCAGATGGTAGGTATATCAATTGAAAAAAAAAATGTCCTTTTTATCCAAGGTTTAACACTAAATTTTGAAGAAAGGAATTTGATCATCAATTAACCATGAAGGGGAGGTAAGCCTTTCATCACCCTTATCCTATATTCAAAAATCAGATCATATTTAAAATCTATTAAAACCTATGAAGGAAATTACCAGCGATTCATTGAGCACCATCTGTATGCTGGCCACTGTGAGAGACACTGGGGGACACAATAACAGAGTTATGGCCACACAAACACGTCTTGGGAAAGGAGCCATAAGAATATTAAAAAGTAAATGCAAAGATGCACAATGAATTAAAAAGCTCAATAAAGCAAAGCAAGACAGGTCAAAAGTAAAGAGAGTACATAATAACTAATCTGGAAACTCACAAGGAAACGAGAGGTCCTTGTAATATATGGAAGAAGTTTAGTCATATCTTCAAATTTAGTTGGGACTTACAGTAGCTAAAAATAACCAAATGATCATACATTTAGTTAGAAACTGTGCTAGTTCTGTCACACATGGTGAAAATATTCTAGAGATTATTGTACAACAATGTGTACCTGGTTGATATGCTCGTGTACACTGAAAAACATGTTAAAAAGGTAGATTTCACGTTACATGTTTTTAGCATAATAAAAAAAGAAGAAATAAAGAAATACTAGGTTCTAGAGACATGAACATAAATCAAATGTTGTTCTTGCTCTCAAAGTGCTCACCATCTAGCGTGGGAAACAGCAAAGCTGACTTAAAACTACCCAATTGAGGGGCACCTGGGTGGCTCAATTGGTTAAGCGTCCACCTTCTGCTCAGGTCATGATCTATATAGCTCGTGAGTTCGAGCCCCACATCGGGCTCTGTGCTGACAGCTTAGAGCCTGGAGCCTGCTTGGGATTCTGTGTCTCCCTCTCTCTCTGCCCCTCTCCTGCTCGCTCTCTCTCTCTCAAAAATAAATAAAATTTTTTTAAAAATTAAAAAAAACTACCCAACTGAGAAGGCAGTGGTATGCAGAGAGAGGCCCAGGCATAATGGAACCACATTGGGGGTCTCCTGACATAGACAGGAGTGTTAGCAAAGGCTTTCAAGAAGAAACAAAATGGGAGTGGAGTCTAGAAGGATGAGTAGGAATTACTCATGTCATGTAGTGAAAAAGAAGCATGCTCAGAGGAAGAGTAGAAGAGGCTGTGGGAGGTGCACCACCAGAAGGAGACACATGAGCCAAGGAGACATGTCAGGTGACCAAGGCATGACCAGAAGTGTGAACCTGAGGCAGTGTGGAATTGTATTCAGAAGACATTAAATAGAGTAGCTGGGCTAGAGCAGAGGGTCCCAAGAGGATGAATGGGACTGGAAAAGGTGGATGGAGGACATCTCCAGTTTGGCTGAATGGTTGGCTGAGAGCTCAGCAAAACAGCCGGTGGATGGCCAGACAAATCACGGAATGGGTGGGTCAGGCTTAGAGAACTAGTGTGGCTTTATCATCGGCCCCTAGAGGATGATCACGCAGCCCAAGTCAGTGTCCGCAGGACTGTGCTGAGCTCAGTCCCAGACAGAATAGGTACTTTAAGAGGCCCAGGGAGACAGTATCTGCAGGGATCAGAGTGTCAGCACTATTGTTCCAGTGAGCCTGCTGGTGCTAAGCAGTACTCAGGAAAGGAGTGAGGTCTCCAAGGCCCTTGTGAGGGAAATGAGAAAAACTGGAAGACCTGTCATGATGGAGGTGACTGGCAGCTTTCCAGAACAGATGGAGAAAAGCCAAATTGTAGAGGATCTACTCCTGAGTTTCGACATCAGAACAATCTAAGTGGTTAATTAAAATGGTAGATTCTTAGGGGGCACCTTGGGGGTTCAGTCAGTTAATCAAGCATCCAACTCTTTATATATATATATATATATATATATATATATATATATATATGAAATTTATTGACAAATTGGTTTCCATACAACACCCAGTGCTCATCCCAAAAGGTGCCCTCCTCAATACCCATCAACCACCCTCCCCTCCCTCCCACCCCCCATCAACCCTCAGTTTGTTCTCAGTTTTTAACAGTCTCTTATGCTTTGGCTCTCTCCCACTCTAACCTCTTTTTTTTTTTTTTCCTTCCCCTCCCCCATGGGTTCCTGTTAAGTTTCTCAGGATCCACATAAGAGTGAAACCATATGGTATCTGTCTTTCTCTGTATGGCTTATTTCACTTAGCATCACACTCTCCAGTTCCATCCACGTTGCTACAAAAGGCCATATTTCATTTTTTCTCATTGCCACGTAGTATTCCATTGTGTATATATACCACAATTTCTTTATCCATTCATCAGTTGATGGACATTTAGGCTCTTTCCATAATTTGGCTATTGTTGAGAGTGCTGCTATGAACATTGGGGTACAAGTGCCCCTATGCATCAGTACTCCTGTATCCCTTGGATAAATTCCTAGCAGTGCTATTGCTGGGTCATAGGGTAGGTCTATTTTTAATTTTCTGAGGAACCTCCACACTGCTTTCCAGAGCGGCTGCACCAATTTGCATTCCCACCAACAGTGCAAGAGGGTTCCCGTTTCTCCACATCCTCTCCAGCATCTATAGTCTCCTGATTTGTTCATTTTGGCCACTCTGACTGGCGTGAGGTGATACCTGAGTGTGGTTTTGATTTGTATTTCCCTGATAAGGAGCGAAGCATCCAACTCTTGATTTCAGCTCGGGTCATGATCTCAAGTTCATGAGTTTGAGCCCTGAATTGGGGTCTGCACTGGCAGTGAGGAGCCTGCTTGGGATTCTTTCTCTCCTTCTCTTGCTGCCCCTCCCCTGCGCTTGCTCGCTCACTCTCTCTCTCTCTCTCTCAAAAAATAAACAAACTAAAAAAATTTCTTAATGGTAGATTCTTAGACCCTCTACTAAGTCATAATCTTACGTAGACTGAAGAATGTTAGTGGTGATAACATAAAGAAAATGGGGTTGATCTCAGGTTGTTTCGGGGCTAGCTGTTGAATGAGCATCAAGAATCAAATATCACTTGATAGAGCTTTCCAGTGTGAGTTCGGTGAGTTGTCAAAAAATTTTGTGGGTGACAAAATCAGTATAACAACTGGCATTTTTTCCCTGAACTGGAATAAAATTGATAAGTAAAGAGCAGTGAGAAGACCAGAATTTTCTTCCCGGTGCACTTGAATAGAATAGAAAAACAAAGATGAGTAGTAAAGATTAGAAAAGGGTAAGTACTGTTTCCTGTAACTTTTTTGTTTTATTATATGCACACAAGTGCACGTACTGGACTATAATGTAAAATACATTTTTCACTGTAAGTCCTGGTCAACAAAGATGGAAAAACACTGACCTAGAACATTTCAGAGGTTGTTATAGTCTACAGCCAATATGTTTTATTTAATTTTGGTTTCAGAATACAAAGATAGAATGTATTCTGGTCTAATCCAAGATGAGGAAAAAGATCTAGTTATGCCAGACAGTAAGTCAGTCGAGTAAGAAACGATCTCTGTAGTGCTAATGGTCATGACTCACATTGTCCAGTCTTAGACAATAACGTTGCAGTCAGAAGAACGTAGTCCAGCTCTTGAGATGCCGTATGAAAGTGATCTGGCATCTGGCAGCTCCTAAAGAGCAAGGCTTTCAGAGAAACTTGGAATGGAAGAAACAACATAGGAGAAAATGAGAAGATCTGCAAAAATCAATGTGTTTTAGATACTAAAATCTCTGTTCTTTTCATTCTCTATTTACTATGGTGGGTTTTTCAGATGTGACGCCTCTAACCATCTCTGAAAAGCCATACAGTCAAGCACCCATAAATGGTTGGTGGGAAACAAAACATTAACTAGTCTGTTTCTTATTCTATAAGTAGAACTGGGTAGAAGAGATCAAGTTCCCCCCAGATACAGTTCTTTTCAAACCCTTTCCCCATCCCACATCCCCAGGTCCTCAACTTTGCTCACTGATGCTTCTGGAACCTACCTTAATACATTTATAACCAGGGCTGTGTCAATGACAACTGAATCATTCCCTTAGAATGAATATGTAAGGAAATGGACACAGATAGATCTGTGAGTCCAGATTTTCAAAGTCTATAACCTAGTTGTCACGGTATTGTACGAAAACAAGGCTGATGCAGACTTCTTTGTGGTTGACCAGTCAGGATATTCACCCACGCCTCCACACTTTTATTTAAATGTCCAATAAAATGAACAAATCAATTGTACCTTCCATTCTGAAAATGTACAGTATGATGGGCTTTGAAGTGGGGCTCACCACAGGGAATTGGAATTGGTGCATACATGAGAAGCAGGGCCAAGAGAATAAATGGAACTGACAACATAGCTGCAAACAAAATCGAGAATGGGAAGCAAAGGAGCCAAGGGACACTGCACATAGAAATAGATTGAGGTGAGGAGGGAGGCCAGAATTTAGTTTTGCTGTATAAAAATACCTAGCAATGGTCTCGTGGTTCAATGTCCCTCCTAGATAGAATCCCTCTCACACACACACATACTCCCTCAATTGAATCAGATGGAATACAGGAATCCAGGGAACAGAAGAAAGAGGAGAGCAACAAAAGCTAATACAAATATAGGTTATTAATAGATTTTTAAATAGTTATACCTTTTACCCTCTTCCTTTTACAGGTTCTGAAGGCAAAACTACGGAAGAGCAATAGAGCATATTAGACCAACTGTAAAGTTCTTTAGTAATGTAATAAATACGGAAAGACCCATGAACGTCTGTATTTAGGGAAGAATAATTTGAAAAGATTGGCTTTCATCTTAGATGATGTTATGCTAGACAACGACAGTGACAGCACACACCCACGAAAAAGTGAGTCCAGTCATTTTGTGTTACCCGAATCCACCCATAGGTTTCCTTACTGTCCCATTTTCTCATACAGTTCGGTGTCAGTTGCTATTTTGTAAACCACATTAAAATACAGTTGTCAGTCATTGCATCCTTGCCCATATATCCTTCTAGGAGAATCTGCTTCCTCCCACAGGCCACACCTAAGTCATGGACATAAGCAGCCATGTTTGCTCAGCTGGTCTCACCACCTTTGGCTTCATCTGATTGTACCAGAATAAACATACTTTACTCAGAGAGAACCAACTAGATTTTTTCTCTCTGTGTCCAAAAATTTGCACTGAGAAAAATGGATAAGTAACTTGGTGTCTGGATGGTGGTAATGACAATAAACTAGAGAAGGCCACACATTTCTGCTGTGAGGTCTTCAGAGCTAGTCAGGTTCACCACCTTCATTAGGTCTGGCTGTGTATCCTTTCTCCTTGGGTTTGCTTGGGATAATTATATTTACAATAAATCGCACTTTTACTTTAACTTAGATTGAATGGGTTTCTGTTTCTTGACACTGAAAATAAATAGAATGTTGAAAGGAAAGCCTAATATTTTTACCATATAATTGCATGGTTTAAGTAAAAATTACAGTCTTTATTAAAGCAGTAGTAGTCAAACCAATATGCTCATATATTTTCAAGCTAATAGAACCCTTTACAAATGCCAATTAGGAGCTTTTGAAAGCCCAGGAGTCATGTTAGAAACTGCTGATATCTGTGCTTTCCGTGTAGTTTCAATAGATCTTACAGTACAAATTACTTTCTGAAAATTCAGGGAAATTTTGGATACTTCTTCATTGCTTCTACACCCTTATGATTCAAGGCTGTGACCAACTTCAGCTTGTTTCCAAAGTCAGCACCTCATTTGATGTTATTGTAAAGAAAACTTAATGTCTGTCAACGTTGACATTGGGTGAGGTGTCGTTCCCTGATCCTACCATTTCCCCTGCCTCTCCTTGTGCTATTCTCAACCGAAGCAGTGTGACCACAAAGAACAATAACTGGATGGGAAGTCACGTGGTGCTCTACGCATCACGAGGCCGGTATGTGGTGGCTATTCCTCAATATACAGGGCTTCTTTATGGGAAAACCACACTAGATTGGAAAATGTGGCTCAGACCAAGAAACCTAAGTAAGGCTTCCTATTCCATTCTCCTTGAATCAGGTATGCTATTCACTTATCAACAGGAACCAGCCAGAAAACCTGGAATAGAGAATATAACCATGAAGATCCATCACCTTTCAAGGCAGTGGTCCTGCCCCTTAGTGATAGGCTTTCCAGTGGGTGAAGCCCTGACCATTCAGATATTCAGCTGCTCCTCTAATAGGTGGACATCTACAAGGGGCTATAGAGAGACAGGGCACAGTTTCTCCTTTTTAGAGATGCTGTAGGACACATCCAGTCCCATCTCCAGCAGGCTATTCTTTCTAGCATGAACATAAGCTATTATATGTTTGAAACACTATAGGATGACCAGGATATTCTAGGATAGGCTCCCATCGGAGCACAGACCAAAGTGATATTAATCATTACACATAGTATCACACATTTGTCCCAGATTGATAGAAGATATGGAATTACACCAGAAGGAAAATATTAGCGTTTGCTATTTGTTTGACAATAATGCCGGGACCATTCCGAAAACATCTCTCAGAGAGTTTTGTTTTGTTTCAGCTAAGGCACTAGCTGTCACAGTAGCCTGATAGGTATGGTCGGCCAACTTGGGAAATCTCAAGTCTGGTTTTCCCATTAGAAGTAACTTTAATAGGAGGTTATAAAAATGATTTCTCTATGTTATTACAACTGTCCTGATAAAGTCATGTGGGAGAAATATTCAGTAGAAAATTTAGAATATTACTCAAACAGAGGCATTATGTGAATAAAGTAATTATTGGTCCCAGAAATATAGGTTAAGTGTATATGTTCTTATAACTACAGCAAGCACTGTTACTTGCTCCCCCTACAGCCCTGTCCCCATTACCTTGACTAACAGAACTCCAATTTAATTGGGATGTACAAAGGCCCAACCCTAGGGATGCATCTTGCTAGATGTCATCTACTCTCACGTCCTGGTGATTGGTCCGGGGGCAGGCATGGGATCCAGTTTTGTGCATTGACACAATAAGAAGTCTTCTGGAGGTGTGTGGGAGGCAGACAGGGTTGGAGATGAATAAACGGCATATGGAAAGAAAGCACTTGGGCTTCCACCTACTTCCTTCCTGCTTAAAAATTTGCTCTTCTATCAGGATAGAATGCTTGCAGCTTGGGCAGCCATTTTGTGGCCATGAGGAGACACATCACCAGTATGGTGCCACCAGGAAGGTGGTTGTGTGGAAAGAGAAAAAGCCTGGCACCTGGGACTGAGACCTTGATGAATTAAAAGAGCCTCTGAACCAACTCTGGGCCAACTTCAGAATTTCTGTCAAATGAACAATGAACAACTTTATGGCTTAGGCCCCTGTTAGTTGTTAGCCAATGAATATATACATATATATATGACCATATACACTTACGGCCAACAGCTATGTAACCTGATAGAGAAATATCTTTCAATTTACTATTTGTCTCAGAGGAACGAATAAGAAATGGATTTATATAATTTAAACAACTGACTTCTCCCACTCAGCCAAGCTCAAAACCTTTATTGACTCCTATATTTGTAATATTCTTCCTAATCCCAGTTAGTAAATGCCTCGTTTGGTCCTAGACCTGTGTTTTCCAACATTAGCATGTATCATAATCATCTTTTTAAACAGATTGCTGGGCTTTGCCTCCAGAGTCTCTGATTCAGTAGGTCTCAGGTAGAGCCTAAGAATTTGCATTTTTAGCAAATTCTCAGGTGATGCTGCTGATCTGGGGAAGCACACTTGGACGGACACTGCCTAGCCTACAGACAGTCACATCCTAAGTCAGCCATATCCCCAGTTCCCTCCACTCACCTACACCCCAGACAGTTGAGTCTGAATTTCATTTTCTGACCACAGGATTCCTCTCCATACTCACCAGTAAATTGTTCTAGGTCTCCTTGATGCTCTCCAAACTGGTCCGCCACGATCCTGTGAGCCTTAGGTTTGTGGCCTGCCTGCTTTTACTTATACCATTTGCCCTGCCTGGAGTGTCCCCAAACCTGACCTCATTGAAGCCTCTTTGGGTCTCACACAGTGGGTGGCCTTCCCTCTCTTGACCAAATCCTTCTTTCTTTCTTTTTATCTCAGAGAGAAAAAAATTGTGGGATGTCAACACCTAGAAAGAGGTTAAAGAGCCTTTTTCCTCCCTCTGTACTCCCTACCAGGTACAAGCGGGGGATAACATCCCACATAACTGTCATTTGCTCCTTTGCTGGCCTTAACACAAACATGTTTAACTCTAAAATTGCCTTGGCCCAGAGCCGAACGTTCACTCATTCTGCAGAGGACACAGAAACGTTATTCAGGCTTATGGCTGAGCTACTGGAAGCTAAACCAGTAACCCTCCCAGGAGTAAGTGCTTGCTGCATCCTTCACATTAATTTCCTCCGGGCAGAAACTATGAGCCCACAGACACATCTGACCACCACTTTCTCCCTTCACTGGTACAAAGAAGAGTGATTTCTGTACAAAGGGTCCATAAGCAAGGTTTTTGCAGAATGCACGCAGTCTCCTCCCTTCTCACAGGTGTGCTACCTATCCCTGGGACAGTGGCCACAAACTGGAATGTGTCTTGCTCAAGAACAACATGCAACGGTCACACTCAAGTAATGCTACCAGGCAAGTTTTCATCCTCGGTGCCCAACAACTACCCATTGTGAGCTCTCAGTCCCCGTGCTGACTTGACCTATCAGCGGTATCTGACATGGTTGATAATTTACCTCTCTCTGGTACCTTTCACTTGCCTTCAGGGCATGACTCTCTCTTGGCTTTCTTCCTGTGTAATCTCCATGAAGCACCTCACTTTTTCCTCAGTATCCTTTGCTGACTCTTCCTCTTATCCCTTCACAAGGGTGGAGAGACTCTGAGGACCTGCCCTCGGTTGTCTTCTCTACCTACACTCATCTATTAGTGATCCTAACCAGTCCCATGACTTTACAAGCCATCTATATGTAAGTAATTCCCAAGACTGTATCAGCAGGGTGTCATTGTTTCCAAACCTCAGGTTCATCTATGCTGCTTAATATTTCCAGTCAAACGGCTAATCGGCAAAGAAACTATCAAGTCCCAAATATGTTGGGGCGGGGCCCCGGGCTCTGCGCTCTTCCAGAGCCCTTTCTCCACTGTGGCGTGGGCCCTGTCCAAGAAAGGGAAGGGGAAGCCACCGAACGTGTCCCCGGCGGAGGTCCAACCCAAAGACCGGCCCGTCCTCAGCAGGCACAAGTGTCGGGGCAGTCCGCCTCCACGTTTACCCGAGCCCAGCCAACTCGGTCACAGTTGAAGTTCCTGGTGCCCGTGTTGGACCCGCGACCGCGTCCCCACGCATCACACCTTCGTTAGCCGGGCAGGCCCTGGTGACAGGCCGCGCACAGCGCAGCGCGGGAAGACCTTCTCGGCGAGCACTCTTCAGGTTCACGAGCGGACGCACACCGGGGAGAAGCCTTTCGTGTGGAACATTCGCGGGCGATCTTGTACCATCAAAGGCAACCTGAAGGTGCACATAGGACGCATGGGGCCAACAGCAGCTCGGCACGCCCCGGGGGGAAGGAGGCTGGCCATCCAGGACACCCGGCCTCTGTTAGGAACTGATGAGAAGAGAGTCCCCGAGAGGTTTCCCAAGGAAACCCTGACCCCCGCATGGAACGTGGGCCCTGTCGTCTGGAGCCAGTACAGCACCGTGCTCGGGGGAGGTCTGGCCGTGATGACCAATGAAATCTCTGTGATCCGGAGTGGTGGCATCCCGGCCCACAATGGGGCTTGCTGCCTTGGGGACAACACCAATGTCTCCACGATGGGTGGCTCCCAGTCGGCTATCAGCGTCCAAGTGGAAACCCCGGGCGCTGCGGACAGCCTTCCCAAACCCCAGTTCCCTCACTTTCGGAAGAAAACAGGATTGCAGGCCTCTATGCTCTAGGAGAACCCTTGTTGAAGCAGAAGGGCCGGGAGAATGACCCGGCTAGAACTGTACTTCCTTTTCCTTTTTATTTTTCCTTTTTAAAAGAACCCATCCCTTCCTGTGTGTTTTCTTACTGATGTGCAAATGATGTTTTTACAGTTGCGATCACAGCCTCAGGCAAGGCTTACAATCAAATGTTATGTTGCTTGGCAAAAAAATAAATAAATAAAATAATAATAATAATAATAATAATAATAATAATAAAATTGAAAAAAATTGAAAAAATAAAAAAAATTGGAAAAATATTGAAAAACATACAAAAAAATAACACCCCAAAATGAAAAAATACAAACCACAACAAAAACAGACTAGATTTTTTTTTTTTTTTTTTTTTGGAAAGAAGCAGGTCTTGCAAAGTAGCTTTGTTACTTTTAACAAACTGTATGCATAAAAACCTTTGTACAACCTAGAGCAACTGTTTCCAAAGACTGTTCCCTTATTTCAAGCTGGAACTTACTGACCCGGAATGGAAAAGACAACTGTTAGCCTAATTGGGGGCTGGGGATGGGGGGGGTACTATATACTTCCCTGGTGACTGACTATATGCGCATCCATGGACAAGATCGGTCATCTTTAGAGTCTTTTTTTGTATAACCCCCAACACTGCACCCATCTTTTTTTTTTTTTAACTAAGGTGGTAGAATTTCAAAATTCCTTCAACCTTGGAACCTTAAATAGGATGATTTAAAATTTTTCTAAGTTTATTTATTTTTGAGAGAGACAGAGAGAGACAGCGTGAGCGGGCAGAGAGAGAGAGGGAGAGAGAGAATCCCAAGCAGGCTCTGCACTGTCAGCATGGAGCCCGATGTGGGGCTTGAACTCACAAACCATGAGATCATGACCTGAGCTGAAACCAAGAGTCGGATGCTTCACCGACTGAGCCACCCAAATGCCCCTGGCCTGATTTTAGTCCTTAGGGAGTCAGTGTGTGTTGCTGCTTTATCGAAATACAGTTCAGTTGGAGCCCCAAACATACTTCCTATGCTTTCCAGATGCTTCCTTCCTGAGCCACCAGAAGAGGACCCTCAGCTGACTTAATTTGGTTCACGTGTGCCTACCCTGTTGAAAAACTGGGTTTTCATTCTTGAAGAAACTCATGGGAAGGCATGTTTCTTATAGGTTCACAGACTAATTTGCACGAAAATGTCCTTGGTACGACTTAAGCCAAGTAATTATGAAGATTGTTTTGAGTATTTCATGAAGGCTACGAAGTTGAAACAGGTAAGTCATGGGTGTGAAAGCTTTCATTGGTCTGCCTCGTTTATTTTTATTTTTGTAGCCATCATTTCTATTTTCCTATTTTATGACCGCTCAAGTGTTCTGACGCCTTGTCTTCAACCTGAGTTGGTGCGGTGAGAGTGACTGGACATTTAAGATACCGGGGCGCCTGGGTGGCGCAGTCGGTTAAGCGTCCGACTTCAGCCAGGTCACGATCTCGCGGTTCGTGAGTTCGAGCCCCGCGTCAGGCTCTAGGCTGATGGCTCAGAGCCTGGAGCCTGTTTCCGATTCTGTGTCTCCCTCTCTCTCTGCCCCTCCCCCATTCATGATCTGTCTCTCTCTGTCCGAAAAATAAATAAACGTTGAAAAAAAATTATAAAAAAGATATCTTTACGGGTCTTTGTTTTAAACTCCCCCCTTTGCGTATATGTAATATGCAGCAAATGAGGACACATTGCTCTAGTGGATGAACAAGAGAGAAGAAAGAAACCTTAATTTCTGAGTGGAGAAGTCTCCTATGTGGAAAAGTAGATCAAGACTGTTATCAAAAGTTTGTCTTCATTATTGCACTTTCTTACGATCCCCCCCCCCAAAAATTTTTTTGCCACATTGTGCCTTTCCTACTGGAATTGTAAATTGAATACAATTTTAGCACCTGCTTACACTGTGAAGTGGATATTGTCATATTGAATGTATGATCTATGGAGAAACCCCTGTAGTCTTACCTGCTGATGCTGTGTTGATGGAGGATACCTTTTGGATGGTTTTTTTCCCTTCCCTCCCCACCCCCCAGGATGTTTTTGATCCCTGTCTTCTAAATTCTGACAATATTCATTATTAATTTTTTGAAGTATGAAAGAAAAGGAAAACCAGTGAGTGTCTAAGGAGGTGGGAAGGTTACTACAAGGGTGACATTACCTCGGTAGAATCCACCACCAAAGCCTATGCTTCATCTTTGCAGGGTTAGAGGTATAGTTTGCAGGCACCAGTAGTGACCTTCACATAAGCGAGAACAAGACTGATGATGGAACAAGAATGCCACTTTATAAATCTTAGAGTCAAAATAGAACTACCAAGGATACCAGATGTCCGTAGCTCTGACAGTGAGTTCGCTTCCTGTGCAAGCTAGATGGAGGCAAGGTAACAATCCGAAGTCTTAGAACAAGGAAAAGGATTCAGATGTTTTGGAAATCGGATAGCCTGAAACTCTAACTTTCATCTCCATAAGAAAGCCATATACGATACAGGCTGGTTGAGATGGGCAGGGTGCCCTCTTTCTGCTTGGTGCCAGTCTCTCTTGATTTATTTTTTCCTGAGTGCTTATGATAGGTGATGCAGTGCGGGAAGCAAGCACTGAGGACACAAAGCATAATTCTGCTCCCAGTTCTGAGCTGAGGGGTTTCCTCAGCACAGAGCAAGACTCCTACTCCAGCTGGGTGTTCTACAATTTAGCTCAATTCTGACACTATCTACCTGGAGATAAGATCAGATCTCACAGGTGAAGAGCTGTCTTACAAGACTGCCCCCCCCCCCCCGCCACCACCCCACTTAGGTACCAATCAAGTTGTCACCTGTGCTTCTGACCAACCAGCTTACAGATCAGAGGTCACAACAACCCTCTCCCTGGGTTCAATTAATTTGCTAGAGGGGCTCACAGAATTCAGAGAAACATTTTACCTACCAGATTACCAGTTTATTACAAAAGGATATGTAACTCAGGAGCCAGATGGAAGGGGTACATAGGGCAGGGTATGTGGAAAGGGCACCAAGCTTCTGCACTCTGTCCAGTGCACCACTCACCCCAGATCTCCACGTGTTCACCAATCCATGAGCTCTCCGAACCCCACCATGTTGGGATTTTCTGGAGGCTTCGTTGCATAGGAATGAGTGATTAAATCACTGGCCATTGGTGATTAATTCCATCTCTAGCTCCTCTCCCCGCCCCCCACCAAACCAGGGGTAAAGACTTAAAATTTGGTTCCCCTGGCAACCAGTCCCCTCTTTTAGAAGGGGCCAATAATCGCCTTGTTTGCATAACAAAAGGTATGTTAACCCTCTCATCCCTTAGGAAATCTCAAGGGTTTTAACAGCTCTATATGCCAGGAAGACAAAGACCACATATATATTACTTATTATAAATCATAATGTCACACAGGGACAGACAAAAGAAAAGGGCTCTTGTTCCCGCCTTTGAGGAGCTTGCTTTCTATTAGAGAAGAAAAATAATAAGCCAGTTAACCAGTTAATATAAAAAACCAAGATGACCACAGTTTGTGCTTGCTTATAAGCTATGAATCAAGTAGAGTGACGTATTGAAGCCAGTTGAGATGGGGGGGTGTCGTGAAAGACCTCAGCGAAGCCTAAAGGATGAGTTTGCAGCCTGTGATCAGTGTCTCCCCTTCTACCCACCCCCACCCATCTCTGGAAAACACCATTCTACTCTCTGTAACTATGAGGTCAACTTTTCTTCTTGTTTTTCAAAAAAGCCCGCATGTAAGTGAGATTGGGTGGTATTTGTCTTTGTGCCTGGCTTACCTCACTTAGCACAATATCCTCCAAGTTCATCCTTCTCGTCGCAAAGGGCAGGATTTCCTTCTTTTTGAAGGCTGAATAAAACTCTATTGTATATACATACCACAAAGTCTATACTCATTCCACTAATCAACACTTAGGTTGTTTCTATATCTTGGTGACTGTGAGTAATGCTGCAATGAACATATGAGTGCAGCTATCTCTTTGAGATACTGATTTTATTTCCTCTGGGTATATACCCAGAAGTAGGATTGCCGGATCATATGGCAGATCTATTTTTAATGTTTCTGAGAGATCTCCGTATTGTTTTCCGTAATGGCAGTACCAATTCACATCCCTACCAACGGCACACAAAGTGTTCCCTTTTCTCCATTCTAATCTGAGTCGATTTTCGTAACAATTTTTCCTTGAAGTTGTTCATGCGTATGTAAATATGTGTACAAAGCCATCCTGCGATTTACGTAAGGGACTACGTACACATGTTAGGGTGCAAGGTGTCAAGCCCCTTCTTTCTCTCTTGGGAGTTAGAGTCTTCGCATGTATGTGCAAAAAGCTGTCAGATAGAGGGTGAACAGAACCCTGGCTGCCTCAAAAATCAGTCCCCGTGCGCAATAAGCAATGGTCACCCAGTCTCTGGTCGGTGTGCAGCCTGCTATGTCCAAACCAGGGCATGCTGGGATTGTGCGGGAAGTTTGAACCCTCTGCCTCCCTGCTTCCTCAGGGTGGCGCTGCTCCGTTTCAGGAGGCAAAGAATATCAATTATACATTACGATTTACGGGACCTACTGTCATATGCCAGCGAAAAATGCCCCCTCGCTGAGGATCTATGGTGTAGTACAATCACAGTAACTGGCTTTGATTTATAACCCAAAACATCCTATGAAAAAGAAAAAAATCTTACTGTGACCAAGTCTACCTGAGCCTGAACCGGGAGGTGCAACAGTTAACTAAACCTTTCCAGAAGTAAGTGAAACCAAAACAGTCCTGGGAGCCCTCAGCCTGTCCCAAACAAGCCAGCCTTGCAGCTCAGACTATCAGTTGCTCATGCTCACGTGCTTACGTTACTTTCCGACAAACCGTGGTTCATTTGTATGTACTTAAATACTTGTCTGTTCAATGATGTCATTTTGACTGGAACTTTGGACATTTTTTTGTTGTTGGTGGTGGCGCTATGATTCTTGAGCCACATAATTAATCAACACCAGAGGGCTGCTCAGATCTCAACAGTGCAGCATTTAGTAAAACATCCCTCTATCACCAATACCTCTGATACTATATTCCTCGATCCAGACATAGTGGAACATGAACCTCGTAAGTACGATTTCAGCTTTGAGTCTACAACACGCAAAAGACAGAGATTTCACGTGAGAGAAACTTACTCTCTTCCCACATTGTCTTATCTGTTCCCAGAAAAATCAATGTAATTTATCTACGAAAAGGCAAATGGCGGGTTGATTTTTTCCCTCCTCTTGATCCACGTGAGCCCCATTGTTAATCAGTTTTTCATTCTTTATTTTTTTAAACACAGAGTCAATTTTATTCTTTTTTTTTAATGTTCATTTATTTTTGAGGGAGAGAGAGAGAGAAGGAGGGAGAGAGCATGAGTGAGGGAGGGGTAGAGAGAGAGGGAGACAGAGAATCTCTGACAGTGCAGAGCCTGATGCGGGGCTCATATTCCTGAACCAAATCGTGAGATCATGACCTGAGCCAAAGTTGGAGGCTTAACCAACTGAGCCACCCAGGCGCCCCCATTTTTCATTCTTTAAAACGTCCCAAGTTTGAGTTTAAGAAACCAATAGTGTGACACTAATACTTTTCAAAAAGACAGGAATACATTGACTATCCTTGGATATCACACTTTTGAAAACTGATTTTTACAATGAGATATTCTGGAGTGGATTCATGACCACTTGTCATAATTGTTTTGAGTGCCTCGGTTGGGACCATGGACTCCCAGACATTCTGGCTCTTCAGGGCAGAGAAGTAATATACTCATAAAGTAATATACCCACGTTTTGGGTTCTAACCCTTTTGAAAGGCATGTTAAAATCAGCTCTTTACTTCCCCGGCAGTCTGAAAACATTAGTAAAGTTCTAATACATTTGGTTCCTGAGACGTCATTTTTTAAAAATTTATAAAACCGTGTTAGGATTCCAACAGGTTTATTTTTCATCTGAATTTCTTAAAAAGTAAAGACATTTTCAGGTGCTACTCAAAACTTCAGAGGAAATGTGTACTTGTGACAAATCATTCCCATTTTGAAGACCTGCGTTATATTTGGTGACTTTTAAACTGTGTAGCAATACCTCTGAATTTATAAAAGAGTTAATCAAATGAATTAGATTTCATTCCCAGGTCACTCTTATCTGGGATGGCCAGTAAGGTGGCCATTAGCTGGGATGTGGAGGCTTTTTTACTGGTTCATAATCTCTACGGCAACCTCTGCTCTCCATAGCACCCAGAAGACGCTTTACTTGCCTCTCCTACGCATGAAAGTAATGCAGAAATAGCCATTGAAACAGAGATGTAGAGTAGCCTTAAATTATTCAAGATCTTTATTACTAATGAATGCACTTTTGTGAGGCCTTAAAAAGCGTGCAACCTCAATGTCATTGTTTTACAGGCAATTGCTGCGCAGTCAGAACAAGACATCAGCTCTCCGTAGGAATGCCACGTCTGGAAATCTGTTATGACTCAGCTTTTCTCTCTTTCAAAACTGCCGAGTAACCTATACGGACTGTTTGCTAAACTGCTTCTTCCATAAAGTCCGAAAGGTAAGGAGCAGACGGGAAGGTGGATCAATTTCATCTCCAGCTGTACTGTTGATGGTACAGGAGGCTGAAGCCTTCTCACCTACCTGGGGGCTTTAGGAAGAGCTCAAGGGAGCAGTTGTATGCCCCCAAGGAGTTCTAATCTGATTGCCCTTGCTAGAACTTTTGAAAACAAATCTTACTTGAATATATTTGGAACTTTCCTAGTTTGGGGCAAGTCAGGGATGATCACTATCGCTGTCATTTTAAATAACTTATGCAATCAATTTTTGTTTGCAAAACTGTGCCATTAAATAACTCATTCATTAGAAGAGGAGGAAAGTGCTATTTAAATTTAATTGTCACGCAACTTTAAATTCTTTTTTATGTTTATTTATTTTTGAGACAGAGACAGAGCGTATGTAAGTGGGGGAGGGTCAGAGAGAGAGAGGGAGACACAGAATCCAAAGCAGGCTCCAGGCTCTGAGCCATCAGCACAGATCCAACACGGGGCTCAAACCCACGAACCGGGAGATCATGACCTGAGCCAAAGTGGGACGCTCAACCAACTGAGCCACCCAGGCACCCCAATTGTCATGTAACTTTAAAAAACAGTTCTCAACTGCTTATGTTAAAAAATGGGTTTTTGGGGAGCCTGGGTGGCTCAGTCGGTTAGGCGGCCAACTTCGGCTCAGGTCATGATCTCGCGGTCCGTAAGTTCGAGCCCCGCGTCGGGCTCTGTGCTGACAGCTCAGAGCCTGGAGCCTGTTTCAGATTCTGTGTCTGCCTCTCTCTGACCCTCCCCCGTTCATGCTCTGTCTCTCTCTGTCTCAAAAATAAATAAACGTTAAAAAAAAATTTTTTTTAAAAATGGGTTTTTTTCTTAGAACTGTGTAAGGTTTCTTATAGCATAATCCATTAACCTATTCTTTTTGTTGTAAGTTCAAAGATATATATATATATATATTTATATTTATATTTATATTTATATGTAGTCTGAACAATAGTTGCAACATGAAACAGCAGGTAGCTAATTGACTACTCTCTTTAAAATAAAACATCAATTGAAATCTGTGTTCAATACTCATATATGCATATTTGTGATAAGGTGTTCAAATGGATAGTATTTATCAGAAATTTAATACATCGATTATTTAGTATAGAACTGCTAGAAGCTTAAGCATTGAGAGCTTCAAATTTTGTCCTTAAAAATTCAAGTAAATTTGCATTTTCTTGAAATGAGAATCTAGTCTCCTGCTAAAATTATAATGCCTCAAAAGTTCTAAGTATTCACATATTAGTCTCAGAAGCTGTTCTCAATTTCTGAGGTACAGCTCCGAATCCCTACAGGCGTGGCCAGTATAAGAAGCCTCTACCCCTATAGTCCTTATTTTTATTCTCCAAGGAGAGTACACAGGCTCTCTGAACACCTTTTACTCATTGCTTCACAGGGGAAATGGCTTTGCTTAGCGGTCTTTTTGTTTTCCCCCCCTTTCCCCTTCCACTGCAAAACCTTTCTGCTTAAAATATGGGTTTATTTCCAGTTCCAGGGGTCCTCTTACCAACTGCCATTCTAAGAAATTCCTGAAATGGATCCAGATGAACAAGGTGAGTACTATTGTCGAGGTTCTGAGCACAGTCTGTAAAAAAAAAATTAGGCACAGATGCTGTATTTTCAGACCTCTGAGTTACAGAACAGTAGACGTTTGGCATCTGGCTGAAAAAGAAACTAGTGGGTGATTGAAAAGATATTCTTTCTTTTTTTTTTTCAAACAGAAATTCATAACGTATGGAAGAGAGTTTAGTCTCTTGTCCCCAAAGCACCAAAAGTAATTTAACAAAAGATTTGTTCTCCATATAATTACACTTTAAATTGCTATTCACATATAGCTTGTCTTGTTTTTGTATATTTTCTTGTTTACTGTTAAAATGACATCCTTGTACCTATTTTAATGTCAGGGGTAAGTTCACAGTATTATGGGGGCCCAAAGTTGGGGGAAAGGTCTCACAGCTGTCACTATATAAGTATTTGATAAATGGGTATGGGGACACCAGTGACCCTTTCTACCAATATTTCTGAATGCCAAGGTAGGCCCAGGACTGGCTCGTGACATTTTTATTGCTGAATCGAGTTTCAGCCCTATTCTGCTACCTGAAATGTAGAGTGTTAACTTCACTTGCTTTACGTAAACTTCGGTCATATCTCAAGTGATTTATCTAAAACGACATATGGATGAGTCAAATCATCTTTGGGGTCCCCAAATCGAAGCCCTCATTGTAATAAGCTTCATACGAAGAGGTAGATAACCCGTTCAAAGCCCGACGTTCTCTCCCTAAAGGGATGCCTCCCGAGTTTAGTGTCACCAGAATCCCCTGGAGCCTTTGTTAAAGTGCCACGCTCCACCCCCAGAGTTTGTGACTCAGTAGGTCTGGGCTGGGGTCTGAGAACACGCGTGTCTAACAGGCTCCCAGGCGGAAGCTGCTTGCTGGAAGCCCTGAGGACCACCGGCCAAAAATCTCTCTTTCTGGATCACCGCACTAGAGATGATGCACAGCTGAAAGATAGGTTTTTGCATTCTGTCTCAGCAGACACATTGATGTGCTGACACGTATTGATCTGGCTAAGCAAAAATAAGAATCGTTTAAAGCAACACGTGTTTCCCAAATTGCTTCCATGAACAAGACCATATGTAGCTTGTATTATTATTTCTTTAAGCATCTAAAACTACTCTCTTCATAGCTTTGAGCCTGAGACGTCAAGCGATTTCTTCCTTTCTTGAGTTTTCTCCCACCAGCAGGAAAGCCAAAAAAAAAAAAAAAAAAAAAAGCCTTTAGGAAGCAGAGCTGGTAGTGAATCACCTGGGATACTCATTCATTTGCCACGCTGTATTCTGTCACAGCTTGCCGCGCTGTGCTGCATAACTTCATCAGAGGACACTGCAAAACGCAATCTGACAGGAGTGCGCTGGGCCAGATGGTAGGGCAGCTATAGAATCGCTCTTGCACCCATGACAGCATCTGGGAACCCGCAGAGCCCCTAGTTTGCTGATTTTCCATATTCCCTTGTTGCATCGGAGTGGAGCCAGGGCACAAAAACTGGCCAGTTTCCAGAAGGAAAGACAATGTTGGGCGTTACATTTTTGTAAAACTATTTCCACACCGTGATGGCTGCTCTCAGTTTGTTTTCCTTCTCCAGATTATAGGGCAGAGGGGTTTCTGACTTCTCCATACTCCAACACTGGACTCATCTGAAAACTGGAAAACATTTTCCAAACATAGGGAAATATTAAATAACAAAAGATTTAGCACAAATTGTAGCTTCTTTGATATCGTTGCATCTGTTCAAAAAAGGGGCGGGCGGAGGGAGATGTGGAGAGTTCATAGGATTGCTTGTGTAATGACGTTTTAAGGCACATTTACCTGAGGTAAATGGCTTCCGCTCGTGATCGTATATCGATCACTGAATTCGTGTACGTTCCAGGAGAGGCTTTTGGTGGCTCTAACCCCCGAAGGGTGGATCTGACCTCGTTCAGCACCATAAGCCCCTCAGTGGTTTAGCATAGTGCCTGGCACTCCGTATCCATATATGCAACAGCTAGAACTTTCCCCCCACAACCCTCCAGGGCACGAAACATTATCTTCTCAACCAAAACCAGGGCATTGTAGCTTGGTAGGCAGTTCAGATCCAGTTAAGTTTGGGAAGGAGCCATGCCTTAAAGACAGACAAAAACTTCTAAGCTTCTTATGCTGAACATCCCATCCGAAGTATTCAGAATTTCTTGTACAGGAATGAGCCTCTCGCCCTCTTCGGGAAAAAGAGAACCGTAAGTAGAGCAATCGTGAAATCGAGATTGGTTCTCAAGGCAAGGCAGAGTCCGGAACGTGTGTATGGGAGGAAGAGTTAGGAGAGAGGATGAAGTAGAGAATTCAGGAAGTGAGGGATCCAGGTGGTGTTTGGTTTAACAAAGTCCGTCTCCAAGGGAACTTGTTCCTCCGGCCACCCAGCACCCATTCGGCTTTCTTCTGGTGAACGAATGCCCCTACTCTGCTTTAGAAGAACAACTTGCCCTTGATCTTGGACCGTGAAATGATATACGTGTAGATTCAAACTCTCCCGTTTCCATGGGTGGCTTTGGTTCTTTAATGGACCTTTCATACGAAGGCCTGAGTGGGCTGACTTCAGGGTGGCCCCTTCAACACAAAGAAGCCGTTAAATCTTCCGAAAAGAGTTTACACCTGGGAACACACACCGGAATGGACGTGGAGACATTGCCCTTTCATCCTTTAAGTCCTTCCACTTCTGCAAGAATAAGGAGAAATTTAATATCACCCTAAATTGTCCTGCCACATATGTTTGAATCGATGAAATCCATGGAATGGGCCCTTGTTTTGTTTGCTCTGGGGCCTGCCTAGCAGGGGCCAGCGAGCTGCCTGTTTCTATCACAATCACACCTTGAGCACACATACCTATTTATCTGCTGAAGAAAGTGAAGATCAAGACGTGGACTCATTCCTGCCCCCCCGCAAAAAAGGACTTAGTCGTGGCTCCACAGCTTTCTCTTCTCCACCGCACTGTGAAATGGGTGTAGAAACACTCAATGCCTGGTAAGTGCTCAGAAATGTTAGCCATTGTTGCAGCGGTGTTAGGGGCGGTAACTCTCGAAAGAAGGTATATTAATGATTCTTCTCTGATTATAAAAAGGACATACGCTCTTTATAAGCAAATGGAGGTGATACCAACAAGTAGAAAGAAAATAACTACAAATACTAAGAATTCAAGAAACCAGAGATATCCTCTATGAACAATTTGGCAAACGCTCCTAGAAATTAAGCTCCACGGGACAAGGATTTGTATCTGTTTTGTTAATTGCCATAGTTCAGAGGCCTGGAATCGTGCTGGGGCCATACAGTAGGAGCGCAATAAACATTTGCTGAACAAATGAACGGATGGAGAGTTCTGTGTTGTTTTCATTTATAAATATATGTGCGTACATCCGACTACAATATATTAACAAAGTTGAGTTTATATTCTACACAGAGTTTTTTATCCTATTTGTTTCACTATTTGTTCCTTTTTATTTAAAATGTTTAGTGGACTCAGAGGGTACCCTCTAAGGTCACTTGCAGCCTAGGACATTTTTGTTGTTGTTGTTGTTGTTGTTCGCAGGTAGGAAAAAGAGCTCTAAGACTGTTTCCTCACCTGCAAAATAACAGAGCTACGTGATCTCTCAGATCCCCCTCTTGGATGTGGGGTTTATCTAACGAGATGGTCTTTTTATTCATGATATTTCATCTTTTCTTTACAGATGCTCTTAACAGTATTGAGAATTCCATTTACAGAACAGCCTTCAAATTACGATCAGTGCAAACTCTGTGCCAATGTAAGTACAGGCTCTCGTTAAAAACTCGAAATCATCTGATCCTGATGTGTGATGTGAAATTCCAAGGTAAAACAAGTACTCCCCCATGTGAGCGACTGCTGGATCCGGAAGGTGTGATCTGTGCATTCACCGCATTAGTAACAGAGAAGGTGGAGTGGGGGGGGTGGTGGAGGGGACACACCTTGCGTGTTCCACACGCGCATAGCTTCACCGACAGGAGACGATAATTCGTGGATGAGGATTTTATTTTAATTTTTTTTAACTTGGTTTCTGGACATGTTTTTGCTTGTTTCCTTTTCAGGATAACAATAGTGACACAAAATGAAATTACAAAATAAGTTAGTTTGGAATCTCCGCTTGTAGATTTAAGCATGACAATTTTAAATTCCTTCTGCCACATAAGATTTGCACTTGAAATTGTACCTCTCTCCCTGAACGTGCAAAAGTATATTCAGATGAATAATCCTTGGGCCACAAATTTTAAAACTATCTCAAGAGTTCTCTGAGAACTGCTTTTTTTTTCTGTATTAAATTTGTATCTGCTTAATTGCTATGATTTTCTTTTCTTATATTGTCATCATAGGCAAACTAAGGTAAAATGTGGTAAACATGTTTATTTAGTAAAAATTCTCCAAAATGAAATAGACTGGGCTCTAGCTGTGAAAAATAACAGGAATTCAACATCTCTAATAAGTTCTGTATTTTGCATTATAAAATCTCTTCATAGGAAATAATTTAAGACATGTATCATTTTAGACCTAAATGAAGTTGTGTTACACGTATGACATTTCTCCTGAAGGCTGAAATTTTTTTAGGGGTTGCCTGGGTGGCTCAGTGGGTTAAGCAACTGACTTCGGCTTGGATCATGATCTCACGGTCCATGAGTTCGAGCCCCGCGCTGGGCTCTGTGCTGACAGCTCGGAGCCTGGAGCCTGCTTCGGGTTCTGTGTCTCCCTCTCTCTCTGCCCTTCCCCTGATCACACTCTGTCTCTCTCTGTCTCTCAAAAATAAATAAATTTTTTTTAATTTAATAAGTAAAAAAAGAAATTTTTTCATAGTTTACCTTCTGCCTTACAAGTTCTAGAGACCAGTGGTTTTCAAATTATGCTTTCACAAAGTGCACATGGATGCTATTGAACACAGCAGGAAAGGAAGTGGGAAAGGGAAGTACAGGCAAGTGAGGGAAACGTAAAAGATCATCTCTTCAACCAGTACAACTCGTTGTCTCTATTTTCTCTACTACATTCTGTACAAGGGTCCTTTGAAGAAAGATTCTCAGCTTTTTAAACAGATTTTTTTTTTTTTTTTTACTTAGCAAGGCAGACAAACTCACTTGTAAGTATTATTTACTCTTCCAGGAATCAACAAAAGGCAAAATATGCTCACTGAAAGTTTACACTCAATTATGCTATTTTCCTGGGGAACTTCTCCATTAAAGAAAGTTTGCAGCGAATGTCTGTGTAAGCCCCCATCATCAACGCCTGAGTACGAACAAACAGCACAATTTGAGGATGTACCTTTTTGAACTTTTTATTACCCCTGGCATTAGAAACCGAGTATAAATAATACTCCTGGGAATATTAACAATACACAAAACCAGTATTTCAAAGTTCTGCCTAGAAGCGATATCCAAACAATAATCTGAAAACAAAAAAGTCCCCAAACCAGAGATAAAGCACGCGGTGAGCTGCAGACGGCGGGATCCCAGAGCATCGCGCATAAATCTTGTGCGGAGACGAACGAACGCGCACCACCGTTATCTGTTTTGCTGTGATACCGAACTCGTGGCAGGGGACAAGAACGCCTTGCGTACCGCATGCCAGGCCAAGGGGATGCGTCTTGCGATTGCGCAACGATAAAACGGTTTGCGTCCTCCACCACCTGCAGCCAGGGTTTTATTAAAGCCACATCCTGAAACCTACTCCTCACTTCTGCAGACTCTCTTTGAAAGCAGTATCAGAGAACAAATAAAAACTTTTATTATACTTGCTAGATTCCTTATCTGCGAGGCTGATTTACGAGGTAGAGAAAAGCGCAGGGTCTTATCATTTCACACACTGGAGCATTTTCAATGCCAGCAGCTCTGGGTGCCACTGACATCATCTGTCAGATGGAGCAAGTGGGTGTTTATTAATTTTGTCTGTTATCCTCTGTCGGCAAGAAACCATAGGGTTAGCTCTGTTTCATTCTTCCTTGTATTCATTGCCTTGTAAAATTTTTAGGAGGTGGTAAAAAAAAACATAAGAAATAAACCATTATTTTTTGTAAGCAACTTTATTAAGTGCCTTCCCTAGATAATAATACCGATGGAAGGGAGATCAACAAAAAGAAATATTACCGAGGCAAGGAAGGGACTTGAAGAGTCTCATAATTCAGCAACTGCTCTTTATTATAAAGATCACGGGTTTTTTTTTTACCTTGGGCAATTGCATTTTAACACAATATTCCTTCTGCAGCAAAGGTACAGACACGGAAAACTATATTTGAACACAAAAGGTAAATTTACTCAATTCATTTAATAAAGAGTATAAAAATGTTTTCGCCACTTTTCAGCACAGTGCCCTAACTTCCTTGGAAGGCTGTTTTTCAAATTTCTCACGTTTTCCCCTTTCAACTTCATTCTATAAAGCAACATTCTAGAGGTTATGCTGGCAACAACCTAGTAACAATGCTGTACTAACAGATACGCTTTTCCAAAATCAAATCTACTATCAGAAGAATAGGGCCTGAATTCTACACAAGAGATATGCATCCAAATAGTGGTCGTATCTAATTCCTTTTAAAGAAAAGAACTGCCAGGGCACCTGGGTGGCTCCGTCGGTTAAGCGGCCGACTTCGGCTCAGGTCATGATCTCGGGGTCTGTGAGTCTGAGCCCCGCGTCGGGCTCTGTGCTGACAGCTCAGAGCCTGGAGCCTGTTTCAGATTCTGTGTCTCCCTCTCTCTGACCCTCCCCCGTTCATGCTCTGTCTCTCTCTGTCTCAAAAATAAATAAACGTTAAAAAAAAAAAAAGAAATGAGCTGCGATTTAAAAAGTCTTAATTAAATGCTAGATGACATTTGCTTTATTTGAAGGCTTTATATGAAGGTTTTGTTCCCATTGGAAAATAAGACAACTTTTCGTTTGCTTCCTACAGTGGACTTGATGGACAGCTCTCTGATTCAGCACGTCCTCCTACGTCACAGTTTCTGGGAAGCAAGAGAGAGCCCCCTCTCTGTGCAACACCTCTTTAAGGCTCTTCAGGAGCTGTTTCAGAGAGTCAGGGCGGAAAATCCAGGACAGGTGCATCCCAGAGCTTCAGAACTCACTCTGAGCCTTCTCACAGCGATGTATGACAGGTGAGCATGTGAAGGTCAAACTGTGACCTCAAGGGCAGTGTTTAGTCACCACTGGTCAGTGACCATTTGGTGTTGTCTAAGGTTTGCTTAAGGTTTGATACATGAGAAGTCTTCTTTGTTTTCGGCAAATGTATTATTCATTCAGCAGAGGAACAAAGAAGCACACGTTTATCAGTTTCACTAATACGAAAGACCCATGGGTAGCAAAAAGGGAAAAAAAACAAATCCACATTACTTTTGCTTCACACAAACTCGTTTCCACTCTAGACACACACACACCTTTTGCCAGGGTGATTGTATGCCTATACATGGAAAAAAAAAAATCACACTTTTCTCTTGAGTTCCTGGTAGCTTATTTGTTTGCTCATTTCCTTGTAAGCAATGATCAGTTTTTGTTTTGTTTTGTTTTGTTTCTCAGGTGCAGTAAGGTTGAATAACCTGTGTGTGGGTGGCTAACCTATTGTCTTAGTCTGTTTGGGATGCTACACAAACGTACTATAGACCGGTGGCTTAAAACAACAAACGTTTCTCATGGTTCTGGAAGCTGGGAAGTCCAAAGTCAAGGCGCCGGCCAGTTCAGTGTTTAGTGAGGACTAGCTTCCTAATTCACAGAGGACTACCTGCTCACTGTGTCCTTATGTGGTGAAAGGAGTGAGGGAGTTCTCTGAATTCTCTTCTGTAAGAGCACTAATCCAGTTCATGAGAGCTCTACTCTCATGAACTAATCACCCCCCGAAGTCCCACCTCCAAATTTCATCACATTGGAAGTGAGAAGTTTGAAATACAGGTTTGGGGGGGACCCAAACACTCAGTCCCTTGCACCTGTAAGCCAATTTAGACCATGTCGAAGGCTTTATTACGCATGCCATCAAGTAAATGGTGTGTGTCTGTGTGTATGTCTGTGTGTCTAGCTATGTGTGTGCTTCCCTGGCTCTGGGGTCCACCGTTCTTCTGTCCCACTTCATTTTGTTTACCTTATCTGGTCTTGACCTCATCCTGTAGAATGGACTTCTAAAAATCATAGTAAATATGAAACATTTGGAAAGTACAGGAAAGAGTAAAGAAGAAGAAAAGTCACCCTGAATCCCGCCTTCTGAGGCAACCACAGTTTAACCATCTCGAAAATGGTTAAACAAAAGGAAACAGTGTTTCCTTTTCCAGTTTGTTATTTATTTTTTTTATTGCATAAATAACATATCAACATGTTTTCAAGCTATTTTTTTCATTATTTCAGATTCCTTAAACATTATGCTTTCGACTATCGTTTCTAATATCAATGCCTGCATCTAGAAATCCTCCTACCTGTGAGACATTGTTCTGCGGGTTTGAAACTGCGGAGCCAGTGAGCCAAGAACAATTAGGCTCTACGCGAGGGGCCGTGAACTGGTGGATTTTGTATATAAATGCTTGCTCCTTTTGTCTTCCTTTTGTGCTTGTATCTTTGGTTTCCAGACATGTGTATCCTAAGGACGTGACCCGGCCCACTCCGTGAAGACAGGGGGTATCCCTGGTCTTAGTACCTGGTGCCTAGTACCGTGCTTAGCACAGAGGGAGCACCCAATAAATAATCATCAGGCACATGAATGAATGAATGGATGAATGAACGAATAATGAAATATTTTAAGTCAAGTTTTACTCTGTCAAAAATCTAGATAGCGGAAAACAGACCATGAAAAATGTGAACTTGGAACACAAGGTCAGAAGCGTCCGTTCGTAGTGATTGTTTTTATAACCCACGTCACCCAGAATCACCCTGCCTTTCCCATCCTGGTCTCTGTGTTTTGTTGCCCTGCAGCACGGGAACGGGCTTGCTCAAGCTGGCACCTGTGGCTGCTGCCCTGATTGCTCTCTGCGGGGACAGCCCTCTTACGAAATACAGAGGTAACATACATAAGACTTTGCGTGTATCGAGTGCAGTGACCTCCGAATCTCCAACACACGGTCTCCTTCACTCATTCCTATTCCCTGCCACGTGGCTCTTGTTTGGTATGTCCTCAGTGCGGTGGAAGTTTTCAAGATGTCCATCTATATGTCCTCATTATTCATAACTTTGTTATTCTTGCTCCTTATTCGTGTGGGAATTATCCAGACACAAGTGGTTATTATTCGTTTAAAGACTGGGATTCTCCTCGCATCGCCATTTTCCAGCCTCCTGGTCTTCATCGCCGATGTGCTGAATTATCAAGAGGTTGAAATGTGAATTGCTTTTCATTAGTCATCGTATTATCTAATTTGGGAAACCTTCAAAACAGCAAGCAAATAATCAAGAAATATACCTTTCCTTTCCGTTTCCCTTCACACCTACAAATAAACTGTTTAGAATTCAAGGCACATATTCTTCGAAGACGTATCACAAGTATTCAATTTAAAGATTTCTTTTTCTCCTTGTATGTCTAGCTCTTTTTCAGCTCTATGCAGAAAATAACAGGGGAGGTTATGATTCTGGGGCACGCATGACTCGAAGGGTTTTGAGAAACCTACTAACAGATCTACAGCAGGTAAATCTCCAATACTTAAGAATTCTAAATGTGTTCCAGTTATATTAGCCACCTTTGTTATTAAGGAATATGGTTTTCTACTGTGTCAATTCTCTGTTAATGTAGTTCTCCATGCAATCCCTCCCCTCTATAGCCACTGCTCTTATCTGAGCATGGACCTAATCTTTTATAATCACTTCCTAACTGGTTTCCCCAACTCAAGCTTCTCCTCCCTCCAACTCTGCCTCCACCTTGCTGTCAGTGACTTTCCAAAATGCAAATGTCACCCGCGTGCCTAAAATTCCTCCTTGGCCATTCAGGTCTATTGAACAAAACCTAAATTCCTTAGCATCATATGAACAGCTTTCCTGGGGCAACTTGGTGGCTCAGTTGGTTGAGTGTCTGACTCTTGATTTCGACTCTTGATGTCAGGCTCCTTGCTGAGTATGGAGTCTGCTTGAGATTTTCTCTCTCTCTCTCCCTCTCTCTCTCCCCCCCGCCCCACCGTCTGCCCCTCTCCCCTCTCTTTCTCTTAAAATAAAATAAAACAAAATGAAATGAAATGAAATAGAAAAACAAAAGAAAAGCTTTCATGATTTGACCCAATCCTTCTCTTTTCAAAAAGAGATAAAATCATGATTTTTATAGGAATACAAAATGAACATGTGTCCAAAAATGTATTTAACTTGTTAATTGAAAGAAAGCATCAGCAAGATGTTACAAGTAGTTAAAAGAAATAGCCCAAGAACAAACAAAATGATAGATAAGGAATATTAAAATGAATTTGCAAGTGGATGAAAGATTGACTTTTGGGGGAGGAGGGGGAGGTTGGTCATCAATCAGGATGGAATTTATTTGCATGTCTATAGATGAGAATTATTTGTATTTCAATCTGGTTTCTACTACAAGTTAACTTTAATTTTCTACAGAGTTGTAAAATAACCTAGTCACATGATATGTAATGATGCATGTATCCGTAGGTTCCAGAATCACCATTGAAAAGATATCCAGTGGTTTCTTCTGTTTGTTCCATAGTGTTTAATTTTTTCTTACCTTTTGTACACTGATTTCACTCCTTTGTATCAAAATCTTTACCCTGCCCAACATGTACCAAGTTCTCCATGCCTGACTTGTGTGGTTGCTTCTATCTCCAACAGCCTGCGTCTCTTTTCCCTTGGCGAATACCGTTCATGTCTCAAGTCATCTAGATTATTAGTCACCTCCTCACTAAAAGCTCTTTAACTCCCTGTGCATAACTTTGTTGTCAAATTTTGTTGCATTTATTGCCAGATATGTGGCTTCCACACTAGGCTGCTTCTCCAGGGGAAGGCTTCTATTGCATTCGTGTTCACGTCTCTGATGGCTTAAAAAGTGCCTGGTAGTAAGGCCTTCGACAAATGTTTAATGAAAGTATAAATGAAATTCAGTCCTGAATACTCAAATAGTTAACATTTGCATCATTTCCTGTGCTTGAAGAATGTACAAATGTACTGCTGTTTTTAGCCTTGCTAGGTAAGGGAATTGAACCTCCTTAAAGTAAGTATGTTACTTAAATGTTAAACTGATAATAAATGATGTGTCTGAGCAAGAACTTCTACAAATGGATTAAGCAGACTCCAGATTGTCTTCTGTGGAAGTGGTTGCTCTCCCAGCATACCTTTTACCCATTTCGAGAATGTCTCTACTTTTTTTCCAGCCCCTGTAAAATCCCCACACTAGGCTTTCTGCACTATGATGCCATTAAATAGCTTTCTATCATTTTTCTCCTGGGTCTCCCTCCTGGGTCCCCTTCCTCCCTGTAAGGGAGGAAAAAAAATAATCTTTTCTTCTACCCATTGTAAGGTTCTCTGGCTGGGGCCCTGTAAATTAGACTGACAAAAGACAGATTAACAAGAGGAGAACAGACAGAAATTTATTAACATGTATACGGTGCACACACATGGGAGTACCCAGTGCTGAGTAACTCAAAGGGATGACTAGAATTCAGGCTTACATATAATCTCAAGCTAAACAAAGGGAAAGGGTTTGGGGCTTCCTGGTGGAGAAGGAAAGTTATGAGAAGGTGACCAGGAAAACTCTGATTGTTTAGTAAGGTTTGTTGTGCGGATTTAAGTCCGTACCTTGTCCATTGATCAGAGTTGTTAAGACCCCTCCTCTTTCTGGTAGGGAAAGAGAGACACCCTTGGCAGATGAAAATTTCCTTTATAAATAAATGTACATTTTCTTTACAAAAGGAAACCTTGTGTCCTGCTTTTAGAGCTTTTCCTGCATCTGCTGGTTTTCAATGGCCTTTAGCTCAAAATAATCCATATGCCAAAGAGGCACATTTTGGGGTGGCATACTCTGGTACTCTTCAGGACCAAGAATTCTGAACTGGAGAAGGTCATGAAGGGCGTGGGTAAAGAGGAAGATTATTAGAACTCTAGGACAGGGAGTATGGTTCAGAACAACCTATCCAAAATTACCTGTGATTTGATTTGGTCTTAGTATCTTAGGTTCATATTGATCATGATAATATTTAGTTTATTCTGGAAATTCCAAGTAATAGTCAATAGGTTCATATTTTTTAAATGGAGTGATGATTTTGTTTTTAATTTAGAAGGTTAAACCTCAGGCATAGCTATTGGTGATTGTGGCACACGGATCCCACTGACCCTTAGGCATATCTGCCATAGCAGAGGCACCTAGCCCAACACCCCTCACATCTCAGGGCTCGAGCTAACGGGGAGCTGGGGAGATTGGAAGAGTCTGTCCATCCATTTCTGCAGGCAGACTTGTAAGACTGGAGGGCTTAGGTGGATATCACGAAAGTAGGTGGACTGAGGGGCATTTTCCTTCTCCCATAGAAATCCTCGTGTTCACTTTCTAGCTACTGTAGCTTGCCCCAGGCTAGCACCCCATGCGACAAACCCTAAAGCTCTGCCCTTTTTCCAGGCTCAACTGAGGTCAACGAGCAGCTGAAATGGCAGCTCGAGCAGTGCTCTGTCTGCCACCGGTGCCTTAGTAGGCTCCTGAGAGAAGTCTTTGGAAGATGGAAATTTGCATAGCAAATTATCATCCCATTGACTTCCATTAAGAACTCAGAGATGGATTCCCATAGAAAATTCCAGGCCCTGTTGTGTGATTCAAACCCCTCCCCTAAGGATCCTAATTATCATTTCAAGTGGCATTCTGCCTCTGCTAGTGTTCCATCTAGCCACATGGGATCTTCCATAGCACACCTGCAAGAAATTAGTCAAATGGACAATGAATCCAGACAATTTTCACGCACACACTTAAAGCCAAAATGTGGAGGTGAAAGCCTCCTACCGAAGTGAGTTTTCTTTTGGCCGATGGCAGAGTCACAGAGCTGGCAAGCCGGCTCCATCTGATCTCCTTCCCTTGATTTACATGAGGTCGACCCCCTTTCTCAGGGCTCAAGAACACCCTCCAACTAATTTTCCAGTTAGTTCATCAGCACTCACAGGCCAAAGTATGGCCAATGAGTCAGTTTTTCAGACAAAGGCCAAATGACGTAGGGAGCAGTTACTTATGTTCAGCTGGTGACGGGGTTATTATCAATTTAAAGTACAGCCATCTTGTCGCTGTTACGAAAATGTTTGTTGACTCCTGCCTGGCTAATTGTCAGCAAAGTGGTTCTAAGTGCCACTTTCCTGATTAGAAGAATGTTTATTCGAGTTGATGGACTCAGCAGGGGGGTCTTTGAAATTACTTTGAGCTTGCAGGCGATGCCTCCTGACAGCCAGTGCTGTACAAGACATCAGACGCGAAATTAGGACTTGTGACCAAATGGGCATAAATGGAGGTGACAGGTACACGTATTTGTGCATATAGATAATGTCAGAACCAAGTCCCTGGCCATCTTGGCAGTCACAAGGGGTTCTTAGTCCCTTAGTTAAACTCCCTTGGTGATCATGATTGAAAGGTGGAAACCATTGAGTGAGGCAGTGCAGACAGAGCCCTTGGAACACCTACAACAGAAGTCAGAAGGACAAAGCTTTGTGAGCACCCCTCAACAGAGTAAGGAGTCTTGAAGCGAGATCTCAGTTCTGCAGCTAAATCACTTTTTTTTTCACCCTGAGCAAAACAGTAAATCTCAATCGCCCCTTGCTTTAAACAAGGATAATGATTCCTGCTCTACCCCAGAAACTGGTGTTTGTTGAAATGCCATGAAAGTGTTTTAGAAGGTTTTCCTTAAAACCGCTCTGAATATTAATACAGTATCATTGTTATATGTGATTCACAAGTAAATGAGGGCAAAGAAAGGTGAAAATAATTGGATTGGGATCATAAGAAGTGAAACAGCGACAGCCGTGCCTGGATTGCCCCAATTGCTAGACTGTCTTCTCGCCCTCCTCCTTCCTCTCAGCCCCACTTTTTCCCACTTGTTCATTCATTGCCCTCATTCAGATATTGCACAAAACCCACAGATTTCTCATCTGCTTGGACTGAGGCAGTTCATCCAGTCTCAGGCACTAAATACTTGTGACCCCGTGGCTGTAAGCACCTCTACTCAGAAGTGCTGATTTCATTGGTCACCTACTTCTCTATTTTTTCACAACTGACATGGGGATTTCTTGCCTCTTGTAGATCCCAACTGTTGTAGGGGAGAGTCGTGCTCTGTGCTCTGTGGAAAGTGCCACCCGCAGCTGTTTCCAAGGGGTGAGTATGATGCAACTGTCCCTGGGACTTGGGGGCAGATCCCCGGGAGTTGGGGGCAGACAAGTTTGCTGCCCAGTTCAAATTACAGAATTGCTACTCCACACAGCATCCGAGACAACCTAATTCAAGATATAACCTTGCCTCAGAGCGTCTGGGGGGCTCAGTTCGTTAAGCGGCGGACTCTTGATCTCAGCTCAGGTCCTGATCTCATTGGGAGATTAAGCCCCGCATCAGGCTCTGTGCTGACAGTGAGGAACCTGCTTGGGATTCTCTCTCTCTCCCCCCCTCTCTGCCTCTCTCTCTTTCTCAACATAAATAAAATAAACATTAAAAAAGAAGGTATAAACTTGCCTCTGACTTTTCACGTGATAAACGTCTTTGGCAGAGCTGACAGAAACAGCCAGAAAAGAAAATGAAAATACATTTGCATCTATAGTAGAGACCAAAGTCATGCTGGAAACACATCTAAGTGAGCCATTGTTTTTCAGGTGTTAAGCCCAACAATCAAAGAAGAAAAATTCCTCTCTTGGTTACAGTCTGAACCTCCCATCCTCCTGTGGCTCCCAACCTGCTATCGGTTATCTGCCACTGAAATGGTCACTCACCCTGTTCGGTGTAGAATCTGCAGGAACTTCCCAATCACTGGACTGAGGTACTCATCAGTGTTTCGCAGACGGTCATTCTCCAAATGGGTCTCGGAGTAGAGCTGTGTCTCTCCAGATTCCTTTTGAGGTCCTTCTCACAGATCTGGAACTCAGTTGATATTTTGAAAACTACCCAGTCAGTAATTTTCTGCATGAGGGATCTTGGTTGACAATAAATTATATTGTATCTTCTGTAATTAATGGAGTATCTTCCACTAACGCAGTCTGATCAATAGACATTTGTATTTCTTTAGGGGGAAAATGTGTTTTCTTTTGTTACAAAAGAGATATTTAAATTTAATTTAAATATTCAGCTTAAATATTTAAATATTTGGGAGCTATTTATAAGAATTACAGTAATAATAATAGTTTATGAACTGTTGAGTGTTAGGCTAAGTGGTTCACGTGGACCATTTCGTTTCAGGACTTGTTAGAACCTCTATCCAAGGTGGCATTATTATCCCCAATTCGCAGAGAAGATAAATGACTTACTTGCACATGCTTAGCAAGTAGCAGATGCTGGCGGACTGAATCCAGAGTCTCTGCCTTGCGACTATGATGCTATACTGCCTCCCAGTGCAGAAAGCTGGGAACAAGAGCTCAGGATCCAAAGGAATAAAATCAGGTTTTGTGGGGGCAGCTCACACCAAGTCTCCACTCTGCCTGGAGGAAAGGGCAGATTTGGAAGCTAGGTTTGGACATTCAGATCTTTCCAAAGCTTTGAGGATGAAAGTCAGAACCCCACCTTAGGAAAAAGGGTGCTGTTGGTCTCCCGTAAATAAAACAATGAAGCAGTGAAGTTAAAGTGGTTGAAAACTTGAGGAGGAAAGAAGGAAAGCAGCAGGTCTAGGCCAAGCACAGGGATGCCATTATCGTGGTGAATGAACACAGGTAGGGGCTGAAGGGGTGGGGGTAGGACTGAATTGCTGAGAAAACCCAGTTGCTAAAAACAAGTCAAAGAAAGGGGTGTCCAGAGGGGCAGGAGTGAGGACTTGGGGACTCTGTTCCTCTTCTCATCCTATACTTGCAGATCTTTACTAGCCCAGACAGTAAGCATGCTCCCTGTGGGTATAAATTACATCCGCTGGGTCTCTGGCCAACCTGGAAATCACGTTTTAGTTTTGCCAACGAAATGAATTGGGTTTGCAGAGAATTCCGAGTACATGGTGAAATTTCATTCGTGATTAACTGTACTTTAAACAATAGAACCTATAAATGGGAAGGACTGTTGGAAACCAAACCAAAGAAATCTCCATATTGCAGTGAAAAACAAACTCCTTTTATATTGGACAGTGGAGGAACATGAATATGATGTACCATGTGATATGCAGCCAATAAATAAGTATTAATTAAGTGGTTACCACATGTCCTGCCCTCCCCCCAGGGGCAGAATTCACTTTGCAGTTATATAAAACACAACTTTTTTTTTTTTTTAATTTTTTTTCAACGTTTTTTATTTATTTTTGGGACAGAGAGAGACAGAGCGTGAGCGGGGGAGGGGCAGAGAGAGAGGGAGACACAGAATCGGAAACAGGCTCCAGGCTCCGAGCCATCAGCCCAGAGCCCGACGCGGGGCTCGAACTCACGGACCGCGAGATCATGACCTGGCTGAAGTCGGACGCTTAACCGACTGCGCCACCCAGGCGCCCCTAAAACACAACTTTTACACCGAAATGTTTTTAAATTATTGTGTGTAACACAATGCAGATATTATTAATCCTGTTTTACAAAGGAGTCTCAGAGAGTTTGAGTGGCTCAGGTCATACGAAAGCGGAAAGCAAAAAGGGCCATACGCTAAAGTTGAGACTACATCACTTTCTACTGAGAATGAAATTAAGCTTCCTCTTAGAAATGCCTCCGTGCAACCCATCTTTCTTTCTAGACATCCGAGGCAATGTACAGTTCTCATATATGCAGATAGCTGAGCAACTTGCCCAAGGCCATTAACCTCTCTGGACCTCGGTTTCTTTAGAAGTAAAAGGAGAGCTGGAGCCAACGGAGTGCTAGACTTACTTTATCTATAACCTTCTGAGTCTATTAGAAATTGCATGTATTACAGTCCCAGCCTTCAGCTTGTGTTTTTGGCTCTCATAAGCTCCAGCAATAGCCTCGCGGCTTTAAGTTTTAGTGAGATGAAGAAGGTCATTTTAAAGCAGAAGTGTTGGCAGATCTGGAGGTAACAGGGAGAGGCAAGAGCTCAACCTTCTAAAGTAAGAGGAGGTAAAAAGATCAGAGATTGTTCATAAGCCAGTGTTATATTTTAGCAGGATGTATCGTATTTATGCTCTGTAATAGCCATGTAAGGTTGGGATGAGATTGGGGGAAAACCCAGACTTGGTTCTCTCTTGGTAAAGGCACCAACAGATCCATCTCATCAGGGATGGATGGATCCACGCCTTCTACAAAGGTGTAGAAAACTACGCCTTTTCTCATGTACCTGTAGGTAGCTTCTGAGCATAAAGGGACTAATGCAAGGTTAGGGTCAGTGTATTGTCCTCGATGAGTCGACTGCAGCCATATGTAATGCTGATAAAGTAACCAGTACAGGTGGCTCATCAAATAATCTTTATATAAAATATCATGTTATACGTTTCATGCAAACAGCAGTTATCTTCCCAATTCTGCATGTTGATTGAATCATTTTCAAAGCTTTGTAAAAACCTTGCCAGGCCAAGAAGGCAGGGCTTACCAGTCCCATTCTTCTCGTGAAGAAACTAAGTCATTCACTTAACTTCTTTCGTCTCACGTTCACTGAAAACGTTCAGTGCACCAGGTATCCTCCAAAGCATCTGACCTTAAGTTCCCACTTCAAGGTCACTGGTAATGGTGGGGTGTGCGTCCAAATTCAAGCCTCCTGTACCAGCGGTCTATTCCAGGGGTGAAAACAGCTGGCTGTCCATTCAGGCGGTATCCCTGGGCTCAAAGCCTAGTTCCCCCTCTGACCAAGACGTGGTGTAACTGTGTGCAAGTTGCTTAAATTCTGATTGCTTCAGTTTCTTTATCTGAAAAAATGAGAATAATAAGAATGCCTTACCTCAAAGAACTTTCATGGGGATTAACTGTCAATACATGTAGATGTATTGCATATACACATGCACATGTATACGTGCCTGCCCTCAGTAAGTGTTCCAAAACTTTGGAACTATTTTGGCTACCTTGACTACTATTCTAGCCATTCGATGCTGTTTATGAATACTGTATCATGGAACGAGGTGTCAGGGTTAGGCAGTGAACAAGGGCAGCTGAGGGTTGGTCTCGCGGAGCTTACATTCTTCTGCTCTGCCTTCCAAGGACTGTGGTCAGAAGACCTTCTGCCATCTGGCCTCAGGGGCACTCCAAGTTTTGATTCCTCTGTTCTTCAGAATAACCAGTGGGTCTGATAGATTCGATATGCTCTAAACCCTCCTTCTTGGCTCCGGCCTCCTTACCCCACTCCTTTCTATCTGGAACTTCATCCTCGTTGATCTGGAGCCCAATGGCACACTTCCTCCATGAAAACTTTTCTGACCTCGCAGCCCACAGGGGTCTCCTCCTCTCTCCCTCCTACAGCACTTGCCTTCTATGCCTCACATTTGGTGCATAATCACATATTGCTTAACTTTTCCAGTTAGGACCACAAGCTTCCCTATCATCTCTCTGCAGCAAGACATGAAATTTGAAGAGCACAGGGGTCTGGTCATATTTCTTTTTCTGTAACTTTCAAGGAAGAGGTTGAAAACTCAAATGTTTACAGGAGCTAGGCACGTAGTCTACATGTGAGAAGTTGGCCAAGTAGGGACTGTGGTGAGCTGGAGAGTGTTATCTCCAGTCTAGAAGGAGTAGCTGTCACTTTGCTCTCACCTATTATTGTCACTGATGAAGAAGACAGAGCTTTTATGCCACCTACACTGTGTTTGGAGAAGAGAATTAAAATATCAGAAAAAAAAAGTATAGATCCCCAATCTTTGACAAACACTATGATTCCACTCAAATATCATCAAAAGTCACTAAATCGTAACTATGAGGCCTTACCAGCCCTCCCTGATATCACCATATTATGAAACACCCCTCCTTCCCATGGGTCTCAAGATACCCTCCTCTCCTGCTGACCATGGGAGATTTAAGGGTGTGACTATTCATAAAAGAAGGACTGCAGTGTTGATGTGTTAAGAAGCTTGGGTGTGGTGGTCGCTCCCCCACACTCCAGCTGAAGGAACGACCCTTGTCCACTGCGTTTCTTTCCTACAGACAGAGTTCTAGAAAAATCACAAAAGTTGCTTTTAAATTCTTTATCTACGGCTTTGTTTTCCCCAGTACCATGCAGGAACACAGGTCCAGTATTATCCTGTCTTGAAATTCCTCAAGAGAAGTCAAAAGTCAGAATGTACTGAAATCTCCCGGTATTTGGTTTTTGGTTTTGTTTTGTTTTGTTTTGTTGTAACTTGGCGACTAAATTCAAAAGATTTGAATGCCACCATACAAAATGTGGCTTCAGACTTAGGGCTCTGTCTTCAGGGTCGTAGTACACAGTAGCCTGCCTGTAGAAAGTGTTCAGTATATCTGCGGGGGCATGAATCAGACTTCTCTACTATAGTTTGTTGGATAAAACGATGTTAGTGTCATGCTGTATTATAAAAAAAATACTATCAAAAGAAGATTTCTTCGATTAAAAATAACATGTCAGAGTCACTTAACGTCCCTACAAAGTTTGGGAGAAATTTTACGCTTCCTTGATAGCCGTGATATCTCCTGTATGTTCTGGGGTACCCATTCTCCACCTGAACGTTATTTTCTGAGCTCATGAGCTAGTTGCCACCTTAGCCTTACTTCCGTTTTAATTGACAGATACCGCTGTCTGAAGTGTCTCGACTTTGACATCTGCCAGGCGTGTTTCTTATCTGGTCTTCACAGCAGGTCCCACCAGAAGGCCCCTCCTGTGTTTGAGCATTGCGTCCAGGTAACATCTAGTGCAAAATACCAGCCATTCATGAATCGGTACTGGCGACAGCAGTTCACAAACTTTGCCTCCAGTAAAACCACAGATTCTGCTCCTTTCGTTCACGAGAATGTTTAAGAGTAAGGAAGGGGTGGGATGCCTGGGTGGGTCAGTCAGTTAAGTGTCCGATTCTTAATTTCGGCTCAGATCATGATCTTTCGGTTTTTGGTGAGTTCGAGCCCCCCATCCGGCTCTGTGCTGACGGTGCAGAGCCTGCTTGGGATTCTCTCTCCTCTCTCTCTGTCTCTCTGCCCCCTCCCCCACTTGCGCTGTTTCTGTCTTTCTCAAAATAAATAAATAAACTTAAAAAACAAAAGTCTAGGGAAATGGCAAACTCAACCTTAAATATCTCTCAATATAAATCTACAAATATTTTTTTACATCATAGATTTTATGCCCCTATTAGGGGCAAGAAAAGGCCAAACAACACTCAGTACGAAGCCACTGATAACACACTATATTGCAGACAATATCTGAGGAATAAGAGGGGAGCAGCATTGGGAGTGGACTCAAAGAAAAGGCTTTGATTTGGTAAAAATGACAAACCTAGGCTTCTAGTTACTAGTGCCTCTGGGGAAAACTTTTCTTTTAGCATGTCTTATCCTGAGCCCTAAACTTCCAGTATTTTTGCTGTAGGAAAAATGAAAGAGAAAAATTGCCATCTCGGTTTTGACTGAAAGAATATTAAACTGAGACTTCACAACTGCCTTCCACATGTTTTGTTTTTTTTTTTTTTTTAAGAAAATCTACTCAGCAAGAGAATTCAGGTCTTTTGAAGAGACAAGAGAAAGAGGATAGTTAATTTTAAGCAAGGAGCATTTTCATTTTCCCAGAAAGAACACTTTCTTCTCATCGCTAAGTTCCTACAAATCCATTTCACCATATAGATTTTGTCACACGGCAATGGTGAGAGATGTTGATTCGCTAGCCTTACGGAGGACAGCTTTCTCTTGTTCTCTCTTTAACATGAATGGTCCACAAAAGTCAAGTGCTTGGATCTTGCCAAAGAATTCCAGTGGGTATTGTTTTATGCAACTTAAATAACCCAGATGCTGGGTTACTTGTTGGCCTGGGGAGATATAGGGCTTCTTGAGGTTAGACTGACACCATGTGGTCACTTTGTTATTACACTTCAGATTTCAAGAGCTGAAAATCTTTGAATAAAATCCCTCATTCCTTTGTTCTTTTTGGCAGAAGTTCTTAAAGTGGGGTTGATGGGTGGACTTCAGGTGGAATCCACTGATATTTTGTATAGAATTAATTGTACGAGCCACTTTTCTGTAGATAGATCCACAAGTGACCATCCAGTGTGGAAAGGAATCCACACCCCAAATGTTAGCAGCCCTGGACCTAGCCCTGTTTCATACACCTTCTAGATTCAGCCTTCCAGGTTACTGGATTGCTCTAAGGAAGAGAAGCTATTTGTGTAAGTTGAGTGATCTTTAATTTAGAAACTTACACTGCGTGGACAAGTAGACAGAATGCAAAGAAATTCATGTAGTAAGGAAGTAACATGATTTTTCTAAGGGCATAAAAGTGAATGAAATAATTCCAAAAACTTTCATGGTGGCCAGTCCACTCAAGTAAGGAAAAAAGACCACATTTAGACTGACAGGACCCCTTTTTAATGTTGGCTATTCCAGCAGATGTCAGCAAAGGAGAATACAAAATTCCTCCTCAGGACCCTCAGAAACAACCTGCTCCAAGGGCGCTGTGGGAGAAAAGAAGCTTTAAGAAGGCGGTGGCTCCTGGACCAGGTGACCCCAAAGAACATGGCTGACCATGCAGAGGCCAGGTGAGTGTCCATGAGTGATGGTCCTGTAGGGCCGCCCCCCAGGAGCCTGGGGACTGAGTTATGCAGCCGGCACAGCATAGCACAGCACACACACACGCACATATACACACACACACACACACACACACACACACACAGCTGCTTTCATAATGCTGACCGTAAAGAAGGCACGACCTGGGGGTGAGAGGGTGCTTAAGATGTGTTTCCCCTCCAAAAATGATCTTTAATTTTGAAGTAGAACAAGAGGCAAAAGTACTTCTAAGTGGCCCATCCTGACATTTTTTTTTCAACGTTTATTTATTTTTGCGACAGAGAGAGACAGAGCATGAACGGGGGAGGGGCAGAGAGAGAGGGAGACACAGAATCGGAAACAGGCTCCAGGCTCTGAGCCATCAGCCCAGAGCCCGACGCGGGGCTCGAACTCACGGACCGCGAGATCGTGACCTGGCTGAAGTCGGACGCTTAACCGACTGTGCCACCCAGGCACCCCATCATCCTGACATTTTAAAGGCATCAAACCCAGGAGCCTTTTAACAACTTTGCTTTTTAACCCTAGTTTTGTTGGTTTGCTTTCAAAAGCCTAATTTAGAATTAATACTTTATTTTTATTAAAAAAGGGAAAGAAAAACACTCAGAATCCCATCACGCACAGATGAGTACCAGTCACATTTTAGTATTACCAAAACAGGAATTATGCTGTGGATACGACTTTTTTAAGTTTAATTAATTAATTAATTAATTAAGAGAGAGCATGTAGGGAAGAAGCAGAGAGAGGGAAAGAGAGAATCCCAAACAGGCTCCATGCTGTCATCGCAGAGCCCGATGCTTGGCTCGATCCTATGAACTGAGAAATCATGACCTGAGCTGAAATCAAGAGTTGGACACTGAACCAACTGAGCTATCCGGGTGCCCCTGTAGATATAATTTTTGATTCTTCTTTTCATCTACATTAAATGGAGAGTATTTCCCCTGTCATTAGTTTCCAAAATATTATTTTTAATGGCCTCACTTTCATCCTTATAAGGAAGTATCATAATTCATAAACAACCTGATATCATTAAACATTTTGGTTATTTTCAAAATTTGCCCCATCAAAATTCTGTAGTCAACATCCTTATACATGCATCTGCATATAGTTTAAATATTTTATTACGATAAATTTGCTCAAATAAAATCATTGGATCAAAAGTTCTGAATTTTGTTAACCCTTAAAATTCAGAGTACCGAATTGTGCTCCAGAGGGTTATCTCAAAGCTTGCCCAGCACTACTAATATATGAGGTCACCTATCACTTATCTAAAGATCACCAGCCTAAAGATGATTTTAAAAAGTCTTTGTGGGGGCACTTTGTGGGTGGCTCAGTCGGTTAAGCGTTCAACCCGGGCTCAGGTCATGATCTCACGGTTCATGGGTTCGAGCCCCATGCAGGGCTCTGTGCTGACAGCTCAGAGCCTGGAGCCTGCTTCGGATTCTGTCTCCCTTTCTCTCTGCCCCTCCCCCACTCATGCTCTGTCTCTCTCTGTCTCTCAAAAATAAATAAACGTTAAAAATTTTTTTTTTAAAAAGTCTTTGTGATGGGGGCACTTGGCTGGCTCGGTTGGTGGAGCATGTAACTGTTGATCTTGGAGGATGTGAATTTGAGCCCCATGTTGGATGTATGGTTAAAAACAAAATTTTTTAAAAAGTCGTTGTGATGTTAATTTTGGAAGTAACCATCTCAAAATGTAAAATTGTAGAAAGCAAAAGAAAGAGATACTGTTTCCATGGGCTTATGATCATCAAAATTTTGGGAGAAAAAACCCAGAATTATTAATTTTACCTACAGAGAATAGAGGAGATCAACTTAAATCAGACTGTTATTCATTTACTAACTTTTTTTTGTAATCTTAAAATGTTTTCTCAGACACCCACCAGCATATTTCTATCTCAATGCCAGACCCTATTTCTAGGGTCGTTTTGTCACTTTCCAATCTAAATATGTTTTATAGTTCTTTCCTTTCAAGGAAAAACTACATGTTGACAGTGCAATTAGATGCCATTTATTATGCCTGTGTCACACTTACCTAATAGGCTGCATCAATATATTTTTAAAGTTAGAGAATTTGAGTATCTGGATGTATATCTTTAATATAGTACAAAGAATTTTAAAATAAGCACAAAGATATCAGGTGCCAATTCATCTGTCTTCTTCAAGACAGATTTCACTTTTCCCAGGCAAAGAAACAATACAATGTGTTGGTTAGTCATCTGGATTTATTATACACTTGAGATCTTGTCTAAATTCCTACGTTCTCATAGTTAGAACACAGAGATCCATACTCTTAATTCTATTTCTTTTCGCTGCTAAAGCCAGACTGATGTTTTAAAAGCACAAATTTGACGGCATTCCTCATGTGCCCGTATCCCCTAAACTCCCACGTCTGACATCCCTCCAGTATCCTCCCATTGATTTTAAGCTAAAAACTAACAGTTGTAATAACCACCTGGGTGGCTCAGTCGGTTAAGTATCCAACTCCGGCTCAGGTCGTGATCTCGCAGTTCTCAAGTTCGAGCTCCGCGTCAGGCTTTGTGCTGGCAGCTCAGAGCCTGGAGCCTGCTTTGGTTTCTGGGTCTCCCTTTCTCTGTCCCTCCCCTGCTCACACTCTCTCTCTGTCTCAAAAATAAATGAACATTTTAAAAAAAGTATTACCTTTAAAAACTGTAATGATTTAGAAAATTTCTGCATATTTTGGGCCCCCTGAGCACCTCTCCAGTTTCATCTTCCCCCCGCCCTACATTGTCTCATATCTTCATGTTCCCCACAAGACTAAGCCAGGTACCCACCCTCTGAAGACTTAAACCTTTGCCTTAAGGAATTGGTACCCCTCACTCCTAAAGACCCATAGAAGTCTTTGCTCATATGTCATCTCATCCATAAGGCCATTCTTGATCACTTACCATTTCAGCCCTGTCGTCCCTGTCACTGGCACTCCAATCTGCCCCTCTTGCTTTATTTTATTTCAGAGCATTTCATCAGCACCTGACATCCTATATATTTTGCTTTTATTTTTTGTTTGTTTGCTATAATGTGAGCTCAGGGGTGGGGGTGGAGAACCCTTTATTGTTTCCAGCTGTATTTCCAGAATTTGGATCAATGTCTGCATTTGATAAATGCTCAATAAATGTCTGTTGAATGATTGGCTGATGGACTGAATAATACAACGATGGATGTTTGATGAAGGAATTGATGGGGGTAATAAGATAGGTCATGAACTCTTTTAGAAGGGAGCATGAGAGGAGCACCTGGGTGGCTCAGTCAGTTGAGTGTCCAACATCGGCTCAGGTCATAATCTCATGGTTTGTGGGTTCAAGTCCCGTATCGGGCTCTGTGCTGACAGCTCAGAGCCTGGAGCTGTTTTGGATTCTATGTCTCCCCCTTCCTATGCTCCTTCCCTGCTCATGCTCTGTCTTTCTCTCTCTCAAAAATAAATAAACATGAAAAAAAAAGAATGGAGCTTGAGAAAGTCTCACAAGAGTGATTACACAGTGTTGGGAGAAGGTAGTGAAGTGATTGAGCTTTGTCCTCAGTCAGCTGTGTGGCTTTGGGGAAATCTCTTCATGTTTCTATGACTCAGTTTCTTCACTTGATAATAAAAATAACCTGTCCTATAATAAAAATAACCTGTCCTTCCTACTCCGAGTAGTATCAGTGGAGATAAGAGGACGGACGGAAATTGCAAGCGCTATGCAAAGCTAAAGGTTTTTTAAATGTCAATGTGTTCTACTCTGTCTACCCGAGTACAGTAAAGTGTTCCCCAAAGTAAAATTCTTGTGTAATAATTTTCAGTTTAGCTTAGATATTAATGAGTTCAGAAGTTCTGATCAGTGGCTGATCTAGGAGAAATGATGAGGAATATTATTAGTTAACAATGTGACAATAGGCAGAAACACATCCCTGATACCTGTTGACATATTAGTACTGATCATTATCTAAGAGATTAATGATTTTGCCAAGTGATAGTACTAAAAATTCATTCATTGGTTCAGCAAATATTCTGCACGGTAATGAGCCTCCTCCCTTTTAATGTGAATTCACTCACTTTAAATATAATGGTTTACATTGAGATTATTTTCACTTACAAAAAACATAACCAAAAGCCAGGTGCCAAATATCACCACTGTTGTTAAATATTTTGGGAAGTTCTTACATATATAATAAAAAAATTAAAACAGCGAAACAGACAAAATTTCTTTCATTTGCAGCTAATATGATTGTAAATCTCCAAGAAATCTTAACTCTAGCAAAAACTATTAGAATTAATAGGCTTTGAATGGTGGGAAATAAAATATATATGCACAAATTAATAGCTCTGTACTATGATAACAATAGCCAGCTAGAAATTTTGTTAAAATCCCATTTACAGTACCTGTAAAAATTATTTTAAAGAGAAACTAGGGAAAAAAAGCTTAGCAAAAAAGATACAAAAGCCACGTTAAAAAACTATAATATTTCAGAGTGCCGAAAATAAGACCTGAAAAGGGGGGAAACATACCAAATTCATGAAGGAGAAGACTGTAGCATGAGAATTGTACATGCTCTGAAAATTAATATAGTTGATCCTCATTATTTGTAGTTATGAAATTTTTGAATGCACTAATGAAAATTTATTTATAACCCTAAAATCAATACTTGCAACGTTTTCCTGGTCATTTGCAGACATGCACAGAGTGGCAAAAAATTTGAGTTGCCTAATGCACGGCTGAGGTCAAACTGAGAGTCACTCTGCCTTTTGTTTCAGTTTTTATACCGTAAACACATCCTTTTCACATTTTTTGTGCGTTTTTTTTGTGGTTTCCCTGTTGCAAATTGCCCTCATTGTGCTGCAATGTTGTCTGCTGTTCCTAAGGGCAAGAAGGCTATGACATATGTGCCTTAACAAGAAAATGTGCTTTAACCTTTGTGCGGGCATGCATTATAGTGCTATTGACCATAAGTTCAATGTAAACAAATCAACAACATGTATTGAATAAGGTGTCCATAAACAGAGACACACAGGGGCACCCGGGTGGCTCAGTAGGTGGGGTGTCCAACTTCGGCTCAGGTCACCATCTCACGGTCCGTGAGTTTGAGCCCCGCGTCGGGCTCTGTGCTGACAGCTCAGAGCCTGGAGCTTGCTTCAGATTCTGTCTCCAGCTCTGTGCCCCTCCCCCCGTTGGTGCTCTGTCTCTCTGTCTCTAAAATAAATAAACATTACAAAAAAATTAAAAAAAAACAGGGACACACATAAAACAAAGTTATATATTGAGTGAATGATGGAAATGATCTGCCCAGAGACCAGCAAGAACCTCTAACCCTGTATTTCCCCTTGGGGCGATGGGTCAGTCTGCATTAAGTCAGGTTCACAGTGACTGTGTAAAACAGAATGGCCATCATTAATGAGACCTGACTGTATTTAAATTAAATCCATTTCCAAGTAGAATCACAATGTTTTTTTAAAGACGATAAAATGATTTTGAAGGCATTTTGAAATAATAAATTGTACCAGAATATTTTAAATTATAAAATTGAAGAATAGTGGGAAGGGATGTTTTTCAACAGATATTAAAACTTGCTATAGAACCACTATGTATAAAAAAAGAATGAACATGTAGATATGAGGATAAGATATACAATTTAATTATTGACTCAAGCATAAATGGGAACCTAATATATGATAAAGATGATGTTTTGATTCCCCCAAAAAGGATGCGTAGTTGGCTATCCATCTGAAAGAAAGCAAACTGGCCCTGATTTCATCCTATAAACTAAAATAAATTCCAAATTGTTTAAAATTTAAATGTAAAAACAACTCTCTGTGTCTCCCTCTCTCTTTGCCCCTCCCCCTCTTACGCTTTGTCTCTCTCTCTCTCTCTCAAAAATAAATAAACATTAAAAAAATGTGTAATAAAAAAAGGGCACCTGGTGGCTCAGTCGATTAAGGTCATGATCTCATGGGTCGGAAACCCGCATTGGGCTCTGTATTGACAGCTCAGAGTCGGGAGCCTGCTTCAGATTCTGTGTCGCCCTCTCTCTGTGCCCCTCCCTTGCTCGCACTCTGTCTCTCTCTCTCTCTCAAAAATAAATTAATATTCAAATCTTTAATATATAAATGTAAAAACAATTTTAATTTAAAATAAAAATATTAAACTTAGCATTGGAAGAGATCGTCCTAAGAAAGACAGAAAAACAAAGCATTGTGAAGTCATAATAGGCAGATATAGGGGCACCTGGGTGGCTCAGTTGGTTCAGCATACGACTCTTGATTCCAGCTCAGGTCATGATCTCACAGTCATGAGATCAAGCCCCACATTGGGCTCTGTGCTGAGTGTGGAGGCTGCTTGGATTCTCTCTCTCCCCCCACCCCTGCTCACTCTCTCTCTCCCTCAAAATAAACAAATAAACTTTAAAAAATAATAATACACAGATATCCATAATAACATGCACACTTAACTATTTTCCTGTGGTAAATGATATAAAGAAAATCAAAAGATAAACTTAGAAAAATATTTTCACTAATAAGACAAACTATATGACAGAAAAGCCCTTGCAAATTGATAAGAAAAACCCAAAAGAAGGAGAAGGAAGGAGAAGGGGAGATGAGGAAGAAGAAAATGAGGAAGAGGAAGAGAGTGAGGAGAAAAATACACCAAATATATAAATAGGCAACCACAGAAGACATATTGCAAATGGCTATTTTTTTTTATTTTTTTTTAATATTTTTATTTATTTTTGAGACAGAGAGAGACAGAGCATGAATGGGGGAGGGGCAGAGAGAGAAGGAAACACAGAATCAGAAGCAGGCCCCAGGCTCTGAGGCATCAGCCCAGAGCCCGACGCGGGGCTCGAACTCACGGACCGTGAGATCACGACCTGAGCTGAAGTCGGACGCTCAACCGACTGAGCCACCCAGGCGCCCCTGCAAATGGCTATTAAACACCCCAAAATATTCTCAATGTCACTAGTGGCTAAATTACAAATTAAAGGAACAACGAGCTACCATCATCGTATCTAACAGAACAGCAAAGCATGAGTGAATAACCACACCCAGTGCTGGCGAATATGGAAGAGAATAGGCGCTCTGAAATTTAGTAGGAACACAAGTAGCTGCAGACTTTTCAGAAAATAAGCTGAAAAAATCTCCATTTGTTTGTTCATTCCATTAACCTGTAGCTAACACTCTTCTAGGCACTTAGGATACGTCAGTGAACAAGAGGGACAAAGAGCTGTCTCTGCTTTCAGAGAGCTTTCATTCTAGTGGGGAGACTAGACAATGAAAAATAGGCATATAGTTGAATTGTATAGTATATGAGAAGTTATAAATACTAAAAGAAAAGAAAAAAGAAGCAGGTGAGAGATGCCAAGACTTAGAGGAGGAATTGGTAGCACATTTAAATAGGGCGGTTATAGTGGACGTCTGTGAAAAGTCACATTTGAACAATGCCTTGAAGGAGGTGAGGGAGTGAATCCTACAGGCGTCTAAGAAAAGCCCTGCAAACTGAGCAGACAAGCAGCCAGAAGTGGAAGTGTGCTTGGCAGGTCCAAAGAACAGCAAAGAGGCCAGTTTGGCAGAACTCGGCAAAGGAGGACACGCTGAAAATAGACCAACGGGATGCAAGGGTTGGGGCAAAAGCAGAAGCAAGGTCGTATCATAATTTCCTAAATGTTCTTCCGGTGTTCCTCTTTTCAACTTCGAGTTTACACTTGAGTCCATTTGGAATTTATTTTAGCAAGGGTCTGACTTTGCTTTCTTTCAGATGCGTGCCAATTTTGCGATCTTTCCCCCCACTTAATTACATTGCCAACTTTGCTGCATATTAGATTTCCTTACATGCTTGGATCAGTTAAGAGAATTTATATTCTCATCCTCAGATCTTATGGGTCATACTAAACTATATGGTCATGGCGATGCTATAGTAAGTAACAGGAGAAAGTAGCTATCATCTGAAATAGGGAGGCTGTTTTTGGAGCAGGTTTTGGGGGAGGATGATCAGGAGTTCAGTTTGGGATAGGTTAAGATTGAGATATCTCAGACACCCATGCGGAGATGTCGACTAGGCAGTTGCCCATTCATGGTCTGGAATTTGGGGGCAAGCCTCCTGGACGTGCAAACTTAGGAGTTGCCAACACAGATGGCTCTTCAAGCCATGACCTTCTATGAGATAGCCGAGGAGAGTATAGACAGAAAAAAGGTGGATAGCGGATTGAGCCCTGCAGCAGTCCACATTACAAAGTTGGAGAGCAGAGGAAAAGCCAGCAGGGGAGACGAGAAAGATGAATGATCTAGGAGGAAAACGAAGAAAATGAGGCATCCTGGAAGGTAGGCAAAGTGTTTCAAGGAGGAAGGCGTGGTCTCCTCTGTCCAATGCTGCTGCTAGGGCAAGCAAGAATTGGCCTTTGGATTTTGCAATGAGAGAATCATTGACCTCAAAAAGAGCAGCGTAGGACAGTGGTAGTAGCAAAAATCAGACTAGAGGCAGTTTAGGAGAGAATGGGGGCTGAGGAATTGAAGATACCAAAGAAAATTCTTTCCAGGATCTGTGACAGTAGAGGGAGCAAAGAGTCAGCGTGCCTGAAGTGGAGAGAATGTTTTGTTATGATGGAAAAAATAACAGCATGTTTGAGTACTGAAGGGAATGATCTTATGGGAATAAAAGCACCACTACCTGGTAAATAAGGACACACATTGCAGCACTGGAGGGTGGGGCAGTAAACCGGAAACAACCCAAGGGTCCACCAGTAGAAAACTGGTGGAACACACATGAAACAGACATCCAACAGAACATAATAAATCCTCTTAAATGAACAAATTTAAGCACGTGTCTATTATACTAGAGGGCATTCATCATCCTACATTAGCCAAAGGGCAAGTGGCAGAATAATGTGTATAAAATGATGTCATTTTTCTTCCCAAAATAAATCCAATATATATTTGATGTTTGTATGAGAACTGAAAAGTGGTGTGGAGCAACCCAAAGGTATCAAAATTATCTCAGACTGGGTAGGAAGAGAGTGTGTCACTCAAACATATGTTACAAAGAAGTTACGGGTTCTCCCCAAATGTCCCATTGCTTAAAGACATAATCAAGTGTAGCACAGAATAATCACTTCATTCCCTGTGCTCTCATCACATCCTGTAGAAATAATCGCGTTAATGTCAATAATGATTGTATATTCATCTGTTCATTAAATGTGAAGTATCTGTGAGCAGGGAGTTCTCTGCTTTTATTTTTAATTGTCTTATCTGCAATAACTCGAGATGGTGAGACGCTTTAAAAATAGTTTTTGAATAAAAGAATTAAACTAAGTGGAACTGTATAAAATGGAATATGCCTGACCTTAAACTAATCGGCTCTATTTTATGTTCTTTCCGATATGACATGGTAAACACACACCGGCGCTTAGAACCCCTAGTATCTGACCTGCACAGGATGACCTGGGGGGGGTTGATGCAGCCATCGCTAAATTTCCCTGCATTCTCCTTTCTAGATTGTCAAGAAGGAGGGTGGGAAATAAAATCCCCACTTCCATGATTGGCTAATTCCTCTCTATCACCTAGGTAGTTGCCTAGGGGAAAGAAAAGCACCAGAAAAAAAAAAAAAAGTCACGCTACTTTAATGCTCTTTTGAATATTAAATTTAATATCTGATTACGCATTTTCTAAAAAGACTCTCCTCGATGTCGTAGCTGATAGTTAAATATTATTAACACCTCTTATAAATCTCTGCTTTATAGCACGATTTCTATTCAGATGTGAATGTGATAAAGAAAATATTTTTTGAAATCACTTTTTATCCCCAATCACAAAGTGTTACGTATTTACTATAGAAAACCTGGAACAGCTGGCAACGAACAAAATTGTAACTGCAGTCAAATCACAATGGAGCCACTATTGTAATATTTTAATTTTTTTGTTAAATTTTTTATTTTAATTCCAGTATAGTGAGATACGGAGTTATATTAGTTTCAGGTGTACAATACAGTGATTCAACAATTCTATACATGACTCAGTGCTCCTCGTGATAAGTGTACTCTTTCCAGATATTAATATTTTAATAGTAATGTGTTAATATTTTGGTGTACTGCTTTCCCTGCAAATACTTGTAATACAGTTTACATCATACTGCAAAGCATATTGATTATATAGTTCCATATCGGTGTAGGTTATGTTGTGAGCATTTCCCATTGCCATTACAACTCTTCAGACACATTGTCGTGCAATGTTTATTCAAGTGGGTGTAGCATTATTTATTTAACCCTTCTTCTGTCATTGGATATTTGAGTTATTTCCAATTTTTGCATACTTTAATATTTTACTATTGAAATCCTGGTACTTTATTCTTTGTACGTGGTTCCCTAAATGTTTCAGTGGGGTATGTTCTTAAAGTGAAATCACTAGAATGAGAGGTGGGAATGTCGTCAAGACTCTTCATACTCGCTATGAAATTACTATTTAGAAGCTGTGCACCAAACTATACTCCTAGCGAATTCAGGTAGCCATCTGGCTTGATTCTTGTTAGTACTGTTACTTAATTTTAAATTTTGGTAATGTTATGAGCAGAATATTTTTTTTATTTGCTTTAATGTCCATCTCTTCTTAACGTAGAAGGCAATTGTATTTTCTCTTCTGTCGGTGTCTTCTGACCAGTTTTCCTGATGCATCAGTTTGTTTCATTAATGTATTTGAACTTTTAAGATTTTAGCCATGGGCAACCCTTCTTCATAGTTATTTCCTTTTAGTCTTATTTATAATGTGACTTGCTATATAGACAGTTTTAAGTTCTATGGAAACATTGTTAATCGTTCCTTTTCTGACTTCCTACACGGTTTTATGCTTGGAAAATTTACTGCGTTAAAAAATCAAATGACCCTTCAGCTGTATTTGCTTTAACGGGGCTTGATTTTTTGTTTGTTGGGTTTGTTTTTTGTTTTTTGTTTTTTTTTGGCATAATATGGCTTGGCTTTTTTCGGCAGTTAAGTAAGGTTTAAGTCTACCTGGGTTTTATTTCGATGCATGTTAGAAGGTGAGGGTATTCTCCTATTCCTACTTTTGTACTTAAATAGGCAATTCTCCCGGCCACTTCCAGTAAAATCAGAACGTGGATATATGACCCGCCCCTTTCCTAACTCCCCCCAGCAGAGGCGGAACTGTCATGATGTGTAATCAGCGTCTGGGACCGGGTGGTAGATAGGAGGGTCCAGCGCCTCCTCTGCTGTCTTGCTGACATCATTGTTATTTTTATTTTTTAAAGTGTTAGCTGTTATTAAACAGTTATTCTTCTAGGAAAACTTTAAAACCATTTGTAATATGCCAAATTAGTCATTCGTATTTTGGTTCGATTTGCATTAAACCTCTATTTTGAGGTGCACATATCTGTCAGTAAGGGTTGTATGTAGCTTACTTCTTACCATTCTCCATTTCCCACTGAGAACACCCTGGGTCTTTTACGTTTGTTGTACTTGTTTTGAATAAAGGCCTTTCCCATTGTACCTTTTTTCTTAATTATTGATGATGGCATATTGGAAAGTTATGGATTTTTGAAGAGTTCTCTTATAAAGAGAAAGCTTTCTGAACTCTCTTAATAATTTCAAATACTGGTTTAGTGTGAATCTCTTGCTTTTAAGTAAACAATCATACAGTTTGGGGAAAAAAGGATATTTTGGTCTCTCTTTCCAATATTTAAACCTCTCATTTCTCTGCATGTCTTCCTGAGAGAATCCAAATCTTCCAGAACAGGACTGAATAATGCAAGAGGTGGTGGGACAGCTTATCTCACTAAAAATGGAATGAGATTTAATGGGGGCATTTCTCTCATGCTTCTCCATTAACTCTGATGGTGTTCGTTGTTGGATTGAAATTCCTTTTAATGTGAAGGAAGTAATTTTCTTTTCTTATTCCTTTTACGTTTTTGGCGGGGGGGGGGAGGAGATGCAATCAGAAATGATTTTGAATCTATTTATTTTAAATCTCTTTTTAAGCCTCATTTGACATTATCTCATGTTTTCCTTTATTGGGAGAACTGCATTAACAGTCTCTGAGAGTAAACATTCCTGGCATCACTGAAACTAAAAGTTATATCTGTTTGTAGTGGATTGTTCTTCGATTTAACTTAAATTTGATTTGCCTATTTTTTATTTAGAATTGCAACACTTATGGGGCAGCTGGTTGGCTCAGTCGGTTAAACATCTTTCTTCAGTCCAGGTCATGATCTCGCGTTTCGTGAGTTTGAGCCTCACGTCAGGCTCTGTGCTGATGGCTCAGAGCCTGGAGCCTGCTTCTGATTCTGTGTCTCCCTCTCTCTCTCTGTCCCTTCCACTCTCATGCTCTCTCTCTCTCTCTCAAAAATCAATAAACATTTAAAACAAAATTTTAAACATATATTCTCAAATTAGATAACTACTGGTCAGTCTTTGGCCTCTTTAATATGATCAATTGCATAGTCTTTCCCGAAGAGTAGAAATGTATCAGGTTAATCTGATGTTTCCAAGTGTGCTGTTTATTTGAAACATTCTTCCCAGCTAAAAACTATGAATTAATGGCTACAGTGGTACACACAATTAATTATAATATAGTCTACATTGTTCTTTGTGGCATGTTTTAGAAGATTCGGTATTAATATCCTTAAGAAGACAACAAACCTATCCTCATTTACATGGAGCTGAGCAACATGAATTTTCTCTTACCTTTTGCTCCCCCAAAAGAGGGCAACGCTCACCACAACAGCATATGCAGCCAGGGAACTGGACTGGCCACTTAGTGGACAAAGTTCAGCTTTGAAGGGACTGTTGCTAAGTCTACATCCTAAAAGTAAGCTGCATTCGACTTTGATGTCTTTAAATTTTGATGTCCAGTGTCCACAGATATGAAGTTTCTGCCCCCAAACTTGCTGGTATAACTTACAGATAAAGATTTCTTCTGCCCATAGGGGCCTCAACATGGCAACTCAGTATCACACAATGTGATGCTATTCAAAAGTAGGGGGGAGGGGAAGGAAAACCAGTACATCCAGGCATAAGGAAAATGCCAGGAAATTTGGAAGGGAAGAGATGAGAGATAAGATAGGTAAAAGAAATAAAATGAAAGAGAAACGTAAAAAAAAAATCCAACGTAATTTTTCATCAAAGGAGTTAGAAATGCCACATTGGTTGTGTGAGTGTGTGTGTGTGTGTGTTTGTGCGCGCGCGCGCGCGCACGGTCTGCAAATACTTTCTCCGGTTTTCAATCAGTTGTTTATTTGCTCTCCCAAGTGTGACTCCACTGGTAGGTGTTCCCCTCAATCAGTGTAATCAGTACAGTCTGATCCTAAGGAAGGTCTTCAGAACATTATCTGTAATGTTTTTCAATCACCCAGCAAAAATTAAAGTTCCCATGCTGCAGCGGTGCTGGGGAGAAGTGTGAGCGGAGGCTGGGTCCTGCGACCGCCCAGTGACAGGCAGCCCGTGTGCATGGTAACCATCAGCCCCCGTAGACCCCCCCCTGCAGGCGTAGCAATGCAGAAGGCTGCAGTTACCCGTGTGGGGACACATTAAGCAGCCTCTCCGTCTCCTGCTTCGAATAAAAGAAGAAGAAAAGCTATTTCCACAACCGAGCCTTTCTTCCACTTTGACATTTCTTTATTCCAAAGGAGGAAATTTCAAAGAGGTTTTGCTGTTCGGGTTTTCTATCCTTTATTTCACTCTCCTTATATTCCACCTCACCTCTTTTTCATTTTTATAGTTGCTACAGCCTATCTTACTCATGTAGTACATTTCTTTCTTAGATTAAAAAAAAACCATTTTTAATTATACAAATAAGATGAATCTGTTTGCCTTAGAAAAAGTTAAAATATTGCAGAGAAAGGCAAGGTCTTTTTCAACCATAATTCCCATCCCAGGTCAGGTTCCCAGTTCCCCAGAGGTAATCTGTTTGGGCTAGATCTTCGCATTTATTTGCGGTATGTCTATGCATTTCCAAATATGCATACATGCGTGTTCACGTGTGTGTGCGTATGTGTGTACGTGTGTGCCCAAAGTGGGCAAATGGCTACTATCTATTAAACGTAAAACCTGAGAACCCTGCACACATATATGCTCGAGGAGACATTACAGCTTTGTTCACTGCAACATTGCTTACACTTTCGAAAAACTGGAAACAGCTTGATGCCCTCCAAGTGAGAATGACTAAATAAACCGTAGTACCTTCTCTATGGCTGAACTGTGGTAAGCCCATATGTGCCAACCCGAAACGCTTCTCACCTGCAGAACAACATGTACCACGTGATAACACTGATGTTAATAATATAACGTTCGCGGACTCCAAGGCTATGCGAGGCATGCGGAAGCTGTTTGAACATTTGAGTGAAGAGACAGACAGGCCCAGGTCACTCGGAGAGGCCACAGAGTACACGCCAACCAGAGAGCGTGACTCTAAGTCTGTAGTTCAGTTCCTTCTTCCTGCCCTTCCCTCTTCCTCTTTCAGGCTGTTCCTGTAGACGAATGTTCCCAAGGTGGCCAGCTCCTCTTCAGCGGGTTTGCAGGGGGGAGATAAGGCCACAGAGTATTGCCACAGCTGCTTATAAGTGTAGAGTAATAAAATCCAATCTCCCATCCAGACGTGCAGGAGCCAAGGGCTGGTACACGGTGCCCCAGGAGGCTGGGCCAGTCTGGGTCAAGTCAGGACTTATACCTGGGTGCCGTTCAGGGAGCAAAATGTGATATGAGAGGCAAAGTTTGGTGGGAAAATCCTAAATGAGAGCTGAGCTGATCACTATTAATTCAAAGAGCCTCAGTGAATCCAAAGAGAAGTGTCGACTCTCAGTACACATCCATGTGGAAAGGGGTGGAAAGATAGGAAAGTTTAAGTAGAAAGTGACAGACCGAGGGGAAAGATTCCTTGAGCCAAGATTCCTTCCCAAGGGGAAGTCAGTGGCCCAACTGCTTTTCATAGATGCCTTTGGGGAAGGAGGTTTTCTGGGCAGCAGCCTAGCTCAGGCAAAGGACTGTTGTAACTTATTTTTAAAACCTAAAAATCTTGTTCATGGTGAAATCCTTTTAAAGAAAAGCATCGTGTAAAAATGAGATGGTGAAGTTGCCCTGTGAGCATATGAACATCTGCATCCTTGTATATGAACCTAAACCCAAACACCACTCACTTCTTGAAATAGACTGTATTTCATATATGTATGATATACATTATATATATTAGAACACGTACATATCTCATTATCATGTTCCTATGATGAATTGTAAGGAATGTGGGTTAAATTCAAACCAAAAGATAAACACTCACATTCTGTATTTCTTGCTCCTCTAGACTGTGGTCAGCATCAGGAATGAACTGTGGAGAACTCACGAATCCGTTAATGCACTCCACAGGGAGTGGAAAGATTTCTACAAAGATATCACCATGTTTTTTTTATTATTATTAAGAAGAAATCCCTTAAACAGAGAAATACTAAGCCCAATATGAAGGTAAAAGGAGACTTTGGTTCTATTTGAGTTAAGCAGAACAGAAGTCATCGGGCTGGTTCCATTAAGCCTAGGAGATGGGGACAGTGACCAGCATAGGAAAAAAAAGAGAAACTGACACCACTAATGGCTATAATAAGCACAATAGTGTCTAGAAAACTGTCCAGAGTGACTTCTGAGGATATATCTTTGTTGTGTGCTTCAAGTCCCTGGACTGACTCCTTTCTGAAAAACCCATCATAAAGATACATTTGAAACTCCAATTATAATCAAGGATATTAGAGTCAGACTCCCTTTTCATCTGAGTGTGATTGCCGATAAGTGTGAGGGCTCTCCTTCAGAGATGCCCACTTTAGGCGGGAGCCCAAACCAGACCCCAAGACCTCCCCAAGACCTATGGTAATTAGGAATTTCAGAGGTTCTAACACTGAGAAATCTTGTTGCGTTTGCCACCAACAATTTGATTCCTACAAATTCCACCCATATGCCAACCGTGCTGATGAAAGAAGAAGATTGTACTTCATTCTGCCAGTTTTAATTGTACACATACTCCGTAACCGGGACTATTTTAGGCCCGGGCCTGGGAATATGGCAACAAGCAAACCAGAAGAAAAAAATTTGCCAGAATAAAGAGACAGACATTATTAAGTAATAGAATAAGTAAGGTATACGTAAAATAACAAGTAAAATATGTCGTATGTCATATAATGTGAGTGTCTGGAGGTTTGAAGGCTGGAGACTAAGTCCAAAATCTAAGGCTTTATCAAGCTCCATAGCAATGAGACAAGCAGAAAGCTAAGAAGACAAATAAGTAGGAAAGGAGATGTGAGGTGCTGGAGGTTGGGTTTTGCAATTTCAAGTAGGGCAGTCCAGGAGCCACTAAGGAGAAGTTAAGGTGGCAGAGTAGTAAAGGGACCCTGGGTTTGTCTCATCCCTCGATCACAGCTAGATCAACATCAAACCATTTTGAACACATAGGAAATAGATCGGATGATAAACAGAACAATCCGCATAATTGGAGGGAGAGAACACGGGCAGGTAGTGGTGTGGGGAGGCGACCTAGGGGAGAAAGAGGGAAAGAGAGCAGTGTGTCGGGTTTGCACAGGAAAGCACTCCACCCCCAAGCCCCGGAAAGCGGCTAGAGAGAAAGTGAAAACAGGCACAGAGGACTGTGCAAGAAACCTGTTCGCCCAAACCACTGACGGGAGTGGGGAGGAAGGAGACGGATTCAGTACCGCCAGTTTTTTATAAACGGCAGAGTACAGAGTTTGAAACTTCAGAGGTCAGCTGTAGTGTGTTCTGAGGATCCCCTGGGTCGCACAGGTAGCAGTGGTTCCCCGTGCATTTGGTAGAGGTGCTACAGCCTCTCCGTGGGCAAAAGATCCCACGGGTGCCATCGAGCCACCAAGGTCACCAGTATAGGTTGTAATAATTCCATTTTCATTCATGATTTTATCTATTTGGGTCATCTCCCTTTTCTTTTTGAGAAGCCTGGCTAGTGGTTTATCAATTTTGTTTTTTTTGTTTTTTTTGTTTTTTTTTTTTTCAAAAAACCAACTCTTGGTTTCGTCGATCTGCTCTACAGTTTTTTTAGATTCTATATTGTTTATTTCTGCTCTGATCTTTATTATTTCTCTTCTTCTGCTGGGTTTAGGCTGTCTTTGCTGTTCCGCTTCTAGTTCCTTTAGGTGTGCTGTTAGATTCTGTACTTGGGATTTTTCTTGTTTCTTGAGATAGGCCTGGATTGCAATGTATTTTCCTCTCAGGACTGCCTTCGCTGCATCCCAAAGCGTTTGGATTGTTGTATTTTCATTTTCATTTGTTTCCATATATTTTTTAATTTCTTCTCTAATTGCCTGGTTGACCCACTCATTCTTTAATAGGGTGTTCTTTGACCTCCATGCTTTTGGAGGTTTTCCAGACTTTTTCCTATGGTTGATTTCAAGCTTCATAGCATTGTGGTCTGAAAGTATGCATGGTATGATCTCAGTTCTTGTATACTTATGAAGGGCTGTTTTGTGACCCAGTATATGATCTATCTTGGAGAATGTTCCATGTGCACTCGAGAAGAAAGTATATTCTGTTGCTTTGGGATGCAGAGTTCTAAATATATCTGTCAAGTCCATCTGATCCAATGTATCATTCAGGGCCCTTGTTTCTTAACTGACCGTGTGTCTAGATGATCTATCTATTTCTGTAAGTGGCGCGTTAAAGTCCCCTGCAATTACCACATTCTTATCAATAAGGTTGCTTGTGTTTGTGAGTAATTGTTTTATATATTTGGGGCTCCCGTATTCGGCACATAGACATTTATAATTGTTAGCTCTTCCTGATGGATAGACCCTGTAATTATTATATAATGCCCTTCTTCATCTCTTGTTACAGCCTTTAATTTAAAGTCTAGTTTGTCTGATATAAGTATGGCTACTCCAGCTTTCTTTTGACTTCCAGTAGCATGATAAATAGTTCTCCATCCCCTCTCAATCTGAAGGTGTCCTCAGGTCTAAAATGAGTCTCTTGTAGACAGCAAATAGATGGGTCTTGTTTTTTTATCCATTCTGATACCCTATGTCTTTTGGTTGGCACATTTAATCCATTTACGTTCAATGTTATTATAGAAAGATATGGGTTTAGAGTCATTGTGATGTCTGTATGTTTTATGCTTGTAGTGATGTCTCTGGTACTTTGTCTCACAGGGTCCCCCTTAGGATCTCTTGTAGGGCTGGTTTAGTGGTGACGAATTCCTTCAGTTTTTGTTTGTTTGGGAAGACCTTTATCTCTCCTTCTATTCTAAATGACAGACTTGCTGGATAGAGGATTCTCGGCTGCATATTTTTTCTGTTCATCACATTGAAGATCTCCTGTCATTCCTTTCTGGCCTGCCAATTTTCAGTAGAGAGATCGGTCACGAGTCTTATAGGTCTCCCTTTATATGTTAGAGCATTTTTATCCCTAGCTGCTTTCAGAATTTTCTCTTTATCCTTGTATTTTGCCAGTTTCACTATGATATGTTGTGCAGAAGATCAATTCAAGTTACATCTGAAGGGAGTTCTCTGTGCCTCTTGGCTTTCAATGCCTGTTTCCTTCCCCAGATCAGGGAAGTTCTCAGCTATTTTCAAGTACACCTTCAGCACCTTTCCCTCTCTCTTCCTCTTCTGGAATACCAATTATGTGTAGATTATTTCTCTTTAGTGCATCACTTAGTTCTCTAATTTTCCCCTCATACTCCTGGATTTTTTTATCTCTCTTTTTCTCAGCTTCCTCTTTTTCCATAACTTTATCTTCTAGTTCACCTATTCTCGCCTCTGCCTCTTCAATCCAAACTGTGATTGTTTCCATTTTATTTTGCAGCTCGTTTATAGCATTTTTTAGCTCCTCCTGACTGTTCCTTAGTCCCATGATCTCTGTAGCAATAGATTCTCTGCTGTCCTTTATACTGTTTTCAAGCCCAGCAATTAATTTTGTGACTATTATTCTAAATTCACTTTCTGTTATATTGTTTAAATCCTTTTTGATCAGGTCATTAGCTGTTATTATTTCCTGGAGATTCTTTTGAAGGGAATTCTTCCGTTTCGTCATTTTGGATAGTCCCTGGAGTGGTGCGGGACTGGGGGCACTTCCCCTGTGCTGTCTTGAATAACTCACGTTGGTGGGCGGGGCCGCAGTCAGACCTGATGTCTGCCTCCAGCCTACCGCTGGGGCCACCATCAGACTGGTGTGTACCTTCTCTTCCCCTCTCCTAGGGGCGGGATTCACTGTGGGGTGGTGTGGCCCGTCTGGGCTACTTGCACACTGCCAGGCTGTGGTGCTGGGGATCTGGCATATTAGCTGGGGTGGATGGACAAGGTGCACGGGGGGCAGGAGGGGCAGGCTCAGCTCGCTTATCCTTCAGAGATCTGCTTCGGGAGGGGCCCTGTGGTACCGGGAGGGAGTCAGGCCTGCCGCCGGAGGTGTGGGTCCGCAGAAGCACAGCACTGGGTGTTTGCATGGTGCAAGCAAGTTCCCTGGCAGGAACTGGTTCCCTTTGGGATTTTGGCTGGGGAATGGGTGAGGGAGATGGCACTGGCGAGCGCCTTTGTTCCCTGCCAAGCTGCGCTCTGTCATCAAGGGCTCAGCAACTCTCCCTCCCATTGTCCTCCAGGCTTCCCACTCTCCGAGCAGAGCTGTTAACTTATAACCTTCCAGATGTTAAGTCCCACTTGCTGTCAGAACACACTCCGCCTGGCCCCTCTGCTTTTGTAAGCCAGACTCGTGGGTTCTGCTTGGCCAGCGGGCCGCCCCTCCACTCCGGCTCCCTCCTGCCAGTCCGTGGAGCGCGCATGGCCTCTCCGCCCTTCTTACCTTCTTCCGTGGGCCTCTCGTCTGCGCTTGGCTCCGGAGACTCCGTTCTGCTAGTCTTCTGGTGGTTTTCTGGGTTATTTAGGCAGGTGTAGGTGGAATCTAAGTGATCAGCAGGACGCGGTGAGCCCAGCGTCCTCCTACACCTCCATCTTCCCTCCGATCTAGCCAAGGTCACCAGTATAGGAACAAAGATGCCGGCTGAGGGCAGCAAACCTTAGCCCCGGCTGGGTGTTGTGATTTACCATAAATTCTGATCTGTTGCCACCGCGAAGTAACATGACTATTTCTTGGGACAAGCGGCACCAGCCACAATGCGAGGAGACCCTCCCCCAGAAGATCACTGCAGGTCTGACCAGCTGGAGTCTCTAAATGGTGGGATTTTGAAACACAGCCAGGTCTGAGATAAAAATTTTGGAGAGAGGCACCGCCTGGTAGGCAAACAGCTTGGACATAGACAGGGGGCAGATGGGGAGCTGGCGGAAGTGGGGACACAGGAGGGGTGACTGATCGCACGCCTGTGAGAGTGTGAACTTCCTGCTCTGGAGACTAGAGAGAATGGTGAAGGCGTTTTTGCTATTAGCCCACCAACAGTGATTGACCCCAGTGCGCTATACAGCGCCACCAAGTGGATAATGGAGCCATTACACCAAGCCCTGCCCGGCTGTGACCTCCAGACACCTCTCAGCTAAGCAAGTGGGCTTGAGAACTGAGAACCGTAGAGGCAGGCCCCTCCCTTAGAAGACCAGCCTAGATCCCTTCCACGAGTTCAGTCTACTGACCATAGACTCCTGCAAAGTTTCAGCTCTAGGGGAAACTGGATCTAGCTTCATTTGGGTGTTTTGTTTGTTTTTTGTTGTTGCTGCTGCTTCTGTTTTGTTTTGTTTTTTTCTATTGTTTTTCTTTTCTTTTATTTCTTGGATACAGAAAGAGCAAAATTGTTTTATTTTTTATTTTTTAAGTTTTAAATTTTTTTCTCTCTTCTTTTCTCTTTTTTCTATCAAGCTTCTCTTAACAAGCAGACCAAAACACACCTAGGAGTTAGCTTCCCTTATTTTATGTTTTCAGGTTTTCGTTTTTTATTTTATTCGATTATTATTATTATTATTATTATGTTTCTTCCCCAAAATGACAAGATGGAGGAATTTACCTCTAAAGAAAGAAAAGGAAGAAATGACAGCCAAGGATTTAATCAATGCAGACATAAGTAAGATGCCGAACTAGAGTTTAAAACAACAGTTATAAGGATACTACCTGTGATTGAAAAAAGCATAGAAATCACCAGAGAATCCCTTTCTGCAGAGATAAAAGAACTAAAATCTAGTCAGGCCAAAATTAAAAATTCTATAACTGAGATGCAAACCCACACAGAGGCCATAAAAATGAGGATGGATGAGGCAGAGGAGTGAATTTGTGGTGTAGAAGTAAAATTATGGGAAATAATGAAGCTGAAAAGAAGGGGAAAACACAGGTCAGTGGTCATGAAGGTAGCCTTAAGGAACTCAGCAATTTATTAAAATGTACTAACATTCAAATCACAGGTGTCCCAGAAGATGAAGCGAGAAAAAAGGGGCAGAAGATTTATGTGAGCAAGTTATAACTGAAAACTTCCCTAATCTGGGGAAAGCCACAGACATCAAAATCCAAGAAGCACAGAGAACTCCCATTAAACTCAAAAAAAGCCAGCCATCATCAAGATATATCATAGTCAAATTCACAAAATACACAGACAAGGAAAGAAAGCAGCACAGGGGGGAAAAAAGTCCCTAACCTACAAGGGAAGACAGATCAGGTCAGTTCACAGCAGATCTGTCCACAGAAACTCGGCAGACCAGAAAAGAGTGGCAAGATATATCAAACATGCTGAATCAGAAAAAATGTGCAGCCAAGAATTCTTTATCCAGCAAGGCTGTCATTCAAAATAGAAGGAGAAATAGAGAGTTCCCCAGACAAATAAAAATGAAAGGCGTTTGTGACCACTAAACCAGTCTTACAAGAAATTTTAAGGGGCACTCTTTGAGTGGAGAAAAAAAAAAAAAGACCAAAAGCAACAAAGACTAGAAAGGACCAGAGATCATCACCAGAAACACCAACACTACAGATAACACAAAGACACTAAATTCATGTTTCAATAATCACCGTGAATGTAAATGGACTAAAGGCTCCAGTAAAAAGACATAGGATATCAGAATGGATTAAAAAATAAGATTCATCTATATGCTGCCTATGAGAGACTCATTTCAGTAAAGACACCTGCAGACTGAAAGTAAGGGGATGGAGAACCATCTATCACGCTAATGGACATCAAAAGAAAGCCAAAGTAGCAATGCTTATATCAGACAAACTAGATTTTAAAACAAACCCTGTAACAAGAGATGAAGAAGGGCATTATATCATAATTTAGAGGTCCACCAAGAAGATCTAACAATTGTAAATATTTATGCCCCTAACTTAATGAACCCAAATATCTAAATCAATTAATCACAAACATAAAGAAACTCATTGATAGGGGACTTAAAAGTTCCTCTTACAATAATGGATACATCATCTAAGCAGAAAATCAACAAGGAAACAATAGCTTTGAATGACACACTGGACCGGATGGACTTAACAGAGAGAAATTCAGAACATTTCATCAAGTAAGGCAGTCAGGGATGGCCTCACTGAAAATGCAATGTTGAGCAATGACTGTGAGAGGGTGAGGAGAGGAAGGAGGGTTCCAGGCAGAAGGACCAAAAGGGCAGACTGGTGTGTTGAGAGTAGCCAAGAGCTCTGTGTGGTTGGCAGTGAGTGAGCCAGAGGGGAAGCAGAGGGAGGCCAAAGAGGAAAGGGAGCTCTTGGCCAACTGCTGGGCCTTGTCTGCCTCTGAAGGACTTTGGCTTATTCTAAACAAGGAAGGAGACCCTTGGAGGATTTTGAGCAGAGGAGTGACATGATCTGGTTTGTGTTTTAAAAGAATTGCCCTGACTGCCTGGTTCTTTCTTAAACCCATAAACAACTGCATTTAGGAAGAGGAACCAAAACAGACCCACAATTCATGAATTGCCTGCCTCGTTGTTCCCTCCCTGTCCTGGTCCCTCCCTGCCCTGCTAGGTGTTTAGCCATGACATGTATACTGTCCTTCTAAATGGAGTGATTCCAGACAAACAGATAATGAATAAGGTCAAATTTCAAATGCAACTAGCTAGTGAAGGTGTGCTGTCAAAAGCAATCCATAACATGCATGATGAGTTTTCTAAAACACCTCTAATGCCAATGAAATTCTTAATGGAATTGTGTGTATATATAAGAGACGTAAAAGGCAGTGGTATATGGTGACCATATAGTCAAACAGTATAAAACAGCATTGATCAAGGTTAAGTAATAGTCAAGGCACAGGCTCCTCCAGTATCTTTTCCCACAGAGAGGACTCACGGTACATCTTGCTAGGGCTCTGGTGAGTGTGCTGGCCTCTTGCCCTTCCTACTCACGCAAACCTGTCCTCTTTGCAGAGTCCTTAAAAAACAGTTAAACCGATACAAAGACAAGTTGCAAGCCATATATGCCGCCCAGAAAGAAAAAAGTTGCCGATTTGAAACAAAGATTCACCAGCTCACGGCCAACCAGGATAGTCTGTGGACCCAGCTACAGCAGATGGGGCAGCATCTACAGGTAGGCAGTGTGGGAGACACTGGCCATCTGGACCGTCCAGAAATCTGGCCTCAAATCCTCTGGCCAGTGGAGGGACTTCTGCCTGAAGCTTCTCACCTCACTCTGATCGGCCTCTTCTCTTCCCTGCCTCCTCTCTCCATTCCCTCACTCCTCCCACTCTTATCCTCCAGACTGTGTCCTTCCCCTTCCTGAAGGCAATGCCATTGGGAGAATTGGTGGCTGGTGTGGTTATCAGTGCCATTTAGAAACTATAGATCTAGAGCAAAGTGGTCCTTTACAGCACTGATTAGCCTTTTGGTCGCTGCATCCTTTTTACATTCTTAAAAAAAATTTGAGGATCCCAAGGAGCTTTTGTGGGTTATATCTATTGTTCTTTACCATGATCAAAAATAAAAGCGAGAGGTGGCTTAAAAGTTTATTACTGAATTAGGGGCGCCTGGGTGGCGCAGTCGGTTAAGCGTCCGACTTCAGCCAGGTCACGATCTCGCGGTCCGTGAGTTCGAGCCCCGCGTCGGGCTCTGGGCTGATGGCTCAGAGCCTGGAGCCTGTTTCCGATTCTGTGTCTCCCTCGCTCTCTGCCCCTCCCCCGTTCATGCTCTGTCTCTCTCTGTCCCAAAAATAAATAAACGTTGAAAAAAAATAAATAAAAAATAAAAAAAAGTAAACCCATTACATAGGGAACAATTTTATTTTTTTTTTAATTTTTTTTTCAACGTTTATTTATTTTTGGGACAGAGAGAGACAGAGCATGAACGGGGGAGGGGCAGAGAGCGAGGGAGACACAGAATCGGAAACAGGCTCCAGGCTCTGAGCCATCAGCCCAGAGCCCGACGCGGGGCTCGAACTCACGGACCGCGAGATCGTGACCTGGCTGAAGTCGGACGCTTAACCGACTGCGCCACCCAGGTGCCCCTAGGGAACAATTTTAAATAGTAACTATATATTTAAAAAAAAACTTTAGAATAGTGGCATTGTTTCACATTTTTAAACAAATTTCTTTAATATCTGGCTTAATAAAAGACATGACATGGGGCCCCTGGGTGGGTCAGTCCGTTAAGCGTCTGACATCAGCTCAGGGCATGATCTCATGGTTCACGGGTTCGAGCCCTGTGTCGGGCTCTGTGCTGATAGTGCAGAGCCGGGAGCCTGCTTCAGATTCTATTCTGTGTCTCCCTCTGTCTCTCTCTCTGCCCCTCACCGTCTCACACTCTGTTTCTCTCGTTCTCTCTCTCTCTCTCTCACTCTCTCTCTCTCTCTGTCAAAAGTAAACATTAAAAAATGTAAATAAACATTAAATTTTTTTAATTAAATAAATAAGTAAGTAAATAAATAAATAGAAGACATGACTTCACTGCTTCATTCAAGATGTTTTATTGAAGTATATGAAGAAATCTGGTCTTATAGAGATTTGCAGTTGAAAAAGAGAAAAATGTTTGAATAAAGCCTTTTCAAATCATTAGAGATCTTTTTCGTTGGAAGTGCACCGAAACACAAGTGATTGTTTCTTAAAGGAGAGTTGCAACCTTGAATCTGAAGCCATCGCTCTCTCACACTCTTGTTTCATTAAAATACAATGTTGTGTTGTGCTCTTCGAATGAAGCTTCTACCCATGCATGATATTGGAGCACGATACACTGGTAATTTGGAAGTTCGCTGAGCTAAGCCAAATTTCTTACCTCCCATTATACAATACCCGCACTTCCTCCTCCACCCCCACCCCCCCCCCCCCCCCCCCCCCCGCCAAATCACATTCATTAATACCACCATTAAGCTCATCAGGAAAGTCTTTCCGGGTTGGAAAGGTATCATGCACATGGTGGTGATCCGAGTTTTCTAAAATCTGGTTTCTGCTACAAGCCTCACCTGTTGAAATTGACAATACATACTGTGAATTGCTTCCTTACTGTGACAATCTCACTTCACCTGTTTTTGGAAAACGTTTGCCAGACTTCCAAGTCTGCCTAACAGTCTGCAAGTCCATCCTTTCACCCAGAAGGCAACGTTTGTGTTTCAGTAACATTCGAAGTATTTTGCACACTTCCCATTTCATCCTACACAATACATGTCATACATGTATTCTACAAAATACATGTCATCATGTACATTTTTCATCCTACAAAATACATGTCATAACTAAGAAAACTGAAAATGTGTGTTATACCACCAAGGATATTTTTATTTTATTTTTATTTATTTATTTATTTATTTTAGCTGCGAGAGCATAATTGTGAAGAATACTACTGACTAGTAGCACTCTTTGATGCTGCCTTGATTTGTACCAAGGCACCAACGGTGTTAACCTTACTTACTTTAGCCTTACTTTTGACTCTGTACCCTCGGGGCAAATGTCAACACAGTGAACAGGCAAATAATATCTAAGTATCATCGGGCAAATAATTTTGACCTCACAGACCTCTAAGAAGGTCTTAGGGATTTCTGAGAATCTGTGGACCACACTTTGGGAATTGTGCTTTATAGGGTGCACACCCCCTAGATTCTATACTCATGGCTTATTATAAGCCCCCCCAACATACCTAGCTAGATGGATCATTATGAACGTGTTTTATTGTAATACATTTTAGCTACAATTCAAGGTATCCTGATGTTCTCAGAAATTCCTTATGATAGGGGCGCCTGGGTGGCGCAGTCGGTTAAGCGTCCGACTTCAGCCAGGTCACGATCTCGCGGTCCGTGAGTTCGAGCCCCGCGTCGGGCTCTGGGCTGATGGCTCAGAGCCTGGAGCCTGTTTCCGATTCTGTGTCTCCCTCTCTCTCTGCCCCTCCCCCGCTCATGCTCTGTCTCTCTCTGTCCCCAAAAAAATAAATAAACGTTGAAAAAAAAATTAAAAAAAAAGAAATTCCTTATGATAGTTTTAGAACCTGAACATTTAGGACCTAGAATTTTCCCAAGTTCTTGTGATATTTTAGAATCTGAACTGCTGTCCTTTTTGTAGCCGGTTTTAGAGGGACATTGAATTAACAGCATAAAATAAAATCAATAATAAATGATTTAGAAAAGAGAAAAAAAAATCTTGCATTACAATTTCCGATTAGGAGATTAAACGTAATGTATTTATGAAAAGGGTACGATAAAGGTTGATTTCTTCATGAAGTTTTCTTTACCCAGGCAATGTTGCAGCCACTCTACCCTTCATCTTCTTCCTGTCAAAATATGATTTCCAAGGGTGACCACGGAAAGGATGGAAGGTTTTGGAGGGGAGGAGATTCTTCCCAGGTCACAAATGCCACTGAAGCCTGTTCAGAATGGGAACCTCTCGCTTACCCAACCATGATTGACAAAAGTCACCAAAGTCAAGCAAATGCAGAGCGTGCTGTACCAAATTCAGAATCCCCAGAGGCCCTTTTGCCGCTGAAGTCAACACAAAACAGCAGGGCACAAAGCCAAGCACCAAAGACCTCAAAGGAAATCTTTAGCTCCTTACCCGGTTCTCAGGAAGGATCGCTGCAGGACACCCCCCATATGGCTCCTGAAATGAGCAGTCATGCTCTGGCAACTGCAGACAGAAAAGAGATGCCTAACATCCAGGAGGGAAAGGATGAGCTAGAGGAAAAGGAACTGCAAGAACTGTTGTCAAAACTTACAGATGCCTTCACTCTAGAAGTGCCACCAGGTAAGATTTTCACAATCATTGGAGAAAGTTAACGGCCAAGGATTCAGGCTGCCTTTTTTTAAAAAAAATTTTTTGTAATGTTTATTTATTTTTGAGACAGAGGGAGACAGAGCACGAGTGGGGGAGGGGCAGAGAGAGAGGGAGACACAGAATCCGAAGCAGGCTCCAGGCTCTGAGCTGTCAGCACAGAACCCGACGTGGGGCTTGAGCCCATGACCTGAGCCGAAGTAGGACACTTAACCGACTGAGCCACCCAGGCACCCTCAGGCTGCCTTTTATTTTATAACATTATCCCAACAGCTACAATTCATCTAGTGAGTAAGAGTCAGAGTTGTGAATCGTTTGGACATCAGTAGCATCTCTGAACTTGAGGTCTAGAGTTGCCCAATTTACAAGGTTTTTGTGAGCACTAAAGGTGATAGACCGTAAGAGATTTTACTATAGCGTCTGGCACAATCCTAGCATTCCATAATAGTAAATAGCTACAAACACTTTAGAAATAAGCAGCTTTCATAGCTAAACTGGAGAAACAAAAGCAAAAAATAAAAACGATACGAAGATGTCAAAGACCAAAGACTCTCCTAGAAGAGAAGCCAAGTTTTTACGTGAAATTTAAATTAGAAAGCATTTCCATTATAAAGTATTAAATTATAGAAGAGAAGTAAATAACAAAAAATAGATAATTTTGTTATTGCTCTTATTATTATCAATAGTACTGCCACAAATATAATTGGGCAGCCTGACGTTACCATTTAAAAATGGGGGTAATAATAAAGCATAAGAGACTCTTAAAAACTGAGAACTGAGGGTTGATGGGGGGTGGGAGGGAGGGGAGGGTGGGTGATGGGTATTGAGGAGGGCGCCTGTTGGGATGAGCACTGGGTGTTGTATGGAAACCAATTTGACAATAAACTACATATATTGGAAAAAAATAAAATAAATAAAAAATGGGGGTAATAATGATGTTCTTCCAGAAGACAATTGATTAAGTTTCTACATGTAATTAGTACCATCATTATCATCATCATCTTCTTCATAAGCTATGACTCCTTGCTAAATTCTGAAGGCTCTTTTTAAAAAATCTTGAGGGGCGCCTGGGTGGCGCAGCCGGTTAAGCGTCCGACTTCAGCCAGGTCACGATCTCGCGGTCCGTGAGTTCGAGCCCCGCGTCAGGCTCTGGGCTGATGGCTCAGAGCCTGGAGCCTGTTTCCGATTCTGTGTCTCCCTCTCTCTCTGCCCCTCCCCCGTTCATGCTCTGTCTCTCTCTGTCCCAAAAATAAATAAACGTTGAAAAAAAAATAAAAATAAATAAAACATAAAAAATAAAAAATCTTGAAAAAAAATAATAAAAAATAAAAATCTTTTTGAAAATTCAGTTAAAATTTACCTTAAAATTTTAATTTTAAAATTTAAAAGGCTCTTTACTATAGTTATTTCTTCTGTTTTGGCCTGGTGCCATCTTATTTATAGTGTTTTGTTGCCTTAATATTATCCCTATATCTATATCCATGTCCTTTTTGAAAGCCTAAGATCTTTTGTGCTTGAGCGACAATCTAGAGATGTGTGAGGAGGGCTTCTCAAAATATTTCCGAATTGGCGTGTGAGTTTTTTAGAGCTGCCATAACAAAGCACCTACCACAGAGTGGGTAGCTCAAACATCACAAATTAATTTTCTCACAGGCCTGAAGGCTGAAGTCTGAGATCAAGGTATCCCTCTGTGGGCATCCCTATCCAAATTTGCTCTTTTTATAAAGACACTACTCCTATTGGATTAGGATCTGCCCGTATAACTTCATTTTAATTTAATTAACTCTTTAAAGAAGCTGTTTCCCAATATATTCACACTCTGAGGTCCTGGGGTTAGGACACCCACATATGAATTTGGGAAGAGACACAATCCAACCCATAACAGTCGGTGAGCTGGAAAATCAGTACATCATAATGTCGGTCGTATACTGAAGTTGGTAGAAACAAGTCAATAAAGTAATTATTTGGTGATTCTGAAAATCTCCACTGTGAGAAGAGTTGGAGTTATAATCCTTGCATTAGAGAACACACGATTACCAAGATGCCCAAAGTATGCTCAGACTGCCTGAGATAAAGACAGGATGAGAACTCCTTGTGCTTGATTCTGAGGCCGGCACAAGATTCCACCCACTGTGTTTCCACTTTAACTTCATTGGGGTCATGACGAGTACTCAAAGCAAAGTCAACATCCACTTGAAGGTTTCAGGAAAATTTCATGTAAAAATTTGGCTTTTATTCTAGAAAAATCTTCCAGTCTTTGATATCTTCATCTCATTTTTATTTTTTGTTGTTTCTCCAACTGAACTTATTAGGGCTGTAGATTCCTCATAGCCCTTGCAAACGTAGCAGGCTGTGTTGCACGTTCCGGATCACTAATAAGCTAGGTCTAGTACACACATTGGGAAGACATTATCCCAACACTTGTGCAGTTTGATACCTAAAACTAAAAGATGCATGCATATTTTAATTTCCTTTATCAAAGTCTATATATAAAAATCATACATATATACGTATACACACATGATTATATCATTAAAAGGAAAATCATGAAAGGGTAAAGCTTATTTCTACATTTCGATGATGCAATAATGTGTAGAGGTGCAGTTAGCATTGTCCAATCTTGTAGAATATACCAAAAAAAAAAAGTATATCTCAAAAAGTTAATTTAAGGAGAATCATTGGGATGTTTCTACCGGAGGTATACAAAAGTGCTTAGGATGTTGGCAAGAGAGCACGCATTTTCCCTTTTTGTTATTATGGTAGTGCATACTTCAGGATGATCCCACAAATGCTAATTGACAAGATTTAAATGTACAGTCTTATTTCTTTTCGAGCAGCCCTGTTTCCTTAATGCTTTCAAGCAGAGGATCTATGTTAATCTTCATGGCTATTTGCATTTCCTAAACCTCGTCACTCCTCACTCAAATATTTCTAAGTAAGTTTATATCTTTATTCAATCTGGTCTTGAATATGATCTTGTTGGCAAATTCTTCTTAGCCATTGGTGATATGGGTTATAAAAGTACACTCCGTCATTTATGCATAATCTCTGCATGCTTGCCAAAATTACACCAAACGGGCATAACAGGGCCAGAAGTGTGATAACCACACTGATGAAGGTGTGGAAAGGCCAACAAACTAAATTAGGGTGTTAGCTACCTTTGTTTTATTTCTCTGTCACGGGTGCATCGAATAACAAACAGCAGGAAGTTCTTGATCATCTTACTGTCCCAGTTGTTTTTTTTTTTAATTTGAGAATTCTCTGGAAAATTAGGAAGTCCCATTGTTTGTAACAGGCTAAGGTTTACTCAGTGTCAACGTATTTACCCAGTGTTGTGATCATCCTAGTGATGTAGGCAGGCTGGGTCCGAGGACGCAGAGTGGGTCCTGAGGACCTGCCAAGAGAGTCCGTGGCTTCACGCAGGATGGAAATCAAATGCAAGCCAGCAGGAGGTGAAAGCAGAATTTATTGAAGATATAAAGAGCGAGGTACAGATGGAGAGTCTGAGAGACTTGGAAAGGAAGAGAGGGAGTCTCATCTTTGCTTCAGGTCTGGGGGTTTTATTGGCAATTGTAGTCAGTGCACGTGTCCTCTCGGGCACACAGGAACCGGTCAGAACAAGGACAGAGTGCAGGTGTCCATCGTAAGGCACTTATTCCCTGAAGCTGGGGAGTCTTGGCATCAAGATAGATAATCTAGCACCAGTGGTCTGGAAAAGGCACATGATGGCTCTGCCCTGTCATTCCTTAGATATCATCTATTATGCTGGAAGACCCCAAATACATCATTATCTCTTTGTCCCTTACAAGGAGGACACACATTAAGGCATGTGTAGGGTGGGGGGTGCAGGTCCTAGCAAGAATAGAAGCGGGAAAAGAAGTGAAGGGGGAAAAGAAAAACACAGCTTTTTCTTTCACAGGGTCTCTTCCGTTTCCCTGCCTCACTGTCGCTGACTACTCTTTTAGATTGGAGCTGCGCTAAGGAGTCAACACAGTTTGGAAATTAAGATAAACTTTAAATTGCTTAAAAGATAAGACTAACGCAGTAAGCCTAATGGTCAATTAGGCAGTTGTGCACATTAGCTGAATAGAGTCATTCATTATCACGATAGGATAACAGAATTTCAAGAGACTATGAGAGTTTAATAGAAAGCATGTAGAAGAGGTTCCCCAAGCCTCCTTAAATTCCAAATGCTGGGTTGAAAATCAGTAGCAAACGATTTGCTCAAGCTTGCAGCAAAGGAATTTACCTTACAGTGCAGGAACAGGAAATTTTTCTCTGTATGGTTGTATGCCTTTCCTTTCTCAACTTAAGTTATATTGTTCTTGCTTTTGCTTTTTTTTTTCATAGGGCACCGCTCAAACTATTCATCAGTAGCTAAACAGCAGAGGTTCTCACAGCATGGTCCCTAGACCAACGGCATCAGACTCACCTATGACCATGTTAGCAATGCAAATTCTTGGGCCCCATCCCTGATATACTCTATTAGGGAGCTCCAGAGAAACAGAACCAACAGGGTGTAATATAGAAAGAGACTTATTTTTAAGAAATTGGCTCATGTGATTATGGAGGCTGGCAAGTCCCAAGATCGACTGTCAGCAAATTGGAGACCTAGAAGAACCAGCGGGTGTGGTTCTAGTGCAAAAGCTGGCAGGCTGGAGACTTAGGAAACGGTGATCTTTCAACTGGAATCCGAAGGCAGAAGAAAACTCATGTTCCAGCTGCGAGGCAGTCAGGCCGAAGGACTTCTCCTACTTAGCCTTTTTGCTTAATTCAGGCCTTCAATTGATTGAATGAGGTCCATCCACATTAGGGAAGGCAATCTGCTGCGGTTAGTCTGCAGATTCAAATGTCAATGTCATCCAGAAACACTCCTACAGCACACCCAGAACAATGTTTGACCAAATATCTGAGCACCAGTAGCCAATCAAGTTGAGGCATAAAATTAACCATCACATGTACCAAATCAGAACTCTTAGGGGAAGACCTAGAAACCTGTTTTTACACTGTCCAGGTGATTCTGATATACACCAGAGTTTGAAAACCTCTGCTCTACAGTGGGATTTCTGGCTCCTCAGATTATCGCTCAGAGTCATGGGAATGTCCTTTAAGAACCCACGACCAAGTTGTATTAGTAATCGATCGTGGCAAATAACAGCCATCTTATTTTCCAGGTAGCCTAGAGAAAGGGCATTGTCAACAGGGACGGGGGAGCGATGGTTTCTATTTCTTCTCCATGCTAGAACTTTGGCACGATCAGCTTAGGAACCTGTAAGTGCTTTCTCTGAAGGACTCTCCTATTTGTTGATTTCAGGCCCACAATCTTCGGTAAACATGGACCTGTATTGTGGAGCTGAGCGGCTGTGCAGGGCCTTCTCTGCCCTTGTCGATCAAATCACTTCGTCCAACTTGAAGTGATAAGGAGGAGTCCAGGCCCAAGGACCCCTTGGATGATGATGAAACATATTTTCAAAATCTATACTAAAAGAATTAAGCCTTTTACCTCTCCATAATCTGGTGTGAAATGTGAAGAAAATAAGTTTTATTTTTTTCATCTCCCTACTCACGTATCTCAGTCCTGCAGTTCAGACTAAAGCCCCGGGAGTGAGGGCAAAGGAAAAAAAAGGCCAAGTCAAATCTAGGTGTATTGGGTTTCCGATAGAGGGACATTATTCATTCGAATACCTTATTAGTGATATTCCAGTGTGTGATCTACATGAATTAATGCAACTGTCTTCTTCAAGTAGCACTTAGTGAATTGATGACTGTATTTTCTTTTTTTTTTTTTGGCCTGTATTAATATCTTTCTTTTTTTACATTTTTTTTTCAACGTTTTTATTTTTGGGACAGAGAGAGACAGAGCATGAATGGGGGAGGGGCAGAGAGAGAGGGAGACACAGAATCGAAAACAGGCTCCAGGCTCCGAGCCATCAGCCCAGAGCCTGATGCGGGGCTCGAACTCACAGACCGCAAGATTGTGACCTGGCTGAAGTCGGACGCTTAACCGACTGCGCCACCCAGGCGCCCCAATATCTTTCTTTTTTAAATTTATTTTTTATTTTTAAATTTACATCAAAGTTAGTTATCATATAGTGCAAGAATGATTTCAGGAGTAGATTCCAGTGATTCATTCCCTATGTATAACACCCAGTGCTCATCCCAACAAGTGTCTTCCTTAGTGCCCATTACCCATTGAGCTCATCCCCCCACCCAAAATGCCTCCACCAACCCTCCGTTTGTTCTCTGTATTTAAGAGTCTCTTGTCCCCCTCCCTGTTTTTATATTATTTTTCCTCCCTTCCCTTGTGTTCATCTGTTTCATATCTTAAATTCTACATGAGTGAAGTCATATACTTGTCTTTCTCTGACTAATATCGCTTAGCATAATACCCTCTAGTTCCATCCATATTGTTGCAAATGGCAACATTTCATTCTTTTTGATTGCCAATTATTACTCCATTGTGTGTGTATATATATACACACACACCACGCCTTCTTTATCCATTCACCTGTCAATGGACATGTGGGCTCTTTCCATACTTTGGCTATTGTTGATAGTGCTGCTATAAACATGGGGGTGCATGTGTCCCTTCGAAACAGCACACCTGTATCCCATGGATAAATGCCTAGTAGTGCAATTGCTGGGTCATGGGGTAGTTCTAGTTTTAACTTCTTGAGGAACCTCCATACTGTCTTCCAGAGTGGCTGCACCAGTTTGCATTCCCACCAGCAATGCAAATGAGATCCTCTTTCTCTGCATCCTCACCAGCATCTGTTGTTGCCTGAGTTGTTAATGTTAGCTATTCTGACACGTGCGAGGTGGTATCTCATTGTGGTTTTGATTTGTATTTCCCTGATAATTGAAAGAAATGAGCATTTTTTTCATGTGAGATGATGCTCCTGATGGAGACCAGGCTTGTCAAAGAACTAAATACACACACACACACACACACACACACACAATCAAGTATATGCAAAACTGATGAAATCTGGATAAACTTGTGGATTGTACCAATGTTGATTTCCTGGTTGCATTATTGTACTATAATTATGCAAGGTGTTACCGTTGGGGGAACTGGATGAAGAGTATACAGGATGTCTCTGTATTATTTTTTATAACTGTATATGAACCAATGATGATCTCAAAATAATTTTGTTTTTAAAACGTGAACATTTCTCACTAAAATCCCGCACCCAATGCGTTTGGCTAATGTACCTATCCGCCACTATAGATGCTTAATTTAATAATGTCCAAAGTAATAGCTAACATTTTTTTTTTTTTACTATTAGAGTACTTAGTTTCTAAGCACCTTGTAAGTACCAACTCATTTACTCCTCACAACAAAACTAGCAAATAGATATCTCATTTTATGAGGAAATTATGGCACAAAGAGGTTCAATAACCTGTCAAAAGTTGCTTGGCCAGTAGTTGATGAAGTTGGGATTTGAACCCAGCTTCTGGGCCTCTACTCTACCCTGTATTTTCTCTCAATAAATATTGCTACGAGTCCAGTCTTATGGATATTGTCTTGATGTGCAACCCATGTTGCACTTAGAGAGTCATGGATTTTTATTTATATGATCGGTAATTTCTAGTACTGTCCCAGAAGAAAATGATGGCCATTTACATAGGATTAAGAGTGGGTTATCCCTGTTCAACCTCATGCTAATATTTGCTCTTTAGCCTACCATAATTTTTTTTTTAATTTTTTTTCAACGTTTATTTATTTTTGGGACAGAGAGAGACAGAGCATGAACGGGGGAGGGGCAGAGAGAGAGGGAGGCACAGAATCGGAAACAGGCTCCAGGCTCTGAGCCATCAGCCCAGAGCCTGACGCGGGGCTCGAACTCCCGGACCGCGAGATCGTGACCTGGCTGAAGTCGGACGCCCAACCGACTGCGCCACCCAGGCGCCCCATAGCCTATCATAATTTTTTTATTTTGCTTTTTTTCGCTCTTCTTCTCACTTTCTCCCAACTTATTCCTTACAAGTTTAATAAGCATCCCCTAGAACACAGATCAGCAAACTACAGCCCACAGGCCAAACCCTGCCGACTGCCTGTTTTGTCCGAGCTATGAGCTAAGAGTAGTTATTACATTTTCAAAAGTGGTTGAAAGAGTCAAAAGAAGAAGAATATGCCGTGACACTTAGAAGTGATATGGATTCAGATTTCATTGTCCACAGGCAAAGTTTTATTAGAACATCACCACGCTCATTCATTCACATAGTGTCTATGGTTACTTTTATTCTACAAAAGTGGAGTTGATGATTCATTGCAACAGACACTAGATGACCTACCGGCATATGATAGTTACTATCTGATCCTTTACAGAAAAAATTGTCAGCCCCAGTTGTAGAGCACCAAGGTGACGGGGGAGCCACGGGCAGGCTTTTCTGTAAGCAAGAGGGGCATTTCTTCAATGCTTTGTAAGAGATAATAAGATAATACTAAGATAATAAGATAATAATAAGAATGATTTGTAAGAGATGGCTTTTAAGAATGTGATAAAAGGTATTAGAGAGAGGGGCATGAAAGCAATACTGTAAGCCTATGTAGGGGCGCTTGGGTAGCTCAGTCGGTTAAGCGGCCGACTTTGGCTCAGGTCGTGATCTTGCAGTTTGTGAGTTCGGGCTTTGTGCTGACAGCCAGAGCCCGGAGGCTGCTTCAAGTTCTGTGTCTCCCTCTCTCTGCCCATTCCCCCCCTTATGCTCTGTCTCTCTCTTAAAATAAATAAATATTTTTTTTAAATTTTTTAAAAGAAAGGATAAAGTGGCAGTTTTTAAATGTGCTCATTCTCTTAAAGAAAAGCTGAAGGTTAACAAGGAAAAGCCAGTTCCTTCCTCGGACTCACTTCCCCTGTTGTTAGGACTTGTTTAATTCTCAGTTGTGGCTGTCTTCTGATAACCCTTTGGATAAGATTTTTAGTTTAAGGAGGACCTAAACCTTCAGTGAAAACATTTCCTGAAGCTTCCTTTAGATCTGGAAAAAGCAAGCCAATTGTTAACATATCTGAAATTCAAACTGGTTGTCAAGCATTGGTTATATAGTACAATTGGAGAGATGAAGTAGTTAGATATAAAAAAATCACATTGTGTCTGGATCTCAAATAAATTTGCTCATTGAACTTCTCTGTAATGAACCTCATTTGGGTCTGGTCACTTTTCAGGGAAAAAATTTTTATGGATTCCTTTATTATAATACTGTTCACTTTACTTTTAGTTTGCTTTGCAGTGCAAAGTGTAACTAACCACCAATAGGGTTTTATTATTTAATCAAATAGAAAATAGGCTAATTGAAAGATACTTATACTTACTGTTCTTTTCTTAGAGTTTAGATTGTCAGTAATGGTAATATAAAATACTGAAATATGGGGCGACTGCGTGGCTCAGTTGGTTGAGCATCAGACTTCGGCCCAGGTCATCATCTCACCATTCCGAGTTTGAGCCCCAAGTGGGGTTCTGTGCTGACAGTCTAGAGCCTGGAGCCTGCTTCGGATTCCGTGTTTCCCTCTCTCTCTGCCCCTCCTCTGCTTGCACTCTGTCTCTGTCTCTCTCTCTCAAAAATAAATATTTAAAAAATTAAAATATTGAAATAAAAAGACTCCTTGGGGCACCTGGCTGGCTCAGTCAATTAAGTGTCCAACTCTTTATTTCAGCTCAGGTCTTGATCTGAGGGTTGTGAGTTTAAGCCCTTCATTGGGCTCCATGCTGGTTGTGAAACCTACTTAAAAAAAAAAAGACTCTGGGGCTCCTGGGTGGCTCAGTTGGTTGAGCGACTGACTCTTGACTTTGACTTGGGTCATGATCTCACAGCGGGTTTGAGCCCCACATCCGGCTCTGCAATGATAGTGTGGAGTCTGGTTGGGATTCTGTCTCCCCCTCTCTCTCTGCCCCTTCCCTGCTTGCTCTGTCTCTCTCTTAAAATAAATAAAAATGAACTTAAAAAAAAAAAGACTCCAATAACGTCACTTGGGATCCAGAGTTTTTATTAATTTTGTTTCCATTAGAAGAATGCTTTATTTGCCGTTGCATATGGTTTTTCTTGTTCTTTGTTTTATTCATTATTCAAAAATATTCTTTCAAACAAGATTTAGGTATTATAGACAGTCAGTAACTGGTAATAAATATAGCCCATTATGCCTGTACGTAAGCAGTGGCTACTGGCTTAGAAGTCATGCAGTGTATTCAAGTTAAATGTATGGCACTCCAGTTCACCAAGATCCGGCATCCCAGAACAGCTGATCAGAGTGAATACAAACAATGTGACTCGCCCAATCCCCTGGTCATCTTTGGAAGCTATTTTAACTCTTTCAGATAGTGGGATGAGCTGGCAGTAAAGCCACCCTTTGAAGGAACATGCTAGCAGGCTAAAATAATGAAAAACCTTAAGTAGGTATGCTGAGAGAACGTGGCTTAATATTTACCTCTGGACATTCCCACCATTTCAAGTAATTAAATGATCAAGAGTCAAGGAAACAATGTTTTTTTAGTTTCGAGATACGAGTTAGCTCTGAGGTTAGATTTACTTTCTCTTTATTTCCAGGCCACGGGTGACTTTCCCAATGAGCTTAGACCCACTTCCGTGCAAGTGCATGCTTATCACACCTTCAATCAACTCTTTCTTCTTTAGGAAAGGTGTTCTTAGCTGCTGAGAATATGCACCTGAAAGCAGAGAAAAGGAACTAGTCGTTAGAGCACCAAATTATTCTCAGGTTAATTAAATGTCAATAAATTGGTCTTAAAGTTTGTTATTTCTGTCACTCTATCAGAAGTCTGTATAAATTTATTGCAGGAGTGTGTATGTAAATCTGTGTTTATGTGTCCTTTGCAGTTTAGTTAAATAACCTAAGTAAAGTATAATAAAGACATGTCCTTGTTAACTAAAATGTATGTATTAAGATATGTTCTGACTAAACAAGTAAAAGTGGTCATTATATAATTTTTAATACAAAAATATACAGAAAAAACTTAAATTACCCATAATATCTTTCAGAGATAACCATAATTTTATGCATACACACTTTATACCATAATTTAGCGAACCATTACCTTATTGTGCGACGTTCCAATTATTTCCACATTTTCTACTGTTATAAATAGCATTGCAGTGAAGATTCATGTACTGCACGATTGGTTACATCTCTGAATATTTCTTTAGGGTAGAGTTCTAGATAAGTAATTTCTAAAGATGTCTCTAGGAAATTTCTTGGAGTAAGTAAAGTAAAAAAAATCAAACATTGGTGCATCTAATTATTTATATTCCCGAAGCACTGTTTTCTCTAATGCTTGGTGCTTTACAAAAACAAGCACTAACATTTACCAGCTAGTTAGACACCAACCGCAAATATCATCAAATTATAAATCTGAATTATAATGTTCTTATCATGAAGGAATGCAAAGACTCCCAATTTTTCTAGAACATACAAACTGCCAGTCTCAGGCAGGCAGGTTTTTTTTTTTTTATTTCTCTCACTGGCAAAGCATGATTTGTTGAAGGAAAGGGCCATTGGTTTTTGACACAAACAAGGATATACTTCAAAATCCCTTCATTTGCATTGAAGCCTTTACTATGAGTTAACGTCATGAGTTAACGTCAAATTGGTCATTTTCTATTTGGAAGTTATCAGCCTACTCTTTTCCTAAATCAATTAATAACTCTCTCCCTCCTTCTGCCTTGACAAAATCCATCATACTTTGGTGGTTAAGGCCGGTTACACCATTTTCACACCTTCTGGATATTACAGCACTCAGTTAATAACTCATCCTTTCTAGACAAACTAACAATGATCTTTTGAGTCTTTTCTCAAGTGAGAACACATCTAGACCTCAGAATTTTTGGAATTCTCATTTCTAGATTCCCTCTGTCCCTGTTTAGCACTGTTATAAACAACTATAGTATCTACGTCATCACCCAGCTCAACAAGCTGTCCTTGGGGTAAAGCTCTTCCAGACTCTATTGATTGTTAAATACATGCCTCTCATAAATTTCTTTTTTATAGAATCACAGAACATTAGAAAGGAGAACATAAAGAGACTTTACAGTTCATCTAATTCTTTCCACACCCCTCTTTTTCAGATGAAGAAACTGAGGGCTAAATAAGTTGACTGAGGTTGCATAGCTATTTAATATCTCTTGTTTTCATAGTTTTTGGCCCAATAGTAACAAAGAGGATATACTGGCATACAAAATAGAAGTTTTATGGTTTGGGGTTTTTTTTTTAATTTTTTTTTTTGTTTTGTTTTAGAGAAGGAGGGGGAAGAGGCAGAGGAAGAGAGACAGAGAGAGGAAGAATCTTAAGCAGGCTCCATACTCAGTGTGGAGCCCAACGCAGGCTTGATCCCACAATCTTGGGATTATGACCTGAGCCAAAATCAAGAGTCAGTTGCTCAAACAATTGAGCCACCCAGGTGCCCAGGAGTTTCATGTTTTTAGCAATGACTGATAGCAACAATTCTCAAGTGTATTTAAACTATTAAACTTGAAGATATCAAAATAAGAACCCTTTTGCATATTATGTAGACATATTAGTTCTTCCCTTCTGCTCTGGTGATTTGATTTCCCTGAGAACTAGAGAGACAAACATCTCTTTACCCTCACCCCCATCCCAACCTGGTAGCATATTAATCCCCCAAGGACAATAGAAAAAGTTAGTGGAGAATCCGTGCAGGTACATCCAGAGCCCCGCTGAGCCACTAGAGATTTCAGCAAGCCTCTTGAGATGAAATCTCGATGTTCCAGCAACTATTTAACTTTTAGACACGGTGTCTTCTTGACCCAAGACCCTCTTTGACTGTGATGATACAATCAAAATGGAAAGCTTTGTTTCCTGATCTGCAAACAGTTGTTTATGTCAAACATTAAAATAACTCCAATAAAGTGGAATGTTCCCTCCTGCTACATAGTCACTCTGACTAAAGTTTGCAGACCAGCTGAGTCAACAGCAACTCTGTAGCAAGATTAAAAAAGTGGCTTCCAAAGCTGAAGATAAATCTACTGCCTTTAAAAAGAAGAAGAATAAGAAGATAGAAATGCTATGTTGAAATATGCTCCAAAAATTACATGAAGCTTCTGACTATTCTGATAGCCACATTGCAAGCAAGCAAACTGAAAGCTGCTTTAGAGAAAGACCTTGTGTGTGTGTATACTTATTCTCGTGTTCATCTGAACACAAATATTATTACATTCATTTTTTTCTATAGATAATTTAGTAATTCAAAGTGAGTGCAAATATAAAAGATAAATATTGGTAGTGATTTGAGTATGACAACTAAATATGGTAAGAATGGAAGAAAGAGTCCTACAGTACAAATGAAGAAAATATACAGGGGTAGAGCATTTGACTGCAAGTGAAGAAAGTATGTAATTCTCTTGATGCTGATGTCTAAACAGCCTCTGTTTAAATAATTTTTAAATATTGGTAACCAACATTGAAAGACGCTTATTTTTGTATTTCTTTAGTAGCTAAGCTGATAGAAGAATATTTCCTCTAAATATGGAAATTGGTTTAAGTTACAATGACACTTGCCAAAATAATAAATTTATCTATAAATAACAGCAGAGGATTATCTGGTTTAATGGATCAGCAAATCATAAGATTTTTAGTGAGGTTAAAGCAAACTAGATATATAAAAGCTCTACAATCTCGGAAAAGTGTTGCTCTAGAAATATTACTGTTAAGTGCTGTTTTAATAGGGAAATTATAGGGATTATAACAGTTCTCACAATAAAATATACAAATGTAAATTTTATTTATGCCTCAGTTTTGCACTATTGCTTAAATGATTCTTAGCACCCAAACAGGATTTGCTGCAAGGATTGCAAGCTCATTGGTTGAAACAACTCTAAAAATGGAACAAAAACAATATGAATAGGGCCAGGGTATCTATCTCTCAGCTTACTCATAGGGGCTCACTTGCTCTAATTCTAATTCTATAAAGGATACTTCTTCTAGTGCCCCCAGAGAAGACTGTTTTTTAATAAAATATTTACACCAGTGAGAATCTCTAAATTTGTCAGAAGTTCCAAATTACTAAAAATTAATCATTCAACTTGCTGGAAGTTAATTACATATTTGAGATGTGTTCAAAAAGCAACAAGGAGTGAATCTGCAAGCTAGCCAATTTTTCTGCCCTTTACTTCACCAACTAAGTACATTACAAGGAGCCTCTCCATTTACATGAAAGCAGTCTTTTTTTCTATTTAAAAGAGGCAAGAGCTTGCGTGCTGTGAATATTCCCCAGACTTACATTCAAATCTTCCCAAATCCATAGCATGCAAAGACAGGTTATGACTGCTAATATTCAGGCTAATCGCTTTATGCCTTTACGTTGTATTTTGAGAATCATGCCTTTCCTTACTTGCCTTTTTGACTCTTCTTTGCTGCTGTTTACATGAAGTATGAAAATGACAATATGTTGATACAAACAGCTACCATGAAATGCAAAAGGCAGTGCTATCTTCCTATCACTTATGTGCTCTTGGGTTCACCCCTGAGAGGAATATATGTGGCAATGGATTCCCCGAAAGCCATTTCCCTCTTCCTCACAATTCATCACATTCATACTTCATTGACCCTTTCGAAAAACACGGGATCTAGAGTTCACCACCTTGTTTTCTCCCTGTGTGCTGTGGACGCACTGCTGAAATCTCCTCTTTCTTCCCAGCCAATTGCCTCCTTCCTAAGCCATGGTTCCTGGAGAGGACACAGTCCACATAGATGTCCCAGAAGAGTTGGGCCAGATCCCAAAACAGTGCCCCGTGCTTCAAGTTCTCAGACGACTTTAGGTAGATCATAAAATCCCAGAAACCTGAAACAGTGTTAGAAATTCGAGGCTTCCGCATTTCTAGGAGGAGCACTGAAGAAGATTCCCAGCACTGAGGATCAGCTTGATTAAGGGCCAGCAGGTCTGTCTGGCTATGGCAGAAGAAAGGAGACACACAGCACATTCCCACAATGAGCAGGGAGCAGGTAAGGGTCAAGGGGCGGTAGATCCCTCTTCTGTTCCCAGGATTGGCCATGGTGTTGAAACTGCACAGAATGGAAATATCTTATGAATCCTCACTTGATCTCCACTCAGTAATGAAAATAATTATGCCTTTAAAAACCTTGGTGTCAGCAAACAAAATGCACCATTGTCCCTAGGAAAAGTCTTATCATACCTCCCAGATCATAAGCCCCGTTCTACCTAAAATGACTCATCGTCGAGCCAGGTATTGTAAAACCAAGATACTTAGATTAAAAAGTGTTTATTCCTAAAACATGTTCCTTTGTGAGATGAATAAGTGAACTTGTTTTTCCCAAGTACAGAGGAACATAGTTGAAAAGAATATTAAGTGAAAATTTAAAATTTTGCTGCATGGCTTTAATTATTCTATAATATCTTAATTTAGCCTACCTATTTCTCATCCAGGACTCACATGCAGTTAAGAATTTTAAACTATTTTATCCTTAAATGTTTTCTTATTTGGTGTGACTTTCAATTTTTTAAAACAAATAAGAATAGTAAAATGTTATAAATAAAAACAAACATAAGGTAGTGTGCTAAAAGTATAAGAACTAAGGGGCATATATTCAGCCAATTAGAGTAGAATTAATAGACACTTTATTAATACCTAAAATGCTCTACAATTCTCATATAACTTTCATAAAGATGATGTTTTATCATTTCTTTCTTCTTGCCACAAATCTCAAGACTTTTAATGAAAATATTTGCCTCTCACTCAACTTTTCTGGCTCTCAAAGCCTGTTACAATAAAATTAAACCACATACCACTTTGAAATTATTATGTTACACTTCAGACAAGTGCAATGAGAAACAATGTTCTTAAAATAATCTAAATTTTCTTTTTTCCAAGGAAACAAGCTTATCTTACCCTTTAAGACTACTCAAAATGTATATCACACTGAAACAACTCTCACATAAAGAAAAAACAGGAGAGTACATGTAGCTCACTTTTAATTTTCCCTTATATTTCCAAACATTTTAGATGTTAGTATCACGAAGGCAAGCAAGGCACCGCTCATAGGAACACTTATGGGAATACATCTATCTTGGAATATGTAAGGAGGATAACACCTTAAGATGGAATCTGTCTCTTCTGCACAGCAGCAGAACAGATTGAGGTACCTTGAAATCAATATTCCAGAACTGCCTTTGAACAAGGCATGGTCCTATTTGGAAGAGGTACGTGGAGATACGAGATTATTCAAAAATATTTCAGATCACTTACACAGATCTCTCCGTGAACAAAATTATATTCAGTGCGTCCTCCTCTCAACTAAAATGTCAAAGTCGAGTTGCCCCAAAGGCTATTTTTCCTTAGGCGACAAGTCCAAGTGTCAGTGCCAAGTTATCGGAAGAGGGCGGGCCGCTGTCCAGCGTGCTGAAGTTAGTGTTGTCCTGGACTCCCTGCCTGATTGCGCCACAGCGCTCACACCGGCTCCTTTAGATTCCCTTCTCAGGAGTCTTTCTCGAGCCTGGAAGTTCCTCAGCCCTGGGGTCCGGCGTGCGCCCCGCTACGAGCCCCGCGCTGTGCTCGCCGCGTCCCAATCCCACACCTGGTTCTACGGCCTCACCCACATCAAGGCGGAGCTGCCAAGGACCCGCTGTGTCTTTTGTGCCCCATTATTTTCCTTACACCGAGGCTCAACTCCCAGGTCTCAGGAGGGCACCCCTTCGCACTTACCTCCCTCTCTGGATTCCCTTGAGCGTGTGGAGAGGAAAAGCTCAGGCTGCTCCCGGAGCGAGTGACGGTCCCCAGCCCCGGCGTCCTGAAGGCTACGGTGCCTCTTAAGCAGTGGGAGTGTTCGGCGCCTCTCCAAGTCTACGTCAAAGCGCCGGGAAACTGCCGCCACCTCTCGCCCCCAAGTCCAACTCCCGCACCCTCTTTTTCCCTCCCTCCCCTAGAGATCTCACTTCAGGTAACCGGCAGGCTTAGCCACACACGCCCTCACTGACCCTGACGCACACCTACCCTCCACCCAGTGGAACTGAGCCTTTCTGCGGTTTGGATTCCCGGTCTTACCTCGGGAGGAGCGACGCGAGGCAGGAACTGGAAAGTTGGGACCCAGCTCCGAGACAGTCTAGGAGTGAGTGGGGCTCCCTAGATTCCCCACCCTCCAGGCGCTCCTTGTTTGAGAATGCAGAGATGTGAGGGAAGACCCAGGACTCCCGGAGGTCGGAGAAGGCACGAGGGCACCCTGAGAGCGGTCAGAAAGGGCTCCAAGGGAATAAGGAGCCTCCTAAAAACGTCATGGGTGTGAATTTCTCTGTCTGTCTGTAGTCCTGGGCTGAGAGTAGGAAAACGCCTCCGGGGGCAAGGATGTGAGTAGGGAGACGTTGCTGGAAGGCCCCCTTAACTGGGGACAGGACACCCCCATTACCTCTAGGCTCTGTGGCCTGGATCCCCTCAGGAGCCGGTGTTTTTGCTGGCATCACTTGTGCCAGCCCACTGTTGAAGACTCACCTCAGGGGCCCTGCGTTTTGCCTGGGACTCCCTTTGGTTCTCAACTCACAGCTAGTTAATACCTTAGAGAGGGACTAAGCCCTGTCAAGCTTACGGAGCTCTGCTGAGCATTAGCGTCTCCCTTCACTGAAACACACCCTGCCTGGGAGCCTGAAGCAAAAGTCTTAGCTTTGCAAGTGTTTCCAAGGTTTGCCCCTCGCCTGGAAACCCTCTAAGTGTCCTAAAAAACCACTTGGAGTCTCCATTAACTGAAGGCTTTTGTGTCAGCTCAATAGTATCCATGGTTACCTTCCAGAGGGGCACAGAGAGGAACCCAGGCTTATAGCAAGGTTTACTGAAGACAGAGAGAACTGACCAGCCACCCAAAGGATAGAAACAAAGTTCCAAAGAGGATTCCTGAGGGGTTCTGGGCTTTTTCTTCATCTCTGAACCTGGATGGGGTGTACTTCAGTTACTCAATCTGTGAACTGAACATACTAATGCCTGCTTCTAATTGCACCCTAAAAGGTGGAGGGAAAGATAATAGGTGAGATCTTGGACTTGCTTCCTAACTTCAAGATGCTCTCAGCCTTTTGGAGAAGGTCATTAGAGAAACACAGGTGTGTGACCACAGAGAGAATCCTGTGGAAAGGAAAGGGAAAGGAGGGGAAAAAGAATGTATCTTTGAGGAGGTGACTGATGAATTTCTTGAGGAAGGAGTTGTACAGGTATCCTGGGGCCAAAAGGAGATATAGTCTTCTCCAGGCAGAGAAGTCAGCATGAGCAAAGACATTGAGGGAGCACTCAAAGCAGTTCTGTGTTTCTGGGAGAAAAAATAAGGAAAGGAGTGGAAAGAAAGAAGAGAGAACAGAAATTCTGGTTTGGGATGTGTTATTACCTTTGAAAACATCGGTATATTAATAGGCAGTGCTTACTTTACGTTTCAGTGCCTTTGTGCCAGACACTATTCTAGAAGTTATGTATGCAGAAGGAACAAAACAAAGTCCCTTCACTCATGGAGCTTACATTCTAGTGGGGATGGGGGAAGAACATTTATATATATTTTCAACTTTTATGTATTTTTGAGAGACAAAGAGAGATAGAGAACGAGCAGGGAAAGGGAAGAGAGAGAGAGGGAGACACAGAATCTGAAGCAGGCTCCAGGCTCTGAGCTGTCAGCACAGAGCCTGACGCAGGGCTCGAACTCGTGAGCTGTGAGATCATGACCTGAGCCAAAGTCGGACGCTCAAGGAACCGAGCCACCCAGGCTCTCCAAGAACATTTATATTTTAATTTAAAAAAATACATATACATATATAAAAATCATTATAATACATATAAATATAATATATAATTATATTAATATATATTATGTATATGTATAATGATTTGTAGTTCCAGTTTCTGTGTTGAACATTGAGTTTACAGCTATATATCAAAACAAACACATAACTAGCTAATTAAATGAACAAATAGTGCCATGTATGAGTCAATAATGAGAGTCTATCATTCTGAAGCCCTCCTCCCCAAAATATATGTATAATATATCAGTTGTGATTAGATAAAACAAAAGATCATCAAAAAAAGTAAAGCAGGTTTGGAAAAGGATGTGGAGAAGAGTTATTCTATATGGAATACTGAGAAGCATTTCCTGGTGAGGAGATATTGAGTAAATCCCATTAATGTGGAAGAGTGAATCACACATGAACATGAGAAAGAATTGCTCAAAGTGGGAAGCTTGGGAAAAGTGTGCTGTGAGAAGTGTTTTCTGTACTGTGAGAAGTGAGGTCAGAGAGGTGGTCAGAAACCCATCCTGGCTGCTCAGTAGAGCACAGACTGGATGGGGCAGGGCAGAGGCAGGAAGTACAGTTGGGAGCTGATACAATAATTCAAATGAGATACGGTGAATTGAGTAGAGGTTGTAGCAGTGGAGTCAATGAAAGTAAGTGGATTCTGAATATATTTTGATGATAGGAAAAACAGGACTTCTTGATGGACCAGCTGCGGGGTATAAGAAAAAGAGAGAAATTGAAGATGACTCCAAGTTTTGGGGGCTAAGCAACTGGAAGTTTGGAATTACCACCAGCTAAGAGAGGAAAAGTGTTTTGAGGAATCAATATGAGAGAGGAACGTCAAGAATTTGGTTTTCAAGACGTCAAGTTTGAGATGACTGTCATCCAGACGGAGATGCTGACTAGGCAAGGCAAAGGTGTGGACTAATGACAAAACACTTGGGATACAGCATTTAGGAGAGAAGTTTAGATTTGGGGTTTAGGCTTACCTGTAGACACTAGGCAAAACCCTCATAGGAAAGTATGTAAAGTGGATAAAAGAATAGCCAGATGATAGAAACTAGGAAGTGCCAACATTTAAGTCATTGAGCAACAGAGTCGAAACGAACCGGAAAAGTGTGGTTCCTGAGAAGTCAATGAGACAGAGGTTTTCACAAAGAATGAGGAAATCAACCATATCACACAGATTCAGAAAAGGGGCCAACAAAATGAAGGCAAAGAATGTTCCATTGGACTTGAAAAAACAGGAGGCCACCAAGTTGCTTATTAGGAACAAATTTCAGTTGAGTGTTCGGGGAGAAGGAGTGGGGGGCTGAGGAGAAATGCAAAGTGAAGAAATGCAGACAGGCCCTGTGAAGCACCTTCTACGAAGTTGAGAAAAGAAGAGGGAGATGGATTGGAAAGAAGGTTGGAGGTTGGGTCTTTATCATGTGTCCAGGCTGAGGGAGAGAAACCACTAGAGAGAGAAGTCGAAATTCAGGAGAGAAGGACAACTAACAGTCTCAGAGGAAACAAGAAGAGGAATGAAAATAAAAACGAACCAGTGTTTTCCAGAAGGGGGCAAAGCTTGCTCTATGAACAAGGAGGAAGGCGGGGGCAGGGGGCTCTCTCTGGATATCTGTAGGTAGAAAGGTGGGCAGCGGTGCAGAAGTTGACATGGTGAGCGATGGTCTCAATTTTCCTAATGAAGTAAGACGCACAGTCAGCCACAAAAATATGAACGAGGGGAGGTGTTAAGAAGGGAACTTAAGAGTGAAAAGACTTTGGGATAATCACTGAAGATAGGAGAGGAGATAAGAAAGAAAGAGAGACTAAAGAAAGTACTAAAAGTCCAGGCAAAGTTTGAGACCACAAATTTGCATGCATGCATGCCTGGTTTTTATGAGGCAAGATAATTTAATGAATGAAGACTATTATATCCTGTAGCCAAACTAGCTGGGCTTACACCGTATCTTTCTCATAGGTCATATTTCATTGATTCTTAGATGCATTTTTTTCACATTTAACACCACTGAAATCAGAATGTATCTATCAGCTGATGGTACTTTGCAGTTAGAACTGCAGCATTTTCTTTTGCTTTTTTAAAATAATAGGATGTCTACAATTGACCGCATTCGTGATTTGATGTAATGTTATGGGCAACCTGACCTCTGTGAAACAGTTTTCCTGCATGTAAAATGAGCAAAAATGTCTCCTGTGGCTGGTGAAAATGAAACGAGATCGTACACGGAAAATACTTAGAATGGTGCTGCGTGTAGCTAGTACTTGAAAAATGCTGGTTATTATTTTTCTCCTGCGGCGTTCATCTGACCGAACGTAGGAGAAAAGAATGGTCATTATTACATTCGCCTAGTGTTAGAGTTGGGTAAATGCTGACACAGATGGATGCAAAGGACTCAAGGACTAACTTATAAGTTAGCAAAAGAGAAGAGACTGGGGTGGAGAAGGAAAGACTAGAAGGAAATGGAGGCAATGAGAGGTCTCAATAAGGGAGGGAAAAGGCAGGTGTAAGAGGAATAAAGAAGGAAGGTACTGAAAGGCAGAGAGGCTCTGATCAAGGAGAGGGATATTTACATTTCACATTTTAGAGGTGGGACAGCTCTGAATTCTGAGCACAACCACTAAAAGGAGCGGCTGAAATGGGTTGAAGGTAAAGACCCCTGTAGTTGAGCTCCACCTCTCCTGTGAGTGTGAACATCATGAATTGAAATGGTCGCCGCTATTTGTAAAAGCTGAGGATGTGTGGCATTGCTATCCCAGTGAGACGGCTTACAGCTCTTGCTAATAGGAGTAACGGCTTTAAAAAATACATTTTTTAAAAGTCTAGCTAGTATCTACTCATATCTTTTTTTTTTCTAATATAGTTACTGGGGACTGGAAGTTTTGACCTTCAGTATAACTTTTGTAGTGCCATCCTGGAAAACAATGAGCTGTAAACATTTCTCATAAACACGATTCACCAGCTTACACTTGAAAATTAAATTATTGAATATTTTATGTATTTATTTATTTATGTATTTATTTTAAATGTTTATTTACTTATTTTGAGAGAAAGAGAAAGAGCGGGAGAGAGGCAGAGAGAGGGAGAGAGAGAATCCCAAGCAGGCTCTGTGCTGTGCTGTCAGTGCAGAACCCGATGCGGGGCTCAATCTCACCAACTGTGAGGTCACCACCTGAGCCGAAATCAAGAGTTGAAAGCTCAACTGACCAAGCCACCCAGGCATGCCTGAATATTTTTATTTAAAAGCAGATCCTAATGACTATATACTCTGTTGTAATGTATATTCAGTATTCATTCCTCGGTTATCAGAGAAATCTGGAGAGATTCTTGGGAAGAAATATATGTCTTTTATCTGGGCCTTCTCATCAGCTTAATAATTGCAAGAGAAAAATAGCAGACTAATTCTGGAATTTAGATAAAAAGAAAGTCACCACCAAATCATTTGAATAAAACACTTTATGCTCTGTGTAACATATTAGGATGTTTAGTTTGATATCTTATCCTTGTGACTTCATTTCCATAGACTAAACTCTCCCTAACGATGATGACTTTTAGTCAGCAACATTTTACAAAACATTGTTTCCATATACCTGGTTTCATGTGACCCTAAGGAAAACGTATGTTATCCTCCTCTTCCCCCATTTTGCTGTTAAGGGATTTTCCCTGGGTGACTAAGCTGGTAAGAATGAGAACATGAGAACATTTACTATCTGTCACTCTCTATTCTCTTCACTGTGTAGTCTATCGTTATTCTCCTCTATGTCCCCAGTACCAACTGGGAGGGAGGATATGGCGGGTCCAACTTAGAGAATCATTTTAATAAGCTATATCTGGAATCAATCTATCATATCATCATTCTGACTTGTTAAAAATATTTGGAGAACGAATGGATCATTTAAAATTACGTGATGCCAAAAAACCAGTTTGACTGGCATTTGTCATCCAAAGAGTTGTTTCAGTTTTATGCAGTTGCAGCCTTGGGCGAAAGAATGACTAGTTGAGAAGTAAATCGCAATTAGCTGAATGTGCCCCATGGGTAGATTTCCTGATTTTTGCCACTTGAAGCAATTCTCAAAGACATTAAAAAGGACTTCCGATTAATTTTAATGAAGTTCAAGAGCAGTTACATAGATAGTTTGCATCTTCAGCAGTGCATTAATTTGCAAATGATGGGGGCAGCCTTTAAGAATAGGGTGCTTCTTTAACATTTAGGATCAGATAGTAAAAATAATTACTTTCTCTCATTCTTTTATGCTTTTCCATAATGTGAAGATGGCAATAAACAAGGACAATTTCCTGGAATGCCCATTGGGGTAAGTGGATGAGTCATTCTTTAATTGTCATCAAATTCATAAGGACACATTGCAGTGAAGTAGTCAGATGATACTGGGCATTGATTCTAAAATGTGCAGAAAAGGAAAGTTACTCGGTGACACAGGAATAGTTCATTCATGTTTTTCCTGCTTGTACAAGTGAAGTTACTGTAGTTGTGATCATAGGCACAATGGTGGGTTTTTTGGAGGTACTTCTCAAGATATATCCATCCTTTGCACATTCTTTCTAGTAGGTTGCAAAGCCAAAAGGTATCCTTATGGCTTTGTCAACAGTTGAGTTTATCTCTTACAAGAATCCCAGTCATTCAAAAATGACCGTTGTAAGTCCTGTCCTTTTGGGCTACTCATTTCCAAAGGAGACTACACCACCAGTGATTTGTTTTCAATTTGGTTTGTATACCAAAGCAACTATGACAAAGGTCTGAAGTTTTAGCAAGTTTCTTTCCCTAAGGCTTTAATTATGATAGAGTAGCAGAAAAAGAACCAACATAAAACCTCTATCTCACCATGTGTGGGAGGAGTAGAGGGGTTCACAGTCAAAAAGTCAGAGGTCCAGTGACAATCATGGATTTTGGTCCAGAAGAAAACATCTGCGAAAGAACAATAAGGACACAGACCTATATGTCGAAGGCAGAAAAACATCTCACAGTATGAGCAGGGCTCCTGGGATGAGGAACTTTTCCTTGACCCATGTGCCTCTAAGGGAGTTAGCTTTTCTCTGCCCCAGATTTTGTTCATACTTTGTTCTGCCACAATTTTGTTCGTACTTTCATTATGCACTTACTGTATTCTAATTGATATACATGCTTATCTGTCTCTCTTCACCTTCCTACTCCCACCCAAACCATTCCTTCAGAATGGGGATCATGTCTGACTACTCTCTCAGCTTTAAAGCCCAATCAGTGTGGATTGAATTTATTTATGAGAATAGTCTCATTTTGAACCTGAGACTGGGGTAGTGAGTGTCATTTAACAACTCTGCATTGGTCATATTTCTTTCTTATGACTGGACAAAGAAATTAAAATGTCAGTCAGCCAATTTAGTTTTTCTTTTTAATTTTTTTGCATTTATTTATTTTTGAGAGACAGAGAGACAGAGCATAAGTGGGGGAGGGGCACAGAGAGAAGGAGACACAGAGTCGGAAGCAGGCTCCAGGCTCTGAGCTGTCGGCACAGAGCCCAACGCGGGGCTCGAACCCACAAACCGTGAGATCATGACCTGAGCCGAAGCCGGACACTTAACCGACTGAGCCACCAGGCGCCCCCAGTTTTTATTCTTTATCCAGTGCCCAAACTTTTTATCATACTTTTGCTGGATGGAGATATTACTTTGATTTAATTATAAATACATCCTCTGAAATGCAATTTTTTTTATTGAAAGACTATAATCTAAAAGTAGATGCTAAGTATGAAAGTATCAAATCATTTTCCTTGAGAAAAGACATCTCCCATTCAATGACAAGAGTTTAACTTTCAGTCACTGGAAAATGCGAAACATGCTAAATCTAGTTTGAGATCATTTTGGTGACATGTTGTATTAGCTAGAAACACAGTAAGCTACAATAACAAAAAACCTGATTACGGTAGCTTAAATAAAAAGGGATTTCTTTTTCTTACCTAAGAAGAGGTCTGGAGAAGTGTGGGTGCTAATATTACTTCAGTGACCAAAAATATCAGGCCCTACATTTCTGATTCCCTTATCCTTGCCTTGGACCCTGAGGTTAGCTGTCACAGCTCCAGACGTCACATCTACATTCAAGGCAGGAAATACGTAGAAGGATTGTTCCGGCCCAGCTACCTCTGTTACTTTTTAATCAAGAAAATGAAAACATTCCTAAAACCATGGACTTAGCATTAAATTCATAGGCTACACCTAGGCCACATGGTCATTTATAGATGCAGGTAAGTCTGGGGAAAAAAAGCTCCAGTGGAAGGGGGTAAAGTACTTTGTGCAGGGAGTTGGGAATGGCTTTGGGAGAAGCAAACAGCAAAGTCAGCCCCACAAGGCAATGTGAACTGATGGAAAATGAGGCAACTTTAACCCTAAATTGGGATAACTCTTTTGCTGCTTATCTTTTCTTTTCCTAGGTCTTAACTTCTTTATCTTAAAACTGGAAGTTTCACTATTATTCACTAATAATATTCACTTCTCTTTGAGAAATAGAAGATGCTAGTAAAAATACAATGATGGCTGCATAAGCTACTTGGGGATACAACTGAAAGCTCCTTGTTTCTAGGACTTTGAGCAAGGCATTTCAGCTCTCCTATGCATCAATGTTCGCTGCAAATGATATGGGTCCAATTATATAATTCCAAAAGTCTTTTCTGCTTTCTCAATTTGTTATCTATGATTTATGGGAATAATCCATTGATGAAATAAATGTCTAGAAACGTTGGATTTAGAAAATCATTGAAATTAAGAATTAGAGCTGGTATAATCATTATAGAGAGGAGTTAAACATTGCTATACCCTGTGAGTAAGTATACACTTCTCAGTGTAAACACCAGAGTAATGCTTGCATTTGTACATCGATAAATATGCACAAGAATGTTCGCAGAGATACCATTCATACAGCAAGAAACCAGAAATGACACAAAATCCCAAAAAGTGGGGAATAAATAAATACATTGTAGTATAGTCACACAACAGACTATTTCACAGTAGTTAAAACGAAAGAAGTACAGCTAGTTGGAACACCGTGGATGGCTTTAAAAATATATTGAAAAGGAAAACATAACTCCCAAAAGATTATATACAAATGCAGATACCCTTTTCATAAAGTGAAGACAACTAAAACCAAGCAACACATTTATTAGGAATATTTAAAAGAATATAACTGTGTGTTTCAAATGGCAATAAAATTATTATAGGAATCAAGGTAGTAACTACATTAGGAGGGAAGAGTTCGTTGGACAAGACAGTTTCACACAGAGTTTCACAGCAATGTTAGTTACTGTGAATGTTCTGACCATCACAGTGAATAGTAGATTCATTCTTTATATATATTATAGACTTTAAAAATTTTTTTTTCAACGTTTATTTATTTTTGGGACAGAGAGAGACAGAGCATGAACGGGGGAGGGGCAGAGAGAGAGGGAGACACAGAATCGGAAACAGGCTCCAGGCTCTGAGCCATCAGCCCAGAGCCTGACGCGGGGCTCGAACTCACGGACCGCGAGATCGTGACCTGGCTGAAGTCGGACGTTTAACCGACTGCGCCACCCAGGCGCCCCATATATATTATAGACTTTTAAATAAATAAGTAGGCAAGTAAATAAATACCTGCATACAAAAGTTCAATGGATTAATGAAAGAGTATATCAAGGACGAAGAATCATGACTAATCCCATTCTGTTTATTTATATTTCAAGCAAAAAAAATTTTTTTTAAGTCCATATCACCTATGGAAGGTCTTTAAGAAAACGACCTTATTGAGCTAATGTTCTTCTTTCCTCAGATAAAACAAATGATGCAAAACTTCATTCACCAAAAAAAGAATTTCTTGGCTATTTAGGATGTCTTCTATTAGAGCACCTAGTCATTTAACTAGTGCTAATAAAACAAGGAGGGAAACTGGAAATATATAACACCCTGTCCTGAACTCCAGTCCCTCTTGGGATAACCACACTCTATTCCCTTTGACTGATGGGGACTGATGAGTCCCCATCCCTGTGCTCCTTCTCTGGGGTAAGGTCAGGACAATAAAATGTGAGGGTCCATCCACAGCATCTTCCTGAGAAGAAAGGAGATTGTTGAGATGACTGGATATTTACTATTTGAAAGCATGTCCTCTACTAAGTGCAAATGAGAGACCATCAAGATATGTTTTAAACCACTCATAAATCCAGAACCTAGTGGGGAACATAGTAGATGAAGACAGGCAAAGAATAAGGTATTGAAATATACTGATGCATATGCCCAAACCAAAGCAATTCATTTGTTCAATATTACACACACGCGCGTGCACACACACACACACACACACACACACATAATGCCACTTGCTGTTATGGGCATGGGGTACATATATCAATAAACAAGGTAAGCAAAATCCTTGCTTTTATGGAACTTACATTCTACTAGAGAAGACCAAAAATATTTAAGTAAACAAATATATAATCCAGATCATTTAAGAGCAAGAGTGAAATATAGGGAATAAAATCATGTATTACAATAGAGATTGAGAAGAAAAACATGGCTTTATTGCACAAGTGACTTCAGTCCTCTAACTTTTTTAGGCCTTCAATCCATGGAAGCTTTGAGATTGCATTAGTACTCATTAGAACATAATCAGCCCCTTATGCTTATAAATTTGACTTGTATCAACCAAATTCAAGTGTCATTAGGCATACACATGCGAAACTACTGAAACCTACCAAGATATGTGGAAAGCATATGCATCTTCACCAGTCAACCACTCTGCAATCAGGCTTCTTTTTAACCCTTCCCCAACCTCTTCCTTGAAAACCTTCCAAATAATAGGAGATCCACCCCTTCCCTAATGGCCAGCAGGTCCTGAAGAAGAGTAAATTTCTTTTAGCAGGCTCCATGCTTCTGACATATCTGAGGGTTATATTCTAAGGGAATTTAATTATACCTAATTTACATAGGCACAGATATGGAAAAGCAGGTTATATATTCAAATATATATGTATATATAGATGTTTGTATGTATGTATGTATATGTACCTCCATCCCATCTTGGGATCCCATATTCAGATGAAGTTTCATACCTAACTAACATCTTGGGACACCCATTCATAGTTGACTTTGAACTAATGACCATGCAGAAAACTTCTAGACTCTAACAAAGATGTGACATCAGCCAAGGCATCGATTACGTCTTAGTGAGAAGTTTATCACTTCCTGTGTATACATTTGTGATTGTTTTCAACTTGTAAACCTGATCCAGAGTTGCTATCAGAAAATTGACCACTTCTGTACTCAAACATGACATCTACCTTGGACGTCCAACATAACTTGCCATCCCCAGCAGAAAACATTGACTTTGGAACAAATTTCTTGAGCTTTCAGTTCAACACCACTGGCTTACTAGGTAACAGGAGCAAGAGAATTTTCGAGGAAATCTATGATATGACTATATGACCATTGCATTAATCCATTTCAAGACCAGAAAGATGTCAGGCAATGACCCACATAACAGAAGCACGTGTATTATTTTAACATTTCATCAAATGCCTGGCCATTTTGGCAACACTGGTGAGCTGCTGCTTGTAAAGACTATTGAACCTCTTGTTTATCTGCCTTGGTTGTAAATGTTTAAGCCATATAAAAAACAGTAAAATTAAGGAGAAAATCAAAACAAACAAAGTTAAAGCCATGCTCGTATGCTAATAGACTCATGACCTGTCTGACCATTTTTGAGAAAAGTCATATTCACAAACATGACCCACCTCATTTCTAAATCACTATAGTTCAACCACACTCTGTCCAGAACCATGATCCCACATTTATCCCTTTTTCTAAAATGGTTCCCAGAACAAGCATTAGCCCCATGATACATCCTATAGAACAGACTCTCTCATACTGAATAGGGAATTGAAGGCATTCTTAGGCTCTCGTAAAATCTAGACGGGGAGAAGAGTATTACGAAGGGCTGGGATTATTCGGTTAGGGGTGCTTCCAGGTTTTAAATCTTTTGTGGTGGGGAAAAAATTCTCTTATTTCAAAAGCAAGATGTCAACATTATTTTTAGCTGTCAATCACATTTTATGCAAGGAACTCAGTTTTAGATATCGATCACTTTTTGTACAAGGAATTCAAAATTCATCTTTCTCTTTCACTATAATAAAAGTAAATATACACAAAGTGTTCCAACCAAACTAATTCCAGAGCTATTTAACTAACCTTCAAAATAAGGTTTTGCCAAACAAAGAGATGATCCATGTTATAGCCAAACAAAGGGAAAGTCAGACAAACAAAGAGATGATCTATGTTATAAAATATTTGTAATAGTCCACTAATATAAGTGATATGTGAAATGTGGATATATGAATTGTTTGCCTTTCCGGGTAACTCACTGGAAATGGTACAAACTTTGATAGTCAAAGGACTTCTTCCAGGGACATTCATCTGTAATTCATTCATCTCTAAAAAGCAAAAGGCTTTTTATTTTATATGGACAACTACCTACTCGGTATATATATCCTGAGAACAAAGCCAAAATGGACTGAATTGACTACATTTTCCTCCTTTCATCTGAGCGTTTGGTCTCATATAAATATTTGAGTACAAGGTCTTCTCAGAGTTTTTTTTTTTAACTTTAATAAAGAAGAATTTATTTCTTCATTTCTAACCATAGCTAATGAAATGCGGCTCTGGGCAATACATCACCAGGAAGGAAGAGGTTATACAACTTTCTGAGAATTCACTGAACTACAGAGTCATTTTGATTACCTATAACCATGACTTTCTACTTGGATTGGCTTCTTTTATTTCCTTTGTTCAACTCACATTTCTCGAAATGCCCAACAAAATGTCTTCAGCACCTCCCCACTTCTTTGTGTAGTATTGAGAATGTAATTTTGAGACTGAAGAACAATTGACGGCTTAATTGTGTTCCACCTTATGCCATGCATCTGCGTTTACATCATTGTGGCCCAGGGGCAGTATTTTTCTGTGGAGAGCCACCGTGGTGTTGATAAGAAACAACCACTCTGCTGATAAATCAATATCTGGCTTCTAATAAGTATGGGAGTGTCATTCTCATCTCTCGTTCCTGGAATGCCAAATGCTCATAATTTCAGCTTTGGACTAAAGAAAGTGTAATTATGGTTACAGTAATGGAAGCAAAAGGATCTTTTTTAATCCATTCTCTTGCTATATGGAGATCCTGTCAAAAGTTTTTTCAAGGTTGGATATCCCAGTTTTCCTCAAAAAAATTAAATATATCCTAGTGAAGCTCCCAAGACTTGGGGGAGTTGAATACTCCCTTAATGGAAAGTCATTATTGATTTCAAGTTGGTTGGAATCATGGCTACCGCAGGAAGATTGGATTCACCCTTTCTTGCTACATTCTGTCCTTGGAACCAACGGAATTCAGTTCCACTGCCGGTAGTATCTTTTAGCACATAGCGCTGATCTCATGGAAGTCATCATCTTCCTCTGCTCCATTTATTCCATATTTTCGCCCAATCTCATCAGTTCTCTGTCTCCCTCACTCTCTTCCTTTCCCTTTCTGTAATATGTCTTCAAGAATTTGCCTCTAGTTTTATGGCTCAAATTATTACATCTATAGATGGTACTCGAGTTAAATATTTCCATCCTGACCCCTCCAAGATATTCTATATCTTCATTTCACTAACCTGCTGGACAACTTCACCTGATTTTCATCAAGCCCCTCGATGCCAACAGATCCAAAATGGAATACATCTTTGCCCCCTAATTCAGGATCTCCTCCAGGCTGCCCCCTTCATCCCAACTACCTGGCCTTCATCTTTTACCCTTCCCTCTCTCTTCCTTCCCACAACCAGCTGCCAGCTTCTGTTGATCCTACCTGTGTGATCTGCCTCTTTCACTCTTTTTTTTTTTTTTTTTGCCTTTCCAGAGCCCGATGTCAATTCCTCATTACCTGGATCTGCGGTATGGGACTGGCATCCTAACCTGTCTGGATGGCACCTCCCAGCTCTCTGACCCACAATCCATCTTATATACTACTGCCAGACCGCTTCCCTTACCCTGATGGTCATAAACCTGCTTCCAACTGCTAGAGAATTAAGTCCACACACGACAGTTCAGAATCTACAACTTTATCCAGGGCTACAGGTCAATCCTCACTTCCTTCCTTTCTTCCTTATACTCTACGCTCTGATAAAACCCATAGCTGCTTGGCGACTGTCCCAGATGGGATTCCCTGGGAAGCAGACTCTGGGGCAGAGTAGGGACAAGCTGTCCACCAGGGAGGGAAGGGAATAGGACTGGGCAGAGGGAGATGAACTTCCTCGCGGGCCCCAAAGAGGAGGAGCTCTTGGAGCTGGCCTGGCCCTGAGAGTTGTCCTGAATCAAGGTGGAGCCTTGATAACCCCACATTGGGGCCTTGATAACCCCACATTGATCCACCACTGGATGTGGGCCGCTTCAACAAGGGCAGTTTTCTTCAGTAGAGGCAAACCTCAAAAGGATGCACAGCTGATGCCCACCTTCTGGCACTACTCTCAGCAGATAGAGGAATAAATCCTTTATGCTCCCTTTATTCCTCACGTGGATCTCCTTCCTTCACTTCTGTAGCATTTTCCTCTTCTGATCCTCCATAGTTTAGCTGCATTTCCTTTACCTAGTGTGACACTTTCATCGTAAATGGTCATTCTTCCCCTATTTCTCAGCTCCTTTATTAAACCATAATATCCTACAGGGAAACATCTGGGCATCATATTTCCTGACCCACCGTAACTAGCCAAAGTGCCTTTATTAGAATATTTTCATATTACTCATTGACTCAATGAAGTTCTTCTACATACAGGATGGCACATAGCATTTCTGTAACCTTTCAGTCATCAGTTTTATAATGGAAAACTGCTTCACTCATCAGAGGTAACAGAAAAATCCTATCTCTTCTCTCACGTAACGTCCTGAAGATACTTCGCGCTGGTTTACGTATTCCCTCCCTCTTAGGTGAAATGCCATAAGACTGATTTTCAGGCTTTTCCTTCAGTCCTACTAGCCTTCTCTCTCTCTCTCTCTAGTTGTACAAAAGGTTAACATTTACATTTAGAAATGGAAGATTCTACCATACAGATTCTCTGAACTTGGACACTCCCTGTCTCCCAGCGATGGCAGCGAGTAGTGGTTCCAACAGTACTCCTTGTTGAACCAGCCCCCAAGGGTAGGCAGCAAGTGATTCTCTCCAAGGATCTACCACTAACATCCACCTTCTCATTTTCCTGTGTTATATGTGATATATTCCATGTTCTCCTGGGTTCCGAAAAAGACCCAGAATTCGATTGCCCGTGTCCTGAGTCTGCCTTGTCACTTATAGAACCCTCTTCGACATTGAGGTTTTTTGTGTTTTTTTTTTTTAACTGTAAAATGGGGATAAAGAGGGACAATAAAGCAATGTGGTTAGACCATGGACTCTGGAGCTTATAATACCTGTGGTTTCATTCCAGTTCCACCACTACCTGGAGCCGCCATCTTTGTGCATCCCCAGAAAGCAGTGGAAGGACCACGAAAGACTTCATGGAGAAGGCAACATTTGAAGTGACACTTGGGGAGGCACTGAAATTTGACCGGGGCTGTAAGAGAAGCCTTCCCAGCAGAAGAAACAGGCTGAGCTAAGGCCAAGAGATTAGAAAGTACTTCCTTGCCCTAATGATCTGATAGTCTCATGGTTTTTCGGAGCCAGTAGAACACAGAACATAGTACACAGGACACACACGTCTGAGCACACACACGTACACGAGAGGGGGACTGAAACACATCCTCAGAGAGACCCACTTGCTGCCTACTTTTGTGGGCTGCTTCCGTAGTGGTGAGAGAAAACAAATGAAAGATTCAAGAAAGTAACAAAATAGTGATGGGAGGGGGGTTACATCTTGCTGACTAGATTACAGTTGTTTTGATTTTCTTTGAATTTTGTTTGTTTTCCAATTTTTCTGCAATAGACATGTAGCTTTTCGTAATTAATCAGAAGCAACTCAAGTTGTTCCTTCCTGCTGAATGTTTCAGCATCTCTTTGCTCAAAAATCTTTTCCCTATTTCCCTGGATCCAGAAAATTACACAGGACCTCTGGATTAGCTGATTCACGCCTACATCCAATTGATTTTGAGAGTCAAAGACAGAAAGAAAGGCTGTCTTAAGAATCCAGTCAAGTACTTAAGCTTGCCAGGTCACAGGCACTCATAATCAACCCCAGACCCTCTCTAACAGGTGGCAGACATGGCTTAGGATCCAGGAGTCACTAAGCGCCTTATTGAGCATTGAGACAAGGTCTCATTGAGCACCGAGGAATGAGCCCTGAGAAAAAGCCCATTTGAAAATGCAGGATTGGTTCATTGCTTACAAATGAACACATCTGAATAAGCTTGGCACACAAACCACCACCAAAAGGATGTACCTTCGGGCGGCCTGCTTTCAATGGCTGTGCCGCCATCCACACAAAACAACGGTAAGTCAGCATTGTAAGTGGGAACTCATGTGAACACCTGCATGACCCTTCAGTCGGAAACCTACAACCCTGCCTGGGAGCAAGGCCATGTCTGTGTACTCACTGGGGCTGTCCGAAGATTTCAGGGGGCCATGTGCGAAAATGTCTCACTGATGTACGTTGAAGTTACATACTAGGGGCCAACAGGCTCAATCCTACACAAAGACAGGTTCTGGCTACATCACCTTGACCCACACAGTGCTTTTAAAATATGAATTGGCTGCACCATTTAAAAAATAGAAACAAGCCTGGATTTCTGGCTCCTGTGAAAAAAATAAACGGAAGGGTCAAGGAAAGAATCAATTTTCCATGTGGTGACGATTGACTGGAGCTGAGTAAAGACAGGGTAAGTGCTCTCTAGCCCAGCTCAGTTTCCCCAGCCCTCTGGTCTCCTATACTGCACTGTTCTGCTCATTGTGATAATTTGCCACCCTTGCTTGGTAGCCATTTCACCTACATAGGAAAAGCTACTGCCTAGAGTCCATTCGCCATCTCTGTGGGAGTTACAATCACCCCATAATGCTATGTCTGTTGCTGCAGACCAGAGGCATCTCTGATGTCATTTACAATCCAAGTTACCTTTTTTGTGTCTTCACCACGAGACCTGTGCCTGAAGAAGCAAGGAGCTCTCCTGCAAGCTCATTTACCCCCTGAAGACTGGAAGCTATTTAAAGCTCCAAAGAGAGCTGAAGAACGCTTGATATACTCCTGATCATTCAGGACAAAGATTTTTGTTTCATTTTGTTTTATTTTGCTTTGCTTTGTTTTGCCTTGTTTTTGTAGGACCAATAGATTTACTCAGCTAATTTGGCTTTCAATGATCATCACAGTCGGATAAATGTTCTCATAAGGGCAGACTCTGTGGGGTCACAAGTGCAGTCTTTGCAGCCACACCAAGGCAAGTGTGTGCGGACGCAATCAGCTGGCAGAGGAGCATCGGCAGATCCCAGCAGGACAACTATTTTCAGGTAATGAGGGATCATGGCATTTGCTTTCTCTCCAGAAGTCACGTACGTGGCCAAGAACTTGTTTCAGTCAAGGAGCCAGACCTGCTGACAGGTTTCAGAAAAGCTCAAGGAATGGTGACCTTCTCCCCAAGGCATAACAGAGAGATAAACACCAACGTTAGTGGACTGGGAGTGCAATTGCACTTGGAAAATAATTCTGACCCTTCATTAATTGAAGGACTTCCTAATGATGCTTTAAAAGCATTTGTGGTTTTTATTCACCCCCTCACTCCTGACTGAAATTAGTCAGGGATCTTTATGTGAAGAAAATATAGAAAGTCGACAACAATATATCGTCGACGTTAGTAACTGATGGCCCCAATTAAGACTGAGCCATGATGAGCACATCAGTGGGAAAATAGTTTAAAACTACAAGGTTCTGGGGCGCCTGGGTGGCTCAGTTGGTTGAGCATTTGACTTTGGCTCAGGTCATGATCTCACGGTTCGTGAGTTCGAGCTCCATATCAGGCTCACTTCTGTCAGCGTGGAGCCCACTTTGGATCCTCTCTCCCTCTCTTCTCTGCCCCTACCTCGCTCATGCTTTCTCTCTCAAAAATGAGTAAAACATTTTTTTAAAAATACAAGGTTCTGATGGAGAATCTTATAACAATCATCTTGCTGTAAGCCAAAAGAATTCAGATATCTGAAAGCTAGACTCAACATAACAGGTTGTTCTTCTTCAAGATATTGATGAGTGAACTTGCATCAAACCAAATGAGCCCTGGTTAACATAACGATAAGTGATCATGGTACTAGGTCCAATGACACAGCTTTTTTTTCTCAAATGCCACCTCCTCTGTTAAGCCATTTTTGATCTCAAGGGCAGAGATAGAGTCTCTCTCCTCTCTTCTGAAGTGCCTAAGTAACTTATGTCTGCTAGGGCACTTATCACCTTGTTTTTACATGTGGCATCTGAGAGTGAGAGCTCATCACTGTGACCTTGAGACCTGGCACAATACTGTAGGATCTTTACAGATCAAGTGTTTGTGAAAGGTAGGAAGAAAAGAAAGAAGGAGGGAGGGAGGGGAGAAGACTGGAAGGAAATACAGACGCTTAGCGTTTCTTTAACCAAAGGTCTGAGCAGCTCTTCCTCTTGGTCTCGGCACGTCGCTTCCCATATCTTGAGTGTGTTTCCCACTTAATTAGACTAGTGATCTCTCGTCATCCCTCAAGACAGTTCAAAACTCACTTCTTTCGGGAAGCCTTCCTGCATCCCTCTCCCGCCTGCCCCTCATCAGTTCTCCCTTCTCCCGTTCCTGAGTTTGTCACATTTATCATGTCTCTCTCTGCTGAACTGTGAGCAAGCTTAGACCAAGAATTTCCTTTTGTTCCTTCAATTTCTACAAGGAGTTCTGGGCCTAGAGGCTTAGTAAATACTTGTTGAATGAATGAATGAATGAATGAATGAATAGAAGGCCCTAACTCTTGCACATTAACCTAAAAGGTGCCCACTTTAAATTTCAAAAGCTATTTAAGAATTCCATTGTGAGCATATGGATTATCTACTTAATTATTCACATCAAAATTTTAACTCTAGGGCTGCTGTTCTGCGTCTAGGGAGTTTCTGGTTTCAGGCCACCTTTCTTAGTCAGTTACCAAGGGAGCATGGGGTAGAACTCATTTCAATGTCAACTTCAAAAACAGAATGACTAAAAGGAAAACGTATAAAAAAAATCAGATAATTCTTTTAAGTTTATTTACTTATTTAGAGAGAGAGAGAGAGAGAGAGAAACATGATCAGGGGAAGGGCAGAGAGAGAGACTCCCAAGCAGGCTCCACACTGTCAGTGCAGAGCCCGATGTGGGGCTCAAAATCACGAACTGTGAGATCATGACCTGAGCCAAGATCAAGTGTCAGACACTTAACCAACTGAGCCACGCTGGTGCCCCTATTCATGTTATTTTAAAGGGCTCCTATTTTATTACATAAAATGACATAGAAAGCAACGAATTATGGTGAATGGATATAAAATTTCCATGAGATTATTTAGCTTAGGTAGAAGAGGCTCTTTGAAGGGGATCCTAAGTAAGATGGCTGTGAGGATAAGCCAATTATAGCTAGAAAAATAAACCAGGTTGAGGTTATGCAAGGGAGGCAGAAGTTTAAGTCATATTATTAAGCTTGAATTTTATCTGATAGGAGATGAAGAGACCATACAAACTTTCATCAGAGGAACGATGTGTTCAGATCAGCTTCTTTCCATGTCAAGGTGACAGATGTAAGTAACATACCTGTGGCTGCTGAGGCCAACCCAAGGGATGGCAGTGAGGCTGGATGGAGGAGATACACTGAAAGATATTTATAAAGAAGGAATTGGTCATCAATTCCATGTGACGTGTGAGGAAATACTTTCTTTGAATGTTTTTTATAAAACGATTTATATAATCAAATACTTCTATTTTCTTTATAGCTTGACTGTAAATTTGGGATCATGCCAAAAGTATTACTAGCCATCTCCTTTTAGACTCAGAAGAGAGACACTAAAGAAAACTAAATGATAATGTAATCCTAAGGTGGGTTTTTTTTTTTTTTGCCCCTGATTTGTAAGAGGCAGAGCATTTCCAATAAAACCAATGAAACTGAATTCTAATTAGGGATGTATTAATCATTAATCAGAGATTTTATTTTGTTCCATTGACTGCTTAAATTTTCAGTGAGCCTTTGACTGAGAAACCCGTGCTAAAACTCTTGATATCAGGCACACGGCCATTTAATCAACAATACAAGATAACACAAAAGGGTTTAAGAAAAATAATGACAGTATAAAGCTACAACATTCTATGTTAACAAAAATTTTAATACACACTTATCTAAAAGATGCATACAGTGACTACTGAATCTCCATTCATAGGCAGCCAACAAGATTATGAATGAATTTATTAACTTCCAACAAAACTTCAGGTTGTACACTTAAAAAATTACAAACCATTTAAAAATGAAAATTAACAACGGAAGCAACAATGACTCTAAAATCTGATGGGATGACTTTAAAGAAAGGTTCAAGTATTGTTTGTAAAGTTCTTCAGACACTATAGTCTTTGAAAAGTTTGTGCATTTCCCATCTTTGCATAGTGAAAACAAAAACGGAAACAAAAAAACACGCATACCACTTGGTAAAACTCCACAGCTCCACGTGATTCGTGTTTCATAACATGCACCTATGGGTACTGCTCATTTATCTAATAGGAGTAGCACTAATTCAGTGGGCTCATGCAGTATCCCAGTGAGCAATGAAGTTAGCGCACACCTCCTCATCCAGGTGTCGTTGATTAATGCAGCAAAGAATAGCAGGTGGAATGGGAACTTGCCATCACTTAACACTAACTCTTGTTGGGTAACATTACGACGGTGATAACGCTTGTGCTTTGAGCTCAAATTAACAAGAAAGGACTATTCTCACCACAAAAAAAAAAAAAAATCAGCAAACGAATGGCATGTGCAAGAGAAAAGACAACAAAGAGTCTGAAACGACATAACCGAATGCCACCAAAAACGATTATCATCCATTGTTTACGATTGGGATGGTTGCATTCTCTTTCATATTCATACACACATGGCTTAAAGCTTGTGTATTTTACATATACACACAGATAATTTAACATTGGAACATAGGTTTGGTTACCTATGAAACTGCCAGTGTGACAAAAAGTTACACTGACATTTGCCATTATGTACATAATATTTGGGGACCACTGTGGTCTGATTTAAAACATAACATCGCACACTTACAATGTTGTTTGTGAAATGCTCAAAAGTTAATAGTAGAGATTCAACCTGTTTTGTAACCACCATGGTTTTGTTTCCGTTAAGTCACCATGGCGCCTCTGGAAGAGCAGTGAAATGTGCATGGTGTGCTTGGTAGCAGCTTGGAATCCACTAGTGGGTGGGATCCAGCGACAGACAGACAGAAACAATGCAGCGACAGGAAGAGATGCCAAGTAATCTGAGTTTCCTCTGGGCTGAAAGAGCCATCGCCACTAGGTGGAGGGATACAGCCTGTGTCTTACGAAGCCGAGATAAGGCTGATAAATCTTGTAGATAGCCCTGTTATTACAATATAAACAGATAGCTAGTTCTAGAGAAAGACCGCAGGCCCGGGTAGCACCTAGTACTCAGAAAGCAGTAACAGGATTAAGATGTTAGGCTGTGATCTACTGTAGCATACAGAAATTAAGGTTTCTGCTCTATGATTGTGAGACTTCCACAATTAAATGTATCTGGAAAAAAAAAAAAACAAAAAACCACTGTTTCAAGCAGTAGATTTTTAGGACAAGAGTCCTAAAGCCTCTCCAAAGTCAAAGCAAAAGTTGTGAGACTGGTGTCATGAATCTTGCTGAAAAGGGACTTAAAGCTAAATCTAGCAACTCACTGGGTTGTCATGAAGCAAACAGTACAACTGCGTGTCCTGTTCCTGAAAAGGGGACGTTAGGGAAGAGCGGGCTCTTTGGGGGCCGTCAGGAAAGCTCGTCTCTAGATGGATGCTGACTGAAGGAATCACGTACAAGTTTTTATATTCAAAACAAAGTCAGGACCAAATTTCTTTATTGATGTATATACTTAACACTTGAACGGAAGCTGTCTCGATCATAAATGGAAGAAGAAGTCAGTGCAAATGAAGGAAACTCGAAGGGACTTGGGAACCCAGATTACATCCGCACATCTGCCTGGAGGCAAAAGAACACCATGAGCTTGTGAATAGTAGAATCCCATCATAATCCAGAACATTCCACAGACCAGGAACACACCATGGGCCCAACAAGATTTGCTGAAAACACAACACACAGACTTAAAGCCTATGATAGCAGTGCTCCCAAGAAGGTAATTGCTGCTTCTGTGTCCGTTCCCAGTTTCACAGTGGGGTTCTACCATATATATTTCGAAGCAGGAAAATGAAGCATGAATGAGATACTGACAGTAATAGATACGAATAAAATGGAAAGCTTAATTTTTCCCCCAAGTTTTTAACGCTTAAAAATTGTTATTTAATTTAAGGCTTTAAGTTTATCCTTCTTTCACATTAAAGACAGGGAAAGAAAATTGTCAAAACAAAAAACAAAAACCACGAGCTTGGCACTTCTGTGATTAATTTGAGAGGGCGTCTACTTTCTTACATTATGTACATACGTTTATAACGACATCAAAAAGTTTTAGACTTGTCAGTACATATATTTGCATTTACATAATTTGTGTATTTTTAATAAGGGTTATTTAGTTGTTTGTGTCCCCCCACCCTTTTGCTTATGTTTAATTTCAAGCATTTCATTTCACTCAAAGCATTTCATTTGTAAATTGTACCTGTCTTGTGCCCAAACTCCCTTCGTCTGTGGCTATGTCTGTCTTTGTTAAACAAGCCCCCAAATCACTGAACAACGTGTTGGTCTTGTGACGAGAGAAGAGAGAGAGAAAACAGAGAAAAGAACCCAAAAGATGGGGAGCAAACAATAAACTCAAATCTACAGAGAACCTTTATGAGAAAAATATTTCAGTACAGACAAGTGAAAATGATGTGTCAAAATCTCTTATTTCCATATTTACACTTATAAAAGGACTATACAGTAGCATCATTGTTCAAGTCCCAGCTCCCATTGGCAAAGGATGCTCGGTCCAGGAGAACAGACAACGGGGAAGTAAATCAACAAGAGCAGGGGTCCGGAGTCCTTCGCGGCCTGGTCTAGGCTAGGGATGGAGGGCCAGGCAGCCTCCACGTGTTTGCCTTTCATCTTCACCTTAGGAATTCAGTTGCAGGTTTGGCTGTGGGTTGGCTTGCTAGCTGCTTGTTGTATATATGCCATGCAGATTTGACCCTTTCGGAAATGAGATCTTTATGCCACCGGAGTGTGTCATCGGTAGGAAAGGGAAAAAAAATCATGCCAACTCATTTAGAAGATATTAAGTGCCGGCAGGCTGAGGAAAGAAAAAATCATTTGCTATTTCTTTAACGGTTCTTTTATTGCACTTCATTTTTTTGTTATTGTTCCTTCTTCCTTTAGTTAGAAAAAAAAAAGATTCTGTGAAATAGTTCTTTTTTATAACATTGTCTTTTATCCCCTTTTATTGACCGGCGGTGAGAGGGGTTCTTTGAAATTATTTCCCAAAAGGACAGTTTCTTTTTACCCCCGTCCCTGTCCCCCAGCTTCGGTTCTGTGGTCATTACCACCCAGCGTTCTTGTTTACAGACTTAACAGTTCCGGAAAGGGTGCTGTGAGTTTGTCACGCCCAGAACCCAACAGTGCGAGGCACCGCTCACCCGGTGCTGCAGAGTCAGATGGGGCCTTGCTGAGTGGGATCGAACCTCCTCTTCTTGACATTTCTTCCAGAGACGCAGGCGGAGAGAGAAAAATCCACAATATTAATCAGATCGTGGCGAGAGGAGGGTGATGATAATGACAACCACGCTAGTTCCAGAGCAAAGTAATCAACTCACACGGAGGCAGATTTCCCAGAATAACTTGAAACACAGAACAGCTCACACTTTCGAATGTCTTTACATCTCCACTAGAGTATATCCATTTGTAAAGACCAAAAGCGGCTTCGAGTTGTTCATTTTAAATCACTGGAAGCCTCCGCAGCCCAATTTGTCTCTTATTTCAGAAGTAAACGATCTGACTAATTTTAACTAGATGAACATTACAGAAAGGGCTCTTCCTACATTGTAGGGAGCTCTTAGGGAACTACGCACAACTCCGAAGGGCTTCGAGCTGCTTCCTTCCAGGACTTGAGAGTTCTGTGTCAGCGAATCGGCCTTTGCCAAGACGGCAAGGAGCCTTGTTCTATCTTGCTGCCTTGGGTGTGTGAGCTCTTACCCCACCATGGAACAAGCATTTTTCATATTTACAGAGTTGAAAACCAGAGTGCACAGTAAGACGGCACACTCAAAGGAGAATGGACACGGGCTTGGGTTAGTTAAGCGAATGTAGCAGTTAAGCTCGGTGGAAATAAGCAAGTTAAAATGCCTTGCTCTCAGTGTCCAGTCTCCTAAAAAGTGGTTCCTGTTGTTTAAAAAGAGAAGAGAAAAGAACCAGCAAGACACTACAAGGCAACAACAAAAGTTGGTTGCAACCTCCCCATGGTCTGGCTTCATGTGGGGCATCAAGCAAGGGGGCTCATGCATTTAGTGTGCGCGCTGGGCAGGTGCAATGCTGTTGCCACCGCGGCGTCATGCAAAACTGGAGAGCGAGGGGTCCCCGAGCCCCCTCTCGCCCCTGCCCACTCGGGGCCGGTTGAACACCCTTCCAGCCCTCCGTGCCGAAAAATGACAGTGTGTTCCTCCTCCCCCGCACGTCATTCAAAATTAAAACAATACCAAAGCTCAAAATATGTATAAAGGCATCCTGCAAAGTGCTCATTTCTCCCAGATGGCCACTTTGACGCTTCTCTTTTGAAATAGCAAAAATAAAAAAATCTTGAAAGAAAACCTCCCTTTTCTTTTAAAAGTTTTCATTAAAATGTCTTCATTAATGGCCTAAGCCTGTGGTTTGTTGGCCTAGCAGGTAATCCATTGCTGCAAACTCTATTTGCAACAGTGCTACTTCCTTTCTTCCCTATTCCCCACCACCTCCAAGAACCTTCTCTTGTGTCAGTTTTTTCTAAAGCAGCCATTGCTGCCGCTTTGAGACCAAAAGGGACGTCCCCCTTAATGCATCTGGCACTGAGCTCGTTCGCTTCAGAGCACAGGATCTGTGCCTACTACCCACACACTCACAGCCCTTAAAGGTAGATGTGTCAAGATCAACTCTACCCATGAGTCAGGTGGGGAAAAACAAAGATTGCTTGACCTTGTCAAATGACCCTGAAGGACCAGGGGTTCCGGCCAATTTAGCTCTGTATTGCTGGAATTGAAAAGAAACGTGAAACTAACATCCCCTCAATTAAAACGAATGTAGAGGAAAGATCAAGGGAGCTAGTGCTGCGCATGCAAATGACTACATTGCTCACATCTAAATTCCCTTATTCAAATTCCGGGAATGGCAGATAAGTAGCCATGTCCAAGGTCTTAAATGCAATCCAGTTCGTTTTTAAGTGGAGATACGAAATTCCATTTCAGCCTGGCATACCGTCAACCCCCAGTGCCCAAAAGATCGTGCTCCTTTGAAGTCAGCGTTTGAAACGTAGATTATATCGTTTTAAAGAAAATATATTCTACAGGATGAATGGTTTCCCAGGTCAGACCAAGAAGCCAAATCATCCTGTAGAACCATTATTTCTATGGGAAAATGGACTCTGAATACCAACAGGGCACTATATCTCCTCCACAGATCCCCCAGCAGGAGGAAGGCAGGGCCCCGTGATGACGGCAGAGAGGGACCCTCCTGTGGCAGGCTGACCGTGAGGGCTCCTCATGTATAAATTGCAAAACTACCATGGTGAGTCGTGAAAACTCACCGTGTATTGAGAACTGCCTGTCCTGAATTTTCTATTATGAAAAAAGTCTTTTTGCTCATTTGTAATATGAGAGCACAACTATCATGGGTGGATGTTTGCTGTCTTCCTTCCACAGCTGTTTCATCTGAATTCCTTCTGCTCACTAGGACTGGAAAAGCAACGAATGTTCTCATCATAACCCGTACGGTATTTCTGGATCGTTATAAAATGTGAGCATAATCCATAAACCTTGCACCGACCCAGCTTTCACCAATCTTTCCGACATGTGAAAAGCCTACACTTTTGTCTACAATATACATTATACACATATATATTTATACAAAATTAGAACAGTGCTCTTCAGGTAACAATACCCTGAAGGTTTGTGAAGGCTTTAGTTCTTTCAGGACTATATATTTACCCACTGCTATCGCCTTCTTCTCTTTCCACAATGGGTCATCGGTCCACTCACCGAGAACCCTCCCCTCAACCCCTCCTAGGCCACCTTTGACTGAGCTCACTTCCCCAGGGGGCTGAGGCAGGAAGCTGACCTGGTTCTTCCAGGCCAGCCTGCTAGGTCTCAATGAGAAAGTGCCTAACCCAAGAGTTGCAGGAATTAAGGGAATTAGGCTCCTTATTCCCTACTGGGATATGGTAGTGGAATTCAGAGAAGCCGCAGTCTCGTTATCCTCATGGAAAGACTAGCTAAAATTGATTCCATTTCCTAATTCTATAAAAATCAAAATAAAAAGGCATTTACCCTTTTGAGAAACTATAATTGGCAACATTAAATTCCTTTCAAATTTCATCCAACTTGACATTCAAACAATTCAACTGTCCTCGTGATAAACCCAGATGTGATCCTTTACATGTCAGTTACATGATTACCTTCCTTTAACCTTTTCTTTAGTATGCCCTACGAAACGGAACACAGGCCAAGCAGAAGTGCTTAAAATCAGCCCACATCAGGCTCAGTAAGAACTTGTAACCCAAGTAACTATTCATAGAGAGGAAATCACAATTGATTGTTATGCAGACTTATTAAAGTAACACTTTTAAGGTCGAGAGCAGCTCTGCCAGGCCAGTATGACCACTACTGCCACTGAATCGTACCGAGGGAGCAAGCAGTGGGGTGGTGGGGCATGGTAACCGGGCTCTACAGTCTGAGGCATGGCAAGATGGTTGCAAGAGCTCAGGACTAATCCTCAAATCAAATCCTCAAATCATGTCACTGTTACCTTCAAGTTGTTTTCCTACTATCACCTAGAATTTCTCTTCCTGATCACCATCGCCTAAAGTGTTCACATACTTCATACACAAGGTAAACGACTATATTGCTCACATCTAAATTTCTGTATTCGAATTTAGGGGATGTCAAATAAAAAGCCACGTCCAGGGTGGTAAGAGCAATTCTGGTCATTTTTAAATGGAAACAGGAAATCCTCTTTTCATAGATTTGTTATCTTTCCTAAGATTTAGAGAAGAGGGTACTAAAATGATTCTTCATCTACTTGATTTTTCTAATGTCAAGTAAAAGCAACAGCCCTAATAATCTAATCCAGCAGCATTACTATTCAAAACTGAACAGCGGCTGTGAGTTTTCATTAGTCAACCAGGACCAAGGTTGGCAGTACTCTGCGGCACAGTCCATAGCTTTATTCTGCATGTGTAGGTGATGGAGAAGAAAAGGAACATGGGGGTGGGAGGGATGTAAATAAATGCAGATATGGGGGTAAAGTGGGACAAACTGGTGTGCCAAAAACCTATCCTCATCTTTCACAGGATTTCTTACAGACAATTTCTAACACCCCATAGACTGGGAATCCATAAACTAAGTCACCCTTAGTATCCTCATACTTCTGGAGTATGCAGATTAACTGAAGTTGCTAAGGTATACCTACCACAATACCCCATATATCAGAATACGTTAAATAAAATAACCTACCAGATAAGGCATTTTTTGTTCTTCTCAGGAGTTCTACAGCTTTGCTTATGGAAGTCTTGTTTGCATTAAGCAAAGCTTGCAGACTCTTATTATTCTGCTAAAAAGACGTCATCTAAGCTTATATTATTTTTTATCACAATTATCTTAACAAAATTTCATTATCACGTATTCACACAAAGGTGCACACATTCACACATGCATGCACACTCACATATACTCATGCTTTTTACCACCTATTTCAGAGGAAATATGGTTTAGGACAAAAGCTATAAAGAAGGGCAGAGAATGTCAGGGATCAGAGCAGAGCTATTTTCTCATTTGTATTTGAACAGGTCATGTGCGGTATGACACTTCTTCCACACTGAAATTACTCACAGTGTTATGCCTCAAGAAATGTGACTTTGGGAAAAAGCAACACTTCCCCTGAGCCATTACCATGTTTTCCTTTAATCTAAAAGTTCATGTAGCCTCAAATTCTCAGGCTACTTTGCTACTTGCTTTGCTTTTCTCTTCTAGTAAAATGCAATTCCGGAAGGATTTCCAATAAAAGTATTCAGAGCAATCTCCTTTACAAACTATTTTCAACGTCTGATTCTAAATGACCCTCTTTTGTATTTACATTGAACTCAACAAGAAGCTCAAATAACTCGGTTCATTTAGCAAATAACTTCTAGACTAATAATCTCCAAAACTGCCCAAGTGGTGGGAAAACCTAAACTGTATCATTTGGCACCCAAAGCTTTCTCTTGCAAAGTAGAAGTAGTTCTTTAATGTTTAATATAAACCACATGGCTGCTTTTAAAATCTAAAGCAAATTCAGATCCTCATATAGTGGCCAACAATCATCATGAAGAACAGTGGTGTCTCCAGGTTTAAACTACTACCATTCAAGAATTCTTCTGTCTTCAGTTTTTCCTGTGTTTTAGGGCATAAAGATACTTCATATGATTGTGTGTGTGCCTTCCTACAATGCTTTCCTTTAAAGTAATTCTTGGGCTCAAAGGGCACGGTAAGGGGCGCTGGCTTAGCGCATCAGTGCGCATGTCTGCACAGCGGTCCCCTCTCGGCCCTTGGGAGAGGCTGTTTCTCACCTCACTAAGTGTCCCTCTCCCCTTCCTCTTCTCTGTTCCTCCGATGAGTAGACATCTCTCTCAGATATAAGTCATCTGTACAGGGCCTAATCCACTTATATACACAGTGATAAAGGCTTTTCCATTTTTCCCCAAAGAAACATGCAATTCAAGCTGTGCGCTAGGCCAGGCCACTGTTTTGAGGTCCTGCTACAGAATAGTGCTCTTGTCTCCAAAGGCTGAGATAGTAAATTTGGCATTGCATGTGGCTGGACGTCAGAGATGCACAGGACTATTTTCCAGTCCTTTGAAACCAAGGCTTCCTGATGCCAAAAGGCAGAAGCTTGGGCACGAGCCAAATTTATTTTTCTTAAAGCATATTTATGAAAAATTTCAAGGAAGTATTTTAAAATAATAACAGATCATGGGACTACTATCATGTACAATGACTTTTTTTACAGTAATATGGCACGAAGAAAAATTGTTGCTTGAATTAGGCCGGCCTAAACAAAACAAAACAAACATATATATATAATATATATAACATATATATATATATATGAAACATATATATAACATATATATATTATATATATATGTTTCAGGAGAGTGCCATATATTAGGGACCATGAGTGACTCATTATCTGGGCAATGTCTTGTTAATACCATGATGAGAAATTCAAATGTGAGTTGTCCATTTTGTGTGTGTTTTTGAAAACACGATGATGCCAAAACTACTATTGCATCAAACAAGTTCAAGTTTACAAATATCTCTGTAGAAACGAAGTACCATTTGATAACAACTTTCCAAGTTCAAGCTACTCAAAAACTTGTAGGCCTACTCATTAAATCTAATATGATAACAAAATTATCAGAAAATGTTGAATTTATTTAGATCATCATGTAGTTTGTTTTTCTTCCATAATCAGTTTCTAATAACATTTTACCTGGTTTCAATATTTTGAATTCAGGATTCAAAATATTAAATAGAATCAAGTTCATAATTAATGCAATTATTCAGAGAAGTCAAGTAAAAAGCTTCCTCTATTGAGTAACCAGATGGAGGCAAAGTGGGTTTTGAATTTAGGTAATGGTCTTATTTCCCACTTAAATTTGTTTCTGTAGATCTGGTTGGGACTTAATTTATCAGAGGGAATATTTGGCATAGGAAGTCTTATCTACAAAACATACTAATCAAGCCACCACAGCCCGAAGAAAAGATATACAAAGCAATTATCCAATGAACCTGAACTATGGAAACATCAAAACTTGATAAACTAGGTTTACAAATTTTGGTCATAATGAAGGTTTATTTGTGAATATCTGCCATGTCTATTTAAACAAACGTAGTTCAGTGATCAATGCACAATCCAATGACTAAATGACTAAAAGTCACTATGGAAACAGGCCAGTTAATTAGAAAATATTTAAGTATCACAGAGCCACAGATTTCAAATTCCAATGTGAAACCAATGCAGATGGTTAGGGAATTAATAATTTTTTTTAATCTGATTTTTATAAAATCACAAAGCTTTTCAAATCACAAAGCTACACATAATGTGTTACGTGTGAAAAATACTGAACAAAGAGTTACTTAGGTTGTGAAAAATTCAAAACGTCAATGGAATATAAATGAGTTTTAAACACACAAAGGATTTATATCCCCTTATTTCCAACTGCAAAGTGTCCTGATTATCGTGTATAAAAAACGTTATCTCAGAATGCTTGCTCCTAAAAGCTGGAACGGCTTCTACTGAAGAACCTCTACTTTGTTCTCCTTAAACTTGTGCATGTGAATTCCTTCTACATTTCAAGTTTTCCCACTAGCCTGAAGATGACGTTTGAGGTTTCCACGTTTCTTCTTTTCTAGCCCATTTCTGAATAAAAATATTCATTTTTAACAGTTTACTGCTAAAACTTGAAATCTTGTAGCAGGAACTCAAAACCTGGTTATGTAAGCAGAAAAGAGAAATGCCAGAGCCACCGAGGAGAAGACATGCGGCGTTGCTTACTTAAATCCCCATCCTGTGCCCCCAAGGACAATAGCTGCTACCAGGATGGCACCAGCGATGGAGCCTATTATGAGATTGGTGGCACTAGGACCTGTGACAAAGGATCATGGGAAGAAAGTCATATGAGCCATCTACCGTCGTCACCACAAGGGAAAGGCAGTTACGCGGTTTTTCGGAAGTAAATACCCTGCATAAAAAATTGCTAAATGCTTAAATCGCCTTGATTGACTTAGTGTAATCGCACTTCTGATGTGAGGGAGAGCTACTGCTTGGACGCAAATGCCTCTGAATCTAAAGCTTCTGCACCGCTGACAGTTAAGTTCAGTTCCATTCACCTTCCACAGAATTTGAAGCAAATGTGTCCCAACTGCCAGCGTCACCAGTCTTTCTTCTCCTCCTCTTTCCCAGTATCATGAATCAAGCAAGCAAAAGAGCACATAAAGAACATGGATGCATTAGAATTAGCTCAATCTTACTGGCAAATCACGGCAGGAAAAGAAGGGAAAATATTCTAATAAAGTGCTCTTTCAAGCAGCACCCAAAGTTGTCGGAATGCTACGGTTTGTTTTTTTAGCCCCCACTTGGAAACAATTAACATTTCGAAGTCAGAAGGAGGTGAGGCCTGGGTGACTTAGTTGGCCAAGTGTCTGACTTCTGCTCAGGTCCTGACCTCGCGGTTCACTACGTCGCCGTTCCTGAGTTCGAGCCCCATGTGGGGCTCTGTGCTGACAGCTCCGAGCCTGGAGCCTGCTTCAGATTCTGTCTCCCTCCCTCTCTGCCCCTCCCCCAAAGTCTCTGACTTTGTCTCTCTCTCAAAAATAAATAAACATTAAAAAAAAAAGTCAGAAGGAGGTTACTAATAAATCTGACTTGAAAGCCTTGTGCTCAGAGAGGCATTTCTTCACTGTAAGGATCCATACAGTGTTTAAACAACAACTTGCGGTTCCAAAGGCAAGATAGGGAGGAAGCGTAAAATTCATCCGGGTAATTCTGTAGAAATGGAAAAAAGATTCTGCCGGCTCAACTGAGACTATCTTTCAAGTTCCCATTTGAAATTCGAGGCCTGGAGATAGAGTTTAAAAAGGGAGTAGAAAGGACAGCAAGAAAGAAAATACAAAGTGGGGTTTCCATCGAGTAAGAAAGACTTAACGCATATGACAGCACATCCTTTCCACTCACAGGGGAAAATGCCTTAGCTCACGATTCTTAAATGTAAGCAACGTTAACTAGCACAGGAATTATTCTGCACCTCACATCCTTCCGGATGCTAACAGGTAGAGTGCCCCCAACAATAAAATACTTCCGATCGTAACTGAATATCCCGTTTCAGAAGTCATAAGGCCAATTTTGCTATTTCCCCTGAAATCCTTCACTTTGTGTATATGTTCATTTCTGCGTAAAAAAAAATTCTCTTTTCTGCTCACATCAGTGCCCTCAACTGTGCACACAAACGGATGCCACTTTTAGCAGCACTAAAATCGTGTGTGTTGTATGTTTTTACTCAGAGACCACTCAGGGTTGGTGAGGGTGAGTGGAAAGGTGGGAGACAGCTGCAGCGGGGGTCTCGGGGATGCGGTCTCTTCAGGCGCATGGGCTCGTGACTCATTCTCAGGACTAACCACAGAGGTTCTACAGAACCAAATCTCAGTGGCCTTCAGAAATGCACAAGTAAGAATAAAGAGTAATATGACAGCAATCAAAGCAGGTTAGTTACTCTACACTGAGCACTTACTCTGTACCAGGTGAGGGTCTAACCATGTGACAAAACATCTCACTGGATCCTCACAAAAACCATACGGGGTAAGAATTATGACTATCCCTGTTTATTAGATGAAGAAACAGTGGCTTCTAGAATGTAGTGACAGAGGCAAGATTTGAACACAGATGTGTCTGACTCGAAAGCTTATGCTATAAATCAAGGGTCAGCAAACTATATAACCCACTGGCCAAATCTGGCTCCACTTACTGGTTTGCAAAGAAATTTTGTTGGAATACAGCCACGCTAATTCATTTTCATGTGGTTTACAGTTTCTTTCGTGCTAAGACAGCAGAGTCACAAGGCTGTGACAAACATCCTGTGGCCTGCAAAGTCAAAACTATTTGCCTTCTGGCCCTTTACAGAAAGTTTGCTAACCCCTGCTCTAATGAAACAGTCCACTTATATGTATTTCCTCCCCACATTTTAACAAGGAAACATATTTTGAAATAAACATTTAGAAAATATTTATATTTCCATGTACCTTAGGCTTTAGACATGATTTGTACTTTACTAGCTCAGAAGACAGGTTGGGATTAGAATCAATAGATAATTCATGACAAATGAGTCCCGATTTACAATTATAAACTAAGGTGTAGAAATAACCCCCTGCCCCCTGCTCCCAAAAACCCAAACAAACAAAAAACTTCCAAACCTTCTATTCACGGAATCCTTAGTGACTAAATGAACATTACACTATTAGCTAAGCCAGGAGGTGTTAAAACAATGTATACTGTACTATCATGGATTTTTTTTTAAAAACTGTATGATTTAGCAATTATGACAAAATTTAGAATTTGGAGGAAAACAATCAGTAAACTAATAAACAAAAAATAGTGCATAAGCCAAGAATGATAAATAACAAATCTATTTTTAGAAAAAATAATACACTTATACAGACTTACCTGTCACAACCAGAAATAGCCACAAACCAACAAGACTGGAAGGGATGATGAAAACAGACACTGGTCACAAGGACTATACTTTACAACAAATGCCTTGGGGGTTGCCTAGCTCTAAGACTCAAAGGGAAAGTTATTAAAATTCATCCCTTAGTTGGTACTTTGCAGCACATCACAATTATGGTCAATAAATAATCGAAAACCACACTTGGGATGATTTTTTCAAAAACTACCTTTCTTCAAGGAGGAATTTCACATAAATGTATGTATAGAATTTCCCCTGGAAAGGGATGTTACTTCTACAGGTAATCCAGTCAGCAGATCTAAGGTGAAATTTTACAAGGCAAAGTTTTTGTTTTCTCTAAATGTTACCTCTGCTCTAAAACTTTATATTCTAATAGGTAAAGAGAAACAAAATATCTTTTCCAGTCTTTCTAGCTGCTCTGGGTTAACTAGTTCACAGTCTGTGCCCATGGGAGGTGAGTTGGCAGGTGTAAATCTAGTCAAAGTCCTTCAAACCAGGGGAGAGAAGGTTCGGGTAATCTTCCACACAGAGTGGGAACTACAGGCCTGCTTTCCTTGTACTATTTCGGTGTCTGGGTCTCCCAATACTGGTATGGAAGGGCATCTGTGGGCCACAATCACTGGGACTAAGGAGGAACGCATGTTACACGATCAACGTGCCCATGGTTTGGACAGGTTGAGTAGAGGCTATCTGGTGGTTCCTTAAGATACCAGTAATTCATCCGGGGCCACTGTGAAGTGTCACCCATCCCCGTGAACACAAAGACAGCATGGGAAAGGGTATTTCTGTCATTTGTAAATGTTCTTCCTGTAATTAGAGAGAGGGGGGAATCACGAAAACCTTTTAGTCTACAGATCAGCAACTTCATGAAAATAATATCCCATGGAGAACTGACAGCTATTCTGAGGCTTGGATCAAGTACACAGCAACCTTAAAAGAGGTACCAGAAGACCTGTATTTCTGTGAAAGATCAACACGGGCCAGGGACACACAATTTATTTGTGCACTGGCTATTTTTAAGACAAAGCCACCAGATAATCTGCAACTACTCCCCTTAAGGTTTTGCCGGCTTGGATAAATATCTTTTTCTTCTTCACACTCTTTGGTCCCACGCAGTTATGGAAGCATCTAATTTGAATTATCAATCTATTTTATATTTTAAAAATGAAGGCAATATACTAAGTATCTTCTTTAAAAAGTTAAGCCAAAGCTTCCCATATCACTTTAAATACATGGAGGGAATATGAGTGACTATCACTCAAATTATCTTCAAAAGAAGCTACAACTATTAATAATTCCCAGCTGTAAACGTGGATTTATTCGGTGAAGATTGCATTCATTTCAAGAATACTAATAAAACACTCACATAAAAGCATTTTTTGTCTATAAAAAATAATGACAATAAAAGGTCTGTATCTTAAAATTACTTTTATAAATAGAAGAACAATGGAAGCTTTTGGACCATCGTCTCAATTGTGAAGACATCATAAGCACCCCAATATTATTTTATGCCCCACATTGTTCCAGACAGGAGAAGGTTCTTCACTGCACAAGGAAACCACACGACACAGACACATCCAAATAACACCACAAGGTGCACTTGCAAGGGGAACACGTCAACGAGACAACACGCGGTGGGGATTAGGTACCAGCAGTCAGTTCACACACCGGGAACCAAACAGAAACACTCCGAGACTCACAAAGATGCTTACTCTATTCCCCACCCTGTGCCTCCAAAAATCACCCCCAGGGCCAGAATGGTGCCTGCCACAGCACCTATTAGCCTGCTTGTGGTCATGTGCACTGTGTGGAGGGAAAACGGAGATGGTTTTAACAAAGGAAACGAATCACACACTGATTGCGCTAACACACAACATAATCTATTCAGGAAATTCTTTGAAAGTCAGTTAAATACTGACATCTCTGCTTTAAAATTTAAAATGAAGGTCTACATACACATTGAAAACACTGGAGAATAATGTTGAGGCTAATTTAACTTCAAACTCTACAAACCCTACTTAAAAAATCCTCTCTTATAAATACTGTTAAACATATAAATAATCTAATTTGAGTTACAGTTCCTACAAGGAATGAGTTGGAATGAAAATGTCATTTAAACAGCATAACAGCAAGTCTGGATTTTAATTCCAAAGTAACAGACCGTTAGCATACTTCACAAACTTCTCAAACCGTAAAATACACCTAAGAAGCTGCATCTTTTCAAACTTTAGAACTTACGTTCAATTTTATGAAAATCCTACAAATTTAAAAGACTATCTTTAAAATTAAGTACATTTTCAACCTGGAAAAGTGTATTGCACATAACTCTGCAATGTTCGGGTTTCTGGCACAGTCTTTGGGTGTTTAGTTGTTGTTGTTGTTGTTGTTGTTTACAGTTCGCAGGGCATAAACTATGCACTCAGAGAAAGTCAGGGTCGCTGGGAAGCACTGATTGCTTCAGATCACCCAATGGTAGATTACTGACTGGAGACACTCCACCCCTGCACATCACCACTTCCGTGCTGAGCTCTGAGCTTTCAGATGTTGCAAAAAGGGTCTGCACTGCCCAGAGGTGCCCAGGCTGCTCTCCACACAGGCAAGAAGTTTAGTGCTGGGGCAGGAAGGCAGATTATTTAAGATTGACTGTGTCTGTGTGTGTGCGCGCGTGCAAGCGTGTGGACATATACACACTTTATCTCCTATCTTCATGCGATCAAAAGCGCTGGCTTCAAATCACTTTACTAATGAAAACAGAGATTAACTTTGACAGGGCTGCATGGCACAGATTGTGTGCTACGAGACGGTGAAGGAAAACAAAGAGCCATGATTTGAACTCACAGTTTTTTAAGGCTTAGTATTGTGTTCATTGACCTTTTGGGTCCAACTACTCTCCCAAAGAAGAGAGAGAACCTTGATCGCCAACACTGGTGAGTAGGGGTACATCCACTTAATCGCAGGGCAAACAATAAGAGTGAGAGATTCTAGTTTTTATCCTTAGCTAGGCACGACCTGAGTTGTTAATAAAAAGCAAAACAAAAAACAAAAAACAAAAATGGAAACACAACAGAAAACAGAAAGTCTACTGAGGGCATTGAGGGGAATGGAAAAAAGACCAACATACAAGGTGGTGGTGATGTTTTCCAGATATGACAGTACATTAGAATTCAAAATAACCAAACCATATCTCAGATTTCTAAACTGTGGAGGCAAATACTGGAATGAAAGGTACTATAAATATAAATACTCATTTTTTAAGATCTTAGAAAATAATTGCCTTCAGAATACTAAATTAACAAGGACATATTATATTACAATTTGGGTTTTTTTTGGGGGGGGTTTGGGTTTGTTTTTTTTTTTTGCTTAAGATTTAGGCATTGGCCCTCAGAGCCAAAATACCTGAAACTCCTATTAACTCTTCAATGTTTATATAAGCTACATATGCTAAATTGTAGGAAACACATACACACACACACCTGTAAAATGTGATAGTAAATGAATGTGTGTTAATTTTTAAAAATTGTAACTGCATGAATGATGAATAACAATTTAAAAAGGCCTTTTTATTTGCTACAGATATAATTCCTCTCTGTAGCATAAAGAGAATTAGGCAATCCATCATGTGGGTGTTAGAAACCAACCAGAGGAACAAAGCATCCCTACAGACACTTCAAATATGCATTCCAGAGAAACAGATACAGTCTATAATCTCTGCTGAGCAAGAATAATTATCTCCCAATTCTTAACTGATAACCACTGCTAGCACCAAAACAAGACAAAATAAGTGGGGAAAAAAGCTTTTTCAAAAGTCTTCCCCCTCCTCCTTGTTTGCCTGCTACCTTTAATTCTGGTGTACTGCAAAGGTATGTAAAATACACTTGACTCTTTATCGCGATACTTAACAGGGTTATTTCTTCCAGCGCGCAGTGACTCAACCTGCTTTTAAATTGACATGAATGAATTGCTTGGCTCACAAGTGGGTAGATTTTTATAGGAGACAAATTTGAAAACAAGTTTCAGCTGCTCCCCAGAGCTACAAAGGATTTACCTTCTTATTGAAAAAAAAAACCTCCCTTGGACTTTTGGGGGTCTATGCTCTCCTTTTGACCTCTATACTAACTTATTTATGATGTAACTGTAATTGTTCATTCATTCACGCATTTATTTATTCATTCATTATCTACTAGATGTGTTTTTTGTCCCAGGAACTATGCTGGGTACATGATGATATACCTCACTTTCTTTGCATTACACCAAACCTGGAGATGAAACTTGTAAAGACTCATAACTAATAACGCAATCCCCCTATTAGGGATGCGACTTTGTTTCCTGATTCTTTAACGTACTTACCTTTGTATTATAACTTGTTTGTGGAAATTATTTTCTAGCAATATGTCCTCATTTTTGTTTTATTAAATTCTGATGTTTGTTGGTTTATTATTATCATTGTTTTTAGTGTTGCTTCCCTGCTACCTAGGCTCACATGTGCTAACAGGCAGAATTTTTGATAAGTATGTAATATTAAGATACAAACTGTAAATTTTCTCCTTTTCTTAAGACATTCTTACTTTATATGTAGAATTCTTCCACAGACAAGTCATGCTTCAGATAGCGTGAAATTGCGCTTTTGAAACTGAGTAGTTGGGGTTTTTTTCTTACTTTTAGAGAGTTTCTGAAACAAAAAGGTGCATTATTTCATCCATGTGATTCTAATGAGCAAAAGGCGCTATAATCCTGCATCCTGAATACTTCAAAGGCAGGAGGCATCAAAGCCATCATTTGTGCTCTATAAATCAAAGTTCTTTCTGCAGGAATTTATGATTTTGCTAACATTTAGGATTAGAAATAAATACTAAATATATTCTTTATATGTTAGAATACAATATTGGCATGACAAACATATATTTTCTAGCTCCGTATTTCATTGTCAGACACACAATCAGATCTCCTTACTCTTTCCCATGAAATTTTTAAAAAGTTAAGTTCATTTTCAGATACACTGGGACAAATGTCTAAAAAGATGAAAAACAAATTAACTTCATATAAGAATATTATTTCAGACACTGTCAATGGAAATATCATGGAGTTTTTCTGAACCCAAACAAAATAAACTCAGTTACTGAAAACTTTTAAAACCTGGTAAACCCTTCAAAGTTATTGATGAGGCCATTATTGATGAGAAAAATACATAGGTGATACATAATTCTGCAAGAGTGTAATCACATACTACCATAATACCTCATATCTACTCATCTGAACTACAAAATCAAAGATGTGTGCATTCACAAAGGAAGCAACAGATATACACAAAAGGTAAATGTAAACATTAATAATGCTCTTTAAGGTATTAAGACTTAGAAATTATTGCTTTCAAGATACGAAATGCTAATAATATAATACTCCCTTGAGAAGCAATGGATGAGCTAATATGCTTAATCATTACCTGCTTATTGCCTCACCCTTTCTACTTATTACTATGCTGTGAGAACCCGCAGAGTAACTTAATACTCAGCTTTCAGTGAGGCAGTCAGTGTGCAATAACAGAAAAAGTATTAGGCTCAAGACCAGGTGATCTATGTTTTACTCTTGGCTCTGTTACCCTTGGGAATTAAGTTAGACCCATTTGTAAAACAATGGGTCTGGACTGAATGGCCACTAAGGCCCTTCTGTCTCTGATGTGATGACTGTGGACATAATGAAAGGGTCTAACCAAAGCTTCTTAGCAGCGTCTCTGCCCTTCCTTATCGATGAAAATGTGGTATGTATCAGTTTCTTCTCTTTCCTCCTGTAATGCTACTGCAAACCATCCAGTGAGAAAAGTTCCATTGCGATGCATAATAAGCACCATGAAAAAATGCCCACAAATTGACAAAAATTATCAGTACTTCTACTGACTCTCCTATAGCCTGTGGGAGTTCCAGGCCTTTTAAAAGGTGCAAACTTATTCTACCCCATTAGGGTAAAGTAAAATAACTTCTTTCAGCGAATTCGGTGGACACATGTTGGGAGATGAGGGACCAGAAGAATCTTCATATGTAAAAATATGGGAAATAAATGACAGTGTAGAAAACATGAGTGAAGTATTATGCAATGGAAAATCTTTTTAAAAAAATCTTTGCTCACATGGTTTCTGCTTTGAAATGCTATTTCCTGTCTTTTAATAATTTTGGTTTGAGACATTGGAGCAAATAAACTGTGGGTCAACAAGTGCAGAGCCAACTTCAATGGCAATGTTTCTTTTTAGCTTTTTAATTAATTAATTAAATTTAATTTACATTCAAGTTACTTAGCATATAGTGCTATAATGATTTCAGGAGTAGATTCCAGTGATTCATCCCTTACGTATAACACCCAGTGCTCATCCTAACAAGTGTTCTCCCTAATGCACCTTCCCATTTAGCCCTTCCCCCCTCCCACAACCCCTCCGGCAACCCTGTTTGTTCTCTATATTTAAGAGTCTCTTATGTTTTGTCCCCCTCCTTGTTTTTATATTATTTTTGCTTCCCTTCCCTTATGTTCATCTCTTTTGTATCTTAAATTCCACATATGAATGAAGTCATATGATATTTGTCTTGCTCTGACTGGCTAATTTTGTTCAGCGTTAATACCCTCTAGTTCCATCCACGTAGTTGTAAATGGCAAGATTTCATTCTTTTTGATTGAATGGCAATATTTTTATGTGTGTGTGTGGGGGGGGGTTGCCCCTACCCAGATGGAGAGGTTGAGTTTTTATTCTTCCAGAAACTTTGTTAAAATAAGAGAAATACCCAAAACACATTGGCTCACTTCTGACACCCTCATCAGCTGAAACAAAGTCACAGAGTTCTCCTTTTTTTTTTTTTTTACTAATTATGTTTTGATTCAGAGGCCTGCAGTTGTATACAATTTATCTTTTATGCCCATGTTAATAATACAAGAGGCAATATTCTCAGCTTTGTTTTTGAATTTTTTCCTCCATAACAAGAAAACACACTAAAATTAAATAAAACTAAGTATGTTTTAATACCCTGTCACTGTGTCTATACAGAAAAGCCTCCATCCGTGGATATGACAGGTCAGATCACTTGGGTCTTGCCCGCTGTATATGGCAAGCAGCTGAGAAGCACCCAAACACTGTGATCCATAAGGCCAGTGCCAACCAAACTACTTCGATCATGAAAAAGAATATATGGCAATCAGTTACAGAAAAACCTTGGCACCTCACAAGCAACCTTGGCACCCACAGTCAAGAAAGTACAGATTGTTTCAGTGTCCTGAGTTCATGACCTGCTACTCTTCAACAACGCAATACAAATGGTTACTGGCAAACTGAAAATCAGCACTAGCATGCACCATTTTGTTTCCTTCACATGATCCCAAAGGGAAAGGATGTAATATTTATTGAGTGCCTACAATATGCCAAGGATGTGCTGCCTTTTAAATAGTAGATGGCCAATAAATATTTGCTATCTGGATACAATTGGAAGTACCTAGTTTCTCTCTTATCATTTTCTTTTAACCAGAATATCAAAAACAAAATCATAAAACCGATAACAAGGTGTTAAAATTGTGATTTTGTTTCTTTCTCATTTTACTAATGTATTAATGGATTGTTTATAGAGGCTGAAAAGATATTAATAACCATCATAGATAAAGCTATTATTTAGTCATGCTAAAACTGCTTGACTTTTCTAGAAATCTAATAATTTACAATAATAACTGCTCTTCATAGATAGTAATTAATGCCTTTTTTCTATTTAATAAAGATTACCAGAGTCACGAGGATTTTAGCAATTTTAGAACGAGGGGTGCCTTTACTTTCGTGACTCCATTGTCTTCACTAATAATGAAAAAAGAAAACATGCAACAGAAAAGAAATACACCAGAATGTGTATACTGATTACCTCTGAGTTGTGGCATTAAGGGTGATCTTTATTTTCTTTTTAATCTTTTCCTTATTTCCAAAATTCTCTACCATAAACAAGTATTACTTGAATGGTCATAAAAGTTATTTTTAAAAGATAATATAGAAGAGCACCATGGGGAAAAGGAAAACAAAACAGAAGGCGGCTGTGAATCTCCTCTTTTCCAGAATGCAGCTGTTTGCTTCACACCCTCCCAACTAAGCTTTCTAGGCATAGGTGGGTGAAGGAATGGGAAATAGAATCGGACAACTGCTAACCCTCTACCCCCACGTACTGAAAAAGGACAGAGGCTAAGCCAATTTAGCTCTGTTCATCTCTTCTTTATATATCACTTGAAGAAACAGCATCTAGATCTTTAAGAGAATCACAGACGTGCCATGGAGAGAAAATTTGGAAAGAATGAACGTCTGCTTCTCTTGTCAGAGTTTGAAATCTGCTCTAAATCTAACTTCTGAAGGTGGATCCAAGAATTTTTTGTTCCAGTTTTAAGACTAAATGTAAAAGTGGAACTGGTTCCTTTTTACAAATAGAAGTAGGAGAACAGAAATAGACTGTGAGGGTGTGACTATGGTTCTTCTTACAGAATTTCAATATCATAGGCATATTAAGTAAATGCATGGAGACTTTTTAACACACCCACTATTACTGAACATTACACATGCACCCAGATGAGCTAAATCTCTTCAGGAACTGAGGAGCATGGCGCTTCATATACTTTTCAAAGTCATATTTTCCCAATATTTTCCCGATGCTGAAGTTCAGAGAGTTTAAATGAGCTCCCATGCAAAACTAAGCAAATCAAAATGACACTATTTCTATAGGTACTTTTTCTACCTGCAGGAAAAAATCATGATAGTTATTTATAAAATATCATTAGTGGCACCATGAAAAAGAACGTGATGTACGATGTCACTGGGACACATCCTCTGCTCTAGAAACTCTGGTTTCTCAAGTACAATGCTATAGATGCTGTAATAAGCCTACTGCAATTGATGACTTATTTTAGATCTTTGAAATCATATGAGGGCTTGGGAATAATGAAATCATATGAGGGCTTGGGGAGGAATAATGAGAAAGTGATTATCAAGTTTATGATGATAAAGAGCATGTTATAACACAACGTAACAGAAAAGACTGGGCCTGAGATCGGGCACTTGGGTCTTGGTCCCAGCTCTGTCTCTGGCTACCTGGATAACTATAAAATGTCACCTGTCTTCAAGGCCTGGGTGTTCTCATCTGCAAGATGAGGGTGGTTCTAGATGGCCATTGAGACTCCTTCTAATTTTAAAATTCTAATTTCTCTCTTTCTGATAACTGACTAAAACAAAGTCCAGATCTTTCATATTCTCTTTGAAGAATTAAAGTTCGGTGAGGATTTGGGGGGAACCTGGGTGGCTCAGTTGGTTAAGTGTCTGACTTTTGATTTTGGCTCAGGTCATGATCTCACAGTTTGTGAGATCGAGCCCTGCATCAGGCTCTGTGCTGATAGCACAGAGCCTGCTTGGGATTCTCTCTCTCTTTCTTTCTCTCTCTCTCTCTGCCCCTGCCCAACTCACACATGCTCTTTCTCTCTCCCTCAAAATAAATACATAAACTTAAAAAATATATATAGTTCTGTAAAGATTTTCCACTTCTTCCCAATCAAAAATGTGTTTAAGCAGAGCATAGAAGACAGCAATTTCCCTCTGGAGGATTCTAATTCTGAGGAATGACTAGAGTCTCATGTTAGCCAAAAAGATTTTACCTATTAGAAAACTGGCAGAGTGGAGACAAACTGTATAATGATTAACATATGTGCTTATGGAAAAGGAAGGAGGTTTATAGGAAAGAAAGGAAACTGCAAGGAAGGAAATTGGTATATTTACTTCTTTCTAATCTCAGTTCTAAACTAGGGGAAATTCAAACGCTTCACTACGTCACTCTAGAATCCTTAATGCTTCAGTAACATGAGTTATATGTTTGAATGGCAAAAGAGATACTCTGGAGTGTCTCCTTTCAAGTCGTTTCACTTGTTATATTGGCACCACCGGAAGAGTGCCAACAAATTCAGCATGTAATGAATTGAAACTGAAATCGCACAAACCCTTGGGTCCTTCATCCTTGGGGGGGTGAAGGTTCCTAACTGGATCCCGGATACTGCAGTCTGTCCCTGCCCAGGTGAAATCGCAGATGCAGGTGGCTTCATTACTACACACCTGTGAGGAACAAAAAACAGAAATGGGACATTTTCATGGTGCTTTCTTAAACATCTTTTTTTAATGTTTATTTATTTCTGAGAGGGAGAGACAGACCGTGAGCAGAGGAGGGGCAGAGAGAGAGGGAGACACAGAATCGGAAGTGGGCTCCAGGCTCTGAGCTGTCAGCCTAGAGCCCGACGCGGGGCTCGAACTCACGGACCGCGAGATCGTGACCTGAGCTGAAGTCGGACGCTTAACCGACTGAGCCACCCAAGTGCCCCTCATTCTGCTTTTTTGACTAATGGTGATGAATGTAAAAGAGACGTGGGGCAGGGCGGAAGCCTTTAAAAACCACTTTGAATTTTTTAAGTCTCCCATGGTTGAAAAGGGGAGACAACATATACATAAAATTGTTGAGTGGTGTTTTCTTGTTAATTATAGAGAAATACCCATTAAAAGAAGAAAAAAAAATGTTTTTTAAGATTTTACTTTTAAGTAATCTCTACACCCAACGTGGGGCTCAAACTCACAACCCTGAGATCAAGAGTCACATATTCTACCAATTGAACCAGCCAGGTGCCTCAAAATGGAAGAAAATTTTAAATTAAATGTTAATTGTTTATGCTGATATTATTTACACAAATGTCTGACAATGTCGTTTTTTCAGAAGTAGTTGTTTCTAGGAACATACTTCAGAAACATATGCTTAATTCAAGAAATTAACAGATACAGGGTTCCAGTGGAAGGGCCAGAGATTAAACACCAGATGAAATAAATCACCAATGAATTGTTTTACCTCACCATGTCCAAATGAGCACAACACCCACCTCCCCTGCCTGCCCTCGGTATCACCCTTCTCTCAGTCAGCCAGGCTGAAGACCCTCCTAGAATGATTGTTGTCTCCTTTTGCTTGTCCTGGGGACCAAGCAGCATGCTGGAATGGACTTGTAATTTAGATGAAATAAACAACCATGCAAACTAGAGATAGAGGTGTTTAAATTCTTATCTGCCTGTGAAATACATTCAGAGACAGATCATTAGAGATGATAAACTGAATATCAGCCTATTGGTATAAGAAACTTTTTAATCTGAAGTGTTATAATAGCATGATTGCGATTAACAAGGTTGAATTTGACCTTTTATTTAACAGGATGAAAAAGAGGAAAAGTACAGAATTAAGAAGGGCCTTTCTAGACATTAAGTTTTATGATGTTTTCAGAGAGGTAACTGAAATAACTGAAATGTCTGTCCAGTGCTTTTATTTTAACAGTGATTACTGAACATTCACTATGTGCTAGGTACCTATGCCGAGTGCTTTATGTATAGCATCTAATTTAATCCTCATACTACCCATCACCCTGGTGGCTAAGAGAAGGTAAGTGCCTTACCCAAAGTCACCAGGAGACCAAGGGGCACAGTCAGGACTCAAACCCATGGTTCTTTCTAGCCTCCAAAACCATGCTCTAAATCACTAAACTATACTGGTGAGCCTAGGATTCAACCAAACCCAAAACCCTGAATAGTCATTAGGCATTTCCTTCTAAGGCCTCTCTACCTTGTTGTATTCCACGTCCTCTGCTAGCTAGCTATATTTTGATTATTTTTGCCTTCCTTCCAGCATTTTCCTTTTATGTTATCACTCTCAATTTCCTCATGTCTATTTTTTTCCCATTTCTAAAGTCTGTATAAATTTTGAAACGTCTTGCTTTTACTAAGCTAATTTAAATAATTATTAAAATCTGTGTCGAGATATTAAGTCTCAGTTTGCCAGGCAGTGTCTGCCCACCTTCTTCACAGAATTACAAACACATACAGGTGTGAGTGGAGAAAGCATTTTCTCTTCAGCTGGCAATGGGCGGAGCAGAACTATACAATTTTAAACATGTGAATTATATCAGTGATTCAACATCTAGTCTATGTGATCTTGTACACACAGATACTCAGTACACATGCTGAGTAGCCGAGAGGGAATACTGAGAGGACTAAAGTTATCTTGAATGGCACAAAGTAGTTCACGTGGGGTCTACAGTTCTTTTAGGAACCCTACCAATTTCTTCCACCTCTTTAGCTGGCAAGGTATAGACAATGTGGGAAATACAAATAGCCAGTGATAAAAAAAACAACACAAATAAAACCATCTCGGTACCTATGGGTATTATCCTTAGCAGGTGAGGATAGCCTGGAAATTATCATAGTGCGTAGACACTGGCAGCAGACGCAAAAGGAGAACAGCTGAAATGCAAGTCTGACGACTGTGAACTTTGAGGATGCCAGAGGATAAAGGTTTGAACTGGAACACGGATGCCTACTTACCCCATGGCCTGAACAGACTTTACCCTTGGAATCAAGTGGGCAGCTACTCATATTTAGGGCCTGAATCAGTAGGCACTTCCGATCTAAACACATCATGGATGGACCACATGGCGTTCCATCTTCTACATAGCCCACATCTGTATCATCATCTAAAATCACATGAGCACCACTAAAAAGGAGAAAGATATTCATGCAACCATTAGCACCATAGTTAGAAACAGAAAGCCAGCATGAAAGAGGCTTGCTCTTCATGAAATTAAACAGGCTGTCAGTGGACATAGATGGCTCCTAGCATTTCTCCACCTCTCCCTGCCTTTCCCCCTTTCCCACCTCCCTTCAATAAAAGAACATGAGGACAGGAAATACATTTCATTGCCATTATTGCACTGCATGTCATTGGGGAAAAAATGTCATCGGCACAAAGTATATACTAAATCTTCACTTGCTGTCAAGACCAGCATGAAGACTAAGGGTGAGTTGCCTAAGAACAAAAGAAGCCAGCTTTTACATAATATACTAGTTTAGAATATATAATTTAATTAGGCTGTCGTATCTAAAGATGTGTGAAAACTTACACCTTCAAAGAATGTGCGTCTAAGTAATTAGATTACAAATTTATTCCAGGAAGGATCTTATTGTCTAGGACCTGGTTAGAATTGTTTTCAGAGCAGTTCAAAGGAAACAAAAACCGGCAATCATTCGAGCAAGAGAACAGTTTTCAATTTGCTCACCCAACCACTTTACTAAATCTTCTTCAAAAGTTGTTTTTTTTTTTTTGGATGTTTCCAAATCTTACATTCACTCACGGAAGATGAAGGTTAGCTACTCTAAGGACACTACGGATAAAAGTCTGCAGACACTAAAAGCGGTTCTGTAGGGGAATCCCAGACGTGTTTGGGGCCACAACAGTACCATGTGCACGTGATTTAAAAAATAAGCCTCATACTTCCTGTGCCCTGTACTCACAGATAATTGGATATCAAATGTATGCCTACAACTATAAATAACATCTTAATAAATATGCTCTATATGTTGAGTATTAAACCATCTTCTAAAGCAGAAATATGCTGCGTGAAGTATAAAGTCTATTTTTTATGATAAAAAATAAAACACACATAGTGTTCAAATACTGAGCTATTACAATGCTCAAAGCTTTAACCATAGGTCAAAATGGACACTGTAAGTCTACTCAACAGTTATAATTACAAAGAAGACCCTACTACTAATAAGTGGTCCCATTTTTGAGCAAATGTAATTTGCAAATCAATATACAACCTTGTTTTTTAACTCTAAACATGAAAGGTGATCATAAAATTAAAGTCAACAGTCCTCTTGTGAGAAACAGAAAAAATTCATTTGATTTTTCTGAATTTGTAATTCTCGTGATTCATTAGATTTTCAAACATTTAATATATTACCTGCAGTCAATCACTCGGCCTTGATGGTAGAAGGAAGTTGGGATGATCTCACCCTGAAGTTGACCAATGCGTGGAGCTCGAGTAAGATTGGTACAGAGTAAAAATCCACAGAACACATCACTGAGCATGTCAAATAAAAACAAAAACAGAACAGGATAGGATGAATCAAGCTCAAAATAATCAAAACTACTCAGTCCACATCTATTCAAAAATTGAAAATATTTTCTTTCCTTCTAAATAAAGACGTGTTCAAATACTGCTGGTTGGCTACGACCCACGCCTTCCTTGCTCACAGGAAGTTTTGTTTGGGTAGCGACATGCCCAACCTCAAGAGATGGATCATGACCGGTGTCTGAGCTAGTCTGGCACCCCCATCCCCTACGGCCACTTTCCCTCTGTCCTGCCCTAATAGGGCTAAAAGTGGCCCCTGGGTGTGGTGACTGGAGGAAGTTGCTGGGGAGAATGTTGCTTTCTGGATAAGAGGTCAGAGCCCAACAGGGAGAAGACCTTTTGTTCCTACTCTCACACTGCCTGTCTTTGAATGTGCAGCCTTTGTATCCAACCTTGCCATCGTGAGTTCACAAGCAGAAGGACAGACACTCCAACATGCTACGGGGTCAAAATCATCTGGGTCCTTAGAGACACTGTTAAATGACACACACACACCCCCCGCCCCCGCCCCTGCCCCCGCCCCCATGAGAGCAGCTACCTCCAGCTTATTTGTTAAGTAAACAATGAACTCTCCCCTAAAAAAGGGCGGGGAATTGAAATGACACATCAAAGGAAATCCATGTCCAATAAATGTACTACAAATGTACTACAAAAATGTACTAAATCCCATCTGCAATCAGGGAAATGCAAATTCAAACCAAAATAACATGGCAGTTTATGCCACCGGAAAGGATAAAAGTAAAACGTCTTTTAATACCAAGTGTTGGTCAGTATGTGATTCCACAAAAGTCTCATGTGCGTACTACTGACGGTTGGGTTTACTAGTACAGCCATTTTAGAAAGCTGTGACATCATCTGGGTGGCACTGAAAAGACACATACCCTCCAACCTAGCCATTTTTCTTTTGGGTATCGGCCTTAGAAAAACATGTACAAGTGTGCGCTAAGTTACACGTATAAGAATACCCACAGCAGTATGGTTCCTAACAGCCAAAACATGGAAACTACCTAAATTAACACAGAGCGGAGAAATACATCATGGGATGGGAATATGAATATGAATGAAAATAAAACAAATGAACAATACGTATGAACAACAACACACACCACGGAAGATGCTTAAAATGCTGACCTTAAGAGGCAAAATAGAAAATAATGCATGAAGTATGATTCCTTTTATACCAAAACCTTAGGCAAAATATATTGTTTAGGGATGAAAACTTAGGCAGCCAAACTGTAAAAGCCAAGAAAGTAATTGCCATAAAAGGATGGCAGTACCTGCAGGAGAGAGACAAGGGCACCTTGCAGGGAAGGATACGTTTTCTGCAAGGCTGCAAGTACTATTCCTTGATCCAGGTAGGAATGACATGGAGATTCATGTAATAATCATTTGGCAAACTAAATATTTGTGCGTTATTCACTTTTCTGCTTACATGCTATATATCCCGATTTTTAAACATTTCAGAAAACAGGCATTAATTTTCTTTACCCCCTTGGGGGTTGGATGTTCTATTACTAGATATTCAAAAGCTATCTTTTACAATGATCCAATCCAATGCCTCCCAAACTTTTTGAAGTGACACGGACACAGAGAAATGATAGGTTTGTCCAGGACATTAAGCTAATGAAATCCAGGTGTCCAACCACATACACTTTTACTACTTTAGGCCCCCCTCCCTCCTACTGTCTGTCACCTTCGAAAGAGAAGCAATATTTTGGAATGTCTGTGCCTCACCTGTGAGACATTAGTTGAGAAGTTACGTTCTATTATTTTGGTTTAATTTTAAAGAAATTTTGGTCAAAGATCTGTTGTCTCCTAAGGCCTCATCCACCATCAAAGACTACATGGAATAGCAAAGTTTCATAAAGTACAACAGAGAGATCATTAACTAGAAAAATAAAACTCCTTGCTTTGCTTCAGAACTGGGAGTATCCTTATGGATACGGAAGAATAATGAAGGAAATTTGGCCCATAACTTAATGGTCCCATAGATCATGTCACTGAGTTAACTTTAATAAACTATACGATCACAATTTTCACTTTCCGAAACTAATCCAGGGAAAACTATTACCAGTGTCCTCTAAACATATGTCATTTCCTGAGTAAAGATGCCTCCAATATGCACTAACTAGAGGCTTTTTAGAAGTGGGGGGGGGGAATCTGATATAGACGTTAGATGCTTAATTAAATCAAATGGTATTGCACTCATGGAATGATCCAAAATATGTACCACTTCACTTCGAGTTGTCCCCGAAATATAGACAATCCACATATTGTGCTTGTAGAACTTTGTGTATACTAGTACATTCATAGGCCATACCTTCCAGCAAAAGTAGCAAATTAAGACCCAATATTATGTCTTAACACTTGGCAAAGTGTCTTTTCAGACAAGCATCAGGTAAAAGACAACATGGGAGAAATGTTTTACAGAAATGTTGTGAGTCTGTGCCACGGCAACTGCTTAGTCCATAGCCATTTGCTTCTAGATAGACTAATGTGTTCTTAAAGTACATACTCTTAACATTTTCAATCGTTGCCTGTTTATTAAAAATCAGTAACACTTATTTTGTGCCCACGTCACATTTGAGCCAGGCCTTCCAAGTCACTCATTGTGCCCCTGAAGCTGACCACTCACTGTTTGCTGCACTGGATCCATCGGTCTCCATCCTTCCCACAGTTTCCCTTCTCTGTGCCTTCTGTGTTCAGCTTTTCGTAACAGAACTTGTCAGACCCTGAAGCCTCTTTTGGAGATGAGCAAGAGAAGAGAATTTGTGTTAGTCATCTTTGTTATTCACAACCAGCAGTGTGCAGGTAAATGCTTCACAACTGGTTGTCCACAAAAAGAAAAAAAAAAATCCTGACTCATAGCATTTGCCAATTTCCATGCCAATTTCCATGGTGTAAATACCACTGTGCAAATTTCCACGGTCTAATTAACACATGGCTAATTTTCAACCGTCAATGTGATGGCAACAGGCTTCTGAAATTCCTGAAAATTTAACACTTGGCTCTTGCAAGCTACTACAAGACAGTGCTAACACATCCCTGTTTTTAACTTGAAAAACAAACTGATTCCCAAATTCTTGTTTGGTGGGTTTCAGGGAGGGAGGTAGAAATGGCCATCAGCAGGCATTAGGGAAAGTGGCATACAGAAAACTAATAAAGAATCTTAGGCCTGGGGTGCCTGGGTGGCTCAGCTGGTTAAGCATCTGACTTTGGCTCAGGTCATGATCTCACGTGTTGTGGGTTTGAACCCTGCATTGGGCTCCGTGCTGACAGCTCAGAGCCTGGAGCCTGCTTCGGATCCTGTGTCTCCATTGCTCTCTGCCCCTCCCCCACTCAAACTATGTCTCTCTCTTTCTCAAAAATAAATAAACATTAAAAAAATTTTAAAAAAAAGAACCTTAGGTCTGTTTTATATTAATATTAAAATATATTATAAAGTCTTAGGCAGTTAAGATTTTGTATCGACACTTGGGTTTTGATGTATAAACCTTTTAAAAGACAAATATGCCTCTATCATCTTTCCTCTGTCAAAACTGAAGCACTGAAAGTAAACCTTTCAGTTAAATGATATTTGCCAAACACTGAAATCACTCCTGCAGGGGCTCTATTGTCCCTTCATGTGCTTTCTTTCCTTTGGGGGTGACCCAGCCTCCACCACAAGACAGACCCTTTTCTCTCTGTTGTGGTCTGGCCCCCAAAGGCTGAAGTTGAAGTTCGCTGGAAAGGCACTGTAAATGTCAGGAAGAGAAGGGGTGCATTAACACTTAGGGAATGTACTGAGAGTCACGACTATGTTCCCAATTTCTATGTGTCTGCCCCTCAGGAAGGACCTGCACTTCTTCCCTTCCAAGTGAGATAACAGAATTACAGAATTTTAAAAAGTCTGGTACTTTTCTGGGGTAAAAGAACAGAAGGCTAACTTGAGGGGTAAAAGTTAAACCCAAGGTACACAGTGAATCACGCAAGTGTCTCGACAATGAATGTGACCATCCCACCGAACCCAATCTTTGCAAGTGGATGTGACATCCCTTCTCTGACAGCCAGATCACTGAGTGACACGACTTGGTTCTGATAACAAGTCCTCAGCTTGAACAGTTGTTTTCTGTGGTTTTGTGATCACACTCACAGTCCTCTTTACTCTCATCCTTTCCTAGAGTATTTTTGAAAACGTCACTCCGGAAGCATCTAAGAGGCTCAGTTGGTTAAACGTCCTACTCTTTATTTTGGCTCAGGTCATAATCTCATGGTTTCTGAGATCAAGTCCTGCATCTAGCTCTGCAGGGATAGCATGGAATCTGCTTGGAATTGTCTCTCTATCTCTCTCTCTCTGTCCCTCATCTGCTCATGCTCTCTCTCTCTCAATAAATAAATAATCATTTAAAAATAAAATAAAATAAAACAAAACAAAACAAAAGAAAACACCAAGCTGTACATGTCTTTCAGCAAGACTGGCAGTGCAGGATAGTATGTAGAGAAACCTGTGTGCAGCCACCAAGCAGGAAAACATGACTTACTCGTCCCCCAGATGTGCTGACACTGGTTGTCTCGGGTCTTGCACTCCCCGTTGTAGCAGCGGCCCTGAGGATAGCGACACACATTAGCAGGCCCACACAGTCGGTTCCGTTTCCCCCAGACTTGTACTGCAAGATCTCCTTTTGTTGTTTTAGATAAGTTGATTTTTTTTTCACTCGATACCCCAATATTTTCAGTGAAAATAAAAATCACAAACATCTTAAGGGAAGTACAACAGACAGTTAAATTCTAAAACCCAGAACAGACCTCAGGGTACAGCTCTTGAAGTCAAAACTTAATCATCTACAATTTTACATTTTATGGAAAACAAAAGTTGGTACGCTTCTTGGGTGATTCCATAATGACCTTTAGCTTCTTTTGGGTGTGAATGTTACATTACAACATGGCTTTCAGGAAAGAAAAAAATCCTAATTATAACAGATTACAGCACATTGTAACAGTCAGACTTTCCCATAATAAGCTAGCATTATTGAAAGAGGGTCACAACTCAATAAATTAAATTCGTAATTCCTTAGTCGTTACATTTTTTCCCTTGCCCTCAATCAGACAATTTGTCACCAGGGTTAAATATAATACTATATTTAGTATTTGATATGCTATGAAGCAATGCTGAATTAGAAGACCATTGTAATAATTTATTGTTCTTTGAATTGCAATTTCCCTTCAAAGTTACATTTACCAAAAAGAAAAAAAGAACTCACAAACTAATCCTTTTAAAATTACATTTAAAGTTTATCGCCCAGCATACCTGATTCTGATTGCATGCATATCCGTCTTGCTTATGAAGATTTGGTGGGCACTGAAAAATATAATGTGTTTAGTTAATGTTCAACATAAATACCTTCAGATTCTGTGTACAATATACAAAAATGCAAAACAAAAACCAACCATGGTGAATATATAATCGGGAATGTTTAGAAAAACATGAGTAATCGTAAGTAGGTTATCCAAACTAATTCTTGGTAAAATTATTCTTGGTAATTATTCTCGGTAAAATTCTTCGTATTACTGGTAAAAATAACAATTAAATTAATCCAGGCAATGGGTATTTTATACCATTACATTCACTTGCCTACAGTTAAAAGTAGAAGGAATTGAAGCAGACAACCAAGGGAATGAATCACCTTGATATGTAGGAGTGGACACATTGGGGAACTAATTCACAAGACCTTTCTCAGCCCTGTGAAATGTCAGATCTGCATTCGACACCCCTGATGCTCACCCATAGGCCACATCACTGAGAAAGAAGAAATACTCTTTCAACTCAAAGTCAGTGTTGCATCCCCGAACATCTCCAACCTCTCAAACTACAGGCCTGTCACTAGAACAATCGTGGCGGGATGGTTCTTTCTTTCCCTGGGTCTATTTATCAAACCATTGTTTAAAAAGTACACTTCGGGGCGCCTGGGTGGCGCAGTCGGTTAAGCGTCCGACTTCAGCCAGGTCACGATCTCGCGGTCTGTGAGTTCGAGCCCCGCGTCAGGTTCTGGGCTGATGGCTCAGAGCCTGGAGCCTGTTTCTGATTCTGTGTCTCCTTCTCTCTCTGCCCCTCCCCCGTTCATGCTCTGTCTCTCTCTGTCCCAAAAATAAATAAACGTTGAAAAAAAAAAATTTTAAAAAGTACACTTCACTTTCCTAAAAAGTTACCCTGAATAATTTAAAAATTTTACTATCTATGCATTTTATTTGCCACATTTGAGAGACCTGAAGACAGTTCAAGCCAAAGGCTCTGGTACCGTGTTCGAAGCAAATGTGAAAAGAAAAAAAGCAATATGCATACAGGTAAAACAAGGGAATAAGAAACACAACAACAGGCACTGGGTCCTCCCCCAGTCTTCACCTTGTCAGTAAATGTCAGTTCCACTCTTCCAACGGGTCAGGCTCCAAACCTTGAAGTCGTCTTCTGTTTCTCTCTTTCTCTCACACCCTCCCTCCAGTCTGTCAACAAATCTCCCTACCTCTACCTTCAAACTATAATCACGATCTGACCACTTCTCTCCACCTCCACTGCTAACACTCGGCCCAATCTGCCATCATCCCTCACCTGAAGTGCGACACAGCCTCCGACTGGCTGCCCTGTTCCCACCCTACTCTGCCGTGACTGATGTGACTGCAAATCTGCCAGGCACGCATCCCCCCCATGGCCTCCGCCCTGCTCTTCCTTCACACTTCCCCCCAGACTTCTGCGTGGTTTGCTCTCAAAAACTATGACCCCTCCCATGTTGGCATTCTCCGCTCCCCATTTCCTGGTTTTTCCTTCTCCTTAGGATTTATCACCTTATGCTCATATATGTTACTTGTTTGTCTGTTGTCCCCCTCCCAGTGTGAGCTCCAGGCAGGCGGGGATTTTATGTTTGGTTCCCTGCTGCCTCCCAAGCACCTAGAACGAAGCCAGGCTCGATTATTATTGAGTAGGTGCTCAATTAGTATTGGCTAATGGAATAAATAAATGAATGACTTACGCAGATACAATTAAGTTACTCTGTTCTCCACATATCAAGCTGTTTATCAAGTTCAGTACAGAAAGGCAATAGAACCAATTTAGAATTTACAATTGCCAAGAAGCACTAGCTTACTGAGGAACACTGTTAGATAAAATGCTTTGGTTTTTCCCCTTTCTAAAGAAAAACTGGCTTTCATATAAGCTTTCATTCACCACAGCTTTATGATCAATCTGATGGTGACTATTCAAAGGACATAATTATCAGCACTAAAACCTAGCATACTGGGCCCGTGGCACAAAAACAGAGATCTGGCCACAAAAAGTGGCCTCTTTCATCCATCCAAATCCACTCAAAACACAATCATTATCTTATTAATCAACTAACATTAATTATTCACTTGCTCTGAGCCAAATACAATCACACTGAACAAAAATGCAAAAGAAACGTGGCTACTCAAATAGGTATACCAGGGTCTAAAATTACTTTATCACATTTGACTTTTGTGAGGTCGCAATTAAAAAGAAATGTGTAGAATTCTTACCAATTAAAAGAAAAAAAGCCCTTATTATAAACTGTCACAGCTACATACAAGATTTCTAGTCAATTTATTTTCAGTTTAGGCTAATAAAAGTGAGTTGCTTATTACTGAAATGTTTAACGTGGGAAATTACAGAATGTCTTACTTCTCTGGAGACACTTAAAACAAAAGAACCATTCATCTGTATACTTTGTTCTGCTGTGAGCAGAGCTCTGGATTCCATCTCTAAATGACATTCTAGCCCCCAGTTTCATGCTGTGCAGGAAGGTTCACACGAGGCAGGCTTCAGCAGTGCAATAGCATTTAAATGTGCTTATTTTAAATCGTGTTATGCCACCCATTTAGATGCCATGTTTCATAGTGCTAACAAGAAACATTTCCCACATCTTTCAAAAATACCTTTATTATATCATCCGGTATTGTTTGCCAAGGATTTCTCTCAGTTGCACAAGTATTGTTTATTCTGTGATAAACCGTGAATTTAAAAACCAGCCCAAACGGATAAGCAAATGCTAACATCAAAAGTAAGCAAAATTTGAGATACAAGACAAAGTCATGATGTTGCCAATGACATTGATTCTCCGAGATGCAGAGATGCTCAGAGATCCCATTTTCCTAATCATAATTAGTACCAATTAAATTCAAAGTTCACTCCCTGTTAGAAAGCAGAGTTCTGACGGATCTTAGCTTCCTCTATCCCAATTATCTATTTCAGGCACATTCTGGTCATATAAGGAAATGATTGCTAAAAGAACATGCTATTCCAATATGCCACTGAGATATTAATTGAATAGTATAGTATAATAGTATAATTTTCACCTTATATACATGAGGCAAAAAGAATATTTTAAAAATTTAGGCTACAGAATATTAAGTAGAACATAGAGCCCTCATTAAAAAAGCCTTACTTCCAGTAAATTCTATGGCAATTCAGGAATTAAAGCCTGAAATGAAAAAAGCTGTACTTTGAAAAGAGCTGAACACACAGAACCAAAACCATATATGATGGGTATAAAAATAGTAGTATTCTACAAAACTAAAAATACAACCCAGTGAAACAGTGTATCGGGATTGTCACCAAACATAAAACTTGGCACGAAACACAGAACCCACAGTTCTTACGCTCTTTCACTATATCATAGGAAAATTGCAAGGAAACCTATTTACATATCTAAAGAGAAGAAACAGAGAAGCACAAAGTCAATACAAAATAGCTTGAAGATATTTCACTGTATCACATCCTTAAAAGGGTCCCTCTGAATGGACTCTCAGATAATATACATTGAGAATCTTCAAAAAGGCTAGTTAAAAACCTTTGCCTCCTCCTCCTCTTTATCCCTCTCCCCCCCCACCAAGGGAACTCAGTGTAATTCTAGCTACTCTGTTCCAATACTTGCTTCCCTCCCCCCACTCCCCCACCTGCTCCAGGCAAGTAGACTGCCTGACTGATTGACAAAGCGAGGAAGAACTACCGGGCAGTTTGGCTCAGTTCTGCCTTCTTCTTTTGCCTCCTCACACAAAGTATACTCTCCCCACTGTTCCACTGAGACATACAAGGCAAGGACCCACCTTTGCAGGGAGAAGTCGCTCCAGACCCACCTCTGTCAACAACCTGTTGCTACAGCCTGAATATGGGATCTAGAAAGAGGCTCATTGAGCTCTCAATGCAATAGAAAAAAGGGTATTTTGACCTCCAACTGTACTCTACTTATTGGGAGCCTCTTGGAAACCACAGTACCTGGCAATAGATAACTCTACGCCTGGGCAATTTATCCTACGGAGCAAACCCTTAGGAACAAGAAACACTCTTAAAGATGCACAAAGATGTTCACCGTCATATTAATTATAATAATGAAAAACTGCCAACAGCCCAAATATCCACCACTGGATAACAAGTCACAAGTCAAATGATAAATCCACATGACAGACTCTCATGTAATGGTAAAAAGGACATTTATAAAAACTGTGTAATAGCACAGGAAAATGTTTTTGAAGTCATGTCAGAGCAAAGATAAATGTAGAATGAAACCCAAAATTCTTATTACTCCCTTACTGCCCTGATTGCTGACGTCCTCTCGATTTTTTCCCACTACTCTCCAGTAATCCCTGCCTTCATTCCATTTCTTGAGGAAGATAAGCTTCCTTACTCGCTGTTTTCTGACTAGATCCATCTTATTTGTGTTTCTACTTAAATGCCAACTCCTCCAGGAAGATGCACCTGACCACCCCACCTAACGCTACCCACCCCACATCTCATATCATCTTATTTTACACTGAGCACTTCCCACCATAGATGTTTCTGTTCACTTATCTCTCCACCCAGCAAAACGTAAGTCCCGTGAGGACAAGGACTTGTCTGTCTGGTTCCCTACCGCATCCCAACGTTTACAGAAGTGCTTGACATACACAGCAGGTGCTCGACAAATGTTCGTTGGAATGAAAAATAATGCCTTAAAGTAACATAATATAAACTTTTAAAACATAAAAATTGTATACAGAAGGAATGCTGGTAGGCAACGTCAATTATAATGGTATAATAATTTTTAACGTGAAGAAGTCCACACGAAAGCATATGGGCCATGGTGCCAGACAATGTAAGTGGGAGAGAGACAGAACTGAGAGAGGGGGACCCCTGCTTGTGATCCCCCTCCAATCAGAGCAGTGCTACTCGTTCTCTGCCTTCTACAGTGGGCATTCCACCCATTTTTTTCTTTTCTTTTTTTTTTAATTTTTTTTCAACGTTTATTTATTATTGAGAGACAGAGACAGAGCATGAGCATGGGAGGGGCAGAGAGAGGAGGAGACACAGAATCTGAAGCGGGCTCCAGGCTCTGAGCTGTCAGCACAGAGCCTGACGTGGGGCTCGAACTCACGGACCGCGAGATCATAACCTGAGCCGAAGTCGGACGCTTAACCGACTGAGCCACCCAGGCGCCCCCCAACCCATTTTTTTCTTACAAGAAAGGGCTTTGTGGTTTAAAGATGTCTGGAAACAGTACATTAATTCTTCATGAATGTGAACATACTATTTTAGATGTTGGGACAGAAAGAAAGATTAATTCATTGGATAGAAACCACATAAAGGGAACTAATCATGAAGGGGAAATTTGGAAGAAAAAAGAGATTTAGGCCCAAGAAACACAACATATGTTCCTAAAATCAAGGCATGGTGGAGATCTAGTCATTACTAGAAAACAAAGTAAAACAAAACAAAAAACAAAGAAACTAAATCATATTCACACACGTAGTCCAAACTGAAAGCTTTCCAATGTGTAAGATACCTGCAAGTAAAATGTATTGTTCAAAAACTCAGCTTGTCATACCTGGCCGGAGTCTCCAGTACAATATTCAGTAATATCACACCCATTCACAGCATCCCGACATTCATACCCTCGTGGCTGAAACTGCAAATAAAAATTCAGTATTAGGAGCTAGTGTTAAATTACTATTTCAAATAGTATTGTTTTATTCACCAACGATCATAACCATCACCAAACTCGTTTTATGAAATAGCAAGGCAGTTGCAGAATAGAGACAAGGTCCAGGTACCACTCTCTGTAGTAAATATGAATTATTAACCCAAGGCATTCAATTTTAGATTTCAAAACCCACAGTCTCAAGAGTATTACTTTTGGAAAACAAAGTGACGGCAATTATGTGAAGAAGATACAGTTGTGTGGTTGAGGACAAAAGAGCAAATCACTAAAATACAAACATTTAAGATCTCTGTGAATATTGATATCCACACTCAGTCTACACTGATTATACCTATGAGCTTGGATGTTAATCTTGCTGTAGCTAAATGTACACAATCAAATTTCAGTGAATTCCTATGAACTCCTTTCAGTGACACCAATCACATTGAGGGGGTGGGTAAAAGATGAAGGGAAGAGACCACCAATGTCAAGCAATTTGTAATCTGGTGGGGAACATAAGACAATCAAGCTAGAATGTCCTAAAATGCCATCATACATTGGTAGTGAATAAAATTATAAAATCATGTAACTTTATGGTTCTAAGTAATATTAGAGGTTTGGTAAATGAGAAAAAGGAATGTTTAAAAAGTGACTTTTCAAAAGCTCACTGGAGGTCCTAAGATGGAAGTTAACTGTGTCCACATACACATAAGCTGCATATATACACATATGAACATTCCTTATCTAGCTTTCTTGACTTTATAAGGGATTTCAAAAACCAAACATAAAAATGTAAGCACTAGGTTTTATGTTCATTGTCCAAAATAAATTAGGGTAAGTTTTAAAGAAAAAGGTTAAGTCCTATTATTATTATTATTATAGGAACTATTATTAAAAAGGCCACAGGAATTGTCCCTTTTCTATTCAACCATTTAATGTGGCTTTCATCCGCATTCAGGGCAACTCTCAATGTTTATTTGGAAGGAGTATATGTATATTTTCTTAAGGAGGTATTGAAGGGTAGGATAGTTGACAGTGAATCATAGTAAAGGTAGATGTTTTGACCCCCAGGTTTTAGGTAGATTTATTGACTGTACAAAACTGTGAGGCACATATCAATCAACAGATTTGTAGCAAGTTCTAAAAATAATGTATGTACACACTGAGATATTTAGCTAATATGTCCATGAAAAGGAAGACAAAATTGTCAGGTAACTCACAAGACATGAGGTATTGTTACAGCAGGGCCCGTCGCTGCAGTGAGCCCCATTGGAGAGAGAGCATTTCTTACAGCAAAATCCATAGCATTCCTAGAGGAAACACTACACGTGAGTAAGCGAGGAAGCTTACGGGCTGGTCATTCAACCCTGTCTCCACCTGTGTACTCCACGTGGGGAGACTTATACAACAGCAAGCAAATACTTTAGGAAGTAATCACTTTAAACAATGATAAGAGTCCTTCCTGCCTTATTTTTCATCAAAGGGTGATCTTCCGTGAAAAGGCTTGTCTACCAACAAGTAAGCTCATCTCTTAGCAGGCACCTCACCGTTGGTTAGCTCTAATACATTCTTAAGACTCTATCTAGTTATTTTTTTAAGATTTTTTTTTTAAGTAATCTCTACACCGAACATGGGGCTAACGTTCACTACCCTGAGATCAAGGGTCGCCTGCCCCACCGACTGAGGCAGCCAGGTGCCCCCAGACTCTATCTAGTTTTATAAAGACAAAAATAACACACACCATGCTTCATGATTTGGTAAAATTTGAGTGGGATGAATATGAGCTATGGATTTTTAAGAGGAAGGAGATTTGATTAGAAGAACCCATTTGGGTTTTTTTGTTTTGTTTTTCTTTTTGTTTTTGTTTTCAAACGGGGCCATAAGGACATGATTAATTCTAACCTGTCTGAGCTGGGATTAAGCATTAATAGATGAGAAAGACCACTGAGAAGGCCAGTATAGGCTTCTCACTAATGCTATTCTTGTTTGCTCTGGGTAAGAACTGTGCTGAAGACAGAAAAGATCTCTTATACCTACCACATGTAAACCACAGTCACATTCTTCTCCAGCCTCCACATATCCATTTCCACATTCTGTGGGCTCAAATAGCTGAAAGAGATTAGGAAGAGAAAGGAAACACGTTTTAATTTATCACAGAAAGTCAACACACCAATTGGGCCGTATAATCAGCTATCATGTGATATTCTTCTGTGATTTGTTGTGATGGCACCTATAAATGATGTCTGTGTGGGAAACACTGTTCACTTATTAACAACACTTCTAAAAAACATATTCCAAATGGAGTAATATTTCTTGGAGGATTCTCTGGAGATGGGCCCCAGAGATGATCTCTACCATGAGAATTACTTGTTAATGGAAATAAGCTGTCAAAAAGAATAGATCACTTATCATATTTGCTAATGGAGCTAAAATGCATTGCTAAGGCTCACAGATATCTAATTTCGTGACTTATCTCAAGTCGGCTGAGAAAACATAAAATTGTCAAAAAGATAAAAATGTTTCAGCCACAGCCAAATGTGATATACACAATCAAGGAAATTCAAATAAGCTTAGAAAAAGTGCTGCCCATAATTCTCATTGAAAAGAAATCTGTACTGTCCAAAGCATATTACATAAATGTGCAGACATATGCATGGCTCTATAGAAATTCCTCAATCATTTCTGGAGCTACGGAAGAGTCAAATTTCTAGAATGACTCACACTGCTAGTGCTATGAACTTGCTTGCCAGATAAACTGTATTGCAACCAATGATAGAGGCAGTTGATTATTTACAAGAAACATTTCTATTTTCCTTCAGCTGGGGCCAGATCTCCCTGGGCACGTCCATCACACTTGGATGGAGACTGGAACAGCACATCCCAATCCAAATGCTCAAAGCCATGAGCATGAGAGGGCAAAAGAGACTCCTTCGCCAGTAGCAGTACCCGCCCCCAAAGAAGGGCTGCCTTCCACTGAGTCCACCTGACAAAGACCCAATTCTCCTTCCACTTGCAGGAAGGGAAAACTCTTATCAGAAACAAGAAAGGTTTCCAGGGTACTTGGGTGGAGTCAGACTCCCCTATGGGAAAGTCCACTGAGTGAAATCAGGAGTCCTAATCTCCATGGGATTTTATCAGGAGGCAGGAGAAAATGGAAATGGAAAGCTCAGATTGGAACATGGCTAGCACTTTCTATCAGGCCCCGCATGGAATCAACTACTAGACTTCATTCTTGGACCCTGCTTCCATCCTGTGACAGGCCACTATCACAAACTGAGTGGAAAACATGGCCAGTGGGAAGAGTCCCATAGCACAGAAAACAGACACACAGATAATGCGAAAATAACATGGAAACCACGCATGCATACATGCACTCATTAAAAGCACTTAGAAAAAAAGAGTCAGTTCCTTCATACATACATATAAATAGTTCTACTGGAATCCATGGGGGCTTGAAAAAAAAATCCTTCTAGGGCACCTAAGTGCCCTAGAAAAACTGACTCAGAAAAAAAGAGTCAGTTCCTTCATGCATACATATAAACAGTTCTACTGGAATCCATGGGGGCTTAAAAAAAATCCTTCTAGGACACCTGAGTGGCTCAGTTGGTTAAGCATTTATTCTTGGCTTTGGCTCAGGTCATGATCTCACAGTTCATGAGATGGAGCCGCACACGTAGAGTTCCACGCTGATGGCACAGTGCCTGCTTGGCATTCTCTCATGAGTGCGCCCCCTCTCTCAAAATATAAATAAATAAGTAACTCATAAATAAATAAATGAATGAATAAATAAATAATTCCGCCATGTAGCTTAAAAAAATTAATCTGTATTTACTAATTTTTAATTTTTTTATGTTTACTTTTGAGAGATGAGAGAGAGACAGAGACAGAGCATGAGCAGGGGAGGGGCAGAGAGACAGGGAGACACAGAATCTGAAGCAGGCTCCAGGCTCTGAGCTGTCGGCACAGAGCCCGACGCAGGGTTCAAACTAATGAACCGTGAGATCACGACCTGAGCCAAAGTCAGATGCTCAACCGACTGAGCCACCCAGGTGCCCCTGTATTTACTAATTTTTAAAATTGAAGATGTATAGTTATTTTTATTTAGTTTCCAAGTTATTGGAATAATTTTCTTCCTACTCACAGGCAATTTCAGAAACCTAGTGGTGGATCCTTTAACACACTCTAGAAACTTTAGAACTCAGTGTTGTTCCCTCAAGCATGCTACTTATAATTAGCTGGCGAGACACAAGGCAGGTAAAATTAGTCACATACATTGCAATTCATAAAGCCAGCAGCTCACATTAATTCATTAATACTCATTTCCCCCATTTTAAACACTTTGAAATTTTCAGATTTCCTGTACTGAGATCAATGCCATGAAAGGCAGGCAGCCGAATTTCATGATGCAAGGTCACTTTAAAATTCCTGTTTCTTTTTTTGCAGCCTTACTGAGACTTCATATAGGTGTCAGACATCAAACTACTATCCTCTGACTACAGGAGTATCACTTACTTATGAGGATAGTAGTAAATTAGTCTGTCAGCTATCCACATGAGCCACTGATTTTTATTTTTTTAAGGCTAACATGATTTCACTGCTCTCTCAATTCATAGAGCATTAAATCTTTTTGTATAGCAAATGGGTTATATTTGGCTTATGAAGTAGTATTGTCAAAAGCAATATGAAATGTGCAATGTTAGAATTTCTATACCATCTGCGAATTAGCAGCAATCCTATCTCTTTGCTTGTTGAAAAATTCATTTCCAAAAATGCTACTATAGGTCCATAATCTCTTATCCAAAAGCTTTGTAGCCAGTGAGTTTGAAAGTCTGGCTTTGCTAGATTTTAGAAAAGTATGATGCAATTACCATGTTCTATACAAAAGCCCTGAGGGGCCTCATGCATACCCTAAAATCAAAAACATTTCTATTTCTGCAGTAAGACTTATGGATATTTACACTATGGGAGATAATAAAGGTTTTCAGTCCACGACAAGTTTTACTGCCTTGACACGTTCTATGAAAACTCATAAAAAACACTTCCAATTTTCTGAGCTTTTTGAATTAAGGAATTATGGATAAGGATTGTGACACTATGTATATGAATTTGATGAAGTGCCATTTGACAACATGGACCTTCCCACACAGAGGGACTACATAATAAATACTAAATACACATATGTATTTATGAGATCCATAAATACCTCGAGCCATTTTTTGGCTGGCTCATATTAGTAATGCTTCCTGTCTAGGAGAATAGACCACTCAAAAAAAAAAAAAAGCCCTAGAGAGAATGCCAAAGGAAAATAGAATTTTTGTCAGAGAAACCGGGTTAAAGCAATATATCTTTCTTTGTTGGTTTTTTTTTGTTTTTATTTTTTTAACGCTTATTTATTTTTGAGAGAGAGACAGAGAGTGAGCAGGGGAGGGGCAGAGAGAGAGGGAGCCACAGAATCCGAAGTAGGCTCCAGGCTCAGAGCTGTCAGCACAGAACCCGATGCGGGGCTCGAACCCACGAACCGTGACATCATGACGTGAGCCTCAATCGGACGCTTAACCGACTGAGCCAGTCAGGCATCCCTAAAGCAATATGTCTTAATCTAATCCACAATCTCTTAGCAGCAGGATGAAAAACCCTAATATGAAAATTTCGAAAATATTTTAATTGAAGGATGTTTGTTTGGAGGGGAGGGTGGGAGGGGTATAGCCAGCATTGAAAAATCAGAGATTCAGAGCAGGGAAACTATGGTTTTATCATTCATTTAAACAGGACTAGTTCTTCAAGATGATAATGGCTTCTATAAATATTAATCTGATTGACAGAAAGAAAACCTGTTTTCCAAGACAAGTATCTGATGTTTGGCAGTATTCCACTGTAAAAAGATAAGTCTTTCTGCATCTAGTTTTATTAAGCTACTCTTCAACATTTCACAAGCAGTAAAACGCAAGAATGGCTTTTAAGTCTTTTCCCACAAATAAGAGATTTGCGAGTAGATCTGAGGTATATATGATTTCAAAGGCTGTTGCTTTCCTAAGTGTTATGCACATTAAATGAACTTCTTAGAAGCAAAAACAAAATTGGACAAATGATTACACTTTCTGAGTTACTAACCTTTGTCGGCCTGTTGAAAAGACAGGCTCCTCCCCCTCTCTGTAAAAAGTCTCTATATTCCAAAATGCTGCACTTTGAGAACTTCCGGGAGTGGGACACCCTGAGAAAATAAAGAATCAATTATGTAAATAATTTACCAAAAGCAGTCATCAAAGAAGAAAATTAAAACCCTTGAACTAGAACAAAATGTTCACTCTGGATCTAGATGCTTCCACACAAATGTTGACAAGGCATTTATGTTCCAATTGCCAAATAAGTATGTGTGGTAGAGTTTACAAAAATAGAAATTCAAAGAAAACCACAGATTGGGAGGCAGGTTACAACCTCCTCAGCAGCCAAGCTCTTCTGTGCCTTGGCTTAGAAGAGGTTTAGAAAGCTCATCACAAAACTTCTCCACCTAGGCTGTATTTTTAAATGTGGTCGTTTTTATTTGCTCTATCTCAGTAAAGGCAAGCACTTTTTTGCCTCTGTCCCAAATAAAAGACACAAGGGAACCTGCCAGATTCTACCTTGGAGGAAGGAATTGTGACAGTTAATTTATTAAAGATTATATAATGCAGGCTTCAGGAACACAATTGAGGCAAACAAGGAAACCCTAAAGAGAAGTATTATACTATACACACACACACACACACACACACACACACACACACACACATGGATATCTGTATATATGTTTTTGGCACATAGGGTAAGCTCCTTCTGAATTAGAATTAGGTAATAAATAACTCCTTATGCTCAACTTCAAAAACTATTTGGTGATATTAATGACTCAGCAGGAATATAAGCCTGTGTGATGAAATTAATCAAATTACTCTCTCTAGGTCAGTGCATAGGGAAATATTATACATATGGTCATGGTTAAATGGAATCATACACGCTGATTCCTCGGGCATATTTGTCACAGTACTTGATTTGAGAGTGACAGGCCGCTTATTCCGAGATGTAATCCAATAGTTTTTTTGTAACCTGGTGCATGAGGGTAGTATATGGAAGTAGGAAAAACCTACCATTGTTGACAGGGGTCTCTTAAAGAGGCTTGGCATTTCCTCTAAAAGTCTGATAAGACTGCATTTTCAAATCAGGAAACAAATTGGCATACATACACATATTTAAATACACACACACACACACACACACACACACACAAAGTAGTTTTTTTATATTCTAAGGGTGGTCAGTCCAAAAATTCATTTAGAAATTGGGAGTTCAGAAGGCAGAAGGCAGCTCCCTTTAGAAGCAATATTATCAATAGTGTTACCTTCCTAGAGTAGTCCTTGAAAATGCTGTTTAACCCATAATGTTACTAAATTGTGGTGCAACAGTAAGGGGAGCATGAAGGCTAACGGTTTCACGTTTAAACTACATTTCTAGAAACCTATGTCCTAAAGCAGCAGGCGGAATGTTGATTCTCTCTGCAAACCCTCACACTCACACTCGTCTTTTCCCCATGAGCAGGACTCCCGGGGAAGAGTAAGGAAGGGACTCTGCATGAGTAGGTCAGGGCCTCTGGCCACTGGGGCTCCTCGGGATGGGGGTAGGACCAGAAATGGGTGATGTGTTGAGCAGATATCTGGCATGGGCAGAAGGAACAAGAGAGACAAAACGGGTGAGAAAACCTCTTCCAGCTAGAAGGGGTGGGCTCTAGCTTAGATGGCCATGGGCCAGTGGCTCCCGTGGGTGCAGGGGCTGGGGCAATGTTTCCAGGCTTTGGTTCACAGCTGCAACGCAGCAGTTCACAGCTGCAATGGCAACTAGAAAGGGGTGCTAGTTCCCAAAGTGTCCTCACAAGAAGAGATAGGTGAGAAAATGTTCAAATTTCTATCAATAGGAGATACCTAATTTAGACACAATAAAGCTACCTTAAGAACCAAAAAAGCTTTACTGATTATATAAGCAATATAGTGTAATTTTTACTATGGCAAACATGTCTATTGGAGAGTTCCATAAAATATAAATTGATAAATAAATTGATTTTCATTGACTGCTTCAGGCAGACAACCAGCTTTTATTCTAAGTGCACTAAAAAATTAATGCCTCTGCTAAACTTAGAAGCATTTAATAATGTGCTTCCTTTAAAGGTCAATAAAGAAATAGCAGTTATTACTATATTTTATTATCAACAAATTTAAGCAAAAAATTAAAATATAAGGCAAATTAATCCTTCCATTTTTAAAATATAAGATAATTAATTATTGAATTTATACTGAGTATTGAACCTAAGAGACCAGTACTTGGGAGACTGTGTATCTAATCATAAACAGCAATTTCAGTGAAAGGCATATTTCAAATGCATATATAATGAAATTTTACCCTGTTTCTTCCATGATGCAGCCACCCCAAGACTCTGTGCAGTCACATTCTAGTCCGATGAAATAATAAGCAAGAAAAAAAAAAGGGAGAAACAACAAAAGTCACATCTTTACTTTGCACTGCAGCTCTTGAGATAATTCTCATCACCAATTTCATGTCCTAAAGATACAGAACGTGAGGTCTCTCCAAACAAAACCTATTTCTTTTAAAACAATACTTCTTTATCCTTTCCAGAAGTATAGGTTGCTCCCTAAGACAACAGCTGCTAAGGAATAAAACTATGCCTTTCTTTGTGTTTGTAACTCAGAGAACTCAATGTTTAGGGAAAAGTAGCCTGGTCTGGAAATGAAAAGCCTGAGTTCTGGTCCAAACTCCACCTGATGAGGAAAACGGGGAATAACCTCTCTGCCTATCTCCCAGAGTGGATCGCGGGCTCATGCAAGATGAGCGCCTGTATGTGCTCTGTGAGCTGGAAGGCTCGCTTGCACAGATACAACGAGTCATCACTGAAGCTCCGCCAACAGAGAACACGGAGGTTCCAGGAGAGAATTCCATTTGCTTGAGTCAAGGTGAGGTTGGGCCGGAACTTGAAGAACACTATGCTAAAAGGTTTAGGAAAAGAGAGCATTCTAAAATAAAAGTGTAAATAGTCATTTAAATTAAACATTAGTCATAAACTCAACATGGATGTCAGACACTGCCATACTGATACAGTAATGGGCTGTTCTTTTATTTTTCCTATTCTTTTTTCTATCATAAACACAGATGTTTTTACAGAAAGACTCCAGATGGGATTTTTTCAAAAATCGAAGTTCAGAACTAATGAACTATCTACCTAAACAAATAATTCATAAAGGAATAAAACATGTTAGGAAGGAACTACTCCAGGCATCAGTAATGAACCCCTACTTCTCACCGCAGAGCCTCACCCAACTCTGTAACAGGTCTCTGCTGACCCCAGCGCTGGCCTCTTCACAGCCCCAGCCTTCTCAAACAAGGCCATATACCTGGCCCTACTCTTTCAGATTTTAAAGCCATCTATCCCGCTAATGGAACCCCAAATACCTCCTTTGATGTGTACTGTGTGTTTCCTTGGGAAAGCAAATACTCTGAGCAAGATATTAATAAATGAAAGTTTACGGATATTTGCGAAGTGCCACCAGACTTAATACACCCACAAAGTGATGACTTAATACGTCCAAAAAGGAAATTGAGAAGCCCGTGGATATGTATTTTGTTTCAAGTTCCCATAGCATGTGCATTAATGACAATTATTTGAGAGTCGTCAGAAAAGTATAAAATTGGGGCGCCTGGGTGGCTTAGTTGGTTAAGCATCTGACTTCAGCTCAGGTCATGATCTCACGGCCCATGGGTTGGAGCCCTGAATCGGGCTCTGTGCTGACAGCTCAGAGCCTGGACCCTGCTTCGGATTCTGTGTCTCCCTCTCTCTCTGCCCCTGCTTGTGCTCTAGCTCTCTCTCTCTCTCTCTCAGAAGTAAACAAACATTAAAAAATAATTTTTTTTTAAAGTATAAAATGTAGAATAATGTGAACGTAGATTGTTGTCCTTTTCTTCTTTGGGGAAGTGAGGTGGGCAAGGAGACCTTTACTTTAAGCGTCTGATAGTTTCACAGAGGGGAGCAGACTTCCACTTAAGAGAATAATTTGAGTGAATACCTCGGTCCTTTTATCCACAAGGTTGCATTATTATTTTTGTGAGCCTTAGGCACTTTGGCCTCGTGCCACCAAAGTGTATTAGAAATTGTATTTTGCTACTTTGTTGGTTTAAAGACTAATATAATCCAGGTTGGATTTCATTCTGATTTTTAAAGAAATTCAAATTTTTCATGGACTCCTAAAACCATTGTGGGCCTTGGATATTTGGCTATCAGAAGCTCAGTCCGGTCTTTCCATCTTCCTCTCTTCTGATTAGTGAGAAGAGTGACACCAGCCATCACTGGCTGCACTTTCCCACTGGATGGGATCTGGGGCCCTGTGTGGACTCCCTCCTGGCACTGCCTACCCACTAGAGTGTTAACATCTACCACCCATTCCCAGGCTTAAAGGGCCCTAGGGCAGAGCTGCCTGGAGGGGAGGCTTCTTCTTGAACTCTTCTGATGGGACCATGTGAGTGAGTTCAGTTGGAGGTAGGTAGGTGGGGAATTCTAATTAGAGTTGGCGCTGCTTTCTTATAGTAGATCTAAGCTATTCCTTGATCCAAATGTACTATTATTAACTCCCTGATGGAGTCTCACTGGCATCCAGTTTCTTTCTATACTCCGCTGCTTAGAACCCAGAGAGTGAGTACTCATCGACCTCACCCCCAACATTCTGCAGTGTGAGAAAGACCTGATCCCACTCTGAGAAAGTGAGTATGATTTTATGAATTTTAAAGGAGAGATATCTACAACCCAAACGGATTAAAAATTACCTTAAGTCACTCATTTGATCATCTTTTTTAAGAGGAAGGAAGTAGACTACAATTAAACTATAATGACTTAGGAATGAACAATATTTATTTATTGACCGGACATGCATTATATAGACAGAATGGCACATGAAAGTGAGTAAGAAGGTCAATGTACATACTTGGCTTTCTGCTAGAAGGTTCCCATTGGATTCCAAGGTTTTGAGCCAGGCTCTGCGATAATACTTGTGCCACTGCCATTGGAAGACCATACTGTTTTTCAGAGTTGAAAGTGTGTGGGAAACATTTGAGAGAGTGCACAAAGCTAGTTATTATTTCTTAATCATCACCACATATCATCTCAGTTCCCTAAGCAGAGCCTCACAGCATCGAAAGACGGCATACGTTCCTCAGCACCTCTTCCTTGCAACTGGGCCCAAGAAGCAGAACGCCTCTCTTCCTATGTGGCATCTCTCAGAACTTGATGCTCTCACATGGAAACATAAGATACAACTCGTAAAAGGCTGTGCCCCAATCCAACTCATTCCAAACCAAGAATAAATTCAACTTACTAGAAATATGTCGAGAGAGAGGCCTTGACAGAATGATGGCTCAGAGAGGCCTCAGAGAGGCCTCTACTGAATGATGGCTACTGGCTACAACTTGTTATAATATATCCTGGCATTTATCAGGGTTTAGCTATAGTTGGTTCAGCCTTTTTGAGTGCTGTCGCCAACTGTTGTAAGAATTTCCTTTATATAAATGAAGGTACCGGAATCCAAACAATGAGATGAAGGAAACATTTGTTTCAATGAATTCTATAGATAGACAGGTAGAAGGCATAAAAATGAAAATTTTACATAGGGAGAAACCAAAGATACTGATTAAATATAATCACACATTCTTTGATTTAAATGAATTAAAACCTAACATCCACAGGAGAGCATTATAGCTTAAAGTTATCAGGAAAGGAGTAATAAGTTTATAAAAACTTATCCATAGAGTTGAAAAAAATATCTGGATCAATCTTTGGCATGCGTTTGCCTGATAAATATGAAATACTATCATTATGAAATGAAGCAATACCTCTTTTTTAACACCAAAGACCACTTTGGGTTCTATTTACTAATATAAATCACTTATACCTTATTCCCGGTGTCACTGTCATTTTAAACAAGCCCAAGAGGGATGTAAACTAGGCCACAGGGAAGAAAGAGATCAGATGCAAAGATAAAGCTCTACTTTAAGAATATTGATCAAATTTACCTCATTCACGCCAACGCCCCTTGTGCGAGAACAGACACCTCCAAAGTAACTCAGACTGCTTCTCTTATAGTGGAATGTCACACGCCTACAGAAAAAGAAAGGACAATCAGGAAGCCAATGTGGTGGCCACCATACATGGGACCATCATGTCCCAAAACATGTCTACTCACTCTACACTGAATACCCCAAATTCAACTTCCCTCAGGAAATCAAAAACTACATTCTAAATACCTTTAGATTTATGTTATGTTAAGCAATCTCCGTAGAACAAACATTAACTGAGCACCTACGAAGCACTGGCTGATTATTATAAATTTATAAATTATTAGAAGTTGCTGGGGGCGCCTGGGTGGCTCAGTCGGTTGAGCCTCCGACTTCGGCTCAGGTCATGATCTCACGGTTCGTGAGTTCTGGCCCCACGTCGGGCTATGTGCTGACAGCTCAGAGCCTGGAGCCTGCTTCAGATTCTGTGTCTCCCTCTCTCTCTGACCCTCCCCCGTTCATGCTCAATCTGTCTCTGTCTCAAAAATAAACAAACATTAAAAAAATATATAAAAAAAAAGAAGTTGCTGATTATGGACTGAGAGAAACAAGTAAAGAGCTAAGGTGAGAGGCAAGGAAGGAGGAATTTGGTTGGTCTTAGAGGATGGTCTGAAAACAGCTTTGTAATGAATGAACAAGGAAACCACTTATTATATTAAAAGAAAGTATGGCAATCCTTTTCCTTAAGGATAAAATCTCAATTTTATTCAATGGTTCACCTCGAAAGACTATATTTCCTAGTCTCTCTTGCAGCTAGGTGTGGCTATGACAAAGGGCTAGCAAATGATTTACTGGTAAAAATTGATATGTGCAAGCTTTCAGGAAATCCACTTTAATGGAGCTAACTCAGCTGGAAGGAGTGCTCTCTTGCACTCTTCCCTCCCTGTACTCCTGGTGCCCGTAATAAAGGCTGGTGCACCAGCAGCCACCTTGAATCATGAGTTCACCTGCAAGATGTAAAGTGTGAAAGTAAGATCATGCTCTGAAGGTAAATCTTATGACCATGGAACCACCTTCCCAGCACCAGAAGGCTTACCTCCCTGCTACGTATAGAACCAGAGAAAGAAATCAATTCAGGATCCATACACTTATGTATAACTTAGATGGTCCAATAAAGGGATCAAGATAAATGCCAACCCGAAGACCACAGGTACATACGAGATAAGGTGCACAGCATCAGCATGCTGTTTAATGCGCTGCCGGTATTTGGAGAACTCATGGAGCATCTGCACAGGGTTGGTGGTGATCTCAATATGATCCTTCTCAGTCCAGGTCTCTACAGCCACCAGGACAACCCTGGTGTTAAGCTGCTCCTTGTAAATCTGAGGGTATACAACAGGACAGGTGCAGGAGGAAAACACTGGGTCAAACATGCACAATCAGTGATTCAGAGTCAGTGGAAGGACAGGAGGGGAGGTGAGAGGAGAACATGAGGTCACAATTAGCTCATCATAAAGAATCTTCTTTCCTTTCTCATTTCCAAGAGCAAAAATTAAAAAAAGAAATCACAATCACACAAGTCAGCCTCTCTCCTACTAGACTATTTCAATCCCAAATGAGCACATTTAGTGGCCAGGCATCTTAGTAGGGGATGGACAGTAGGGATGTCAAGATTCGAAAGTCTGGACGTAAATTCTAAACAGGGTGGAGTAAAATCACCCTTCCAAACCTCACAGGAGGTGACACGTAGGAGCCTGACATACTGGCTCCGGGTAAGCGCAGTGTGACCAGCGAGTCCTGCAGGATTGGAATAGTCTGGTAAATCCTTGGACAAGCACCAGCAACATGGCTGGCTTGCCCTTGGAGGCCTTGTGACATGACACCTAGAATAACAGCCAGCGGGAGTCGTGGATCTGGGCCACAACAGGGAAAAGCAGATGCGTATCACCCACCTCACCCTCGCCACGGGGTGGCATCATTCACAACATTTAAATTGTATCTTTCGGCTCTCTTTCTCCAGTTCTGGCCCAGTAGCTAAACAATTCACACAATTAAGCGACTTCAAAGACTGCTGTCACTTTGTCCTATTTTCAAGCTAATTAAGAAAATAATGGATGTCTTTGAACCCACCGAAGAAAGAAAATACCATCGTGCCTGACTCAACCTGAAGATAAAATGATTTTACGACAAGCAAGTTAGAGCTGGTCAGCTTATAGGAGAGCCCAAAACAAAAACTGCACTTTGCAAGATGTGATTCCATTCAATCATGGTAGAATGACCAACACAAAGATGCTACCAAGTCAACAACTTTGGCAGCGAAAAAGGTGTGCCCGATACTCTCTTTTCCATATTAACTTAGAGTTTTTGTCTGAGAAGGCGGCTGACAAGAGCTGAAATTACAGAAAATTAATAACCCACGTGTAAACTGGCTTTCAGAATTTCAGTCCTAACTCTGTATGACCCACTATGCTCATCCACCCGTATTATGCCTTTACCTAGCTGTCCCTGTAGGTGTCATATGTTATGAGTATTTACAACATTGAAGGTTCGGGGACTGTTTCAAAGGCAGAAAAGGAGGCAGTTCTTTGGAGAAAACAAGTATCATTTAGATAGTTGGCAACTCATAAAAAGTCTTCTTTTCCCAGGTAAGAGGGGACATATAATAAATATCAGATAAAAATATATTTAACTGAACAAAAGAGCACTTTACATTAGAACACAAGGCAGTATGCTATATTTAGCCTATGACTATGGCAAATAGAACTAGTTATTGGAACACAGCAAATAATATTCACATCTATGGAATTCTAGCTAAAGCAGGAACAAGGAAGAAAACCTTAACCATTATTCTCTGTAACTTACAAAATGAGAGGGAAAAAATATTGATATGAACGATTTTATAGAGTTAGAAGTCTTTGTAAGAAGATACAGATTTTACTGTTTCAAATTAGTTTCATTTGGGGACTGCACTTAACGCTGTCATCTAGAAATAAAATCTGAAGCATTCACTACTAAGAAAGTAAATGTTAGTTAAAAACAAAACAAAACAAAACAAAATAAAACTGTATTTCCTATATTCTCCAAACATACTCCACCTCAATCTACTAGCTCTCTTGCCATATATTTAAGACAATAAGCTCAACTGGTTATTATCATCAAAGTCTCATTTGTCAAGTGTAATTTATACTCTTTTGGTAGTTTATTTTCTCTTGTGTTTTTGTCCTTCATAGGCTTGGTGACAAACAGGTCTGGACATCACTTATAAGCAGCACTAATGCATCTCTGGGATACTGAGAATGACTCAGCAGCCCTCCTAGCTCTGAGGACACTACTCTTTTGAAGTTTCCACCCTATAACTTCTTAGCCAGATGAGCTTAAGGATGGCATTTTTACTTTTGCCCAAGAAAGAATTCAAATAACTAGTAAACAGGTAGAAATATAAACCATTCCATCTTGGAAAAATAGGTTCAAGAAAATCAGGATACTTACAGAATCCACAAGGTTGACCACAGACTTTGCAAAGTTATTGGTGTGTGCGTGAGAAGAGCGATACTTCTTATACTGGGGGGGGAAAGGATAAACCAGTCACTGCTAAATCATAATTTCATGATAAATTTCAAAATACAGTAAAAGCAGAAATCTCACAGCAATAGTACAAATGGGGATCAAAAATACACAGTTCAGCTTGTGCCATGTTGGATATGGTGGTGTTCTATTTTATTTCTCTGTTAAGCAGCAACACTCTATCTAATACACCTTACCAGTTCCAGGTAAGGAGAGCGCCTGTAGAAATCTGTGCAAACAGAAAACAAACTGAGGGTGGATGGGGGAGGGGTTGGGGTGGGTAGGAGGAGGGGAGAGGGAAAATGGATGATGGGCACCGAGGAGGGCACTTGTTGGGATGAGCACTGGGTGTTGTATGTAAGCCAATTTGACAGTAAATTATATTACAAATAGTAATAATAAAAAAATACTTTAATTAAAAAAAAAAAGAAGCCTGTGTGAGAAGCTTTACACCTGAGAAGTAAGTTGCTAATTCAGTCTTAATGTCTACAAATGCAACCTTTTTTTGTTTTCACTAAAAGCACCTTTACCAGTTTACAAAGAGCTTAGCCAAGAAATTTAGGCCCAATACAACACCCTTCTCACTTTAAACTCCAGACCATACACACACCAAGAAAATTTCCTCGGCAGCATTTTAGATACTGCCCATGATACGGAATGCATTCTTTCATACATTTCAATATATTCTTTCAGAAGAATGCCTCCTCCACAGGAAGCTTTCAAGAATGTTTATGGTTATTTATGATTATTTGAGAAAATAAACAAAAGTCAATTAACAATAATTCCACAACAACATCTGGAGGGCTACAGTTTTAGCAAATACTGCGCAGCAGGTCTTTGAGAGGGCATTGGAAAACTGACATCTACGCAGGGGGATCACGCCCTCTACCGAGGAGAAAGGAAAACAGACTCAAAACTACTGAATCAGATTTGCACCATAAATCTTAAAATCTGTCTTTAACCACAATTACTATAATAACATGTCTTTCACAACTATTAAAAATGTTTCTATGTTGGAAACCCATGATATTCCTTTTTTCTTCTCCTTTGCCCACTTTTCACACTATAAATTTGTCAGGCTCCCTTCATTTCATTCTCTCTACCCGTAGTACTATGTTTTTTTTTTAAACAAAGAATCTAGGTCTTCATGCTTAGATACCTGATATTTATTTTTTATCATATTTTATACGTGACAACCCATGAAAAATGTGCCATAAATTAGTACCGTCCTATTGGTTTGGTAGCATTCGTTAATTTATAACCATTTACATTTATAACACTTGCCATAGTGTGAATGTTTGTATTCCCCTGAATTCATATGTTGAAATCCTAACTCCCAAAATGATGGTCTGAGGAGGCGGGGCTTGGGGGAGATGCTTTGGTCATGAGGTGGAATCCTAATAAGTGGGAGTAGTGCCTCATAAAGGAAGCTCCAGAGAGTTCCCTTGCCCCTTCTATTAGAAGAAATGGGGACAGAGTAAGGTGCTGGCTATGAAGCGGGAAGCAGGCCCTCACCAGAACACAACCATGCTGGCACCACAGTCTTGGGCTCCTTGGCCCCTGGAACAGTGAGAAATTAATTTCTGTTATTCATAAGCCACCCAGGCTGTGGTATTTTGTTACGCCAACCTGAATGGACTTGGACTCAGAACAGACTCAGTACTGCTGCCACTGTGCATTCCAATCTGACCTGAACTATCTTTATGTGTTCTTTACTGGTAGTGAACATCAATCTGTGCATATAACTGGGCCATAAAACATCGTATTGATTGAAAAAATTTAAGGTACTTTAACAGGGTTTTCAAACCTAGCATAAAGAAGCTGCTGTAAATAGCTAAGGATTTTAAGTTGTCCAGCAAATTCTACAGACTAAAAAATGTCAAAGACATTTTTTAAGCTAAAAGCAAAAGTCTCAACACTAAGTCCCTTTGGGGTGATGAAAATGTTAAAAAGTCTCAATGTGAAGAAGCACACATCACAAAAAAGAAAGGAAAGATATTAGCTGACACCTATTCTAAGGCACCTATTACAATTCACTTTATTTTCTTCTGAACATTAATTTGTCCATTTTGTAGACTTCTTTTTATAATATAATTATCTGGAAAAATATGACATGCAAGTTAAAAAATTTAACAAAATGAGGTCTTTTTTGGAAGTCTATCAAAATGTGATGTTTTTCACTTATTTCATGTTTGTAATTTCCACGTCTCTATTTTCCTTTTTAGAAAGCCCACTCTGCCCACTGTGGGGTAAATGAATTAGAGAGGGTCCAGCATGCAAGGAGAGGGACCTGCCGGGAAACTACTGCAATGGTCCAGGTAAGAGGTAAGGAAGGCTGGGTATCTGGACAGAGAAGTAAGTGGACACACTCTGAAGGCAGGGGTCCCACGAGTTGCTGATGTATACGATGTGGGAGGTGAGGAAAGAAGAAAATAAAAGATGACTCCTACGTTTTGAACTTGGATAGCTGGGGGAATAGTGGTGCCATTTAAAATAATGAGAAAGACTAGGAGAAGAAAAGATTAGGACCAAGGAATCAAGAGTTGTGATTCAGAAATGTTGGAGATGAGCCTATTCAGTACGGAAGTAGGCATGCAAGTAGACAGTGGATACATAAGGATGGATCCAGGAGGCTGGAGGCATAAAGTAGAGAGGGTCAAGTTTAAAGTCATGATACTAGTTAAAGGTTGAGACTGGAAGTGGGCACTCTGGGGGAGTTCTAGAAAGAAAAGAAAGCCCAAAACCAAGTTAGGGGTATTCGCAAAATGCTAGAGGCCAGGTACACAAGACTAAGAAGAAATAACTAGGGAGGTGGGGGGGACTGTTGTGTCACAGAAGCTGAGAGATGAAGAAAATGTTTCAAATAGGAGAGCGTGCTGAGCCGCGTCCAAGGCTGCTGAGAGAGCACGAATGATGACAGCTAGCAGCACTCATTGGATTTGTTCACCTGAAGTGCCATTTACCCGAGCAGCTAGGATTTACCAGGACCAGTAAGTGTTTCTGCTACAACAAATATATGCGCCTCACAATTCTATGAGGTGGCGTTTATTAGCCCCATTTTAGAAATATGAGGTTCAGAGAGGACAAAGAACTTATCCCAGGTCACACAGATGGAATTCAATGCCTACTCTGGGTTCAGACAGGAGCTAAAACTTTTCCGTTAACAATTCTTATAAAATAGTTTATGTATATTCCCAATAAATCATGATTATTGATGAGAACTCATAATTGGTTAGGTGCCCATAAATACGGTGGTTTTTAAATAGGGTTTAAACTGAAGTTTAAATTGAAAAAAATGTCTGAGTTACAACACACCTGCACTCTTTGACTTATACATAAGGACATGGCAAAAATGTAAGCAAGACATTTCCTTGTGCACTTTAAAATATTTCAACCAACTGTCTATTAGAGTAAGGTTTTTCATATTTATATTTAGCCCAAGTGGCTCAAAGAAACGTTTGCAGACCCTTATCAAGGCTATAATTGGCTCACAAATTAGGTTCCACCAGACAGCTACTAAGATGCTTTCTACAAAATTGAGGGATTTTTCTTTTCTAATTGAAAGCCACTGAAAACATGATGCTTGTTCAAAGTAAGGTGTGTGCATTTTTTCAGGAAGCCAATATTAGGTTACTCTGAATTAAAGAGGTGAGCTTGAATGTGAATGTAGGCAAAATGTTTCTAGTCCCTGAATGAATGAGAACTAATTTTGCATACAAAGAAACTGTGCAATCTCCATTTATGATAAAACTTACTTTCACATTTTGTGATCACTGAAAATAATTTACATTTAAAGTGCCAAATTTACTTTCCTTCCTGAACAATTACAACATTTAAGAAATTTGCTTTTTGAAAAAATTAAAATTAAAGCTTGATTTTCAACCCAAGGATGACGGTTATCAAAACAACTGTGCTGCTTCATCTAGCACAGATTGTATGATGAGTAATTCCAGGGATGATCATTCTAAAACCCAAGAGCAAATATTCAGATATTAAAAAAATAGATGGTAATTATTCTACTTCAGTTTTACTTTCAAAACATGAATTTCAGTACTCTGATCCATGTTCTGAATTACTACTTCTTTGTGTCAATCAAATTCAACAACTACTTAAAAACTTTTTTTTTTCATTTCTTACTGTGCATTGCCTCCAAATTTATCACTGCAAATTACGGTTCTTTTCTTCTAGTTTCAAAGATAAATGAACATATCATGCCTAGTTCTCACTCAATTTTAATTATAATAAAATAATTACCAAGGTTTACCATTAACAAATTTGGTAGCGGAAACAAGTTAACTTTATCACAGAATATATGGTATAATGTGCAGAAAATCTCTATGAAAATGGTATTTTAATAGGAGGGTGCTACTGTATCACTCATAAGATAAAGACAAGATTATTCACATGCTTCCATTTAAAAGGATTAAAAAATAAATTCAAAGCATATAAATTTAAAATGTTTTTCTTTTTCTATTTATACAGTTACTGCTATCTACTCTTTGATTTATAGCTTTCTGTACCTTCCCAATAAAGTATGGTGGACCAGGAAATGTGGAATTACAAGTAATTGGTTGGAGAACTGTTCTATTAATTCCCAGCTATATGCGAATGTACTTTGTGAATTTAAAGGCATTGCATGTAGCTTAATTATTGCTTCCACTACTTTAAAAGTATTTATATAATGGGTATTAGAAAAAGCTTAAGTGTCTAAAGCCCTAATTTCACAACATACCACAGTGCTAAGGACTGAGAAGTAGCTAGATAAAAACTCATTGGGCCAATCAACAAAAATAGTTCAAATGAAAAATTATCTTGGGGTTTCAAGAAAATTAATGTCCTTCTGAAACTCCTTTTTTAGCGTTCATTAGCTAAAATTCATTTGGTTTTCCTTCCCACCAGAAAAGACCTCTCCTAAATTGTATGTAATTCTGATAAATTCTGCTGCTTCTAACATATAGCAAGCAATATATAAAAAAGCTACTGGTAAATAAAATAAATCTGCATATAAAATGAAGAGGTATTCCACTGAATAATATTTAACATAACTGAACTAGTACTTGGCAACTTAATGGAAAATGTCTGTTAAAGTAGAGATTCAAATAAAAGTTTAAAAATAAATTAAGTCACCACATTTTTAAATACACGGTTTCAAGGCCTTTTTTGAGTAGCCTCTACTAATTAGAATTTCATGTTGTCACTTTACCCTGTAGTCTGCTAATCTAATTTGGTCTCCTCAAAATAAAACAAGGACTTGGGGTGCCTAGGTGGCTCAGTCAGTTAAGCATCCGACTTCAGCTCAGGTCATGATCTCACAGTTCATGCGTTTGAGCCCCACATCAGGCTCTGTGCTGACAACAGAGCCTGGAGCCTGCTTAGGATTCTGTCTCCTCCCTCTATCTCTCTGTCCTTCCCCCACTAGTACCCTGTCTCTCTCTGTCTTTCAAAAATAAATAAATGTTAAAAAAACTTTTTTTAAAAAAAGGACTTAATGATATATGCGAGGCAATCTGAATTTTTGCTGCAATCCTTTACAGGTTTTTCACCCATACCTGACTTTCAGGTATTTCTTAAAGATTCTCATCTTTCCAGAATGTAACTGAGTTTTAATAAAAGCAAGTACTCTTTGTTTTAGTTTATATAATTTTTTAACTAAGTTATGTAATTACAACAAAAATTACGACTGGCCTACCCAGTCTGGGAAGTGTGGCCATGGGGTTCTGGAGCCCCCTCCCAACAGTTCACGAGAGCCAACTGGATGCAACTTTTTCCAGCTCCTCATTTAGTGACCTCACTTGGGTAGCTTGAAATCAGCTACGATGGGAGTATTTACAGCACCGATATCAGCAAACATTATAAATCAAGGTATTTTTTTTTTCCAGAGAGTTGGGTGTTAAACACTTATCAGCATACCCCAAGTGTTGGTTAGACTCTTTAGAAAGCTGTAGGCTTCAGCCAACCCATTTTATAAGGGACATGATTAAGCAAAATAAGGTTAAGAAAGTTTCTACTCTATTTTCAAGAAGGGCTAAAGGAGGCAATAATCATTTTTCATTTCTCTTAAGTGTTACTGAGGTGACACACTAACTTACATTTTACTTTGACATAAGTAACACAATATTATTCATCTTTCTAAAATTTAAAGAAGATAAATCATCAAAGATAGTCTCTTTGGATATGCCTTTATTATACATGTTTATCTCCTATAACTATTTTTGTCACAGGCCATAATAATTACTAAGAAAAAAATGTTAGCAGAACAAAGACACGTGATAAAATTAAAAACGTAGTGGCCAGGGGCGCCTGGGTGGCTCAGTCGGTTGGGCGACCGACTTCGGCTCAGGTCATAATCTCACAGTCCATGAGTTCCAGCCCCGCATCGGGCTCTGTGCTGACAGCTCAGAGCCTGGAGCCTGTTTCAGATTCTGTGTCTCCCTCTCTCTCTCACCCTCCCCCGTTCATGCTCTCTCTCTGTCTCAAAAATAAATAAATGTAAAAAAAAAAAATTAAAAAAACAAAAACAAAAAACAAAAAAAAAAACGTAGTGGCCAAATAGATGATGAAAAGTAGAGGATAAAAATTTTAAATGAAGATGTGTAAAAGACATCAAACAGATAGTTAAACTCATTAATTATAATCACTAAATAAAAGGAAAGTTTAGAGTTGTGAAAATTCTATAAAACCCACTGTTTCCAAACACCATGAAATAAATCAAGCCATTCAATAGTTCCAAAGAAATAAAACATCTAAATATATTGGCCTTAGTAAGTAACAAATAATTTTTAAATATAAAGTGAAATGTATTCTTTCTTAAGCAAGCTACCAGGTTTAAAACTCACTAATTCCTTATATTCTTACCGTTTTGTGATCATTAACAATCATAAGTTCCAAATATTTCATTTCTTCAAACACACCACGAGATGGCTGTGGAAAATAAATATATATGGTCAGAGTGGTCAGCTATATCTCTGATGCTAACTCTGAACTTGGAGATTGACTGAATTTCCAAAGAACCCCTTCCTGCTAACTTTATAAACACCCTGGAGGAAACTCGGTGAGGAGATCAAAGAAAGTGACTGTAAAGTGTGGGCAAACATTCAAGTATTCAGAGAAGAATTGTATTTAATTATCATTAAGATACTCATCAAAGAACAGCCCATGTTATTTTTATATGATTTTCATATGTAAAAATATTCTAGAGAAAAATGCACAGTATAATTCTGCTAAAATAAGTAATCTCAATTTTTTTGGCATTAAACTGTGACCAAAAAAAGATTCATATCTACTTCAAACTTCAAAGAAAATCTACTTAAAATTCATTTAATAAGAATAGCACAGCACACGTGGAACAGCTATCAATATAGTTAAGAGAAGGGCAGCCTGGCTGGCTCAGTCAGCTAAGCGTCTGACTCGGTTTAGGCTCAGGTCATGATCCATTGGTTTGTGGGTTCAGGCCCCGTGTCGGGCTCCGTGCTGATGGCGTGGGGCCTGCTTGGGATTCTCTCTCTCCCTTTTCCTCTGCCCCTCCCTCACTTGCATGTATGTGCTCTCTCAAAATAAGTAAATAAACAAAAAAAATTAAAATATATACATATAGTCAAAAGACGCATTAAGTCAATGGAGTGAAATTATAATAATAACGTATTACATTTTAACCACACAACTTCCTAAAGGAACAAACATTGACAATTATTATTTTCCAAGTTCTTCTAAATTTTGATTATTACTAGATAATTTTAAAAGCAAGTGCTAAGTATTTTAGCCATCATTTGGACTTTCTTTTTTCATAACTGGGAAATAAATAATGAGGACTCTTTTTTCTTTATGTACAAGGTCATTCATCAGTTTACATTTGATAAGGGTGGACTATCATGAAATATCAGTAGCCTATATAAAACTTATTATTACCAACCACATCTTCAAGAGTAAGGAAAACAACAAGAAAAAAGTCTCTAAGTAAAAAAACAAAAATTGTACCCACAATCACCATAATATGAAGAAAGGCTCATAAAAGAGAGGACGAGTTAACCTGTAACTAAGTTTCTGATGGCTGGTGGTCTAATTTTTTCACAAAAAAATACATTCAGCAAAACATTATCTAAAATGTGCAATTTTCAGTATAATTACTCATTAAGTTATCTCGTAAATTACCATGTAATCTATATGCTGTGGAATTAATTCTCGGTTACATAGCATTCACCATGTAATTACGAAACAGTCCCCATCATTACAGCTTTCTAATCTATTATGAAAAAGACTAGGAACATAATTTCAATGACAAAGCTCCTATACATTTATCAATACATGGGAGCTATATGATTGTTGTTGATTATAATTACATGATTCTTATTTAGTAACTGTCATGATACTAATGATCAAATAGATCCTTAGAAAAACACATCCAGCTTCAAATTTTGGTGTAGCAGAACTTTTAATTTGAAAGAAATACAAATAAGCATAATTAGCCAACATTTCAAAATCTAATGCTTCCCCTTACACTTTTTGTTTATCAAAATGTTTCAAATTTGTTATATAAGCCATATGAGAAAAAGTCTGCTGTACTTTTAATAGAAAAAAACACACTGTAATTTTTGTAAGAACATGCTTTGAAAAGGAAGCTAATACAATACACTCCATCAGTGTTCATAGGACACTGGAATCCGTTTATATCACTAATGGAAAAGGCTGATATGCCCATAAGACTCAAATCACAGGAGGAGTTTGGTTGGTTGTTTTTGTTTGTAAGAGGAAGTTGCCCAAATTTAAACTGCTTTAGATACACTGAGATACTATATGATTTTGGGCACACAATTTAACTGAGTGAAGCGGCCCTGACCGTGATTCAATGCCACACTCACATTCACTGCTCTCTTTCTTCTCCTTTTCAACCACTGCAATTCAGATAAAAAGGGCCACTGGTCACTGCTTTCCATACCTGTGTAAAAGAAAAAAGAATACCAAAATTTATACTTGACTACAGTTCAATGGGAGTATCTTTTTAAAATATTATGTAAAGCTACCAAAACTAAAGCAGGAAGAAATAAAAACTTTGAACACACCCACTACCAGCAATGAAATTGAATCAGAAATCAAAAAATTCCTCAAAAATAAAAGTCCAGGAGCAGGAGGCTTCACAGATAAATTCTACCATTTAAAGAAGAGTTAATACCTACTCTTCTTAAACTATTTCAAGAAATAGAAAAGGACGGTAAACTTCCAAATTCATTCTATGAGGCCAGTATCACCCTGATACCAAAACTAGATAAAGACACCGCAAAAAAAGAGAACTACAGGCCAATATCCCTGATGAACTGAAATATTAGCAGACTGAATCTGACAACAGATTTTAAAAAATCATACACCACATTCAAGTGAGATTTCTTTCTGGGATGCCAGTGCTGTTCAATATTCACAAAACAATCAACATGATACATTACATCAATAAGAGAAAGAGTAAAAACCATATGATCATTTCAACAGGTGCAGAAAAAGCATTTGACAAACTACAACATCTATTCATGATAAAAATCCTTTGCAAAGTAGGTCTAGAAGGAACATACCTCAACATAATAAAGGCCATAAATGAAAAACCCACAGCCAACATCATAATCAATGATGGAAAACAGAGCTTTTCCCCTAAGGTCAGGAACAAGACAAGGACCTCCACTTTCACCACTTTCATTTAACATAGTACTGGAAGTCCTAGCCACAGCAAGTAGACAACATAAAGAAATAAAAGGCATCCATATTGGTAAGGAAGTAGTAAAACTGTCACTATTTGCAGATGAAATGATACTATATACAGAAAACCCTAACAGCTCCACCAAAAACCTGATAAATGAATTCAGCAAAGTTGTAGGATATGCAATCCATGTACAGGAATCTGTTGCATTTCTACACACTAATAATGAAGTAGAAGAAAGTGAAATTAAGAAAACAATACTTTTTACAATTGCCTCAAAAACAATAAAACATCTAGGAATAAACTTAACCAAAGTGGTGAAAGACCTGTACTCTGAAAACTATAAAACACTGATGAAAGAAATTCAAGATGATGCAAAGACATTCCATGCTCATGGGTTGGAAGAACAAACATTGTTAAAATGTCTACACTACCCAAAGTAATCTACAGATTTAATGCAATTCCTATCAAAATACCAGAGGATTTTTCACAGCACTAGAAACAACCAATCTAAAATTTATATGGAATCACAAAAGACACCAAATAGCCAAAGCAATACTGAAAAACAAAACTCAAGGTACCACAATTCTAAACTTCAAGTTATATTACAAAGTGGTAGTAATTAAAACAGTATGGTACCGGCACAAAAACAGACACATAGATCAATGGAATAGAACCGAACACCCAGAAATAAACCCACAATTATATGGTAAATTGGTCTTCAACAAAGGAGGAATGAATATACAATGGAAAAAAGACAGTCTCTTCAACAATAGCTACATGTTGGAAGAATGAAATTGGACCATTTTCTTTTGCCACATAAAAAATAAATTCAAATGGATCAGAAACCTAAATGTGAAGCCTGAAACAATAAAAATCCTTGAAGAGAGCACAGACAGTAATGTCTCTGACATCAGCCATAGCAACATTTTACTAGCTATGTCTCCTGAGACATGGGAAACAAAAGCAAAAATAAACTATTGGGATTACATCAAAATTAAATGTTTCTGCACAGCAAAAGAAAAAATCAACAAAACTAAAAGGCAACTTACTGAATGGGAAAAGATATTTTCAAATAACATCCAATAAAGGGTCAGTATCCAAAATATATAAAGAACTGATACAACACCCAAAAAACAATAATCCAATTAAAAATGGGCAGAAGATATGAACAGACATTTCTCCAAAGAAGACATACAGATGGCCAACAGACACATGAAAATATGCTCAATATCACTCATCATCAGGGAAATACAAACCAAAACTACAATGAGATACCACCTTACACTTGTCAGAATGGCTAAAAATCAACAACACAAGAAACAAGTGTTGACGAGCATATGGAGAAAAAGGAACCCTCCTGCACTACTGGTGGGAATGCAAACTGGTGCAGTAATTGTGGAAAACAATATGAAGTTTCCTCAAAAAGTTAAAAACAGAACTACCCTACAATCCAGCAATAGCACTATGGATATTTATCCCAAAACTACAAAACCATTAATACAAAAGGATACATGCACTCCTATATTTACTGCGACATTATTTACAATAGCCAAACTATGAAAACTGCCCAAGTGTCCATCAATAGACGAATGGATGAAGAAGACGTGGTATATATATATATATATATATATATATATATATATATACACAATAGAATATTCCTCAGCCACAAAAAAAAAAGAATGAAATCTTGCCATTTGCAACAACATGGATGGAGCTAGAAAGTATAATGCTAAGCAAAATAAGTCAGTCAAAGACAATTACCATATGATTTCATGCATAAGTGGAATTTAATAAACAAATAAGCAAAGGAAAAAAAAGAGAGAAAGAGACAAACCAAGAAACTCTTAACTACAGAGAACAAACTGATGGTTACCAGAAGGGAGGTGGCTGGGGGGAAATGGGTGAAATAGGTTATGGAGATTAAACAGCACACTTATCATGATAAAAAAATAAAATAAAATAAAATAAAATAAAATAAAATAAAATAAAATAAAATAACTACGTGAAGGAACAGCAACATTGATAACACACATCATCTCAAAATCAAAATAAACTAAGGTGAAAAAAGTATGCCAATCATTAAACATTTCACATCCTCATGGTCACAAATCTAATTCCATTTATAATTCACAAATTAATTAATTTATAATGCAAATATCAATTTCTTCCAAACATCACCCAAAATGTAATGAGCTGTTCAAGACTCATTAGAATATGCATATTTGACCTACAACCACCTGACCCTCAATATCTGAAAATTTGGGAGAATTTCACTGTGCTTAATTCATTTTAGAATTAAAAATAATGTATGGCATAAGATTTTGCATAAACTATCAAAGACTTTTGGCATTAATATACAGAAATAATATCAAATACCCCAATAATCCAAAAGAAGCTTTTGTCAACATCAGCGTGCTTAAGATGCCTCAGGACCAGAGCATAAGAGAGAGATAATACAAATTGGCTAAACAGCAGTAAACTGCCAAGGAAATTTAAGGATGCACCTGATTGCAGATCACCATTAAATTTAGCCACACTCTCTGGTTCCTAACAGAGCTTTACTCCCAGGCTTCGTATTTCGGTATTTCCATCAGCAATGACTCTCCAAGCCTCAGTACACGCCAGCCACAGGCAATGCCACTGCCCACCCACATTGCTCGCCACTGACCAATTCCACCTCCCACTAAGCCTGCGTGTACTGAGCTCCACCAAGTCACGGCTCTTATTACACAATATAAAATGGCTATCTTAATTAGAACTTACTGAGATTCTTCATTTGCTTAGAATATTGTCCTGCCAAGGTTTTCTGGATTATATGTGGTCGACCTGTGCTTTTCTGAAACAAAAACAATGGCAGACAATTAAAAAGCAAGATGTGATCAAGCTTCTTTGGAACAGTGTTAGAACTTTCTACCATATCTTTCTGAAAATGGGAACATTTGTATGCTAATATTTTAGCTGTCAACAATGAAAAGTATGTCTTATTGAAACTTTAATTTTAAATAAAATAGAGCACCATCCAATTGCTCCAGTGTAGATAAAAGCATAGTTTTATTAGCTACTTTTCAACTTCAGCTTTCTTCAAAGCAATGAATAGGAAACTCACAAAAAAAGAAACACAAATGCTCAACGAACATATACATACATATATATATAATGATATATATAATGAATGCTTTAATACTCCTTCAAAATGCAAATTTAAAAAAAGACATACCAATTTTTGCCGTCAAGTTGGCAAAGGTTTTTAAATTATGATAACCATAGTTAATTATGGTGGCAAGTTAAAAAGCACTCTCATACTCTGCTGATAGGAGTAAATTGGGAGCACAGTTCAAAGAGAAATTTAGCAATGTCTATCAACGACCTTGAAAATATTCATATCCTTTGCCCTAGTAACTATGCTTTTAGAAGCATCTTATTTCCATTACTATTATTACTATTAGCTTCCATTACTGAGTGCCTGGTATGTGCCAGATACTGTTAGGGTACACAGTACCTGATTTAATCCTCACAAGAGATCTATATAACGCATATTTTACCTTTGTTTTACAAATAAAAATATTGCAGCCCAGAGAGATACATCATTCAGCTAAAATAATATTACAGAATAGTGATCCCATTTACTTTAAACATATATGAGAACATATCATTGAAAAACTGGAAGAATGTATACTGAAAGGTGAAGAGAAATTCTCTCTTGGGGATGGGATAATGGATAATTACCGTGTAGTTAAGTATTGGCTTCTCTTGCTTTCCAGATTTCCTACAATGTACTAGTTTTAATCAGGAAGTTATAAAAAGAGCGTTCTTAATAGATTACATAAAAGACTCACAATAATTAAGAGTTTTGCTACTCATTACTTGAGAGATAATATGAATTGTCATTAGAAATATCCCATCCATATTACTTGATTTATTGTAAAGCATACTAAAACCAATGATAATAAACTACACATCAAAAAATCTAAATTCCAGTTTGGTAAATTCTTAATTCTGGTAACAAGTGAAGTGATATCTAGAGCAATGAAACTCACAATTGGATGAGCAGCGCAATTTTAAAAACTGACTGATTTAAAAGTTTCAAGCACTGTTCTTTTCCCTCTCCCCATGTGAAGACGAGGGCAGATTGTTAATTGAACAGAAGGTAGGCAGTAAGGAGGAAGGCAAAAGAGAAAAGGCATTAAGCATGTAACAATCAGCCCCTGAAGAATATGATTATGGGTATAACAACATAAAACCAATACTTGAAATACTATGACAATAACAATTTGTTTATAAACCTTTTCAACAGTTTATTAAACATAGTCACGTACATTTATGAATTCATCAAACCTGAAAAATTGACCTATTAGGGATGCACAGAAAAATTATCTTATTTTATATTTTTAAAAACTCTGAGGCTTAGGGAGTTGTTATTTTGGGTTTTTTGTTTTGTTCTTTGGGGGTCTGTTTAGGGTAACAGGACCATTCATCAATGCAAGAAATCAAAGCCAATTTTTGGCTGACCGAGTCAAATAATCTTGCCATATACAAGTTATTTCCCTACCACTACAGTAGGGGAAAAACATTTACTTAGTCAAAATGTCTTTATCGGGGGGTGGGGGGGGTGGAGAGTATCTTTGTTATCCAGTAGTTTTTAAATTTACCAGTTGAAAAACGATAAGGTTTAAGAAAACAGGTTTAAACATTTAAAATTTAATGGCATTTCTGTCTCAAATGTGAAATTTACAAGGTATTTATATATACATCGCCACGACAAAGAAAATACGTGTTTGTTCAATTGTGATTATCAACAGTCTAAATGACCAGTATCTGTCTCAAAACTTATTTTATCTACATGTGAAATCTCTAAAGAGAAAAAAAAACTGTTTTCTCCTCCCCATCAAATGATTGCAATATTCTGACTCAATTACTCTCAGAATATTATCTTCCCATTAGCAGCTCTCTTCACTGCTATGACTCCCCTTATTGCCGCCTGTCAGCGTCTTCATCTCCTACCATTCTCCCCTTTGTCCACCCCTCTCCAACCAGCGGGGTTCCTCAAAGTTTCTACAACACGCTAGAAACAATCCTGCCTCGGGGCCTGGGCATTTGCTGTTCTCCTGGAATGTTCTTCCAGCTCCCTAATTTTTTGGAAGTCCTCCTTCAAAACTACCATCTCATTCCGCTCTTCTCTGGATGGTTAATATGAAGGTTTACTTCTACCTTCATATTTTGGCTTCATTTTTTTTTCTCCTTAGCACGTACCACTGTCCAACATACAATATGTAATTACTTACTCATCCTGTTTATCGCTGTCTGCCCCCTGTACCTCTATGAGCCTCAGGCTCTATGTCTGTCTTGTTCACCACTTTATCCCCAGCACCTAAAATAGTGCCCAGCCTGTAGTTGGCTTTCACTACAATACCTAACAAATATAGACCAAATTTCAGATCTATTTACATTCTATTAGTGAGCAACACTCTTAAGAGTATATGATTTCTTGTTTTCCTAATTTTATTAAGATAAAATTGACATATAATGTTGTATACGTTTAAGGTGTACAATGTAATGATCTGCTATATGTATATATTGCAAAATAATCTTCACAAAGAGTGTGGTTAACATCTGTCATGTCACAACTACAATTTTTTTCCTTGTAATGAGGACTTTTAATACCTAATGTCTTAGCAGCTTTCAAATATACAAATGTACTCTGGTCACCAAGTTGTACGTTATCTCTCAGAATTCATTTATCTTCTAACTGGAAGTTTGTACCTTTTGACCACTTCCACCTATTTCCCCCACTGGCTTCTGGTAACCACTAACCTGTTCTCTATTTCTGAGTTCAGTATTTTTAGATTCCATATATAAGCAAGATCTGTCTTTCTCTGTCTGACTTATTTCACTTAGCATAATGCCCTCATGGTTTCCTATCTAGGTTGCTGGCCTGTGCATAACTGTAGGCATCATTTTTTTTCCCTACCTCTAAAGAAAACTAAATACTATCTAATATAATCATAGTTCAACTACACATTTCCCCACTGAAGATTCTTAGGCTCATAAAAGTTAGGTATATGGGTATACAATTATCTAAAGAAGTGGTGGTAATAAAAGCTAGTTTAAAGGAAAAGAAGATGGTCACTACAAAACAAAATGTCCTCTCTGCTCTATAGACTGGAAAGAACTGCCTTCACTTCCAAAAGCCTAGATCTGTCACCTCTTATCATCCCTTACTGGTGTGTGACCTGTTTGATGAGAAAAACAACTTTTGTGTTTCTGAGCTGCTGCCTAAGCATTTTACAGCCTGATAACCCTGCTCACACCCAGAGTCTGGACATTTAGATAAGAACTTGAGTTCAGGATTCCCACTCTCAGTTCCTGCTTTGGTTTTCCCAGGGCACCTTTTAAAATAACCACTTGGATACAGGAGTGCTGATGCATAGGGGCACTTGTACCCCAATGCTTATAGCAGCACTCCCAACAATAGCCAAATGATGGAAAGAGCCTAAATGTCCATCAACTGATGAATGGATAAAGAAATTGTGGTTTATATACACAATGGAGTACTATGTGGCAATGAGAAAGAATGAAATCTGGCCTTTTGTAGCAACGTGGATGGAACTGGAGGGTGTGATGCTAAGTGAAATAAGCCATACAGAGAAAGACAGATACCATATGGTTTCACTCTTATGTGGATCCTGAGAAACTTAACAGAAACCCATGGGGGAGGGGAAGGGAAAAAAAAGAAAAAAAAAGAGGTTAGAGTGGGAGAGAGAGCCAAAGCATAAGAGACTCTTAAAAACTGAGAACAAACTGAGGGTTGATGGGGGGTGGGAGGGAGGGGAGGGTGGGTGATGGGTATTGAGGAGGGCACCTTTTGGGATGAGCACTGGGTGTTGTATGGAACCAATTTGACAATAAATTTCAAAAAAAATAAAAAATAAAAAAATAAAATAACCACTTGGAATTAATCCTGCTAAAAGTTAGGGACCTCTACTCCAACCACCTCGTAAGTAATAGGCGCTTGCTATCCTGCTCTCTATCCCTGGCCCACTCGTGGCCTGGGATGGAAGACTGCCCTGCCTCTGGCTTACTGCCCCACCACCCCAGATTCCAGGATCTGTATGTAATAAATCCCATGACTGTACTTCCCCTGTGTGAGTGTACTGGAACAGCATCGTCAATCCAAACAACCATGGATTTCACTTTCCTGAAGGGGGAGCTAATGCTAAGGGAGCCACCTGCTGAGCCTAAGAAGGTGGCTTGTGTTCCCCCTTTCAGCAGGTCATAATCTGCATATTCTAAATTCAACACACCAGCACCAGCTTCTCAAAAGACCTGGGATGTGCAATTTAAACTTCAAAACTCACAGTGTCATTCTACGTTTGAAAAAATGTGTTGCATATAAATGCACACTGACATCTGCTTAATATTCTTTATGGCTCAAAGGCAAAGATGATAAAAGAATAAAACACCATGGGGCGCCTGGGTGGCTCAGTCAGTTAAGTGTCCGACTTCGGCTCAGGTCAAGATCTCGCAGTCCGTGAGTTCGAGCCCCACGTCGGGCTCTGTGCTGACAGCTCAGAGCCTGGAGCCTGTTTCAGATTCCGTGTCTCCCTCTTTCTCTCTCCTCCCCCGCTCATGCTCTGTCTCTCTCTTCTCAAAAATAAATAAATGTTAAAAAAATTTAAAAAAAGAATAAAACACCATAAGGAAACTAAGGTCACAGACTTACTTCATCATGAATCAGCTCCAGGGGTTCTATCATATATACAAAGGTATTATCTTCAAACATACCACTACAAGACAAGAAACCACACAAGGAGAAAATTAACAAATATAGCAAACAGCAAGAAACAGCAAATGAGCTTCATACTGCATCTTTACAAATGAAGAGTATATCTGGACAAATGTCTTTATACTGCCCCAAATCTAATTCATGTATCTGTATGGAATCCCACTGTGGTCTCAGCACTATACTAGACAGCAGATAGGCTACAGGAAGTATTAAAGTGTATCCCACAAGCATACATATTATAAATGTTATAATTGATTTTTGAAACAAAATGGACAGATCAGATGATTAATCTGGAACAAGACTATTCATACAGTTCCAGTATGTCAAGTTATATAATTCCAGACAATGTACAACTAGTACAAATTTGTTACACAAATCCAACATCATCTATAAGAAAATAGGTAATTTGTGCATTAGAATAATCTAAAACCATCTGATCCTGGGGTGCCTGGGTGGCTAGATCAGTTGAGCCTCCAACTCTTGATTTCAGCTCAGGTCATGATCTCACAGTTCATGGGATCGGGCCCCGCGTGGGGCTCCGTGCTGACAGCGTGGAGCCTGCTTGGAAACCTCTCTCTCCCTCTCTCTTTGCCTCTCTCCCTCTCATTTTAACAAACTTTAAAAAAATAAAACCATCTGATTCTGAAGACGAAAACAGAAGTATACTTATGGCTGCAAATCATGAATTTCCATTAAGCAGTATGACTCTGTTGCATTTAATTTTGAGAGGTATAGCAAGATAAGATTTTCAAGATCCTTTTCCACCCCATGGCCACAACTAGATCCTTACATCAAGTGTTACTATTTGCATGCAAAAGGTGTTTAAAGAGGTTTTTCTAGAGACTGCCTTGAAGTCGATGTACGAACTTCTCTCTTTGGCCCCCCATCCTCACCTGACCAATACCACCTGACTGCTTGTCCTCTGTCACACACTTCTGGGAAACCTTCCTGGACCTTCCTGGTCACCCCGTAAGTCCCTGATGCTCCCCTTCACAGTTCCAATTACCAGAATGGCAATTAAATATTAATCTGTGTAATCACTTGTTTAATCTCTGAATCTCCTGCAAACTTTAAATGTTAACAGAACATGGGACCAGCCCAGAAGATTGCCTACAACAAACATCTGTGAAAGAAAAGATGGAAACGGTGAATGGATGAAAGCAAATTCACTCTCCCATTGAGAATCCCACATACTGAAGTCCGTTGCAGGTTGAGAGAGCTGCTCTGGAGTCCTTGACACCTCGGATGCTTCCGTGATAGTAACAGTGCTCCCCACCCTACAAAGCAGAAGGGTTAATTGATTAACAAAGCTTTCTTTGTCATCATTCACTCTTATAGAAGCTTCTGTGAACCAAAAGAATGGCAAAGATGGTCCTAGAAACTGCTCTTGGTTGATATGAAATCTGAAAAGGCACTAAGCAATTTTTCAGCTTTTCTATAATGATGTTGTGTTATTAAATTTAATGAAGGAGAAAAAAAACCATAACAGGAATAAAAAAACCAAAGCAACTGGTACAACTTATGCACTTTTTGTAAACATGTAAGGGAGTAGATACGTACCTGATGTTGTTATGGAATAAGGTCTTCTACCTACCTGAGGAGAGACCCCAAAGGTGTTGCTAATAATTGTGTTTGATGGAAAGCTACGTAAAACCTTATTATTTGCCTTCCTACCTTTTAAATTAGTTTAAAATTTTTTCGGAAGTATTATATGAACTTAACTTTCAAATTCAAGTAGTAACTACAAGGCCTATTTAAAAAAATAGAGCAGTTACTTTCTCCCTCTCTCCCCACCTCCATGGCAACCATCTTTAACTCTTTTATCGATTTCTCCTACTGTTTACCTATGTATTTCTCAATGGAATATTTATACTGCTACATCCTGGTTTATTTCACTTTAGAAATTATCTTCCTAATGTAGAATCTCGGAAACCTCTCTTGCTCCCAATACATGCCAATCCACATCACCAGTTTTTGGTTAAATTGGTATTTAGTGTTTTCATTATGACTCTGCAAATACTGTTCACAGCTGTGTCACTATGATTACATTTTCGTTCTTGCTCCACTTTTAATTTTTTGAGATGTTTTGATTCGTTTATTTGCTGGCTTATTTTCCCATGTATTGAGCACTTACATCTTTCTCATTGTCTGAAATATTATCTACAACTCCTCTCCTATGGTCAGACATATCGGGTAATTTATCACATGCATTTTACTCCTACAGACAGCCCTCTTGTCTCCCCTCAACCTCCAGCCAGGCCTGATGCAGAGCTACCAACCAGGAGTTCTGTGTAGGGTCATCCTGGGAAGTCTTCTGCCTCCCTTCTATATAGAATCCTAGACCCCATGTCTTCTCCATCCATGGTTTCACCTTCCCTTTTTTTGAAGGTACACATCTTCTGGTACTTTCTTGAAAAAGTGATCATGGAAGATAGATTTGGTGAGAACTTGCACATATAAAATTTTCTTTTTCTATCTTCACCCTAGATCAATCATTTGGATGGGTAGAGAATCCTAGATTGGAAATTACTTTCTCTTGGCATTTCAACAGCATTGTGCACAACTTCTAATGTTGCTGCTGAGAAATGGATGTTATTCTCATGTTAGATATTTTTTTATAAAATAGAACTTTCAAGAGAAATTGAGGGAATTGTACTTATCCCCATTTTTATGAAATCTCATGACATGCTTTGGAGCAGGTCTTTGCTTTTTCACTATGCTGAGCACTCTGTCAAACCTTTTAATCAAGAAAATGCAGAGGCGCCTGAGTGGGCTCAGTCAGTTAAGCATCTGACTCTTCGTTTCTGCTCAGGTAATGATCTCGAGCCCCATGTCAGGCTCTGTACTAGCAGTGGGAACCGTGGTTGGGGTATTCTCTCTCTCTCTCTCTCTCTCTCTCTCTCCACCCCCCCTCAAAATAAATAATGAACATTTAAAATTGTTTTAAAAAAGAAAATGCATGAACTTCAGTTCTAGGAAACCTTTATTATTTCTCTGATAATTCCCTCCTTTCCATTTTCCTCTATAAATGGAGCTCTTCTATTAGAGTAAAGAAGTGATGTCTACCTGGCTATATGGCTGTAAGTGCCCTCCACACACACTTTCAATCAACCCTTCTGTTTATGTGTCTTCAATTCCTGGCTCTTCAATTGGCTTGCTTCTTCTTGGTTTTCCCCTAATGGAAATTAGCAGAACAGACGAAGCGCAAACCCCACAGTTACCCCTCATCCACCTGCTTTCTATCTCCCAAAATTTTATGGATACTTCTTGTCTGCAGTATTTTCTTCTCCTGTCTTTGTCCTTGTGGGTTTATATCCTTTTTTATTCTTTAACTATTATTTGAGTAGGTTAATGGGATGGAATAGAGATAAATATAAGCATTGAATCCACTGTTTAACCAGAAGCTTCTTATTGGTTTTCTTAAATAGAATGTACTGGACACACTTTGACTTTTCTCGATGATTTACAGTTATTTTGATCACTGCTCATTATACTGTACTACCATAGTCTCAGAGGCTCGTCGGTGACTAAGGGTGTCTACCCATACATCAAATGACCACTCCCCAACCAACTCAGTTTCTTTCCTCCTCGAGACTGTAATACACATTTCCAATGCTGGTTGTCTAAATTTTGTATTACAACCTTGTTAATATCTTGTAAAAGGTTGCATTTGTATAGGGTTTGGTTCTCAAAAAACAACCTTTTATATAAATATTGACGTGTATGTAATATGACAAGTTTTATTTGCATAGTCAACACTGGGACTTATAAGGACAAATGGTATCACACATCTCAGCAATTTGGGAATCCGGGTCAATATTCTGCAATTAAATTCCAAAGTCTTCACATGATTCTAAAAACAACCACAGGGACCTGTAAATTCCATCAAACTGGTTATTTAGCACTTTGTATCACACCAAAAGGCTATCTTAAGTCAGGTGATTATTAGAAAAGCATAGCAAACCCTGTCATAGTTACCTGACCTTTCTAAGAAAAGCTATATTTCCCAGATTTTCCTAAAAATAATCTTTTTTCTCCCAGAAAATATTTCCAAGTCTTTTCTTAGACTTAAGCTTCATTCACATTGGAAACTGAAGGTTGATGCTCTCTCAGTACAAAGGTCATTGCTAGTTGTTTTAATTAAGATAGGATATTATCTGAAGGAATTGTTTTGGTTCTCCATGTATATGAAGGTGAATCACCATATTTTCTGAACCTTAAATAAGACTTGAGGTAACATGAAATCCCTGATGGTTGTTATCATTAGAAAGCTTGAACATCTAAATTCTATAGTTATATTAAGCACTGTGAGCAATTTGGCAGACTCTAAGTTAGTATTAGTATTTGGTAGTATTCGAGGACTTTCTGAGTTTCTTATTACTAAATTTATAAGTTTTTAAGAAGGCATTACCATACAAATACTATTTGGCAACTCTCCAGATATATGTAGCCTTTTATAAATACCAGTGCAAAGGAACCTATTGAAGTATTTCATATGCAGTAAATCCTAACCGGGAAGAGGCATTTCCTCTTTGGTAACAGGGATAATAGTGCAGAGAGGCCACTCCCAGAGGCTTTGTGAGCAGTGACATTGGATAGTCAGCTCTGGGGGTGCCTTCCACCCAAGGATCGAACCATCTTGAACACTCATTGTCTCACAGTAACTACTATCTCCATGTACAGATAGGGAGACAGAGACAAAGTGCTAAAAGACTGGTAAAGACAGCAAGAAACCAAACTGAATGCCACGTTTTCAGGCTCTCGAGTTAGTGTTTCTTTCCCCAGTTGGGAAGTACTCAGACAGTTCTATAGCACTGCCCAGCCACTTCCAGATCAGCACTTGTGAGCGCATCACAGATCTGTGACTAGGCCAACAGCAGGCAGGACAACCCAAATGGGCTCATTCAGCACATGACATAAGTCTATATGAGTCCCCACAGGCATCAGCATATTCGAATTCAAAACTGTCCGTCAGTTATTTAAATTCAACAAATACAGAGCATCTGATACATGGAAATTATTGGCCACTCGAAGGAATTTAAAAATCCTAGTACATATGCTCCCCAACCTACCACTGCCACACAGGTGAACACTCTGCAAGTCAGATAACACTTAAATAATAGCAACTTTGCTCCAGGAGGTTTCCAAGCTCAGAACCGCATTGGAAACCACCAGGCCATTCCTGCAAGTAATGGAACACTGAGTGTGTATCCTTTAAAACACTTCCTAATCAGAGGTGGCTTGGGATAACAGCTCTGTGAGTCCAATGCTAACAACATGTAGGGGGACACAAAGATTTGGTTCCCTGGTATTATCAATCAAATGACAGAAACAGTTTGATTCTACTCACTTTAAATACAACCTATTGGAAAATAGAACCTATTGTTTCAATTTGATTTATTCTAAAATTGCTCTACCTTTGTGTCTGTTTAACTAGCTCACCTGCACATCAGTAAAGGTCTGCCAACCGGTTATTATTATCTTCATTACTTAAAAAGCTCAAATAAACTTCTGCCCTTCCGGGTAAACATTTGAGAAAAAACTACACGGGTCTTAACTCACGAATGTGTATATTTTGATATTCCAGGTGCTGAATATAATAATGAAATATGACACTCTGTTCAAATGATTATTCTACATGCATATCTTTACATTCAAACTTATCAATCATCAGGGTCTATCAATCTATTTAACTCGTCAGATGGCTGATAGCAAAAGAAAAAAAGATATCTTTCCCTGGACACATATACCTGAATTTGAATACCGCAGCATAAGGAAACGAAAACATTTTTTCAGAAAATCAGGGAACTTGCGACCCCAATACCAATTTAGTTTACCTTCATTAAACTCAATAGGAGAAAAATATTCAAGTATTAAAACAGTTTAGCTGTACCAACGCTATGTAAATTTTTAACAGTTCATACAAAATTATCCTATTCAAACTTAAAATAGCTTTGTGAGGACCCACTGTTTTCTGCTCTCTTGAATTTTTTAAATTTCCCGGCCAGGAGCCATGCCCACAGAGGCTCATTTTCCCCCAATAGGAATCCCTGCCAAGAACGCTTCATGAAGAAGTGAGCTTGAACTGAGCCGTGGTGATGATTTGATTTTTAAAAAAGCACAAAAACTTCAAGGAGGGTGATGTGATTATAGTGATAAAGAAAAGAACAAAGAGGGATTTTTATCTGCGTGGTTCACTGATGTACATCCAGTACCTAGAACAGGGACTAGATCACAGTAAGCTAAATCGGTGTGTGTTTAATGAATACGGATGACCTATTTATGAGCCTGAATGACAAGACCAATCTTAAAGGAGCAAAGGATTCATGTTTGTTGAGAAGGTGGGTACGTAAGTCCCCATTCCCCACCCGAGGGGTTATGTTTTCTTTAAGATATAACTGACAAGCCAGAAAATTCACCCTTTTGAAGAGTATAATTCAGTGGCCTTTAGTACACTCACAGAGTTATGCTACCATCACCCCTAATTCCAGGATATTTTCAGCACCTCAAAAGGAAATCTCATACCCATTAGCGGTCACTTCCCATCCCTCCTTATCCCAGCCCTCGCAGCCATATCCTACCTTTGGTCTTCATGGATTTGCCTATTCTACACATTTTAAATAAATGGAATCATATAGCATATGGTCCTTCATGGCTGGCTTCTCTGACTTAGCATAATGTTTACAAGATTCATCCGTGCCGTACCTTGTATTCGTACTTCATCACTTGTGGCTGAATAGTATTCCCTTGTGTGGCTATATCACATCTTATTTATTCATCAGTTGATGGCCATTTGGGTTGTTTCCACTTTTTTGAATAATTACGAATAAGGCTGCTGTTAACATCCACATCCAAGTTTTTGCTTAACCCTATGTTTTCGGTTCACTTGGATATCTACTCGGGAGTTGAACAGCTGGGTCATAGGTAATTCTCTGCTTCACTTTTTGAGGAACTGTCAGGATGTTTTCCAAAGCAGCTCCAACATTGTACATTCCTACCAGAAGTAGATGAGGGTCCTAGCTCTTCATGTCCTCACCAACACTTAACTGTTGCCAGCACCTTGGTTACAGGTATCCTAGAGTGTGTGAAGCAGTACCCACACAAGTTTAAAAATCAAATGAGAGAGTGACCCAGGGCTGAAACAGGACTGAAACAGATCAAAGTGCCACCTTAATTTTTGATATACCAGAGGAGAGGATTAGCTGAGAATCCAGTAGGTCTGCTAATGCTTCACCCTTGAGGTGGCTACACTTACCAACCCAGGGGTAGACAACATGGAACAACAAACCCCCACCACCAACACACACACACACACACACACACACACACACACACACCCTGGGCTGCCACTGTGCAACTTAAGAGTGTGGAAAAGTACAGAAATTGTGCTCTTACTATAAGGAAATGGACACCATGAAAGACAGGAATAAGAACTACACAGACATACCCAACTCCTTCCCATCAGTTGAACTGCTCCTCCTTCTAGGGTGGGAGTGAGCAAGGGGACAGGAAGAAGCCAGAGTGAGTAAACAGAGCCAGGAAAGGGCCTTTTCCCCACCCAGTAATGATAAAGAGTAATAACATAGAGGGAAGCGGGGATAGGAGTCCAGCATCAATCTGTTGAGGCTCACATTGCTGGCCAGCTGATAGTTCTTTTCATCAGCAGAATTGAAACCAAAGTATTAGTAAGTGCTCAAAGTTATTGGTTCACGTAACAGGGACTTAATAGAAATACGTTAAAGTTGAAAAGTACTTTTACACTCTCATACTGATACCTAATTCTTTTACAAGAACTAAAATGGTAAAAATTAACTCGTTTCTAGTAGGTTCATCAACAAAGTTGATCAACAAATCAACGAAGTTATTTTGCCATATAGTGTGTGTAAAGCACCGTGTAGGAACTCTAACAAAAGCTCTTGCTCTGTGGAAGGCAGAACCAAAGTTCTTCCATATTCATACTGATGCCTGGCATCTATTCTATCCTGACTACTTAATTTGTTTACCTCTCCAGTTCCTATCTTTGCTTCACAAGGAAAGAAGTCCTTATACCCCACTTTTGTCCAATAAAAATAAAAGCCTAAGACATTGGTCTTTCTTAGCAAAAAGTGGGAACTAGGTAGAGGCTTGGTAGTGGTGAAGCAGGAACTAGACAAGCTTCTCCAAGGGGGGATTCATCATTCTATCTGAAACTAATTTCCAGAATATTTTAAATGTCCACATTTATATTGAAGGTCAAGGCCAAATAAGCTTTGTATTCTTTCCATTTCTTTCCAAGTAATTCTTTCCAATGTGTGTGTGTGTGTGTGTGTGTGTGTGTGTGTGTATACATATACTTTTGTCTAAATAGTTTGAAGCCTTTGGAAGAAAAGTTGCACACTGGGTTGAAACAGGTTTAATGAACCTAATCATCTTTACATGTTAATTTCCTTCACTGGTACTCTGTGAAACAAAGAAAACAAAGATTTTCTTAACATGTAAGGCAATGTGAAGTTTAAAAAGAAAGTTTTAAAAACCATGTGTAATTGTAGTGGGAGTGTGGTGGATCTAAATAAACTTTCAAAAAGAAAAACTATCAGTATGTACCAAAAGCCTTTAAAGAAAAGTACCAATTCTTTGACACAGAAAATCCCATTCTCAGAATTAATTCTTAAGCAATTATTAAAGACGTGCTCAACATGTATCAGGAGGGCCTTTCCTTATAATTATTTGTATAGTGAAAGTTTGGGAACAATCTAAATGTCTATTACTATGGGATTTCAAAATAAATTATGGCAAATTAATAGGAAAGAATATGACGTATTTTTAGAAATAAAAGTCTAGAGGATTATTTAATATGCTGAAATGTTTATAATGTTACTAGCTTTCTTAAAAATTCTGCTTCAAGGGGGCACCTGGGTGGCTCAGTTGGCTAAGCGTCGGACTTTAGTTCAGGTCATGATCTCACAGTTCGCAAGTTTGAGCCCTGCATTGGGCTCTGTGCTGACAGCTTAAAGCCTGGAGCCTGCAGATTCTGTGTGTGTGTGTGTGTGTGTGTGTGTGTGTGTGTGTGTGTGTGTCTGCCCTTTCCCTGTTTGTGCTCCCTCTCTCTCTCTCTCTCTCTCTTGCTCTCTCTCTCCCAAAAAGAAATAAAAACTTAAAAAATTTTTTTATTTAATTCTGCTTCAAGATAGTGCACCATGTCAACTCAGTTTCTGGGGTATATATGTAAATATAGACACATAAAAAACAGACTGTTATGCTTAATTCATTATATCGGGAGAAAATAAGTTTGGAAATGTGATCTGTTTGGAGAAAATGAGGCATAAATAAGAGAAAAGCAATGAAAACGAAAACAAACTGCAGTAAACACTTCCTTTGCCAGAGTTTAAATGCCCTTTCTTTTAAATTCTAGTTATAACTGATATGAGATTCGATGTGTCTTGTTGATGACAAGGCTTCCTTTTGGGACCTCTAATAACCTCTGGAGGCCAATTAGCTACTCCGATTCTAAAAAAAAAAACTGACTGAACTTGTTAGTGAGAAGTTTGACTCAGGTTACTGTGGCCTGGAAAGGTGGCTCCTTTGCTGAGTTCATAAAGTTCTCATGCAATCTTCTCTACTCCAGACTCATGATTCAGCATCTGCAGTGCTCGGGGCCCTGGCACAGCTGACGGAAGCTTCGGTTTGTACAAATGCCAGAAAGCACCGTTCCCGTGCTTGATTTAGCATTTCTGCTTGCTTTCCACAGCATTAACTTTTAGGGAGATTCAACAACCCCCAAGATGAAGCCTCAGGCAAGAACTGACAGAATAGTAAGAATAATAACTGAAGTCCTTAATCTGCGACATAAAATTCAGAGGTTTAAAACACACATCAAATTACAAATGTGCCCACTTAATCGCACAGTTGTAAATCTTGAGAAATTCCATAACCCCCTGGGCAGTGTTTACAATTAAGGTCACCCACAAATATTTGCTGAGAGGCTGTCACACTGGAAAAACCCAGTTCTTGCTGTACAACCCAGCAAGCCCACACATAAAAGGCCCACTTCTGCGCCAATACTCATTAGCAATATGGCGGGGGGGGGGGAAGGAATCCAGTGTTTCCCACTATATTTTCTTTCCCTATTTCCTCTCCTGTACCTGTGGTATCCACCCTGCAGACACTGCTTAGGCTCAGTGGCACTCCGTAGACTTCCTACAAATCAGAGTCTCTGAATGTAGCCATTCCAGGGATATTCATCCTGACTGGTGGAGATGACTGTCTTCCTTACATACAAATAACCTCATTTTAATCTAAACCTGCTTGCTCCTTATTGACATTCTGTTAAGAGAACGGTTAAACTCCAACTAAGGAAATCAAGTACCCAATTACCTTTGTATTACAATGCATGGGGGCCTTGAGTAGGTTGATTTGTCTTCTTTCGGCCTCAATTTCTTGCTTTGCACAACAGAAACAATAATATCCATCTCCCAAAACTGTTGTGAAGGTTAAGAGGGAGAGTGTTCCCTGAATCTCCCTTCCCCAACCTGACCTCTAACCTTCTTGGGCACCAAAGTCACTTGGACTGAAGAGCCATTCTAGTAGTCCATCCAGTCTTATGATTCAGATTCTGTGACCATGAGTTGGTTGTCTACTCCTTGAAGGTATTGATATGGAACTGTATAGCTCTCCATACCATCCACTGACAGAAGTTAACAGTATGTATAACCAAAACAATAATTATATCTTTATGGGCCTGAATCCACAGAATCTCCAATGTTATCTCAAACATTTGTAAGTCTTAACAAATTTATCCTAAACTTATTTGAAATTTAAAAATAGTACCCTTGTACAAGAGAACAGATAATTTTATTGAGATAGACATCAAAACGATGCAGTGTGCAATGAACAATCCTATGATTGAGTATATTTATGTTACAGGATTCCCATGTTATTAACCATACCTTAGAGTACTGTGGTTTCCCATTTTCATAGTGGATCTCCACATAATCAGAAGACAGCAAACCACTACAAAGGAAAGAAAATAGAGTGATTTCTGCATCTAAGACACTTGGAGGTTTAAAAATAATCAGCTCAATAGACGTCTGCAAGTAGCCTATAAACCACAAAGAGCTGCAGTCCACAATAAGAACAGGTTCTCATCAAAAGCCTCGATTGTTATCCAGGAACAAATCATTCCTCAATCTGTTTACAAAGACAAAATATAGATAACATAAGAATGAATTCTTTTTATTCACATGATGCATCATTTGACTGATAGGTTCATTGATATGGAACAAACAGAAAAAGCCAGTAACAGGAGGAGACAGACCCTATAAAAATCCCACAATTATGCTCTAAATAACTGGAATCTCAAAACATAATCACTGAGGAAAAGTATAGAGTAAAAATATTTTAGGCTTTTCAGGCCACATAGTCTCCGTCACAACTACTCAACTCCTCTGAGTTAGCACAAAACCAGACACAGGCAATGTAAACAAATGAGCATAGCTGTATTCCAACAAGACTCCATTTATGCACACTGAAATATGAATTTCACACAATTTTCATGTGTCATGAAATTGTTTCTTCTTTAACTTTTTTTAACCATTTAAAAATGCAAAAAAAAAAAAAACATTCTTAGCTTGAGGACTGTACAAAAACAGGTATGCTAGATGTGGCCTACGGGCCATAGTTTGCCAACCCCTAGAATAAAATGACAGTTAACAACATAGACTTTGAATCGGGCAAAGCAGGATTTAAAGCCTAGCTCGGCCCCATATTGGTGGTGTGACCACGGGCAAGTTACCCACCTCAGCCTTTCCATGAGTCAAATGGAGGCGACAGAGAGTACGAACCTCATGGGATGTTGGAGAGTTAATGAAAGCACATGCATGGCTTAGCCCAGAGCTCAGCACCAAGTACGTGCCCAGCGATGAGCTCTGAGGCCATCACTGCTTTTATTTCAATTCAGCTTCTTCAAACACATTTCTCCCTACACATGTGGGGAATGCAAAATACGAGCCTCGCAAAGAGCACGGCACCATTAGGGCATCCGGGTTCCTCTCTGGGCTCTGCGACTACAAATGCTGATGACAAATGATGACTCACATGTGCTGACCACTCACTATGTTCGGGCACTGCACAAGGGCTATAAAGAGTCCAATTCATTTCATCCGAATGGTAAGTGGAGGACAAAAGTAGGCTCTACCATGTATGAGCCAGATGTGTGCCCTAATTTGAGGCCTCCACTTGCTTTTCTGCAAAAGGATGGGCTGGAGTAGATGATTCCTCAGGTCCCTTCCTATGCTGACATTCTATTTTCTATGATTCTGCCTACGTGTAGGTTTTCTTGGTAGGAAGTCTTGACACTACCTCTTTAACAGAAGTATGGAAGAACTCAGTAGTTTTGCATCATTTTGAGAACTGTGCCTGATGCAGTTCTAACATGCCCCAGTGAGGAAGGCTGGAGGCAGCCTGGAGCCAGTCAACAGAGGGGGAGGCCCACATGCGCATCCAGGATAGTCCCCACGTAAGCCGAAGGCCAACCTTTACAACACAGAAATAAGGCAGATGCTGGTACGCTTTTCTACTGAAATTACTAATCAAATGTATATCTACTGATGTTTCTACATTTGAACTAAATTATGGGTACATCTACTCATTCCCTTTTAAAAATCTTGGGGCACCTGGGTGATTCAGTTGGTTGAGCATCTGACTTTGGCTCAGGTCACGATCTCACAGTTCGTGAGTTCAAGCCCCACGTCGGGCTCTCTGCTGTCAGTGCAGAGCTGTCTTTGGAGCCTCTGCCTCCCTCTCTCTCCCCCTCTCCCACTCGAGCTCATTCTCTCTCTCAAAAATAAACTTTTTTTTTATTAAATCTAAGTAGGAGTCAATGTAAGGACATCTTAACTCTATGTACTTAAAAATACCTGGCAGGGTGTAGAAACTTCTTTCATATCTAGTTAATTAAGTCAGCTACCGGCACTGTGAATATACATAAACAAGGCTATTGATGGTAACATTTCTCTGAGGAGGCAGAGGGGCTTCACTAACTACCCTCTAATTATCTCTCTCTATAGGTAATGCATTATTTTCAAGATTCTCAACCACACAATCACTGAAGCATGTCTAAGAGTTGAAAACAAAGTTATTTGCTTGTGATGACAAAGGTATGCTAACCATTGATTGCCAAATCTGATAAAGGTCACTTTTTTTTTTAATCCTTACTTTTGAAAGAGACAGAGAGACAAAGCATGAGCAGGGGAGGGGTAGAGAGAGAGGAAGACACAGAATCTGAAGCAGGTTCCAGGCTCTGAGCTGTCAGCACAGAGCCCGACATGGGGTTCGAACTCACGAACCATGAGATCATGACCTGAGCCGAAGTCGGTTGCTTAACCGACTTAGCCTCTCAGGTGCCCCTGATAAAGATCACTTTAATTATCCTATTTACCCCTTTTGAAGGGCTTTTCCCTCACTGTGGACATCTAACATCTCCTGCCTTTGAGAGTCTCAAAAAAGAAAAAAAGAGACTTCTAGAGGGGCCTGTGACAGACACTGAGCTGAGCGTAACACCATACGCTCCTGTCACCGCACCATTTTACTCTCCACCTCCTATAAAAAGCACCACCTTCCCATCTGCTCCATCCTTTCTTCCTGTCTGATCACGGCACTCTCCCTTAACACTGTTTCTGTCACTCAACGAGTCATCTCTAGCACGTGGCATAATCCCTAGCACATGGTAGGCCCTTAACCGACACCTGCTGAGTAATCAAACATCTGCCAACGTCTACTATGTGCCAGGCCCACACTACGGGCTGGGAGGCTGAGATGAAGAACGCAACTCTCTGAAATTGCCACTAAACAAAATCAGCACAAATGTATGAGATTAGTCGTCTCACCCTAAATATTATCTGTAATCTCCCTAAAAGTGAATTAACAACCAAATGTAATCTGATCATAAGCCTTTTTTAAAATTATTATTTTTTTTTTCAACGTGTATTTATTTTTGGGACAGAGAGAGACAGAGCATGAACGGGGGAGGGGCAGAGAGAGAGGGAGACACAGAATCGGAAACAGCCTCCAGGCTCTGAGCCATCAGCCCAGAGCCTGACACGGGGCTCGAACTCACGGACCGCGAGATCGTGACCTGGCTGAAGTCGGACGCTTAACCGACTGCGCCACCCAGGCACCCCTCAAAATTATTTTTAATGTTTATTTATTTATTTGAGAGAGAGAGAGACAGAGAGCACGAGCAAGCAGGGGAGGGGTAGAGAGAGAGGGAGACAGAATCCCAAGCAGGGTCCATGCTATCAGCACAGAGCCTGATGTGGGGCTCAAACCTACGAATCACAAGATCATGAGCTGAGCCGACACCAAGAGCCGGACGCTTAACCAAATGAGCCACCCAGACGTCCCTGATTGTAACAGTTTTAAAGTAATTTTGAAGTAAGATCTTTCAGCTGGACAAGTAACACTGGAAAGAAGAAATGAATAATTAAGCATGCAGCAGTGTGTCCCCAGCCCCACCCAGCAGAGAAAGAGCAGGTAATCTCAAGCTCTGGACGCCTAAGGATGAGTTGTCCTGCAGTCCCTGCTTGCAGATGCCCTTCAAGGCATTTCCCCCACCTCTGCTTCTCCTGGTTGCCCCAGTAGAATGTCCTGTGGAATCAGAATGTTCTCACCTGCCAATGCTAATCTACATGGCAATTGTGGTCCCAAGCATAAATGGTCATTTTGCTTTGTCAGTCAGCCAGTGGGGTGCTTAATTACTCGCAGAAACCGATAAAAGGGAGTTTTGGAACACCCTAAATTCTGAAATAAACATCCTTTTCTAATCATTTAAGTTACAGAAAAACTATATACGATGGCTACTACAATGCTTTTCATGACAGTTATCTGGTGAAAGACGGATGATCCTTGGAAGTAAAGGGATAAATGCAGGACGAAGTTCAAAGCAAGGTGGAAAAGAGCAGAACTGGAATACGGAAATTCTCTTTAACCCCCTCACTCTGCACCTTTGTGGTCAATCTGTATGACAGAGGTAGCAAAAACAACATGAACTCTAGAGACAGACAGAATGTGATTTTACTCAAATACGAAGGACAAGGGTGAGCACCTTGAAGATCCTGAACTCTAAGAGCAGGAGAATGGTAAGACTATTAAAACAGGGCACGCGAGCTAAGAATCAGACTAGTGAAGGGAGCTGTGGTAGAAATAATGCCATGTAGCCACCATATCCCATTTCATTTTCCCCTTCCTGGCACAGTAAGACTATATTTCAAAGTTTCTCCAGCAGTGAGGCTGAGGCCAAGAGACTGAATTATGGCTCATAAGAGAGAACAGGAAGTGAGGTCTACGCCTCTGGTGTGGCCATTACATTCCATGCAGGATTATCCAAAATCTCTCTTCCATGGCAGCTCTGGAAGCCACATGCCCCAGATGGCCTAGCTGTGAGATGGGTGCAGCCTAGGTTCCTACATCCTGACCTGGAGAAACGCTTCCTAGGAAAGCCACTCAACTTGTATTAGACCATAACGTGTGGGTAAGAGACAACATTTTACAGTGTTAAATCCCAGATTTCATCTTTATTACAGAAACATGGCCTCAACTATCCTAATTCCAAAATTTGTCACAAAGAAATATTTAGAAATTTAACGTGTAAAGAATTTCAGAATCATCAGCAAATCGACAAAGAAGGCTTCTGTAAGATCTAAGCATTGGAAATTCAAACCAAGAGAGAACTATGCCTTGGGGAGAGTCCTCAGGTTTGAGATTTACATGTCTAATGAAAGTAGGCACACGAATAATCAAGTGATCAAAACTCCCAAAGGTTTATATCTTCCAGTACAGGGAGGCTCATTATGGAGAAGCCAAGGATCCAGTAACTGGAAAAGTTAGCTACCAGGCATCCCTAGAGCCTAAAAATCTTACTAACCAAGACTGGTAGATAACTCCTAGGTTGTTTTTGGAAAATAACTTGAATCCCTTACTTTAAAGAAAGAATCCTATGCTTTCTTTTGGGTGACTCTGTCAGGAAAGGCTAAGTAGGCTAATCAAGCAAATTGCATTGTTCAGAGTGAGACAATGTAAAGGTCAGTGCCTTGGGCTATAAGGAAAAATGCCAGGAAAGACAAACACTGGACCACAAGGAAACCATCTGGTCAACATGAATAAGAATAATTTACTTCCTTATTAAAAAAAAAAAAAAGTCAAGCTATCAGTCTCTAGAAGCCCAGTTCTGAAGTCTACATTCACTGAAATTACTGTGTTGAGCCCTCAGAGTGTATACCTCTGATTAAAATATTGTGTGGGTTGCTAGGAGCAGAATACATTCTTCTGAAGGGACCTAGAGGCCAATAGGGCATTCCTTCACCATCAGAGCTAGGGAAAAGTCAGGAAGAAAAGAGCAAGCACCAAAGCTTAACAACTGGATGGTCATATAATTTATCATCCAAAACAGGCCATCTTGGAAGGTCAGGCTAGTCTAGGAAATGAAAAATACCTTAAAGCTGAGATGCTATTTAAGCAAGAAGTCTGTGAGTATGTCTCTTTCCCAGTTGCTTTTGACCTCTGTGACTATGTTTCATATGGCCACTGTTTGAGGACAACCTTGGGCAGTCCCCTTAGACTCTCTCTCTGAGTGTATAACATTAGGAGGTAGGTACTTGGAGAGGAGTCAGCAGTCCAAGATGCAGAAGCCAGAGAACTATGAATCCAGATTCACTGCAGTAGCAGACACGTCAGGCCTTGACTAGCCACGCTCCTTGTCACACGATGTCTTTGTTCTTAAGTGAACGGTAGCATAAATATTTTAATTTAGTTCTTAGTGGTGAAACTCATAAGTTACTTGCATAGGGATTCAAAGCTGGGACTGGAACAGAAGTCAACGTTTATGTGAGCAAAAGAATAAAAAATTAAATTGTGTCTAGGAAAAAAGACTGCCACTAATGTCCACTCTCATAATGTGGACATAATTCACTCGCCTGATGACCTTCTGTTTGACAGTGCTTAGCTTCTCAATACTGGAAGCCCTGATCATCTCAAATGGCCCTTGACAGAGTCACTGGCAAAGTCTCCTGCCACCCTCTCCACCAGGCCCCACATTCATTCATTCAATAACAAACGCTGGTCACTATGGAGATTCGCAACCTCATGGGGCTTCAAGCATATAACAGCAATGTACAATCAAGCACCATGCCTGTCCCCTGTTTACACTAGAAGCTTCTCTTTTTTCCTTTTATACACGTACATATTTTTAATTCGTCAAATAATTACTATTTGTATAGTAATTTGTACCTTGTATAAGGTACTATAACTTGTGATGAAGAGAGACATAGAATTTAACCTCAGTACATTCATACAGGCATAAGCCTATGACCTTAGAATTATCTTTCTGTCCTTCTATCACTTTCCTTTTTTGAAAATAATAGGCTTAAAAGTCAAATGATCTTTCAGTCACCACTTTTCTCAGGTTTTAGGAAAAAGTTACTCATCCCACCTACAATAATTTTTATACCAAAAGTGTTTCAGCTAGAAAATATATAATCCCTTGAGTGTAAACAATACAATAAGACTTTGAAGCTGTGCTGAAGGATTGTAGGCATGAAGAGGTTGGAATTTAAGAGTGTAGAAATGCTATGTTAAGTGGGGAAAAGTAATTACAGATTGAATAGAAGCTTTGTGTTAAGTCAAACAAAGACGGCCTGCCAGGCGAGGGCTGGGAATGTGGGCATATTTCATAGGAACAGAGCTGCAGGTGGAGAAAACTCAGCATAAGCAGGATGGAGGGAGTGTAAACCTCTTTGAGGGTCACAACAGGAATTTAATGAGTTATTAAGTAGCATGAGAGGTTGCAGCTGAAATTTCAATGTGGAGGCACTCTTGCAACTCATAGGTGATGGCCCCATGCACCATAATACAGATAAGAACACCCTAGTCTAATATAACAGGAGACACAAGCAGCGCTGCAAGTTAATAGATAGGGAAGTAGACAAAGGAGGAGCTAGGGGAAAAAGGAGGAAGGAACTCGAGGGGATGTGAAAGCTGGTGACCACCACCCAAGCTGGCTTGATCAGCCAAGGAGAGTAGCCAATTAAGAGTTCCCTTCTGAAAAGGTGGCATCAACAGACATCTTTAATTAAGTAAAAATGAAAGATGTTTAATTTTTCTTCCTCGGCTTTGAAGTCAGACCATATGAAGTGGCTAACATTCCTAGCTGTGGCTGCCAATACCTCTGCAAGTGCACACCAGTAATTCTGAGATTCCTCTGTAGCAGAACTCTGGGTATTCTCATCTATGTGATTTGACCCCCACATATCATGAAACAAAAAAGATTTTTAAACACAGGGAAAACTGAATCCAAATAAAAATGCCATACCTTTTGAACACAATTACACATAACTGAAATGCTTTGATGCACAAATTTAAAGCTAACAGTGAATATTGTCGTGTGTTGAATATTGCTAACGTGGGTGCTCTTCTGATATGCCCAACATTTCTTTTTACAACCATTAAATTTGGCACAACACACATCATAGAGAATGGATATCGACCTGTCACCCACCCCTTGACCTCCCATAACCTTGTCCAGGACAGACAGCTCTCCGCCAAGTCTAATTCTTGCCACGCCCTAAGACAAGAATTCCCTACTTCTATTTTTCATTTTATCAGGAAAACTGCACATTTGTGTACATAGTGTTCCATTCTTTCCAAGTATACATGAAATGGTAAAAAGAATAAAAAAAGAAACCAATGGAAAATCTATCAGAAATAGTAAGAGTTAAACAAGGTAGGTGCTTACAAGATAAATATGCAAAAATAAAGTACAGTTTTTATGTGCACCAGCAAAAACCACCTAGAAGTAGTCTAGGGAGAAAGTTTCTACCAACAATGACAAAAACAGAAACAAATCTCATAGATGTGTTATATATGTAGATACATAAACATAAATGTACACATGTATAGACGTACATATACCTTATAACTTTAATGTTAATTCTAAACAAAATTTGATAAGTTTTTATAACTTGACAAAATTATTCCCAAGTTCATCTCAAAACACAAATGTTTATGACCACCCAATCATTTTCCTTAAAAGCAGAGTTACAATAGGATATTACTATTATATTACGTACATTAATATTGTAATAAGCAACATACAGAGCACTTACCTGGTAAGACAGATGGCCCAAAGGGCGGGAAAGAAAGTTCAGAAAGAAATTCAAGTTCATACCAAAAACCTTATGTATTAAAATAATGGCATTTTAAATTGGTAAAAGAGAGAATAAAGAATAAATATATATGAGACAAGTGATTTAACACTTTGGGAAAAGTCAGATCCCTAATCATATCTTACACCAAACTAAAAATATATGCATTAAAGATATATATGTTTTAAAATAAAGCCATAAATTTGATATAAAAATACAGCTGAATGTTAGGAAGAGAGACCTTTTGAAGCATTATATTAAACACAGAATTATAAAGAACAATAGATATGACTACAAAAAACTTTTTAACTTACAGGAGTTAAAAAAAATCCATGAACAAAATTTCAAGGAAAACTAAGAAAAAACATTCCCAAAATACATGAAAAACAAAGGATTGCCATAATTAACACAAGAAGCCAAAATGAAAACCAATAAAAACAGAAAAACAATTCAATAGAAAATGGGCAAAGGATGTGGGCAGGAGATTCACAAAATAAAATGTGCAAAATGCAATTCACGAGAAAAAGAAAATGAGAAATACTAATGACCCTCAATTACACACAAATGCACAACTGCACTAGTAATAAAAGACCTGTAAATTAAAATAACCGTAAGAGACCAATTTTTCCCTTCGGTTTACAAAGTAGAAATGAATAGTAGCAGCCAGAGCTGGCAAGAGTGTAGAGGAGCCCTCCACGCATTACTGTTGGGAACCTGGATTAGTATGCCTTGCTGGGACAATTTGGCAACAGTTATCAAAGTCCAAAAAACATATTCTTTTAAATCCATAACTTTTTATAATCTCATAAGTGCTACTTATAAAGGTTTCCTGAGGAGGGGAGCCTGGGTGGCTCAGTCGGTTGGGCATCTGACTTCAGCTCAGGTCATGATCTCACAGTTCCTGGGTTCGAGCTGCGCGTCCAGCCAGCTCTGTGCTGACAGCTCGGAGCCTGGAGCCTGCTTTGGATTCTGTCTCCCTCTCTCTGTGCTTCCCCCGCTCATACTCTGTCTCTGTCTCTTTCTCTTTCTCAAAAGTAATAAAATAAACATTAAAAAAAATTTTAATATGAAATTTATTGTCAAGTTAGTTTCCATACAACACCCAGTGCTCATCCCAACAGGTGCCCTCCTCAACGCCCACCACCCACCCTCCCTTCCCTCCCACCCCCCATCAACCCTCAGTTTATTCTCAGTTTTTAAGAGTCTCTTATGGTTTGGCTCCCTCCCTCTCTAACTTTTTTTTTTTCCTTCCCCTCCCCCATGGTCTTCTGTCAAGTTTCTCAGGATCCACATAGGAGTGAAGACATATGGAATCTGTCCTTCTCTGTATGACTTATTTCACTTAGCATAACACTCTCCACTTCCACCCACGTTGCTACAAAAGGCCATATTTCATTCTTTCTCACTGCCACATAGTACTCCATTGTGTATATAAACCACAATTTCTTTATCCATTCATCAGTTGATGGACATTTAGGCTCTGTCCGCAATTTGGCTATTGTTGAGAGTGCTGCTATAAACATTGGGGTACAAATGCCCCTATGCATCAGTACTCCTGTATCCCTTGGGTCAATTCCTAGCAGTGCTATTGCTGGGTCATAGGGTAGATCTATTTTTAATTTTTCCAGGAACCTCCACACTGTTTTCCAGAGCGGCTGCACCAGTTTGCATTCCCACCAACAGTGCAAGAGGGTTCCCGTTTCTCCACATCCTCGCCAGCATCTATAGTCTCCTGATTTGTTCATTTTAGCCACTCTGACCCGCATGAGGTGGTATCTCAGTGTGGTTTTGATTTGTATTTTCTGGACACTGAATTTTGAATTTCATATTCTTTTCCTTTTTTTTAATTTTTTTTTAACATTTATTTGTTATTGAAAGAGAGAGACAGAACGTGAGCAGGGGAGGGGCAGAGAGAGAGGGAGACGCAGAATCCAAAGCAGGCTCCAGGCTCTGAGCTGTCAGCCCAGAGCCCAACACGGGGCTCAAACTCACAACCCGCGAGATCATGACCTGAGCCGAAGTCAGTCACCTAACCGACTGAGCCACTCAGGCGCCCCAATTTCATATTCTTTTCACATGTCATGAAATATTCTTCTTTAGATTTTTTCAACTATTTAAAAATGTAAAAACTCAGGAGCACCTGGGTGGCTCAGTCAGTTGAGCATCGCACTTTGGCTCAGGTCAAATTTTTTAAAGGTTTCCTGAAGAAATAACTGATAAGAGCAAACACACATACACATACACACACACAGACAAAAAAAAAAAAAAACACTAACACACATATGATGATTCTCTGATGATGCTGTACCTATGAGTCGGTTTACATGTGCTTTTACAGACAATTGGAAAGATGTTTACAACATTGTTCAGTGAAAAAAGCAAATGAAAGAATATTACATTTGGTAACTTTTTAAAAGTTATGTTTACATAAAGAAAAAAAATCTGCAACATATACACAGCCAAATGTAACAGTGAGCTATTGTTTTCTGTAGAACTTTGAATAGTTTTTATTTTCTTTTGCTTACCCGTTAATTCCTAAAGCTTTTACAATGAATATATTTCACCTTTTAAAATAAGAAACCACAATACAAGCTATATTTTTTAAAAGAAGAGAAACATGGGGCACCTGGTGGCTCAGTCAGTTAAGCATCCAACTTGGGTTCAGGTCATGATCTCATGGATCATGAGTTTGAGCCCTACATCGGGCTCTGTGCTGACAGCTCAGAGCCTGGAGCCTGCTTCGGATTCTATGTTTCCTTCTCTCTCTGCCCCTCCCCTGCTTGTGCTATCTCTGTCTCTCAAAAATAAATAGACATTTTTAAAAAATTAAAAGAAGAAAAACATAGCTCCTTTAGGAAGAAATTAATTAATGGCTAATTTTAGGCCCAGGAAAGGAAAAGAATCACAGACACAGGCAATGCGACCAACAGCCTGTTCTATCACTCAGAGGGCAGGGGCCATGTTGTCTGCCTCTGTCCCCCTCAACTCAATGTTCCTGACATTCCCTTAACACCTGGAGGTTGTCCATGCTACAGGGAGTGGGTGAGGACAGAAAGAGAAACCAACACAGTCCATTTCCTCGAGGTGTTTATAATCTCCTACCAAAATAAGACAAGGTCGCAGGTACCCCAGTATTAATAACAAAGCATCAAGCTGCCCTCAGAGAGGAAATGCATTTCAACTAAGATGATCGGGAACTTTTCTGTAAGAAAGAAAGGCCAGGGCAGGTTCGTGACAAAATACGCTCTGGGAAATATAGGCAGGAAAGAGCAGGTCAGATAGACAAAGGGACCAGGGTGTGCAGACAGGGAGGCATATTCAGGAAGCAGCTAAAAGCCCAGTTGGGCCAGGGCATCAGTCATAGTGGCAGTGATGTTAAAAAGACAGATTTGGGCTCAGGCAATACACCGGTTTAAGCAAGGAGCTGTAACCTGGAAAAAGAAAGGCACTTTAGCATCAGGAACTCGGAACTTGGACGACCACGCTCTGCTTTCTGTCAGACCTGAAAACGTGCAGTATGCTCTGTGTCCTCAGAAGCTGTAAAGACTTTCGGGCCTGAGAAGGGCTGAACACCGATAAGTTTCTTTTACTGGGTCAATTAGAGCCATCTGCAAAGTAATTAATGTTAGCAGCAGGAGAGAACAGCAAGAGACCGGCAGAAACACTAAGAAAAGGCCTTCCACATATGAAAACCTGTAGCTTTAACTTTCCTTCACTCATTCAATTAATGGCTCAAGACCCAGTGAGAAACAAAACAGAGAAGGGTCAAACAAAAGATCAACAAAGGCTATTTAATATTTACTTAAATGTTTCCATTTCTTTAAACATTTTTACCGTAAATTATAGATTTTTGTCCTCAAATCTACTATGCAAATGCTAGTGTGAACTCTGCAATTTTATGTTCTTTTTATTTATTTATTTTTATTGTTTTTATTTACTTTTGAGAGAGAGAAATACAGAGTGCAAGCAGGGGACTGGCAGAGAGAGAAGGAGACACGGAATCCCAAGCAAGCTCCAGGCTCTGAGCCGTCAGCACAGAGCGTGATGCAGGGCTTGAACTCCCGAACCGTGAGATTATGACCCGAGCCGAAGTTGGACGCTTAACCAACTGAGCCACCCAGGTGCCCCTATTCTTTTAATAGTTAAAGAAGAGTAAGATTTTTGTAGAATAGCCAGAAGGATCTTTTGTATGCTTTCCTCTTCTCTTCTTCCCCTATGTGGGAGAAGTCTAATCCTTTCTCTCACCGGTACTGCCCCAACCAGAGCCTGGAGAGCGTCTGCTGGCTAAACCGAGACCTAAGGCCCCAGACTGACAGACGACAAGGCTGCACAACCCAGTAAAGGAAATGGCATTCAAAATGGTCATCCCTGATTTCTCTGTCCTAAGCAGAAAACAGGATTCTATGAAATTATGGGATACTTCATACATACAACACAGGGATGTTTAGAAATGGCAACCACTGTCCTTTCTAAATATTATATATGTTTAAGAAACTATCACAATGTAGCAATGAGAAACATACTTCTGCAGGAATATCAAACCAATAGGCGAGATAGGAATACAAAATAGCGAAAAGAAGAGAAAGAGGGAAGAAGAGGAGAACTTTGAGGAGAACTTTTTAAGGGTTTCTTCAAGTACAAAATTACTATTATACAAAATAGCACCCATTTTTTAAATTACCACTTATAAAAATGACCTTCAAATTCATTCCACATTTCATGGCATCAAAAAATGATCCACTGGGCCTTTGATTACTAAAAAAAAAATCATGAGTTTCTGAAGCCCAGCTAATTTCTTTAGCCAGAGAATTTTTCATACTTCCAAATTATGTACTATTTCAACATAATTGCAAAATACAGACCTCTGAAAAGTACAGAATTTATCAGGAAAACTATTCGTGTTGTAGCTTCTTTGGAAAGGGATTGCTTTAAAATGGTGTGAACTTTCAGATTCAGTGTAGGTCATTACAGAGCTAACTTGGTCTTGTTTACTTTGCTTACCGTTGTATCCTCAGTTATGAAAGAATGCCTGAACTAAACGAGCACCCAGATGTATTTGTTGGTTGAATGAATTAATGTCAATTAAAGAAGGAATAGGTAAACAGAAATCAAGAGGTCCGGTTCCTGGCCTGGATATGACACTGATTGTCTCTGAGACCTTGGAGAAGTCCCTAATATTGTGCAACAATAATATTGAGGACCTATACTGTATAAGTTTTCTTACAAATAACAAGAACACTGGGTTATAGGATCTCTAAGGACACTTCGGTGGCTAAGTTGAGCATCCAACTCTTGATTTCGGCTCAGGTGGTAATCCCAGGGTTGTGGGATCAAGCCCTGTATCTGGCTCCGTGCTGAGTGTGGAGCCTGCTTGGGATTCTTTCTCTCTCTCTCTCAATCTCTCTCTCTCTCTCTCTCTCTCTCTCCCTCCCTCTGCCCCTCTCCCCTGCTTGCATATGCTCTCTAAATAAATAAATCAATAAATAAGTAATAAAATAGTGAATGACTACTATTATCTCCTACCCTAAAAATATACCTGTGCTAAGCTGGAAGTTAGGGGCTGGTAACGCACATAGCTTGTCTATTCAGTACACGCTTTGTGAAATAATCAACTGTCAATATACTGGAATGACTTCGGCCAACATTTTGGAGAATGGTGCTAAAAGAAAAGCTCCATCCATGTTCCATATGTACTGCAAAAAGCCACTTTATAGTTTTTTTCTTATTCTACATATTTCCATGTACCTCAACCAAAAAAGAACAAACACCTCCCTTTCCAAGATGTAAAGTGATAAACTCCCTCTACAGATTGAATTAATAATGAACGAAAAACTTATACATAAAAACTAATCTAAGAGCTAATATTTAAGAACTGCTGAAGCTATATCTATATTAATACTAACCTATTTAAGCAGTGTGTTAAAAAATCAGATAAGAATTATAAAACCATTACTTGATTGTAACTAAAAATATCTCAAAGACTTAAAGTCGTACTAACATGCGTTATCATAAAGATACTGAAGATCAAAGATAACAGGGAAAAATAAGTATTTATCCTGCTTGGGAGCTAATGATAAGCAAATCTGATGGCATTTCACGTCACTTTAAAAGACACATATAAAATCATGACTACAGGTGAATCCTTTAATCTATACCAGTCTAATTATACAGTCTGGACATTTTGCATAATGCTAAAACTGAATTTTTATCTTTTAAAAGTACTCAAATCATTAACTATTGGCACTTGATTCTCTAAATATATGTCTTAAGTCATTTAAAATAATTTGTAGGCAGACACATTCTTTCTATTTTAATGTATATAGTGTGCTGGTGCTAAAATCAAATCAGTGGTGGTAAAAAAAAAAAAAAAGCAGAACAACAGATATCTAAAACAGCAGAGTTTCAAGCCAATTTCTATAAATGGGCTTTTCCTCTAGCCAGAAAACTTTCATTAAATCCAATCTTAAAATTTTAAGTCCATGTAGACAATCTTACCCACATTCACAATTAAAGTGCCTCTCAATGTTTGGATCAAAAGCAAAACCTTCATAAGATTCTAGAAGCAGCCAAATCCCAGAGAGACTGACACAGAAAAAAGGAGAAACTATTCTATTTAGGTCCTTTCAGAGATGCTATTTTTAGTTTAATCTTAAAACCAGACATTTTTAGAACCCTGGTGAAAATTCTAACAATTAACTATGCGATCCATAGTGGTAAATTCACTAAGTATCAACAGTAAGTTCCAGAATCATGAGTTGGAGATGATAGTAAAAAGAAAGATCCTAAGTAAACTGATTCACATCCCAGTTTGGTAACTCACAATGAGAGTAGAAAATGGAGTGGACTATATTCCGAGAAATATCCAGAAGCTAGTAGTCTGGTAGAATCAAAACTCTGGGCCAAGAGAACATTCAGGAGTTGAAACACACAGAGTCTAGAGATCACCAGCATGTGAACACCAGATAGGCAAAGGAGACTCTCCAAACTACCACCCCATAGAAATGACAGGTACCATGTTGTATCCACAGTTCTTGTTATTGTCGCCTACACAGAGGAGGTATCCTAATAAAGTTCTGCTGCTAATGAGTCCACAAGCCAGGAAGCTCAAGAAACAAAAGACAAGATGGCACACCACACTCCAGTCTGAAGAATCCACAGGAACCTGAAGGTCCTACAACCAGAGCTCAGCCCCAAGTAAGGAAGGTGAGGCCTGAGATAACACATGGCAGCAAGAACACTGAGACTTGGGTTACTTTCTGTCTCTATCTTTAGGTAAGTATCCACAAAGTCAAAAACCAGTCCCAAGCAGTAAGTGCATGAAGAGTGGGAATGTATGGTGGAAAGAAGAAAGGATGAGAGCAGGTCTCTTACTATTTCAACCTCTGCCTGGAGCTTTATGAAAGGAGTGTCAGTGTGTGTGTGTGTGTGTGTGTGTGTGTGTGTGTGTGTGTTTGCATCTGTGTGTGTGTATGCACACATAATTTAATGGGCTATCTATAACAAACAAACTGTAAGACATGGAAATGGAGCTAATATGTATCCCCAAAGACCAGGAGTCAATGAGGTAAAAAGAAGTTGTATGCTCTCAAACTGGTAGACCAATACAGGAAATTTCTAACTGCTTCTTATAACATTTGACAAAGGTATGCTGGGTGTCAGTCCACTAAATATTTCATTGCACGTGTTTGACCTCTTCATTTTACTCTAATTCTAATTTCAGTAAGTCAGCATGAATTACTGGACCCTTCCAATATTAATAATCCTTCTTACAATCCCACACAACTTTTTTTATGGAATGCAAGAAATAAACAAGCATCCACATTTTCTTTATTTCTTTATTTTCTTCTGAAAGTTCTATTGTTATTACTTATTATTTACTATTTTGCTGGGTTTGGTTTGGGTTTTGGTTTTTCATAAAAAAAAAAAAAGCACAAAAACAAAAAACAAAAAACCACTCCCAAATCTCTTACACAAGCTTTAGGATGAGAGGTTGCCTGGGTGGAGGGTGGGGATGGAAGAAATGTGTCTGTGAAGAAGCACACAAGGGGCCCCTAAGACATTGGTAATGTCCTGTTTCTCAACCTGCATGGTGAGTATATATGGTTGTCCATTTAACTCTTCCTTAGACTGCAAAAATGTTTCTACTCTTTTACATACAATATTTCATAATTTTAATAAATTAGAGGAAAGTGATCCAAAATATCTACAAGTAATAAAAACAGAAGAGCCCAGTCCAATTCTGACATTAAAAATGTTGAGTATGAGACAAATCAAGCCAGAAATTGACCAAGGAAAAGGCATCTGGAATTAAAAAGCTATCACTACCAAGACCAGAGGGGAAAAGTGTCTAAAGAACATGTGGGAAGTGAAAAGCACAGAGAGAACAAAAGGCAACTTTCTCCTTCCCTAAAATAGCAGGCTTATTAGGCCATTTTTAGACTCCAGTGTTCATGTAGGAGTCCATTTCTATTAAAAGAGTAGAACTTAGAAAGGGAAAAGAAGTTCTTGGAGAATACCAAAGTACAGAAAAGAAAAGTTCCAGAAATACAACCAATGGTAATAGACCAGACAGGATTTGAACTATGACTTTATTACCAAAATATTTAACTCTTGGACTAGACAGCTAATGATGAAAGGCGTGAGACACACAAAATCTTCCTGTGCACTGATTTTCTGTGGAGCTACAGAAGGACAGTGAAGGATGTGCATGGGCGAGGTTAAGGGCAGACCCCACAGAGAGCTGCCATGGCTGATAACTGGTTTCAGAAGAACGTGGTAAGTGATACCATCCCATACCCTTCACTGGAATAATCTACAAATTTAAATTTGATTTTTAAAAAACAAATACTGGTTTTCAATCACCAAAACTACCAGGGCTGGACAAAAAAATCAGTCTTGGTTGGTTTGATAATTATCTTAAAACATATTTGTGAATTCATAATGCCAACAAATGTCTCCTCTTTCTCACTCCCACCTTCTCCTATTATTTAAGAGACTTATTTGCACACAGGAAGGTGGAATTCGTGAGTGATAACACCAGCAGTGGATCTGAGGAAAAGCAAGACCAGTGTTGCAACTATAGCAAGGTACACTCATACAGCACAAGTCACTTCCAGACCTTTTTTTGCTCAACAAGATAAAATCTTTTTCAGAGTTCCTATTTTTTCATCAAGGAAAATATATTACAGTGCTAGAATATTTAGCACATCCAATAATTCTGAAATAGGTTATTCTAGGGTGTTTTCACATGTATGCTCAGAGGGTCAGATCAGTATTATAAATGGCTCTATTTTTATGCACAATTTTAAAAATCCTCAGGCCATCTAATGGCACTTAGCCTTTTTGGATGACTAATAATATCTAAAACGAGAGGATAGTTTTGAGATGACTAATAATTTGAATACGCACACTAAAGTACAATCTAAAATCCGAAAGGATGAGTAAAGTAATAACATAATGAGGATTTTTCCTTTTTTCTGTGCCTTATGCCTGATCATCCTATAACTCTTAACTAAAAAACAATTTTTTTAGTTTGCTTTTAAAAGAATATTAAACAGCTTGTTTTAACAATGAAAGACAATTAGGGGCACCTGAGTGGCTCAATTGGTTAAGTGTCCAACTTCGACTCAGGTCACGATCTTGTGGTTCATGGGTTCAAGCCCCACATCTCAGACGTCTCAGAGCCTGGAGCTTGCTTCAGATTCTGTGTCTCCCTCTTTCTCTCTGCCCCTCCCCTGTCCATGGCCTGTCTCTGTCTCTCTCTCTCTTCTTCTCTCTCTCAAGAATAAACATTAAAATAACAATAAATAAAAATGAAAGGTAATTCTAATTTTTTTATCCCATAACCTCAGATAACAAGCACATGGATATCAGTTCTCTTTAGCTCTTTTATCTGGATTATATCACCCAATTTCACCACAGGTGTCACTGAAGCAATGATCTAAACAGCTCAAACCCCAGTCATCTTCAACTAGCACAGGACAACTCAGTGAAGGTCAACTCAGTGAAGGTTCCTAGTTAATAGATCCTCATTGTTACCAACTCATCCATTCTACAAATCCAAGGGTACTGCCACTATAACAATATCTAAGAGAAATGCGTAATGATCATACTTCCAAGAACTGAAAATGTTTTCTTCCCTCTCATTTTCTGTCTTAAGCCTATCATTGTTTTTCTTTCCCATATCCTATTCCTTACACAGATCATAAACTCCTCATAAATAACAAAAGAAGAATAAAAATTAGAGAAGCAAAAGAAGACTCCACGTTCCCTACAAAGAGAAATGGTCTTAATTTCAAGCTACTAAAAACTATAAAGCTAAATACTGAAAACTCTGAGCCAACGTGTATCCCCCCAGAATCTGAATGGGTCAAAGGACTTTTCAGAGGTGAAGGAAGGCAGAAGAGCAAACTTCTGTTTAGCACACAGAGCTCCCAGGAGCTCTGCAATGAGCTCCACTGACCCCCTCACACCCCCAGTCAGATGGCCTCTCCCAAGGAGAGGCATGGACTGTGAAGAGTGAACAGGAAACATACCCAAAGGAGCTGTGGGGCCCTGGCTCACCATCCCCCTCCTTGTTGCCACTCCCTCTTCTCCCATACAATGCTTCAGCAAACAGCTGATCCCAGCCATGGCGTCATCATAATCAAAAAGAAAAGAACAGGGGACTTGAGCATTGATATAAGGAAGAAAAGAAAAAAAAAGCCAGGGGAGATGAAGGATATACATCACAAGGAAACAGAGGAAATGCTCAGATAAATATTTCCCTCTGACCTCAAAGAAATTATAGACATGACCTCTTTTTTGAAAGGAGCTCAAAAGAACATCATAAAAGATTAGAATAAGATAAAAAGGAAGTTGGCAAAGCTCAGGAGGAAAAAAATGAAAAAAATAAATGTTATAAAGATGCAGATCAAGCTGAAAACAGAGAAAGAAAAAACATAGTCAGGAATCAATAATAAAATAATATAGAGATGAGGTATACAGAAGATCACATATACACATTGTTATTATTCCTGAAGAGAATAAAACACATGGAAGAGATAAAATAGACAAAAATAGAACATAAATTCCCTAAAATCAAAAAAAAGCTTTGAATATGCAGCTCAAACAAACAAACCATGTTCCTGGAAAAGCTTATAAAGCACCATTAATACTGGATAGTGTTATTAATCTTGGGGAAGCTACTGATATGGAAAAGTCATATAATCATGTTAAGCCAGAAGAAGCAATCTCTCTAAAGAGAGAAAACTAGGTTGCCTCTGACTCGTCCACAGCATTCTCAATGCCCAAAGACAGTGGGGCCATCCCCTTAAGTCCTGGGGGAAGTATGATTCAAAATTTTTATATCTAGTCAAGTTATTCTTCAAGTATAATGGCAATAAACAAACATGTTTACGTTCATGAACTACATGAACTATAACACCCAAAAATCTATCTTGAACAACAAACTTTTCAGTTAATTCCAGTCAAACAAAATACAAACAACTCAGGAAAAATAGTTCTAGAAGCCATGGTAAAAGGATTCAAGTTGGGCACTGAACCCCTTAAGTTATGGGAACTGTAATTATTGAACAAAATATAAATGTTATAAACCTGGACAATGTAAAAAGAATATTATAACTAACAGGTAAGAAGGAAAGTGGAAGAAGTATAAGTATGTAAATTTGTTCTTCATTCAAATATACAATCTAGCTGAAACACATCCTTTTCTTTAATGACTCCAAACAATGTTCGTTGTCTAGCAAGTAACATCTCATCATGAAGAAATATTCATCTGCCTTCATCAATTTCTTTAATTTCACTTCTTTTTCTTCTGTTAAATTTAATATTTATTAAATCCAAGTTTCTTAAATGTAGTCATTTGTTTAAAATATCATTATAGAATAATCTCTTTTTGGTTTTGTTGTCGTCGTTGTTTTTAAAGTTTATTTATTTTACAGACAGAGAGACAGAGAGAGAGTGCACACAAGAGCAGGGGAGGGGCAAAGAGAGAGGGAGAGAGAATCCCAAGTGGGCTCTATTGATAGCATAGCTTGATCTCACAAACCTCACAAACCGTGAGATCACAACTTGAGCCTAAATCAATAGACGCTTAACTGACTGAGCCACCCAGGCGCCCTGAATAATCTCTTTCTTGTAAACTCTCTACCAAACCTTCCATCTGTATGTATAGAAAGGTCTCTGAATTAAACTGACAAATATTAACAATGGCTACTTCTGAATGGTAATTTTTAACTTTTTCCTTTGTACTTTCAGGTACTGACTTTAAATTTTATAATAAGCAATATCATCTTTACAAAAAAACAATAAAATATTTTTCAGAAAACTGCTTTTGATTTAACAGCTACTCTTCTAGGCCTCAAAAGTATAGACTTCTGACAATTAAAAGGAAACTAACCATCCTCCATTAGCTGCTTTTTATATGACGGTTCAGTAACAATCGGTCTGTAACTTCCATATTGAAGATGGAGGAGTAACTTGGGATATCCATTACTTAGCCATGGCAAGCTGCCACTCTAATGAACTTCTGCTTTTGGATGGAAATCAATACAACTGAACTTTGCCAATGGTCTCAGAGAGGAAAGTTGAGAGAATGATCCATCGAACTATTAAGGGGTGCTTTGTTACAGTGTTTTGTTGGTGCTGACTTCTCAGAAATAAGAAAAGATCTTTACTACTCAAATACAAAAGGCCTGGTTCAGAACATGAGGCTTGCTAGGTGCTCAATGCATGCTCACATCTACTTGAATAAGTGATACCTGAAAAGCAGCAGGCTTTACTAAGCCCTTTACTTTTTTAAATACTATTGGAAAAGGAATTTAAAATGAAGTGGGCAATGAGAAAAAAAAAAAAAGAAGAAAGCTATCTTTTTATTTTTTCTTCCCCATTCCCTTTATACCCTTATCTCCATTGGAAAACAGACCTGGACGTGAAGAAGTCCCAGCAGGCTGCACAGTGATGACTGCCCTATAGATCTGTGCTCTATAATCACCATCTATTCCCAGCCTATAGATTTAAGGGCTTGAATAAAGTCTACCATGAAAAAAGAACACTCCTGCAAAGCTTATAGCCACCTACAAACTAAAAAGCATGTTTGCATTTTTCTATCGGTGAGACCAAACAGAAGCATAAAATTATGACTCGAAAATACGCAACAGTAGACATTTAGACAAAATCTCACTAAGAAAGTACATTTCAAATGAAGCCCCTGGTAAAACTCCATATAGTAAATCCTGTAGGGCAAGGATCTGACTGCAATTTGTCACCTAGAATGTCATGACTTTATCCACTGTCAGAACTTTAAATACACTTTCTTCTTGTTAAAAAAAAAAAAAAATAGCCCTGCATTTATTTCTAACTATGTCAATGTTGAAAAGCAAAAGTCCTTAAATAGATGTGAATCTTCTTTTATTGCAAGATAATGTACAATCCCACAATGTTTTTCAGATCTTCTGAACACTTTCTGACATTTTTAAAAATTATTTCGGGCATCTCACCCGCTTTCATTTACCTTTCTAGGTTTAGCCAATCATTAATTTAGGCAAACGGTTACTGCTCAGTGTGAAACTACAAGTATGGCTAACTGGAAAACAAGGTTTTTGTCATTCCACTTGGACAAAGCTGAGTCATAACTACACATCTGTTAAGAAATTAACTGTTTGGTCAGCAACAGAGAAATTAAAATTTTTCCCAACTGATTAGAAAGCACAGAAGGCCTTAGCCATCCAACAGCAAACATCCATAAAAATAAAAAGACTAAATCTGCAATACTAGAAGGTAAAATTCAAGTGAAAGTAGCCTGCTTCCCTGGACATGTAAACATGGGTTCCAGACTGTAACTGACAGAGTGAAGGCCAGAGAGTGGGGACATGGGAATATTGAGGAGCATGACAGCTTATATTGTGAGCAGGTGGAGGAGTCCTGGAGAAAGACTCCTACACTTAGGTTCTCCTCCACCCGGGAAAAACACCAACCACTTGCTGAACCTCGGGAACAGAGGCTTAAGACCACCACATTTTCTTTTTCAGTCGAAGTCACTGTTTGAGTCTCCACCCCATTCCCTCTTTACCCCCCACGCCCCCACCATCAGCCTGCCTTTTCCAGAGTCAGCACGTGGTAACTAATTCCTTCCCATAAGCGCTTTCCTCTGCAAAACTTGCTCAAATATGACGAAGGATAACGATGAACATAAAGATGGCCGTTTGTCTGTAGAGACTGCAGTGTTAAGAAATAATGTGTGGCTTATCTAGAGTCTTGATAAGGCATTCCAAGGGGTCTGGTGGCCTCTGAGCGGCATGTGTTAATGCGGGGGGAAAGAAATGATGCAGTCTTGTGAGAGAACTTTAAACTTTGAAGTCTATCCCTTCTTAATGTAATGGTCCACTGAATGTCAACACAGAACTGAACTGAGGCTAGACCTTCCTAGGAATCAATGTGAATCTGAGTTACCCCAGAGACACCAAACTTTCTCTCACGGAGAGGAAAAACTGGATGGAAACCTGGATTTCCTTACACCTAGATGGAGCTGCCTCTTCAGAGAAGCCATGCAGCTCTAGAGTTAATATGTTGATTAAATCCCAGGCTACCACTAACTAGACACGTGATCTCAACATGCAAGGTCTAATAATCTGTGCCTTGGTTTTATCATCTTGGTTCATCATCTCTTGGGTTGTTGTGAAGAGTAAATGAGTCCATTCACATAAGGTTTTCTGAAACGTGGCCCACACTAGAAGTTCTCAATATGTCCATTATTATTGTCATTTTGCTTGAACCCCAAGTTTTGCTAACCTTGTCTGTCTGAGTTAAAATTGTTATCCTTCTGCTGATAGTTTTGGAGGTGAAAACCAGATCTAAACCACTGTTATTAGAAGCCTTAGGTTCCAAATGTGTTCCCACCTGCAAACTTAATAGCTGGTAGGTTTGACAGCCCTTTTTGCTCTGCAAGCCTGTCTACCAGTTCAGGAGAGGAAACCTCATGGGAATCAAGTCCGGTATTTCATACCTCGAAATCTAGACTCTCAGTCCCAGAATCCTCATCCAGTTTCTGATACACTCACTCTTCCTTCTACTTAATCTTTACTATTTAAATAACTTAAAAGATTTATTACAGAGTATACAGTTTAACAATGCCAAGCACATAATCTATTGTTGCATACGTGAGAGCCCTCCAGGCAACACATTCCTTACTGGGAAAGGAAAATGTTCAGAGCTATGAGCTGAAAATCCTGGGTTCTAGGACTCCACACGTACCAGGGTCACCTTGGGCAAAAGAGACTATTACTAAATTTCAGGGTCTTCATCTGTAAATGGTAAAATTTGGTGCAAACTTTATGACTCCATAAATTACAGAGTACGTGCCAAGCTGATAGCTATGCTTCTAAAGATATTCTGTTATAAAGTAAAATAATACCCCTTATTCTCCAGACCTCAGATTGCTGATCCTCTTAGCCACCTGGAAATTAGCCAGCATCCAGGACACAAGGGAAAGGGCTCACTGAGTCTTTGAAATCATTATTTTAAAGGCAGAGCAACTCTTACGCTTGGCTAGAGACTTTATTCAAGGTTATTAACTCCTGATTTACCTAAAATGCTAATAATTTCTGTTATTCCTTATTCTAGCTATAACATATTAAAAACTAAAAGAGCTGGAATGACGCAGCAGGTTCAATAGGAGCCAAAATTACAGCCCACAGCACGAAAACAGCCGCAATGCCTATTACACTGCAGGTCAAGCAAGCAAACAGCAACCGGGCATATTAAAACAAAAAGTGAAATTACACCGAATACATAGTCTACCAAAGAAACAGAAAAATATCTAACCCACTTTGGAAGGATTCTTTCAAAAACAACTCATTTTTTTTTTTAAGTTTAGCATATCTTCAAACCCCGCTTAATGTGGAACACTCCATGCCTCAGCAACCTTGTATCTTCGATGTTTCATAATATCAGACCTTTAAAACTAGTCTTTTGTAGGTTTTAGGTGATGGGAAAAGATAGGTCAAAATTTACATAGTGTCGGGATCCACAATTGTGTAGGGAAGCCATGATCATTTTGAGTTGTTTTTAAATAGAACCTTACTACAGTTTTCAATTAAGTGCTTCCGTGAATAGAAAAACAGAAAACAAGAGACTGTTTAGAAATCCTTATACCAGCCAAGACCAGGATCGCTTTATGACAGAACACTGGCAAGAGATCGTGAAGAGTCAGGAGGTAGGAAGTGCACTTTGTGGAAGGAACCAAACACCTCGTAAGGGTCTGTTCTACATTCCAGTTTTTCCCACTCTGCACCTCGCCTAGTTCTCCCGTCAATCTCAGTTTTTGGCTTAATAAACTGAGGCTCAGAGTGGTGCCATTATTCCCCAAGTGGGAATCAGAATGCAAATCAAAACATTTAGCTGTAACCTAATGCACACTCTCCGCCACGCCACACTACTTACTCTCTCATCACCCAAATACTGACTGCACCTCTGCCTTGTGTCCAGCAACGTGCTAGGTGCTGATGAATCACGTATTCCTTTGTCCCTCTTAGTATTCTCACCTCTCACCCTACAAACTTTTCTTATTCCACAGTTACCAAGGGCTCTCTTGGCATACGGTATAATCCTTGGCTTTCAATAAATATGAATCCAATTCTTTAAAGTGAATATGCTTCTCCCTTGTAATCATGCAAACTTTACAAGTTCACACCACGACAACATCGGACAATACAGTGCACTAGAAGGGTAAAATTCCATTACCTCAGGCTCATGGTGGCCTCGCCAAATTAACGCAATCCCAAGAGAACCAATTTCTACTGAAGGAGATGATACTTCATCTTATAAGGTTTAATATTATATTTCTGAAATCACTAACCAATAAAAATAAGCAATAGCTTCCCAACATACAAAAAATAACTATGCCTAGAGGGAAAAAAAAAAATCACTCGGCCCAGCCTACAAATGAATGGGATTTAAACACTCTACTGAGCACCAAGAGTAGACTATCACAGACTTTCTGTAGGGCAATCCGGCTATACTACATTAAATTATGTATACACCAGCAGTCCTGCTCCTGGGTATATGCCCCTGAGAAATTCTTACACAGGCAATGCATCCACAGGTCCATTACCATATGGCTTACGGTTGTAGAGAGCCAAAGGGAAATCTAGATTTCGTGCCCTGGGGAAATGGAAGAGAATCAGACACTCTCCATGGATACTCTCCAACAGTTACATACAAGCATAGATTTTTTAAACATGATGTTGAGTAGAGATTTGTAGTATAACACTATTTATAAAATAAAATTAAATGCCCACAAAACTATAATATCTATGTTTATAAGAACACATACAAATAAAAGACCATGTAAAACATTTTAGGATGGGGTGGGGAGTATAAGAAGGGGCCTGGAGATAGACAAGATTGAAAACTTTCAACAATATTGGGCCATATCCAGGCCAACGATGTAATGTGCCATGAATGAGAAAGATGATTAGTGGTCTGAATGTTTGTGCACAGCAGCCCTTAGCACCTGAAGTTTATGTGCAAATCAAAATCATATCAGTCATAATCACCAAAACATGCTGTTTCTGAGCACTTGACTTCTTTTCTACTATTCTTCAAAGTCAATGGAAAATACGGATTTTTACCACTAGTATTTGATGTTCATAGTAAAGATTCAATAAACAGCACGTTATTGAAAAAAAACACATACATTCAAAAAATAGTTAATTCATAAACACAGAAGAAATGCTTTTGCTGGCTCACAGATAACACAGGAGAAAATAACTATTTATGAAACATTTTTATATAAATTCATCAGAAGGTGGCCTATTTTTGAGTGAAGACAATGGCCAAAAACTTAGCCAATTTAAAGTGTACACACTTGAACTCAAAGTGTCTGCTGTGTGCCTATATAAAGAATATTCTAGGGGCGCCTGGGTGGCTCAGTCGGTTAAGCGTCTGACTTCAGCTCAGGTCACGATCTCGCGGTCTGCAAGTTCGAGCCCCGCGTCAGGCTCTGGGCTGATGGCTCAGAGCCTGGAGCCTGCTTCTGATTCTGTGTCTCCCCCTCTCTCTGCCCCTCCCCCGTTCATGCTGTGTCTCTGTCTGTCTCAAAAATAAATAAATGTTAAAAAAAAATTTAAAAAAAAAGAATATTCTATCAGATTTGGGTGGTAGATGTGTTAAGAATAATAAACATAATAAATATATTTTATATTTTGGATAGTAACCCCTTCTAGGATATATTATATACAAATAAGTTCTCCCATTCAGTGGACTTTTTATTTTGTTGATGGTTTCCTTCACTGTGCAAAAGCTTTTTATTTTCATGTAGTCCCCAATAGTTTAATTTTGCCTTTGTTAAGAGTACACTTATCATGATGAGCACTGAGTAATGTATAGAATTGATGAATTACTATATTTAACACCTGAAACTAACATAATACCATATGTTAATTACACTGAAATTTAAAAATGTACATTTAAAAAATGACAATAAAAGAATACACAAAAGTATGGTATTTCATACCAATGGTAAAAGATGATTTTTCTATATACCACCATCACTCTCCAAAATAAGGCAAAGGAAGTCAGTGTGTTTTGATATTATTCTTCCCAATATGATCAAATAAGATGGAGATTAATTTGGACATCCAATTTGATTTCTGAAATAGCCTAACATTATCTCCAAAGAAAACACTAAAAACATTTTTAAATTACTACATTTTAATTTTACCCAGAATACTAAAATATATTATCATATTTCAATGCGATTTTAGGGGAAAAAAACGAAATTATACCTAATACATTGGGTTTTATATCTACTAATGGGTAGTTAGTTATTAAATGTTCTCTTAATAGACTGCATTACATTCAGTTCATCTGTAAAACACATAGAGGCAGAAAAATCTGGCAGTTCAACCTGAGATTGCTTTCACCTTGTAGAAAGTTCTTCCAGATTTGAAAATACCATTTTTTAGGCTGCAAAAGCCTCCTGCTGTTTAATAGTACTGAGCACTGGCAGGGAGAAACTATAAATAACTTCTTACATGCTTAAAAAATAATACTTCTCAAGTATTAGAAAAATTCTTTTTATAACTTTCCAATCTTTTCTTCTTGGAAGATGATCTGTATTCTTATTTCATATTCTAGGGGAACACCTACGAACATAATCTTAGCTATTTTGAAGGGACAAGAGCAATCTCACAAACCAATTTCTAGAAAACTGCTGATAATTGAATGAAGTAGACTAATATTCGGTCTTTATGATTGAGAGGCTTTTAAGTACAAAATCTGAAACTGGGAGGTAAAAAATTACAGAAAGATAGAAAAAAAGGGCTTCATAAGGCAGCCACAGACTAAGAATCAGCCACCTCAGGCCCGGAGGTGTTCTGGAACACACTAGACGACCACTCAGTAGGGTAAGAAGAGACGTGAATATCAGCTAGGGGGTTACACTGAATGAGTCTTAATGCATCTAAGCCTGCTCTATCATGATTCAAAGGGAATTCAAAAAGAAGCTGTAAGCTGTTCTTGGAAACAGGAACCAAATACACAAATATACCTGTAATCATTTTCATTCAGAAGTCACAAGTAGAGCCTTTGTAAATCCTTCCGATTTCAAAGTGGAGATTGAAAAGTAGCACACTTCAGCCAAGTCAACAGAGGCAGGAAGCCCACCCAACTCTACTTTAATACAAGAAACAAGACCTTTCAAAGGACATTATGTTATTTATTTTTTTGTTTCAAGTTTTTATTTAAATTGTAGTTGGTTAACATATAGTGTAATATCAGTTTCAGGAGTAGAATTTAGTGATTCATCACTTACATATAACACCCAGTGCTCATCACAACACGTATCCTCCTTAATACCCGCCACCCATCTAGCCCATCCCCCACCCACCTCCCTCCATCAACCCTCAGTTTGTTCTCTATAGTTAAGAGTCTGTTTTATGGTTTGCCTCTCTCTCTCTCCTTTTCCCCCTATGTCCATCAACTGATGAATAGATAAAGAAGTTGTGATTGGAATATTACTCAGCCTAAAAAAGAACGCAATCTTGCCATTTGCAACAACGTGAATAGGTACAGTGTGTATCATGCTAAGCGACATAAGTCAGTGAGAAGAAGACAAATACCGTATGATTTCACTCTTGCGTGGAATTTAAGAATCAAAAGGACATTTACATCTGAAGAAACTGAATTATATTTGAAGACCCTGAAGAACACCAGAATAGAAAATATTCTGTAATTCAATCCAACTCTCAAAACACAATTTGGACCATGCTTTCTTCAAATATTAAGAAAACATCCTTATTTAAAAAATAAATAAATAAAAGCATGAGGCTGCGACATTCAAAGTGAGACATTCAAACTGAGAAGTGGAAGATGACCGAGTCAATGGATGGAAACGCAAGGCTCCCCTCCCAGGTGGAGGTGGATGACAGCAGATTCAGCTCAAAGACACACACACTTATGTTCTTGGACTTCTCTCATGCCAAGGACAAAGCAAAGACAAGGCTGACCCTCTGGATCAGGAAGGAAAAGAGAAGGGCTTCAATGCTACTCTAGAAAAAGCATTGCTACAGTGCTGTTAGTTCAATTATACTGAGAAAAACATTTTGATTCCAGGGCCTGTATCATCCACCGCTGTGGCAGAGCTAAGTCTTCATAACATAAAAGGTCTTGTTTCCTTACGAAAGGCCAGTTTTCATGAATGTGCTACTATCGTCCATCATCATGTCTAATCACCCACATACCTGTGCTGAACACTTGCTAGGTAACACCTAAGGATTAGTGGGGTTTTGTACTTTGAGAGCCGTGTCATTTAATTATTACTTACCAGGAAGTGGACCTCAAAGACGAGCCAAAAAATACTGGTTCTCTTTTGGCTTTCTATACAGCTTTGCTCTAGGACAATGGGTACAACATTATGAGCTGCTCTGCACTGACATTAGTATCTCCCAGTCGATATAACCAGGTATTAAGGAAACCTTCCTCACTGGGACTTACAGGAAGAAAATAGAATTTCCTGCATAGAAAACACACACACAATTTTTTTTTAAAACAAGTTATGCAGTTTTTAATCATAAAGAGCACTTCCGAACAGCATATCTTGAGGAGAGCTATCAAGTCAGAACAAGGGAAATGCAGTATGGGCATTTTGGTGATGATGCCGAGTGCAGGAACGTTTGCCTCCCTTAATCCACAGACCTGAAAACCCTGCCTCAAACTGCTTTCATAAAAAAGAATATCTGATAATGTCGCGAAGTTGGTTCATTTTTTTTACAGTTCTCCAAGTCGAAAGGACACAAAGTTGGATGAAAAGACAGATATATTATTTACTTCTCAAAGCACTGCTGTCACTAAATGTTTACATTCAGTCATGAGCACATTAACGATCGCATAGGAACAGAGTTAACTAAACTTCCCAAAGAGAAAAGGGCACATATGTATTTTTAACCTCGGTAAAATATCAGTACTTCATTTTTACACCTCAGAAAACTACCGCTGGCTACAACGCTGTATCAGATACAGACACTAGCAAGGAAAAGATTCAAAATAACTACCCTGTATTAACAGCCCATCACTCATATGTATCCAGTGAAGAACATTCTCTATCAAAAACATTGACTCCCAGTAAGAATGAGTGCTCAAAAGAGTTCCTGCCCCACCCGCCCCCATCCAAAAGTATTATCTACTGATCCCTGAATTATTCCTTCCTCAAAATTCAGCTTAAGCACCTCTTCCTCTGTGCAGCTTTCCCTAATCTCACCTAAATGATGAGCTCCTTAAAGAAGCTGCATCTTATTCTGCTTTGTTTCCCCCTAAACTAGCGTCGTACAGAGAGACAGAGCGAGGACGGCCAAGCGCTAGAAGTCACATAAAGAAACCCTTTACCATCATCTGAATAGCTTTAAAGAGCAAAGCATCTCCTTAGGGTCAAGTACCAGGTCAGGCTGTGCTTAATGCATAAATACTAACAGTAATGAGGAAGAGGCTCAGGCACAATTAAGTCTCTAAGAAATTCTAGGGATTTATAAGAGACATAGTCTTGTCCTTATGCTGTGAAATGTTTCTTGTCACATAGTTTAGTCTGATTTATTGCATGTGTGAAGTCATTTGGGCAAAAAATAAAGGAAGAAGAAATGGCATGTGCACTCTACAATGTGTTAGAGATTTTCTGCCTCTTATTTGAAAAATATTCCTACAAGAAAGATAAATATAGTTTTCATTTTAAAATTATCTTAATTGAAATAAGGACTTGAAACTTTTTGCAGAAATGGTCTTATGGAAAAGCCTATATAGACTGGTTTGTTTTTACACATAACCAAATGATAAAGCACGTGTATATCATCATGGAAGATGAATTAGAACGGATTGTTTAAAGAGATCACTTTTATAAACAAATCATAATAAATTATAGGATTCTAATATTGGGGATTCTAATATTACAATTAATTTTAAAAGATTAGGGAAAACGACTGTAAATGATGATGCCAGTCTACGAATCATCAAAAACAATGGTTGTAGAAATAACACAATTCTTACTGGCGGCAGATGATAGCCAAGAATCTTAATGAGCCCTTTTATCTGATGTCAAGCGGTTACTTTATATAAATCTCTACAATAGTAAGAGAAAATTTTAATAGAATTATTGCTTAGCATTAGATTTATACAAGACAGAGTAGTATTGGAAGCAAAGCAAGACGTAAAAGACAAGTGATGCAAAATTTATTCATCCTCCGTTCATCTTTATAGAACTTTTCACACATAACTTCAGTGGGATTCCTTCATCACTGAAAAGTGTCTCAGCTCTCAAAGGCTGTGACAGTGGGCAATCCTGAGTTCTGATCCTGGCTCTGTCGCTTAGTGGCTGTGTGATTTTGTTAATTTCTCCAAGCCTGCCTTTTCTTTCACTCCATACTTCACCTCTCTTACTTACCTTCTTCAGGCTCTCACGCTCTAACCCTCAAACCTTTGTCTGGCCAACTCTGAAGTTTTACATCTGAGCTTAGACATTTAGTTCCCTATCTCCTCCCACCCCTCCTATGTGTGATAAAAGCATCCTTTATTTCTCCCACCATGGTACATCCCAGACTGTCATTTAAATGGCTGTAGATTTCTTTCTCCTCCACTGTTCCATTGGCTTCATGAGGGAAGGATTTCTCTCTGGTGGCTTTAACAGTGTCTGGCACTTAACAAGTACTAAATAAACACTTCTGAAATAAGAAGTGCTTGGAATGGTTCAGAAAAGGTTTCAATCCATGGAAATCTACTGATCAATCCACTGGGGCTGGAAAGAACTTCATGCACTTGGCTGACAGAGAGTGTCAAAACAAAATATCCATGTAAGTGTAACGTTTCTGATCATTCACAAAACCATAGTTGCAGACTTTAACCATTATGCTACCTAATGTCCTGCCAGTATCAGAGCCAAAGGGATAAATTCCTCTTTGACAGGAAAATGTTTATATCTCCAGACAGACAAACTTCTTTTATCAGATAATGGTAATTACATATGCCAGTATGTGGCTTTTCTCACCTGTCAGAAAAGTAAGATCTAAATTCAATAACTACCATAATTAACTCATCACAGATGCTTGGTACCATCTAATCCTCAATGCTTTCCAATTTTTTGTCAAGATTAACTTCTGCTGCAATTTTTATAAATTTATCTGTCTTCAAAAGACCAAGAAATGGGGGTGCCTGTCTTGCTCTTGGTGGTGGAACGTGCAACTCCTGATCTCAGGGTGCTGAGTTCAAGCCCTACATTAGGTATAGAGCCTACTTTAAAAAATTAAAAAAATAAAAAAGACAAAGAAGTGGTCTGAAGAATGAATCAAGTTCAAGTTTTATTTCCCCACATTGCATTAGGGTGGATACCTGCAAAGGGTCTTTTTTAATCCATTAGTTAAGACATGGTCTCTTAATTCACTAGATATCTTCTATTTCCTAGATTAAATAAGCAGTGCATTGTGATTCCATGGACAATTAGAGCCCTTTGATTTTGCTAGAAATTCTTAGATGACTTTTTTTTTCTCTGTGGTTCTAGAGACTATAGCCACAGATTTCTCCTTTCTGGACAATCTTGGAACTTAGAGCCTAAACCTAGCTTCTAAGGCCCTTCTGATTTTCTCAGTCTGGTGTTTAACTTCCCTGGGTCCCATCACCCATAACAATTACTGTCGACAGGCAAGAGGGCATGGGGTAAGGAAGTCTCATAATTACTACAGTTAGAGGGCAAACATCCATTGTCCTTCACTACCCAAGAGTTATACTAAATCATGTCTGCCTATGGAAATAAAGAATCAGTACATAAATGCCAGTGGTTTCATTGGGATTTTATTTTTAATGTTTCTGCTATTATTATGTTTGACTGTGGAAGTCACTGTCAAACCATTTTGAAAGTAGGTCAGATACACACCCTAAAAAAGAGAACTAGAACCTATCAATATGTAGGCAATACTTATAATATTATACATTTTTCAAGAGTTTCTGGACCTGATCTACCAGCATAAAGATGGGTCGTCAAAAGCAAATGATAGTTATAAGATCCAAAGCATCCAATATAGGGTTGACTCTCCAACGAGAAATGCCTAAGGGAGATTTGATAGGTCCTCACCTAATCAGAGAAAATACAGCAAAAAGAGGAGCCACCCAGCACTATAGAATCAAAATGTTTAGAGCCAGACAGGAAAGGATGCCTTAAAGGCAGGATGCACCTGGGTGGCTCAGTCAGGTAAGCATCTGACTCTTGATTTCAACTAGGGTCATGATCTCACAGTTCATGAGTTCGAGGCCCGCACTGGGCTCCTCACTGACAGTGCTGAGCATGCTTGGGATTCTCTCTCACACTTTCTCATTCTCTCTCAAAATAAATAAATAAGACTTATTTTTAAAAAAGGGGAGATGGGGGGCAGAATACCCCACAGCACCTCATTCCCCACAGCACTGGAAACTTTAGTATACTCTAGGGCCTCTAGGACATATGAAAATCAATATTCACCTACATCATATTGCACATGACATAGTGGCAATCGATACTTATGACAACTTTGGGGAATCTCTGCCTCTCAAGCTTCCTTACCATCACAGAAACTCTTTCAAAGCTACCAAAATAATTTAACCTTTCCTTTTCCATAAATGCAAAAGAAACCATAATCTCTCAAAACAGCACTTGGAAATTATAGGATTATTAGCTATGAGAGATTTCCTGGTCAACAAACAGCAACATTTAATGCTGAATGTCTCACTACAATAAGTAAGCAATAAATGCATTAGGATATATATTAATTTGCTAAGGCTACCATAACAAAGTACCACACCTGGTGGCTTAAACAACAGGAACTTATTTCCTCCTGGTCCTGAAGGTTAGAAGCCCAAGATCAAGGTGTGGGCAGAACTGGCTTCTTCTGAGGTCTCTCTGCTTGGCTTGCAGGCGGCCACCTTCTCACTGTCGTCACATGGCATTTCCTCTGTGCACACATAGGTCTGTGTCCAAATTTCTTCTTCTTATAAGGACATTGGTCATATTGCGTTAGGGCCTACCTTAAAGACTTCATTTCAACTTAATTACTTCTTTAAAGTCCTTTTCTCCAAATCTGGTCACATTCTGAGGCACTGGGGGTTAGGACTTCAACACAGGAATTTTGGAGGAAGACAGTTCAGCCCACAACAGATGGCCTGCTCAACAAACAGGATTATTTTAAATCCTATTGGAGAATTGTGTGTTTTCTTTATATTGTTAAAAACTGACTAAAATAGTTCAATTCTTTTTTCCCCACTTTATGTGAACAGATGAGCAATCGTTAGAATTATGCCCAGCTTGCTTGTAATTTGATAGTCCAGTGTTGTGATCAAAGCAGACACAGAAGAAGACTCAAGACTAAGGGCCCAAGCTTAGTCCCAGCATGTGATTGAATCTTACCAGGCCTCAAGTTGCTCAGCTGGAAAATGGGAATAATCACATCTTCCTCACAGGGTTCTAAAGGAATTTGAATAGGAGAAAATGGGTAAAGGGCTTAGCATTCGGTCTGTCACCATCATGGCTACTGTAGTAGAAAGGCTTCCTTCTGCAGACCTCGAAAATTAGGAAATAGAGCATTTAGCCTATGAGTTAGCAGACTGATGAGCAGAAAGTAGGACAGGAGTGGGGGGCCAGCACTGGCACACTTGGCCCAGCCGATCTCGGTTCGGAAGTCCTGCAAATTTACAAGCCAAGATGGAAGACCGCAACAGCTCGGTCTTGGGCTAGAGTACAGGCCGTCTGCTGCACCCTCTTCTCCAGCCACAGCTCCTAACTCCTGGTCCTACTCACTTGCAAAAGGCAAATGGCACAGGAGGAGGCCTGTCTCTGCTCCCCACGTTCCTTGTTACAAACCAAATTGAAGTTCGTATCTCCAAATCTGCAGAGCCGAAAGAGACTAAATTTCCCACTTAGAATCCAATGAGTCCAAACAAGGAGATTGCCTTCCATCTGCTCCTTGACACTTCCAGCTTCATTGAGTGATGGGTTCACCAGTCCTCACTCCCTCCCAACAGGAATCTGGTGCTTTCCTACTCCCACACCTTTACTCCGCCACCTTCCTGCATGCAATGAGATTTTCTCCCTCCCACATCTTCCCAAGTGAAAAGCGTGTGTCGCAGACTCTGCCCTGTCCCACCGGTGGGCTCTTAGCAGCCACGTCAACACACGGCAGGAAGCTGATTGGGAAGACCTAGGTTCCTGGCCTCAGGACATTTTTCTGTCTCCAAGAGGAGGCAGCGGAAGTACTCACGAGTTATTGCCCCCAGAACCAGCCCTCGACCAACAACAGACTGGCGGTTGGTGGACAAAACCCCAGCTTCCTCATCACTCAGTTGGATGACATTCTGAAGAAGAATCCACCCAACGCCCAAGGTTCCTCAGCAGGAATGAGCCGCAGTGGGAAATCGCATTTTTTTCAGCTTCCTTTCTCTTCCACGTCTCACTTCCTTACACCCTGAAGGTATTTCCTGGAATTCTTACCTCAGGGTCTGCCACCAAAGCCAAGATAGCATCCTTTAAGATGAACACCAAATCCCACCTTCCACATAAAACCTTCCCTCAGCATCTAGCCCTCACAAATCACTTCCTATGATATTTTAAGACTATTTGTATATGTTTTCATCTCATTTTTTTTTTACTGTGGGTTCCTGTGAAGGAGAATTCTTTTGCAGACCTCTGAATTCCATGGGTCCCTCAGCACAGTACCTTATGCAAAAAAGATACTCGATAAATGTTTGTTGACTAAATGAAGAGTAAATTGGTCGTCATAATTAGCACAAAAGTCAGGCTCTTGATTTAACCTAACCGAAACTACATCAGTGTGGCTGTTTTCTTCCTTCAAAAGCATTGCATGAACTACTTTTCATGAGCAAATTACTGTGCATATATTTCTTTAAATCAGCATTTTCTAGATATTCATCTTAAATCAAACACCCCTGATTCAAAAACAAAACAAAACAAAAACAACAACAAGGAAACAAAGACCTTTTCCTAAATGCAGTACCTTACTGAACACATTACTTTCACCCTTTCATCGTGCCTCTACTTGCCACTTCTTGGAGTAGATCCCTTCCCACGTGGTGACACTAAGACTGCTTCAATCATCTGTGCCCTGGCACTACCCCCACCATCCTGCATGCACTCATCAGTAAGCACCTCAAATCCCATCCCTGGGTGAAGAGAAACATCACTGTGACTCAATGCAATGACCTCCGTGTAGAAGGTCTGTGTACCTCTCTCAACTAAGCATGCTACATTGATTTTCCTTTTCTGAGATTCCTGGTGGCCCAATGTCAAATGTCACCACTATGTACATATGTATCCCAAGGCCCAATCTTGCTATGATCCAGGTCAAGCAGTGTCTTCTCCAGTGTTTGTTGGAGGTTACAGAGGCCTAACATTTGTTGGGGGGCCAATCACCATTCCATGTCCCAGCCAACACAATATGTACACAAAAGGATAGGGCCATATACAGGACAAAGGTTAGCCCCCACATACAATTTTCCTAATAGGTGCCATTGAAGAATGTGGCTGGAACCTTAGACAAAGCGGCTTTCCAGGGAGCCCGCAGAGGTAAACTGATTCAGCCCAGCTACCCAGTTTCACACAGAAGAGCTACAATAATAAGTATCTGAATATGTGCTCTGACTGCTGAGTAGAATATAGAAGAACCAAGGGATTGCCCACCTCACCCAGGAACAGATGTTAGTGTGAGAAGCCCTCAAAGCCCAGTTCCATTATTTTAGATAAAGCAACCCTACCTATTAGTACCTAGATTATGGCCCAATGGATGTCAGGTTCTGACCAACCATACTCATCACTTTGAGTGCATATCAACCACAGGCCAGCCATCTCTAATTTCTTCTTCAGTCCCCTTTCAGCAGGAAGAAGATCATACAGTACACTACCCTCTTTTCATTTACAAAATCAAAAAAAAATACTGACTGACATTGAAGTGGACCTGTCCTGTTCTCATTAGATCAGAAGCTTAATGAGATCAATGAATCTTTTCTTCACTGCTGAATCCCCCAACACAAAGAGAGATAGGGGGCTCTCTGGTGTCTCTTCTTATAAGAACACCAATCCTATCAGATCAAGGATCCACCCTACAACCTCATTTAACATTACCTCCTTAGAAGCTCTATTTCCAAATACAGTCATATTGGGGGTTAAGATTTCAACATAGGAATTTTAGAGAGACAAATTTCAGTCCACAGCATTAACACACCCTTCCAATTAGCAGACATGTATAAATACCACACATTATTATCTCATTTAATCCTTATAACAGCCTACAGCTTAAGAAGGAAACTAAAGCTTAAAAAGTTAAGAATATATCCACATGATGGCATATTATTTAATACAACATAGAGGAACCTTAAAAACATTATGCTAAGCAAAAGAGGCCAATCGCAAAAAGCTACAAGTTGCATAAGTCCATTTATATGAAATGTCCAGAATAGGCAAATCCAGAGACAAAAAGTAGATGAGTGGTTGCCAAGGGCTTGGGGAAGAGGGGAATGGGAAACGTGCAGGGTCTTTGCAGAACAACAAAAATGTTCTTCAGTTAGATGGTGATGTAATTGCGTACGTCTGCGAATATAACAAAAACCACTGAATGGTACGCTTTAAAGAAGTAAATTTTATGGCATGTGAGTTATATCTCAAACTGTTATTAAAACAAAGAAACTTGGGGTACCAGGTGGCTCATTCATTAAGCATCTGACTTCAGCTCAGGTCACGATCTCGTGGTTCATGAGTCTGAGCTCCACGTCAGGCTCTGCACTGACAGTGCAGAGTCTAGCTGGGATTCCCTCTCCCTCTCTCTTTGCCCCTCCCCCACTTGCATGTGCTCTCTCTTTCTCTCTCTCTCTCTCTCTCTCTCAAAATAAATAAACCTTAAAAAAAACTGCTGTGAAAAAAAAGTGGAGCCCCTGGGTGGCTCAGTTGGTTAAGCATCTGACTCCTGATTTCTGCTCAAATTATGATCTCATGGTTTGTGAGTTCGAACCCTGCATCAGGCTCTATGCTGACAATGTGAAGCCTGCTTGGGATTTTCTGTTTCCCTCTCTCTCTCTGCCCTTCCCCTGTTCTCTCTCTCTTTCTGTCTCTCAAAAAAAATAAATAAACATTAAAAAAACAAAAACAAAACAAAAAACAAAGAAAATTGCCCAAGGTCACATGGCTAGTAAATGATAGTCCCCAGATTCAAACCCGTGTCTATATGATTCCAGAACTGTGATCTCAACCATTATGCAGCTCTGGTCACTCTTACTCCCTATAAACAATTATTGAACATACCAGCAAATCTAATTGATAGGTAATATGGACTTTGGCATGATTCCAATCACACGTATGGAGGAGACAATCACTGGACTCCAGGACTTCCAAGGATCAATACACGTTAAGCATTCAATCTGGTAAACCTTTTTAAACATTCTGAACGTAGAAAAAGTTATTCTAGAAGAAAAACAAAACAAAATTGAAAAAGGAAGTATCCTAAAAGGAAAATGACCAAAAGTCCTCTGAGGCCACAACTAGGATTCTTGGCTAAATGAAATGTAACTCCAGTAGTGTGACATCCATGCTTGCTGCCCTCCGACAGCTTCCCATCAAACACATCTCCACAGATGACGGCCCTTCACGATTTGGCTTCATGGCTTCCTCTCTGACCTCATCTCCTCAGTCTACCCCCACTGCACTTACTGCCCCCACTGTCCTCAGCCTTCCAGCTTCGGTGGTGGCTCATCTTTGACGATCAGGTTTCAGCTCACTGTTCCTCCTCTGACAGACCTTCTGGCTTCTGTGACATCCAAATCATGTTGGCCACCCCTACCTGCAGTCCCCGTGATCACATGTGATCTAGCTTTATTTAGCGAACAAAGCTCCATGGCCGGAAGCAGGGACCCCGCCCCATCCTATTCTCAGCAGCTTCAGCACCCACAGGAGTCCCAGGCAGACAACAGATGCTTGCTCGACACTTGCTGAACAAACCAATAAAACACACGTCTCTGCCACGAGATGCCTCAGTAAGCCAAGGCCTCGCTTTTTCAATCTATAAAAGCACAGACTCAAAAACACTCTCCTCTCAGGAACCCACATTGGGGTAGTCTTCACAAGCTGGCAGTCCAGGCCCGATGAGCTCATTCACCACTTAGATTCTGCGGCCACCACTTTGATTAGTTTATGTTGATATCTTTATGCTTTTATTCCTTCACCGAGCCCATGAACTTGCCACGTACCTTTTCCCTTTTCCATTCTCCGACAACTTAAATTGTTGTAAGTAGTGTGGTGATGACCACTCCGTGGTGGAAATGGAGATCCCTCTTTCCTCAAAAGTTCTTCTGATTCCTCCATGACTGATCAAAAAATTCTCTTTAATTTATTCTAACATGAATCAGACTTTTTAGTTAATCCCAGCCATTGAAAGTCATTTAAATTAGCGACCCACCTTGGCCTGCACACGTCATACCCTGACACAATTCCCTCGCGTCTCTACGTCATACCCGTAGCGCATACTCAAAGCTGCATCAGAAGGCTCGAGACTCTGCACGGGGGAGATACTGCACGAGTACAGCTCTCATGGCCTCCCTCCCACTGATTTACTTTTCCCTGTATAAAGAGACCTCCAGTTATTCCCAGTCCAGTCCCGAAGCCTCCTCCTGACATCATTTCCCTCCTTGGCCAGGCTGGATCCTGGTACTTAACTACCCAAGTTATTGACCAGCATTCAAAGAGCTGTGCTTCCACTCTTCCTCACCTGTGCTACCACCAGAAAATCTGAACCCTGATCCATGCTACAATCTGCCTCCCCTCCTACCCTCACAAGCTGCAATGATGCAGCACCCCAGGTTAAGAAAAACAAAATAGAACACCATCGGGAAGACGACTCAAAGATTGACACGTAACACATGATTGATATCTAATGACAGTCGCTCACACATTCTTTAACATGACCTTGGTAAACTTCCTCACCCATTCCTCCCAGCGATGAGCCTAAATTTTTGTCATTTTCCTCAAGCCCAACCCACCCCTCCTCTCTATCCCAATTCCTACGGCAGATAATGCTGTCCCCAAGAAGGAACTCTCCAGAGAGGCATTTTCTGAATGTCACCCCTTCACCTGCAAACCAATCTCTACCTGCACACACCCATAAGTCGGGAATGAACTGTCCCTCCTGGTTCACGCTGCCCTTGTGCTACTGGTCTCACTCCCTTTTGTCCTCACTCAGATCTGGCTCCATAAATTATCTCCTGTCTCTTCTGTATCTTTACCTCTCCCTCTTTCCAGCTCTATTGCTCGCCTATCAACTTGCTGTGTTACCCCTACCAGCCCGTCCCCTGATCCCAGTGTCTTCGTCTAGCCACTGCTCTCGTTCTCTTTTCCTCTCACCCAGACCTCCTCGGTGGGCCCTTGCTGTCCCCACATCACCTCCTCTCAGTCCTTTCCAGCCAGTCGTAACCTAGCTTCTGCCCCCAAAGCTTCACTGAAACTACTGTCTTCAGACCAGTGAATACTTAATGGATAAATACAGAGGGTAATCTTGGCTCCTTATCTCATTAGATCCTTTTCATGTAAGGCTATAAATCACATCTTCCTGTTCTGAAACTCTCAATTTAATCATTGCCCCGATTCTCCCCCCATTTCTCTGAACACTCACTCTCTGTCCCTTCGTGGATTCCTCTTCCTCTCCTCAACTCTTAACTGTCTTTCCAGCTTATGTTCTCATTCTACCTACCTTCCCTGGGCAATCTCATTCACAACCATGCTTGTCATTAACATTATATGGAAATAACTCTCTACTATCTCCAGCCCCCATCTCTTCCCTGAGCTTCAGATTGTGATTTCCACCTACCTCCTAGGCATGGCCCCATGTATGTCCAAAACCTTTCCGATCAATTATGTCTATTCTGATTTCATATCTTTTTCACCATTTAAAGAGTTGTTCCCTGTGCTGCCCATTTCAGCTGGATACCTTCCACCTAGCTATATGATCAAGGCACCTATTAACTTTAACTCTTCTTTCTGCCTTGTCATCCATATCAAAGCAATCCTGATGATTTTTATCAACTGAAGATTTCTTGAGAGCATTCTCTCTCCATGCCTCTGGGCACTTCTTAAGAACAACTTCAGTTTATTCCCTTACTTTATTTTTCAGACTCTAGAGGATAACAGCCAAGCTCTGAAGCATGGCAGACGAGATCTTGCATGAGTTGAGCTGTCCCTGGGCCTACCTATTCTGACTCATCTCCCTCTGCCTCAACCTTGTAATTTGCCATGAAGTTCAATAAAAGTCTCATGCTTCCTTAACATGCCCCACAGCTGCATGTGCCTGGCTCCTTAGCACACGCTAAGAATTGTCTAGACACAATTCTCCATTTCCTCTTCCTCTCCTATCTTTCTCCCCAACAACTCTCCTCCTCACTAGCACCTGTCTTAGAAGATTCAGCTCAACTGTCACCATTTCCAGGATGCCTTTCCACACTGTTCCCACCTGAAGAGCTGCCTTTTTGTTGCTACCACAGAACTCCACATTTATCTCTAGCACAGCAAATTTCACACTCTTCTAAAATTGTATATTTACCTATCAACATTTCTGGACTAAACAAGAAGCTCCTCAAGGCAAGGGCCACTCACAGTAGGTGCTCAACTTGGTTACTGTGCATGTTAAATATTACTGGTAAATGATTTTCTCGTGTGTTTTCAGATCTCTAAGTCCACTGGAGACTTCTTCAGTCATTCGATTGGGAGGCTCAGTCGTGGCCGTGACGTTTTAATGTTCAAAATACATGGCAATGTCAGCTGCTATGACCACCCTTCAGTTTGGAATGACAGTCTCCATTGCAGTAAGAGTTAAAGGAACAGAGGACCTTAAACAAACTAAAATTAGCCATGCTTCGCGACTCAACACAGTCTAAGATTTGGCAAGACAAATCTCCTAGGCAGGTACAGTGCTGACACAGCGGGGTGAAAAGGCACTCAACCAATGCTCAGCAGACTCAAAGAAGAAAACCCGCAACAGCTTTACCACCGGAAACTGAGTTCTGCTGATTCATTCTGACTTAAAGCTGCAACAAAACTTGAGTAAGGAGCACCCAAGCTGACTCTGCGTTTTGTTTTTTTGTTTTTTTTTTCTGCCGAGCTCACAGAATTTGGCATATAAGAAATTTAATAGTTGTTCTATATATTCCTTTGCAATTTCTCAGATATTGACTGCGGCTGCCTACATTGTAGTGTCTGATGGCCTTATGTGGTATCTTTCTGGCAAAGATTCAGTTCTGGTCAAAATACTGAGGAGAATTTAAAATACTCACTGGAGCTCCTGGCTCCCTCAGCTGAAGAGAACCATACAGGAAATCTCCTTCACCCAAGAAAGGCTCACTGCGAGCTCAATTAGAGGCTGAAGAGGCCTGCTTCAGTAAATAGCGCTTGCTCATGCTTTGTACAAAGATATCTGTACAATTGGTTCCAACTTGGGAAACGGCATTTAAATATCAACATAAACACATGCTCAGAGAAAAACTGGGTGGATTTTCATCAGGACCAATCTCTAAAAACCTGTATTAGAGAAAATTACAAAGGAAGACCCTTCTCAAAATAGGTATCGCAAGTCATGATTTTCTTTGTTCTTCATACAGAAGTCATGTGAATTGCATAATGAAAAGTAAAATGGAAGAAATTTCTAGACGGAAGTCTAATTATACTTGAGTCAGTAATTCATCATGTTTCCTATATATAGTAATGACCATAGTTAACACTGATTAACTAGCATTACTTCAAAGACTTATTCCATTTAAAATCATAATATGTAAGTACTCTACTGGAGATATTTAACAAGTTAAATGTTAAATGCCTTCTCTTTCAGGAAAAGAAAAAAAGACAGACTTCGCTTCAGACTTTTATATTTTTCTTTAAGTGCAACATGACATAGTCAGCTAAAAAATATCAATTGCTTCAACAACAGACACTATTTTGACTAAACCATTATCATGAAGTAAAGTTTTATTGCACTTGCTTCTTAACAGGATTATAACTAAACACTTACTTGTTCAGTGTGAGGTCAAGAATGAATTTGGAGCCAAAGGCTTCAATCTGGAAGCTTGCCTGGGCCAGATGGACAGCCTATGGATTCAAAGAGACAGAAACAAACTTAGCTTACCTTCCTGTCTTTAAAGCTGATTAGATTGGTAGCAATGATATTAAATAAGAAAAACATTTTTATGGATTGATGCACTTCTTTATGGATCCCTGTGTAACAATCCATTTCTTTAAAAGGATACTAGGTGCATTGTCATGGCTTTACTTGGAAGACATAAATACCTGTGTAGCACGGAACTAATAAAAGACAATCGGTCCTTTAAAATGAACCCATTGTGATCAAAATCAAGAGCATATTCAGCTGGACTTTCAAAGTGACTGCGATGAATTATGCAAAAGTCTGACTAATTAAGGCTGGATTTCAGCCTATTTTGCGCACAAAGCTAACCAATTCTTTCTGCACACCTAAGTGAAAACTCATGTCAGCACTCTGTTCTTCATCAGAAACTGGAACTTTCTATAAATGATCTATCAGCAGAATGTGGCAGTAAAATGCGAATCCACAACCTTTTAACTTCAGAAAGCACTTAGACCCATGCCCCTCATGAACCCTCAGAGTGTATGTCCCCCTGAAAAAGTCACACATTTACAAATACTGTCATTACTAGAGCACCTGGATGGCTCAGTGGGCTGAGCGTCCAACTCTTGGTTTCGGCTCAGGTCACGATCTCACAGTTCATGAGATTGAGCCCGAAGTCAGGCTCTGTGCTGACAGTGAGAAGCCTGCTTGGGATTCTCTCTCTCCCTCTCTCTCTGCCCCTCCCCTGCTGGTATGCATGTTCTCTCTCAAAAAAAAAAAAAAAAAATACACCTAAAGAAAAAAGAACAAATACTGTCGTTACTGTGCCTTAACTCAAAACACGATAATCCATCTAAACAGGAGTCATATGTACTAGGTGTTAAAGATTAGTTTAGCTCACAGAATTATCTCGAAAAATGTAAGTTAACAAATCAATGGAGTTTTGTTAAAGTCTTACCCAAGATAAAATTCCCCTCTATCCTTCCATCAAGAAAAAAAATTTTTTTAAAGACAAGAATAAATGCAACATCTATACTCCCTTCCCTTCCCTTCCCTGCTCAAAAACATCCTTCCTGCAAACTCCATTCTTCAGGCATGGTGGTGTCACAAACCATCTGTGAAGTGCTACCTGCATGGCAACCAGACACTGCATCCTCCTGCTCTGGTACTTTCCCCTCCTCCCCTCCCCGACCCGTCCCGGCAATACCACCCATGCTCCTCTCTGTCTTCATCCTACCCTACTCATCCTTCAAGGGCAGCCCAACTGCATTACTTTCCACGAAGCCCTCCTTCACACGCAGGTTGGAAGTGAACCCTTCATCCTCAGGGCTCCAGGAACACTTCATCTGCTTCTACTCTGCACCATGATGTGGGCTCACTTTCCATCCCAGCCTGGACAACTTGTATCACAAGGGTATTGCAAACAGTTGGAGATTAATGGCCCTTCCTCAAAATATATGAACTTCTAAGCCAAATATTTATTGTCAGGACTATTTTGCCACGCCAAACCCATAAAATACTATAAACCATAACTTCTACTTCCAGTCAAGCACAACTGCTAACCGCATAATCACTACAATAATCAAAACATAGGGTGCCTAAGTGGCTCAATTGGTTAAGCATCCGTCCAACTTCAGCTCAGGTCATGATCTCACAGTTCGTGAGTTCGAGCCCTGCATCGGGCTCTGTGCTGACAGCTCAGAGCCTGGAGCCTGCTTTGGATTCTGTGTTTTCCTCTCTCTCTGCCCCTCCCCAACTCATGCTTGCACTCTCTCTCTCTCTCAAAAATAAATAAATATTTAAAAAATTAAAAATAATAATCAAAACATGAAATAAAAATGAAATTAATAAGTATTAAAATTTAAATACAAAGCAATGAGAAAGAAGGAGCCCAAATACCTAACACCTTGGCACAACTCGCCAAACCCCAAACAACCATGCAGAATACGGTCATCATATCTGATTCGGGCTCTTCCTGCATCCAGATGACTACATGACAGAGAAAGAAATTCCTGTCTTGTTAACTGAGGTCTCGGTCATCTACATCAGAACCTTTATCTCCTGACATAAATACCATATTCTTCTTATTCTAAATTCATTCTGTGTCTTGAAGCATTAATTTTTGCATGAAGATTTTGATGAATAATGCATACAAGGGAAATTTTTTCATTTCTGGGTCCCAAAAGTTTAAAGGAAAAAAACAACTTTCTTCTTGAGAATAAGATAGGCTCTTAATACATGCACCCCAATGTTTATAGCAGCGTTATCAACAATAGCCAAAGTATGGAAAGAGCCCAAATGTCCATCAACTAATGAACGGATAAAAAAGATGTGGTTTATATATACAATGGAATAGTACTTGGCAAACAAAAAGAATGAAATCTTGCCATTTGCAACAGCATGGATGCAACTAGAGTGTATTATGCTAAGTGAAATAAGTCAGAGAAAGACAAATATCATGTGATTTCACTCATATGTGGAATTTAAGATACAAAACATATGAACATAAGGGAAGGGAAGCAAAAATAATGTAAAGACAGAGAGGGAGGGGCGTCCGTGTCGCTCAGTCGGTTAAGCCTCCGACTTCAACTCAGGTCATGATTTCGTGGCTCCTGAGTTCGAGCCCAGCGTCGGGCTCTATGCTGACAGCTCAGAGCCTGGGGCCTGCTTTGGATTCGGTGTCTCCCTCTTTCTCTGCCCTTCTCCCACTAATGCTCTGACCGTCTCTCTCAAAAATAAATAAACATTAAAAAAATTTTTTCTTTTAAAAAAACAGAGAGGGAGGCAAACCATAAGAGACTTTTAAATACAAAGAACAAACTGAGTGTTGCTCCAGGGGAGGTGATTGGGGGATGGGCTAAATGGGCAAGGGGAATTAAGGAGGAGCCTTTTTGGGATGAGCACTGGGTGTGATAAGTAAGTGATGAATCATTAAATTCTATTCCTGAAATCACTATTACACTATATGTTAACTAAGTTGGATTTAAATTTAAAAAAAGATAGGCCCTTAAGCATATTTTCTGTTAAGAATATTAAATAGAGAGAAGAGTTCATTAATGCCACCCTGGCCTAAAAAGGGTGATAAATTACTGCCTTAAGCAACTTAAAAGAACCTGACATTAACCACTGAAAGGCTCATCTTACAGCAAATAAGCAACGAGACAAGTACAAACCCCAACAGAAGCCTGTTGTACGATAAGGTAGCTGGTAATAACTGCTTACCCCATTTTATAGCCTTGTTGGGAGTTCTAGGATTAAATAAACTTATACTGAGCCAATGTGATAAGATTCAGTTTAACAGAATTTAATGAAAGAGCGGGCAAATAACATTACTATTGGGATTTTCCCTTTTTTTTTTTTTTTTTTTATTCATTCACTCTCCACACAGGTGTTAAGTCTCACTGTGTGCATAAGGATGACTGGAACACAGCCCCTCCCCTCCAGGGAGACCTGCCAGCCTCGGTGGGTCTAAGGTGCCACAGGGACCAAGACTTCACTGACCAGGTGCAGTGTGAACAAAAGTCCAGAAGATGGAAAAGAATCCACCTGCCAGACGAAGAGAAGACATTCAGGGCATGGGGGGAAACATTTACAACAATAGAGTAAAAAATGAATATGGAAAAAAAGGCTTTTTTACTTTTTTAAAAATTAATATGGCCTATAAAGAAAACAGTTTTGGGGGGGGGGCATCTGGGTGGCTCAGCTGGTTAAGCGTCCAACTCTTGATCTCAGCTCACGTCATGATCTGATGGTTGGTGAGTTCAAGCCCTGTGTCGGGCTCTGCGATGACAGTGCAGAGCGTGCTTGGGATTCTGCCTCTCCCTCTCTCTGCCCCTCCCCTGCTCACTCTCTCTCTCTGTCTCTCTCTCAAAATAAATAAGTAAACTTAAAAAACAAACAAACAGCTTTTGAAGGAAATGTCAAACAATGAATCTGAAAAGGTGCTCCAGAGACTGTGGGGCTTTGCGCGATATGCTCAATGACACGTCTGGTCACACAGACATACCTGTGGCCAAGACAGCAAGCATTCCTCCAAATGTGCCCCCACTTACTCAGCACAGTGCCTGGCACATGCCCAGTCACCACCACCACCATCATCAACGAAGATATTAGAACTAAATCATATTGACAGATTACCGTCCACAACAACTGAAACACTTACAGTGCCATCAACAACATCCTTGTTTCTCCATGGGGAAAGAAAATATCTGATCGTATTACCTTTATCAGTAAGAATGTTTTAACATTTTAACTTATTTTAATGCAAAGAGGCAGCACATTTTCCTATAAATGATTTAAGATTTCCCCAAGCATTCATTTTCCTTGTACATATATCAAATAGAATTGGTATATTCATCTAATACATTTGTATCCATCTTAAGGAATTTCAATACAATGGTATACATTATTTTTCTTATGTTCCATTTCTCTTTCCATTGTTATACATTCAGCATTTGTACAGAGTACAGATTCTTCTCTATATCGAAATAAGTACCTGACAAATGCTACTTCTCCCCTATCATTCTGTAATTTCTGCTCTGTCTGAAACGTGATTAAAATAGTTTTTAACTACTGGAATCTCTGCTACTCCATATCAACTAACTGATCATTTTTTATGTTACAAAATACTATACAGTTTTGAAAATTGTCCAATTAAAATATGTTTTCAAATCAGGTAAAACAAGTCCTCATCATTATTGTTCTACAAATTACATTTTTGGATATTGTTTTTACTTCATAGTAACCCCCTTCTTTCAAATGACAGAAACATCAGAAGAATGGCCAAGATGAGTAGAAGGTTTTATAACACATGCCTTTTTTTACAAAGAAGGAACCATACAGTGAGGTTTAGAAATGTGTTCAGTAATACAAAATTGGATCACAGATATACTTTAGAGAAAAGTTCATGAACCACACATAAGGTCGTAATGGATTATTTCTCCTTTGGGATATTTGTTAAACAGACTTGATGATTAACACTTGTTTTTACAAGGACAGTCACTATAAAAGCAGTGTGAAAGAATGCAGGGTTTTACAGTCAAAGAGCATCATTTCACGACAAGAATAAGCATAGCCCTGGGCTCAGAATTACACCCTGAAGGACTGAAAACAGCTGTTGCCTAAGCACTTCGATATTTTTCTTTTGACTCAGAATCTGGAACAGTGAAATTACAGGAACTCTATAAACAAAAAACAACTAAACTCAATTATATACACAAACCTCCTTTACTGAAGAACAATTTACACATTTAACAATGTGCTTTTGTATTTCTAGGGTTTTTTTTTTCTTTTTAGTAGATGGCACCTAATGGTATCGTATTAAATAACTTTGGAAGACTGTCAGGTTCCTCAGTGAAGACTGGTTTTGCGTCTTAAGACTGGTTTTGCGTCTTAAGACTGGTCTTGCGTCTTAGCGAGCTATGTTATGATATTGAGCAATCATGTACATTACATAAACTGAAGATACATAGTTATGTTTTCTTGGGACTTATATTCTAGAACAGTTAACATTAATATGGACATGAAGACAAGAGAAAAAGATGACTCTCTCGACTTCTAGTAATAGAAATCAGACATTTCCAGAGTACGTATGTTTTCATGCAAAAATGCCTCACACATAATGAGTATTCAATCAATATTCTTCACTACTTGGCAAGGACTCATACACATAACTGAAACTAAATATAGGAAGTGGAAAGTTTAAACTTTCCCTGAATTCAGAAAATATTTTGAGACTGAATGTCATAATTCAGTAGAAAGGGAGCTACTTGAATTGAGGTCTCTACACTGTCCATCACAGCATCCTCTGAGCGGGTAATGTACTTTAATATGCTCTGTAATGTATATGGTTTGGGAAACAGAAGAAAGTTTGGAAGAAGTTTCCCTGCTCTTAAGATATATTCAGTTTATTTAGGGAAACACTCACTGAAGTAATGAAGAAAACCTGTCTGGAGCGGCATATCAGTAAGACAAACAAATGCTTTCCAAATGGCCTGCAGAAGCCCTGGAAAGTATGAAGCAGTCCTGAGCAGACAGCTGTGGGATGATTCCAGCTCTGTTTCCTAAAGAAGAGAGCTGTGGGCTTCTAGGAAAGAAGGTGCTAGAGAAATCAAAATGTTGTAATTAGAGTTAGAACCCAGGAACCCAGGATCAATAAACTGTCTTTTCTACTGCAAAGAATCACGGAAAAAGTAAAACAGCTAAATAGCTGATTACTAGTGAGACTGGAGGTAATTTCTTTCTTATTTTTATGTCCCTCATTGCCATAATATTGCTCATCCTATGTTCACTAAAATATTATATTCATAGCGAGTGTGGGTCTGCATCTGCGTGTATAAACTATAAGCTTTTCAGGGCACTTGAAAAGCTTTCTTTTAAGATTCGGGACATTTTATGGTTTCAGAGTAGATGGATTTGGAAATTCACCAACTAGGAAGGAAGAAAGAGAACAGCTAATCATATCCTACAAGGAGCCTGCTTCGTTGTAACGGGTTGAGTGGTTGAAGGAAGAAGCTTTGCTATGCAGCCTTGCATCACTGGGTTACACAGAGTGGTTTTCTCTTCCGTGTCACAGGAGGCCCAGAATCCAGCAACCCGAATAATTAAATTCCAATAAGAAATAAACTACCTAGTTTAAATTGGAATACATTTGAGGAAAATACTTCACCTTCTTTAGATCACACAGGCTTTTCTGTAAATAACGCATCTGGGTCTATCCCACACACAGCTAAAGAAACACAGAAATGTAGCTTGTGGATCTTTTTCCTGTACAGTGTAAAAATTCAAATATGTAAATATATCTTAGGAGTTTGAATGTTCAAAAGGAAACACTAATAGATCATTTTAACTACAACCTGGTTCCAACCCCTGATCCTAAGTGTGCACACTGGTGATCACCAATGTGATCAAGACTTTTATATAATAAAAATAACAACGCCCTATATTCCTTGTGTTTTAATTATCTCGACCGATCAGAATAATATGGTACCCTGTGCAGTTGACTTAGTAGGCAGATGTTGTGATTGCCCTTTTGTAGAAGAAAAACATTTTTAGAAGGCACACAGAAGTTAAATGATTTTTTTGTTCAAGGTCACACATCAAAGGAAGAAAGATGAAGTGTTGGCTTCAGTTCAGTGAGGAAAAAGTGCCAAGTTATGCCAAAAGTCCTTATCCCTCCAACCTCAATGTTTTCTGGTCATTAAAATATAAATAATAATAGCTTACCAACAGGATGAGTATGAGGGAAGTTCCTAGAAAAGTTTGGCCACATAGAAAGAGGTCAATAATTTAGGAAGAAGGGGGCAAAGTTGAAGGACAAAGGGGGGCGGGGAGAAGAAAACTACATTAATGTTTTGGAAAGGTTATCAGTCAGCTCCACCTTAAAAGTTCCTTCCCAATATAGCTGGCCACCTTCTAGAAAATCCAATGTGCATTTATCCTCTGCAAAATTCACAAATTTAATATTTTTTATTGCTAATTACCATTAGGCATTATGCTTTGACTGTTCAAGTTGTCGTGTCATTATGCTTTGACTTTGTTCAAGTTGCCGTGTCTTTAAAATAATATGAATCATTTTCCTGAGACGTGGAACAGCTGCAAATGTTACATGAAGGCAATTTTGCAAATTAAGGTAATTTGCTGAAAATTCTTCCCAAGATGCATTTAAATAGGTAGCTTGTGGGAGAGAACATTATCATGTTTACTTCTAGCATGTTCCAATTCACAGGATTACTGGTTAACCCATTAGCAAATTTGCATTGAATCCCAACCTTGTGGGAGATACCGTGACAGATGCAAAGATATAGAAGAATTAGTATTTATATGAAAGTTTACAACGCAGTAAGGGGAATGAGATGAGAAACCACAAAGAATAAGACACTTGAGTTAAATACTTCGGTTAAATAATAATAATGATGAATAGTATCCATAAAGATGCCACAGACAACTTAAGCACAATTAATTCCCCAATCTAATGTTAACAATCGTATGGTATGGGTAACAAGCACATTTAAATATAAGGAGCCAGAATGCTGAGGACTGGAGAGGGCTGAGAAAAGCTTACTGGAGAAGTCTTTCCCGGCATTTAAACATAGCTAGAATTCAGGTAGCCCTAAAATTGATTTAACAGGATGAAATTTCAAGGTGTTTCTAAGTGTTTGCTAACAAACAGAGACCTAAGAAACATGCTTTTAAAGTAAAACACAGGATGTCTTCCATTCTGGAACATGAAACTACAGTTTGAATTGTGGTCGGAACCAAAACATGGCAGTTTAATATAAAATAAAGCATTTCACGAGATCACACAATATTTTGTGTGTGAACACACACAAGTCTAAAATATACCAATGTATTTTGTAATCAATCTATCTTTTAGCCTTAAACTAGAAAGCTGGAATCCCAACCTTGATGGATATTACAGAAACAACACCACAACAACAGCAAAGCACACTGTTCTCACAGGCCACAGACTGATCAGCCTCTCCCGGTGACGGAGGCAAGTCATTGCTTGACCTTGTTCCCTTAGCCAACCTAGCCAAGAAAGGTAGAACTTCTATTCTGAAAGAAATCTAGCCAACATTCAACTATCCAGTCTGATGATTCAGAAAAAAAGGATGCCATGTTGAGTTTTAACATCTGACCAAATCTTTTCCAAGAGTGTTTTGCTAAATAAACCAGTTTTAAAGAGAATCCACTTTTCATCTTCTTCCTTCTTCTCACCTACTGTCACTCAGTTTGAAGTGCTCTCTAAATCTTATACAGACAAAAGATAGATCCTGAAGAGAAAGAGGAAAAACAGGTATTGATAATCCAAACAGATATTCCAGTTTATAAATTGTGAGGTAGTTGCAGTAAAAATGTATTTAAAAAAAATTTTTAATGTTTATTTTTAATTTTGAGACCATGCAAGAGACAGAGTGCAAGCAGCAGAGGGGCAGACAGAGGGAGACACGGAATCTGAAGCAGGCTCCAGGCTTGGGGCTGACAGCTCAACGCGGGGCTCGAACTCACAAACCACGAGATCATGACCTGAGCCGAAGTCGACGCTTAACCGACTGAGCCACTCAGGCGCTCCACTAAAAATGTAGTTTTAATATTCCCCATGGCCAGCCAAAGAAGAGAAGCTAGAAATACCTGGGAGGGGTCTCTTTTTAGCCCTATAGAACCACACTAAGATCTTCCTGGGTGATCATTTAGTAACCCAGGAGAACTCTGGAAAAAATACACCTTCAGTGACAAAGCATCTTTGGACATTTCTATGGATTGCCTTCCATACGTTTACCCCTAGTGATTGATGTTTGCTGGATATTAAGCTGACAATACCAACTCAAGAGAGAGATGAAATCATAAGCCTCCAGAGCTCTTGCTATTTGAAAATGGGCAAATCATTAAAAGCATCACTACAGCTGTATTATTTAGCTTTCATACATTTTCTGAAAGACGAGTAAAAATACAACTATGACAACAGTTACCATGGAAGCAGTTTCTTTCTGCTGCCTTCCTGAATAGTAACATTTAATTTGATGCATTAATCTAGTAGCTGAGGTGTGATTCACCTTTTTTTCCTCATCAATTTCTACATGACCAAACTGTGCAACCCCAAGGAGTGATTCTCTCTCTGCTAACACTCTTTGTCATAAAAGAGAACATATTTTGTCCTTCTAGCCAGAATTATTGAATACCCACTTAATAATTTAAATAAAAGAATAGAAATAGGGCATACGTTTTGAAAACAAACACCACCAAGCTCCATGCTGAATATCTGTGACTCATTACATGACAGATTTGTTAATTTGCTTATATAATGTTAATACTATCCCCAAAGAAAAAAAACTTCTGTAAAATAGCACCCCATGAGAAGCCCTATCTTCTTTGTCTTCCTACTCTTGTCCTTGAAATGCTGGCTACAAGACCCCAGAGGGCTCAAATATCTAGCCAGAGCAAAGAAAGTTCTTTAACTTGGATCTTTATGATGACCACATAGGATTAGTTAATAATAAATAAGTCTGAAATACAAAATGAAAATTACGATACACAGTTCACTTGAAAACCGTTATATCCAGCAAATCACAAATGATATAAACTGAAATATTAATTTCCAGTTTCCAAGGAAGGCAAACAGACCTGTCCAGCCAGATCTCTCATCTCTTGAGGCATCTTGATTCATTCTACTGATCTTCACTGGTGGGTCTCACACTGTTCTTGCCCAAAGCTGATTTGTGTTGGGATCTCTATACTTCTATTTGAAGAAATTTCTCAGGCTACACATATGACTTCATCAGAAATACACAGCTGTGTGATGACGGAATTCCCAAGATGTCTTTGCTTTCCTTAACTACTCTCTGGGAGATATGTGGCACAATATTTTGTGTTACGGGGTGGACCTTCCTTTTGTCTACAGGAATCCACCTCCATCCACATTTTTGATGTAAAGAGAGTTCTATGTTTGCTGGTTCTCAGTTGTGTCTGGTTCTGTCCTTTGCTCTAAATTCTGACCTCAGTTATGGCCATGGATGTGTTGTGTCCTGCCCTTTTAGATAGTAAGAGTAACTTCCAAATTAGGGGCCAACCCAAAAATGGATTTTCCCATTTTACAAGCATGCATGTGCCATTAGACTTCCTCAGTAACACTACTAAGATCTATTTCTGGACATAGAGACTCAACAATTGTCATGTATCACAATTTTACTCAAAACAGGTACCATGTGTGCTACATACACATGCTTTACTCAAAGCTAGATATGGAAAAATTAATATTGATGTGACCTAATTTTCTCTAACACTCATCTTTCACAGAATTCTGCAAAATGCCAACCATTCAGCATGTAGTCACGTAATTTTTGAAACTAACATTTAGAATGTTGACTATTACACAGAATATTGTGCCTACTTTGGTAAGCAAATAATAATCTCACTATGTCTACAGAATGTTTTAGATTCGTTAAAACTCCATTTTAATCTCCAGACAAGAACCCAGAATTACACAGAATCTTAAAAACATATAAAACAGTACTTTGAAATATCTCCATTTTCTCAGCTTACATCCTACCTCATTGGCATCTACATCATATATGAAATAATTTACTGATTCAAGAGATAATTATTGTATCTACCGTGTTTCAGCAGAAGCTCTGGTTTTTCAGAGTTTGTATTTTAGTGTGTGTTGGAGGGCAAGGGGAGTAACACAATCAACAAATAAATTAAAAGCAAGTTAGGAGCACTTGGGTGGCTCAGTCAGTCAAGCGTCCAACTCTTGATTTCAGCTCAGGTCATGATCTCACAGTTCGTAGGATTGGGCCCCACACGGGGCTTTGCACTGACAGCATGAAGCCTACTTGGGGTTCTCTCTCTCCATCTCTCTCTGTCCCTTCCCCACTCATGTGCACATGTGCTCTCTCTCTCTCTCTCTCAAAATTAAATAAATATTTTTAAAAAGAATAATAAAACAATTCAGATGATGATAAATTCACCAGGTAAAGAAGGAGGAATTGACAGTAATACAATAATAGTAAGGGACTTTAGGGGCGCCTGGGTGGCTCAGTCAGTAAGCGTCGACTTCGGCTCAGGTCATGATCTCATGGTTCGTGAGTTCGAGCCCTGCATCGGGCTCTGTGCTGACAGCTCAGAGCCTGGAGCCTGCTTTGGATTCTGTGTCTCCCTCTCTCTCTGCCCCTTCCCTGCTCACACTCTGTCTCTCTCTCAGAAATAAATAAATATTAAAAAAAAAATAGTAAGGGACTTTTATACCTCACTTCCATCAATAGATAGATCATCCATACAGAAGACCAACAAGGAAACAATGGCTTTGAATATCACATTAGACCAGATGAACTTAACACCTGGTTAACATCTGGATACATATGCAGGGGTGTCTGGGTGGCTCAGTCGGTTGAGCGTCCGACTTCGGCTCAGGTCAGGATCTCGCAATTTGTGAGTTCAAGCCCCATATCGGGCTCTGTGCTGACAGCTCAGAGCCTGGAGCCTGTTTCAGATTCTGTGTCTCCCTCTCTCTGCCCCTTCCCCGCTCATGCTTTGTCTCTGTCTCTCAAAAATGAATAAACGTTAAAAAAAAAAACTTTTTTAAACATCTTGATATATGCAGAACATTCCATCCAAGAACATCAGAATACACATTCTTTTTGAGTGTGCATGAACATTCTGTAGGACAGATCACATGTTAGGCCACAAAACAAATCTTAATAAATTTAAGAACTGAAATCATATCGAGCATCTCTTCCAACCACAGCGGTCTAAAACTCAAAATCAATTACAAGAAAAAAAACTGGAAAAAACACAAGCATATGGAAACTAAACAACATGCTACTAAATAACCAATGGGTCAATGAAGAAATCAAAGGAAATAATCAAAAAATACATGGAGACAAATGAAAATGAAAACACAACAGTCCAATCTCTGGGAAACAGCAGAAGCAGTTCTAAGAGACAAATTTATAGTGATTCAGGTCTGTCTCAAGAAACAAGAAAATCTCAAACAAACAATCAAACCTTACACCTAAAGGAATGAGAAAAATTAGAATAAAGTAAAGTTAGTAGAAGAGAGGAAATAATAAAGATTAGAGCAGAAATAAATGAAACAGAGACTAAAAAAATAATGGAAAAGATAAAATTGGCCAACTGTTAGACTCATCAAGGAAAAAAGAGATACCTCAAATAAAAATCAAAAATTAAGGAAGAAAAATAACTACTGATATCACAGAAATACAAAGAACTATAAGAGAATACTACAAAAAATTATATGCCAACAAATCGGACAACCTAGAAGAAATAAGTAAATTCCTAGAAATATACAATCTTCCAAAACTGAAAGAGGAAGAAATAGAAAACTTGAACAGGGTGATTACTAGTAATGAAATTGAATTAGTAATCAAAAAACTCTCAAGAAACAAGGACCAGATGGATTCATATGTGAATTTTACCAAACATTGAAATAAGACTTAATGCCTTTTCTTCTCAAATTATTCCAAAAAAAATTGAAGAGGAGGGAAAGCTTCCAAATTCATTCTATAAAACCAGCATTACCCTGAGGCCAAAACCAGACAAAAACACTACAAAAAAAGAAAACAACAGGGGCATCTGGGTGGCTCAGCTGATTAAGTGTCTGACTCTTAGTTTTGGCTCAGGTCATGATCTCATAGTTCAGAGTTTCAGCCCATGTCAGGCTCAACTGCATTACTGCACTGCTGATGCAGAGCCTGCTTGGGATTCCTTCTACCTCCCTCTCTCTCTGCCCCTCCCCTGCTCTCTCTCTCTCTCTCTCTCTCCCTCTCTCTCTCTTTCCCTCTCTCTCAAAATAAATAGGTAAACTTTAAAAAAAAAAAAGAAAGAAAGAAGAAAACTACAGGCCAATATCCCTGCTGAAGACAGATGCAAAAACCCTCAATAAAATATTAATAAACCAAATTCAACTATACATTAAAAGATCATTCACCACAGTCAATGGGGATTTGTTCCAGAGATGCAAGGACAGTTCAATATTCACGAATCAATCATTGTGACACATCACATTAACCAAAAGAAAGATAAAATCTATATGATCATCTCAACAGATGCAGGAAAAGCATTTGACAAGATTCCACATCCATTCATGATAAAAACTCTCAACAAAGTAGGGTTAGAGGGAACATACTTCAATAGAATAAAGGCTATATATTTAAAACCCACAGCTAACATCGTACTCAATGGTGAAACACTGAAATCTTTTCCTCTAAAATCAGGAAAAAGACAAAGATGTCTACATAACCACTTTTATTCAACATAATACTAGAAGTCCTAGCCACAGCAATCAAACAAGAAAAAGAAATAAAAGGCATCCAAATTGGTAAGGAGAAGTAAAACTATCACTATTTGCAGATGACATGATACTTACTTATAGGAAACTCTAAAAACTCTGTTAAAACAAAACTATTAGAAGTAATGAATGGGGACACCTGCATGGCTCAGTCAGTTAAGTGTCCAACTTCGGCTCAGATCTGATCTCACCATTTGTGAGTTCAAGCCCCACATCAGGCTCTGTGCTGACAGCTCAGAGCTTGGAGCCCATTTCAGATTCTGTCCCCCCTCTCTCTGATCCTCCCCCACTTGCACTCTGTGTGTGTCTCTCTCAAAAATAAATAAATATTAATTTTTTTAAAAAAGTAATAAATGAATTCAATCAAGTCTCAGGATACAAAATTAATATACAGAAATCTGTTGCATTTCTACAGACTAAGAAAAAAGTAGCAGAAAAAGAAAATAAGAAAACAATCCCATTTACAATTGCACCAAAAAGAATAAAATACCTGGGAATAAATTTAGCCAAGTAGGCAAAAAAGAATAAAATAGGAAAGAGGCACAGAAATTTAGGAGTTGCAGAGTATGGAGAGGTGACAGTATTAAATGGGGGGGGGGAGGGAGACAGAGGAGGACTCTCGATTTGAGCAAAGTTTGGGAGATGAAGGAACAAGTCACCTGGATATCTGGGAAAAGAGAATTTCAGGCAGAGAGAACAGCAAGTTGCAAAAGCCCTGAGGCAGGGGTATATTTGGTATGTTAAAGAATAAGCCAATTTTGAGTCAAGTGGAATAGGTCAAGGAGAGTGTCACAGGCAATGAATTAGAGAAGCAATGAGGTGTCAATTACACAGGGCTTTGTAGGCCACTGTTAAGAACTTTGCCTTTTACTCTTAATGAAATAGGAAGTCACTGAATATTTTAAGCTAAGGAGTGACATGATCTCCTTTCCATTTTTTTTTTTTTTTTTTTTTTTGGAAAGACAGAGGGTGAGTGGGGGAGGGCCAGAGGGAGAGAGAGAATCTTAAGCAGGCCCCATGCCCAGCATGGGGCCCGACACAGGGCTCAATCTCACAAACACGAGATCATAACCTGAACCAAAATCAAGAGTCAGATGCTCAACCAACTGAGCCATCCAGATGCCCCTCCTTTCCATTTTTCAAAGTTCACTCAGGCTACTGTGTTGACAACAGCCGAAAGGTCAAGGGTTGCAGGGGCCAGGGAAAAAGCAGAGGGTCTAGTTACGAGACTGTTGCAATAATCCAGGTAAAAGCTGATGGTAAATTGGATTTAGGGGTAACAGTGGAATTGACAAGAAGTGGTCAGATTCTGGATGCATGATGAAAGCAAAGTCAACAGGAGTTGCTTACAGATTAGATACAGGTTATGAATGAACTAGAGGAGACAAGGAAGAGTCCAGAATTTTTGGCCTGAATAACCAGAAGAAGTAAGCAATGTAGTGGCATGAGCAACACCACAGAAAGAGCAAGTGATAGAGAGACTTCTGTTTGGGACCATTATGTTTGATATGCACCTTATATATCCAACTGGAGATGTAGAATAGGCAGTTAGATATAAGGCACGAAGATATATCTTTTCATTAATGTTTACTGAGTGATTACGTACTTTAAGAAGCAATAAGTGAGTAAATGAAGGATTAAGCCTCGAATTAATGAGTGAATAAATGAATTAATACTGGGAATACAAAAATATTCCAGTAAAAGAACTAGTGAGGAGTGTATACTTCAACAGATAACCTAGTTTCTGAAATAGCGAGGGTGTAAAGGAGAAAAAAAGATAACTTGGGGGAAAACTAAAGAAGTCAGTACAAAGCAACCCACTCCACTGGGCTTTAAAATAACATTTTCAATTAAAACAGTGTCACTTTGGAACCCAAGAGGTATATTATGCACCACAAACCCCCTCAAAAGAACTGAAGTCCAAGAGCATCATTTTCATGTCTTGTATGTATGTGCTAAAATTACAAAAGAATGATCAGCAAATGAGGAGATTAGTTCCCTAACAAAGTACATGGATTATATGCATGGATGTGTATGTATGTATATATACGTGTATATATGCATATGTATGTATGTATATATATATATATACATACACGTGTATATACATACATACATATGCATATATATAGTATTCTTATAAAACAACACAGTTCTGACCTTTGATTTCCCACATTGATTTCCATATTCTGGAAGTCACGCTATCTTAACAGCTTTTAGTATTTCAAATATATCACTGCTTTTAGGTATACATTGTTATCACACCACTTTTTGGAAACTTTTAAACGTATGCACTTACTGATTTTAATTGACTAACTGTATCTATCATCTTAGGAGCCTGATCTTAAGTCACAGAGATCAAGGTATGCTCCACACCACCCTACTGAAGAATGTACATTTCTAAAAGTCTCTAACCAACCTGGTAATTAAAGTTTATATTGCAAAATTTAGAAATGAGAAGACTCGAGAGCACTGTATAAACCTCTTCATTCTTAAATCTGTTCCTTGAACTGCTACTTAAGTTACCAAATGGCAGTAAGGAAATTTTTCTTAGATTATTTTTTTTAAATCACAATGTTTTTGTTTCAACAGTTCCAAAGAGCAAGAAAGAGATAAAGCAATAATTGAAATTTCACTTTACTTCAATTATAGTTATTTTAGGTGATTTTTTCCCTAAAATAAGCAAATAACTATGTCAGGGCGATATCTAATTAGTCATGACTAGAGAGGGCATGATATTAGGAATACTTGATAAATAGTCCAAAATAAAAACTTCTTGGGGCACCTAGGTGGCTCAGTTGGTTTAACTGTCCAGCTTGACTCAGGTCACCATCTCACAGTTTGTGAATTCTAGCCCTACGTTGGGCTCTGTGCTGACAGCTCAGAGCCTGGAGCCCACTTCAAGTTCTATGTTTCTCCTCTCTCTCTCTCTCTGCCTCTCCCCAGGTCCTGCTCACACTCTGTCTCTCTCTCTGTCTCTCTGTCTTTCTCTCTCTCTCTCTCTCTCTCTCTCTCAAAAATAAATATTTTTTTAAAACTTTATAAATAAAAACTTTTTATATGGGGCGACTGGGTGGCTCAGTTGGTTAAGCATCCAACTTCAGCTCAGGTCATGATCTTGTGGTTCACGGGTTCAAGCCCCCGTCGGGCTCTGCACTAACAGCTCAGAGCCTGGAGCCTGCTTCAGATCCTGGGTCTCACTCCCTCTCTGCCCCTACCCTGCTCACGCTCTGTCCCTGTCTCTCTCTGTCTCTCTCAAAACTAAATAAACATTAAAAAAAAAAAAAAAAAACTTCTTATGGACTATGAAAATCCTTCCGTAAATATAAGACTATAAAAAATTTAACAGTTTTATCTTAGCCAAGAAAGCAAAAAGCCATTTCAATTAAGACTTCAAGCAAATTCTTTTCTTTCTGCCTTCCATTCCAGTTAACACTAAATTAGTTAGTTTCTCACAAAATAGAAACTATAGAGTCTGCAAGATTGTTGTAGCAGTCATGTCAGAGCAGTAAAAGATAAAAAGTCTCAGTGCACAACTAGATTCATGTAGGAAACAGTGTATACGTTAAAGGACGGAAAGAAAAGCGTTGCCATTTCCCTATCCCGTACGTAGGTTTGCGAAAGTTCTATATAACATGGTTTCTCAACCTCAGCACTGCTGACAGTTTAGGCTGCATGCATCTGTGCACTGCCAGACGTTTGTTTGACAGTATCCCTGGCTTCTACCCACTAGATGCCAGTAGCATCCCGTCCGCAGTATGACAACCAAAACTATCTCCCGACATCGCCAAATGTCTCCCGGGGAGAGCAGATCTTCCCTGGTTGAGAACCCTCATTCTACATGGTCAGGAAATCTATGAATTTATGTAGATTCCTCTAGATGTGTTGCCTTTACACAAAATTTAACCTTGGTTTCCAAGTTCATTTTCAGCTGTTACCAAAGCCCTTGAAACAAAACAGCAGGAAGCAACTGATACCAACAGAAAATGAGAGTTTGGTTCTTTCAAAAGTTAAATGTTGTCTAACCAATAAGAAGCAAATTCTGAACATTTATACCATAGACAGCCCCCTAAATAAAGCTATAGGTTTAAATCTGTTAAATGAGCTCATATGCATTCTTCCAAAAACAATGAAGAAATACTGCAGCTACGCAGTCCTGAAACTTGATCTTTTACAAGGATGCTTAATGTTGTTTTTTTTTCTTCCCAAAGTGGCAGCTTCTTATTATCTTTTGAAATGTCATTTGGTGACTCAAAAGAAAACAGCTGTAATTTAAACAGCATGAAATGAGGGGGAATAAGTCAGTATGTGGCTTCTGTTTAGAAGTTACTGAGCTGTCTTGCCATGATTAATGTAATATGCTTCCTCCGTGGGTATATAACCCCAGGTCTCCAAATACCATTTATATACTGGTGGCTCCCATAGTTATCTCATCCCGACCCGTCCTTGAGACCATGGCCAATTTACTCATCAACATACCCACACAGATGACCAACAGTCCACCTGAAGGGCACACAGTCAGTTTCTTCGTAGCCTTCTTTTCAACTCTCCTCCCCAGCCCTTTCCATGTTGGGGAATAGTAACACTTCTGTAAGCCTTATAATCGTTCTTGATTTCTGTATTAATTTCCTTTTACTGCAATAACAAATTCCATAATTTTGTGACTTGAAACAACACAAATTATTATCTTAAACTTCTGGAGGTCAAAAGTCCCAAATCGAAGTCTAGAGTCTTTCTGGAGGCTCAAGGGGAGAATCAGTTTCCTTACCTTGTCCAGCTTCTAGAGGCTGCCTATTTGCCTTGGCTTCTAGGTTTTTCTTCATGTGGCCCCAACCTCTGTTTCCATCATAATATCTCTTTCTTTGACTCTGATTCTTACAAGGACCCTTGGGATGACACTGGGCCCACCCAGATATTCCAGGATGACCTTCCAATTTCACGATCCTTAACTGAATCACATCTACAAAATCCCTTTTGCCACATGCAATATTGTGATTTATAAGAAATATAAATATTTAGTCATCCAGATGACCAAAAGGTATTTTTCATATATATTTGGTCTTCGTCCACAGTTCCTGGCTCACAGTTCCAAAAACACTTGGAATTTCCTGAGATAAGAGCAATGGGAGTGCCATTTGTTGTAATATTTGGTTTTCTGTCCCCAGTCCCTGAAATCACTTCAGATCCATAATGGTGCAATGTCATCTTGTTACTCATGACAGGCTCCTTCCTACCACAACTGGGTTTATGTTAATGAGATGATTTTTGGAAGGCACCTAAGGATGGGGGCTGGTTGCCAGGGGAACCAACCATGAATAGAGGTTTGGAAGTTTCAGTCCCAACCCTTAACCCCTGGAGAGGACACAGAGGCTGGGGGTTCAATCAGTCACCGATAGCTAATGATTTCATCAATCATACCTATGTAATAAAGCCTCAATAAAAACCTAAAAGGAGAGAGAGGGTTCAGAGAGCTTCCAGATTGGTGAACACGTGAAGATTTAGGGAGAGTAGCACATTCCAAGAGGGCAGGAAACTCCGCACCCTTTACCTCCACCTTGCCTAGACATCTCTTTCATCTGGCTGTTCCTGAGTTACATCCTTTTATAATAAACCCGTAATCTAGCAAGTAAAGTGTTTCTATGAGTTCTGCGAGCCACTCTAGCAAATTAATCAACCCCAAAGAGGGGGCTGTAGAAACATCTTACTTATAGCCAAAAGCACAGGTGGTAGGTAACCTGGGGTTGCAACTGGTATCTGAAGTGGGGTTTGAGGAGCAGTCTCATAGGTCTGACGCCTTAACCTGTGGGATCTGATGTTATCCCCCCCCGGTAAACAGTGTCAGAATTGCTGGTGTCCTGAGAATCGCTTGCTGGTGTGGAGAATCCCTCCACACATTGGAATTTGGTGATCAGAGCCACCTTTTACCATGGGAGGTAACATACTCACAGGTTCCGGGGATTAGGATGTGGACATCTTGGGGTGGGGAAGGCATTATTCTGTCTACCACAGCTCCTCTCTTTTACTAGCCCACTCACCCTCAAATCACCAATCACCTGGAAACTTGACTTCTAATACTCATCCCAAATCCCACTTCCCTGTAATTCCTCTGTTACCACCCTAGTGATGGCCACACAGACTCTACCTTGGACAACTGCAAGCATCTCATAACTTGTCTCCTTGCTGTCACTCTTGCCCCTCTACAGCCCATCATCTGTGACACAGCCAGAATAATTTTTTTAATACAAATCAGATGATGTGATTTCCGTGTTTAAAACTCACCAGTGGCTTCCCATTATAACTAGAACAAAATCCTGACAGGCCCTTCAGCCTCTGGTCCTTTCTTCCTTTTAAAAAATAATGGAGGAAGGAAATACGCAATGTTTTCCTCCACAGAATTTTTCTCCCTCCCTTCCCATCACCCTGCCAAGGCTGAGGAAGAGCTCCTGGTAACTCATCGAAGGAAGGCACTTTGCTTTCACTGTCCTCCCCAGCTCTCTCCAGAGGCCGAAGACAGCAACTTGCCACTAATTCTAACACTATGCCCTCCCTCTCCAAGTCCATTTTGAGGATAAAAATCATTCTAAAACTACCAGAAAATTAAAAATATGTGAGAAGGAAACATCAAGAGGTAAGGGAAAGAAAGGAAGGAGCATAACATAGTGTGATATATTCTTCACATTTCATAGCAAGCAGACAAAAGATAATATCTTAGGTTGATGGATCTAAAAATAGGGCAGAGATAAATTATTCAATGTTAAAAGAACTAAAAATAAAAATTTAGCAGCCTTTGGGGAGTGTCGGGAGAGAGACTTTCACTCTTCATTTTATTCTGTTATGAACTCTGAATTCTTAAACCATGTACACAAAGTAGAGTAACTACTAATTTTTCACAGCTATTTGCACTAATTTTACAGGTGAGGCTGTGCATGTTTATATATGAAAATCTGTCATCAGTTTTTCACCTACCGTGATATTCCTTCCCTCTGATTCTCAAGACTGCTCTCTGGAATTTCCCCACCAGAAGCTCCCACCAAGGACTTCTTGGTGGTAAATCAGAGGGCACTATGATCCCACCGGCAGCATCTCTGGAAAATTATTCTTTACGCTTCCTCTGACTCTACTTTTCAAAAACTCTTTTCTCCTGGCATCACCTCACACCAACTATTGCTGGAGCTATTTGTCTCACTTTCAAATAATAAGAGTCCACACGAGATAATTCCTACTCACCTTCCAACATGCAAGAATCTCAGAATTATGAGAAACCGTAAGGATGTCTCCCTCTTTCTCTTTCTCTCTCTCTCTCTCTCTCTCTCACACACACACACACACGCACAACTATAAAAACTAATAAATTAATTCATCAAAGTTGCAGGATACAAAATCAACATACAAATATTAGCTTCAGTTTTATACATGAACAAGGTGAAAAACCTGGACAGTGAAAACTACAAATCACTGATGAAAGAAATAAAATAAAACACAAACAAATGGAAAAACATCCTGTGTTCATGGATTGGGAGACTCGATGCTATTAAAATGTCAATATGACCTAAAGCAATCTACAGATTCAGCTCAATCCCTATTAAAAAAGAAAAAAATCCCAATTACATTTTTTGTAGAAATTGAAAAATTCATCCTAAAATCCATATGGAATTTCAAGGGACTCTAAATAGCCAAAACAACTTTGAAAAAGAAAAAAGAGGTCTCACACTTCCTGATTTCCAAACCTACCATCAAGCTACAGTAATCAAAATAGTGCGGTACTGGCATAAAGATGAACATACAGACCAATGCACTGAGGGGCCCAGAAATAAATCCTCGCACATACGATCAAATGGTTTCGGACAAGGGTGCCAAGACCAGTCAACGGAGAAAGGACAGTCTTTCCAACAAATGGTGATGGGAAAACTAGATATCCACATGCAAAAAATGAAGTTAGACCCTTAACTTACTCCATATGCAAAAACAAACTAAAAATGAATCTAAAGGCCTAAATGTACAAGCTAAAATTATAAAACTCTTAGAAGAAAATACAGGGGGAAAAACTTAATGACATTGGATCTTGCAACGATTTCTTGGATATAACGCCAAAAGCACAGGCAACAGCAACAAAAAATAAATTGAACTTCATCAAAATTAAAAACTTTGTGCATTCAAGTATACTATCAAAAGAAAACTCAACTCATGGAATAAGAGAAAATATACCTGATAAGAAATTGATACCCAGAATATATAAAGAACTCCTGCAACTCAACAACAACAAACCCAATTAAAAAATGGGCAAAGGATTGAACACACATTTTTCCAAAGAAGATATACAAATAGCCAATAAGGAAATGAAAAAGTGTGCAACATCATTAATCATCAGAAAGTGCAAATAAAAACCACACGGGGATACTCCTTTACAGCCATTAGGATTAAGATTACTGAACAAACAAACAGAAAACAAGTGTTGACACAGATGTGAAAAATATTAGAATTTTGTGCATTGCTGGTGGGATTGTAAAACAATGCAGCTGCTGTGGAAAATATTATGGTTAGTCCTCAAAAAAATTAAAAATAGAATTACCATATGCTCCAGCAATTCGACTTCTGGGTATGAACCCAAAAGAGCTGGAAGCAGGGTCTCAAACAGGTATTTATACACCCATGTTCGCAGCAGCATTACTCACAACAGCCAAAAGGTGGAACATTTCAAGTATCCATCAACAGATGAAGGGATAAACAAAGTGTGGCGTATACATGCCAAGGAATATCATTCAGCTTTAAAAAGAAAAGAAATTTTGATATAGGGTACAACATGGATGAACCTTGAAGACATTATGCTAAGTGAAATAAGCCAGTCACAAAAGGAAAAATACTGTATGATTTTACTTATCCGAGGTACCCGGGATAGTCAAATTCACAGAGAGGAAAAGAGGAATGGTGGTTGTTGGGGACTAGGGAAAGGAGGGAGGGGAGAGTTAATATTTACTGGAGACAGAGTTTCTGTGAGAACGTCCACCGAATGAATGATGAAAACATTCTGGAGATGGATGGTGGCGTTGGTGCACAATAATGTGAATTTACTTAATGCCACAGAAATATACACTTAAAACGGTTAAAATAATTCACTGTTTTTAGCTGTGATTTATAAGAGAATCAGTATATGAACTCTTCTTGGTTAACAGCAGTTAAGATGCAAAGCTCAAAATTTTGCCTCCTGGTCATGGCATGTTTAGTAATATCCCAGCATCTAAATTAATTAATTAATTAATTAATCAATTAATTAAAAGAGTGGGGTGGAGGGGACACACCTGAGTGGCTCAGCCAATTAAGCACCTGACTATTGATTTTGACTCAGGTCACGATCTCGAGGTTCATGAGATCAAACACCAATGCCAGGCTCTGCGCTGACAGCATAGAGCCTGCTTGGGATTCTCTCTCTCTCACCCTCTCTCCCTGCCCCTCCCCCACTCGGGGGCACAAGTGTGCATGTGCGTGCACGTGCGCACGCTCTCTCTCTCTCTCTCTCTCTCTCTCTCTCAAAATAAATAAATAAACATTTTTGAAAACCCAGAATTCTATTTCTGGTATCTTCACCTTCTTAAATGCTTCCGGTTAGGGGGTCTATCGATTATTCCATTTATTATAGTTTTATCATTGTTACATTTCATTCCAAGCCAGAAAACCATGCACTGCAGATGAAAGTATTTCTTGGGTTTCGTTTGGTTTTGCCTGGGGACTTGGGGAGCGGGAAGAAGGAGGAGAAGTATGTGGATGTTTATCTAATTGGGCCATTTTTTAGGGAAAATATGCAGATACATGCTATTTATAGTATCTGGTGCCACACCGTACCCAGCTTTGTAATTAGCTCCGCAAAGAAAACAGTTCACCTTACAACAAAATGCCTGATTCTGAGCCTGCCCCAGAGAGTCCTGATCGTTGCCGAGGGTTTAGGAAGACTCCTCTATGCTCCAGAGTACAAACACCACGCTGACATACTCCTGCCTCAACCTGGCTCACAGGATTGCGGCCCTAAGACACCACCCCACATCTCCGAGTATTTACTCCTGTGTAAGTAGGCCGCTTCCCTCTGAGGTGACTCAGTCAAGCTCACCTGCAGCCATAAAACCAGGGAGACCCTGAGCGTCACCCCTCCCCACAAATGTCCTCACAATTACTTTCAAGCCCACTTTCTTTTTGAGCAAAACAATCCTTTATTCACAAAAGGACAGTTCACAGCTTGGATTCCCTAGGCCTATACCTAGCAATTAATGGGTGACATTTACTGAGTACTTCCTATACGCCAGGCATTGTGCAAACCACTTTACACGGGCAATCCCATTTCAGCCAGGCATAGCCTCTGGGGTGGGGGCTATCATTATGTCCATGTTATTGAGAAGAAAACTGGAGCTTTAGCATAGCTGGTATTAACAGATATGACCCTTGCGTCCCCAACCATCCTTCCCCCACACCGTGTTGCAAACGAGTTAGTAAAGGAAGTCAAAGAATATCTGATATTCTAAACAACCTAGCGCAAGCCATATTTTCCCTACAAATAAATGCCTATACTGTATCATTAAGGTGTCAATTTCCCTGTTTTGCACTGAAATAACATCATGTCTGTGTAGGAGCACTGGTTATCACATGCTGACAAAAAGTTTAAATCGGGTGTTAGTAAAAAATAGAGGGTAAGTGAACCAGTTCATAGTAAATTCAGCCTGTTTCAAAGACCTATTTCTTCAGGCTACAGCCTCCTGTGTTAGAGAATATTTTTCCAAAAGAGAAAAGCTTTTCTAGAGTGGTCAAATGTCTAACTTACAATTTGGGAACTCCAAATACGAACACCCTTGGTTCAGTTAACAAGGAAGGAAATCCGGTAGAGAAAAAAAAAAGAAAGTTAAGGAAGAGTAACAAGAAATGGTAGGCAGATAAGCAAAACACTGCAAACATGTCAGGAGTTTAAGCAAAATTATTTATCTGGAGTTCTCATGTGGGGCGGGGGCAAGGGCAAAAACACCAACTGGGTACAGAAGGCCAAAGTATACGCAGCTGTGTTTTCTGGTGTCATTAGTTCATAGACCCTCTTCATAGCGAGGAAAGTTGTCTAAACGGGACGGAAACGTCCCCTGTCCAACCCACAGATGTGTGCGATGAAGGACTAAGGGACTGGAAGTTCAGGTCATTCTTGTCATGCCAACGATTCTTCAAGACTGGGGCAACTGACCTGACGTCCCTGGACTTGGGTTTCTCTTCTAGAACACAGAAATACGCATCACTAGTAACAAAACCTGTTTTGTTGGCTTCGAGGACCATGCGGGGTTTTGGATGTGAAGACGCCTCGGTAAAACTGTTTAGGTCACTACAAAGGCAACATACTATCTTTGCTGTTGTCAGTGTATGGTAGAGTGAACTGCAAGCTGATTGAATGCATTCAACTTAGCTGAAACAGTAAAAAGGAAGAAGACACATGGAAGATGAGGGACTCCCCTAAGTGTTGATTGATTTATATTATTAATGGAACCCATCGGCAATACTCAAAAATCAATTTATTTGTGGCCCTGGAATATTTTTATGATATGCCTCCAGGTGTGCTTAGATTTGACTTCTAAAATTGATCGTTACCCCACTGAAGGCAGAAGGAAGTGGTCCAGGAGCATGTGATTATCCTGTTCCCACTAGCCACCTAGGGTTAAAAATGAGCCAGCATGACTCCCTCAAGTGGGCACGCCATGCAGATAAGAAGAAGGTGAATGTCCTCGACTATATAATAATAGATCAAAATTAAACAGCAATACAGTTATTAGTTATCGGGTCCTATTTATACTTCTGTTCTTTGGTTTCCTTGAACTTAACTCTCTCCAATTAGTGTCTATCAGTAGAGGAGACTTACTTGAATTTCCATCCTTTTTATTTCTAAATAGAGAACACTTAGTTAACAAATAAATATCTTTCACAACAGAAATGAAAGTAGACCTTGAACTCATTACTTTGAAATCCTTCAGATGAGGAAAGTAGCCTCTGTCTACTCTTTAGCCATGGGAGGAGCCTATATAATGAATGAATGAATGAATGAGTAAATAAATAAATAAATAAATAAATAAATACCTATTTGGAGCATCGAGCCAATTCACAGATTTGGCTCTGTCCCAGGATGGGTACCCCATGATGAAGAATGCACTTTTCATGTTACTCTATAAAAAGCAAAAACTTTAGCCTAATTTGCTATGAATGAACATGATTGTTTTCAACTTCTCATTACTCTGAGTAAAATACGGTAACTGGACCTACCCTTTTTATAATAAGATCCCTAGCATTGGCTTTGATTAAAATTGTACTGAATTTATATAAATTCTAAACACAAAAGACTCCTTTGTAAAACTACCAAACTCAGATGCTGAGCAGATTATGAATGAATGAATTATGTGAATGAATGAGTCTTTCATAAGGTTAAAGGGTACCCACGTCATTTGTGAATCAAACACTTTGTGTGAATAAAGCCTTGTGAGTACGTACATTTTGGACAGGCATAAAATATTCTTATTCATAAAGACTTATACTGTAGAAATAATTAATTACTCAGATCTTAAAGATGGAGAAGACAGGATCTTCTGAAGCAGGAATTAAAGAGTATTTGACTCTAAAACAAAGGCCTGAGAACTCATTACTGACAGATTAGGTTGTTACCACTGATCACAAGGATTTTTGCTAACTATCCCCAGAGTTTGGACGGATATAAGTGGAATCATCCAGACAAAATGACTTCCTGTGATGAGCTGACCTTTGGGTAAACAGGCCTGGAAACATGCCGAAGGGACTGCAGAACAGCAAACACATATACAGTGTGTGGAAGGGGAGCGCCAGCTCTTCTCCAGAATGCCTCACATTGTTTCCTTTGCTCCACAAGTAAAATCCACCTAGCTGAAATCATGCTTGTTGCATGTGAATAAAGGGAGTCATGGGATAAAGTAGGTGTTCCGAGATTAATCTGTCAGCAGTGGGACTGATGGGCTGACAGAGAGAGACAAGAGGTAATGACAAGAACACAATACAGAGAGAGGAGGAGGAATGCATTCAAGGGAGAAACGTCAAGACTTAATAAGTGACTATTTATAGAGAGAAGATGAAGGAGAGAAAAGAGTCAAAGATGACTCCCCAGGTTCACTGTCAGACGGCTTGAAAAACAGCAGTGCCACTGGGGAAAAGGAGGAAGGCAGACGGACAGCTCTCTTCCCAACTGACCTGACTCTCAGATTGGGTGATGACACCAAGCCCAGGCAATTGCATCAAGCAATTAAATGGTCCTGGTTTACTGCCTGACTCCAGAGAGAAGGACAGTGGCCTAATCTGTTAACAAAGCCTGAGAATAAGTGAGACAGACTGACATTACTACAATAAAACTTTGGATTGTGGGTAACTTGTTCTGCTAGTGTTCAGCAAGACGAGCAAACATTTCTAATAAATTTTAACTTGATAAACAAGAGATGTCTCGCAATGCGAGTAGTATGTGACGCCGAATGTCACATGACCCCAACTGAGCCAACGGTTCCTCTTTGCCTTCCTCTCTCGCTACGGGATTGTGGATGATCATCAATGCAATGTCACATTTCCTTGAAATCCTCAAAAGGAGGCAAAAGCAAGTGTCATTGGATAGGTTCCTTGTTAAAGTTGCACGAAAAGAAACAGATTCCAATGAGCCAATAGATAGCAGTGATTCCATTATGATAGTGAAAGTCGTCCTACACAACAACCCTCCTTTCTCGTCTCCCTCACACCAGTCATGAAGATTTTCAAAGATAAGTGCAGGTTAATTTTTTTATGTATTTTGTGTTTCCTTTATCATTGTGTATTATATTACAGTATTGTAATCATTTTTATATGACTATTTTTGGGTTGTGGAATGAATCATCTGAGTTTCTGTTATTTCTCATGGGGAAATTCCCTTTGATATACAAGTGCTTTGGATTACAAGCATGTTTCTGGAACGAATTATGCTCACAAACCAATGTTTTACTATAGTTACATAGTTAGCAGGAATAAGTCAACCCCTATGCAGAAAGAGTAGGAAACATTACCTAGAAACACATACTGAAGCAAGACTTTGAACGGCACAGCTCAGCACAGACCGCTGAAAGGCACAGTGGCCATCAAATCAATCCAGGGTGAAGTGATCAAGTCCAGACTACATGGGACCAAAGGATCAAAGAAACATCTCTAGGGCCCAAGCAAGAATCAGAAACGAGGAAGGCTGGGTGTTCAGCAGCAAGAGTGGGGAGACTGAAGTCAACAGCGGGTGCTAACCCCATGTAAAGAGGACTGACTCCCACCCAAGACAATTGTCCCAATCTTCTGATTCTTCAAGAGAATCACCCCACCCCATCTTCTACCATATACACTATTTCTTCCTCAAGCATTTGTCAATCCCTGACATCTTTGTGTCACTGTTGCTGGTGCTGCCCTTGCTATGTTTATGGTCTATCTTCTGCCACCAGAAGGTGAATTCCCTGAGGAGCCACAGAACTGACATTCAATCAACATTCCACCAATAATGTGCTCACCTCCTGACTTCGCAGGGCTTCACCATCTGAGTTGGAATATCCAAACCCCTTGACTTTCACACTCACCACTGACCGCTCCCATGGACCCTAGTCTCTCTCCTGCGTGCGCTTTGTGAAGGATAAGACATGGGTTCAAATCCTGGCTCTGTCTGCTACTGACTAGCTGTTTGTTCTTTACAAAGACACTAACTATAGATCTCAACTGCAAAAAAAAAAAAAAAAGAAAAAGAAAAAAAACAGTTGAAAACAACTGGAAGAAACACACACACACACACAAAATTGTTAACTTGTGATTTGTCTTCTCATAAGTAAATACATTTGCACCTGATTTTTAATAAATAAATAAGTTTATTTATTTCACTGTGAAGGAAATAAATACTGCCACATCTATAAGCATGTACATTACTGGGTTTTTAGAGGAATTAGTGAGTTTCTTTTTAATTGACTACAAACATAACACTAATGCCTAATGATTTTGAATTTCCCACACTTGGGTTTCCCCTTCTTCTTTTTTTATTTAAATGTTTTTATTTATTTTTGAGACAAAGAGAGACAGAGCATGAACAGGGGAGGGTCAGAGAGAGAGGGAGACACAGAATCCTAAGCAGGCTCCAGGCTCTGAGCCATCAGCACAGAGCCTGACACGGGGCTCGAATTCACAGACCGCGAGATCATGACCTGAGCCGAAGTCCAATGCTTAACCAACTGAGCCACCCAGGCGCCCCGGTTTCCCCTTCTTACACCCACCGCACCAAACTCCCCACTGCCTCCAAACAGGCCAGAGCCTTTGCCTGCTGACTCTGTAGGTGTCCTTCACCCTCCACCCTCCACCCCCTCTCCACCTCCTGAAAACTTACCTCCTAACTGCTCCTTAGGGCCAGCTCAATTGTTTCTTCCTCCATGAGGTTTTCTTGGACTTTCCTGGGTGCCCACAGATTTTTGTTCTTACAACTGGCAACTGCACTGACACGAACCACTCACCACCAACTGCCTTGTTTCTGATGCCCATTCAATTATGAGCAATGGTAGGGACTGGGCGTTACTCTTTGCCACTTGTCTCAGAGTCTAGCACGGTGCCTGATCCCTAACAGGTACTCAAGGGGCACTTTGGTGTCTCAGTCAATTAAACATCCGACTCTTGGTTTTGGCTCAGGTTATCATCTCCTGATTCATGGGTACGAGCCCTGCGTCAGGTTCTGCGCTAACGGTGCAGAGCCTGCTTAAGATTTTCTCCCTCTCTCTCTGCCCCTCCCCTGCTTGTGCTTGCTTGCTCGCTCTCTCTTTCTCTCTCTCAAAAATAAATAAACATTAAAAAAAAAGAGTTACTCAATAAATGTTTGCCGAACCAAGCAGAACTGAATGTGTAACAGATGTAAATCTGATTTATTGGAAACCATGAGTGGATACACCTCTTGTTCCACCATTGAGAACTAACCCACAGCAATAACAAAAACTACCACGTGGTCAGCTCTTGATTATCCACATTAATGGTTAATAATGGGTGACAGTGATAGGGATGATCTAAGAACTGTTGATATAGATAATTTCACTCTTTTAGGTAATGTAAATATATAGCAAGTGTGATTTATCCAGCACTAAAAACTCAAGATCAAAATTATCTCTCCTACTGATATGTCACTATGCCAAAAATTCTCAACAGTAACATGAGGATCTTTTGAATGCCAATTCGATTATAACATGAAATTTCACAGAAAGCACTGTACTCTATCATATGAGTGTCCAATCCTCAATTCATTCAACAGCTATTTAGTGACAGCCTACAACATGCCAGGAATTACATACAAAACCATTACAAGCCTGAATTTTATATACTACGATTTTGTAATAACTGCTTAGGAACACCTGGAAAACCGGGACAGAACGGTGAGGCCAGCACAAAAGTTTGTAACATCACATAACCTAACGGTCACCGCTGTACCAATTCTGCGAAAGGACCCTGTAACTCATTCTGCTGTCCCACACCAAGCACAAGGGAGCAGCTGGCTTCTGGATGGTGAGGAAATGTGGAACCAGCCTTGTTCTGCATTAGAGTGGGATGTAATAACGATCATCATGATCTAAACTCATTTAAACATCTCTCTTCTCTCTCTTCAATCTGGGGTGGTGGAGAGTAGATCTGATAAGGAGAACAACTTTTGTTTCTCTGAACTGCTGCTAGACTTTTTACAGCGTAAGAGCCCTGCTCCCACCCAGAGTCCAGACATTTAGATAAGGACTCGCGTGTAGGATTCCCAACTGGCAATGAGGACGGAATATGGGCAGAGTTTGTATCCCATACGATTACTCTGAGCCGCAAATGGCTTATGAACTTCCTCTCCCAGACTGCTCAGTCTCCCTAGGAAGGAACCACTACTCGCTAGTGGTCTGTGGAGTTGCTTTGTGCAGCTATGTATTGCTCCTGCCAGGTACTGTCTCGAGTCCCCACCCTAAATTGAGAGTGCTGTGCAAGGTCAGACTCTGCCGCAGAGAACAACCAGCAGAACTCAGTCTGAGGTGGATGGGTTTCCCATTAGTCTCTAAACGAGACCCCGCTGTGTGTTGGGTCTGGAGATGATGGGCTATGATTATATGCAAAAGTTCAGCGTTGAACCAAGGTGAGATAACTAAGGATGATCCTTCAGGCAGGGACCAGGGGCTCCAGCTATCAGGTCCTAGGAACTAAGGAGAGTTTCCCTAGGTCAGTGCCAAAAGGGGAGGCAGGCTGCTGGGCCCAGTGCATCAGTAATCAGGACCACGTGCCGAGCTTGGGAAACCAGCCCTATCCCGTGACATCTCTACCAGGAGCATCATGGCACCCGGGTGAGCCAACACTGCCAAGGCAAGCTTCTTCTACATTGCTGCATTCCTGGCTGCTGTCACAGATTGTCCCCAACTCCCTGGGATACCAGAAGTCCCACCCCTGCCATGGTGCAGCAAAACAAATTCTCAATTAAGTAGGGCTCCCAAGCATCTGGTACCAGCCCCTCCCAAGTTCCCAGAAGAGGTCAGATTCTTGTAAGACCCCTGCTCAAATGGCTTAGGTTTTACTTAGCACAGTGGCATACATATATGCCTAATCACTAATGCTACGTTCTTGGGGCTTGGGGGCTTTCCCCAGTACACTGGCTAACATTTCACTAGTGGAGGTGGACCCCAACTCCTTGGAAGTTGACTGGGATACCCTAGCAAAGGAGGCAGCAGCCTATGAGCCAGGGGAAAAAATAACCTCTGTCCCAGGTGTCCCCTGTTATTACCCATCATGCCAAAACATTGAATGACAATCAGCATGAATGAAAAACAGAGACACCTAACTATACCATGATACAAATGAAACATTTTCTAGAAAAATTTGCCCAAAGGAAGGAGAAGAAGGGCACTGATTGGCTCTTATGAGTCTTTGGAACTGGCCTCAAGCTTTTGCCTACAGCAGCTGAGATGCACCAGCTGGCTAGACTGGTCAAAGACCCTCAAATTCATAATTTGTTTAAAAATCCCAAAGTAGTGAGGGCCCTTAGAGACACCTTAAAGGAGCCTCCAGATTTTTCACCACAGCAAGGGCACTCCCAAATGCATTAAGCCACCAGGAGAGGAGACACAAATGAAACAAAAAAAAAAGGGGGGGGGGAATGGGTTCTGAGGAAGAGACCACCCCACACCTCCAGAGTCCACAGGAATAAGGAGGAAGACACTGCCTCTCCTGACTTGGATTTTTATAGCTTGGCATGGGGCCCATCTGCCTGTTGTGTTATCACCAAGTTTAGGGTCACTACAAGTAGGCAACTCTAGAGGAAGCGCACCTCCTCTTATGTCAAATTGGGATAGGTTGATGGGTATATCATTTTGCTGAGTATCATGGTCTCACGGGCTCCCTGACCATTTCCAACCCAGAGGAGATGCCCTTAGGGCCATAATCTAAGTTCTTCTTAAACGGCAACCCCCCCCCACCAGGCATAAGAACATGCTATTACAACTCACAGAAATGTCAGACACAATACAACAGGCTTTAGACTGCTTCAGTGCTGTAGCAAGACATGAAAAAGAATTTTCCTGAAGCCCAAAACTTGTTTGCTAGTAAAGGTGAACAGAACCCACTGCTCCCTCAGCCAGGAAGCCAATGGAGGAGCTCTAGGGGATTTGGGGGTTCCTGGGACTCTTTTCAGTCCTCACCGACAGGTAGTGCCTTGACCCATCCCCCTCCCTCTTGAGATGACCATCAGGCCTCGCTGTATTGGCCACTCTACTCCAGAGATCACCAATCACAGTCCCTGATGACTTAATCTCTGCACGGCCCAAAAATAAATTAGAAGCCTTTGCTTGGGCACTGAGGGCACTTCAAGGGATTGTCGGCCGTCCCCTACAAACCCCAATGAGGGCAGATGCCATTGCCCCTCAGAACGCTCCAGGCCCAGCGGCAGGATCCAGGGTCCCATACCCTCATCTCTGAGAGGGGCTGCCAATGCCCTAGGCACCCTGAACTTGTCCCTCCTCTGGGGACTTCCCTAATTATCTATTATGACACACATACCAGATATTTTACCACTTTCATTGACATTGGAGCCCAAATTATAGTGCTGCTCAGGAATCCCTCCAAACATAAGCCAGGGACAAGGAGTAACAGGATAGTACAAGGTATTCATTTTCTATTGGATGTCACTACTGGAACAATATTTATGAAAAATCTTTTAGTGGTGATGGCCCCTTTGGCCCTACCCTTTCCTGTTACAGGTGTGGTTGCCTTGACATGCCATTGTGCCATCTGGAACAAACCCAAATTCTTGATCTTTCTAGTGGGAGCTGTATACCGGAGTCCATATGACTGCTAGCTCCCAATTAAGATGTTAAATGCCCCCCAAATATCTCTTGTGACAGGGGACAGAGGGACAGCAGTCTATAATTCAAGATTTATTAAAGGAGGAAGTCATTAAACACACCATTTCTCCTTTCAATTCTCCCATCTGGCTGATATTAAAGCCCACTACTAATGAGTGGTATCTTACAGCCAACTACTGAAATTTAAATGCTCAGGCGCCCCCTGTTATGAGAGCTCAGGCTCCCATTCTCAACATTTTCCGGTTAACTGAGGACATCCAGAGGGCTCCAGGGCACTACTTTGCCATGATGGATCTAGCTAATACGTTGTGTTCATTATCAGTCACTGAGGAGTCCCAATGGCATTTCACCTTCACGTTTGAAGGCACCCAAAATACCTTCACCTGGCTGCCTATGGGCTATCTTAACAGCTGGCTATTGCCCACAGTCTTGGCCAGCAAGACCTGAATACCCTCACAGTGTCACTTGTACCACCTGGTGTTGTAATGATGAATTACATGTAATGATGAATTAAAATGCAGGGCCCATCGGAGGATGGGGTGGGAGAGGCCCCAACACAGCTGGTGACCCACCCACACCATAGAGGGTAGGCTACTGCCCCACATAAAATTCAAGGACAAGCCACAACTGTTTAATTTTTGAGTATTAACTGGTCCTCTAAATGCCGAGAAATTTCCTTTGTGGTTAAATGTGAGTTAGTAACTCCTCAGCTCTCCATCATACTATGGCAAGTCCAACGTGTCTTATCATATTTTGGAGACAACACATCATTCTTAAACCCATTTATGCAGTTACATGCAAATCCCCCACATTTACTGGGGAGAGACTCAACAACAGCCTTACCGCTGGCACAAAGATCAATTCATCAGTTGACCCCCAGATCCCCACAGCTCCTCCTTCTGGGTTGAGGCACTGGCCACCATGGACTATGCACCTTGGAGTCTATCTATGAACCAAATACAGCTCCTCCTGGCTGCCTTACGGGCTTCTGCACCTTATGGCTGCCTTCCACAGCCACCCACTACACCCCCTTAGAACATCAAATTCTGGCCGCTTGTTGGGCTTTGATAGAAACAGAGGCCTTCCAAGGAGAGAATCATGAAAGCAGCAAGGGAAAAAAAGTCCTTAACCTACAAGGGAAGACAGATCAGGTTTGCAGCAGACCGATCCACAGAAACTTGGCAGGCCAGAAAGGAGTGGCAGGATATATTCAATGTGCTGAATCAGAAAAATATGCAGCCAAGAACTCTTTATCCAGCAAGGCTGTCATTCAAAATAGAAGGAGAGATAAAAAGTTTTCCAGACAAATAAAAATTAAAGGAGTTTGTGACCACTAAACTAGCCCTGCAAGAAATTTTAAGGTGGACTCTCTGGGGGGAGAAAAGATGAATAAATAAATAAATAAACAAATAAACAAATAAATACCAAAAGCAACAAAGATTAGGAAGGACCCCAGAACACCACCAGAAACTCCAACTCTACAAGCAACAGAATGGCAATAAATTGATATCTTTCAGTACTCACTCTAAGTGTCAATGGACTAAATGCTCCAATCAAAAGACATAGGGTAACAGAATGAATAAGAAAACAAGATCCATCTATATGCTGTTTACAAGAGACCCACTTTAGACCTAAAGACACCTTCAGATTGTCAGTAAGGGCATGGGGAACCATCTATCATGCTAATGGTCGCCAAAAGAAAGCCAGAGTAGCCACACTTATATCAGGCAATCTAGATTTTAAAATAAATACTGTATCAAGAGATGAAGAAGGGCATTATAGCATAATTAAGTGGTCTATCCACCAAGAAGACCTAACAATTGTAAACATTTATGCGCCAAATGTGGCAGCACCCAAATATATAAATCAATTAATGACAAACATAAAGAAACTCATTGATAGTAATACCATAATAGTAGGAGACTTCAACACCCCACTCACAGCAATGGACAGATCATCTAATCAAAAAAAATCAACAAGGAAACAATGGCTTTGAATGACACACTGGACCAGATGGACTTAACAGATATATTCAGAATGTTTCATCCTAAAGCAGCAGAATATACATTCTTCTCCAGTGCACATGGAATGTTCTCCAGAATAGACCACATACTGGGACACAAATCAGCCCTCAGCAAGTACAAAAAGATTGAGATCATACCATGCATACTTTCAGACCACAACACTATGAAACTCGAAATCAACCACAAGAAAAAATTTCGAAAGGTAACAAATACTTGGAGACTAAAGAACATCCTACTAAGGAATGAATGGGCCAACCAAGAAGTTAAAGAGGAAATTAAAAAGTATACGGAAGCCAATGAAAATGGTAACACCACAACCCAAAACCTCTGGGATGCAGCAAAGGCGGTCATAAGAGGAAAGTATATAGCAATCCAGGCCTTCCTAAAGAAGGAAGAAAGATCTCAAATACACAACCTAACCTTACACCTTAAAGAGCTGGAAAAAGAACAGCAAATAAAACAAAACCAGCAGAAGACAGGAAATAATAAAGATTAGAGCAGAAATTAATGCTATCGAAACCAAAAAAACAGTAGAACAGATCAATGAAACCAGAATCTGGTTCTTTGAAAGAATTAACAAAATTGATAAACCACTAGGCACTTTGATCAAAAAGAAAAAGGAAAGGACCCAAATAAGTAAAATCAAGAATGAAAGAGGAGAGATCACAACCAACACAGCAGAAATAAAAACAATAATGAGAGAATATTATGAGCAATTATATGCCAATAAAATGGGCAATCTGGAAGAAATGGACAAATTCCTAGAAACATATACACTACCAAAACTGAAACAGGAAGAAATAGAAAATTTGAACAGACCCATAGCTAGTAAAGAAATCAAATTAGTAATCAAAAATCTCCCAAAAAACAACAGTCCAGGGCCAGATGGCTTTCCATGGGAATTGTACCAAACATTAAAGGAAGAGTTAACACCTATTCTCTTGAGCTGTTCCAAAAAATAGAAATGGAAGGAAAACTTTCAAACTCTTTCCATGAGGCCAGCATTACCTTGATTTCAAACCAGACAGAGACCCCACTAAAAAGAACTATAGACCAATTTCCCTGATGAACATGGATGTGAATATCCTCAACAAGATATTAGCCAACCAGATCCAACAATACACTAAAAAAATTATTCACCACGACCAAGTGGGATTTTATACCTGGGATGCAGAACTAGTTCAATATCCACAAAACAATTAACGTGATTCATCACATCAATAAAAGAAAGGACAAGAACCATATGATCCTCTCAATAGATGCAGAGAAAGCATTTGACAAAATACAGCATCCTTTCTTGATAAAAACCCTCAAGAAAGTAGGGATAGAGGGATCATACCTCGAGATCATAAAAGCCATATATGAACAACCCAACACTAATATCACCTTCAATGGGAAAAACTGTGAGCTTTCCCCCTAAGATCAGGAACAAGACAGGGATGTCCAATCTCACCACTGTTATTCAACATAGTATTGGAATCTTAGCCTCAGCAATCAGACAACACAAAGAAATAAAAGGCATCCAAATCAGCCAGGAGGAGGTCAAACTTTCACTCTTCACAGATGACATGATACTCTATATGGAAAACCCAAAATATTCCACCAAAAAACTGCTAGAACAGATTCATGAATTCAGCATAGTTGCAGGTTATAAAATTAATGCACAGAAATCGGTTGCATTCCTATTCACCAACAATGAAGCAACAGAAAGAGAAATCAAGGAATCAATCCCATTTACAATTGTACCAAAAACCATAAAATACCTAGGAATAAATCTAACCAAAGAGGTGAAAAATCTATACACTGAAAACTATAGAAAGCTTATGAAATAAATCGAAGAAGACACACACAAAAAATGGAAAAAGATTCCATGCTCCTAGATAGGAAGAACAAATATTGTTAAAATGTCAATACTACCCAAAGCAATCTATATATTCAATGCAATTCCTATCAAGATAACATGAGTATTCTTCATAGAGCTAGAACAAATAATCCTAAAATTTGTATGGAACCAGAAAAGACCCCGAATAACCAAAGAAATCTTGAAAAAGAAAAACAAAGCAGGAGGCATCACAATCCCGGATGTCAAGCTATACTACAAAGCTGTAATCATCAAGACAGTATGGCACTGGCACAAGAACAGACGCTCAGATCAATGGAACAGAATAGAGAACCCAGAAATGGACACACAAACGTAGGGCCAACTAATCTTTGACAAAGCAGGAAAGAATATCCAATGGAATAAAGACAGTCTCTTCAGCAAGTGGTGCTGGGAAAACTGGACAGCAACATGCAGAAGAATGAACCTGGACTACTTTCTTACACCATACACAAAAATAAACTCAAAATGGATGAAAGACCTAAATGTAAGACAAGAAGCCATCAAAATCCTCGAGGAGAAAGCAGGCAAAAACCTCTTTGATCTTGGCTGAGCAACTTCTTATTCAACACGTCTCTGGAGGTAAGGGAAACAAAAGCAAAAATGAACTGTTGGGACCCCATCAAAATAAAAAGCTTCTGCACAGCAAAGGAAACAATCAGCAAAACTAAAAGGCAACCGACAGAATGGGAGAAGATATTTGCAAATGACATATCAGATAAAGGGTTAGTACCCAAAATCTGGAAAGAACTTATCAAACTCAACACCCAAAAAAAAAAAAAAAAAAATACAGTGAAGAAATGGGCAAAAGACATGAATAGACACTTCCCAAAGAAGACATCCAGATGGCCAACCAACACATGAAAAAATGCTCAACCTCACTCACCATCAGGGAAATACAAATCAAACCATAATGAGATACCACCTAACACCTGTCAGAATGGCTAACATTAACAACTCAGGCAACAACAGATGTTGATGAGGATGAGGAAAAAAAGGCTCTCTTTTGCATTGTTGGTGGGAATGCAAGCTGGTGCAGCCACTCTGGAAAACAGTATGGAGGTTCCTCAAAAAACTAAAAATAGAACTACCCTATGACCCAGAAATTGCACTACTAGGTATTTATCCAAGGGATATAGGTGTGTTGTTTCAAAGGGACACATGCACCCCAATGTTTACAGCAGCACTATCAACAATAGCCAAAGTATGGAAAGAGCCCAAATGTCCATTGATGGATGAATGGATAAAGAAGATGTGGTATGTATATACACAATGGAGTATTACTCGGCAATCAAAAAGAATACAATCTTGCCATTTGCAACTACATGGATGGAACTGGAGGGTGTTATGCTAAGTGAAATTAGTCAGAGAAAGACAAAAATCATATGACTTCACTCATATGAGGACTTTAAGAGACAAAACAGATGAACATAAGGGAAGGGAGGAAAAATAATATAAAAACAGGGAAGGGGACAAAACATTAAGAGACTTTTAAATATGGGGAAGAAACAGAGGGTTATGGGAGGGGTTGTGGGAAGGGGGATGGGCTAAATGGGTAAGGGGCAGTAAGGAATCTATTCCTGAAATCATTGTTGCACTATATGCTAACTAATTTGGATGTAAATTTTAAAAAATTAAATTAAAAAACAAAGGAAAGAAACAGAGGCTTTTGTGGGAATGGAGCCTATTGTCCTTTATACCCACATTACCATTATGACATGGACAAGGGATGCCTCCCAATGGAGGCTCACACAGCTATAAACACCTCTCTGCTAAAACGGGAATGGTTCCTTCATAAAAAGATTAAACCTGATGTGACAGGTCTTTCCAAATTACAGGAGGATGTGACTTCCCCATTCCTCAGTCCTCTCGGTCCCCTTGAAGAACTGATGGACAGTGTGTTCATTGCCTTAGTTCCTGGTGACCTGGGATAACCCCAGGGAAGAGCTGATGGAATGAGAAGGGGAGTCTGTGTATTTCCCCAATGGCAGCACCACCACTGTAAACAGTGGGGCTTTCTGGAGAACGACAACATACTATCCTGCCAGCAGCACCACACTTACCAAAGATGGCCAGTCGGGTCAACTCAGCTCGCTGAGCTTATAGCAGTACAAATGGCTGTGCAGAGCGCCATTGCCCATGACAAGCCTCTTGTCCATATTTTTACTGACTCACGGGAGGTTGCTAATGGACTAGAGTTTTGATCAGGCCAATGGCAGCAGGACAATTTTCCCATTCAAGGCCATCCCATTGGGGGTGCCCCAATTTGAAGGGACATTGGCCAGGCACTAGTCATAATTAAGGTTACCCACGTTTCAGCACATTCAAAGGCTATCACTCCAGGGGTTGTCTTTAACTGAAAGGTGGATGCCCTGGCTAGGTCACTACCAGTTGGAGCTCAGCCACCAACTCTTTACCAGTGAGTCCACCGGCTCCACCTGCTCCACCCACCATCACCAAACTACAGCCCCTCTCCCCGCCCACCCCCCCCCACACACACACACATGCATCAATCGTTGGCTCCACCATTCTGACCTTTCTTAGTCACCACTTCCATGCTCCTTATTCCCTGGCCAAAGGGTCCCTTATCTCTTCAGGTCATGGGGGAGCTGCTGCCACAATGACCTGGGCCCACCAGAGGGCATTCTGATTGTTCTGAATTGCAAATTATGCTCCTAAACCAAAGACTGCACACTGCCCTGTCATGCTGCAGTTCTGGAAGGGGACCACTCTCTTCGCCTCTGGGGGTTAATTTCATAGGGCCATTCCCTCTGTCAGCAGACACTATCCACTTGACAATTAACATATGGAGAGTTCTACTGGCCTACTGCTTGCTACACCTCCCTGTAGAGGTGGCAGGTAATCTCTTTCTTTTCTAAGTACATCTTGTCCCCATTTGGCCCTCCAGACATCACTGACACAGATCAAGGATCTCATTTTATTGCCCATATAACACCGCACTGGGCTCTCCTACAGGGTATCCAGTGGTACTTTCATCTCCCAAGTTGCCCCTTAAGTTACAGGGTAGTAATTGGACTCCTAAATGGACTTTCTGGCTGCCAGGGCACTTACCACTTTAAACTCTAGGCCATACGGCCAGCATGATCATCATACCAACTGGGCTCACCAGGCCATGCTGCCTATGACTGTGATCGTGGGGGAATTTGATGCCTTCGTCTTACAGGACAGTATCACCTACATTTTTCCCAACAGTTCTGAGTCCCGTCACAGACTTAAAATGTTGATCATCTCACCTTCCAAAATTCCTTGGCAACCCAATCAGGGTCAAGGGGGCTATGACCCCCTGGTCGTAGTTAGTCCTGGCCCATAAGAACATCGACCCACTGTGCTGCTGTTGGAGCACACTTACCTGCTTGACATGCAAATTCCGCCTGAAATTCCAAGGTATGGTGGCTTTAGTGGAGGGCTGCTTTCTCCTAACCATACCTCCCCAAAGGAGGTGGAAATAATTGCACCAAGACCCACTAAAGGGATGGCGTGGAACTCTAAAAAGGGGAGGGGGCGGGAGAGGCACTCAGGCTGGTTGACACCAGCATGAGGAGATGACAGCATGGCGATACGATTACACCACTTGGCCCTACCCCGCTTTGGAGGAGGCTACCAATGAACTGTTGACCCACAACAACCCCTTAATAAATCTTCACATGGGGCAGTCAGTGGGGAGGTGCAAAACTATAAAATACAGACGCTCACTGCTGCTGGCCTTACTCTGGGCCTTGAGTGCCCTCCAGGTCATAGGGCTTCTCCTCAGCCCGGAGAAGCAACACTACAAAGTCGCCGGACCATAAAGCACTCACTCACAATTGCATCCCAGCATGGAAGGACAGCACGTGTTGGAAGTCAGCCCTTAGAGGTGTGGCACCCAAAAGCCACCAGGTATGGATGTTAGCTTAAAGGCCACCAGCCCTGCTTACATGTTCACAGATATCCTGACCTCTGGGTACTGGCCATTACATTGCCCTAATTTCAACCCTAATTGGCTGATAGGCTTATGTAGTTCAGACTCATCTCTGGTAATAGAGAGCCAAACATTAAATTGTTGGGACCATATAACTAAGTTTTCTTTAAACCAAGCTACACATGTGCCTCCAACCCTTACTACTTATGGATGGAGACCTCCTTGGAGAAGGGTACTGCCTAATTATTTACAAGGTGCATCCAACGACCCCTCAGATTTACTGAGAATTTGTGATACTAGTAAATGCTCCTGATGGTTCAAGCAAACCTTAATCTGGGCACCCCAAGATTATTAGACCTTGATTAGACCCCTTATTAGACCGCTTGATCCCTCAGTTCCCCTCCTGGGTAACTACCTGAGAGAGCCACCCCTCTCTCTGGGATGGTTCCCTCCACCGGTGGCAACGCTGGAGATGACAACACCCAAGCCCACAACATCATGGGACACAACCTCATCCCAAACACCGCCTCTGCAACCTTCCACTATGGCAGAGATGACACCCAGAAAAGACACAGCAGACTTGGGGTTGAGGAACTGAACACCTGTTTATCTAAACTCCCTAGTGATGACCCCCTTGGGGGGTATTTTGCAGTTAACAACGTGTTTACCCCAGAACCTCTTGCTTACCACAATGCTGGCTGCTCAGGTGTGGGGTGGGACTCTGGCTGCCGAGCTGCTCTCTGCTGTGCCTATGAGTTTGGGAAGGCCAAGGTATGCGTCCATCTCACAACCTTATGGGAGCCCTTTTAAACACTTCACTCGGTTGCCTGCCTTCCCCACACCCATTATATTGGCCCACATTATGCATCCTCCTGGGGCTCAGCGAATTTAACTTCCATCGAGAGGACCCCTTCCTGACTGCAGATCCTGCCACCACCGCAGCATCCCCTTCTACACCCGCTGGAAGGACCACAGTTACAGGGTCACCTCTCCACACCCCCCTGGGGGGACCCTCCCACACAGCCACTACTCAGAGCTCCTGTTCAAGCCCTCCAATATAGTCTTAATATATTTACATAATGGACAGAAATCAAGCTCATTGGGGGGGGGGGGGGGGCTGCTGTAACTGCTGGGCATGTTACCGAGCTCAGCAAAGGCTATTTCCCAAGTTTCTACTCAGCTGATTTATTGACTCGGCCCCCATTTGCCCAACAGAAGCACTCAACCGGTCCCTGCAGCTTGCCCGCAGCTCTCCGTGGTGCTCAACTGCTCCCATGCAGGACACTTTGCGAGACAGCATGTGGCACCTGCAGGAGTCTGTCCGCATGTGCCCTTTACAATCCTCCATATCTGCCCCAGGCACCGACACCACACGGATGAATGCGACCTGCACTTTGTCCCAAGGAGCACAGTCCCCATGGTCTTGGTTCTTCCCTCAACCTCCAATACATCTGCATCCCTGCTGGCCCCTGGGAAATCCTGTCTGTCTATATACGTGTACTATGGTCTCCCCAGGACTACCCTCACAAACCACTAAGCAGAACCCTCAGTCTGTCTTCCTGCCTCCCTCACATCAACAGTGTGCAGGGTTCATCCCCATTACGTCAGGTGCAGGCCTGCTACTATCTCTCATAGGGACTGGACAAGGCACTGCTGTATCAGGCACCCAAAAGCAAATTATTAAGGCACACACCCACCGGCCAGCAACTCCGGCTGAATACATTGGGCTGTTACACCAAACCCGAGTCTTTTTAAAGAAGTTTTTTTTTTAACGTTTATTTATTTATCTTTGAGAGAGACAGAGACAGAGTGAGGGCAGGGGAGGGGCCAGAGGGAGAGAGGGAGACACAGAATCCAAAGCAGGTTCCAGGCTCTGAGCTGTCAGCACAGAGCCCGATGCGGGGCTCGAACCCATGCACCGTGAGACCGTGACCTAAGCCAAAGTCGGATGCTTAAGCGACTGAGCCACCCAGGCGCCCCACCAAAACTTCGTTGTTAACGCAACAACAACATGATTCTTTAGCAGAGGTGGTTTTGTATAACCGTTTAGCTTCAGATTACTTATTGGCCGAGGAAGGAGGTATACGCGCTGTAAACAGAATCACCTGCTGCATGTGTATTAGTAATTCTGGACAAATTCTGGGAAACTTACAAAAGATGGCCCAACAGGTACAAGTATTTCATAACCTCACCCAAGCGTTTTACCAAACAAATACCTTAACCTTATTCAAGGGCTTTATTTTCTTGGCTGGATCTCAACAAGAGAAGGGAATAGTTATGGACAGGATTTCAAACTGTCACGTGTCTACTGACATTTTGCTTTGTTCAAATGTTCATGGGTTACGTGACCAAAACTCTGCCCGTGCCTTTTAATATCTCCACCATCCTGGCAGTGCCTAAAATTTTTCCTAAAGATTAATTCCTAAGCAGCACAGGGTCAATTGTGATGAGAAAAACAACTTTTTTGTTGTTGTTTCTGAGCTGCTGCCTAAGCATTTTATAGCCTGATATAACCCTGCTCACACCCAGAGTCTGGACATTTAGATAAGAACTTGAGTTCAGGATTCCCACTCTCAGTTCCCACTTTGGTTTTCCCAGAGCACCTTTTAAAATAACCACTTAGGGGGCACCTGGGTGTCTCAGTAGGTTAAATGTCCAACTGCGGACTTCGGCCCAGATCATGATCTCACGGTTCATGGGATTGAGCCCTGCATCAGGCTCTGTGCTATCAGCACAGAGCCTGCTTGGGATGGTGTCTCCCCCTCTCTGCCCCTCCCCTGCTCATGTTCTTTCTCTCAAAATAAATAAATAAACATTTTTAAAAATAAAAAATAAAATAGAATTAGCATTTAGAAGTTAAGCCCTTGAAAACTTAGTGACCTCAGCCCCAAATGCCTCATAAGTAACAGGTGCTTGCTGCTCTGCTGTCTATGTCCTGCTCATCGTGACTTGGGACGGAGGACTGCTCAGGTGCTTGGAGACCTACCTGTCAACCCCTGTGTGGGTGGCTTGTGCCCCCTCATTCTGCATATTCTTAATTCCACACACCAGCTCTGGCTCCCCACAATAGGGAAGGTAACAAAAGATTGAGCTGTGTGCAGGCCAACTAAAGTCAAAGGAGGTGACATTTCTTTTCCCTAGACTCTGTGCTATGCATAGTGTACCTCTTCCATCCCTTCCCAACAGGAAGAGAAAAGAATCCCAAGGGAGCAGGATACAGGGTAAGTAATTTGTGACTAAAGGAAAGTTCCGTGAAAAGGTCTAAAAGGGAAAGAATACACCATCCTAAATATACTTCTTTGACATAAGAACTATTTTAGTCTGATTATTTCTAAGAAACAGCAGACACAGGAGAAGTTCTGAAAACCAGAGCACAAGTTACCCTTCTGTAAGAGTGGTTTCCATTTTATAAGAACTCTCCATTTGTAAGGGTCTCTCTCTCTCTCTCTCTCTCTCTCTCTCTCTCTCTCTCAGGAAGACAATGATTCTAAGCATCTAGAAACTCTCATCAATGGAGAAAGCAGAGTCTTCTCTCACCACTTACTGTGTTTTTCCTGATAGCTTCCCACAACTGGATCCCCACCCACCCACCCCCAACATCTTCTTTTGTCTTTAGCTGAAGATATTATCTAAGGTAGTGACTTGGGCAATTCTGAAGAGTTACTCAGTTTTCCTGGGTCTCCCCCATGCATACAGGAGGTACACATGTTATAAAACTTCTGTTTGTTTTCCTCCTGTTAAGCTGTCTTTTATTGCAAGGTGTGGCTCAGCCCAGAACTTAGAAGGGTAGAGGGAAATTTATTTTTCCTCTTCTACAGGCTCATTAACTTTCTTAGGAACCGATCTCATAGGATTATCTCAGAATGAATGAATGAATGAATGAGTGAATGAATGAATCCAAATTGTTTCTCCCTCTTTTTAAATGTATGTCCATTTAATTAATATATTGCATTAGTGGTTCATAAAATGCTTGCGTTTAGTAATCATCCATTTTTGCTTGTAAATGTCTTGGGGCACCTGGGTGGCTCAGTCAGTTAAGTGACCAACTGTGGCTCCGGTCATGATCTTGCAGTTTGCGAGTTCAAGCCCCACATCAGGCTCTCTGCTATCAGCACAGAGCCAGCTTCAGATCTTCTGCACCCCCACTCTCTCTGCCCCTCCCCGACTTGCGCACGCTAGCTCTCTCTCTCTCTCTCTCTCTCTCTCAAAAATAAACATTAAAAAATAAAAAAAGGTAAGTCTTGGTAACAAAGTAAAACTAAATTTTTTCCATTTCAGACCCTGAAACTTCTACAAAGTGGTAAACTGACTTCCTAGTAAGGAAAAATTTACACTAATTCATCAGAAAATAAAACTGTCTATAAAGAAACTTGAATTGGGGTAAGCACCAAAACTCAAGGAATATAACCATTTCAATCCAAGGTGACCACATTCCCCATCTGCTCTTGACCATCTCGGTTTATGTCTATTATCCTAGCCTGATGATTAAGCGTGCCCACTGTCACTCTCAAAAATGGCACAGTTTGGACAATAAGTTATTCATCACCTTATCTGGAGACAAAAAGATTCCTAAACAATCTCTGACAAAGAGAACTTTAAGGTTTTCAGAAACACTACTATTACAGAGGTGCTTTGCATCATCTGTTTTTAAACTCGTGAATTGTGAAAGAGTTAGTAACATTTTCACTTTCACAGTTGTAAAGTAATAAGGACTGATCAGCACTCCATGTTTGTGAAATAAATGTAAAACTCTGCCTTGCCACCCCTCTCTGGGAACTTCCCTATCCACCTGTACCCCCGGTCTGAGGATCCACGAGAATGGCACAGTGATTCAGCATTTCTAAGGCATTCATTAAAATGTGCTTGAGTGCAATGAAATCAGGAAAGGAAAAAAAGATACATAATACACATACTAAAATCAAAACTTCTTGTATAAAAGCAAGGATGATGAAACTCTATCGAATCTCTCTTTGCTGAAACGTTTGTAAAGCAGCTGAACTGACAAGTGTCTCCCATGACTACTACTGGCAAGTCAGTTATCTTAAGACACAGCAGGAAACATATGGGACACTTTTTGTCACCTCGTTCCAGAAATGCTTAAAAACAGAAATAAAAGGGAAATCACAGACCACAAAGGGAAATTTCATGACACAAGACGCTGTTTATACCTGTGGCGGCGGGGGGCACTTTTTAGAATCTTGCTTATCTCATGTTAGTGTCTCCTGGGGGTCAGACGGTGCCTTGTCCATCTGTGCACCCTTATCTCTTATCTCTGAATCTTTAGCATACTCCTTTGCACGGGAAAAATGTGCAACCAGTGTGTGTTGAATTGAACTAATAAGAAAAGGAGAAAAATGCTTCCAAATATAATTTCTGTGTAAGCATTTTTTTCTAAGATAAAAAGAACCCCTACCACCTCGCCCCAACAGCAAGTATGTGTTCCGTGGTGAGAAATCTACGTGAGTGGCAGGACAAGGTTTAACAAACCATATTATCATAAAAATTAAGATACAGAGGAGTCAAACCATGGCCTACCCAAAAAGCAACCACATAACATTAGACCAGAAGATAGGCGTCAGTCATAGCCTTTAAAACTTGAGTTATAAAAATATTCCTCTGAAATATTTTTAAGTCTCAGCTCAGGAGGAATTGAGCATTCTTTGAAATACACTTTAAGGCAACTTGTGTGTGTGTGTGTGTGTGTGTGTGTGTGTGTGTGTGTGTGTGTGTTATTCCTCCAACACCCTAGGCAAAGGCACCGGAGTTCGAGAGCCTACCACCCAACCACAGAAGGTTTCATTAATTAGGACAGCCAGAAAATGGGTCTCAATGCACTTCTCAAAAGGGCCTTGGATTCGCCTTCCTTAAAGTCACCATCCACTCATCCCATCAAGAAGACAAATGGGCAGACAGGATCCAGGAGTCAACCCATTAAGTTACATAGGAGCAGATGTCATAGGGCTGTGAGAACAGAGTCCGGGAGTTCATCTCAGCCAAGGTGGGTAACAGCCCCATCACAATACTGTGAAACAAAATTAGCTGCTCCAATAATATTCTGTATTGGATAGGAAGCATTTTCTCAGAAACCTGACTTGTAAAAAATAATAAAAATGAAATGTTCAGGCCTCTTGAAGTTTATATTAGCCATTTTACAATCTTTGGAAAATCACCCAAAAGCCTTAAATTTCTAACTCCTCGTTTGTAAAATGGGAATAAATACCATTACCACTTACCTATGTTTTAGAAAACAAATCAAAACAATGATATGAACCACAGATACTTTTCTTAAACACTAGATGTTAGACAGTTACTGCTTTTCTCAATTGAACAGGTATAGTCCAAAGTAAAATATCTGACATACAAACTCTATTCTCTGCTCCTGATAAAGAACACAGGCACTGATGACCAACCCGTTGTATAAATCTGCTTGGCACCCAAAATATTACTAACTCAAATAAAGAGCAGTAAGCAAGGAAAAAAGATCCTTCAAACTCTTTGGACATTAAGCCCCTCATGTTCCGTTGAGTGCCTTTTTAAAAATCAGTGTCACTTTCTGAACCAACTGGAAAGTAAAGCAACGACTCACAACGAATGCAGATGAAGTCTTGAAGGACTATGATGGCCCAAACTGGTCTCTATATTACATAAACAGTTTGTATATATTCGCTATAATCTTTTTAAATGCCAAATTGTTTACCTGCTGAAAATATGTCAGAAAAAAAGTATTTTTTACTATGATCAATTAAAGAAATTTAAAATCAAAGTTAAACACTCAGTTTCTACGTGAAAGTGATAGCGACTCTGCAGACAAATAGCCTCGTAGAGCAATCTTCTGTGTGCAGACTGAAAGCAGTTTTCATCATGGGGTGTAGAACACTGCACCCTTATAAAAAGCCTCACAGAAATAAGTCAGGACCATAAACATACTCACTTAACTACCCTTCAGTGTCCAATGCAACTTAAAGACACATGGACCCCATTTCAGCTATTGGATCTAAAAAGCCATAAGAAATTCAAATTCCACATTAGTGTCAGAGAGAAAAAAACAAACGGCAATCCTATCCCAGTAGATCCCAGGTTTACTTCCTCCAGTCTCTCCTCTATCGTAATATTGATTGATTTCCTAATAAAATGTTGCAGCAAAATTTGTGAAATCGGATTCTGGCAGCAAATCAAATCAAAAGACAACTCTCCGTGGCAGCTACTTTTACATACCCAGACCCATGCCTACCTTGTTATGTTTTTGCTGGTGTCTCGTCTTTGTGTCAAGAACATGATAAGGGCTTTCCGAGTCTTGGTTGATGTAATATATGAGTCTTGAAGGCAGTGTGATTTCTTTCTGCATTGCATTCCTGTAACTGGTATCATTGCTGCTATTCTGTTGCGATGTGTTGTCTTCATCTGCCAGGACTTCCAAATTTTTTTCTGCAGTTTCATTCCAATGCGGAGCTGGGGTGGGGGGGGGTGCACAAAGATACACAAATACACACATATGCCCAATAAATACATACGTACTACAATGTTTTTCCATCAATTGCAAAAACAAAGTTTTCTATTTATAAGCAGGTAAGAAGTAGAGACACAGCAAAGCAAGTTATCCCAACAATGAAATGGCCTGGATAGGTTAACGGCCAGTGAGGCATATACAACGATGTACTATTTATTGTCTTAGTGTTTTTTATGTGTATTTCTAACCAGTCTCAAATCTACACTTCTAAGTATGGGGAGTCGGGGTGTGGGGGGTGGAATGGACTTGAAGGAAGACGTTAAATGAACATGCTCAGAGGTTTTGACCCTCTCCTCCATCCCTTGAGTCTACAGAAAGCTCAATGGGACTCTGACTAGGAGTATCCCATCGGAGAGCTAAGAATGCTCCTAAGATAACTGGAGTGCTGAATTCATGGGCACGGGTTGTTAATTGATTCATTAAACAAAACAGACAATTCCTTTTTCTTTAAACTTTGAGACGAGCAAAAATTCTCTGCCATAGAGGGAAGCAGATGCTGGCAGCGTTCCAATTCCTTTTATTTTCCTGCCAAGGCCAGCTTTCTGCTTCCACTGATTTCCAATCATCGACGTATTGAATATCATATTATGTTAATTGTTCCTTATAATGACAAGCATTTTGAGAATTACAAACTAAAGGTCTCTCTCTCCGAAGTTTCCCTCCCCCATCTTAAGTCCAACAGCAGTGAATAAACCCAGCAGGCGATGTGAGGAAACAACACATTACCACTATTATTATTACAGCCTCCCGCATTCACATTCAGGCTCTCCACCCAAGAAGCAACTTGCTCCCTCACTGCATTTACCGTCCACCGGTTTCCCCTCCGCCAAGTTACACAGATCGCTGAGGCACCCCGCATCCACTAAATACCTTCCAGTGGAACCGACAGTAATTGGAATGGGTTTTTAGTGAATGCAACAGAAACGGACTTCAAAAAGTGAATTGGAATGAACAGGGGTTTGGGAAAGAGGTGGAGAGGCAGGCAGGGTGGCTGGGAAAGGCCGGGCCCGGGACGTGTCCGGAGCGCACGGACCCGCGTGCCCTTCGCTTTCCTCTGCAGGGCCCCGCAGGCAAGGCAATGCAAAGGGCACCGGGGCCATACCCACCGCTGGGTGCAGCAGCCCCCCAGGCACGGGGCCGGGACGAGGTGGCGAGTGGAGGCAGCAGGAGAAGGACGAGGAGCAGGCGGCAGGGCGGCGCGCGGGCCAGGGCGCGGGCAGGCGCCGGGCCGGCGGGGCCGCCGCGGGGGCCGCCGGAGGCTCGGGGAAGGCTGTAGCCCGCCAGGGGCGGCCGCCGGGAGCTGCTGCCGGGCGGCTTCATGGCTCATAGCTCCCGGGCGCCGCTCGGTGTGGCCAGCGAGAGCGCCGGGCTGGGCTGCGGGGAGGCTGCGGGCGGAGCCGGTCACGCCGGCTCAGCGCGCATGGTGCCGCCGCGGGCAGGGGGCCGGGGCTCGGGGCTCGGGACTAGGGGCTGGGCGGCGCCCCCTCCCCTGCTCGCCTCTCAGCCCCTCCCGGGCGGCCGCTGAAGAGTCCGGGGGTCCTAGTCGCTCCGCCAACTTGGAGCCTCCCCAGATGCTCCTCCCTCCCTGCGGCGGGCGCGGCCGCTCCAGCAACTGCGGGGGCTGCTGCTGGGGCTGAGGATGCTGAGACGGCGCGTGAGAGCGAGCGGCGCGGGGGCGCGCGGCGCGGGCGTGCGCCCCGCCCTCGAGAGCGCGCCCGAGCGCGCCTTCGGGTCCTGATGCTGATGCTGATGCCGATACGGATGCCGTTGCTATTGCCTGGCACAGGACGCACTGCGCATGCTTTATCGTGGAGGAAAAGGGAGAGGGGAAAAAAAGCAGCAGAGTGATGCAGCATCCCAGGCAGCATCAGAGGTGACGGTGGCATCTTCAGAGGTGGGGGCGGGAGAGGGGGGTGGCTGGCAATAAGAGATTAGCCAGAGGGGAAGAAAGAAGCGTACCGCGGTTTCCAGGCCAGAGACAAAGATGATTTGGGAGAAACAACCAGAGAAATCTACCTGCCTCTCCCACCACCCCAGATCTTAAATACTCCCCCCTCCTATTCCAACCCCCTTCTCCGGGAGACCCTAAGGCCAAGCATTTCCTTCCTAATCCTTTATTTATTTCCTTCCTGCAAATTAATATAAAGGATTGCGGCCGGAGAGGTAAAAATAGCGCTGCTCCTCATTCAGCTGGCTCTTAGCCGGTGAAAAGAGGACTGCGAAGCACGTTTGCTCGTTGCAGGCTGGTGAGGGCTGGTGGGCGCGCTGAGCAAGGAGGCCTCGCAGCGAGCCAGACTCCCCAGGAGGAATCCCCAGAGCTGGGGCGCTCCCCCTCCGCCCCACCCCCACTCCCGGGCCTCTGTCCCCTGTGCCTATGCGTAGGGGCTTTTCCGAAAGCTGAAGAACCCAGAAGGGTGTTTGCTCAAAAGTTCAGAAAGCGTGACTGGGTGTATCTGGGAAGACTTAGAAACCAAGTGTGGCAGCTATTTTGGGAAATCCATCGCTTGTCAGCCATATGGGTGGACTTGCACTGGGGAGGACACAGCACAGATTTTGAGATCCAGCCCTGACTTCTTCAGAGTAAGGGGGCGATTTTTCTCTTGCTGCTGTAAAAAAATGTAAATCCAGAGTCCCTGAGTTAGGTAGGTTAGCAGCCACTAAATCCTATGGTTTGTTTCCATTTAGGGCCTGTGACATATTTCTGCCCCCAAAGCCCCACAATGCAAGCTTTCCTTTATTCATCCATCCAATGGCAGTGAGTGATAACAATGTTGTCTTACTCCATTATTAGTATTTAAAATGGAGATTATAACATCCACTGCGGGGGGATCCAGAGTTCCAAAACTAAAAGAAAAAAATACGAGTATAAAGCACCATAGTGATGACAGGGTTTAGTGTTGTTGGCCATATTCTCCACCCTAAAGAGGTTCAGAAAAAGGCTTCCCCAAATGTGCCACTTTGGCATGTGGATTATTTAGAGCTGAAGGCAATGGAAACCCCGTGGGCTCAAGAGAAAATTCTGCCCCTCCCTTAACTGCCTAAAAGAATTTAAATTGGGGATCTTTCTCAGAATAAGAGTTACTACCAAGGATAACATTTATCTGAGTGACCCCCATACAGCAATGCAAACATCTAATTACCAAACGTGCTTATTCTTATTGCCAGGTGCACTGACCTTCTCTCCTTTGGAACCCCCAGCGCCTATCCCATTCCTCAGCCGAGGATAGTGTATATATCTCAGTTCACCCTTCTGTTTTGAGAACTCTCATGTATGTAGAGTTCTCATATGTATGAAATTAAATTTTATTTTTCTCCTTTAATCTGTCTTGTGTCAGTTTAACTCTTAGACCGGCCAGAAGAACCTTTGAAATATAGAGGAAAATTTTTCCACCCCAACAACCCCCATTTAACAAAGAAGGAAGAGGTAGGGAGTGGGGAAAGAGATGGAAGGAGGGAGGAAGGCAGACAGATAATACAGAGACCAGAGATCACAGAGCTGTTATGGGGTTAAACACTAATATTAGCTCATCCTCTCTATATCATAACTAAGATATTAACTTATTATCACACATGTATTAATGTAAACTTGTAACTGATGCTGGTTTCCCCCAAATGAGGGCAGCAGTAATGCTCCCTTTGGCTCAGTATTGTCCCTAGAACCTAGTATGGTGTTTGTGGCACCAAGAAGGCACTCAGAAAATGTCATCAATGAATAAACAAAAATGTGTGGTGCACTATAGCAGGAGTCACACTGGAGCAAGCTGATGAACACTTCTTCCTCCCTGTAGTTCCTACCTGTAGGTCAGTGTTCTTGAGGGTGTCTCAAGACAAGCATGTCCTGGCTAAGTTTTCCCAACTTATATTTGATATAATGCTATTATCTTGAAAAAGGGCTTGGGAGGAAGGAGGTGTACAAGGAATGAGAAAAAAGAAGGAAATGAAAGAGGCAAAGATGCAGTTCTTTGAAAGGACTCTCCTGCAATTAGTGACAATGTCTCAAAGCCTGTTGCACCCTCTTGCACTGCTGGTGGGAATGCAAACCGGTACAGCCACTCTGGAAAACAGTGTGGAGTTTCCTCAAAAAATTAAAAATAGATCTACCCTATGACCCAGCAATGGCACTGCTAGGAATTGACCCAAGGGATACAGGAGTGCTGATGCATAGGGGCACTTGTACCCCAATGTTTATAGCAGCACTCTCAACAATAGCCAAATGATGGAAAGAGCCTAAATGTTCATCAACTGATGAATGGACAAAGAAATTATGGTTTATATACACAATGGAATACTATGTGGCAATGAGAAAGAATGAAATACGGCCTTTTGTAGCGACGTGGATGGAACTGGAGAGTGTTATGCTAAGTGAAATAAGTCATACAGAGAAAGACAGATACCATATGTTTTCCCTCCTATGTGGATCCTGAGAAACTTGACAGAAGACCATGGGGGAGGGGAAGGAAAAAAAAAAGTTAGAGAGGGAGGGAGCCCAACCATAAGAGACTCTTAAAAACTGAGAATAAACTGAGGGTCGATGGAGGGTGGGAGGGTGGGGAGGGTGGGTGATGGGAATTGAGGAGGGCACCTGTTGGTGTGAGCACTGGGTGTTGTATGGAAACCAATTTGACATTAAATTTCATATTAAAAAATAATAATAAAGTGCAAAAAAAAAAGTCTATTCCAGTAAATAAAGCTATCTGTCAACCTGGACCAAGTGAACATCCACCAGTTTAAGCCACCATTCCATGCACTCAAGGAACAGAATGAGGACTCATTTCAGTTTCTAATAAGGAGCAGGAGTGTTTACAGGAAGTTGTCTTTTACACTATAATCAAAAGACTGCATTTATTTGCAGAACTTTAATGTTTACAGGCATGGCTGGAGGCAAATGAGATAGTTACAGAAGGAGTAAATCACTCAGAAAAACTTACCAGAAGTTTGTTCCTTAAACCATATACTTTAGTGAAGGTTAAAAACTGAATCAAAAAAAAATTTTTTTGAGGGGAGGGGGGAGAGAGAGCCCGTGTGCGCCCACATGCATATGAGTTGGGGGAGGGGCAAAGGGAGAGGTAGAAAGAATCTTAAGCAGACTCTGTACCCAGCACAGAGCCCAATGCAGGGCTGGATCTCACAACTGTGAGATCATGACCTGAGCTGAAATCAAGAGTTGGACGCCTAAGCAACTGAGCCACCCAGGTACCCTCCCCACCCAGAATTAAATATTCTCTAAGTGGATAATTTGTTAGTTTGGAAATATTCTTATCAGATAGTTTAGAATATTTATGGTTATGCAGTTTAGTTCCAAATATTATCTGTGCTCTCGTGATATTGAATACTTCGTTAATCACCACCTGGTGCTTTGCTCTATATTCATGTTTGTGCTGTCACCTTTCCCCTCTCAAAAAAATACTGAACTAGGCTGCATCCTGGTCATCTCTGATGCCCAGAGCCTACAACAGTACCTGGAATGGAGTCAGCACTCAATAAATGTGTGCTGAGTAGACAGCCAATCACAGGCAGAAGAGGGAAGCATTCAGCAAGCTGGATTAGAATGTAGAAAGGGATGTATGAGAAGTCTGAGTGCTGTGATAGCTCTGGTTAGATATGTGTGCTGCATTCCAAGGACATCAGGGACCATTGGAGTGGCCTGGTCAAAGTGACAGGCATGGAAATCTGCTGCAGTCGTAGGTGAAGGCAGGAAACCAGAAGATCCTTGGGAAGGAAATTAACCGAGTGATATGGACACCAAGTGAACGCAAATAAGGGGATGTGCGACCCGTGTCCAGAAAGAGTAGCCATACTGCTCACGTAAGTGGTTCATTTGGTCTGGTTCTGGAAGACACCAGAAGTCCTCTCTTTACAGGGGGCAGAACTGGACCCACTTTATAACCAGCGAGAAAACTGGGCCTGGACAAGACCACGTAAAAGTAAGGGTAGAAATATTAGATTTGGAAGGCCTCTGCCTGTAGCGCACTGAGACTCTGGGGGAGAAGGGAGATAAAGGCATCACAGAAAAGGGGCCTTGGTGGGTGAAAGCTGGCAAAAAAGGAGGGTGATGTAACAGAGCAGATGCGCAAGTATAATTAGAATGGAAGAACGATTTGGCCAAAGAGCCAAGGTCAAAGAAGGCATGCAGCAAACTAGTGGATGGCAATGATGTCGGCGAGCGGTCTGCAGAGTGACAGCAACAGCACAAACAAGGGCCAAGGGTGGCTGGGCTCAGTGTCAAGAGAGCTGGCTGGGGGCAGATCCGGTACAGATTCCGCTCAGGGAGGTTTCTCCCTCTCTTTTTAGAATGGCTGTGAAGACTGAGTTTGCGAGTGGCAATTAATATCACCAAAGAAAGAAGACAGTGTGCTTCTTGGCGAAAGTGAAAAAAAAAAAGGAGTGAGATCTATTATTGGTGCTTTGCACGTGGTTCAAGGGTCAGCAAACAGTTTCTATAAAGGGCCAGATAGTAAATAGTTTAGGCCTTGTGTGCCATATGGTCTCTGACGCATATTCTTTTTTTTTTTTTACAACCCTTTTAAAAATGTAAAAAGCATGCAGCCTACAGGCCTAGTTTGTCAACTTACCATTTTTAACTATATGTGTGTATATATATATGTATCTTAAGGTTAACATTTTTCATCAACTGCACTATCTCCTATGCTTGTGAGCAGAAAAGCATATGCAATGCTCTACATGACTCTAACTCCAAACAAAGCCACTTCTCACTGAAATTTAACTATCCATTTAATTAACAATATAGTTGCTTAATTCTTTTTTTCAACTTTTTTTTTAATGTTTATTTATTTCAGAGAGAGAGAGACAGACAGAACGTGAGCAGGGAGGGGGCAGAGAGAGAAAGAGGAAGGCACAGAATCTGAAGTGGGCTCCAGGCTCTGAGCTGTCAGCACAGCCCCGACGCGGGGCTAAAACCCATGAACCGTGAGCTCATGACCTGAGCCGAAGTCGGACGCTTAACTGACTGAGCCACCCAAGCGCCCCGTGTAGTTGCTTCATTCTTAATTCACATGCATCACTTGAAGGGATTCTTAAGGAAAGCAGCATTGCTCTGTTTTAGAGATAATTCCCAAACTTAGACAATGGAGGGGAATGGCAGAAACCATTTCCCAAAAAAGCACAGATACTGAAAGATCCCAGACTTTTGTTTTGTTTTGCCAAGGTGTTTTTTCTGCTGAGCAGACAGATGCTGAATAAATGCTACAGCCACGACAGCTGAGGGGATGGAGTAACGCTCAGTGGCAGCCCCTTCCTGGAGCCTGTTGCCATCAGTGATCTGCCTGCATTCCCCAAAACTCAGTCCTAAGAGGCTGTGAGGCAACAAGTATGTTCTCCTGACACAGGGCCACACCCAACATCTCAGGCAACCTTCAAGTTCATGAAAAATCAGTCTACAAGTCTATGTTAAATATACCTGTGCTCGTTCTGAAGAATAGATCACAGTGGAACAATTCCAGAAGTCAAGATGTGACTTATTCCAACAGTGTTCCAACAGTATTATTTTTCTGGGAAAAGAAAAGATATTTACTATCAAAACTGTAATGGCCACAGACATTTCTAGGGGAATAGTTGAACACACAAAAATGTATCAAACTGCCAAAGTGTGAAAATATCTAAAGAAAGGTGACCCCTCTTAAAACCTAAAACTAAGGGGGTGCCTGGGTGGCTCAGTCGACTGAGCATCCAACTCTTGATTTCGGCTCAGGTCATGATCCCAGGATCGTAAGATCAGACCCCCAAATTGGGCTCTGTGCTGAGCGGGGGGCCTGCTTAAGATTCTTTCTCTCCCTCTGCCCCTCCCTTGCTGGTGCATGCTCTCTCACTCTCTCTTCCTCTCTCCAATAAAATTTTTAAAATAAAAAAAAACTATAAGTTTATAACAATATAACAATTGTTATATTAACAATATTATGTTATAGGAAGGATAATTAAGACTTCCTGACAGAATAAGATACATTTGAAACACAGTTTAATTTTTTTCCCCATGTCACACACATTAGGCTAGTTTACCCACAGTTTAGAGCATTTACAAGCTGTAGCGCAAAGGGATAAAGCAGCATGTCGTAGTGATTGGTGGTGATGATATATGCTATGCAAAGCTTGAGGAATTGTGGTTAATAAGAATAATCTTAGTCAACACATAATCATTAAGCCTTCACCAGGTCCCAGAGCAACACTAGGAATTTCTGCAGAAGGAAATTGTCACATAGGATTGGGTGGGAGGTGGGGGGACCTCAACTACTTTTAGAGACAGCAATTGAATTTTATCGGAAAAGATTAGAACTCCAGCAACAGAATTAATATACCTATGATAATCCCTAACATTTGCATAACAATAGCTAAGCCCTTTAATAACGTCTGCTTTAATAATTACTGTGCATTTACACATCACTAAGTAGTTTTATCTGTTTTATTTTATTTGATCCTCAATTCTGTGACATGGAGAGAGCAAATACTACCATGTTTTAGAAGCTCTATCTTAAGATGTGAGGACACTAAGGCTCACTGATTTTGCAATGATTCTCTACCCTGGCTGCACATCCAATTACCTAGAGAGCTTTAACAACTTATCAATGCCTGACAATTTAGAATCTTCAAGAGTGGGATCCAACATCAGTGTTTTTAATATCCTCCCAGATTAACTGAATGTGCAGCTAGGGTTAAATGCAATGGGCCAATGGATTTCCCAAGATCATACAGCTGCTTGATATCATAACTGGAATTAGAACCCTGAATTCAAGTCCTGTTCTGTTCCTGAGGTCTTTTTCCCCATGTCTGCTCTTTTCACAAGTTAACCTTGAACCAGGAATGATACAAAAAAAAAACAAAAACAAAAACACAGTTTAGTATAATTGCCACAGGACTTAAGAAAATATAGAATTAGAAAACATTTGAGTCAGAAATTACCTTTGAGATCATCTAGGAATTCAAAGTCATTACTGTACAATCGTGGAAGCAAAGGAGCAGAGTTTAAGCTTGTTGCTCAAGGTCACATCAATCTGTGGCAGAGCTGGGACTGGATTCAGGTTTTCTTTTTCCAGGCTTTCCAGTACTTCCTATCATGCTTTGTACATGGTTTGTTTAAAAAAAAATTGACTTGCAAAAGTCCTGGTCAGTCTACAGTGTAATCCATTTCTGATCTCCCATATGGCATTGCTTTGTAAACACAAAGAAAGTTGTAGCTCTGAAGTCTCGGTCCCAATAGGACCAGTCCCTCTACACCCAGTCCCATAGTCTGGCTGCATAAAGGAGCCGCGCATTGCAGCACTGGAAGTTGTCCAACATGAACGAAAAGTACTGTGGGGGAGGCCCCATACAACCTCGGAGGGAATCCGTCCAAATACAATAGCTATTGTTCTCCTACCTCTCTAGTCTTTTGTGTCTCAGATATTTCCAAGGGATAATTTTCTCATCTAGTGAATTTTCTTGTACTACCTTCAGTATATCTTCAGAATTCGACAACTGTAGCTTCTTAAATCCTGTTTTAGATAGTCCCAAATTCGGTGAGAAACAGAAAAGAACACAAGAAATAATAAAAACAAAACAATAACAAGGAGAAGGAGGAGAGAGAAGAGGAATTGTTTATACGGCACCTACTGTGTGCCAGATACTGAGTTAAGCCCTTTATCTAGACACCTCATTTAATTTCAGGCAATTCTAAGAAGGAACTACTTTTTTTTAACATTTTTTAAAGTTTATTTATTTGAGAGAAACAGGGGTGGGACATAGAGCGAGAGGCAGAGAGAGAGAGAATCCCAAATGGGTTCCACGACGTTGGTGCAGAGCCCGATGAGGGCTCAAACCATGAGACCGTGACTCCAGCCGAAATCAAGAGTCAGTCACTTGACTGACTGACCCACCCAGGTGCCCAAGGAGCTACTATTATTGCCCCCAGTTTGACTGAGGAGGGAACTGCGACTTCGGGAAGTGAAGACATGTCCACGGTCATGTGACCACTAAGAAGCAGAGTTGGGTCAGGAGCCATGTTTGCCTGACTCTAAAGAAGCAAAATCTACTTGACCACCGCCCCAAAACAAAATACCTGAAACTGTCTCTTGAAAGGATCTATAATATTTTTAAATCATGGCACTTGGCTATAAATACAATTTAAAATTGTATTTTGTCTGTTTAAAACCACCGACATATTGATCCAGACACAGAACTGTTCAGAATTATGTTCCTAACTCCTTACTAGAGAATTCTGAATGCAGCCATTCTATACAATTATTTGTATAATTCCAAAACAAAACCAATTATGGTGCAGATATTTGTTTCTTACATTGAAGTACCACTCCATAAGAGAGGGCCAAGAACCTCACTTACTAGAGAATTTAATTTTTTCTATATTTTAAATTAACCACGTCATCACCCATTAGATTTAGTTTCATCTGATCAACACTATAATTAGCAACATTTATTAATCTACCCTATTAAGTATTAATATTATATTTTGCCAACATATTAACGTGTTGAGATTTCTAAATTTTTTTTTTCAACGTTTATTTATTTTTGGGACAGAGAGAGACAGAGCATGAACGGGGGAGGGGCAGAGAGAGAGGGAGACACAGAACTGGAAACAGGCTCCAGGCTCTGAGCCATCAGCCCAGAGCCCGACGCGGGGCTCGAACTCACGGACTGCGAGATCGTGACCTGGCTGAAGTCGGACGCTTAACCGACTGCGCCACCCAGGCGCCCCGAACGTGTTGAGATTTCTAAAGACATAACTATGAAAGCTTAAACCTTGATCAGTAGTCATTATATATTTTTATTCCGTTCTTCTAAGGCAAAAAGAACAGCTAACATTTATAGAGCTCCTTAGATCGTATAATATGCTTTTGCTCACCTTTTGTCATTTCCTATACTGCAGCACATAAATTAAAGCTGAGCCAGCTAGATTATCTCTGTTAGCTTGTCATGGGATTAGACTATTCATATCGTGGATACAGACGTGGCTGAGGGACAGAGAACAAATGATCGACACAGAAAGTCACTTCTCCAGAAGGAAAAGAGAAACTTGAGGATTCTCCAGAGACAAGTTTTAAGACTTTTTACTTGCTATTCTGATAAATTATCTGAGGGGTATATTGCATGCTAAAATGCCCTATCCTGCAGAACACAGTAAGTTTTTCCATGTAATAAAATGTTTGGGTGAACTGAGATAAACTATAAACAAATTTTCTGAGGCTGTGTGACATGGCCAAAAAACTAATAAAAGAATTTTATTATCAACAAGTAAGTTTTGAAATGAGCAACCTAAACTATTTATATATCTAAATAGCTATACATCCCACCTTCAAACATCACTGCACCCATGGTTTATTATCCAAATTGCAGCTGGCAATAACACACACACATGCGCACACACACACACACCCTTTCAACTCCAATGTGGGAAACAGACTGTGGAATTGACTGCCTCCTGAATAAAACAACTTTATCTAAAAATGACAGCAAAACAATACTGATAATCAAATAGAAAATATGACACACCAAACTATGACATACAAGTCCTATAAAGAAATTAAACATGATCCAGGAAAAGGCATTTTAAATGACCAAGCTGCTGCCAGATGAAAACACCTAAAAAGATAAGAACCATACCATCTGGCAAGATAAATAATGAGAGAGGATATTTTCAAAGACTTTAACATCATGAACAGTATACAGGGCGCCTGGGCGGCTCAGTCTCTTAAGCGACCAACTTTGGCTCAGGTCATGATCTCACCATTTGTGAGTCAAGCCTTGCGTAGGGCTCTGTGCTGAGAGCCGGAGCCTGGAACCTGGAGCCTGCTTCAAGATTCTGTGTCTCCCTCTTTCTCTGCCTCTCTCCAGCTCATGCCCTGTTTCTCTCTCAGAAATAAACTTTAAAAAATAATAATTTAAAATCATGACCAGGGTAGATAAGGTGAGCATAACCATCCAAATCCTAAAATATGTTCATGAAGGGGTAGCATCTGAAATTTGAGTGACAGATTTTGTGCAAATAACAAGTAGCACCACACATTGTGTTAAATTAATTTGTAGTGGACCCTTCTTGGGGAACCTCCCCTACTCAGGTATCTCCCCACTTCTGAAAATGTTCTAAGAAATAGGTCCCCATGATTAGGTCTATAATCCATGGTCTTGCTCCCCGAGTTCCTCTCCAAATCCAGCCATAGTTTGTTCATTTAGAATCAGGTACCTGACCTAAGATGGACCACTCACACTGTTTGATCTTCCAGGCACATTTGACTGACTCACTATGGCCAATCAAGTCCTTACTTGAAACTTTCTTAAGACTTTTTTAGAGCAGTTTAAGGTTTGCAGCAAAGTTGAAGGCAAGGTACAGCAATTTCCCGTATACTCCCTGCCTCCTCCGTTATCACATCCCCTACCAGCGGTACATTCATTACAACTGATGAACCTGTACTGACACATTATCACCAAAAGCCCATAGTTTACATAACTATCACTCTTGGTTGTTGTACATTCTATGGATACGGACAAATGCATGACATACATCCGTCATTTTGGTATCATACAGATACCAAATATCCTCTATGCTTTGCGTATTTACCCTTCTTCCCCCAGCTCTGGACAACTACTAAACTTTTTACGTCTCCATATTTTTGCCTTTTCCAGAATGACATATATTTGGAATTATGTAGCCTTTTCAGACTGGCTTCTTTCACTTAGTAGTAATTTTACAGTTCCTTCACATTTTTTCATAGTTTGATAGCTCATGTATTTTTAGTGTTGTATAATATTCCATTGTCTGGAAGCACCACTGTGATTTAGTCATTTTCCTATTGAAGTACATCATGGTTGCTTTGAAGTTCTGGCAATTATGAATAAAGCTGTGTGCTTTATTTATTTATTTATTTATCAATTTATTTATTATTTATTTATTTATCATTTATTCATCAATTATGAATAAACATCTGTGTGCAGGCTTTTGTGTGAACAGAAGTTTTCAATTCCTTTGAGTAAATACCAAGAAGAACGCTTGCTAATCATATGGTAAGAATATGATTAGTTTTATATGAAACCACTAAACTGTCTTCCAAAGTGAATGTTCCATTTTGCATTCCCATCTCAATATATAAGAATTTCTGTTGTCCCACATCCTTGCCAGCATTTGGTGCTATCAGTGTTGTAGATTTTTGGCCATTCTAATAGATATATAATGGTATCATTGTTGTTTTAATTTGCATTTCCCTGATGACATATGGCATGGAGCATCTTTTCATACACTTATTTCTATCTGTGTATGTTCTTTGGCAAGATATTTGTTCATGTCATTGGCCCATTTTTAAATGCAGTTGTTTTTTCTATTGTTGAGCTTTTTTTAATGTTTATTTATTTATTTTTGAGAGAGAGAGAGAGAGAGAGAGAGAGAGAGAGAGGAGGGGTAGAAAGAGAGTGAGACAAAGAATCCCAAGCAAGCTCCATGCCATCAGTGCAGAGCCCAAAGCAGGGCTTACACTCATGAACCATGAGATCATGATATGAGCCAAAACCAAGAGTTGGACACTTAGCCAACCGAACCACCAAGGTACCCCTTTTATTGTTGAGCTTTAAGAGTTCTTTGTATATTTGGTATAACAGTCCTTTCTCAAATGTGTCTTTTGCAAATATTTTCTCCCATCTATGGCTTGTCTTTTTATTCTCTTGACATTGTTTTTTGCAGAGCATAAATTTTTAATTTTAATAAAGTCCAGCTTATCAATTATTTCTTTCATGGATTGTACCTTTGTCAATATCCACAAAATAACCTGCTGAGGTTTTGATTGGGATTGCATTAAATCTATAGATCAAGTTGGAAAGAACTGACATCTTGACAATATTAAATCTTCTTATCCATAAACATGAAATATCTTTTATTTTGTTCATCAGAGTCTTGTAGTTTTCTTCATATAGATCTTGCATATTTTGCTAGATTTATACCTAAGTATTTTACTTTTGGGAGTTCTAATATAAATGGTATTGTGTTTTTAATTTCAAATTCCACTTGTTCATTGCTGGTATATAAGAAAGCAGTTAACTTTTGTATATTAACCTTGTGTCCTGCAACTTTGCTATAATTGCTAGTCAGTTCCAGGACTTTTGTTGTTGTTGATGCCTTTGTATTTTCTACACGGATGATATCACCTGTGAAGAAACACGATTTTACTTCTTCCTTTCCTATCTGTATACCTTTTATTTCCTTTTCTTGTGTTATTGCATTAGCTAGAATCCAGTATGATGTTGAAAAGGAGTGGGGAGGGGTGCCTGGGTGGCTCAGTCGGTTAAGCGTCTGACTTTGGCTCAGGTCATGATCTCGTGGTTTGTGAGTTTGAGCCCCACGTCCGGCTCTGTGCTGACAGCTCAGAGCCTGGAGCCTGCTTCGGATTCTGTGTCTCCCCTTCTCTCTGCCCCTCCCCTGCTTGTGCTCTGTCTCTGTTTCTCAATAATAAATAAACATTAAAAAAAATTAAAAAGAAAAGAAAAGGAGAGGGGAGATCCTTGCCTTATAAGAACTTTTCTTAAACTGAAACTAGAAAAAGAGAGTGGATCCCTCTATGGGGTTATAAAGCTCAACAGTATCGTTTCTCATTGTACAGAAGTTGAAATTAATGCCCATTGGCCATGAGAAGCACTAAGAGGATCCTAATAAGGAGACCAAAAGAATTTTTTTTCCAAACCGAGGAACTTTTGAGAGTGAAACGGGTGTTAATATTTAAGCCAAAAGAGGACATGTAAGCCAAAAATGTCTTAGAAAAACTCATATGTATGGCCCCCCTAGTCCTTATTAATAAATAGACAATAATGAAAGAAAAGAACAATGACCATTCTTACACATTTACTTTTGTATGCAGTATTTGAATATTGCAGAGACTGGTTTTGAAAAAAATAATCTTCACTTTAATTGTTGTACTAAAGTTAATTAAATGATTTTTTATTTTTTCTGGTTACTGTAGGGAAACATTAAAAACAACATGGGGCGCCTGGGTGGCGCAGTCGGTTAAGCGTCCAACTTCAGCCAGGTCACGATCTCGCGGTCCGTGAGTTCAAGCCCCGCGTCAGGCTCTGGGCTGATGGCTCAGAGCCTGGAGCCTGTTTCCGATTCTGTGTCTCCCTCTCTCTCTGCCCCTCCCCCCTTTCATGCTCTGTCTCTCTCTGTCCCAAAAATAAATAAACGTTGAAAAAAAAAATTTTTTTTTAAATAAATAAATAAATAAATAAAAACAACAAAAATAGGGACACCTGAGTGGCTCAGTTGGTAGAGCATGTGACTCTCGATCTCGGGGTCATGAGTTCAAGCCTCATGTTGAGCACAGAGCTTACCTTAAAAAAAAATAGCAAAAAGATAGTATAATTAACATGGAGCTGTGATGCCCAGAATGTCCCTCAAAAAAGGTCTGTTGCCCTAGCTGATGGGACTTGTATCAGCAGACACTCTCAGATGTCAGCCCCTTTAGGGATTGCTTCAATGTCAAGAGAGTAATACCACTCCCAGGCATGCCTAAGATCACACCATTCCATGGGTGATCCACATTGAACTGGTTTAGGGAGAGATATAAAGGCCTGACCACTTCAAAAAAAAAAAAGAGGAAAGACTCAAATAAACAAAATCACTAATGAAAGAGGAGGAATAACAACCAACATCACAGAAATACAAGCAATTGTAAGAGAATATTATGAAAAATTATATGCCAACAAATTGGACAACCTAGAAGAAATGGATAAATTCCTAGATACATATAACTTACCCAAACTGAAGCAGGAAGAAATAGAGAATTTGAACAGATCAATTACCAGCAATGAAATTAAATTAGTAATCAAAGAACGCCCAACAAACAAAGTCCAAGACCACACAGCTTTTCAGGAAAATTCTACCAAACATTTAAAGAAGCGTTAATACTTATTTTTCTCAAACTATTCCAAAACACAGAAGAGGAAGGAAAACTTCCTCTATGAAGACCAACATTACCCTGATAGCAAAACCAGATAAAGGCACCACAAAAAAGAGAGAGAGAGAGAGAGAGAGAGAGAACTACAGGCCAGTATCACTGATGAACAGAGATGCAAAAGTTTTCAACAAAATACTAGCAAACCAAATCCAACAATACTTTGAAAAACCATTCACCACAATTAAGTGAGATTTATTGCTGGGATGCAAGGGTGGTTCAGTATTCACAAATCAATAAATGTGATACATCACATCAATAAGAGAAAGGATAAAAACCATATAATCATTTCAATAGGTGCAGAAAAAGCACTTGACAAAGTACAACATCCACTCATGATAAAAAACCCTTAACAAAATAGAGTTAGAGGGAATGTACCTCAACATAATAAAAGCCTTATATGAAAAGCCCACAGCCAACATCATACTCAATGGGGAACCACTGAGAGCCTTTCCCCTAAGGTCAGAAACAAGACCAAGATGTCCACTCTCACCACTCTTATTCAGTATAGGTCTGTAAGTGCTGGCCACAGTAACCAGACAAGAAAAAGAAATAAAAGACATCCAAATTGGTAAGGAGGGAGTAAAACTTTCACTGTTTGCAGATAACATGATACTGTATGAGGAAAACCCTAAAGACTCCACCAAAAAATAGAACTGACATACAAATTCGATAAAGTCATAGGATACAAAATCAATGTGCAGAAATATGTTGCATCTCTAAACACTAATAATGAAGCAGCAGAAAGAGAAATTAAGAAAACAATCCCAGCTATAGTTGCACCAAAAATATTAAAATTGTCAAGAGAGTAATACTTCACTTTAGGAATAATCTTAACCTAGGATTTAGGAATAAGCTTAACCAAAGAGGTAAACAACCTGTGCTCTGAAAACTAGAAAACATTGATAAAAGTAATTGAAGATGACACAAAGAAATGCAAAGACGTTCCATGTCATGGGTTGGAAGAATAAATATTGTTAAATGTCTACACTACCCAGAGCAATCTACAGATTTAATGCACTCCCTATTAAAATACCAAAACCATTTTTCACAGAACTAGGACAAACTAACCTAAAATTTGTATGAAACCACAAAGGACCCCAAATAGCCAAAGCAATGCTGAAAGAGAAAAATAAAACTCAAGGTATCACAATTCCAGACTTCAGGTTATATAACAAAGCTGTTGTAATCAAAACAGTATATGGCACAAAAATAGACATATAGATCAATAGAGCAGAACAGAAGACCCAGGAACAAACTTGCAATTATATGGTCAATTAGTCTTTGACAAAGGCAAGACTATGCAATGGGAAAAAGTCTCTTCAACAAATGGTGTTGGGAAAACTGGATAGCTAAATGCAAAAGAATAAAACTGGACCACTTTCTTTCACCATACACAAAAATAAACTCAGAATATATTAAATGTGAGACCTGAAACAATAAACATCTTAGAAGAGAGCACAGGCAGAAAATTCTCTAACATTGGCCATAAAAACTTCTTTCTACATATGTCTCCTGAGGCAAGGGAAATAATAGCAAAAATAAACCGCTTGGACTACCTCGAAATAAAAAGCTTCTGTACAGCAAAAAAAAAAATAATCAACCAACCTAAACAGCACCCTACCGAATAGGAGAAGATATTTGCAAATTACATATCCGATAAAGGGTTAGTATTCAAAATACACAAAGAACTGACCCAACTCAACACTCAACAAATAATCCAATAAAAAATGGGTAGAAGACATGAACAGACATACCTTCAAAGAAGACATACACATGGCTGAAAGACCCATGAAAAGATGCTCAGCATCACTCATCATCAGGGAAATTCAAATCAAAACCATAGTGAGATATCACCTCACACTTGTCAGAATGGCTAAAATGAAAAATACAAGAAACAATAAGTGTTCATGAGGATGCGGAGGAAAAGGAAACCTCGTGCACTATTGGTGGGAATGTACACTGGTGCAGCCACTGTGGAAGACAGCATGGAGTTTCCTCAAAAAGTTAAAAACAGAACTTCTCTACAATTCAGCAATCACACTACTAGGTATTTACCCCCAAAATACAAAAACACTAATTCAAACAGATATATGCATCTGTATATTTATTGCAGCATTATTTACAATAGCCAAACTATGGAAGCAGCCCAAGGGTCCGTCAATAGATAAATGAATAAAGAAGATGTGGTGGGGGCGCCTGGGAGGCTCAGTCAGTTGGGCGTCCGACTTCGGCTCAGGTCATGATCTTGCGGTCCGTGAGTTCGAGCCCCGCGTCGGGCTCTGTGCTGACAGCTCAGAGCCTGGAGCCTGCTTCGGTTTCTGTGTCTCCCTCTCTCTCTGCCCCTCCTCCATTCACGCTCTGTCTCTCTGCCTTTCAAAAATGAATAAATGTTAAAAAAAAATTTTTTTAAAAGATGTGGTGTGTGTACATACAATGGAATACTAATCAGCCATAAAAAAAGAATGAAACCTTGCCAGTTGCAACAACATGGACAGAGCTAGAGGGTATAATGTTAAGCAAAATAAATCAGTCAGAGAAAGACAAATACCATATGATTGCAATTATATGTGGCATTTAAGAAGAAAAACAAATGAGCAAGGTAAGAAAAGAGATACAAACCAAGAAACAGACTCTTAACTATAGAGAACAAACTGGTGGTTACCAGAGGGGAGTTCGGTGGGAGCATGGGTGAAATAGAGTGAAGAGAATTAAAGAGTACACTTATCGGGGCACCCGGGTGGCTCAGGTGGCTAAGGGTCCAACTTCGACTCATGTCATGATCTCACGGTTCGTGAGTTCAAGCCTCGTGTGGGGCTCTGTGCTGACAGCTCGGAGCCTGGAGTCTGTTTCAGATGCTGTGTCTCTCTGTCTCTCTGCCCCTCCCCCACTCATGTTCTGCCTCAAAAAAGTAAATAAATAAACATTAAAGACTACACTTCTTATGATAAGCGCTGAGTAATGTGTAGAATTGTTGAATGACTAGATTGTACTCCTGAAACTAGTATAACACTGTATGTTGACTATACTGGAATTAAAATGAAAAACTTACTGGGGCGCCTGGGTAGCTCAGTCAGTTAAGCTTCCAACTCTTGGTTTCGGCTCAGGTCATGATCTCATTGTTCATGAGTCTGAGCCCTGCTCAACTGGGGGATTCTCTCTCTCCCTCTCTCTACCCCTCCCCTGCTCACGCATACACATGTATGCACTTTCTCTCTCTCTGTCTCTCTCTGTCTCTCTCTCTCTCTCTCCCCCTCTCTCAAAATAAATAAATAAACTTTTAAAAAACTTGTAAACAGGGACACCCGGGTGGCTCAGTTGGTTAAGCGTCCGGCTTCGGCTCAGGTCATGATCTCACGGTTCGTGAGTTCGAGTCCCACGTGGGGCTCTGTGCTGACAGCTCAGAGCCTGTAGCCTTCTTTGGATTCTGTGTCTCCCTCTCTCTCTTCCCCCTCCCCCACTTGTGCACCCCCCTCTCAAAAATAAACATTTTAAGAAAATAAATAAAAAACTTATAAACAAATAAATGCCTGACCTTTCTGGCTTACATTGCCAGATGTAGCAAATGAAAATACAAGACATTCAGTTAAATTTGAATGTCAGATAAATAATGAATAATTTTTAGTGTAAGTATGCCTCATTCATCTTTGTTACTAAACTAAGACTACACAAGTGGTAGTTTCTTAAAGGATGGTTGCATGTAGAACTTAAGACAGTATCATTGAATATTTTATACTGTTAACGTTAAATACATAGGGCTTCTTGCACATGTAATTGATGGCTATTTTACCCAATGTATTTGTTTAGATGGGGCATATTTATAATATAGTAGAGCTAGGATTGCTATGGTCTTCTTTTTTTCAAGTTTATTTATTTCTTTTGAGAGAGAGAGAGCACAAATGGGGGAGAGAGAGAGAGAATCCCAAGCAAGCTCTGTGCTGCAAGCATGGAGCCCAACACGGGACACAAACCCATGAACAGTGAGATCATGACCTGAGCCGAAATCAATAATCAGATGCTCAGCCAACTGGGCCACCCAGGCGCCCCCGTTCTGGTCTTTGTATCAACTTTATGATATATCTGAGCCCTGTACAATCAAAATGTATACACATTCATTTCCATTTTATTGTCTTTTAAAGAGAAATACTGGTAGTTAATCTTTGATTTACTGACCCTGGTATTTCACGTTCTAAGTCATGTAGGCAATCCTCAATTACAACATTATTCTTTTGGGGATACACAACACATTTGGTGTTGATCTGCCTTACTGAACAGCGTATGGGAAACGTACTTTCGCAAAACTCAGGAACTGCTGGGAACAGCAGAAGGCACAACTGTGCAGTGGGAGGAACATGCAACTCAAGGCTGAAGAATCAAAGGTCATGTTTCAGCCTTATGAGGAATTTAAAAAGTGGTATCTATGAAAGTGTTTGATAAATTCTAACATACTGCAAACTTGCCAATGATCATATTTTGGAACTTACAGTTAGTTAAATGTTTGCTGGTTAATATAAATTATCATAAGGAAGTAACAGGTTTGGTTTATGCCTCTGATATTTAATATTTATCTCATGGAAGACAACGATGCTTTACTATAGCATGAGCCTTGGGACAAATCATCAGCTGTAGTTTGGTGGTACCCAAGGACGCATGTTTCATTTCATTTTCTGGGACTCTTTTTAGAAATGGGGCAATGTTTGTGAGTGAAAAGCCACCGTATGGGGTAGAGCACTGCATATACATATTATATTGTAGGGGTTTTGTTATTATTAATATATATATTCCTTAGTACCTAGGGTTTCTTTTCCTTTTATCATACCAAGTGTTCATCTATTTTATTGGCTCTCTGTCAATCACTATGAAGAAATGAGATGCAAGCCATGCTCAGTCAACCAGGTGAGGGAAACACAAAAGGAACCACCTCCAGTCCAGTACCAGGATACATAAAGGTAACAACAGTAGTTATGATCTCTACTTGAAGAAGTTCAACCTATACCCACTCTGCTATGCACCCACACTTTGCTCTATCCCTCCACTGCCAGTCCCTCCCCTGCCCTACCACTGCTCCCTCGGCCATCTAGCTTCCCGCTGCTTCTGTCCCCTCACTGTCCTTGCAGCTCTCCCTAGCTTTTCTAGAATCATTTTCTCACTTATCTTATCCCTTGTGATCAGTATTCCTTAGGGTGACTATGGAGTATATAGCTTTTCTGTCATGGCTTTGGAATGATTTCTCAGAAATTAAGATATGCTAAACAGTCCAATAGGCCAACCAGGAACCATGCAGAGTGCTGTGGGGCTTTGTTAAGCAACGATTAGGGAGGGTAAGCTGAAAGAATGTGCCTATAACAAGGGAGCCTCCATTTTCAATGAGGGAGTACTGGGATGGGAGAGGGAGAAGCAATGCCTCTAACACATTTGGCCACATACTCATTTTGCCTGGGATCAAGCCTATCTGCAGATTCTGCTGGCCATTTTTGTTTATTGCAGATGGAAAGTTCACATGGTTGTTCCAAAGCAAAAGGAAATATTACCGGAATATTGAAAATTTGGATAATGAAAATAGCACAACAGAAGGAAGCTGGTCACATTTAAAATAAAATAAAGTTAGAGAAAAACAGAAGAAATCATGGTATCAAAGAAGTTCTGGGTCAAAAGTCATTAAATTCATCCTCCCTCTCAGAACAGAGATTCCATCTATAACAGGAATAGAAAAGTCAAATGCCTAGAAGGACCAGACAGGTAATGAAAAAAGTGAAGGTATCATGCAATTAGGAGTGGTGGGGGGGGGCACCTGGGTGGCTCAGTTGGTTAAGTGTCGGACTCTTGGATCGGCTCAGGTCATGATCTCACGGCTCGCGAGTTTGAGCCCCGCATAGGGCTCTGCGCTGACAGTGCAGAGCCTGCTTGGAATTCATTCTCTCTCCCTCTCTCTGCCCCTCCCCTGTATGCATGAGCTCTGTCTTTCCCTCCCTCTCTCTCCCCCCCCAAAATAAATTAAAAACAAGAAAAGGAAAAAAAAAGAAGAAGAAGAAGTTGTTGGGACTGTGGCCAAAAGGGAACACGCGCCTTGTCTACATGGGGCGGCCCCTACCAGCTCTATCCAGTTGTGATCTTCAGTTAAATGGGCCCGTTGCTGCTAGTTCTTCCAATTTTTCAAGAGGAATTGGAAATCCAGATTTTTGGTGACTTTTAAAAGAGATTAAATATTAACTACTTATTCAAATGTTTTAAAATGGTGGGAGATGGGCTAGGTTGGTGAGGGTATTAAGGAGGGTACTTGTGATGAGCCCTGCATGTTGTATGTAAGTGACGAATCACTGAATGCTACTTCTGAAACCAATATTGCACTGTATATTAACTAACTAAAATACAAGTAATACAAAAAAACTTTTAAAAATTTTTAAAAGAAAAATTAAATAATTAAATTAAATTAATTAAATTAATAAAATAAAAATACCTCCTGAACTCAAAGACAACGTGAAAGTGAGCCACACCTGGCTCACAACCATTCCTCCTGCTCTGCAAAAAAAACCTGACTGTAGCCCAACACACATTTCAATAGTTCTAATCCTGAACTCTTTCTTACACTGAACCAAAGACCATAGTGGCATAACTTCCACTCTAAATCATATGAACTCTGTCCTTCAGATCAAGACAGAATAACCCTGTTTCATGTATCTCCCTTCTGTTCTTGAAATATGTCCTTCAAAAACAAAATGCCTAAGCCTTTATCACCTCTTTCCTTTCTAATCCATCCAATCCCTCTTTGCTCTCCAAATTTTTTTTTCTTAATTTATCACTGGGTTATGCTTTTCTTTAAATTTTGTTTAGTTTTCACCTTGCTCCTTCTCAGGTACCTACAGAGACTCTCTATTGTCTTTGGTTTCAAGTGCCTCTGTAATCTAACACATGGTTACCTATTTGAATCTCCCAGTTTATACCTTCTGCTCTGACATATTGTTAGTGAGAAATTATTCTTCCATTCTCTATGCTTCTTTCCAAAGCATATTGGAAGTCTATTACATCCTACTCCTAGCTTCTCTCTGTCCCTTTACTGTCTCCACCCCTGGGGTACAGATGAGATTTATCTGATGAGTATGAGTAAAATTGAAAAGAATAATCTGAGCTGGGCATACTCAGACCAACTTCCCTTTCTCTTCTACTGGGATTGAGCTGCCCACAGAGAGTAGAAGTCCTCCAACAGTAACAGAGTGATGTTTCAGCCTCCAACCCTCCTTTAAATTGTACAGAATCTGTTGAGACAACTAGGCAGCTATTTATTGGGCCCTCTGAAAAATACAGTCCACCATGTTCTTTCTCACCTCAGAAGATTCTGAAATGCCACAGATCACTCACTGTAATGGAAAGGAACCTTGGAGAATATTTAGTTCAGTATCATTATATATTAGAGATAGGAAAAGTGAGTCCCAAAAAATTTAAGTAACTTGCCCCAAACTAGTTAGTTAGTAGTAGACACTAAACAAGATTTTTAAAACAGGATTTAGAAGTTTGAAAAAAATTGGATTAACCATTAAAAAAATGTCTATTGGTATATAGCAAAATTCAAAATTATCATCTTAGATTAATAATTATAAATTCTGATCAAATAGTTTTACTGTAATATTTATATACTGTATTAGTTATGAGTACATTAAAAATCTAAACTCTAGTTTATTTTATTAAAGGTAGTCTCATGGCTTGGAACTCTGGTAATTCATATTACTCAAAAAAGCACTGTATTAGAGAAAAATATATCCAATATGATATTTACACAGACAGACAAACACACACACACACACACACACATACACGTAAAGAAATTTATTATAAGGAATTGGCTCACCCAATCACGGAGGCTGAGAAGTCTCAGGATCTTAGTCAGCAGGTGGAAAACCATGAAAGTCAATATATAGTTCTAGCCTGACTTTGAAGGCCTGAGAACCAGGAGAGCCAATGGTGTAAGTTCCAATTTGAAAACCAGTAGGCTCAGGACGAAAGATGAGCCAGTGTTTCAGTCTGAGTCGAAGGGCCAGAAAAAAATCAATGTCTCAGCTCAAATAGGCAGGAGGAGTTCCCACTTATTCACAAGAGAGTCAGTCTTTTTGTCTTATTCAGGCCTTCAGCTGATTGGATGTGGCCCACTCACATTAGGGAGGCAATCTGCTTTACTCAGTCTACCAATTCAAATGTTTATCTCATGCAAAAACTCTCATAGACACATCCAGCAGAATGTTTGACCAAATATCTGGGCCATGTGGCCCAGTCAAGTTGACACGTAAAATTAACCATTCACAAAGTCCACCCCTTGTCAGCTTGGCACCCATATAAATCTCCTTAAACCATACTTAATCTCAGAATAAAGACAATAACAAGGTCATAATTCTGCCAAACATGATATAACTATCATGCATACAAACAAAAATGGACTAGCTCTTTCCACAGAAGAGGGCATAAAGTCCTTGAGTGACTTTTATTCTTCTCCTTGATATCCATAACTCAAATTGGTAACTTAAATACTATGATGTAAATTTAACAATAAATACTATGACATAAATTCCATACATCTATGTTACATAATAAAGGAATAAGAGAGGGAAGAAAACAAAAACATTTGCGATGTATGTCATATATATGTATAATATATATGATAGATATATATATGATGGATATCTATAAATATAAACATGTATATATGTAAATATACACATTTGTTATCAAAAAAATTTATAAGGAGGAAATATTCATGGCAGTTACAGTAACTGGTCATGTGGTTATAACTGGTATTTATTTATTTATTTATTTATTTATTTATTTATTGAGAGAGTGCACATTTATTGAGTGTGTGTGCACACACGCATGCAGGCTCCATACTCAGCACATAGCCTGATGCGGGGCTCAATCCCACAACTGTGACATCATGACCTGAGCCAAAATCGAGAGTTGGATGCGCAACCAACGGAGTCACCCAGGTGCCCCTGTAACGGGTATTTATGACTACCTTCTTCCAAAACCCATTCTGTATTTCCTTTGCCTTCAGACAGCACTTCGTCTGATTGTAATTCTTTACTTAGTGGGATGGCCCAAACCTTCATTCCTGAAGGGTCTGAGTCATTAGTTTTCCTGTTTAGATTGGTTGTTGTAGTTTTCTATTGACCTTTACCATGGGGCATGGTGATACTCAGAGATGCCCAAGCAGGATGGCAGTATAAGAACTTCTAGTACTTGTCTCCTACCAGCAACACCAATTGGAATAACTATCCATGCACGAAAATAGATTCCAGGTGAGGCATTACAGCACCTGGGTGGAGCCCAAAAATAAGGAAAAATTGACTGAAGCCAGTAGGAAAGAGTTTCTCATTACCCCTGTCATGACTTTCTCAAGCCTGGCCAGCCCAGCATGGAAAGAAACACCTCCTTGTAGGGGAGACAGAGTGCAGTTAGCACCCAACTTCACAACAGAGGCAGAAAAAGCATTTGACAAAATTTAACATCCATTCATCATAGAAATATCTTTTTTTGATTAAAAAAAACTCTCAACGAAGTCGCTTTAGAACTAATGTACCTCAATGTAATAAAGTCCACATATGACAAGCCCACAGGTAACATTACATTCAATGGTGAGAGACATACAAATGGCCAACAAGTACATAAAAAGATGTTCAACATCACTAATGCCCACCATCAGGAAGATGCAAATCAATACAATAAGATATTGCTTCACAACTGTTAGAAAAGCTATTATCAAAAAAAAAAAAGAGAGATAACAAGTGTTGGTGAAGATGTGGAGAAATCGGAACCCTTGTACACTTGTTGGAGGGATACAGACAAAATGGAAAATAGTATGTAGTTTCCTAAAAAATTAAAATCGGATTTACCAGGTAATCCAGCAACTCAGCTTCTAGGTATATATCTGAAGGAAGTGAAATCACAATCTTGAAGAGATACCTACACCCCCATATTCATCGTAACATTATTCACAATAGCCAAGACATAGATTCAATTTAAGTATCCATAGACCTGTAAATGGATGAAGAAAATGTGGTATATATACATATAGAATATTCTTCAACCATAACAAAGAAGGAAACCCTGCCATTCACATCAACATTGATGGACATTGAGGACGTTACACTAAGTGAAATAAGTCAGGCAGAGAAAGACAAATATTGTATAATCTCATTCATGTGGAATCTAAAAAAGCTGAACTCATAGAAACAGAGAGTAGAATGGTGGTTGCCAAAGGCTAGGGATTGGGGAAAATGAAAAGATGTTGGTCAAAGGGTACAAAGTTCCAATTTTAAGATGAATACGTTTTGGGGATCTAATGTACAGCATGATGACTATAGTTTAACAATGCTGTATTATATACTTGAAAGTTGCTAAGAGAGTAAATCATAAAAAGTAACTATGTGAGGGGCACCTGGGTGGCTCGGTCGGTTGAGTGTCCGACTTCGGCTCAGCTCATGATCTCACGGCTAGTGAGTTCGAGCCCCGCATCGGTCTCTGTGCTGACAGCTCAGAGCCTGGAGCCTGCTTCGGATTCTGTGTCTCCCTCTCTCTCTGCCCCTAACCCACTCGCATTCTGTCTCTGTCTCTCTCAGAAATAAATAAACGTTAAAAAAAATTTTTTGGAAGTAACTGTGTGAGGTGATGGAGGTGTTAACCTTACCGTGTTAGGGGTGCCTGGGTGGCTCAGTCGGTTAAGCATCCGACTTCGGCTCAGGTCATGATCTCGCGGTCCGTGAGTTCAAGCCCCGCATCAGGCTCTGTGCTGACAGCTCAGAGCCTGGAGCCTGTTTCAGTGTCTGTGTCTCCCTCTCTCTCTGACCCTCCCCCATTCATGCTGTCTCTCCCTGTCTCAAAAATAAATAAACGTTAAAAAAAATTAAAAAAAAATCTTACCGTGTTAATCAATGCACAATATATACGTGTATCAAATCATCACACTATACACCTTAAACTTACACTATGTTATATGTCAATTATCTTAATTAATCTGGAGAGAAAAAGAGAGAGAGAGAGACCCTAAGGGATCTCTTGCATTCCAGATACACTCCTTACTTTCATTGTGGAGTAGTAGTCCAATTTTCCTTTGGTCGGCAGGATCACTTTTTCCAGCCAGCACATTAACTCCCTTCTTTGCTTATTGATTCAGAGGCATGAGTAGTTTCTTTTTTTTTTTTTTTCAACGTTTTTTTATTTTTGGGACAGAGAGAGACAGAGCATGAACGGGGGAGGGGCAGAGAGAGAGGGAGACACAGAATCGGAAACAGGCTCCAGTCTCTGAGCCATCAGCCCAGAGCCTGACGCGGGGCTCGAACTCACGGACCGCGAGATCGTGACCTGGCTGAAGTCGGACGCTTAACCGACTGCGCCACCCAGGCGCCCCAGAGGCATGAGTAGTTTCAAGTGGCTGGACAGCAGTCTTAACTTCTTCTTCAATGGAATCACCAGTATGTCTCCTGAAGGAAGCATTCCTGTCTTTGGAACTAAGACCTCTGGCAAGAAGACAATAAGGTCATGGGAGCAGGAAGCAAAATTTTGCCAGTGGGTTACTATGGGTAACAGTGACTTGTGTCACTCCTATTTCCACCCCTTGTTCCCTGGACCCATGATTTCCAGCTTTGGGAGAAATAGCACCATATATTAGATGCTGATTCTGAGCAAATACAGCCTTCCACAGAACCTTGCCCCAGGTTGCAAGATATTGTGACCTAGTTGGCACTGTAACAAAGTCGTCATAAGGCCATTCTACCATTCTTTAAAACCAATTGCTTCAGGATGGTGGGGGACACTGTAAGACCAAAGAAGCCCAAAAGCATGAGCCCGTTGCCACACTTCTTCTGCTTGAACTGAGTTTCTAAATCCAAAGCAATGGCGTGCAGCATACCATGCCAGCGGGTAGGCATTCTGTAAGTCCACAGATGGTAGTTTTGGCAAAAAACATTGCATGCTGGAAGGCAAATCCATATCCAGAGTAAGTGTCTATTCCAGAAAGATCATGAGCTTTGGGGCCACTTTTTTCACGTAACTTACTTGTGCCTTTGGAGCCTGCTCCGGCTCAATCACAAACATACCACTTCCCTCTGGTATTGCTGTGCACATCCAAATTTATGACTTGGTGGGAGATAACACCCAGTTAATGATGGGCAGCTCAGTGTGCACGTTAACTTAGTTTCCAATAGTTAAGTTTTCAGTCTCCACTAAGGCTCAATAGCAGGTCAAGAGTTGTCTCAAAAAGGGAGTAGTTATCTGCAGAGGATGACAGGACTTAGCTCCAAAATCCTCAGGGCCTAGGTGGCAATTCGTCTATAGGAGCACGACAAAAACTCCAAACAGCATCCTTATCTGCCTGTGACATATTTAGTACAACTGGATATATAGGCTCATATGGCCCAAGCGGCAGAACAGCTTGCACAGCAACCTGGAGCTATTGCAGAGGCTTCTCTTGCTCTGGGTCCCACTCAAAACTAGCAGCTTTTTGAGCTACTCAGGAAATGGACCAGAGTAGCATCGCAAATGAGGAATATGCTGCCTCCAAAATCCAAAAAGGTCAACTGGGTGTTGTGCCTCTTTTTTTGATTAAGGAAGAAGCCAACAACATATCCTTTACCTTAAAGGAATAAAAAATACACGCCCCATACCACTGGAACCCTAGAAATGCCACTGAGGTAGAAGAACCCTGAATTTTAGCTGGATTTATTTCCCAACCTCTGACATACACATGTCCTAACACTAAGTCTAAAGCCGTTGCTACTTCCTGCTCACTAGGTGCAACTAGCATAATGTCACCAATATAACGAACCAATGTGACATTCTGTGGAAGGGAAAGGTGATCCAGATCCCTACAAACTAAATTATGGCACAGGGCTGGAGGGTTGATATACCCTTGAGGTAAGACAGTGAATGTATATTGCTGGGTCTTGCCAGCTAAAAGCAAACTGCTCCTAGTGGACCTTACAGGTAGGGGTGGAGAAAAGGCATTTGCCAGATCAATAGCTACGTGCCAGCTATCAGCGGATGTGTTAATTTGCTCAAGCAACGAAACCACAGACAGTACAGCAGTTGCAGCTGGAAACACCACTCGGTTAAGCTTATGATAATCCACTGTTATTCTCCAGGATCCATCTGTCCTCTGCACAGGCCAAATAGGAAAGTTGAACGGGCATTTGGTGGGAATCACCGCTCCTACATCTTTCAAGTTCTTGATGATAACACTAATCTCCACACTCCCTTCAGGAATGTAATATTGGTTTGGGTTTACCAACTTCCTAAATAGAGTCAGTTCTAGTGCCTTCCACTTGGCCTTTCCTACTATAACAGGCAACAGTTGGATATATGAAAATGGAGTTCATAGGGAAAAGATACAACTGGGAGTCATAATGTAGGTGGTATTTAAAGCCATGAGATCACCTCACTGCACGTGATCACCAAGGAAATGAGTGGAGATAGAAAAACTGAGAACTGACCTTGGAAGCACTCCAACTGTAAGAGGAGGGAGAGATGGGCAAGAAGACTGGAAAGGATCAGCTTGTGAGATACAAGAAAAACCAGAGGAGTGTGGTGCCTGGAAGCCAGGTAAAAGTCAGGTCTCAAGAAAGAGGGGGTGATCAATTGTGCCAGTGCTTGATAGAAAAAGGAAGATTGGGACTGAGAATTTCCCACTGAATTTAACCAAAACTAAACTGAACATATCTTGACAGTCTGCTGTCAAGTTGGGTGACTGTTAAATCCGGGAGCACCTGGGGACTGTGAAGCTGCTTCTACCCAGATGCTTTGCCTGCAAGTTGCAGTGATTTATTGGAAAATATTTACTGCTACTACACTGTCATATCAGAAGCGCATGATTAAAGGAAAGTTCTTTTTTTTAAAGAATTTTTTAATGTTTCTTTATTTATTTTGAAAGAGAGAGAAAAAGAATGGGGGACAGGGGGAGCAGAAAGAGGGGGGAGAGAGAATCCCAAGCTACCAGTGCAAAGCCTGATGTGGGGCTCAATCGCATGGACTGTGAGATCATGACCTGAGTCAAAACCAAAACGAAGACACGTAACCTGAACCACCCAGGTGCCCCTGATTAAAGGAAAGTTCTTAAAGATCTCTGAAAGTGTGATCTTTTCCGCCGTAATGCAGAGCCTTGCCTAAATGCTGTCTAAACTTTCAAGAAATAGAGATTTTCTTTGTCCCAGGTAGTCTTGCAACCTTACAGAGAGCTTGTTTCAGCCTACAATAAGAAATGTTGCGCTTTACCAAGTTATATTGTAGGTTGCAGATACTGTGAGCATGCCCCACCACCGTGAACGTCATAGCATGTATGTATGTATGATGGGGGGCAATGAAGAAAGACTGGTTGGCTCACAAAGTATTTGTTCTTGACCATGACTCTGTAGTTCTGAGGAAGACAAAAACGTAGAAAGATCAAGATAACTGGGAAGCGGTGTTCGCCAATATTAGTCACATTCAGGCGTGCATTAAAAATAATACTTAATAATATTTGTATGGCACACTGAGGTAAACAGAAAAATCTGATGTCTGCCAGAGGTGACTATCCCAAGGGTTCCGGTCACCTCAGATCCCACCTAGGTACTCCAAAGGCCAAGAGGCTTGATATCTTTGCACTATATACAGTACTTAAAAATATCAGTTGGGAAACCTCCCTTACGTTCAGAACGGAGGGTATAAGATTCAAATGGCTGAAGTCCCCAGGATACTGAACTGACATTCAGAATCAGCTTGATCAGAGGGACCTGATGTTGGTCCTCATCTATCATCTACACATTTTTTTTATAATATTAAAATGTAGTGTGAGACAAGTACACATTCATTGCTGGTAGAAATGCAAACAGGTACACCATTCTGGAAATGTGAACTATATGCCTTAATATTTTCAAATTCTGGGCTTTTAGAAATCTCTCCTGAGGAAAATTTCAAAAATACAAACAAAATTTTATATACAAAGATACTCAACCTAACATTTTTTTGCACACAAGGTACTGATAAAATAAATTATTGTATATTCAAATTTTATAAAACTTTTAAAACTTAATGTACAAAGAGTTTTGATAACATAGGAAAATGTTTATACTGCACTATTAAGTGACAGAAACAGAATACAAAATTGAATATGACTTACAATTTCAATCATTTAAAATATATGTACAATATTAATATCCAAAAAAATGGCCAAAGAGCTACTGGCTGATGGGATTAGGGGAAATTTTTGTTTTCCTCTCTTTACCTTTATGTATTTTCTAAATTTTTTACAATAATACTGAGACATTTTTATAATTGTAAAGTATCTCGGCAAAATCAAGTTTTCAGAATCTGTAATGAGATGAAAAATGCTTATGATACGCAGTAAAAAATCAAGATGAAGAGTATGACTACAACCATTTAACTTTTGTAAAAAGTATCCATATTTGGAAAAGAAAACTCCAAGATGATAAATGTAGATGTCTCTGAGTAATAAGATTGGGGCAATTATCATTCTCTTTTCTATTTTCTGCATTTTTCAATTTAGCACAATGGAAATATATTAACTTTATGTTGATAGCAGCAATATAATTCCTTAATTTCTATTCTAAATTTAACCATTAGGTGGTACTTAGTAGAATTTTCAAAGTGGAAGATTAAGTATAACTAAGGAGGAGGATCTAATTAGCATTCAAGGAAAAAATTTTTTGGCCAAAACATCAGTGAGACTAAAACAGACTCATTGTAAGCTTGAAAAAGACCCTATTCAACTCCATTTTCATAATCTAGTCTGCAGTCATTGTTAGACTTGAGAACAGCGGTTAAACTTTGACATTTTCTGTACTTTAAAGATAGTGACTTCTCTCTCCATCCCAAACAACTCCAGCTAAGTCAATTTTTAAATTTAAACCATTTCTGGAAACAAGATACTGTATAACAGACATAAAGACAATTAAAATACAATATCTTTTTATTGCCTTTTTCACCTTCAACATGTTATTACTGAGATGCACTTATCCCAGTGACAGATGTGGAGAGTTAACCAAAAAAGGGTACAGCCTTAGCATATGGTCAGGGAGTCTATCTTTCCACTGATCTGTGTTTGACATGAACTGGCAATATGGCTGAGATATCCTCCTTGGAAGTGAATTTTGCCCCATTACTAAAATATCTTTCTTCCACTTCATAAATCTGACAGTGTGAGCATTGATAAGCCCATTATCAAAGTACTAGCCAGCGCTATCTCTAGTGGGCTAGAGAGTGAGCAATTCCATGCTTCTAACGACTGGCTATTTGGAGGTGAAAATGGTAAAGAGCTGAGGGAGCTACCAAGATGCAAAATTATTGAAATGATGAAATGTATTTCTTCTCATTCTTCAGACTACAACCTGCCAATCACTTTGGATTTTAATGTGCTGGAAATCAAAGGAATTACTATAAAGCAAGACTTGAGCTGATAATGAATTACCAGTTTTAAACCAAGACTTTTTTTCTAATGGAGCATTTGGTACATCAGAGAAATATTGACCAAAACCCATGTTGAACACCAGCGAAAACTGAATTTTTATTATGCAAAGCCAAAAAAAATGCTGGGGTTATTTGTTTAGCAGCTAGTCTATCCCAACTAAAACAGACATGGTTATATATATTTACACAATTATTCCAATTTTTTTTTAGTATATGTGCTGCCAAAGTGAGCGCTATTAACACAATTATTAAAACAGGCATCTACATAGAAACATACCCCTATGTTTTATATCCAGAAACTAAAAAAATGACAAACTTGATGTTTCAGCCCATTGCTAAATAATTTGAATTATGGTCTGATTTAGCAATTCAATTGTTGTATAAGTGTGGTTAAACATTTAAACATTTTTGCATACTCTGCCTGCTGTAAATCTGAGAAATTTATATCACTCTACAGAGGTCATGATTTAGATGTTGAAAGGGCATGACAAAGGAGGTAATATTTTAGCTCAGTCTTGAGAGTAGTATTGGACTGATGAAGTGATTGCAGTCCTAATATCAGGTGATTAGAGTCCTAGAATTTCAAACACAGAAGGATTCTTACAGATGAGGAAAGAGTGAGCTAGGGAAGTTTAGACTTGTTCAAAGTCACACTACTGTATTGCAGCAATTTCTGGTTCAGATGAGGAATTCCCTGGCTTCTAGCCTCAAGTTCATTGTATGTGACGTTAACCCCCATATCACTTCACTTAGCAAGGTATAAATGTTCTCTGAATAATCTGTCATTAGGCAATAAGTGTGGGCACTGTCAAATATTCAATTGTCTACATACACATACACGTAGGGAGCTTTCTACCTGAACTGGAGCAAAACCTCTAAGGCAATCATGTCCATCATTAAGGAATTATTACCTCATTTTTGCTGTCTTCCAATGGCAAACATCTAGCCACAAACACTGCGGGGAGCTAATTTTCAAAGATGGCTCTCAAAGTGCGTGCCTCATGGAATCCATACCCTTGTGTAGTCTCCTATTACACGGATTCCAGACTCCCAACAAAATGTGCCAGAAGTAATACAGTGCCACTTCAAGCCTTTAGGAAGATAAGTTGCTTCTGCTTTCTCCTTCTTGGAATTTAGTTTGGGGAGTCCAGAGCCACAATATAAGAAGTCTAGCCACCCTACTAAAAACAAAGACTATATGGAGAGGTCATGTGGAGAGAATTCTGAGCCTACATGACAGGGAGAGAGGCCCAGCTGTCCAAGGACCCCAGTAAGCATCTAACTGCAGCCACAAAAAAGACCACAAACACCACCAAATGTTCTCAATCAACACACAGAGCAATTAGAGGTAATAAAACAGTTGCTATTTTAAGCTACTAAGTTTTTGGTTTTGTTTTCCTTTCTGATTTATTTCTCTTATTTAATTGCATTAGCCAGAATCTTCAGAACAATGTGAAATAAAAATTTATCCATTTATATAATTAAATAATCTATATAACGTGTCATTTGGTTGTATTTTACAATTTAGTTTATAATTGTACAATTACTATCAAGTTCTTCTTCCCAGCCCACTGGCCCTGTGCAAACACGTTTTCCATTTCTGTTGCAAATTTAACTCAGTTTTGTTTATGTGTGTACATATACACATAGTGTTATATATTAGTTTCAGCTGTACAATATAGTGATTCAACAATTCTACACATTACTCAGTGCTCATCATAAGTGTACTCTTAATCTCCTTCATCTATTTCGTCCATCCTCCCACTCCCTCCTCTCTGGTAACTACCAGTTTGTTCTCTATATTTAAGAGTCTGGGTGGGGGAGTTGTTTGTCTCTTTTTTGTTTGACTTGTTTCTTAAATTACACATTTGAGTAAAATCATACAGTATTTGTCTCTCTCCGACTGACTTACTTCACTTAGCATTATGCCCTCTAAGTCTATCCATGTCATTGTAAATGGGGAGCTTTCATTCTTTTTCTACAGCCATGTAATATTCCATCTTCTTTGTTATCCATTCCCACATGTTTTGTTTTTTTTTTTAATTTACATCCAAGTTAGTTAGCATATAGTGCAATGATGATTTCAGGAGTAGATTTCAGTGATCCATCCCCTATGTATAACACCCAGTGCTCATCCCAACAAGTGCCTTCCTTAATGCCCCTTACCTATTTGGCCCATCTCCCTTCCCACAATCCTTCAGCGACCATCAGTTTGTTCTCTGTATTAAAGAGTCTCTTATGTTTTGTCCCCCTCCTCGTCTTTATATTATTTTTGCTTCCCTTCTCTTAAGTTCATGTGTTTTGCATCTTAAATTTCACATGAGTGAAATCATATGACATTTGTCTTTCTCTGACAAATTTAACTTAGCATAATACCCTCTAGTTCCATCCACGTAGTTTCAAATGGCAAGACTTCATTCTCTTTGATTGCCGAATAATACTCCATTGTATATATACCACATCTTCTTAGCCATTCATCTGTAGATGGACATTGGGCTCTTTCCATGGCTATTGTCAATAGCACTGCTATAAACATTGGGGTGCATGTGCCCCTTCGAAACTGCACACCTGTACCCCTTGGATAAATACCTACTAGGGCAATTGCTAAATCATAGGATAGTTCTATTTTTAGTTTTTTGAGGAAACTCCAACTGTTTTCGAGAGTGGCTGCACCAGTTTGCATTCCCACCAGCAGTGCAAAAGGGTTCCTCTTTCTCTGCATCCTCACCAACATCTGTCATTTCCTGAATTGTTAATTTTAGCCATTCTGATTGGTGTGAGGTGGTATCTCATTGTGGTTTTGATTTGTATTTCCTGATGAGTAATGTTGGGCATCTTTTCATGTGTCTGTTAGCCATCTAGATGTCTTCTTTGGACAGTTGTCTGTTCATATCTTTTGCCCATTTCTTCACTGGATTATTTGTTCTGGGTGTTGAGTCTGATAAATTCTTTCTAGATTTTGGATACTAACCCTTTATCTGATATGTCATTTGCAAATATCTTCTCCCATTCTGTCGGTTGTCTTTTAGTTTTGCTGATTGTTTCCTTCGCTGTGCAGAAGCTTTTTATTTTGATGAGGTCCCAATAGTTCATTTTTGCCTTTGTTTCCATTGCCTCCAGAGACGTGTTGAGTAAGAAGTTGCTGCGGCCAATGTCAAAGAGGTTTTTGCCTGCTTTCTTCTCGAGGAATTTGATGGCTTCCTGTCTTGCATTTAGGTCTTTTATCCATTTTGAGTTTATTTTTGTGTATGGTGTAAGAAAGTGGTCCAGTTTCATTCTTCTGCATGTTGCTGTCCAGTTTTCCCAGCACCATTTGCTGAAGAGACTGTCTTTATTCCATTGGCTATTCTTTCCTTCTTCATCAAAGATTAGTTGGCCACACACGTCCTCTATTCTGTTCCATTGATCTAAGGGTCTGTTTTTGTGCCAGTACCATACTGTCTTGATGATACAGCTTTGTAATACAGCTTGAAGTCCAGGATTGTGATGCCTCCTGCTTTCGTTTTCTTTTTCAGGATGGATTGTTTTGGCTATGCAGGGTCTTTTCTGGTTCCATTTCCAAATTTTAGAGTTGCTTGTTCTAGCTGAGTGAAAAACATTATTTTCATAGGTATTGCATTGAATACGTAGGTTGCTTTGGGTAGTATTGACATTTTGACAATATTCGTTCTTGCAATCCATGAGTGTGGAATCTTTTTTCCATTTTTTTTGTGTGTGTGTATCTTCTTCAATTTCTTTCATAAGCTTTCTATAGTTTTCAGTGTATGGATTTTTCACTTCTTTGGTTAGGTTTATTCCTAGGTATTTTATGGGTTTTGGTGCAATCATAAATGGGATCAATTCTTTGATTTCTCTTTCTGTTGCCTCATCATTTTGTATACAAATGCAACTGATTTCTGTGCATTGATTTTATATCCTGTAACTTTGCTGAATTCATGGATCAGTTCTAGAAGTTTTCTGGTAGAATCTTTTGGGTTTTCCATATAGAGTATCATGTCATCTGCAAAGAGTGAAGGTTTCACTTCCTCATTGCTGATTTGGATGCTTTTAATTCCTTTGTGTTATCTGACTGCTGAGGCTAGGACTTCCAATACTATGTTGAATAACAGTGGCAAGAGTGGACATCTCTGTCACGTTCCTGACTTTAGGGAGAAAGCTCTCAGTTTTTCCCCATTGGGGATGATATTAGCAGTGGGTCTTTAATATATGGCTTTTACGATCTTGAGGTATGATCCTTCTATCCCTACTTTCTTGAGGGTTTTTATCAAGAAAGGATACTGTATTTTGTCAAATGCTTTCTCTGCATCTATTGAGAGGATCATGTGGTTCTTGTCCTTTCTTTTATTGATTTGATGTATCACATTGATTGTTTTGTGGATATTGAACTAGTCCTACATCCCAGGTATAAATTCCACTTTGTCATGCTGAATAATTCTTTTAATGTATTATTGGATCCAGTTCGCTAGTATGTTGTTGAGGATTTTTGCACCCATGTTCATCATGGAAATTGGTCTGTAGTTCTCTTTTTTGGTGGGGTCTTTGTCTGCTTTTGGAACCAAGGTAATACTGGCTCCATAGAATGAGTTTTAAGTTTTCCTTCCATTTCTATTTTTTGGAACAGCTGCAAAAGAATAGGTGTTAACTCTTCCTTAAATGTTTGGTAGAATCCCCCTGGAAAACCATCCAGCCCTGGACTCTTGCTTTTTGGGAGATTTTTGATTACTAATTTGATTTCTTTACTGGTTATGGGTCTGTTCAAATTTTCTATTTCTTCCTGTTTCAGTTTTGATAGTTTATATGTTTCTAAGAATTTTCCCATTTCTTCCAGATTGCTCAATTTATTGGCATATCATTGCTCATAATATTCTCTTACTATTGTTTGTATTTCTGCAGTGTTGGTTGTGATCGTTCCTCTTTCATTCTTGACTTTATTTATTTGGGTCCTTTCCTTTTTCTTTTTGATAAAACTGGCTAGGGGCGTATCAATTTTGGTAATTCTTTCAAAGAACCAGCTCCTGGTTTCATGGGTCTGTTCTACTGTTTTTTTGGTTTTGATAGCATTGATTTCTGCTCTAATCTTCATTATTTCCCATCTTCTGCTGGTTTTGGATTTTATTTGTTGTTTTTTTCCAGCTCTTTAAGGTATATGGTTAGGTTGTGTATCTGAGACCTTTCTTCCTTCTTTAGGAAGGCCTGGATTGCTATATACTTCCCTCTTATGACCACCTTTGCTGCATCCTAGAGGTTTGGGGCTGTGGTGCTATCATTTTCATTGGCTTCCATGTACCTTTTAATTTCCTCTTTAACTTCTTAGTTAGCCCATTCATTCTTTAGTAGGATGTTCTTTAGTCTCCAAGTATTTGTTGTCTTCCCAAATTTTTTCTAGTGGTTGATTTAGAGTTTCATAGCGTTGTCTGAAAATATACACGGTATGATTTCAGTCTTTCTGTACTTGCTGAGGGCTGATTTGTGTCCCAGTATATGATCTATTCTGGAGAACATTCCATGTGCACTTGAGAAGAATGGGTATTCTGCTACTTTAGAATGAAATGTTCTGAACATATCTGTTAAGTCCATCTGGTCCAGTGTGTCATTCAAAGCCATTGCTTCCTTGTTGATTTTCTATTTAGATGAGCTCTTCATTGATGTGTGTGGGGTGCTGAAGTCCCCTACTATTATAGTATTATTATCAATGAGTTTCTGTATGCTTGTGATTAATTGATTTATATTTTTGGGTGTTCCAAGTTTGAAGCATAAATGTTTACAATTTTTAGGTCTTCTTGGTGGATAGACCCCTTAATTATGACATAATGCCCTTCTTCATCTCTTGTTACAGTCTTTATTTTAAAATCTGGATTGTCTGATATAAATATGGCTATTCTGGCTTTCTTTTGGTGACCATTAGCATGATAGATGGTTCTCCATCTCCTTACTTCCGATCTGAAGGTATCTTTAGGTCTAAAGTGGGTCTCTCGTAAACAGCATATAGATGGATCTTGTTTTCTTATCCATTCTGTTGCCCTATGTCTTTGATTGGAACATTTAGTCCATTGACATTTACAGTGAGTGCTGAAAGATATGAATTTATTGCCATTGTGTTGCCTGTAGAGTTCATGTTCTGGTGGTGTTCTTTGGTCCTTCTAGTCTTTGTTGCTTTTGGTCTTTTTTTGTTTTGTTTCATCTTTTCTCCCCTCAGAGACTCCCCCTTAAAGTTTCTTGCAGGGCTGGTTTAGTGGTCATTAACTCAAGTTTTTGTTTGTCTGGAAAACTTTTTACCTCTCTTTCTATTTTGAATGACAGCCTTGCTGGATAAAGAATTCTTAGCTGCACATTTTTCCGAATCAGCACATTGAATATATCCTGCCACTCCTTTCTGGCCAGCCAAGTTTCTGTGGATAGGTCTGCTGCAAACCTGATCTGTCTTCCCTTGTAGGTTAAGGACTTTTTTCCCTTGCTGCTTTCATGATTCGTTCCTTGTCTGTGTAGTTTGTGAATTTGACAATGATTTGCCTCGTTGATGGTCGGTTTTTGTTGAATCTAATGGGAGTTCTCTGTGCTTCCTGGATTTTGATGTCTGTGTCTTTCCCCAGGTTAGGAAAGTTTTCTACTATTACTTGTTCATATAAACCTTCTATTACTTTTTCTCTCTCTTCACCTCTGGCACCCCTATGATTTGGATGTTACTCCTTTTTAATGAGTCACTGATTTCTCTAATTCTTATATTATGCTCTTTTGCCTTACTTTCCCCCTTTTTTTTCCTGCTTCATTATTCTCCATAAGTTTGTCCTCTATATCACTGATTCGCTGCTCTGCTTCATCCATCCTTGCCTCCATGGCACCCATTCAAGATTTCATCTCAGTTATAGCATTTTAAATTTCATCCTAACTAGATTTTACTTCTTTTATCTCCACAGAAAGGGATTCTATGGTTTTTTCAACCCCAGTATTTTTCTTATTATTTTTTCAACCCCTAATATTCTTATTATTGTGATTCTAAGTTCTGGTTCAGACATCTTTCTTGTATCTGAATTGATTAAGTCCCTGGCTGTCATTTTTTCCTGTTCTTTCTTTGGGGATGAATTCCTTCATTTCATCATTTTAGAGGAAGAAAAAGAATTAAATAAATAAATATTTAAAAATTAAAAACAACACAAAAAAATCAAATAAAGGATATCAGCTCCTAGGTGTGTTTTGGTCTGGTTGTTGAAAGAAGATTGATAGAATAGAGAAAAAAAGGGAAAGAAAAGAAAAGGGGGAAAAAAAAGAAATACGTTTGAAAAATTTGTAAATGAATACAATAAAATAGAATAAAATGAAATGATGAAAGTAAAATAGAATTTTTAAAAAATTACAAAGGGGGTGCCAAGATGCCTCAGTTGGTTAAGCGTCTGACTTCAGCTCAGGTCATGATCTCTCTGGTCAGAGTTCAAGCCCCGCATCAGGCTCTGTGCTAACACCTCAGAGCCTGGAGCCTATTTCAGATTCTGTGTCTCCCTTTCTCTCTCTGCCTCTCCCCTCGCTCTCTCTTTCTCTCTCAAAAAAAATAAATAAACATTAAAAAAAATTAAATAAAAAGTTACAAAGAAGTAAAAAAAAAAAGTAGAAAAAAAATTAAAGAAGAATCTTTTTTATAAAAACGGAAAATAAAAATAAATTTTTTCTCTTTCTGTGTTCAAGAAAAGAAAAAAAATTGAAAAAAAGTTTCCCCTAGAAGCCAAACTATGAAGCACTTTATAGTCTGTAAACTAAGCAGATAGAGACTTGTGGTGTTCCTCTAGAGTGTGGTTGGTGCAATTGAACAGGGTTTGGTGTAACGGCTTCATTCCTCACCAGATGGCACTATTCAGTTTATTGGGGTGGATCCTTGTAGTGCAGGAGTGAAAATGGTGTCACCCAGCTACCCAGTCTCTAGTATCAGAACTCTGTACTCTCGGGGCACCTGGGTGGCTCAGTCAGTTGAGCGACCAACTTCGGCTCTGGTCATGATCTCACGGTTTGTGAGTTTGAGCCTGACGTCAGGTTCTGTGCTCACAGTTCAGAGCCTGGAGCCTGCTTCTGATTCTGTGTCTCCCTCTCTCTCTGCCCTCCCCCACTCATGCTCTGTCTCTCTCAGTCTCAGAAATAAATAAACATAAAAAAAAATTAAAAAAAAAAAGAGAGAACTCTGTGCTCTTGCCAACTGGCAATCAAGGACCTCTCCTTTGTTTCCAGCTTCTATCCACTCCCTGCTTCTGCACTGTCCACAACCAAGCCATCAGCCTGCCAAGCAGCACTTTCCTCCAGAGTTTTATCTCAGATGGGACTGTGTTTCCAAACCCCTCACTTATGAGGACCCTGCAGCTTTGACCCACTCCAACCCTCTGGGGGAGGGTCTCACCAAGCAATGGCTGGGTGCCAGCTTACCCCCAGGAATGTTTGCATGACCACGCTGCCCAGAGACTGTGGCTGGGTGCCAGCCTGCCCCAGAAAAAGTTCACGTGATTGTGTAGCAGCAGTGTTTCCGGTATTATGGTAAATCACAACACACATCCGGCACCAGGCTTCACCCTAATGTCCTTGTTCCAACACCAGCAAACGTCGTTGTTCCCCAGGGTCCACTGGGACCTTTGCCTGTGGGAAGACTGCACAGCCTTTACCAAATATTCTTCCAGCAGGGGAACTGCCTCTCCCTGTATGGCCTGAGGACCCCTTGGACCTTGCTGTCTGTTCCTGGAGATTTGCCCTTCCCACCAGAGCTCTGCCAGTATCGAGCTGCAGAATTTCAGACTCTGTGCTCCCCTTTTTATAGAGACTTAATGGTTTTTAAATCCTGTCCTTTCTCCTTTCTCCCTCTCTCTCTGCCCCTCCCCTGCTCAAGCTCTGTCTCTCTCTGTCTCTCAAAAATAAATACATGTAAAACAAAAAAAATTTTTTTTAAAAACTCTACCCACTAACCAAATTCCTTTTTCAGAACTCCAAGCATATATGTGATCCCATAAATAGCTAAGACCGGTCCTACTGGCACTTGAAGTTGATTTCTGGATTGCTCAGCAAATTTAACCCTTTTAAGTTGGGTCTACCTCCTTAAGTGAATTCTGAAAATGAAGTGCCTTCAAAGTAGGTATATGTAAAGACCTTCCTGTCAGTTAAGACCAAAGTCTTATAGGCAATTTTCAAAATTCAAAATCAATTTTATGAAGAGAACACACTGGTAAAGAGAAGATAAGCTTGTCAGAATAATTCTATAAGCATAACTTGTATGTCATATGACTACATGGAACCTCTGCAATTTATTCATCATAATGCCTATTGTAGAAAAGCGGGGGAGACTTTAGAAGCCAATTTGTGGCAAGTATAACATTTATATTGGCTAAATAACAGCTTTACTATTCTAGTAGACGATTCAATAATAAAAGCTATCATGGTCCATGTATCATCTGCTGTGTTTGCAGTTACAGATAATTGTACAATTATTCTTGTGACTAATATTTTCATGTCTTTGGGGTATAGCAGGAAATTTAATCCATAGGAGAAAACAAGTTATGTAGAAAAACACCTAGAGTGAAGAAGCTTAGAAAGAAGGATCCATCTAACAAGCACCTTCATGGACAAGACTGTCAGAGGAAGAGGGAAAATGTGATATTACTTAGAATTTTATTTAGTTCCAGCTCACTAACGTGCTCTTTTACTGTGTCCAATATAGTGTTTACTCTATTAAGTTTTTTACTTCGTTAGTTTATTTTCACTCTCACATTTTTTTCAAGTAAGCGCTACACCCAAGCTCTATGTGAGGCTTAAACTCATGACCCCAAGATCCAGAACTGCATGCCCCACCAACTGGCCCAGCCAGATGCCCTCACTCTCACAATTTTTAACTTCTTTTTGTTTGTAGTCCATCCGTTCTTTTCTTAGATCTGCCCACTTCTATTTTGTCACTTCTTCTTATTTATCTCTTTGAAGATATGGAACATAATTTTTTAAATCACTTGATATGCTCCTATTATTTTGCACTTCATTAGGAGTGAATCCTTCTGATTATTTTGTTGACTATCTTTTTTAGCAGTAGTTTTTCTAAAAGTGAATTTCTATGTGGATGGGCTAATCTTAGGTGGAGTTGGTCTTCATTGTTGTTGTTGTTTTCTTGCTGTTGTTTTGTCTTGTTTTTTTCTTTCTGTGATCACTCCTTTCTGTAAGTTTTGCAGTTGCCTTCACTCAGTCCCCAGGGAGACCTACCACCCAAGTCCAGAACCAGGTCTTACGCTAGAGGAACAATACCAACCATAGCATGATGGGGCTATTTTAGATCTACTTACTAAGCCCAACAAGTCCTGCTGCCAGCCTTGCTCTACTTCCTCCTGTCCCCTGCAGGGATTCAGCTTTATGAAAGCAAGCTGAAAGCAGTGATCAGAGGTATTTCAACCGCCTTTCATTTCCAGGGAAGGCCCACCTAGCCTTTGCTTTTACACAGTGATGCTTGCCCTGGTGCCTCACCACATGTGGGTCACTTTGGTTTTCATTCTCCTGCAGGAGTGACACTCCTAACTCTGCCTATTTCTAGACCTATAGCCCAGGAGGCCAACGCTGCAATCCTGGCTTACTGTTGAGTTTTTCCATTTCTGGCCCATGACAATATTAATTGTTGTTTATTTTGGTTTTTCCCCATAGCTGTGTCTTTTAAGTTTGGAGCAGAGGTGGAAATTTGTAAGGATACACTCAGAGCACCATTTGATGGGGAAGTTTGGAAAGAAAATAAAGACCCATGTAGCCATAGATAAATCTGCACATCAGGAGTCAGAAGTTAAAAAATATCATAGTTTTGCTTAAGAATGGCCCTCCTTCCAAACACGCAGAAGTAATCTAACCAAAGGCAACAGGTGTGTCATCTGAGGAGTGGATAATGCTCAAATGCATATTTACTGTAAGACTAGTACAGACACGTTCTAAAGAGAAAGAGGTAAAAGAGAAAGAAACATTGCCAGGATAATCCATGCAGTTTTTCAGATTCCACCCCATCGACCCCCATGACCTTAAACGCAGAAGAAATGCAATCAAGAGATTAATAGGAATACAAAATTCCAAAATTTTTTGAAATATCCACCAGTCCTTTAGACTATCCCTCTTCCTGCATGATTCAGAAATTCAGACTGAGAGTCTCCCCAATTCCCAGAGCTTTCTAAGTTCCTTTTCTTATTATTGGTGTTCATTCTGCATATTAGAAATTTCTTAATTTGTTTTCACATCTGTTCCCATATTCCTGTGTCCAAATGCTGAGCTGAGTCTAAACCCCATCTAAGAGTGAAGTATCTGCTCCCTTATAACAGTGCTGCCCATTTACAAGAGACATCTCCAAGCACCTACTGTTCACGGTCTTTAGTCCCCATAGTCTCAATTCTTGCTCATCTCTATTTTTTCCCCCACCAGATGTCATATGTTTGTTTGCTTGGTTGGGTGGTTGAAGCTGTGGTGTCATCTATGTTGAAGATGTGACTGGTTTAAACTTTGGAGTTTTTCAGTCTTTTTTTTTTTAACATTTACTTGTTTTTGAGAGACAGAGAGAGACATAGCAGGAGCGGGGCAGGGGCAGAGAGAGGACACACAGACTCTGAAGCAGGCTCTGGGCTCTGAGCCCTCGGCACAGAGTTCAACATGGGCTCAAACCCACAAACCATGAGATCATGACCTGATCCGAAGTTCGACGCTTAACCGACTGAGCCACCCAGGCACCCCTGGAGTTTTTCAGTCTTAACAACCCTTCATCTGGGGTTCGAGTTCCCTTCTGCTTCCACATTTGTACCACCTGGAGAATCTTCCATCAGTGAATTCCTGAGCTGGAGTCACCATGGGTGACGTTTCTCAATCTTTTGGTGGTGCAGAAAACAGCACTGTGTCATCTCCTGTGTATTTTCCAACTTTCTTTCAGGCCAACAGCAATACTGCTTTCTCTACCTCATATGCTGAGGTGGTGCAACCTAATTCCTTACTCTTGTGTTCCATTTCCATTTCCCTCAAGGAATTCATATTTCTTCAGGTAGAGTCAGATGTTTCTTTCCAAACTTGCACTGTTCCTAGGTTGGCCCCACTCCTCCTCTACAACACGTGGGCTCACACTCGTCCCCCCAGTGGCATCCTTCCTGCTGTTCTCTTTCCACTTGCTCTCAAGACAAAAATGTATTTTTAAAGCTAGTGCTGTTCCTTTCCACATTCCAGATTTGCTGCGCTTCCAAAGCCCAAGCAATCCTTTACTGATCCCAAATTGGATTTTGAGTCCTTCTCCCTTTGGTCTGCAGTGTTTCCTGTGTCTCTGAGCAAACATGTTACATAGAATCAAAGTGTTCTGGCACCATAGGCCAAGAAGATGACACAGCCCTGTAGAGAAAGGGTCCACTGCAGGGGGTGGGGAGGAGAGAAATACACACACACACACACACACACACACACATATACACATATATATACATATATATACAGATATATGGATATGGTTTTATAGATAGATATAGATACAGATATAAATATAGATATAGATATAGATATAGATATAGATAGATATCCTTATAAACTTGTGGCACGTTTAAAGCCACAAGGGTGTCTTAAATAAGATGCTAAAAGTAAAATGATAAACAAACACATGAAAAAAGACTGATCAACCCGGTTACATCCAAATTTAGGTGTGAATGATCTAAGACTCCATGAACAAAGCTAAAAAATAAGCAAAACTGATTAAGAGAAAGTATTTGCCTCATACTTAACAAAAGATTATTTTACAGAGTAATAAGAAGAAGACTAACAGATGATAAAAATCCAAATAAAGGTTATGAACAGAAGATTTACAGAAGGGAAAATAGAAATAACCAGAACACACATGAAAACAGGTTCAGTCTCACTAGAAACCATGGAAATACAAGTTAAAATACTACTATGTCATTAATAAAATTAAACATTTAAATAAATATTATTTCTCTCCATTAGATTGGCAGAAATGTTTCATTTTATTAATGAGCTTTTGCTAGGTTTTAAGGAAGGGAGTACTATCAGATACTGCTGGAGAGAGTATAAATTAATTCCACCCTACACCCTAGCAGTTCCACATATAGATTTCTAGCTGCAAGGAACTAACACATATGCACAATATGGCACAGACACTTATGTGAAGGTTCTGTGCAGCACTATTTGCCATAGATAAAAATAAGTAACATTTTAACCATCCACCAATAAGAAAATAGCTAAAGAGGGGGCACCTGGGTGGCTCAGTTGGTTAAGCAACCTACTTCAGTCAGGTCATGCATGATCTCGCAGTTTGTGGGTTTGAGCCCCGTGTGGGGTTCTGTGCCGACGGTTCAGAGCCTGGAGCCTGCTTCGGATTCTGTGTCTCCCTCTCTCTCTGCCCTACCCCTGCTCATGCTCTGTCTCTGTCTGTCTGTCTCTCTCTCTCTCTTAAGGATAAATAAACATTAAAAATTTTAAAAAAAGAAAATAGCTAAAGAAATTATAGATACACAATAGTACATTGTATAGCAGTTAAAAGGAATATACTAGATCTAATATATCACTGTATGTTAACTAATTAAAATTAAAATAAAAACTTAAAATGAAAATACAGTTTAAAAGGGAGGGGGGGTTGCTGGGTGGTTCAGTCAGTTAAGCATCTGCCTTCAGCTCAGGTCATGATCTTGTAGTTTGTGAGTTCAAGCCCCGCATCAGGTTCTGTGCTGACAGCTCAGAACATGCAGCCTGCTTCAGATTCTGTGTCTCCCTCTCTCGTGAAAAGCACGTGAAAAGATGCTCAACGTCAGTCCTCATCAGAGAAATACAAATTAAAACCACACTGAGATACCACCTCATGCGGGTCAGAATGGCTAAAATGAACAAATCAGGAGATTACAGATGCTGGCAAGGATGTGGAGAAACAGGAACCCTCTTGCACTGTTGGTGGGAATACAGACTGGTGCAGCTGCTCTGGAAAACAGTGTGGAGGTTCCTCAAAATATTAAAAATAGATCTACCCTATGACCCAGCAATAGCACTGTTAGGAATTGATCCAAGGGATACAAGAGTGCTGATGCATAGGGGCACTTGTACCCCAATGTTTATAGCAGCACTTTCAACAATAGCCAAATTGTGGACAGAGCCTAAATGTCCATCAACTGACAAATGGATGAAGAAGATGTGGATGAAGAAGATGAGGAAGATTCCATATACAATGGAATACTACTTGGCAATGAGAAAGAATGAAATCTGGCCATTTGTAGCAACATGGATGGAACTGGAGAGTGTTATGCTAAGTGAAATAAGTCAAGCAGAGAAAGACAGATACCATATGTTTTCACTCATATGTGGATCCTGAGAAACGTAACAGAAGACCAGAGAGGAGATGAAGGGGGAAATAAAAAGTTACAGAGAGGGAAGGAGGCAAACCATAAGAGACTCTTAAATACTGAGAACAAACTGAGGGTTGATGGGGGGTTGGGGAGCAGGGAAAGTGGGTGATGGGCACTGAGGAGGGCACCTGTTGGGATGAGTACTGGGCATTGTATGGAAACCAATTTGACAATAATTATATATTTAAACCAAGAGTAAAAAGTTAATAAATAAATTTTTAAAAGGAATACACTAGATCTATTTGTGTCAACATGAATAAATCACAAAACATCACTGCTAATTGAAAAAGGCAAGCTGCAAAATATATATATAATATGATATCATTTTGTCACACAAACACACACAAAGAATACTAAAATGATATTCTGAAAGCTCGCAATAGTGGTTACCACTGGAAATTGAGAAGTATATACATCTCAAGTTGGAAATGGCATAATAGCAGCTAACATTTATTATGTGTTTATTAAGTTGATATGATATTTAAGTTTTTTACATATATTACAACATTTATCCTTAAAACTACCCAGTGGAGTAGGTATTAATAACATTGTCATGGGGCGCCTGGGTGGCGCAGTCGGTTAAGCGTCCGACTTCAGCCAGGTCACGATCTCGCGGTCCGTGAGTTCGAGCCCCGCGTCAGGCTCTGGGCTGATGGCTCAGAGCCTGGAGCCTGTTTCAGATTCTGTGTCTCCCTCTCTCTCTGCCCCTCCCCCGTTCATGCTCTGTCTCTCTCTGTCCCAAAAATAAATAAACGTTGAAAAAAAAAATTAAAAAAAAAAAAAAAATAACATTGTCATTTTCCACATAGGGAAACTTAGACACAGACAGGTTAAGTAACTTCCCTACAGTTGCACAGTCAGCCAATTGGTAGAGTTAAATTTGAACCTAGGCAATCTGGTGCCAGCCCTCCTTCAGTTACTCTGTAACCATGCCTGGGATACAGCACTGGGGTACTGGGATAGTGTTGCAATAGGCCTCCTCAGTAGCATTAGCTGTAGGTTTCTGGTTTTTTGGAAGGAGAATATAGCATTCAGGAATCACTTATATAGTTAAAAGTTTAATTTTAAACAGGAAAAGCAATTATTGATATATCTTAGATGGAACCACCTCCAAAAGAAAAAGGATGAATGGACAAGAGGAAGGAAGGAGGGAAGTGTAGGAGGAAGGGAGATGGGAAGGATGGGAAGGGAAGAAGGAAGGGAAAGAGGGAAGAAGGGAAGGAGGAATGTAGGGAAGGAAGGAAGGATAGGAAGGAGGAAGAGAAGGAAGGGAGGAAGGAAAGAAGGAAGGAAGGAAGGAAGGAAGGAAGGAAAAGGGAGGGAGGGAGGGAGGGAAGGAAGGAAGGGGGAGGAAGGAGAGGAAGGGAGATGGGAAGGATGGGAAGGGAAGAAGGAAGGGAGGGAAGGAAGGAAGGTTAGGAAGAAAGGCTGGGAAAGAGGGAAGGAAGGATAGGGAGGGAAAGAAGTTTAGAAGGAAGGTGGGAGGGAGGAAATAACAGAGAGAGAAGGACTTCCATCGCTCTTCATCTGTTTAGTGATTAATTTCATAGCTCTGGTTTATCAGACATTCCTAGTGCTCCAAGCTCCTGCCCTTATCAAGATTTATCTCAGACCAACTTAAGAATAAGAAGATAAGAAGGAAAACAAAACATTTGAATGTGAATATACTGTCCACAATTGCTGACACCATCAGTCCAAGATTTTCTACAGAGAAGCTCTGTTGTGAGAAGAGCCCTTCTTTGCCCTTGAAATGAATTCCTAACCTACTGCAATCAGTTCTCTCTCATTACCCAGAGGGTGTTGCTTGACCTGCAGTCATTCTCATTGTTTGGCTCTGATGGGGAGAGAAAGACAATTCCAGTCAAACCACAATTAAAACAAGGAAGGAAAGAAAAGTTTTTCCTAGTTTCTAGAAACCATCCATTTCTCCCAAGACCTTACAGGGGCAGCAGGTATCTCCACCTAAGCAAGGCCCTCTTTGTCACCGCAGCTGTAAGGGGAAACTGGTCTTCCCAAAAAGCCAATCAAAGAGAGAAAACCTGACAAAATGAGGAGCCGAAAAGAAATTCTGCCACCAGGAACTGCATGTAACTTTTCCTTCAGCACAGAAAAACTTCTAGGCCTTAGCACAGTGTCCTAAACGGTGTTCTTGGACTTGGCCAATGCAATGTCTGCTGTCACCTTCTTGGGGGGGGGGGGGGGTGAGTAACGGCTGAGGGAAGTGAGCTGTGAGCTCCCCCACGTGGCTGAAGCAATCCACTAACCTGGGGGGGGGGGGTGAATAGGTTTCTGCAGACTCTCCCAGATTTCTCATCTCTATGTGCAATCCATTTCTCTTCTTTTGATGTGTTTTTATAGCATTTTCAGAAATAACATCATTTTGTGATGAGTTCTTGTCCTAAAACACTGAATACTGCAGTGATTATGGCTGGGGTTAGCCCAGAATATTTTTCTCAATAATAAATAGTACAATATACTTATTCCTATCTGTTTTTGCCAACCCACATGGCACTTCTTACGTGAACTCCTTTTTTGAACAAGTTGTTATTTTCAAGGCTGTGCTACAATTAATTTAGTTATCCAACTTACCAAGAACCCTATGGCCAAGGAGAAAAACAGTCATTTAGTGTGTGTCATTTACTCTAATGTAGTCCTCAAAATAGGGCAGCTATGATTAAAATCAAAATATACTGTACGGGGCTTAATACATGTTCCTTATCCCAAAATACCTCAAAAACACAAAACACAGAGCCCCTTAGCCAAAGCTTGCAGTATTTCCTTCCTCCTCTGTCTTAGGAACTCCTTCCAGATATAGAACAAGCCTTGAATTTGGCAATTCTTCTTGCTGCTGCAGCATATTTTCTCACTCCCAAGAAAATGTTCTTTCTCAAAAAGCAAAATGCCCAAAATTAAAAGGCAAGCTGGCAAACTGGGGAAATACTGCAATGACTATGATAAAGCACTTACATAAACCTATCAGAGAAAGTCTATTGCCCCAGTACATAAAAAGCTCTGAAGATTATTTCCAAAAGAGGAAACACTAGGGGCAAGAACAACTGTAAACACTTCAGCCTCTAAAGAAACCAAATAAATAAAAATTAAATCAAGATGACATTTTTCTCTATCATATTAACAAAAATGTTTAAAATGCTGCATGTACATGTGGTAAAATAGACGCTGGGATACTTATTTTTCGAAAACAATCTAGATGCATAGGGGCACTTGTACCCCAATGTTTATAGCAGCACTCTCAACAATAGCTAAATTATGTAAAGAGCCTAAATGTCCATCAACTGACGAATGGATAAAGAAATTGTGGTTTATATACACAATGGAATACTACGTGGCAATGAGAAAGAATGAAATAGGGCCTTTTGTAGCAACATGGATGGAACTGGAGAGTGTTATGCTAAGTGAAATAAGTCATACAGAGAAGGAAAGATTCCATATGTCTTCACTCCTATGTGGATCCTGAGAAACTTAACAGAAGACCATGGGGGAGGGGAAGAAAAAAAAATGGTTAGAGAGGGAGGGAGCCAAAACATAAGAGACTCCTAAAAACTGAGAACAAACTGAGGGTTTATGGGGGGTGGGAGGGAGGGGTGGTTGGGTGATGGGTATTAAGGAGGGCACCTGTTGGGATGAACACTGGGTGTTGTATGGAAACCAATTTGACAATAAATTTCATAATAAAAAATAATAATAATAAAAAATAAATTAAAAAAAAAGAAAACAATCTGGAAATATAGCAAAAGGAGCCTTAAAAATATTCATACTCTTTGACTTCTGGGATTGATGTGTGTCACGACCGGTGCAACAAACACCGAGATCAGGGTCCTGAGGGTAGGGAGATGTAAGAAAAAAAGAGAGAAGAGAAGACAGTTTGGGAACAGGAGGGTCCCCTGGGCTGATGGCCCAAGTGACGGCTTTATTGTTGCTGTACACAATCTTTTATAATATAAGACTCTTATGGATCAGGTCATTCTAAGAATAATCAGGTTTCACATAATCGCTGCCAACCAAAACATTTAGTTCTGCATTTTCTAGACGGGTCACAAGACCTTGTTGATAAGATTGCTAGCAAAACACAATTCCCATGTTTGTTTCTATCTGACTCGGGGTAGAAAAAGGGAGGTAGCATTACTGCCAACACCTGCAGACCACAGGCTTCAGGAATTAACTTTCTCAGCCTTGACAAGGCTTTCGTATGCCCTTGAAAGTGGGGGAATAGGAGGGGGAACCACCGGGTTGGCTGAGTCAACAGGGAGCCGTTGCTCGACCCGGTCTCAGCCTGGCACTGGGGCCCAGCCTCCCACAGATGTGAAGTCAAGGGAAAGCTTTATGTACAAAGATTCTTACTGAAATATTATGGATAGAAACCACCTAAGTAGTCAATTATTACGTGACTGGTTGCTACCATAGTTTTTTAAGCCTAGTGATTGTCAACTGTGGTACATGGGAATCCCTTAAAGAACTCTATTTTTTACAATAATGATGCTTAGGCTGTGTATCAGAACAACTGATTCAAAATATCTGGGGGTAGGAGTTGGGTATGCATATTTTTTGAAATTCTGCAAGTGAGTCTCACATGCATCCAGGGTTGAGAACCATTAGGTTAAGGAAACTATGGTAGCATCATTAAGTAGAATATTATGCAGCCAGTAAAAATATGCTTTCAGAATTTTGAAAAATATTGTATTTCAAAACAGTTCTAAACTTAGCAAAAAAAAGTTGTAAAGTTGGCACAAGAAACTCCTATATATGCATCACCCACAGACCCATTTCAAGTTTGGCCAGTTATCCCAGAAGTAGCCCGTTTTATTGAAGCATCCAGTCCAGGATCTCCTATTGTTCCCAACTGGTATGCCTTTCTTGACTCTATCACTCTGGCATTCCTTTAGATTATAGGACAATCAAAAAAAAAATATTATAGGACAGTCATTTTACAGAATGTCTTTCAATGTCAGGATCGCTCAAGATCACCCCTGTTTTAATGATTTGCTAGGAGAAATGACAGAGCTCAGCGTATCGTCTTACTTACAGCTATGATTTATTACAGCTGAAGGATACAAAGCAAAACCAGTGAAGGAAAAATGCACAATAGGCAAGGTCCAGAGAAAACTGTGGGCAAGTTTCCAAGAATCCTCTCCCAGTGGAGGTACACAGGACACACTTAACTTCCCCAGCAGTGACTAGAGATTAACTAGAGTGTGACTCTAGAATGTGACTAGAGTTCACACATGTGAACTTTGTCTACCAGGGTAGCTTATCAGGGACTCAAGTGCCCAACATTTTTACTGGGGGCCGGTCACATTAGGCACCTCTGCCTAGCAAATTTCCAGGCTCCCAGAAGGAAACAGGCATTAGCATAAACCACATTGTTCGTACAGATTAGGCACAGTGAGCTAGCTACTCTTGTCGGTTAGTGTGGTGGGAACACTTCCGAAATCCAAGTTCCCAGAGGCCAACAAGGGCCAATCTCACAAGGAGGGCTTTCTAAGAAAACGCCTTTTCTGAAGTCTCCTGTGTGAACTCTTTTCTACACAGATTTGTCTGATGTTTCTTAGGATTAGACCCAGGTAATATATTTTTGCTAGACTGTCACAGATGGTGTATTCTTCTCATTGTATCTACTGGGTGGAGCATGGCATTAACTGGCCCCTATAATAAAGAATGTGATTTCATTTCAGATGTTTGACAGCTGATGGCTTTCAAGTTCTATCCCTCTCCTTCTGCCCGCGGCTGGGCATGCTGATAAGAAAGCTCAGATGCTCCCTCTTTTGGTGTAGGTGAGAAATTCAAACCACGCAATCCCTGGTCCGTGCCTAAAAACTCCATCCCTTAAACAAAATAAAAGCCAAAAACAGTCACCCTCCTTGCCCTCCCAAGCCATTTTTAGATCTGCATGGGGTCCTGCCCTATTCTCCGTCCTGGGGTATGAGTGTGTGAGTGTGGTGTGCGTGTGTCTGTCTCTGTATCTGTTTGTGTTCAGCAGTCTCAAAATCTGAACCAACTTTGGGTAGGTGTGTGTGCATGTGTGTGTGCGTGTATCTGTGTGTCTGGGTGTGTTCATCAGTCGCGAAATCTGAACCAACTTTGGGTGTGTGCGTGTCTGTGTGTGTCTGTGTCTGTGTGTGTCTGTGTTTGTGTGTGTTCATCAGTCTCGAAATCTGAACCAACTTTGGGTGGGTGTGTGTGCGTGGGTGTGTGCATGTGTCAATGTGTGTGTGTGTCTGTGTGTCTGTGTCTGGGTGTGTTCATCAGTCGCAAAATCTGAACCAGCTTTGGGTAGGTGTGCGTGTGTGTGTGTGACTGTGTGTGTCTGTGTGTGTTCATCAGTCTCAACATCTGAACCAACTTTGGGTAGGTGTGCGTGTGTGTGTGCGTGACTGTGTGTGTCAGTGTGTGTTCATCGGTCTCGAAATCTGAACCAACTTTGGGTAGGTGGTCCATCCCATCTCTACAAAAGTCCTGTTGCTAGTGGTGTTAACTTTCCATGGTTAAGACTGTATTTGTCAGGTCCCTAAAACTGTAATGCTATATCTTTCCCCTTTTTGTAATCAATAATATTTTGAGGAAAGATAATTTCACTATATAAAATCTCAGTCTTCACCTCACTTTCACTCACTAGCTTTGATGACCATTATTGTTAATTATTACTCTGATTTTTGCCAAATGAAGATTTTCTGATACCATGTATTCTTCTACGTTTAGTAATTGGTTTTCTGCTCTAAGGAAGACTAAAGAAGTCTTCCCATTTACTTATTTATCAGTCTTATTAAGATATAATTGACATATAATACTTTAAAAAGTCTACGGTGTACAAAGTGATAGTTTGGTACATATATGTATATTGCAAAATGGTTGCCACAATAAGGTTAGTTAATACTTCCATTGCTTCACGTAATTACAATTTTGTGTGTGTGGTGAGAATATTTAAGTATACAGTCTTAGCAAGTTTCAAGTATGTAATACAGTATTGTTAACTATAGTCACCAGGCTAAATATTGGATCCCCAGGACTTACTCATCTTATAACCAGAAGTTTGTGCACCTTGACCAACATCTCCCCATTTCTCTCAACCCCACCGTCTTACTCTGTTTTTATGAATTCGGTGTTTTTAGATTCCACATGTAAGCGAAATCACACAGTATTTGTAGTTCTATGACTTATTTCACTTAGCATAATGTCCTCAAGGTGCATCCATGTTGTTGTAAATGGCAGGATCTCCTTCCTTGTTATGGTTGAATAATATTCTATGTATATATGTACCACATTTTCTTTCTCCATTTATATGTCAGTGTATACTAAGGTTGATTCTATGTCTTAGCTATTGCAAATAATGCAAACATGGGGATGAAGATATCTCTTCAAGGTAATGATTTCTATTTCCTTCAGATAGATAGGTAGAAGTGGGATTACTGAATCATGTGGTAAATCCAATTTTATTTTTTTAGGAAACTCCATACTGTTTCCCATTGCAGCTGTATCAATTTACATTTCCACCACAAGATACAAGTTTTCCAATTTCTCCACATCCTCATCAACACTTGTTATCTCTTAGGTTTTTTGGTTTGGGGTTTTGGAGGTTTTTGAGAATAGCCATTCTAATAGGTGTGAGGTGATATCTCATTACAGCATTGATCTGCATTTCCCTGATGATCCTGTTGGCTTTTTGTTTTGGAATAATGTCTATTCAGTTCCTGTACTCATTTTTTATTGAATTACTTGTTTTTTGCTCTTGATTTGTATGAGTCTCTTATATACTTTTGATATTAACATCTTATCAGATAGATGGTATGCAAATATTTTCTCCCATCTATAGGCAACCTTTTCATTTCATTCACTGTTTCTTTTGCTGTACCAAAGAGTTTTAGTTTGATAGACTCCCACTTGTTTATTTTTGTTTTTGTTGCTTGAACTTTCAGTGTTAATTCCAAAAACTAGTTGCCAAGACCAATGTCAAGGAGTTTTTCGAGGAGTTTTATGGTTTCAGATCTTGCTTAAGTCTTTAATCCATTTCAAGTTAGTTTTTGAGAGTAGTATAAGATGGGAGTCAAATTCATTCATTTGCATGTGAATATCTAGTTTTTCTAACACTACTTGAAGAGACTGTCCTTCCCCCATTGAGTTTTCCCGGCTCCATCATAAAATATTAGTTGACTGTAGGTGAGTGGGTTTATTTCTGGGCTCTGTATTCTGTTCCACTGTTCCATATTCTATTTTTATGCCAGTATCATACTGTTTTATTTTTTTTATTTTTTTAATGTTTATTTATTTTTGAGACAGAGACAGAGCATGAATGGGGGAGGGTCAGAGAGAGAGAGGGAGACACAGAATCTGAAACAGGCTCCAGGCTCTGAGGTGTCAGCACAGAGCCCAACGCGGGGCTTGAACTCACGAACTGTGAGATCATGACCTGAGCCGAAGTCAGACGCTTAACCAACTGAGCCACCCAGGCGCCCCTAGTACCATACTGTTTTAAGTAATACAGTTTTTATTTCTGTAGCTGGGACCACAGTGAGTCAGCCACTTTGTTGTAAGCATGTCTTCTCAAAACAACTCTCCTGGGTCTTGGACTGCACTAGGGTTTCACCATCTCCTACCTAGTACTCAAAGTTCCCATGAAGTCACTTTTACCCACTGATTTTTACTATTTTTCCAAGGTTATGTTGATACCATACTGCCTTGATTACAGTATCTTTATAATAAGTCTTAAAATCAAGTATTAGAAGCCCCAAACTTTATTCTTTTTCAAAGTTGTTTAGTTATTCCAGGCTTCTTTATATTTCCATGTGAATTTGAAAATCAGATTGTTGAAAAAGTTTCTTTACCAGATGGATTTAAAATGTGAGGAGGGTTTTCCAAAAAGATACCACCAAAAAACTGCTAGAGCTGATTTATGAATTCAGCAAAGTTACAGGATATAAAATCATTGCACAGAAATTGGTTGCATTCCTATACACCAATAGTGAAGCAACAGAAAGAGAAATCAAAGAATCGATCCCATTTACAATTGTACCAAAAACCGTAAAATACCTAGGAATAAATCTAACCAAAGAGGTGAAAAATCTATACACTGAAAACTATAGAAAGCTTATGAAAGAAATTGAAGAAGACACAAAAAAATGGAAAAAAGATTCCATGCTCCTAGATAGGAAGAACAAATATTGTTAAAATGTCAATACTACCCAAAGCAATCTACATATTCAATGCAATCCTTATCAAAATAACATGAGCATTCTTCACAGAGCTAGAACAAATAATCCTAAAATTTGTATGGAACCAGAAAAGACCCTGAATAACTGAAGAAATCTTGAAAAAGAAAACCAAAGCAGGAGGCATCACAATCCCGGATGTCAAGCTATACTACAAAGCTGTAATCATCAAGACAGTATGGCACTGGCACAAGAACAGACACTCAGATCAATGGAACAGAATAGAGAACCCAGAAATGGACACACAAAAGTAGGGCCAAGTAATCTTTGACAAAGCAGGAAAGAATATCCAATGGAATAAAGATAGTCTCTTCAGCAAATGGTACTGGGAAAACTGGACAGCAACATGCAGAAAAATGAACCTGGACCACTTTCTTACACCATACACAAAAATAAACTCAAAATGGATGAAAGACCTAAATGTAAGACAAGAAGGCATCAAAATCCTTGAGGAGAAAGCAGGCAAAAACCTCTTTGATCTTGGCCGAGCAACTTCTTACTCAACACATCTCTGGAGGCAAGGGAAACAAAAGCAAAAATGAACTGTTGGGACCTCATCAAAATAAAAAGCTTCTGCACAGCGAAGGAAACAATCAGCAAAACTAAAAGGCAACCAACAGAATGGGAGAAGATATTTGCAAATGACCTGTCAGATATACAGGTGTAATATATACACACACACACAATGGACTGTTACTCGGCAATCAAAAACAATGAAATCTTGCCATTTGCAACTACGTGGATGGAACTGGAGGGTATTATGCTAAGTGAAATTAGTCAGAGAAAGACAAAAATCATATGACTTCACTCATATGAGGACTTAAGAGACAAAACAGATGAACATAAGGGAAGGGAAGCAAAAATAATATAACAACAAGGAGAGGGGCAAAACATAAGAGACTCTTAAATGTGGAGAACAGAGGGTTACTGGAGGTGTTGTGGGAGGGGGGGATGAACTAAATGGGTAAGGGGCATTAAGGAATATACTCCTGAAATCATTGTTGCACTACATGCTAACTAACGTGGATGTAAATTAAAAAAGAAATTAAAAAAAAAATCTAAAAAAAAAAGTGAGGAGGGTTTTGAGCAAGGAGTGGGATTGCATATCACCGGGCTTGTGTGCACAAACTCTGGGGCAACTCTGCCCAGCTCGCAACCCCTTCCCAACCTTCCTTGGGCAGCTGTCGACCTCTGTGTGCATCAGTCTCTGGTCTATAAAATAAGAAGAGCCTCTGTGTTTATGTGACAGGATCTGTTGAAGCTGGGATGGAACAGAGAGGTGGGACCAACATGGCAGAGAGGCAGAGGGATCTGAAGTTCCCTCATCTCTCAAACAAAGCAGTATTGAAGTCAAAGAACTTTGAACCCCAAGAGTGTGAGAGGAAAAGAGACAGAGTCGCTTCCAGGGACCCACCGGGACAACCTGTTAGGCCATAGGGCTACTTAAAGGAACAAATCAAAGCACACCTGGTGAAGGGTCCAAAACAACACTATGAGTAGGGAGATAAAGTAACACAACGACAGAGAGCAAGTAACACTCTCCAAAAAACACCTCCTGAAGGGCCAGGCCCTGACAGTGTATGACCCCTCTTTAATATAGTAGTGCTCACAAGTGCAGGGCACATAACAAGCTTTTTAAAACACATAAGGGACAGAAAACTAGCCAAAATGATGACACGGAAGAATTGTCCTCAAAAGAAATTCCAGGAAGAAATAACAGCTAAAGAATTGCTCAAAACAGATACAAACAATATAACTGATCAAGAATTTAGAATAATAGTAATAAGATTAATCACTGGGCTTGAAAAAAGCATAGAAGACAGCAGAGAATCTATTGCTACAGAGATCAAGGGACTAAACAATAGTCATGATGAATTAAAAATGCTAAAAATGAGGTGAAAAAAAATAGAGGTGGTCACAATGAGGATAGAAAAGGCAGAGGGGAGAATAGGTTAAATAGAAGATAAAATTATGGAAAAAGAGGAAGCTGAGAAAAAGAGAGATAAAAAACCCAGGAGTACGAGGGGAGAATTAGACAACTAAGTGATTTAGTCAAATGGAACAATATCCGTATCATAGGAACTCCAGAAGAAGAGAGAGAGAAAGGGGCTGAAAGTGTACTTGAATAAATCATAGCTGAGAAATTCCCTGCTGTGGGGAAGGAAACAGGCATTGAAATCCAAGAGACACAGAGAACTCCCTTCAGACTTAACTTGAATCGATCTTCTGCATGACATATCATAGTGAAACTGGCAAAATACAGGAATAAAGACAGAATTCTGAAAGCAGCTAGGGATAAATGGGCCTTAACATACAACGTAGCAGATCTATCTACTAAAACTTGGCAGGCCAGAAAAGAGTGGCAGGAAATCTTCAATGAGATGAACAGAAAAAATATGCAGCCGAGAATCCTTTATCCAGCAAGTCTGTCATTCAGAATAGAAAGAGAGATAAAGGTTTTCCCAAACAAACAAAAACTGAAGGAATTCATCACCACTAAGCCAGCCCTACAAGAGATCCTAAGGGGGACTCTGTGAGTGAAATGTTGCAAGGATCACAAAGGACCAGAGACATCACTACAAACATGAAACCTACAGATAACACACTGACTCTAATTCCATATCTTTCAATAATAACACTGAATGTAAATGGACTAAATGCTCCAATCAAAAGACATGGGATATCAGGATGCATAAAAAAACAAGACCCATCTATTTTCTGTCTACAAGAGACCCATTTTAGACCCGAGGACACCTCCAGATTGAAAGTGAGGGGATGGAGAACCATCTATCATGCTACTGGAAGTCAAAAGAAAGCTGGAGTAGCCATAGTTATATAAGACAAACTACATTTTAAACTAAAGACTATAACAAGAGATGAAGAAGGGCATTATATAATAATTATGCAGTCTATCCACCAAGAAGAGCTAACAATTATAAATGTCTATGCACTGAATTCCAAAGCACCCAAATATATAAAACAGTAAATCACAAAAATAAGTAATCTTATTGGTAAGAATGTGGTAATTGCAAGGGACTTTAATACTCCACTTACAACAATGGATAGATCATCTAGACAGAAAATCAATAAAGAAACAATGGCCCTGAATGATACACTGGACCAAATGGACTTGACAGATATATTTAGAACTTTTTCATCCTCAAGCAACAGAATATACATTCTTCTTGAGTGCACATGAAACATTCTCCAAGTTAGATCACATACTGGGTCACAAAACAGCCCTCAATAAATATACAAGAATTGAGATCATACCATGCCCACTTTCAGATCACAATGCTATGAAATTTGAAATCAACCACAGGAAAAAGTTTGGAAAACATCCAAGTTCATGGAGATTAAAGAACATCCTACTAAAGAATGAATGGGTCAACCAGGCAATTAAAAAAATATGTGGAAACAAATGAAAATGAAAACTCAACAATCCAAACGCTTTGGGATGCAGCAAAGGCAGTCCTAGAAGGAAAATACATTGCAACTTAGGTCTATCTCAAGAAGCAAGCAAAATCCCAAATACAAAATCTAACAGCATACCCAAAGGAACCAGAAGCAGAACAACAAAGAAAACCCAAACCCAGCAGAAGAGAAATAATAAAGATCAAAGCAAAAATAAACAATTAGAATCCAAAAAACAGAACAGATCAATGAAACTAAGAGTTGGGTTTTTAGCAGATTTTGGTGGAGCATATTGGGTTTTCCAGGTATATCATCTCATCTGCAAAAATTCAGCAAAGTCTCAGGTAACAAAATTAATGTACAGAAATCAGTTGCATTTTTATACACTAATAATGAAGCAACTGAAAGAGAAATAAAGAAACTGATCCCATTTACAATTGCACCAAGAACCATAAAATACCTAGGAATAAACCTAACCAAAGATGTAAAAGATCTGTATGCTGAAAACCAGAGAAAGCTTATGAAGGAAATTGAAGAAGATACAAAGAAATGGAAAAACATTCCATGCTCATGAATTGGAAGAATAAATATTGTCAAAATCTCAATACTACCCAAAGCAATCCACACATTCAATGCAATCCCAATCAAAATTGCACCAGCATTCTTCTCAAAGCTAAAACAAGCAATCCTAAAATTTGTATGGAACCACAAAAGTCCCTGAATAGCCAAAGTAATATTGAAGAACAAAACCAAAGCGGGAGGCATCACACTTCCAGACCTTAGCCTCTACTACAAAGCTGTAATCATCAAGACAGCATGGTATTGGCACAAAAACAGACACATAGACCAATGGAATAGAATAAAGACTCGAGAATTGGACCCACAAAAGTATGGCCAACTAATCTTTGACAAAGCATGAAAGAATATCCAATGGAAAAAAGACAGTCTCTTTAACAAATGGTGCTGGGAGAACTGGACAGCAACATACAGAAGAATGAAACTAGACCACTTTCTTACACCACTCACAAAAATAAAGTCAAAATGGATGAAGGGCCTGAATGTGAGACAGGAAACCATCAAAACCCTAGAGGAGAAAGCAGGAAAAGACCTCTCTGACCTCAGCCGCAGCAATTTCTTACTTGACACATCTCCAACGGCAAGGGAATTAAAAGCAGAAATGAATTATTGGGACCTCATCAAGATAAAAAGCTTCTGCACTGCAAAGGAAACAATCAACAAAACTAAAAGGCAACTGACAGAATGGGAAAAGATATTTGCAAATGACATATCGGATAAAGGGCTAGTATCCAAAGTCTATAAAGAACTCACCAAACTCCACACCCAAAACACAAATAATCCAGTGAGGAAATGGGCAGAAGACATGAATAGACACTTTTCCAAAGAAGACATCCAGATGGCCAACAGGCACATGAAAAGATGCTCAACATCACTAACCATCAGGGAGATACAAATCAAAGCCACACTGAGATACCACCTCACTCCCATCAGAGTGGCTAAAGTGAATGAATCAGGAAACTATAGATGCTGGTAAGGATGTGGAGAAACGGAACCCTCTTGCACTGTTGGTGGGAATGCAAACTGGTGCAGCTGCTCTGGAAAACAGTGTGGAGGTTCCTCAAAAAATTAGAAATAGAACTACCTTATGACCCAGCAATAAGGCTACTAGGATTTTACCCAAGGGAGACAGGAGTGCTGACACATAGGGGCACATGCACCCCAATGTTTATAGCAGTGCTTTCAACAATAGCTAAATTATGGAAAGAGCCTAAAAGTCCATCAACTGACGAATGGATAAAGAAGATGTGGTTTATATATATAATGGAATACTACTTGGCAATGAGAAAGAAATCTGACCATTTGTAGCAACGTGGATGAAACTGGAGAGTATTATGCTAAGTGAAATATGTCAGGCAGAGAAAGACAGATACCATATGTTTTCACTCATATTTGGATCTTAAGAAACTTAACAGAAGACCATGGGGGAAGGCAAGGGGAAAAAAAGTTACAAACAGAGAGGGAGGGAGGCAAACCAGAAAAGACTCTTAAATACTGAGGACAAACTGAGGGTGGATGGGGACAGAGGAAAATGGGTGATGGTCATTGAGGAGGGCACTTGTTGGGATGAGTACTGGGTGTTGTATGTAAGCCAATTTGACAATAAATTATATTAAAATAAAATTTGAAATTAAAAAATCAGATTGTCAATTGCTAAAAAACAAAAAACATACTGGACTGTAATTTGGGGAGAATTTCCATCTTAACACCTAATTTTTTAATTCATGAACACAGTTAAATCTCCATTAGTTAAGTTTTCTTTAATTGTATTGTTTCCCATGTATAAGTTTATATTTATTCTTATCTTTGTTTTTTTCACATCTTCATTTTATGATTTTTCTCTTTATCACTGGTTTTAACAAATTTGATTATGATGTAACGTGGTATGGTTTTTTGCATGTTTCTTATGCCTGGAGTTCCTGGAGATTCTTGGATCTGTGGATTTAGAGTTTTCACCAAATCTGGAAATTTTTTAGTTGTTATTTCTTTGAATATTTTTTTTCTGTCTCTACTTACCTACTTTGGGATCTTCCATTATATATGTATTAGGCTGACCTTGTCGTAAGTTCACTGAAGTTGTGTTCAGTTTTCTTCTTTTTTTTTATCCTGTATTTCATTTTTAAGTAGTTTTTATTGCCATGTCTTTGAGTTCTCTAATCTTTCCTTCTGAGGTGATTCATCTGCTGTTAATTCAATCTAGTATACTTTTTTATTTCAGACATTGTATTCTCAATTTTTAAAGTTTGCTCTGAGTTTTTGAAAATACCTCTCAAGTCTCTCCTTAATGTATTCATATTTTAATCTAACTTTTTGAACATATGAAATATTTACAATATGTTTTAATGTTCTTATCTACTAATTCTATTAGATAGATATCTAGAAATATCTATTTCTATTGACTGGTTTTTTCCCATGATAGTCCATATATTCATACTTCTTCAAATACCTAGTAACTTGTTATTGGACCTCACATTGTTAATATTACTCTGGTGGGTGCTAGATTTTTCCCTCATATTTCTACAAATACTCTTGAGCTTTCTTCTTGGAATAAAGTTACTTGGAAACAGTTTAATCCTGTTGAGGCTTGCTTTTATGCTTTTTAATGTAAGACCAGAACATCTTTTAATCTGGAGCAAATTTTGTCCCACCGCTAAACAGCGTTATCCTCCTGAGTGCACTGACTTCCATAAGCTGGGAAGTCTATCCACTCTGGCTGATGGGGAATACAAACTCTTCCAAGCCCTACATGAACCCCAATTACTTTTCTTTCTAGTCCTTCTAGGTAGTTCTTTCCCTAAATTTGAGCCATTTCCTCACGGACATATGTTAAGTCCTCAGATGAAACTCAGAGGGGATGCTCTTCAGATGTTCAGAGCTTTACTTCTATAAGGCTCACTCTTCTTTGGTATTGTGCCCACAAAAGCTAGCTGCTGCCTCCTTGGACTGACACAGCCATCTCCTCATAGACCTTAGAGAAAAGTCAGTCCCTAGTATGCTGTCTTGTCCAGAAGCAAACATTTCATTAATGGCATTTTGACAAAAAAATAAATAAATAAATAAATAAATAAATAAATAAATAAATAAAAGAATAAAGAAAAAAGTGAGACAAGAAATACTTTATTTGTTTATAAATTCTTTTCTTTTTTATATTTATTTTGAAAGAGTGAGAGCAAGTGAGCACAAAAAGGGGAGGGGTAGGGGGAGAGAGAGAGACTCTTAAGCAGGTTCAACGTTCAGCATGGAGCCTGCTGTGGGGCACCATCTCACAACATTGAGATCATGACCTGCGCTGAAATCAAGAGTCAGACACTTAGCCAAGTAAGCCACCCAGGTGCCCCCAACAATACCTTTGAAGGAAGAGAATGGGAAGGCAATAGAGAAAGTGGTAGAATTTTTTATGGAATTTTTAATGACACTGGAGAAAGCTTATGAGAGTGTTAATTTTTTTAAGAATAGAGAATTGTACATATAATATGGTTTTGATCATGAAAACACACACACACACACACACACACACAGAACAAAAATAAGCGAGATACTAACAACACTTGCCCTTTAGAATAGGATTTTTCTTATTCTTAGTTTTTCTGTGTTTTCGAAAGCTTTAAAAATAAGAATTAAGTTGCATTTTCATAATAAAGAAGAAAAATATAACAAACTGGGACGAGAAACTGGGTTCGCCTTAAAATAAGAAGGAAAAGAAAGAGCAAAATGCCCCAAATTTTGGGACAATTTTGTTGGCTAGAAGGAATCTATGAGTCTTCATATTAAGATTAGAAATTCTATTTATTTAACTTCCCAAAATGTCACCACTCACCACCACCACCACCACCACCAAAAATGTAGTAGTAGATCCAAGGATGCAAGATGCTTTTAATTCCAAGTAAGATGCTACACAATACTAAATAAAACTGCCTTCTCACTTACACTGACCTGGAGACTGATGACAGCCAGTGGCCACAGGCCCTCTGGCATTTGACACGAATGCCAGAAGTTTGGCTCCAGCTATCTAAATTCTTGACTTAATGCTATGATGCCACAAGTAAGTTTTCAGAGTGAATGTTGAACTTTACAGTAACATTTAAACTCCGTAGGCTTCAAAGAAAAAAGGGAACGTTATTTTAAACAGCCCAAAGAACAAACCAATCTGTAGGGGTTACTGCTCATAAAGACCTAACTCTCTTTGCTAGACTTATATGTAGCATGTCCTCCACCACGCTTCGTCTGCCATCTTGCATTGATAAAGTCAGTGTTTGTAGGATTTAAAGAAACTTTGTGTAAAGATAGTTTATCTAAAATGAATGTAAAGAAAATGAAAACAGTCTTTCCCCTCAAAAAGCAAATATTTGGCCTCTTTGTTCACTGATTCCCCACCAAATTTCAGTGTTTCTTCTTCCATATAAACCTTATATTTGCCATGGTTGACTCAGTTTTCTGCTATCCTGTTCATACATATTAAAGGACTCAATGGCATAATCGGCTTTGCTTTTCACTCAGTTGCTTAGGGCTTATAAAAATAAAACACAAATACCCACAGCTGTTCTAGGCAATCACTCAGCTCTTTGAGAAAAAAATACAGATATAGGGACAGGTGGCCTCACTCTCAGCACAATGTTCAGAATCAAGGGTACAGGGACTGCAACTGTGTTTCCAGGAGAACACTAACAAACTCCCAGGCTTTCTAGGCTAACTATAGTTACAAATGTACATCCAGGATGAAGACAGTGGTCTTTCTTGAGCCTTCTTTCTTCTGGAAGTTGGCCAACTGATATCCAAGGTCTTCCTCTGTAGGTATACCTTAGGATTTCTGATTACCCAGTGCAAGTAGTTCAGCAGTCCAGAAAAATAGAAAATCAGCAACAAACCAACTGTCGGGTGGTAAGGTTGATAAAGAATACAATGAGAGGTCTACCTGCCTTTTCTAACCTGATTGCAATCTAAGTACAATTGAACAAAGGCATAGAGACATAGCAAGAGAAGGTCACAGCTCAGATAGTTTTGAAGGAGATTAACTAAGTGGGTGATACTGTCTGATTCTACCCTTAATATACTCATAGCACCCCCCCCCCAATCAATGCTTCTGACTGCTACACAGAGGATGGGAAACCACGGAAGTCATGATTCTTGTTTTAAACACTGGCTGTCCTAGCAGCCTCCAGCTCTTTTCAGCTGTGGCTGTCCCCAGAACTTGCCTAATGGCCCCCTGAATCTCAGAACTGCTACACAACTGTTTTCAGCTTTATTTACATCTCTGATTTCAGATTCACCACAGAATTGCATTGGGAGTTTCCACCCCATCTCTCAGCCCTATTGGCCACAGCCCTGGCCCATCACCTCCTCTCAGGTGGTGAGTGAGTCAAATAGCAGCTTAAATCTCTAAACCATATTTCTACCCTAAACCACCATAAAGCCTGTTCAAACCAATTTACCTATTGATTTATGAGATATATTGACACTTCTCAATCATTTTCTATGGTTTACTCTGTCCATTCCCAATTCCCAGTGGAAGAAGAATTTGAGAATAATCAAGATGATGATACAAGAAAAAAAAATCTAACAAAGGAAAAATATTATGGTATTTATATTATCCATACATGTTGATAAATATATCAAAAATTACCAAAATATATCAAGAGTATATCAAAATATCTCACAAAATATATTTTTCCATATATGTTGATAAATATTTATTAAATGAATATAAGTAAAACACCAGAAAGCCATTACCAACTCAAATCAACACATATGATGTACTCGTAAAGATCAGTCCTCTCAAACTTTACAGACATTCCAAACATCTTTTGTGAATTATAAATTTTAGTAATCCTTAGGAGGATAGAGGATTCTGGAAAGATCGCAGAGTAGGAAGCACCAGGAATCAGTCACCTTACCTAGACAACTGCATTGACAGAATCTGTCTGATGTAACATTTTTGGAACTCTGTAGCCTACTGAAGGTTTGCAACTTTCAGGGTAAGCCTTGGGTGGTAAATTGTGGTTAATTTCAGTGAATTTTATCTCTTGGCACAGCAGCTACTCATCCCACACCCTACGGCCTCATAGCAGGTTCTAGGAGCATGCAAGCAGTGGGAACCAGGATGGGTAAAAAGGACCCTGTACACCAAACATTGGGAATCTGTTCTCTGATAACTGACTGTTGCTTCTGATCACAGAAGTGTAGACAAAAAGGTAGCAGCATAGCTGTTGTACCTCCCTCAATTGTTACAAGCCTTCTCCCTTGGGCTGAAATGATCCCTATGGCATTTAAAAGGCCAGCACCTTTCCACCCTCCCTTTTTTCTTTTGTTCTCCTTTTGGGAGCAAGACGTTGAGGACTAGGACATTAAAAAGCAACCACATATGCAGGTAGAAGTAAAAAGTCTCCACGCATGCCAGGGAAATGTACTGGTTCTGAAAAGAACCGAGAAGACTAAGTTTACATCTTAGGCCGATACTTGGTACAAAGACAGCCCGCAACAGCCAAAAGCAAAAATAGGAAAATAAAACAAAACTAGCAAACCCTGAGGAAGGAGAAGAATCCAATTTTCAGAGTTGTCATACAATTACATTCAAATGTCCAGCTTTTAACCAAAAATATCACAAGACATACAAAGAAACAGGAAAGTATGACCCATTCAAAGGGCAAAAGTAAAGTAAGAGAAACTCTCCCTAAAAGAGACCTAATGGCAGATATATTAAACAAACACTTTAAAACAACTATCTAAAACATGTTCAAAGAACTTAACGGAAGACGTAAAGAAAGTCAAGAAAATAATGTGTACGCAAAATGGAACTATCAATAAAGAGAAACTTTTTTAATTTTTTTTAATGTTTATTATTTGAGAGAGAGACAGAAACAGAGAGACAGAGAGCAAGCAGGGGAGGGGCAGAGAGAGGGGGAGACACAGAATCGGAAGCAGGATCCAGGCTCTGAACTGCCAGCAAAGAGCCTGATGTGGGGCTCGAACCCACAGACTACAAGACCATCACCTGAGCTGAAGTCGGCCACTTAACCAACTGAGCCACCCAGGCGCCCCCCACTTTTTTTTAAAATTTTTTAAATGTTTATTATTTGAGAGAGAAAGAGGAAAAAAAATAAAGAGAAAATTTTTTAAAAAGTAAAATAAAAACTCCTACAGAATGGGAGGAAGTTTCTCAAAAAGTTAAACATAGAACTACCCCAAGATCCAGAAATCACACTCCTGGGTATTTACCCCCAAAACTACAAAAACACTAATTCAAAGAGATATATGCACTCCTCTGCTTATCGCAGCATTATTTGCAATAGCCAAATTATGAAAACAGCCTAAGTGTCCATTGACAGATGAATGGATAAAGATGTAGCATACATACAATAGAATATTATTAAGCCATAAAAGAGAATGAAATCTTGCCTCTTGCAACAACATGGATGGAGCTAGAGAGTATAATACTAAGTGAAATAAATCAGTCAGAGAAAAACAAATACCATATGATTTCACTCATATGTGGAATTTCGGAAACAAATGAGCAAAGTAAAAAGAGAGAGAGAGAGACAGACCAAGAAACAGACTCTTAACTTTAGAGAACTGATGGTTACCAGAGGGGAGGTTGGTGGGGGAGATGTGTGAAATAGGTGATGGGGATTAAAGAATACACTTAACCATGATGAGCAATGGGTAATGTATAGGATGGCTGAATCCCTATAGTATATCCCTGAAACTAACATAACACTGTCTATTGACTACAGTGGGCAAGTGCGGCTCCCGCGCTTGCTGAAGCCGCTGCGTTGTGTTTCACTGAGCTGGAGCCGCCGCTGCTGTGGAGGCTCCGTGTGCAGTTGAAGTCTCTGCGCGCTCGATGCTCCAAGTGGATGCTCTGAGAACAGGACCCAGAAAGTCCTCTAGCCCACTAGCACCTTCCCGGCCAGGATTTATCTCTGCCACACTTTGAAGAATCACACCGTGCATGTGGTACAGTGAACTCAAAAGTCTGGCTAACGAAGAGAATGTCTACATGTTCCTTGTAACATGGAACAAACTGATATGGCAGGCTATCAAGTGTAGGAGGAAATCAAGTCTTTAGCAGCCTGTTGTCATTTTAGACAACGACTCAAGAATCTGTCAGAGACAATAGGGAAGGGGCGCCTGGGTGGCTCGGTGGGTTGAGCGTCCCACTTTGGCTCAGATCGTGATACCGCAGTTTCTGAGTTCGAGCCCGGCGTGGGGCTCTGTGCTGATAGCTCAGAGCCTGGAGCCTGCTTTAGATTCTGTGTCTCCCTCTCTCTACCCCTCCTCCGCTTGTGCTCTGTCTCTCTCTGTCTCCCAAAGATTAATGAATATAAAAAAAAAATTTTTTAAAGACAATAGGGAAGCAATAAGCAAGCGTAGGCTCAAATTCTCCCAGAATATGTTTTTAACTTTAAAATGTAAAAGGAGGTGAGGGGTCGCCTGGGTGGCTCAATCGGATGAATATCGAACTTTGGCCCAGGTCATGATTTCACAGTTCCTGGGTTCGAGCCCCGCATCAGTCTCTGTGCTGACAGCTCAGAGCATGGAGCCTGCTTTGGATTCTGTGTCTCCCTGTCTCTCTGCCCCTCCCCCACTTGTGCTCTGTCTCTCTCTGCCTCTCAAAAATAAAGAAACGTAATAAAAAAAAATTGGGGAGCACCTGGGTGGCTCAGTTGGTTAAACGTCTGACTTTTTGCCTCAGGTCATGACCTCACAGCTTGTGAGTTCAAGCCCCGCATCGGGCTCTGTACTGACAGCTCAGAGCCTGGAGTCTGCTTTGGATTCTGTGTCTCCCTCTCTCTCTGTCCCTTCCCTGCTCACACTCCATCTCCCTCTCTCTCAAAAATAAATAAACATTAAAAAAAATTTTTTTAATGTAAAAGGAGGTGAAATTGAAAAATAATTAGGAATCACGTGGAGAAAAAAGACCACCAAAATAATTATATATTCTTTTAAAAATATAAATAAATATTGTTTTGGCTCCTGCTCTGCTCGGAGAGGGAAACAGTCTGCCTCCTCGGGATCCTGCCCATCCCCTAGGAAGGACCCGACAGGAAGGAAAGAGAAGGCAATGGCTGCTGGGCCTCTGCCATTGCGAACTCAGGGTTACTCCAAGGAACAAATCAAAGCACACCTGGTGGAAGGTCAAAAATATCGCTATGAGTGGGGTAATAAGATAACCAAAGTCACAACAACAGAGAGCAAGTAACACTCTCCAAAGAACAGCTTCTGAAGGGCCAGGCCCTGGACAGTGTATGACCCGCCTTTAATATAGCAGTGCTCGCAGGTGCAGAGCACATAATAAGCTTTTAAAATGCATAAGGGATGGAAAACTATACAAAATGATGAAATGGAAGAATTCCCTCAAAAGAAATTCCAGGAGGTAGTGACAGCTAACAAATTGATCAAAACTCAGTTAAGCAATATAACAGAACAAGAATTTAGAATAATAGTCATAAAATTAATCGCTGGGCTTGAAAAAAGCATAGAGGACAGCAGAGAATCTATTGTTACCGAGATCAAGGGACTAAACAATAGTCATGATAAATTAAAATATGCTATAAATGAGGTGCAAAATAAAATGGACGTGGCCACAGCGCGGACTGAAGATGCAGAGGGGAGAATAGGTGAATTAGAAGATAAAATTATGGAAAAAGAGGAAGCTGAGAAAAAGAGAGATAAAAAAAATCCAGGAGTACGAGGGGAGAATTAGAGAACTAAGTGATTCAGTCAAACAGAACAATATCCGTATCATAGGAATTCCAGAAGAAGAGAGAGAGAAAGGAGCTGAAGGTATACTTCAACAAATCATAGCTGAGAACTTCCCTGATCTGGGGAAGGAAACAGGCATTGAAATCCAAGAGGCACAGAGAACTCCCTTCAGACTTAACTTGAATCGATCTTCTGCACGACATATCATAGTGAAACTGGCAAAATACAAGGATAAAGAGAGAATTCTGAAAGCAGCTAGGGATAAATGGGCCTTAACATACAAAGTAGCAGATCTATCTACTAAAACTTGGCAGGCCAGAAAAGAGTGGCAGGAAATCTTCAATGAGATGAACAGAAAAAATATGCAGCCGAGAATCCTTTATCCAGCAAGTCTGTCATTCAGAATAGAAAGAGAGATAAAGGTTTTCCCAAACAAACAAAAACTGAAGGAATTCATCACCACTAAACCAGCCCTACAAGAGATCCTAAGGGGGACTCTGTGAGTGAAATGTTGCAAGGATCACAAAGGACCAGAGACATCACTACAAACATGAAACCTACAGATAACACAGTGACTCTAAATCCATATCTTTCAATAATAACACTGAATGTAAATGGACTAAATGCTCCAATCAAAAGACATGGGATATCAGGATGCATAAAAAAACAAGACCCATCTATTTTCTGTCTACAAGAGACCCATTTTAGACCTGAGGACACCTCCAGATTGAAAGTGAGGGGATGGAGAACCATCTATCATGCTACTGGAAGTCAAAAGAAAGCTGGAGTAGCCATAGTTATATAAGACAAACTACATTTTAAACTAAAGACTGTAACGAGATGAAGAAGGGCATTATATAATAACTATGGGGTCTATCCACCAAGAAGAGCTAACAATTATAAATGTCTATGCACCAAATTCCAAAGCACCCAAATATATAAAACAATTAATCACAAACACAATCAACCTTATTGATTAGAGTGTGGTAATTGCAGGGGACTTTAATACTCCACTTACAACAATGGATAGATCATCTAGACAGAGGATCAATAAAGAAATGAGGGCCCTGAATGACACATTGGATCAGATGGACTTGACAGATATATTTAGAACTCTACATCCCAAAGCAATGGAATATGCTTTCTTCTCGAGTACACATGGAACATTCTCCAAGCGAGATAACATACTGGGTCACAAAACATCCCTCAATAAATATAAAAGAATTGAGATCATACCATGCACACTTTCAGACCACAATGCTATGAAACTTGAAATCAACCACAGGAAAAAGTCTGGAAAACCTCCAAAAGCATGGAGGTTAAAGAACATCCTACTAAAGAATGAATGGGTCAACCAGGCAATTAGAGAAGATTTAAAAATATGTGGAAACAAATGAAAATGAAAATCCAAGAATCCAAATGCTTTGGAATGCAGTGAAGGCAGTCCTGAGAGGAAAATACATTGCAATCCAGGCCTATCTCAAGAAACAAGAAAAATCCCAAATGCAAAATCTGACAACACACCTAAAGGAGCTAGAAGCAGAACAGCAAAGACACCCCAAAACCAGCAGAAAAGAAATAATAAACATCAGAGCAGAAATAAACAATACAGAATCTAAAAAAACAGTAGAGCAAATCAATGAAAACAAGAGTTGGTATTTGAAAAAATAAACAAAATTGATAAACCTCTAGCCAAGCTTCTCAAAAAAAAAAAAAAGAGAGAGAGAGAGAGGGGGGACCCACATAGATAAAATCAAGAATGAAAATGGAATTATTACAACCAATGCCTCAGAAATACAAGCAATTATCAGGGAATACTATGAAAAACTATATGCCAACAAACTGGACAACCTGGAAGAAATGGACAAATTCCTAAACACCCACACACTTCTAAAACTCAAATGGGAAGAAATAGAAAATTTTAACAGACCCATAACCAGCAAAGAATTTGAATCAGTTATCAAAAATCTCCCCAACAAATAAGAGTCCAGGACCAGATGGCTTCCCAGGGGAACTCTACCAGACATTCAAAGCAGAGATAATACCTATCCTTCTCAAGCTCTTCCAAAAAAATAGAAAGGGAAGGAAAACTTCCAGACTCATTCTATGAAGCCAGCATTACTTTGATTCCCAAACCAGACAGAGACCCAGAAAAAAAAGAGAACTACAGGCCAATATCCCTGATGAATATGGATGCAAAAATTCTCAACAAGATACTAGCAAATCGAATTCAACAGCATATAAAAAGAATTATTCACCATGATCAAATGGTATTCATTCCTGGGCTGCAGGGCTAGTTCAATATTCGCAAATCAATCAATGTGATACATCACATTAATAAAAGAAAAGATAAAAACTGTATGATCCTGTCAATCGATGCAGAAAAAGCAATTGACAAAATACAACATCCTTTCTTAATAAAAACCCACGAGAAAGTCAGGATAGAAGGAACATACCTAAACATCATAAAAGCCGTTTATGAAAATCCCACAGCTAACATCATCCTCAATGGGGAAAAACTGAGAGCTTTCCCCTTGAGATGAGGAACATGACAGGGATGTCCACTCTCACCTTTGTTGTTTGTTCCAACATAGTGTTGGAAGTTCTAGCATCAGCAATCGGACAACAAAATGAAATCAAAGGCATAAAATTGGCAAAGATGAAGTCAAGCTTTCACTTTTTGCAGATGACATGATACTCTACATAGAAAACCCGACAGACTCCACCAAAAGTCTCCTAGAACTGATACGTGAATTCAGCAAAGTTGCAGGAAACAAAATTAATGTACAGAAATCAGTTGCATTTTTACACCAATAATGAAGCAACAGAAAGACAAATAAAGAAACCGATCCCATTCACAACTGCACCAAAAATCATAAAATACCTAGGAATAAACCAACCAATGATGTAAAAGATCTGTATGCTGAAAACTATAGAAAGTTTATGAAGGAAATTGAAGAAGATACAAAGAAATGGAAAAACATTCCATGCTCATGGATTGGAAGAATAAATATTGTTAAAATGTCAATACTACCCAAAGCAATCTACACATTCAATGCAATCCCAATCAAAATTGCACCAGCATTCTTCTCAAAGCTAGAACAAGCAATCCTAAAATTTGTATGGAGCCACAAAAGACCCCGAATAGCCAAAGTAATATTGAAGCAGAAGACCAAAGCGGGAGGCATCACAATCCCAGACTTTAGTCTCTACTACAAAGCTGTAATCATCAATACAGCATGGTATTGGCACAAATACAGACACATAGACCAATGGAATGGAATAGAGACTCCAGAATTGGACCCACAAAAGTATAGCCAACTAATCTTTGACAAAGCACGAAAAAATATCCAATGGAAAAAAGACAGTCTCTTTAACAAATGGTGCTGAGAGAACTGGACAGCAACATGCAGAAGAATGAAACTAGACCACTTTCTTACACCATTCACAAAAATAAACTCAAAATGGATGAAGGGCCTGAATGTGAGACAGGAAACCATCAAAACCCTAGAGGAGAAAGCAGGAAAAAACCTCTCTGACCTCAACCACAGCAATTTCTTACTTGACACATCTCCAAAGGCAAGGGAATTAAAAGCAAAAATGAACTATTGGGACCTCAAGATAAAAAGCTTCTGGGGGCGCCTGGGTGGCGCAGTCGGTTAAGCGTCCGACTTCAGCCAGGTCATGATCTCGCGGTCCGTGAGTTCGAGCCCCGCGTCGGGCTCTGGGCTGATGGCTCAGAGCCTGGAGCCTGTTTCCGATTCTGTGTCTCCCTCTCTCTCTGACCCTCCCCCGTTCATGCTCTGTCTCTCTCTGTCCCAAAAATAAATAAACGTTGAAAAAAAATTAAAAAAAAAAAAAGCTTCTGCACTGCAAAGGAAACAATCAACAAAACTAAAAGGCAACCGACGGAATGAGAAAAGATATTTGCAAATGACATATCAGATAAAGGGCTAGTATCCAAAGTCTATAAAGAACTCACCAAACTCCACACCCAAAACACAAATAATCCAGTGAGGAAATGGGCAGAAGACATGAATAGACACTTTTCCAAAGAAGACATCCAAATGGCCAACAGGCATGTGAAAAGATGCTCAATGTCACTCCTCATCAGGGAAATACAAATCAAAACCACACTGAGATACCACCTCACGCAGGTCAGAGTGGCTAAAATGAACAAATCAGGAAACTATAGATGCTGGAGAGGATGTGGAGAAACAGGAACCCTCTTGGATTGTTGGTGGAATGCAACAGTGTGGAGGTTCCTCAAAAAATTAAAAATAGATCTACCCTATGACCCAGCAATAGCACTGCTAGGAATTTGACCAAGGGATACAGAAGTGCTGATGTATAGGGGCACTTGTACCCCCAGTGTTTATAGCAGCACTTTGAACAACAGCCAAATTATGGAAAGAGCCTAAATGTCCAACAACTGACAAACGGATAAAGAAGATGTGGTTTATATACACAATGGAATACTATTTGGCAATGAGAAAGAATGAAACCTGGCCATTTGTAGCAACATGGATGGAACTGGAGAGTATTATGCCACGTGAAATAAGTCAGGCGGAGAAAGACAGATACCATAGGTTTTCACTCATATGTGGATCCTGAGAAACTTAACAGAAGACCAGGGAGGAGGGAAAGGGGTGAGGGGAAAGTTACAGAGAGGGAAGGAAGCAAACCATAAGAGACTCTTAAATACTGAGAACAAACTGAGGGTTGATGGGGGGGTGGGGAAGAGGGGAAAGTGGGTGATGGGCATTGAGGAGGGCACCTGTTGGGATGAGCACTGGGTGTTGTATGGAAACCAATTTGACAATAAATTATATATACACATATACATATATATATGTGTGTGTGTGTGTATATATATACATACATGTATGTGTGTGTGTGTATATATATATACATACATGTATGTATATATATACACACACACACACATATATATGTATATACACATATATATGTATATACACATATATATAGCTTTTTTTATTTATTTATTTATAGTTTTATTCAAGGGGAAAAAACAACTATAGTGGAATTATTTTTTTAATATTTAGAGATAAACAAAAATGAAAATACAACATACCAAAACATATAGGACTCAGTGAAAGCCGTACTAAGAGGAAAATGTATAACTATAATACTCACATTAACCAAGATCTCAAGTCAACAACCTACCTTTACACCTCATGGAACTAGAAAATGAAAAGCAAACTAATCCCAAAGCTAGAATAAGGAAGAAAATAATAAAGATTAAATAAAACATAAATAAATGAAATACAGAATAGAAACATAACAGTGCAAATCAGTCAAATCAATGATGGTTCTTCAAAAAGATGGACATAATTGACAAAATTTCAGTTAGAGTAAGAGAGAAAAAAAGACCCAAATCACTGAAGTCACAAATGAAAATGAAGACAATACTACCAATTCTACAGAAATAAATAGGATTTTAAGAGACTATTCTGAACAATAGCAAGCCAACAAATTGGATAACTTAAATGAAATGGACAAATCCTTAGAAACACAAAACCTACCAAGACTAAATCATGAAGAAATAGAAAATCTGGATAGACCTATATCTAGTAAAGAGATTGAATCAGTAATTTGTTCTGACAAAGAAAAGCCCTGGACCTGAAAAGTCCAAGACTAGATTTCACTGACAAATTCTACCAAACATTTAAAGAACTAATACCAATTCTTCTCAAACTGTTACAAAAAAACCTGAAGATGGAAAGCACTTTCTAATTCATTCTAAGAAGCCACCATTACCCTGGTATCAAAAGCCAGACAAAGACACTATAAGAAAAGAAAACTACAAATAAATATCCCTTATGAACACTGATGCAAAAAATCTTCAACAAAATACTAGCAAACTGAATTCAGCCATATATTAAAAGGATTATGCACCATGGCCAAGTGAAATTTATTCTTTCAATGCAAGGATGGTTCAATATATAAAACTTGACCAATGTAACACATCATACGAACAGAATGAAAGATAAAAACCACATGATCATCTCAAATAATGCAGAAAAAGCATTTGACAATATACAACACACTTTCGTGATAAAATCTAAACAAATAGTAACAGATGACAACTACCTCAATATAATGAAAGTCATATAAAAAACCCACAGCAAACATCATAGTCAGTAGTGAAATACCAAAAGCTTTTGCTTTAAGATCAGAAACAAGGCAAGGATGCCTACTTTCAGAACTTCTATTCAACCACTTCTATAGTATTGAAAACTCTGGCCAGGGCAATTAGGCAAGAAAAAGAAAAGGCATCCAAATACAAAAGGAAGAAGTAAAATTATCTCTGTTCACAGATGACAGCAATCTTTTTTTTTAATCTTTTATTTTATTTTTGAGAGAGACAGAGCACGAGCAGGGGAGGGGCAGAGAGAGAGACACACACACAGAATGTGAAGAGGCTCCAGGCTCCAAGCTGTCAGCACAGAGTGCAAGTGGGGCTTGAACCCACAAACCATGAGAACATAACCCGAGCTGAAGTTGGACGCTTAACCGACTGAGCCACCCAGGCACCCTGACAACGATCCTTAATACCAGTGCCATCCAAGCCATATTGGAGCCTATGGCAAAAGGAAAACTCAGTAATACTGATTCTCTTTTTCTTTAAAATTTTGATATTTTGTCCATCCTTCATTTTTTTTTCAACGTTTATTTATTTTTTTGGGACAGAGAGAGACAGAGCATGAACGGGGGAGGGGCAGAGAGAGAGGGAGACACAGAATCGGAAACAGGCTCCAGGCTCTGAGCCATCAGCCCAGAGCCTGACGCAGGGCTCGAACTCACGGACCGCGAGATCGTGACCTGGCTGAGGTCGGACGCTTAACCGACTGCGCCACCCAGGCGCCCCATCCATCCTTCATTTTTTACACTGATTTTGATTTCATATGTGTGACTAGTGAGTTTTTTGCTCATCCCTTAAATTATGTACCTGAAGTGAGTGCCTCACTTATTTCACCCTAGTCTGGGCCTTGGTTAATACTCAGCAAGTTCTAATAAGTAATCTTAATGCCTGAAAATTATGTCACTTGCCTATAAGAATAGAAGGAAAATCTTACATCTGTGAGTCATTTTCCAACCCATCTTGAGGCTCTTCAACGTGGAGGGCCTTTGCACTTGCTGTTCTTTATGCCTTGATTTACTGTATCCATCTTCACATGGTTGGCTACCTCTCACCTTTCTCAGGTGAAGTGCCTTATCAGAGAAACCTTCACCAAACCACTCCTGATACAATAGGTATTCAAATAAGTCTCTATTATTTTGGACCACAAAATCCTTTTCGTTTCTTTCATAACACTTAAAAGGTCACAGTTATTTACTTGTTTGGTGAGTTCTTCACTGTGCGTAACCCCCATCGCTATAAGCTCCATGAGAACAGGGACCCTACTCTTCACCATTGCTCACCATTACATTACCAGCACCTAGCTAGCCTAAAACATAATAGGTACTCAGTATATAATGACTGAATGGGTTAAAAGGCTAAGGAGGACTTAGAAACACTCAGATAAGTTGGAGAACTTCATGGGCAAAAAACTTTTGTTCTGCTTCATGTTGAACACCTGGAACACAATCACCTTATCTATCAACGACACAAATTCCTCAAAGCGAATCAAATGGTGAGCGTGGTTTGGGAGAAGTGGCGTAACGGGATTCAATTACAGTTGGAAGCCTGGTGAGGGGGTTTCAAGAAAAAGAGTTAGGCAGAAGATGAATGTACCGTGTACAGAGTTACTGGGCCAGAATGTATATACGTACAGAATGTACGGTGTACAGAGTTATTGAGCCAGATCCAAATGGGAGTCATAACCAGGCCTCAGGGGCTTCCCAGAGCATGTGCTAGGGCTGGGGCACAACCCATGCGGCCAGAGAAACCAGTGGGCCCTGACCAAACTGGGAAGGCCAGAACACAAATTAAACTAGGAAACGGTTTCAGCCTTGAATGCTTTCAGGACTGGCTGTAACCAGGTAGAAGATTATCATCACTGAGGAAGCAGAGACACAGCTGTGTGAACACAAGGACTACCTCCACTCAATACCATGGGATTATATAAGCAAATACATCAGGACACCACCTTGGAGTAAGGCAAGCAGGGAGAGGAAGGCTAAAAACTAAAAGACGAAAGATTAAGAAGACTATTTCAATCATTGACTTGGGCTAAATTTGTTTGTCCTTCCCTCTCCTAACTTTGCAGGAATTTGTAAAGGAGAGAGATCATTTCGGTTTTGGAGAGGTATGGAATCTACACTTTCTTACCACATCCAAGTGATAGGGTAAGAACCTAGAAAGACTTCCCAGCAAATGAACAAAAGAACTATGATGGGTTATGGTTTGCAAACCGGGGTCTATGTGGCTCATGTGAATATTACTTATGACTGCCTTTTGTCTGGTCCTAGAATCATTTACTTACCAGAGCTGGGAAATACTTCAGTGCTCATGTGTTTCGACCTTCCTCATTTTACGAGTAAGGAAGCAGATGTTATTTGCTCATCTCAGTTTGGTCTCCTTCAGAACCATCCCCACCTCAGTAAGTCATGCCAGAATACACGTGAATACATGTGAATACATGCCAGAATGCTAGGTTCCATGGGTCTCCCACGTCCTTGGCCCAGGCTCTCAGTCTTTCTTAATGCTTCACCCAGATGCTCCATCTGATGCAAAACTTAGCACAGTATCTCCCCCTTCAGTGCTTCTGGCCACAGAGCCAGCTCCATTTCTAAGCACTTGTTCTTGCCTTGGCTCTGTGGTAAAACGATCTTATGAGCAGCTTTTTAGATAATCTCCTTCCTGGTTTGACCTAGCCCTGAAAACCTCACACTGGTATACTGACCATTAGGCAACAGTCTCACATCTGTTATGACCTTGGCAATGAGAATAACTACCTTTTTCATTTTTCTACATCTTGATCTCTTCAGTGAGGTTGTAAGTTCCTTGAAACAAGGATTATTCATCTTTACGTTCTTCCCCACATTACCTAATACAGTTCCTGGCAAAAATACTGGCTAATTGATTTAAAACCATTCTTCAATCACCAATACAACCCCCACACCATATTCTGAGTGAGCAGAGTAGGCAGCTGTTGGCTTGATATAAATTTAGAGTTTAGGAAAGCTCGCCCAGCCCAAGGACCGTTTCTCTCTGCCAGGATACCTAAAATAACCACATTACTCACTCCTTTGAGTCAAGGCCTTGAAAATTCTTGTTAAAATGCAAATGTCATCTGAGAGGGATAACATGAAGTTATCAATGCCTATTAATAACACAGAATGCTATTAGCTTAGCATGGAATAAGATAGATCCAGAATATGGAAAGGCAGACTTAAGTCAGCCCCAATGAGTTAGGACCTGGTGAAATCGGGAACATCTTAACAATTGGTGCGTGCATATTGAAAGGAACAAGGATCTCAGAAAACTCAAATGAGATGGTACCTGACATAATGCAAAAAAAAAATTAATAATAATAATAATAATAATAATGGCTAATATTTTTAAGTACACACTCTGTGCCAAATAGTATTCTAGGTGCTTTACATATATTAGCTCACTTTTCATTTCTTCATCTATAAGAGAGATGTAATCATTATTCCAAACTGTTAGTGATTTATTCAACGGTACAAAGCTAGTGAGGGGTAGAGTTGGAATTTGGAACAAGTTATGTGGCTCTCGGGTCTCTGTTGAACCTTCCTGCCACAGCATCACTGTGTTCCCTTGTTGTTTTCACTAATATGGTCATGATTTTAACCAGAGAAAGGGGGTGATGCATTCTTCTTGATCCTCCTCACCTACATTCTACAAATCTTTCGATATGTCTATTCATTCCTATTTCTCCTACAACCCAGCCCAAGTTCTCTTTATTTCTTCTCCATAAAGTACTCTGTCTGCCAGGCACTGGCACAGGGTCTCATCTCATGTAAACCTCAGATAAAATACTAACAATTTCTCCATGAAGAAACAAAGGCACAGGAAGTGTCATTACCTGCCCTCCCACCCCTGGCCAAAGTCATTCTATAAATATTAGTCTTGGGATTGAACTCACAAAGGCTGGCTCCAGAGCCCTCACTCATATTTCCCATGTGATCTCGCTATCCTAAGAATTTCTTAATCTGCCCCCATTTTGCTGATCTTTCCCAAACCACAGCCCCCACACCACAAACCCTAAGTCTCATCTTCCCACCCTAGCTCTGAACCTGGCATTCAAGAAGGTGGATGCTGAGGTTACCACCTTCTTCGTGCTGCTCCAGGCATAAGTCTCTACAGAAACACTACTGATTTGACTAAATTAAAAAAAAAGAAGAAGAAGTTAAGGGGCACCTGGGTGACTCAGCCAGACAGCATCAGATTCTTGATTTCGACTCAGGTCATGATCTTGTGGTTCAGGAGTTGGAGCCCTGCATCAGGCTCCACGCTGACAGTGCAGAGCCTGCTTGGGATTCTCTCTCTTCTCTCTCTCTCTGCCCTCCCCCACTCACACACACACACACACACTCTCTCTCTCTCTCTCTCTCTTTCTCTCTCTCTCAAAAGAAATAAATAAATGTAAAAAAATAATAAACATTTCTGCATGGTCACAAACAATTCAACAAACAAAAGGCAACCTGGGAAAATATTCACAGCATATGTGATGAAGGGCTAATTTCCTTCATTTACCCAGAGCTTTAAGAGATACATACCCAAAAGGGAGGAAAAAATGACATAGGGTATAAACACACAATTCAGTGGCTTAATTTCAATTTCAAATGTTTGAACTTGAATTTAATTATTTTTTTAAATGGTATTTTTATATACCATATTATTTCTCACCTATTTTATTGGACAAAATTGTAAAGATTGATACCAAGTTTTATAGAAAGTGGGAAGGAGGACCTTTACAGACTATCATTTGGAATGTGAATTAGTGTAGCTTTTTCATAGGGCAATTTGAGAACATCTACCAAAATGTAAAATGCATATGGCATTTGATTCGACATTACTACTATAAAAAAATTCACTTTACAGACATCGTCAATTAACAAGTATTTCTGTCCAAGAATGTTCATTGCAGCATTTTTTGATTAAAAAAAAAAAGCCCAATTGCTGGTAAGTAGATCATAGAAAATAAATTATGATATCACGGATACATTTCTAAAGATAACTATCCTAAGATGCAATGGTCTCCAAACTGAGTGATATGTACTAAGGTACATAAAACAATCTAGTGCAAGATGGAAGAAAATATTAGAACTTGAATAGTGAATATATTCAGTGTTGAATATATATATCTATGCATTTTATCTTTCTTCAATCTATTTTCATGTATATTTTTAAATGTACATAATTCATGAATGTAGTGGTTGAAGGGGTTCAGAGTATACCCCCCCCAAAATATGCCACTCTGGCACGAGGATTATTACGAGCTGAAAGCAACTGAGAGGAAACAGGCACAAAGAAAATTCTCTGGGGCACCTCACTGGCTCAGTAGAAGGAGCATGTGACTCTTGATCTTAGGGTTGTAAGTTCAAGCCCCACACTGGGTATGGAGAGTACTTAAAAAAAATTTTTTTTAATGTTAAAAAAAAACTTCTCTGTCCTCCCCCTGTCTCCATTCTTAATCATTGGAGACCACTCTATACTCTTCCCTCAGAGATGGTAATACCTGCATACCTTGCTGAAACCTTAGTGAAAGAACCCTTATCTTCTATTAGTTTTCTCCATATATCTGCCTTCCCACAATTTGCCACTCTCTAGAAGCTTTCAAAGTACTTTTTTTTTTGACACTTTTCCACAAATTTATGTTCTTTATATATTTTTTTAATGTTTTTAATTTATTTTTGAAGGAGAGAAAGAGACAGAGCATGAGCAGGGGAGGAGCAGAGAGAGAGGGAGACACAGAATTTGGAGCAGGCTCCAGGTTCTAAGCAGAGCCCGATGAGGGGCTCGAACTCACAAACTGTGAGATCATGACCTGAGCCGAAGTTGGACACTTAACCAACTGAGCCACCCAGGCGCCTCTATGTTCTTTATATTAAGATGTTACATAAGTCCTGCTAGGGCCTTGATCCTGGACTTCCCAGCCTGCAGAACTCTGAGAGGTAAATGTTGCTGTTTCAGCCACCTAGTCGTGGGGAATTTTGTTATAGCAGCCATGCAAAGGCCCTTAACAGTGGGACTTTTTATTACATTACTTCTCCGCACTCCTTCCCCACTCCTTTCCCTCCTCTCCAACCCAATGCACCTTACAGTCCAGCCAACCGATTTACTCTCAGATTCTCACTTACATGTGTTGAGAGCTACTCCTCCATGGGTCTCTGGTGCTCCTAAATATCTTGCTGGATGTACCAAACAGGCAAGGCCCTAAGTGATCTTTACCAGGACCATTTCTGAGTTGTGTCTGCAGCAAGCAAGCTTTGGAGATGAGGCAATGTCTCCCTCTTGGACAAAGAGCAAGCTTGCTTACCACTTGCTACAAAAGAACAGGTTCCCCAGCTCAGGTTCATGTCCTACTGCGTGTAAACACCTATGTGGGCCCTCTGTGTCATTGTCACAGGGCCTCGGAAACAAGCGAACTGACACAAACATGCTGTTTTGTGCTTATGATGCTTATGCTCCTTGCCAGGCTGTGAGTAATAAAGTCTTTTGTATCTTATCCAAGAATCTTGTGTCTTCTGCCAACACCCATGAATCCATAATAGACTGAGTTATTAGCATGTAAATAGAATAAAATCAAATTTCAGATCTGACAATAGAGTGTCTTCACTTCTATTACATTGCCCACACATTCTCTTTGTTTGAAACATTCTCTCCTCCTGTCTTTGCTTTTTTGTTGTTGTTGTTGTTTTCCTTTCTCTTATAGTTATCACAGTTTTTTATTTTTTTTTCCTGCAGACTTCAAAATTATACTTTATAGTTTTATTATCTTGTTGTTTACCTTTAGGTCATTCTTCTGTGCCTCCAACAAAAATTTAACCAGCATCTCCTTTCTTCTCTCCAACTCCACAAAGATTTCAGAATGGTTTAACACCTTTTTTTTCCCCCATTTTATGGTAGTCTCTTATTTTAATTTAATTTTCCTTCATTTTAACCACCCCCTTTTTATTTTGTTTTGTTTGCTATAGGCAATTATTCGGATTTACCATATGCTTGCCAACTGTTTTGCTCACCATTGCTTCTTACACCCCAATCCTTTCTCCTAGGTTAAATTCCTGTCTTACAGTAAAGTATAGCCGTCAGTAGTTCTTCGAGAGTGGCTTTTGAGTGGTGAATTCTTTCAGCCACTTTAGCTGAAATATGCTTACTTCACCCTCACTCTTTGGAGACTGCAAGAGCAAATATCTTTTACCACTGGCATATGTAAGAGTAACGTGGAGGACATTGACAACTGCAGCTTCTTGGGTTCCTTAGAGATTCTATTTTAGTAGTTTTGAAAGGGGCGGGACAGAAATATACCTTTTCAATTAGCACTTAAAAGCAATTCTGATGTAAATATGTCAAAGCCAGACTTTAGAAGAAATAGGGCTATAAACAGATGGATGCCATGGAAAAGAGTTTTAGTCTAGAGTAAACTATAAACTAAACTAAATTAAAATCTTTCTTATAAAAGTAAAATAAACTAAATTACTTACTTATAAAAGTACACATGAAAGGAATTTTAGAAAAATGGAGAAATGAGGAGGCAAAGGTCACTTCTATCTAAATACCATTACTGTCAATATTATTAAATATAGTTGATCTTCATCATTGGCAGACACCATGTTTGCATATTCACCTGCTCGCTGAAATTTATTTGTAACTCCAAAATCAATACTTGTGGAAATGCACCCAGCAATGGAAAATCTGAGTGGCCACGGGACCTGCACTTGTTTCCAACTGAGGTGGAACAAAGCCACGCTCTGCTGGTTTGAGCTCTCACGCAGAGATGACCAGAGGACGGAGTCGGTAGGGGGCAGTATGGTGTAGTGCAAGAAGCTTCAGCTCTGTGGTCAGTTGGACCAGGTTTGAACCTCATCTCTGGCACCTGTTACTGGAATGGTCTCAGGCAAGTCACAACACCTCTGAACTCTGTTTTTTCTCCTCTGCAGAATAAAATAGAATCTACCAGGATCACTTGTTTTTAGGATTTAAGATGATAATCGATGTGAGGTATGTATCTCTACGTACAGGAGCAACAACAAATCACTATTTTCTAATTTGGTGTTCCCAGACCTATTGGACATAATTACCATTGTGACCGTTGATTGCATTTCTTTGCACACTTCTAAAAACTTTTCTGAAGTTTTTTGCAGGGTTACTCTGAGATTTATATGCTGTATTTATTACAAGGTCTGTCTCTCCCGTTCCGGATCCCTTTCTCTAAGGTAGTGGTTTCAACCTGGCTGCACATCAGAATCACCTAGAGAGTTTTACAAAATTCTGATGCCCAGACCCCATCCCCAGAGATTCAGATTCAATTATTATGAAGTGGGACCCAGGAAGCAGTAACTTTGAAAAGCTTCCAGGTGGTTCTAGTGGACAGAGGTGGAACCTCTGTCTACATATTTGGAGAAGTAGCCAAAGGTCTCAGTGCACTTTGGAGGCACCGATTCGATAGCGCCCCCTCCCTGTGGAGTGCTGCTTCGCCATTCTCAGCTCTGCTCTGGCTATGGCCCATTCCTCTGCCTGCCAGTGCCTGGAACTCACACCTAGTGTCTTTCCCACAACAGTGATGCTATTTGAGCCACTGACCTCCTTAGAAGGATGAGATAGAAAGGGTCCCAGAGCGTCTTTACTGACCTGCCCCTTAATCACCCCTCAACAGTACCACAGAGGGTCGGAAGAGAACACCAGGCTTTCAGGAAGACTAGAGGCAATGGAAGGGAACTGCAGAGCAGAAGAAAAAAATGCAAACCCAGTGCCAGATATGACGGCTCCAATAGTCCAAGGACAGAGAGCCATCACCACCAAATGAATCTGTGTGCAGACCCAAAACCCTGCCTTCCACCTCCTTCCTGACGTAGGCAGTCCCAGAAGGCACACCCCTCAGGGGAACACTTCCCAAAGCCTGAGTTTCTCAGGCTAGAATAATATTCTATAAAAGATAGAAAGGATTCCTTCCACCATTGTGAGATCAAGATATGTCTTCTTCCTGCCTGATAGGTTCAGCAGGTAACCGATATGTTAAGTGCAAACACACGGAGACACACGCAGACACAAAGAAAAATTCTCAGATAGAGTATAGCCTCAGTTCACGCCAAGGATTTAGAGAAACGTTTTCCTAGGTGTGTGTTAACATGGTTTCCATCTATACTGAAGATGATATTTTACCTTATTATGCAAAACAGTATCAACCTTCTCACCCCAATTTCTTATATTCCTGCTTACAATCCCTTCCCAGAGGACTGCTGGTGCTTAACTGGAATGTTTCTGCATATTTTTCAAACATCACAGCCACTTGCCTCTGATGGCCACATTCTGGCTCCACAAAGACAGAGCAAAGCACTGAAATTGCTTCTTTCTTTTCTAGTATATCAAATCATTTTCTGAGGGCATTTCCAAGACTAGCTTTTGTCAGTGGTCAAAGGCAACATGAGATTTATTATCTTCCCAGGGAGATGACTTCCTAACCTCAGCTCAGGGTGGGATAGTGGAGATGAGAAGAGGAAAGGAGAGGTTTCAACATTTTTTCTGCATTTGACGTTTCTGGATTTTAATATGTTTACAAAACATTATTCCGTGCACTATAAAATAGTGCAATTAAGTGTTTTTAGTTGCTAAAAAATATTTCATTGACTGGGTAGCCCATGGGCTATTTAACTCCTTCCCTATGTGTACATACATTAAGTTTGTTTCCAATTTTTTACTACCTTAAATAATGCTGCATTAAACACCTCTGCTTATAAAGCATCTTGCTTGGGACTACTCGCTGAGGAGAGATGCTAAGAAATAGAACCGTTGAGTCAAAAGACAGATGTAGTTTTAAAATTCTTAATATTGGTAAACACTGTTCCCAAGGGCATGTACCAATCTACACCTTTGCCAGGAATGTATGAGACTGGATGTGGATGTTTTTTCAACGAGGAAACGACACGGTCAGATCTCCATTTTATAAAGGTAAGTCTGGCTCATGTCTAGGCCTAGTTAGGTGGGCTTATAGCAACCCAGCTTTAAATGATTAGAGCCTGGTAAAAACCAGAGGGAAGGCTTCATTAAGGAGACTCAGCCACGAGACAACCAGGAAAGAAACAAAGCCCCTCTTGGCCTTAAAAACACTGGGAGTAAATCAAAGTTGAAGGGAACTTAGAGGGGTGTCTCCCTCTATACCACAATCGAGGCATTGGTTGGAAATAACTGCAGCATCTGAGGCCCCCTGAGGATATTTTCTGTCCACGTAAAGTTACATTAGGCAGAAATGTCATGTACCTGGATATCAGAGTAGCCAGAAGCATACAAACAAGTATTTTTCAGAGTCAAGTCTTTTTCTTTTAAAAAACAAAACACTCTCCTTGTTTTGCTTCTGACTGCAAAAATAAGGCAGGCTCACTCTCTTACTTCTAATTGTCGTGTTAATTCGCCCAGGCTGGAGAACTTTAACGTCTTTCTGATAGTCCATCCATATAGCCTTAGAATAAATTCCCCTAGAGACCATGTTAGAACCTAAAAATAGAAGCTATAGCACTAGAATTCCCTTTCACTTGATAAGAAATATAATTTTTATAAATCTATTTGAATTGTTACTTACAAATAACCAGAACTTAAATCTCTGTTTCAAAGCCACTAAAAACTTGCCTTTTAAATTCAAATACGCAAAGTATACTGATCTAAACCTTGAGTCTTGGATGTGTTAATTCTTTTTTTTTAATTTTTTTTAACGTTTTATTTATTTTTGAGACAGAGAGAGACAGAGCATGAATAGGGGAGGGTCAGAGAGAGGGAGACACAGAATCTGAAACAGGCTCCAGGCTCTGAGCTGTCAGCACAGAGCTCAACGCGGGGCTCAAACTCACAGACCACGAGATCATGACCTGAGTCAAAGTCGGACGCTTAACAGACCGAGCCACCCAGGCGCCCCTCGGATGTGTTAATTCTAACTATTCACTACAGCAACAATGTCCAACAAAAAGGATAATCATCATCATCAAAAAAAATCATCAACACAAGAGTGATCATCAAAAAAAGAACGCTTATTTCACGCGGCTTTACCTAATTTGGCTTAGCTTTCACGTCTATAGAAATTTGCCTAAAGATTTAAAAAAATCAGAGCTGTCTGTAGGGAAAACATGAAACATTTCCTCAGGAAAAATCTTAGATATTGCTCTATCCATCTCCTATGTATCTGTCTACATTGGTTCTAGCGTATGTGATGCTTTTCATAAAAATTGGAAATTATTATTTTTGCAGCTAACTACCTTGTTCTTGCTCTGCCCCCACTGTTCCAGAATCTCCTCTACATGCTTAAAATTTTCAGTCTCGGAAAAAAAAAAAATTTCAGTCTCGGTTAAGGATACATCAGAGCTATGGAGTGTCAGCACCCTCAAGAAAACAATCAGTTTTTTCAGTTAATTTTCCACAGACTATACTTGGCTTTCCTCTAATACCAAATCGAATTTTTATTACACTGCTGAATAAGGTTTTTTTGACCATTATTTTGACTGTCAAATAGCAGGGAGGCAACGACCTATTCTGAAATACAAAAGTCACTTTTCTTGCCAAAGTATATTAAGGGTCACACTTAACCAGATAGCAATGGATAATTGCCCAGTAACCTGTGGGGAAACCTTCACTTAAAAGGGCCGGGGGCGGGGGGGGGGCAGTTCTAAGAGAGGAATAAAAGCAGAAATGGTCAGCTTCTATTGAAAACTCTACCTATAGTCCTAGAAGCACAATTTGTCTGCTTCCTTTTATGGACTTCATCTAACTCTGTTGCTCTTCTGGAAAACTACCAATGCATAAATCATGTGTCACGCAAGCCGTAACTGCCCAGCACCACTCTGTTATCCTACTTGCTCCCCACTGGGACCTAGAAATGCCATTCCCAAGTGAAAATTACTTTCAAATTTAGGATAGGGGGAGAAGAATTGAACAAAATAGGGTTTTTTTAAGCAATTTTCAAAATTTAGGAGGAAGTATGGATTCAAAGGAAGAAAGATATAACCCACAGGTTTGCTCTCCATGATGGGTCTCCTCTCCCCACACAATCCTCAGTGCCCCCTGTGGGTCTTGAGAGACTGGCAATAGTAATCAGGTGCTTTTGGGGGTCAGAAGGAAAAGGGAAGTAGTGGTAGGGATGAGTTAATATGTCTGTGAAGCCCTTAGCACACTGCCTGGCACCCAGTAAGCACAGTGTGTTAGCTACTCTCATCATCAGGGTCATTATTGTTGGTCTTGTTATTATTAGGAAATGGTGGAAAGATCTTATTTCTTCTCAGTACTCTGGAAATTCTGGGCCAACAGAGGAGACCCCAGAGTGTCTCGTGTCAAATAGATGTACAGGGTCCTAATGTGTCCCTCATCTTCCCCGTTGGCAAGATGGAATCCGGTAGTTTGCGTTCTCTCACGGGAGGCTGTGACAGCATTCTTGCTTCTGTAGCACCAGCACGAGCAGCTCTCTTCTCTAGTCATTACTTAGCAGGCCGGCTTCTATAACTGCTGCCACTCTCATCCATTGCTACTGATATTGCCTTTGCCATTCCTATCGAGATGGCTAAGGGTAATCGCATCAGTGGGATTATGGCCCTTCTCTATGACTCACTCAAGTGTTGTCTGACTCTTTGTTTATAGGTTATTTTCTCAAAGAAATCAAGACATATGTCCTTAACTTTGGATCAGAAGACATTTTTTGTTCAATTTTTTTTATTTTTATTTTTTATTTTTAACGTTTATTTATTTTTGAGAGAGAGAGAGTGACAGAATGCAGGCAGGGGGAGGGGCAGAGAGAGAGGGAGACACAGAATCCGAAGCAAGCTCCAGGCTCTGGGCTGTCAGCACAGAGCCCGACATGGGGCTCGAACTCATGAACCGCAAGATCATGACCTGAGCTGAAGTCGGACACTTAACTGACTGAGCCACCCAGGTGTCCCTGGATCAGAAGACTTTTATATGGTATCTGTGGTGCCTCCTTCCCCACCAACCCCCAGCCTTAAAAATTAATCCCGAGACCCCTAATGAATCTTTATGAGAATAGAAGTGCTGGTGGCTTCTAATAAAATGATAACATTTCCTCCATCATCATGCAAATTAGATTTCTCCCTTATTCTCAGAAATATCTTCACTGCATTCCCAACCTGTTTATAATCAAAGTGCCAAAGATATCTGAGAAGAAAAGCTCAATGGTTGTCTTCAATCACGAGCAGGGAAAAAATGATACAGTGTGACAACTGAAAGCATACTTCTGAGATAGGCAGCTGAGGTCCGTGTTGGCACTTTTAAGGATAACAGATTTGTGGAGATAAATGTAAAAGAGATGTAAAACAAAGAGAAATGAGACATAATTTTTAAGAATCCAGAAACATTCTGAGAAGGCAATACTAGATAAAAATTCTTGGGAAAGAGCAGTACTTTTTTTTTTATAATTATAATCCAACCTCTTTGATTATCACTCTCTACTGGGCAATTTCCCATTGAAACATTTTGAACTTTCTGTGAGCATTCTGTGATGGGCAAGTGAGACTCTGACTAATTTTTTTTTTCAAACAATGGCACTTGGAGAGCATTCAGAAACATGATACAGGCAACTTTGATGTGGACGTGAGGAGGGAATAGAACAATATTTTCATTTAAACTTTTCATGTAAACTTTAAGATATAGTTCTACATCTCAAAGCTCATTTAAATAATCCCATGAAAATCATACTCTGACAATATTGGTATTTTATGAGCAAGGATAGAATTTTTACTTCTCTGATCAGACATCAGAAGCCAGTGGGAGGATTCTTCTCAAAGCCTGTGAATCTCCCTTTTAAAATGCTGAAAGCACAGTTGAAAATTAGTTACATACATATATATATATGTATATATATATATATATAATTAGTTACATATATATGTATATTCATATATATACATATATATGTATATATATGTGCATATATATGTACATATATATACATATATATGAAATATATGAAAATTAGTTACATATATATATATATAAAAAATACTACTGTAAGTAAAATTATAGTTTCCATTTCTTACCATCCTGAACAGAGTTCACTTAGGTTTTTAACAGTTCTAATGACAAGCAAGTTTCCACATGAACTTTTTCAGCTGTTTGGGAATGTCAACAGGACCATCATGCACTGCAGCAAAAATGTTTCTCTGCTCTCTACTCTGCGTGCACTTATCAGTCATATTCACTTTTTTCCATTTGTTAAGGTAAGAGATATTTATATATTACCAACTACCTTCCCAATACTGCCTTAGATACTGAGCAGAATCTAAATGAATGAATGAGTAAATGAACAACACAGTTCCTACTCTCCAAATTCTTACAATATAGTTGGAGAACTAACTTATGTTCATGAAAACAATACAAAAAATATTAGAAAACAATACAAGATGGTACACAGGGGTGCTTCGGTGGCTCAGTCACTTGAGCGTCCAACTCTTGATTTCATCTCAGGTCATGATCCCGGGATCATGGGATAGAGCCCCGCATGAGGCCTCCAAGAAGAGTATGGAGCCCTTGCTTGGGATTCTCCACCCCTCTCTCCCACTCATGCTCTGTCTCTCTCTAAAATAAAAATAATAACTTTTTTAAAAAGTAACTATGGGGAATATAAGACATAGAGAGCTCTGGACAAGCCAACAGTAGAAGAACAAAGCATGTCTCTGAAGAGCAAGAAGCTGAGTGTAAGGATAAGAAAAAGGGAGAGACGAAGCATCAGGGGCATTTGGGGTGATCACAGGCAAGAAGGAACAGGACAGGAAAACTCCCCATGAAGGAGGGCGAGCATATTAAAAAGGCTGGGACTTCAGGGAGCCTGGGGGACTCAGGTGGTTGAGCATCCAACTCTTGATCTTGGCTCAGGTCATGAGTTCGAGCCTCACATCAGGCTCTGTGCTGACATTGCGGAGCCTGCTTGGGATTCTGTCTCTGAGCCCCTTTCACTTGTGCACACAGGCTCTTTCTCTCTCCAAGTAAATGGATAAACCTTAAAAAATAAAAATTAAAAAAAAAATAAAAGACTGGGACTTCAATTGGTTTTCGGTTTCCATGCGGCATCTGAAGACTTATGTGTATTATATGGTTTTCTGCTCATCAAGCTATCCCAAGCACTATGTTTCCCAAATAGGTCATGTGAGAAGGAATACCAAAAAGACAGTACAGAGGGACAGGGCAGGGACAGCTAGCAGCATTCTAAACAGCTATTCTTAGCTTCTTCTTTGGCAGAGACTCCAATCTTCAACTAAGCACATAGTTGCCTGAAATAAAGACCACGTTTCCAGCCTCCCGTGCAGATAGGATGGCCATATAACCAAGTTCTAATCAATAAGATACAAGCAGAAGCATCAAGTGGGTCCATTAGAAAAACACCTCAAAAGAAGCCGAATCTTAGAAGGCTCCTTAAAATAAGCCCCTGATTTACTTTTTCATCTTGCCTCCTTCTTTGGCTTTGCAACTAAAATAGGATGACTGGAGCTCTGACAGCCACCTTGTCCATGAGGTGAGCTCAAAGATTGAAGCCATGCACCAGGATGATGAAGTAGAAAGGTGGAAGCAGCCGAGGACTCTGAAGTCTGAGACTTCCCCATACTAGCCCTAGCATGCCTACTTCAGTCTTCTTTCACCAACAGAGGAGGAAAATTCTACACATTTTTAAGCCACTGATATTCAGAGCTTATCAGTTATATGCAGCTGAACACAATCCTAACTGATCCAGGGCATCTGTAGCTGACTGCAGTCCACAAATAGTTGCACAATGTGCAAGACAAGATATAAGATTCTGATGACTAAAACTCTTTAAAAAAAAAGCATGCTTTCTTCTCACAGTCTTGAGCAGTGGGGAAGAAGAAACACATAACCAACAATAATTCATTATAAAAAGGGCTCTAACATATTACAAATGCCACAGGGAAATAACTTATTCATCATCATGCCCTGACTTGGAAGGAGGGTACAGTTGGGTAACGAAGAGTCTGTTGATTAATTGAGCAAAGAATGTAAGAATGTTTCTGAAAGTTTTAGAGCAGCAGAGACAACTATTTTGCTCTCTATTCTAGGAGAAAACGAAGACCTTGAGAGTAGAGAGGAGATCCATAGGGGACTAGAATTGGGAGAAGGGGTTAAAAGGAAGAGGAAGAGATAAGAGAGCAGGGAGGACAGGAGAGAAAAGAAAGAACCAACACAAAGACAGTAGGACACATTAGGTAGAGCCAAGAAGTGAGCCTTGTAAAGAGATGCCTGGTGGACAATTAAATGTGAAATACAATTAAAATATATAAATCTGTTTTTCGGTCTACCCCCCATGAAATCCCGAGTAAGATTCCTTATCTGTATGGAACAGATACTCTTTGGGGAAATGTGAAGAATAACTAAATCCTACTTCAAGGTTGGTGGGGTCCATACCAGAGACAGTGACAACCATCCGGTTAAACAGACGACGTTCCATGGAGGTTCTGAGGAAGGAGATATAGAAGTTTTGAGTGGGGAAAGTGAGAGTAGCATCGAGAATAGTGAGCAATGGGCACCTGGGTGGCTCAGTCGAGTAAGCGACTGGCTCTTGATTTCCACTCAGGTCATGATCTCTTGGTTTGTGAGTGCAAGCCCCGTGTCAGGCTCTGCACTGACAATGTGGAGCCTGCTTAGGATTCTCTGTCCCTCTTTCTCTCTGCTCCTCCCCTGTTCACACAGGTGCTCTCGCTCTCTCTCTCTCTCTCTCTCTCTCTCTCAAAAGTAAACAATAAAAAAAATAATAAAATAAAGTCATTGTGTTCAAAACAGAACTGATTTTAAAAAAAGTGAGCAATTTTACCAGGGAGATAAAGGGCGTAGGTTCCTAAGCAGAAGCATGTTCCCAGAGACCTTTGAGAGGATGGTTAACACTGTGAAAACTTCAGGTACCATGCCAAACTGGAATGGCAAAAATTTGAGGACAAATAGACCTTTCAATGTCTCTTAAATCACACATCTATGCAGGTAACTGATAAATGAAAGGGGATAGATAAGGGAAACTCCTTTAGATCAGCCATATATTTAGCAAATACTAACATACAAGGAATTCAAAGATGAATAAACATAGGTCCCACTTTCAAAAATCTCATATTATATATCCAACATACTTTCATTGTGTTTTATTCCCATAGAAGAGTATAGCTGCTAAATAGCTACTAAAAAAGTTCTCCAATGTGATCATATTACTGTGCTCTAAGACAGGTTGGTCTCTTAACTAACTTATAACCGACCTCCTTTGAGCTCCAAAGACCCGTGACCTTACCATGATCGGAAAAGTTTATATGCCCAAAAGATCATTATGAGAACTGTGTTTCCTGTAAAATAGATACATTCTGCAAAAACTCTGTTATTTAATTCTGCATCATTTTCCAGCCACTTTACATCTCTTCCAAAATAGAAGAAATAACAGTCCAACTCTAAATAGCTCAGCAATAAAGATACTGAATTAAACCAGCATAGTGAACAAGACAGAAAAGACAATTTCAGGGACCTCTCACTTAATATGGAAATGAGATGTAAAGCTGAGGACAAGGGGAGGAAAATTAGTTCAAAAGACAACATAGGAGTTATGATAGTGCTAATGTGATACCATAATGACAGACTTCTAACCCATGATTAATTTAACCAGTCACATGAGTCAACCTGCCAGTTATGTCAAAAGAGGTTGGCCTGTACAATGAATTCTGAAAATAGTTCTAGCAGATGTGGGAGAAGGAGGAGAGAGAAAATGGAAGAGAGGAGAGATCAGTTCAGAGAAAGGTGGGCTCTGGATGTGAAGCAGAATTTTATTCACATGCCAGTTCACTGGCTTTGCTTTGGGACAATAAACTCTTCAATATGAGCTCAATTCAATGTACCTCATAAGAAGCATTTGCTCAGGAAGACATTGCTTGTTCAGATTTGGAACCAATTGTTCCATAAATTCAAAACTAACAGTCATCTACCTATATGGTGGGTGTGATTTAAGAGATACTGAAAGGTCCATCTGCCTCCAAACTTCCACACTTTCAGCTTGACCTGATCTCATCAGTATTACAACTCTTGCATTAAATTATAAAATACTCTGGAAGGTCTCTGGGAAAAAGCAAATGCTAGTACTTATATCTGGTACAGCCAAGACCATCTTGTCACTTTCCTACCTAGATAGCTTTCCTTTTAGTATGGTTGAGGCTGCCTAGATATGAGTCTCAGCCACCTAGATAATTCTGTAAATGTGTAAGGTCTACAGATTTTAGTTGATCCACAAATTAAGAAGCCTAGAGAGTATGCATATTCTTAAACACGTGGCTTTTTAAGAGGCATAAGTAAAATAAATTCCCGGTCCCTTTCAAAGTTAGAGGTAAAACTGCTTGTGAATAATCAAGTCTTATAGCAATGAAAATGAAGGAACTACAACTACATGCAAAAACATGGATAACTCCCACAAACAAATATTGAGCAAAAATAGTCAGACATAAAGAGGACATATTGTACAATTCCATTAATACAAAGTTCATAGCAGGTAAAACTAGACTGTACCATTAGAAGGCAAGAAGATAGTCATTACCTTTGGAGGAGAGAAGAAATGGCAGTTGGGAGGGGACAAAGAGAAGGCTTCCAGTGTGCTGGCAATGTGCTATTTCTTGAACCAAGTGGTTGTTACTTGGGTATTTACTTTGTGATAATTTCTTGATAATTCATTTGTGTTTCATGTATTTTTGTACATATTATACTTCAGTTTTAAATTTTTTAATTTATTTATTATTTGAGAGAGAGAGAGAGAGAGAGAGTATGTGTGTGTGTGTGTGTGTATGTGCATGTGGGAGGGGCAGAGAGAGAGGAAGAAAGAGAGAGAATCCCAAACAAGCCCAGTGTTGTGAGCTTGTAGCCCAATGTGGGGCTCGATCTCATGACTGTGAGATCATGACCTGAGCCAAAACCAAGAGTTGGATGCTTAACCAACTGAGCCACCCAGGTGCCCCTATACTTGAATTTTTTTTAAGTTTATATATTTATTTTGAGAGAGAGAGAGAAAGAATGCATGCATACCCACTAGAGTAGGAGAAGGGCAGAGAGAGAGAGAGAGAGGAGAGAGAGAGAATCCTGAGCAGGCTCCAAACTGTCAGCTCAGGGCCCAATGCAGGGCTCAAACCCACAAATCATGAGATCATAGCCTGAACCAAAACTAAGAGTTGGACATTTAACCCACTCAGCCACCCAGGCACACCTCTATACTTCAATTTTAAATTATTTTTACTTTATTTTTTTAAGTAAGCTCCAAGCCCAACATGGTGCTCAAACTCATGACCCTGAGATCAAGAGTCATATTTTCTACCTACTGAGCTAGCCAGGTGCCCCCAATTTTAAATAATTTTTAAAAGGAAAAATTTTAAAGTCAACTACATATGTGGAATTTCAAAGGACCCCAAACAGCAAAAACACTCTTGAAAAGAAAACAAAGTTTGGAAGTCTTAAACTTCCTGATTTCAAAACTTACTACAAAACTACTATAATCAGGTGTGTCTGGGTGGCTCAGTCAGTTAAGCATCCAACTTCAGCTCTGGTCATGACCTCATGGTTTGTGAGTTGGAGCCCTGCATCAGGCTTTGCACTGACAGCACAGAGCCTGCTTAGGATTCTCTCTCTCTCTCTCTCTCTCTCTCTCTCTCTCTCTCCCTGTCTGCCCCTCCCCCTACCTCTTTCTCTTTCTCTTTAAACTTTAAAAAATAATAATGAAATAAAAAATAAAACTACCATAATCAAAACAGCATGGTACTGGCATTAAAACAGACATATAGACCAATAGAATAAAATAGAGAACCCAGACATAAACCTTCACATATCTGATCAGAGGATTTTCAACAAAGATGCTAAGACCATTCAATAAAATGGTGCTGGGAGAACTGGATACCTACATAGAAAGAAATGAAGTTGGAGTGTCTTACCTTAGACTAACTCAAAATGAATTAACTCAAAATGAATTATAGACCTAACTAAGCATAAATGCTTAAACTATACACTCTTAGAAGAAAACATAGAAGAAACGCTTCATAACGTTGGTCTGGAAATGATTTCTTGAATATGACACCAAAAGTATAGGCAATAACAGAAAAACACAGACAAACTTCACCTATAAAGTTCTATGCATCAGGGGCACCTGAGTGGCTCAATCCATTAAGCGTCCAACTTGGCTCAGGTCATGATCTCATGGTTCATGGGTTCGAGCCCCACGTCAGGCTCTGCACTGACAGCTCAAAGCCTGGAGCCTGCCTTGGATTCCGGGTATCCCTCTCTCTCTGCCCCTCCCCAGCTTGTGCTCACTCTCTCTCTCTCTCTCTCTCTCTCTCTCTCTCTCGCTCTCCTCAAAAATAAATAAACATTTAAAAAAAATTTTTTTAAGTTCTGTATATCAAAAGACATAATCAAAAAAGTGAAAAAGCAACTCATAGAATGAAAGGGCAAAAAGTCTGATAATAGATACATTAAAGAGGGTAAGAAAAATAGTTTCATTTAACCCATGTCACCTCTCCCCCAAGGAAGTGCAGCTCAGTGTCAAGAGAGACCCCCTCAGTCTGCAATTTCTCCCCCAAAAGGAAAGTGACAGCACAGTGAGAGCACCAGCTTCCCCAGCCATGCAGCACACTGCCCAAAAGGCCCACTTCTTTGTTGCTCCACCCAGAGTAGTGAGGTGATCAGCATAACTGAAAGGTTGGAAGAAGCTGACTGCATAGCATTCAGGAACCAGAATTCATCAAAGGGACGTGGCTTGTACAAACCGTTTTATAGATTCCATCAAGAAGTCTGCCTACAAACCACATGAGATGCTTTCTCTCAACTGGCCCATGGAGACTCTAAATGCTCCAAGTACCTCACCCACACCCCCTGCCATGGTCAGCTCCCAATGTGCACCCCAAGGCACAGCAAGAATGGGCTTTTAGAGATGGCATGTGATCACATGCAGAAAACCAGCTGAAACCTGCAGGACTCAGAGAAGGCATAGAAACTTCAGCAATAAAGGGCACTGCTCTGGGAAAAACAAATGAGCTCTTTGCACCCAGACTGATCTGTGGGACTGAGAGAAGGTTTACAATCTTAGGAATTCTCCCCAAAGAGGGAACAAGAAGTATGCAGTGGACATATCCACAGTAAAGGTCTGAGCAAGCCTCAGATTCTCTAGCCAAGCTGACCAGTGAAGGCATTTGTATTTCCCAAAGCCAGTCAGTAATACTAGAGCAGGTGACACCTTCTTCAAATATGAAGACAACAACACAAGATTTCAAGGAACATAAAATATCAAGGACAGAAGACACCACAAAGAAATACAATAATTTTCCAGTCACTGACTCCAAAAAAAATGGAAATCTACAAATCACCTGTCAAATATTTGAAAATAATTGTTTTTAAGGAAGCTCAGTGAACTACAAGACAACACAGATAAAAATCTCAATAAAATCAGGAAAACAATACATAAACAAAATGATAAGTTCAACAGAGACAGAAATCATGAAAAAGTACCCAACAGAAATTTGGGGGCTAAAGAATGCTATGAATTAAATGAAAAATGGAGTCATCGAGATGGTGACATAGGTCCTGACTTCAGTCCCCTAACAAGAAGACAAGCTAGCAACTATCCATTGACAAGATACCATTGTGAAAATCCCAGAAATGGGGGCTGAGGTGAAAGCACCCTTGAGCTCAGAAACCATGAAGAACTGCATCATAAGTGTTGGAAAAGTGGCTACATACTGACCACACCGCCCCTCTCCCAAGCTGGCACAGCACCACACCAAGAGGGCCCTCTGGGCCTACAGTTTCCCCAATAAGAAAAAGAGAGCCCAAGGTAAATATCCCGCTCTCCAGCATTGTGAGTTTCTTCCCAGGGGGGCCCACTTGAGTCTTGCCTCCCATGGATCTTTTCAGGGGGAAATCTGTGGGGCTTGACTACTGGAGATCAGATTGTGATGGAGGAGGACAGGGCTTACAACAACCAGCTCTCAGATCTTAGTAGACTGAGTTCCTACTCATGGTGGTGCCCAAGTGGAAATCCCAACCAGCGGCATTGCCCATCTACAAAGGAAAGACAGTGGCCCCACCTGGCCAGGGTACTCAGTGTGTAGTTGCGCCTGATTTGATCCCCCCAAACAACCCACCCTTGCTGGTCTTACAACCTGTTCCGCTGCCTGCCCAGGCAAAGAAGCTGATTCATTGCCCTTCCTACTGTTGATGGTACCTGACCTCCTAGCCACACCCAGTCAGGAAGCCCGACCAAAGCACTTGGGAAGCTGCGTAGCCCAGCAGCACTTCAGCTGAGAGCCCAGCCAACAGGTTTGCCCTTCTGCAGAGCCAGGCTGGTAGTCTTACCTAGCCAGGGGGCTTGGTGCATAGTGCAGTCCTCATTTGGTCTCAAACACTGAGTTTTCCCACCCTTGGGGCCTATTCTGTGGCCCCGCCCAGTCAAGGACACTAGCTCATAGCCCTGCCTGCTACTGAATACACCCTCGGCCCCACTTGACCAGGAAAGCTAACCAGAGCCCAGGGGAAGCTGTGTAGCCCATCCTGCAGCTCCACTTCGGGTGGTACATGAGCAGAGAGCCCAGCAAGTAGCTCTGACTCTCTGCAGAGCAAAGCAAGCGGCCCTATCTGGCCAGGGCACTCAGTGCACAGTTTTGCCTGTGCCCGCGTTGGGGCCCATTCTGCTGCCCTACCCAGGCAGCGGAGCTAATTCATAGTCCCACCTACACATAGTACCCAGTCCCTCCCAACCAAGCCTGATCAGAGAATCCGGGAAGCTGCACAGCCCATCCTACAGCTGCACTTGGGCAGGGGACCAAGCCAGCAGTCCCGTCCAGCTATTCCCAGCCAGCAGCGTACCCTCCACCTCAGAGCTCGGGCAGCGGCCTCACCCAAAAATAGACCCCACCTGCCCAAGGACGCTCTCAGCTGACCTGTCCAAAACCACAAGCTAAGCAGAGTGGTGAAGGACTATCTCTGCCAAAGCTAACCTGTGAGGTCTGGGAAAGGGGGACTGCTCACTCACATGCACAGATACCAAAGTAAGGAGTCTAGGATCGTGAAAAATCAGGTGAACATAACACCACCGAAGGAATTAATAAAGCTCCAGTAAATGACCACAAAGAAATGGAGGTCTATGAACTGACAAAGAATTCAGAATAATCTTAGAAATGTTTAGTGAACTTGGTGTGCAAGAACAGACAAGTAACGAAAATAATAAAACAACGCATGAACAAACAAGAGGTTCGACAAAGAAACAGAACCATCAAAAAAAAGTTTTAGAACTGAAGGATACAGTGACTGAAATGAAGGACTCGTTAGTGTTCAAAAGCAGACTCGACCAAGCAAAAGAAAGAAACCTGCCATTTGCTACAACATGGATGAACCCGGAGGGCATTATGCTAAGTAAAATAAGCCAGACACAGAAAGACAAATACTGCATGATCTCACTTACATGTGGAATCCCCAAAAGTCAAACCCAGACTAATGAGAATGGAATGGTGGTTGCCAGGGACTGAGAGATGGGCATAGTAAGAAGACGTTGGTCAAAGGGTACAGAGTTTCAATTATAAGAGGAATATGTTCTGGGAATCTAATGTATACCATGAGGACTATAGTTAATAATGTAGTATATACCTGCAATTTGCTTTGAGAGTAGTTCTCAAGTGCTCTCACCACAAAAAGAAAAAAGTGTCAACTAGATGAAATGATGTGTGAACTAGCATGATTGTGGTGATCATTTCACATTGTATATATGTATTTCAAAACATCAAGCATCATGTTGCACATCTTAAATATATACTCTTTTCATATGTCAGTCATACCCCAATAAAGCTGGGAAAAAAATGGGGAAAGGACTGGAATGGAAATTTCTCCAAAGACACACAAATGTCTAATAAGCACACAAAAAGACACTCTACCTCACAAATCATTAGGAAAAGGTAAATCAAAACCACAATGAGATGTGACTGCACACCATCAGGATGGCTATTATCAATAACAACAACAGAGAATAATAACCGTTGGTGAGAATGTGCAAAATTAGAATACTTGCCCATTGCTTGCGTGAATGTAAAATGCTGCAGCTGCTGTAGAAAATGTTATGGTGGTCCCTCAAAAAATTAAAAATAGAATTACCATCCATATGCTCCAGCAATTCCACCTCTGGGTAAACACCCAAAAGAACTGAAAGCAGGGACTCAAACAGATATTTGTACATCCATTTTCAAGAGGCATGATTCCAATAGCCAAAAAGTGGAAGCAACCCAAGTGTCCACCTAAAAATGTAGTATAGGTGCGTCTGGGTGGTTCAGTGGGTTGGGCATCTGACTTGGGCTCAGGTCAGGATCTTGTAGTTTGTGGGTTCGAGCCCCGCGTCGGGCTGTGTGCTGACCGCTCAGAGCCTGGAGCCTGCTTCCGATTCTGTGTCTCCCTCTCTCTCTGCTCCTCCCCTGTTCGTCCTCTGTCTCTCTCTCTCTCTAAAATAAATAAATGTTAAAAAAAAATGACAACAATAATAAATAAATTAAAATGTGATAGATACATACAATGGAATATTATTTAGGCTTGGGGAGGAAGGAGACTCTGACACAGGCTACAACATGGATGAACCCTGAAGGCATTATGCTGTGTGAAATAAGCCAGTCACAAAAGGATAGATATGATATGCTTCCAGTTACATGAGGTACCTAGAACTGTTAAGTTCACAGAGACAGAAAATAGAATTATGGTTGCCAGGGGTTAGGGGTAAGAGAGAACGGGGAGTTATTATTTAAGGGGTGCAAAGTTTCAGTCGGGAAAGATGAAAAAGTTCTAGAGATGGATGATGATGTCTACATAACATGAATGTATTTAATGCTCCTGAACTATATACTTAAAATTGGTTCAAAATGGCAAGTTTTATGTTCTGGACATTTTACCACAATAAAAAAAAAAAGTTTGGGGGCACCGGGGTGGTTCAGTCTGTTAAGCATCTGACTTCAGCTCATGATCTCACAGTTCATGAGTTGCAACCCCACATCAGGCTCTCTGCTCTCAGTGTGGGGCCTGCTTTGGATCCTCTATCTCCCTCTCTCTGCCCCTCCTGTGCTCACTCTCTCTCTCTCAAAAATAAATAAACATTAAAAAAAAAAAAAACAGTTTTGCGTTACCAACAAAACCTGGCCTACAGCTGAAGCTGTATTCTGCACTAGCACTTTCCAAAAGGAAAATCAGACCACGAGCCTAGTGCCTGGCAAGCTGCATAGGAATTGCTTTCAGAGCTTGGCCACATTACAAACTATAGGGCCCACATCAACATTCATAATATACAGGGGGAGGCCTGTTTTTTTATGTTCCGCAGGAGATTCTCATATGCAGCCATGTTTGAAGGCTGCTATGCTCTAATTTCACCGTATCCGCTTTAGAGGCAAAAAAAGCCAATTATCTATGTTTTGTTTATAACAGGCTCAACTCCAAATGTACTGATTTTATATAATTAAACATAGTTGTGTTTTTTTACATAATGCTATATTGATATTTAAGAAAACCCCAAAGCTGAACAAATCAAAATCTCAAACCTTGACTTCACAGACACTACTCAAAAAAAGATTGATATAATTCTTTAAAATTTACGTTTTTAGACACATTTTTTTCAACCCCTTCTGTTAGCTTTGTGTTGAAATTTCTTAAACGGAATACTTGTTAAGCTAACAAGGAATTGTCATCTCACATTTTGTCTTATCAAATGCTGGCATGATAAAAATGTCTGATTCTTTGCTCATGACCATGTCACCGTTTATATTTTAAAAATCAGCTTCCACATGAAATAATCAGTGTCTTTTCAGCAAAAGCACTACACAGTAATTACATACCATTTGCATCTGCGGATTCATTCATTATTAACAACTTTATGATTTTACATTATTGACCAGCATCTTTCTGGAGCCAGGAAATTTATTTAATTACACACTAAATCAAGAGCCTAAAGATGTCTACGGGCCATTCTTGATGAGTGGTGACACGTGGTGTCACGGAAACGCTGAACTGAAATCCAAAGGCCTGGGAAGCTAGCTGTGAGCCACCCAGATCCCCACAAGTAAGTGCTCATTGCCTTAGCTGAATGAAGGAAAGTGCCCTTGGCGGAAAGGTTAGGTCTCCTCCAGGTCAAGCTGCATACAATGACTGGTGGACCCAGACCTCTTGCCTTAATCCATTTATCTCTGAAGGTTCATCCCAGCTTTACATTCTCCTGGCCAAGGCTCGCCTGTGATTCAGCTGCATTACAGTCCCACCTCTCTCTGCCCTGCCTTCCTCACTCCAGAGAGCAAGCGAGCTCTAATGAATTGCTGGCAACAGAATCCTCAGCTCAGAGTCTGTTTCCATGGAAACTAGACCTGCATCACCTATTCTCTCAACTAGCTCTGTAACCATAGTAAAGCCACTTAACTACACCTCCCCCTGTAATTGAAGTCTTACTGTGTTTGAGGCCACCAAAAATCCCTAGTGCCGCAGTAAACAATCTTCTATCTTCTGCAGTGGCAGAGACCTGCCCTCAGGACTCACCTGCTATGACCAAGTTCATACATTTTACATCCCATCCTTTTATATTTTATTCCCCTTCAGTTGGCAAGGAGGAGAAATTCTGTATCACTACCAGGCACTTCTTTGAGGTTCATCATTTCCAAAGGAGGCTATGGCCTTTATCTGGATAGAAAATATCCTGGGATGGGGGTAGCTTAGGGTGATCAGTCCCATCTGGGTTTACCCAGGACTTCCCTAGTTCCAGCTCTAACAGCCCCGTGTCCCAGGAAGCACCTCAGTTCCAGGCAAACCTAGACAGTTGGTCACCCTAACATAGCTTCATATGTCCTCTGGTTCTATGGCCATCATCCTGGTGACTCTGGCTGCCTGACCTGTACAAGAGGCAGAATATAAGTCTCAATCCACGTGATTAGGTCATATGTCCTGCTGTACCTTTTACTTTTTGTGGCCCTTTTATTTTTCCTTTGTAACAACACTTACCAGAACTGTCATCAGTTATGCAATTATTTGTCTGATTTTCGTCTCCCCACCTAGACTGCGAGTGCCAAATGGGGATTCCTATTTGCCTTGTTCATGGTTGTATCTTTAGTGCTCGGCAGAGAACCTAGCTCACAAGTAATGACCAAGAAATATTTGTTGAATAAATAAATGAAGCAGGAAGGAGGGAGATGTATTACACCTGAGACCCACTCAAAGGTGAAAAACTAAGAAAAAGGATAAAGTACAGTATAGTCAGAATGAAAATAAATAAATAAATGAATGGAGGACTATTTACATGCATTCAACCCTGTACCATGATTCCATTTTCCTGTATCATATCACTATATTGCTGAACTATTGTTAAGCAGGCGGTTAATTCCAATACTCAGATTTGACATATATTCATAATTTTTCATCAGATCAGGTAAACTGAAATATAGCAGGCCCTCCATTTAAAAAAAAAAAAGTGAGGGGTGCCTGGATGGCTCAGTCAGATAAGCATCCAACTCTTGATTTCGGCTCAGGTCATGATCTCAAGGTTGTGAAATGGAGCCCCATGTCAGGCTCCACACTCAGCATGGCGGGAGCTGCTGGGGATTCTCTCTCTCCCTCTTTCTCTGCCCCTCCCCCACTCGCATTTTCTCTGCCCCTCTCTCTCTCTCTCTCTCTCTCTCTCTCTCTCAAAATAAATAAAAACTTTTTTAAAAAGTGTTATCTGGGGGCGCCTGGGTGGCTCAGTCGGTTAAGCGGCCGACTTCGGCTCAGGTCATGATCTCGCGGTCTGTGAGTTCGAGCCCCGCGTCGGGCTCTGTGCTGACAGCTCAGAGCCTGGAGCCTGTTTCAGATTCTGTGTCTCCCTCTCTCTGACCCTCGCCCGTTCATGCTCTGTCTCTCTCTATCTCAAAAAAATAAATAAACGTTAAAAAAATAAAAAAAAAGTGTTATCTGAATGAATGAGCTGTATCAACATTTTGAGGGTCACTATTTCAGATAAGTACCCTGACAAGGAGATTTTAAACTGGGGGGATCAGAGCCCTTTATCTAGAAGAAACTGTAGCAGTTTTTGGTCAAACCTTCCAATTTCTCTGTCAAGGCAACTGTATATTACATCTTGATTCCCTTAAGTGGTATTGTCTGTGGTTTTCTATTTTTTCTCACTGGCTACTACTAGAATAAAGCACATCCTTTCATATTATTTGAAGACACACTGAAATTCTCTTTTTATATCTCCTCATGACCATAATAAAAATCTTTATGTGTAACTCCCCACCCACATAACAGCCTTTTGATCATGTTGATGCTTAAATTGAAACTGGCATAAATTGAAATATATGCTTAAAAAAATACAGGAACTCCTGTGAAATTACTCATCAGTAAAACGCTGTCCATTTTGAACAGCAATTCACAAAAACAGAAACATCTTGAAATGCCATGCTTTTAGATACTGGTATAATGATAATTAATTTTGAAAGAACATGAAAATGGATTTGGCAAATATGAGAGACCAAAATTGATTTTGGCCCTTGTTCTTTGTTCTTGTAAGAGACATTTATCCTCAGACCATCTAGAGCCCATAGGAGCTAAACAGCTTCATTTGCCAAGCTGAGAAATTATCTTTATCTCATCAACCTATTTCATACCAACTATAAAATATTTATAAAAATTTTATTCATGATTTTACTGCTATAGCTTATAATGTAAACCATATGAACTAAGTGATATAAATAAATTAGCAAACAAGCCAGGTGATAGACAGTTGATAGATCAAACAGGTCAAAGCTTCTTTGTATCTGGCCAAACTTCAGTTCAAAACTGTGAAGTCTACAGTCCTCTGACCTCCACTGTCAGGTTCCTTGGCTAAGATGAAGAGTGTTTAAAGCTCCTAGGAGTACTGCACATGGAAGAAAGTTATGATAAGGCTGCAGTATCATGACCCGTGGACCGCTGGAAATCTGGGACACCCTTTCAGGGGATTATGAGATGAAAAATCAATTTCAAAATATATTTAAGACATTATCTGAGGATTTTGACCCACCGTGCTAAATTTCTATTGATAGCACAAAACAGTGAATGAAATGGCTGGCACCTAAGTACAGACCTTCATAGTGTCATCAAAGTGTACTAGTGGCTATTATATTCTTTACCAAAACGCATTTACTGAAAGGAAAAAAAAAAAAAAAACCAGCTTCACTTAAGAATGCTCTTGACGTGGCTCAGTGGGTTAAGTGACCATCTCTTGGTTTCCACTCAGGTCATGATCTCAAAGCTCATGAGTTTGAGCCCCGCATCTTGTTCTGTGGCTGACAGCACAGAGCCTGCTTGAGATTCTCTCTCTCCCTGTCTCTCTGCCCCTCCCCTGCCTGTGCTCTCTAAATAAATAAACAAATAAGAAAAAAATGCTCTTGCTGAATCAGTAAAAATTATTCCTATTAAACCTGGATGGTTGAGAACACATCTTTTAAATATTCTGCAAGATGAAATGGGGCAGGGGGGCGCCTGGTGGCTCAGTGGGTTAAGCGTCAGGCTCTTGGTTTCGGCCCAGGTCACAATCTCACAGTTCTTAGGATTGAGCCCCATGTCGGGGTCTGTGTGCAGACAGTGCAAAGCCTGCTTGGGATTCTCTCCCTCCCTCTCCCTCTGTCCCTCCCCCACTCGCATGCATGTGGGCACACACGCACGCATGCACCCTCCCTCTGTCTCTCTCAAAATAAATAAACTTTTAAAAAATGAAATGGGAAGTACACATAAAGAACTACAGTATACTGAGAACAAACATGGTTGTGAGGGGCGGGCAGTGGGCAAAGAAATAGGTGAAGGGGATTAAGAGGTACAAAATTCCAGATGTAAAGTAAATAAGTCATGGGGATAAAAAGTACAACACAGGGGGCACAGTCAATAATACTGTAACAATTTTGTATGGTGACAGATGATGACTAGACTTACCATAGTCACCATTATGTGATGTATAGAACTGTTGAATCACTATGTTTATACCTGAAACTAACACTATATGTCAACTATACTTAAAATAATAATTTTTTTAATTCTAAAAAATAGTTTAATGGCAAAATCCGTACTCTTTCAAAACAAAGAACTGCTGTATATTAAAGTAAAATAGTTATCTCCAGGAAGAGTATTTGTAGCAGGTGATATGCAACCTGCACTAGCTGATTTTCATGTAATACCATTTTATTTGAAAGAATAACTGACAGGCAAGGTATGCTTATTCAGATTCAGATGTTTGGCAGACAATTTTATCGAAAACAACATGAGCCTTTAACTGCAAGCAAAACAACTGACAAAATTGTTGCCAATGATAAAATGCAAGCTTTCGAGTGAAAATTGGGATTTTAGAAATCCGTGCCCAACCCTGCAAGCTTAACAGTTTACTGATATTTAAAGATGTTTCTGATGAAACTGGAAGTAATATAAACAAATGTGATTTTTCGATACTGTATAATGAAATGTGTCAGCATTTGGAAGATCTGCATAATTCAGTGAAATGGTATTTTCCACACCAAGGCATGATGTTACAATGCCATGCACAGGTAAAAGATCCACTCAACGTGCAATACAGACCAATGGATTTTAACGTAACAAACCATAAAAAGATCATTGGTATGGTTTTAGACTCCACATTGCAATTATCCTTTAAGAAACTACTACTTGCCCTGTTTTAGTGTAATTTCAAAGACAAATATTCACAATTACAGGACAAGGCTATTAAAATACTCCTCTTTGTTCCAATTTATATCTCTGTGAGACCAAGTTTTCTTCGTAATTCAACCAAAGCCCAGACTGAATGCAGAAAGAGATATGAAAATCCAAGTGTCTTCTGTTAAATCAAACACTAGGACCACCTGGGTGGCTCAGCTGGTTCAGGGTCTGAGTTTTGATTTCAGCTCAGGTGATAATCCCAGGGTTGCGGGATTGATCCCCATGTCAGGCTGAGCATGGAGCCTGCTTAAGATTCTCTCTCTCTCCCTCTCTCTCTCTCTGCCCCTCTCCCTCTCTCATGCACTCTCTCTCTCAAAATAAAATAAAATAATTTTTTTTTAAATTAAACACTAAAAAAAATTAAACACTAAAAAAGATTTGAAAAACTAAACACCACTCTTGTCAGTATTTTTTTGTTTTGGAAATATAGTTTTATTTCATTAAAAATGTGTTGTTTCTGGGGCGCCTGGGTGGCTCAGTCGGTTGAGCGGCCGACTTCGACTCAGGTCATGATCTCGCGGTCCGTGAGTTCAAGCCCCGCATCGGGCTCTGTGCTGACGGCTCAGAGCCTGGAGCCTGTTTCAGATTCTGTGTCTCCCTCTCACTGACCCTCCCCCATTCATGCTCTGTCTCTCTCTGTCTCAAAAATAAATAAACGTTAAAAAAAATTTTTTTTTTAAATGTGTTGTTTCTGTTAGCATGCAGTAGGATTATTTTTGCTATTTTTAATTGAATTAATATGTAAATATTTTAAATTTTTCTTAGTTTTAATTTCTAATGCAATAAATCTCAGTAGATATAACCCATGTAAATAATGTTTAAGAGTATAAAGAGGTCCTGAGTTCAAAAACTTTGAGAATCACTGCTCAAGATGCTGAAATCCTTTTTTTGCTTAAGCTTGAGTCTGCTTTTTGTCACTTGCAACTGAAGTCAGAACTGGTACCAAGGAAAAGGAAGGGAGTCAAGTTCCACCACCAGACATCACATCAATACAGAGATAAAGAATCTGCCTCAATATTCAGAACAAAGAACAGGAATTCAGTCAATACAGGACACAGGAGCAAGATGTTAGTGAAAATTTAAGCCCTACTCATTTCCCCTACTTATAAGGATCTAGAGAAATATTGAGGATACTCAGATCTGAAATTGGGATTTACTCAAAGTATTAAGAAGAGAGATGATTCGAACTGATATCTGGGTAACATAAGTCCTAACAGAAAAATTTCTGCTATAGAAATTTTATTTCAAGAAATAATGCCCACATGTCCATCACTGTTGAATGCATAAACAAAATGTGGTAAATCCACAGAATGGAACATTATTTGACCATAAGATGGAATGAGGTACTGATTTATGCTATATGTTATAACATGGGTGAGCCTTGAAAACATTATGCTAAGTAAAAGAAGCCAGACCAAAAGGTTACATTTGTATGATTCCATTTACATGCAAGGTTCAGAACAGGCAAATCCACAGAGACATAAAGTAGATTAGTAACTGCTAATGACTGGAGGAAAGGAAAAGGGGAGTTGCTGTGAATTGGCATGGGTTTCTTTTGGGGGTGATTAAAATGTTTCAGAATTAGTAGTAAAGCTTGTACAACTTTGTGAATGTGCTAGAAAATCTATTATACTTTTTAAAATTTAATTTAATTTTTTTTATTTTTTAATTTTATTTTAAATCTAAGTTAGTTAACATATAGTGTAATAATTATTTCAAGAGTAGAATTTAGTGATTCATCACTTACATATAACACCCAGTGCTCATCACAAGAGCCCTCCATAGTGCCCATCACCCATGTCGCCCATCCCCCAACCACCTCCTTTCCAGCAACCCTTAGTTTGTTCTCTGTATTTAAGAGTCTCTAATGGTTTGTCTCCTTCTCTGCTTTTATCTTAGTTTTCTTTCCCTTCAATTATACATTTTTAAAGTGTGAATTTTACGACATGGGAATTATATCTCAATTTTAAAAAAACATTAAAATAGAAATTATAAACCTGGTGTATTAGTTTCCTATGGCTGCTGTAACCACAACCAACCACAAACTTGTAGCTTAAAACAACAGAAATTTGGGGCGCCTGGGTGGCTCAGTCGGTTAAGCGTCCGACTTCAGCTCAGGTCACGATCTCACGGTCCATGAGTTCGAGCCTCGTGTCGGGCTCTGGGCTGATGATGGCCCAGAGCCTGGAGCCTGCTTCCGATTCTGTGTCTCCCTCTCTCTCTGACCCTCCCCCGTTCATGCTCTGCCTCTCTCTGTCTCAAAAATAAATAAACATTAAAAAAAAATTTTTTTTTAAATAAAAAAAAAAAAAAACAGAAATTTATTTGCCCACAGTTTGGGAGGCCAATAGTCTGAAATCAAGGTGTCAGGAGAGCTGCACTCCCTCTGGAGGTTCTGGGAGAGATTCCATTCCTCCTCTCTTCCACCTTTGGTGGTTGCTGGCATTCCTTTGCCACATTACTCAAATCTCTGCCTCTGTCTTCACATTACCTTCTGTGTGTGTGTGTGTGTGTGTGTGTGTGTGTGTGTGTGTGCATGTGTGTGTGTGTGTGTGCATGTGCATGTGTGTGTGTGTGTGTGTGTGTGTGTGTATGTATGTATGTGAGGTCTCCCTCTTCCTCTTTCTAATAAGGACACTTGTGATGGCATTTAGGGTCCACCCTGATAATTTTATCTCAAGACCCTTTACGCAATCACATCTGCAAAGACTCTTTTTACAAATCAGGCATTTCACAAGTTCTAGGGATTAGGAGGTGGACATATCTTTAAGAATCATTATTAACCTACCACACCTGGTTTATATATAAATAACTGGTATGGTATGGCAGCCACAGATGGGCGCCACTTGGATCTGCCAACTTGCCAGTCGGCACAAGGAGTGCCATTAGCTGACAACTTCCAGCCACGGCACCTTCAGGATGTGCCACACCCTCCCTAGCAGCCCCAAGCCAATAACTGAGTGTGACAGGTGTACAACGGGCTGGTAATCTGCACAACATAGAACCTCTCTACCAGCAGTCTTTACGCCAGAGGTCTTCTTAGAGTTGACTGAGATTTAGCTCTTCTCAATTAATCTGTCTTCCTCCTTTCTCTCCTGACCTGCCTATTCCTATTTTCTCTCCTTTTGGTATTTGTGACTCAGGAAAGGGTTCTGGTGGAGACTTCTCTGGCAAGCTCCGATACAGGAGCTTGAGAGTGAACAATACATACAAGGACAATGGAATTGGCTGGTTATTATTAAGGGATATAAAGAGAGGGTCACCTGAGTGGCTCAGTCGGTTAAGTGTCTACCTTCGGCTCAGGTCATGATCTCACGGTTCATGAATTTGAGCCTTGCGTCGGGCTCTGTGCTGAGAGCTCAAAGCCTGCTTTGGATTCCATGTCTCCCTCTCTCTTTCTCTCTCTCTCTCTCTGCCCCTCCACTGCTCATGCTCTGCTCGTGCTCTCTCTCTCTCTCTCTCTCTCCCTCTCAAAAACAAACATTAAAAAGAAATTTTTTAAAAAGGATATGAAGACATAATGAAAAACTGAAGGCAGTTAACATTTGAAAACTAAGCATGGGAGCCAAAGGACCTCTCTGACAGCTTACAAAGACACTTACCTCTTGCAGTAAAGAGAACAGACACAACTGTGGAACAAATTCAGGGTCGTCAAACTTCAAAGACCATTGAATACTCAGCCAAGGCAAGTTTGGGCCTCTAGCTAGAAAATACGGAACACGGAAATACTGAATGGGAATGTATCCTGTAAAAGATGTGAGTTCTGTAGACTGCCCTGAACCCTCAGAGAATCTAGTGGCTACCTATAGCTCCCTATTTGGAATTAGCATTTCCTCTGTGAGACCCTCTTCTGAATTAGCATTTCCCCTATGCAGAAAGACACTGCAGAGACCTCTCCCCCACAAGACAACTGGTCACTCCTCCTCCTCACCAGGATGCCAGATCAATAACTAGGACAAAATCCCAGCATCACACAACTGAGCACATGTTGGGAACTATAAGAGAAGAAGAGGGGGCGCCTGGGTGGCTCAGTCGGTTAAGTGTCCGACTTCGGCTCAGGTCATGATCTCATGTTCTGTGAGTTCGAGCCCCGTGTCAGGCTCTGTGCTGACAGCTCAGAGCCTGGAGCCTGCTTCAGATTCTGTCTCCCTCTCTCTGACCCTCCCCCATTCATGCTCTGTCTCTCTCTGTCTCAAAAATAAATAAACATTAAAAAAAATTTTTTTAAAAAGAGAAGAGATTACACCTTAAATGAGCTGCAAGGATTAGTAGACACCATAGGATTGGATTTTGAGCGTGCTTGACCAACTCCTATATAAGCAAGAGTTTATTGCCTTAGTGACACTCTCTCAGAACATGAGAGTTAACGCTCTGATAAGGACCCAAAAGGATAGGACAAACTTACCGTTTGGGTGGCTTTAAAATTCCGAAGAAAGCAATGGCCCGTGCTAAGTGAATTTGAAATGCATGAGTTGCTATGGTAGGCAGCAGAGAAAATAATTAAAAGGCTCAGGGAATTGGGCATGCTGGGATGCATATGTTATGCGGGGCCCAAAGACCAATCAGAGGAATATATTCCACAGGAGAACCAAAGGCCATCAGAAATGCCGTGGGGAGAGGGGCACTGACGTCACTAAAAAATTCCAAAGTGGTCCTCTTCTACAGATTAGTGCTAACTGTGGGACAGGCAGTCACAGAGAGCAGCTCCTTAATAGTGATGGTGATAATGAGTCCCTGAAATACTAGAGGCCAGGTAGCGACACACATAACTGCCCAGCCAAAGCCTCTTTAAGATGGAAAAGGTAAACCAGGGGTCAAGCTCAAGCAGGGCCAGAGCATGTGTAAGCTGCACGAGGAAGTAGTCCAGACTCCCATTTCCCTTCCCTGGTTGTACCAATGCACCTTCATGCCTCCCGGTCATATGGAGGGCCTCACATGACCAGCCGAAACAAAATGGGGGAGCCTGCACTTGGTTTAAAAATGGATTGGCTCTAGGGGTACCTGGGTGGCTCAGTCGGTTAAGCATCCAACTTCGCCTCAGGTCGTGATCTCGTGGTTTGTGAGCTCGAGCCCCGCATCGGGCTCTGTGCTGACAGCTTGGAGCCTGGAGCCTACTTCCGATTCTGTGTCTCCCTCTCTCTCTGCCCCTCCCCTGCTCAGGCTCTGTCTCTCTCTGTCTCTCAAAAATAAATAAATGTTAAAAAAAATTTTTTTAATGGATTGGCTCTGAATATAGGTGAAAGCTGAAAATAAATGGAGGCTGCATTACAGTCCTCATTTAAGGGCGACTTTTAAAGACAGTGGTGAAAAAAAAAAACCTTTAAAATGGCTGGAGCTTCAACTGTACACCTGATCATTCACCTTGTGTAGAAGGAGAAATGGTCCAAGGTAAGAATACATATATAGAATCGGGGACAGTAGTGAATGGTGTGGTAGGCTGGTCAAGGGCCTAGAAGAAAAATTCTGGAAGACTAGAGCAAGGAGTTCTGGAGTAGAGGCAAGTGGATGGATATATGAGAAGGGGCACAAAGTGTAAAGATTTTAACATTTATCAGAAAACATCCACCATACAAGAGGTAAGAAACAACTATGCAGATAAAATGGATAAGCCAATTGACATTAGCCAGCCTTCATCATCGGTTACTGGAGAGCTGGAAAGATGGACATACATATAGAGTAACCACCATGTCAGAGATGGGGTCCAACAGCATGGACTTTTACTTACCAAGGCTGATTTAGGTACTATAACCTCTGAATGTCTAACCTCCAATGATAGAGACCAATACGAGCCCATGATACAGCACTATTTCTTGAGAGGACCAACTAGCCACCTGGTGGCAAGTTGACTAGTTTGGATCCCTCACGTCCTAGAAGGGCCAATGTGATTCACTCTCTCAGGAAAAGATACTTCAAGTAAGAGGTTGTCTTTCCTGCCTATACCTCTCCTGCCAAAACCATGTTATGAAGGCTTAGTGTGACTAATCTGCAGCCATGAAATCACACGAAATCAATCACAACATAGCATCCAAACTACTGCACGGCAAAGGAAGTACACTGGTGGGCTCATGACCATGAGATCCAATGGCGACATCATATACGATATTATCCAAAAAGCAACCTACCTGCTGCAGCAGTGAAATGGCTGACTAAGGAGCAAGCTTAAAAGCAATACTCTGCAACAAACCCTGGAGAAGCAGCTCCCCGAGTGTGTCTGGAGAAGTAGACCTGCATGGCTCGGTAGAGGACCATGGTAACCATGGAGGTGCATCTCCTGGACCTCCCTTTAGGAAGAGCTTGCTGGTCAGCAGCCAGAAGTTCCATTAGCTGCCAGCCCCTATGTGAAGCACCTCCAGGATCCACTAAATGAGCTGAGCCCATGAGCCTCCGTGACGGCTCCCAGCCGCTGAGCCATTGGCTGCACAGTGTGGGAACTCTTCTCCGGGTCATCTTTATACTGGAGCTCCCTTTGGGGGTGGGGGATGGAAGCCGAGACTTTATCCACCTGCACCACAGTCTGGGGCTCTTTCCACCCAACCGTCTTTCTTTCCCCCTCTCCTTTCAGAGGTACCAGACATACACTGTATCTGAAGACTTTTTGTGCCTACTCTTGATTCCTCAGTCTTCGTATTTCACAGGCATTTTTACCTGACAGTTCTGTTTCACGGTAAGGCTCTTGCGTTTGTGACTCTATCCCAGTGTTTCTTCCTGGAGGACCGGAACTGACACATATGATAATCACATTTTTCTTACCCATCAATACAGTAAAATTAACTTCCATTTCCTGCCTCACCACTGCCTGACCGATGGGCCCCTACGTAACACCATGCAGTTCAAGCATTCATTAATGACCTCAACTTGTATTGTTAGCTAGAGTCCCTATAAAAAGCCCTGAGTCCCTAACCTATTCATTCAACAACTATTTGTTTAGTACCTACTCTGTGCTACATACAAGCACTAGAAATACAGTAATAAACCAGGAAAAAAGTCCTTCTCTTCACGGAACTTACATTCTAAGGGGGCAGACAGACAAGAAAAAAAAACATGACCACTAGAAAAATATGTATCTATGGTATATTGGGTTTTTTCTTCAATGAAATTGCCTTTTACAATATGACAGCCAAACATTAGTCTCAGCTTTTTATTACGGACTAATATAAGAGAGAGCCATATGTAAAACCTCCAATGCATTTTTTGATAGAAAAACTAATTATAAAACCAATTTGTTCTATATTAGAAAAAGAAATGCCCACATCTCTAAGAATTTATCCCAAGTAAATTATCATGAATATTCAAAAAGCTTTATTCATAGGAATGTTAGTGGCAGGGTTTTTATACTTGCAAAAAGAAACTGAAAACAACCTAATATATGACAACCTAGAACCGTTTACATAAACATTTGGCTATCCATGCAATGGAATACTGCACAGCCATTAAGAAGGATGTTGTAGAAAATATGGCAGGAAAAGGTACTCACAGTATATTTAGTTGGCAAGGGGAAAGCTAGTTATGAAACAATACTCCATGTACTAGTTATAGGATCATCCCATAAAATGTGTATCTGTAAGAACTTACACCAAAATACCAACTGTGTTATTTCTGCATGACAGGATTGTGAATCATTTTAATTTTCCCAGTTTCCTTATTCATAGCTTCAACATTTTCTATAATAAACTGATCGATTTATTTCATCTATTACCTTAAATTTCCTAAAGTCATGTTTTCATTTTTGTCTTTTTGGTAAAGAAAAGTCACTCAACATCTCTGACTTGAATATCCGTAAGTAAATCTCTCAAATGACTTTCAGGTTGTCAGTTGGAGATGTTCTAGAACTAAATATTTCTAATGGGCACAATCTTCCCCCTCATAGCACTCTGAGAAGGAGGTTAAAGTGCCTTTTACTCCCTAGTAACTACCCTAAAGGAAAACTAGCCCCCAAACCACCGTCTTCAGGAGCCTCTGACCAAGATTCACACATGCAGAATAGGCACATCGGACAAGCTCCTGACGAGCACAGTGTTCCTTAACATTTTTTGATTGACTATAATTAGTATTACCTTTCTATGTCTCAGTTTTCTCTCATGTAAGAGGTCTTTTCCTCTCCTCTACCATTTCTAAGTTAAAAAAACAGACATGAAGACATACACCACACACACGCACACACACACATATGCACACACACACTCATAGCAATCTACAATATCAAGTTATTAGAGAGGATTTTTTTTAATGAAATTCAAGGAAGGAAAGGAAAAAACTCTCTTCTGCATAATAAAAAGTCAAAATCTGTGTGGGAATTGAAAAGAGATTAACTTCCAGAATCCCAATGCTAGGTGTTTGAATTTTAATATCTGTTTTATAAATAATTAAAGCTATTAATTATATATATATAATTTATACATATGTATAATTTTTTCAAGGCCAATCATAAGAAAAGAAAAATGCAAGCTGTCACTCCAAGTATATATGTCTCAGTCAATTTTCCCCTCTCCATTCTCAGGATCTTTTTCTACTCAACTTTCAAAATTGAAAAAGAAAACAAAACAAAAAAACTGACCTGATATCACCCCACAAAATCTTGAAAATTAAAAGGAATTGAGAAGAAACAACCAGAATATGGACTTCAAAGCCTAATGGCTGAGTTACACAGAGGAGGGAAGATACAGCCAGGTGAGGGAGAGGCACCCCACAGGTCTGGGTTGAAAGGACTCCCACTCTGGGATCAGGGCCCTGTAAAACAGCAGCAAAGATGGCCAAGGCCAAGACCAGGTGACAGATTCAACTGGTAAAAACACACTAGCCCTTTTTATTTATTTTTTATTTTTTATTTTTTATTTTTTATTTATTTATTTTGAGAGAGAGAGAGAGAGAAAGAGAATTTCAAACAGGCTCTGCATTGTCAGTGCAGAGCCTGATGTGGGGCTCTAACTTATGAACTTCCAGATTGTGACCTGAGCCTAAACCAAGAGTTGGAAGCTGGACCAACTGAGCCACCCAGGAACCCCACACTAGCCCTTTTTAGAGTGAAGTAGTTTATAACTTACACAGACAGCAAAAAAAAAAATAGCCGAAACTCCACCTCCCTGTCGTCCTTGTCCCAAACAACAAAGAGCATGACCCCAAAATAATAAGGACCAGAAGATTGCAACACACATCATGGGATGTCCCAGTACTGCAGAGCTAACTCTAGACTGCAGCTAGGTTATTGTACAGTCTGCAGGTATATTCCAAAGGGGCATGGCAGAAAACTTCACACCTCACCAGTACCCCCTAAGGCAATGAGGAACTCAAGGGTGACTGCCGCAGGCCAGCTCGGTCACAGACCTCCCTTCCTCTCATGTTCTGGGAGAATAATAAGGCATTCTGCCAAGACTCAGATTAGTTGTAGCTCAGACTTTTGCAGACAGGACCTATATGGGTATGTGTAAGACTGCCGCAGTGCCATGTGGAATCCTTCCTCAACAGGCCCCACGTAAATTCTGTCATTGTGAATCTTTTGTAAAGACTCAAGTAGGGGCGCCTGGGTGGCTCAGTTGGTTGGGCGGCCGACTTCGGCTCAGGTCATGATCTTGCGGTCCGTGAGTTCGAGCCCCGCATCGGGCTCTGTGCTGACAGCTCAGAGCCTGGAGCCTGTTTCAGATTCTGTGTCTCCCTCTCTCTGACCCTCCCCCATTCATGCTCTGTCTCTCTCTGTCTCAAAAATAAATAAACGTTAAAAAAAAATTAAAAAAAAAAAAGACTCAAGTAAACATCTGGAGTTCTGTGGATGCTTATCTGCAAAGGGTTGGAGGAAACCAAATACCCAACCAATAATACTCAGTAGGGAGAACCAGGGAGGCCCAGAATTTCCTGGCTTTAAGATCATCCGATTGCTAGCCTGCACACGGTATACTAACCAAACCAATTTTGCTAATGGTCTTTACCACCTCCAAGATAAGGAAATTAGTCTGGATTATAGAGATAATGATACCCATGCTAAAGGGGTTGTGAAGACTGATTTAGATAATAGATGTAGAAATCTAGCACAGTGCATATAATATGTAGCAGATGTTCACCAAAGGATAGTTCCTTTCATTCATAAGTTTGCTTGTAATTTATTTACTTAACATATACTTTTTAAAAACTTACCATCAGCCAGATATTAAATCAGATACTGGATAGATACTAGAGAATAAAGTAGATAAGGTTCCATTTTCATGAAGTCTCTAAGCTAGTGGGAAGACAGGCACACAAATAAATATATATTCACAAATTATGTACCCTAAGTGCTAAGCAGAAAGCTATGTATTACACCAGGCCTATTGAGAAACACAAAAATGCAATGTACATGATAACTATTACATCTTGTAGGAGCCTCCCTAGTAAGGAGGACATGATGTTTACATTTTTTATAGAAAAATATATGAAAACACTTTTCAACTCCAAAATTTTGATTTTTCTAATTGCTCTTTATTGATACTCTCTATTTGGTGAAGCATTGTTCTCACACTTTAATTCTTTAGATATGATTTTCTTTAGTTATTTACATTTATGTATTTATATTAATATTTATAAATAGTAATTTCTATACTTATAAATCTAAGTCCAAAATTCAGATCCCTCAAAAATAGCTTCAAAGAGTGGTTGTTTTCCTGTGCATAAGCCATGCTTTCCTGTTTCTTTGCAACTATTTAAAATTTTTTATTGAAAAGTGGATGTTTTAGGGGCTCTTGGCTGGCTCAGTCAGAGGTATATGCAAGTCTTGCTCCCGGGGCCATGAGTTTGAACCCCGTGTTGGATGTCGAGGTGAAGGAAGGAAGGAAGGAAGGAAGGAAGGAAGGAAGGAAGGAAGGAAGACATTTTAGATAATATAATGTGTCAACTCTGGAAATCAGATTTCCCCCACCCTTAGCGTCTGTCCGTATTTCAGTTTTATTCTTGTTGCCACTGCTGTTTACTTTAGTGACCTTTCTGAAGAGACCGCTTCTATAAATTCTTTGCTCCCTATAGTGTGCAGCCACTGAATTCTCTGATCAATTAGCTTTAATGGTCGGTTAATGATTGGTCAGAGGTTTCCTGAAATGCCTTGAAGCAATAAGAATTGCAACCTTTTGTGAGAAGCTCTGTATGTAGGTATGTTGGGGCATGACCTCCACACTCAGGCGGTTTCTAATTCCGCCTTATGCGTCACTTTCTGCTTGCCCAGGGCCTCCAGCCAGCCAGAAGTGGGGGCCCTCACGGGTCTTTTCCAGGCATGCATACAGACTTGCACATTTGTAGGACCTTTTAGAGCCCCGGGAATATATCAGAGCTTTTCAAATGGACACCTTGTTCCCCAGATCTGCCTTTTGAGTTTTGGCCAGACTCTTGTTTGCCCCAATTGGTATCACAGCTGCGATGTTAAACAATTGCCACTGGTTGTTTGCAACAAGGGCCCTGAGGAAGGAGCTTTTCTGAACCAAAAAAAAAAAAAAAAAAAAAAACCAGGACTGCAAAGCAACTCCCCTCAAAGGGTTTTTCCAGGGAGCTGCAAGACAGGTCAAATAGGGTTAATGTTCTGGAGCTAGGACTTTTTGAGGATCTCAAGACACAGTCTGCCCCCTCCGATAGCTGTAAGGCTGCTGGTTTACACAACTACAGTGGAGCTGGGGAAAGGGTACTGAGAGCACAACAGGTGAAAATGCCACAACCCACTGTTCCTCCGGAGATGCAGCAGTTTTTCTTCCTGAATAAACATTCCGCATCTTATTGAAAGATTTTTGCTTAATTTGCAGAGTTCTGAAAAGGCTGATTTTGACAAACTTTCTCAGTATTTTCATTGTTTTTATGGAAGGGAAGATTCACAGAGGTCTTCACTCCATCACTCCAGAGGCCCCGGCCTCCATTAGAATAAATTAGGCGTAAGACAAAGAAGTTCAAGACTAGGTTGGTGGCCACAGGAGTGGAGATGATCAATGTGGGAGAAACTGTAAGTAAATATTTAATGCAACTTTGTGTTAGGATGTGGTGGCCAAGAAAGAGGTGAGGGGACAAAGATGATGCCAAGCCTACTGTGTTATTCTCCCTGACTACAGGGTCATTCAAAGGCTGGGGTGATTCACAGGCAGTGTGGACTCTCGTCCCTCTTCCCATGCCCAAGATGAGCTCTCAGTGCCTCCAGTGTTCATCATGCCCTTGCACCTCAAGCACATATTTCCTGGACAATTTCCACACAGTTTTATTGTGGTTCAGAAGGAAAAGAAAATTACTTTGGCATGAATACTGAGCCTTAAGTACTATATAGTGTAAACCATTCTCTATGTCCAAGAGAAAGGTCACATATGGAAGACTAAATCCACTTTTCCATTGGACAGGGGTTGAGGAAGAATATCAGGCTTCATGATTATTCCTTAGCATAATTTAAGTCACAGAATCTGTACTAAAAGCACTTTAAGGACTTACCTTGCCAAATAAAAGATCTGTTGCCACAATATACCTGCACACAACTAAAAGGAATTTCTGCCCATAGTCTCACCAACGGCCAGTGAAATTAGCCGCTTCGTGACTGAAAAGGACGTAGAAAAAAGAATCTACCTATTCCTGAGAGTTTAAATTTACATAACTTAAGCCGCATCATTTGGAAGCAGTTATAATGAACATTATCTGAAAAGAAGTTAGTCACCCTTGATTAACGCCTAAAATGAAGTGGCCATTTTTCTTCAAAATAAACCTCATCGACATCTTTCACTTCACAGGAACTTCATAAATTTTCTACCTGAAAGAAATTATCTCCAAATAGAGGAATGTTCGTCTGAATTAGAGTAAGTGCCCTGCAGGGACCCATCCCTGGTGCCCTCCGTGTGGGCTTTGTTCAGAAGACTTCAGAGATGGTTGCTTTGTCTGTCTGTCTGTCTGTCTGTTTGTTTTTCAACGTTTATTTATTTTTGAGACAGAGAGCGTGAGCAGGAGAGGGGCAGAGAGAGAAGGGGACAGAGGATCTGACACAGGCTCTGCCCTGACAGCAGCGAGCCCAATGTGGGGCTCAAACTCACAAGTCCAACGCTCATCCGACTGAGCCACCCAGGTGCCCCAGAGATGGTTGCTTTGAAATACAGTAGCCCCCCCTTACCTGCAGGGGATATATTCCAAGACCTCTCGTGGATGCCTAAAACCATGGATAGTACTGAATTCTATATATACCATGTTTTTTCCTACATATACACACCTACCATAAAGTTTAATTTATAAATTGGGCACAGTATGAAATTAACAACAGTAACTAATAACAAAATAAAACGATTATAACAATACACTGTGATAAAAGTTATGTGAACGTGGTCTCTTTTAAAATATCTTATTGCGGGGCGCCTGGGTGGCTCAGTCGGTTAAGCATCTGACTTGGGGTCTGGTCATGATCTCACAGTTGGTGGATTTGAGCCCCGCGTTGATACCCGTGCTGACAGCTCCGAGCCTGGAGCCTGCTTTGGATTCTGTGTCTCCCTCACTCTCTGCCCCTCCCCCACGCTCACTATCTCTCTGTCTCTCTGTCTCTCTGTCTCTCTCTCTGTCAAAAATAAAACATTAAACATTTTTTAATAAAGTAAAAATAAAATATTGTAACGTACTCACTCTCCCTGCTGATGTCAGATGATCAAACACCTACGTGATGAGATGCCGAATGGTGAATGACGTAAGCCTGGTGAAGTAGAGTTAGGCTACTATTGACCTTCTGCTGATTCGCCAGAAGGCGGCTCATCTCTCCCAGACCAAGGGAGGCGGGGGGAGGGGTGGAATACTGAAACTGCGGAAAGCAAAACCGCGGATGAGAGCCAACTGCTGTAATCACTTAGTATATTCTTGCCACCCGTCTTTAAAAAATTTCTCCCTCCAGGGGCGCCTCGGTGGCTCAGTTGGTTGAGCATCTGACTGTTGATTTTGACTCTGGTCGTGGTCCCAGGGTCATGAGATGGAGCCCTGTGTGGGGCCTGGTTAGGATTCTCTCTCTCTCTCTCTCTCTCTCTCTCTCTCTCTCTCTCCCTCTGCCCCTCTGCACCCGTTTCTGCTCACGTGTTCTCCCTCTCTAAAATAAAAAATATATATTTACTAATAAATTTTTAATAAAAAACAAAAAAATTTGTCCCTCAGGGCAAAGGAAGAGAGGAAGGGATATGGCTAAAATTGATGATCAAAGGAAACAAAAAGTATTAAAATTTAAGTTTCAATTCCTTTTTTTAAAAAAAGAGAAAGTGGGGCGCCTGGGTGGCGCAGTCGGTTAAGCGTCCGACTTCAGCCAGGTCACGATCTCGCGGTCCGTGAGTTCGAGCCCCGCGTCAGGCTCTGGGCTGATGGCTCAGAGCCTGGAGCCTGTTTCCGATTCTGTGTCTCCCTCTCTCTCTGACCCTCCCCCGTTCATGCTCTGTCTCTCTCTGTCCCAAAAATAAATAAACATTGAAAAAAAAAATTAAAAAAAAAAAAAGAGAGAAAGTGACTTGAAGGAAATCTAACACTTTGTTACTAATCTAGATGGAAGCAACATGGATGTTTATTAACTATTCTTGCTTTCTCCCTTATTTTATAAATCTCTCAATATAACCAACAATATAGATGGTATACAGATAGCAAAAATTTCCCAGAAGGGACAGGACAGGTAAGCCAGTTGCCAAGTTGCAGGAATGCAGAAATGAAAGGCACATTCCTGCCCTCACAGCGTTATATTTGAGTGTTAGACTAAGAAAAGATCTGTTCACAATTATGTGACAGAGGCGAGCCAGGAAAGACCCCCTGGAGAAGGTAACACCAAAGCTATCATGAAGAATCAGGGTAGAGACCCATGTTGATGGGTCTCCATCCATCAACTAGTGAATGGATAAATTAAATGTGATGTATCCGTTCAATGGGATGTTACTTGGCAATAAAAAGAAATGAAGTACCAATTCCTGTTACAACACAGATGAACCTTAACAACATTATGCTAAATGAAAGAAGCCAGTCACAATAGGCCACACATTATATGAGTCTATTTGTATAAAATGGCCAGAATAAGACGCCTGGGTGGCTCAGTTGGTTAAGCATCTGACTTAGGCTCAGGTCATGATCTCACCGTTTGTGAGTTCAAGTCCTGCATCGGGTGGTCCCACTTCAGGTTAGGACCGCTTCTCTCTCTCTCCCCCTCTCTCTCCCTCTGCCCTCGTGGGATTCTCTCTCTCTCCCTCTCTCTCTCCCCCTCACTCACTTGCACCCTCTCTTTGTCTCTGAAAGAAAGAGAGGAAGGAAGGAAGGAAGGAAGGAAGGAAGGAAGGAAGGAAGGAAAGAAAAAGCCCAGAATAAGCAAATCCAGAGTCAGAAAGTAGATTAGTGACTGCCAGGGACTGGGATCAAGGGAGGCTGAGGGGGTGGAGGGCAACTGTTAGCTGGCATGGGGCTTCTTTTTAGTGTCAAATACAATTTACTGACTGCTGGTGTGCATGGATTTCATTGATGAAAATGTTCTAAAATAGATTGTGATGTAACACCCGGGTAGCTCAGTCGGTTAAGTGTCTGACTTCGGCTCAGGTTGTGATCTCCCAATTCGTGAGTTCGAGCCCCCGTATCGGGCTCTCTGGTGTCAGCGCAGAGCCCGCTTCAGATCCTCTGTACCCCCTCCCTTTCCACTCCTCCCCCACACATGCGCACACACTCTCTCAAAACTAACCAAATAAAAAATTGTGGTGATAGCTACACAACTCTGTGAATATACTAAAAACCATTGAATTGTACTCTAAATGGGTAAGTTCTATGGTATAAGAATTCTATTTCGGTAAAACTGGTATATAAAACATAATAAAAATAAAATTTAAAAATGTTTTAAGCGTCAAGTCATTTAATCAGGTGATTCAAACACATTAAAAACGGCCCAACGGCGTCTAGGTGGCTCAGTCAGTTAAGCGTCCAACTTCGGCTTAGGTCAAGATCTCACGGCTGGTGGGTTCAAGCCCCGCATCAGGCTCTGTGCTGACAGCTCAGAGCCTGGAGCCTGCTTCGGATTCTATGTCTCCTTCTCTCTCTCTGCCCCTCCCCCACTCATGCTCATCTCTGTGTCTCAAAAATGAGTAAACGTTAAAAAAAAAATTTTAACTAGCCCAGCTTTCATCAACTTTTAAAGGGGACACCCCCCACACCTGTTGGGATGAGCACTGGGTGTTGTATGGAAACCAATTTGACAATAAATTTCATATGTTTAAAAAACAATAAAAAAATAAATTACCAATATTGAAGAAAAAAATAAAAATAAAGGGGCCACCCCATTATGGGGAATACTAAAATTTAGCTTTGTTTTCATTCTGCCACTTTTATTCTGCCTCACCTTCTGCCTCTTCACATGATCATCCAGCACAGGAGAAGAAATGTCCTAGCTCCAAATGCTACCTGGCCGTTGCCACTGATTATGCTGGGCAGTATGGGGTTACTATTTGTTCTCAAAAGATTGTCACGCTTTGTCATGCAACTTTTTATATTCCGCTTGAGATGCTTTCTCTGTAGGAAGAAAAAGAACCTTGTAGCTGTGCTGGGTTATAAATGTCAAGTAGTACACCCAGTATGAAAACGCGAAGATGATCACTTCTAAGGGCCAAGAGGTTTCTCTGACTCTATAGAGCCATCAGTGCTACTTCAAATACTCACCTAAACATATCCTAGAGGTAAGAAGGTCACTGTGTCAGACTGTAGTAAGAACCAGTTACTAGGCGACCACCATTTGGTACAGTGAAATAATCATGGTAGACAATAAGCGTATTTTCAAGTGGGCATTCACCTAGTAAAATAGTTTCAGCTCAATGGACAACATAATATCATTTATTACCTGTGACCCTAATTACAACTCTCCAAAAAAATTAATAAACCCTCTATTTATCCAGTTCAAAAGAGCTGATGATAACTCAAGTATCTAATGTATATATGTATACTCATCCTTTAGAAGTCTTTTCTGTGCCCTGATAAGACAACTATCTAAGAGAGTCTATACAGAAACAATTCATCTTGATGGATCAAACCAACACAGGAGAGACTATTCATAATAATGCAAACACAGGAAAGCAATCCTTCCAGAGAACGATGAGAAACGCTTTGCAAATGGTCTCTGTGCAGAAAGTTGAGGAAGTTTTCCATGCCAAATAGCAACGTCCTGTGTTATCTATACAGGTTTAACAATCTTTTGAAAGTTTAAGGATTACGTCGCAGGTTCACTAACGTACCACTACTGAAATTCTTTCACTCTTATCAGCTAATGAACGTGAACAAGTAGAGGCTTGTGTAGTTGATGCTTAGATCCTTGGCACCCAATAGAGAGGACCGAGCACATAATAGGGGTTTAAGTAACATTTAAGTGTACACATAAGCTACTATCTTAACCTATGATGAGTTAGATGATAAATACAACAAAAAAATTTTCAGTCACAACTGCTTCAAAGTTCAGTTGTGAAAAAATGTATAACTATATGTTAATAACTCAACCTACCCACTATGAGAGCCCCCGTTTCAGATTATTAAAAAGTTACTCCTCGGGGCGCCTGGGTGGCGCAGTCGGTTAAGCATCCGACTTCAGCCAGGTCACGATCTCGCGGTCCGTGAGTTTGAGCCCCGCGTCGGGCTCTGGGCTGATGGCTCAGAGCCTGGAGCCTGTTTCCGATTCTGTGTCTCCCTCTCTCTCTGCCCCTCCCCCGTTCATGCTCTGTCTCTCTCTGTCCCAAAAAAATAAATAAACGTTGAAAAAAAAAAAAAATTTAAAAAAAAAAAAAAAAAAAAGTTACTCCTCTAAGATAAAGACAAAGACTGGATATTTTCAATCACCACTTTTATTCAAACTGACATCACATGGCTGCGGTTATGATACATTGAGAAGTCCACAGAATTTCTGCCCACCCCCCCACAAAAGCATTAACTATAAAGAAACACCAGACAAACTCAAACCGAGGGACATTCCACAAAGAAACTGGTTTGCACACTTCAAAATGTCAAGTTATTAAATACAAAGAAAGGCTGAGGAACTGCTCCATACAGAAGGAAACTCAACAGTCATGACAGTCTGTGATCCTGGATCAAATCCTGGACCTCTAGAGGACATTTTGGAACAATCGGGAAATTCCAAGTGAGGTCTATGAAGAAGAGGGGTATACCAATGTTGATTTCGATGGTATGTACTGGATCACATAGGAGAGGAATTTTAAAGAAGAATGACCAGTACCATCACCAACATTTCCTGGCTCTACAGCACGTGTAGGATAATGGGCACCTTGGATGTGATTCTCAGTTCGGTTACATTCAAGCAATCCACTGCGAGAAGACTGAGAACACAGGATAATGTGTTGACACTGAAAGTGAGAAGTCACAAAGCACAGTGGGAAGAATGCAAAGATAGGCAGTAAAGGGAGTTAGAGTCAAAGACAGAGGAAGTATAAAGCATTCAAGTATGGGATAAGGGCACTTAAAAAGGCAGATATCCAGTTGGTCTTGGAATTGGGGTGGTAATCGAGGGTAACAGGTATGAGAGTTATAAAGGAACAGCTAGCCTCAAGCCTAACAGCTTTTATCATATTTATCAGGAGACCAGCATTCTGTTACCAGCTTCATTAAAAACTAATTATAAATACTACTCAGCAATAAAAAAGAACAAAATACTGATACATGCTACAACATGAATGACCCTCAAACACACTATAGTAAATGAAAGAAGCCAGATACAAAGACCACATATTGTATGATGCCATTTATATGAAATGTCCAGAAAAGGCTAAACTATACAGACAGTAGATTAGTGGTGTCCTGGCACTGGGGATTGACTGTAATCCCCATTTGATTACATTAAATAACAACTCATTTGTAATCCCAAAATTGAGGCATAGAGCTATTTAGTGACAATCACAGTACCTAACTCATAAGGGCTCTTTGAAGATCAAATGAGATAATACAGTTTAAAAGCTTAGAACAGTGCCCGGCACTTGTAAGGGCTCAAGATGTACACGCGCACACACACACGTCCAGCTTAAAAACTTAGAAAATAAAATGCATGTAAAGAAAAACAACATGCATATAATAAATTATAAACGTAAATAAAGTAGAAGTTCATACTTTAAAGATTCAGCAACAAATTATAGTTCACCCTAGACCTATTTCTTAATCAAAGTAAATGGTTCAAAATATTTGGGGAAAACTTTTTAAATATACATATAAAGCCTAAGAACAAAGGAAACTTACTATATTATTTCCCTAACATTTGGGGTCTAAATAAAATTTCAGAAAATGTTGAGACTCTTCCTCAGCCACTCATTTTCTCAAGTTGACATTTTGATGTGTTAATTCCCTAATTGCGTGATTTTTCAGTATGTTCCACATTTTATTTCTCCATATAAAAGTCCTTCATTGAATATGGACATCCATCACATATTTTTACTTTAGTAATTTTTTATCACAAAAAGTAGGCTGTTGTTGTATCTTAACAATATAATCTGGGACCAAAAAACCCAGCAGTCAATACTATCGAGGCCAAAGGCCCCCACCTCAGTGACATACGTACGCTTTTCCATGTTTTTCTTGTCCTTTATAATATACGCTGTGATACTGGAGGCGCTACGGTTCTCTCTTCCCAGTAGGTGTCAGATAATGATGTAGATACTGCCTCCTGAACTCAATCCTGTTCATTGACTCTTTCAATACAGGTATACAAAGTGAACAGTTGCTAACCCACTACGCCACCAGTCAAATAAATAGTTGTTTCATTTTAATCCTTTGAAATAACTACTCCATGAACATACCTGTATATCTTTGGTTAAACTATATCCTCACCAGCATCAACATTTATATTCTCTTATTTATTATCTCTAAGACCATTTATAAAATGAACTTGTTTTCGTTATTCTCTGATTCCTTAAGTGTTCCCAGAAAAACTTCCTAACATGAGGAGAAAGTAGAGACAAATTTCAATATTTGATAAATTTTATCTTGATAACTTTGAAAACAAATTTACTCTTTAAACTGCATTATAAAAAATACATTAGTCTTCACATTAGCTTTACATGGAAATATATACTTGCTTGAATATTTAAATATAGTTTCTCTTTACCAAAAAGTGTCACTCAGAGCCCTAATTACACAAATAATTTAAATGCACAAATGCAAAACACACTTCACACAATATTGTCCACATACTGTATAACTTGGGACAATTGTAATAAAAATCTATGCAAGATACTGAACAAGGACAAGAATAATAAAATATTCACTGTGGTTATAATTTAATTTTTTACTATTAAAAGAATTTAATGCATTCTTGAATACACAAAAAACATCCAACTGTTTCATCTAATCTGCAAATTAAGCAAAAATATTTTGACAAAGGGGCACATCTTACATCCTACCAAATTCTGAAAGTAATTCATTTCTAATTTAATTTAAATTATAATTTTTACAGTTTCAAGTTTTCAAACTTGTCTAAAATAATGATTACAGGAACTTATAAATATTTCCAAAATGTTAAAAAAAATAATTAGGACTGTATTATACTTTGATATTTTTAGTAGTATAAATTTTAAATATAAATCTTTTTTTCTCTCAAAAAAACGGTATTTAGAAGAGTTTCCAATGTGAAAAAAGTAGTAAAATTTTTTAACTGCTTTTGATCATTTGAATTGTGAGAACTGTCCGCTCTGCATGATGTAATCACAATAGATATGACACATCACAGTTATGGAGTACATCATTTCCATGTGATCTCTTGCTTTTTAACTCAAGCAAAAAGCATCCAGAATGCCTACTAGTAGTACTTAAGGAAATTACCGCGTCTAAGCTATAGGAAAAAAAGACACCAATACCCACAAATAGAATATTTTTACGTATTAGCTGCTTGTTTACTTCCTAATCAGTAGGACAGTTTGCTTTCCAAACGAAAACTGGAAGATTATTTTAAACTAGTGGCCCATAATGTTGTCTTAAGAAAGGGAATTAAAATAGGTTTGTATAGGAAGCAGGGTTGAAGTTGCTTTGCAACTAAAAATATAAACATTTGTCCATTTTTTTTCAACAGAATAACTGTTTTAAATTTAGAAGTAAAGAAATTACAACAGAACACCATCATAACATACCCACAGGTTAAAAATGGCCCCTGAAATAAAACTACATTTAGACACCAACTGTTACACTATATTTCATTAATTCTAAAGTAACACATTTTTATCTCTGAAATCATGGTACACTGATCTAGTTTCAATTAAATATGGTTTGTACAATATAGTTGAAATTCGTGTTTCCTTTAACATTAATGATAGAATAGGATCCGGGATCCTTGTCTTAATAGGATAATTGGATGCATCTGTACCAACTGGACCAGTGTCTCTGAATAAAGGATCGAAACATATTCTGAGTATCTCAGACCCAAACTGCTTAACATCTTTTGTTTGAACTATGAAAATCAGATAGCAAGTTTAAGGAAAGTCAAACTAACGTACAAATATGTAGTTTTTCCCTTGAAAAATTGGCCTCCGTGTAGGTCATCAGTTTCACTAGATCTTTTGAAATAGTAAGATTACAAATAGTTTGTTAATGACAATTAATGGTCTTCCCAAATTACCAAACCAATAATTTCAGTTCAAGCTGATACAAAAAAAGATATGGTAGTGGCTGAAATATTTTGAAGAGGTAAGGCCATAAGATAACCCAGATTTTCATAATAAACCACCAACACTTGAGGTGGAGGGGAATAAAGGTGGTAGAAACCATTGATTACACTGGCAAGATCATTTTCCCATTAAGATCTAATAATGCTAAAGAAAAGCCTACAGACATTGTATATGTGCGTGTGTCCAAATAAGGAAAGTTAGAGACTTGCAGATCCAATTTAAATGAAGCAGGAGGAGTTTCTGTTTATGTATATAAAATCACTAGGCAGTTTTTAAAAACTCGATTAAAGATCATGGAATCTCATTTTCTTGAATGCTTTAAAAGATAAATTATATTTTGTTTCTGATTATTTAAATCAGCTTCATTCAAAAGTTGAGATAATTATAGTTTCTCCTTAATTATCCAGTTAGAATACGGTATTGACAATGCCACTCTGAAACACACAGAATGTAAGTACATGTTCATTTGTTCCAATTTTTAAAAAGTAAAAATAAGATAGCATTTAATGTTTGCCACATTCATTTTTGCAATATGATAACCTGCTGACATGAGATACAACCATAAAAAATAAATAAGAGGGACAGGATTTGAGGGAGAAAAAATGTATCCTCTGCTAAATTATGGATATAAATTAAAATGAAGCTCTTCTACAGCAAATGGACAAAGGATGTGTCTGAATCTTTAAAAAAAAAAAAAAGGACCTTAAACACGAATTTTAAATGAATTACAAAAGTTCTGAAAAATAATGTCTGTAGCAAAATAGTTGAAGGTTAATTTTTCCACCAAAGCTGGGAAAGCTATGTGCACAAAATGTATTTCAAGTGAAGTACCGAATCCTCAGCTAGCCTGAACGGAAACGCTTCTAGGTGGCCTCATTAGCTGGCGATTTGTCTGACAGCCGAGTCCTCATCCTATCAGAGTACGGTACCTGAGAATATAAGCTTCTCAAAGCATATATTTTAACAGGTCTAAAAGGCTTTCTTCTTCTCTTCCTAGGGCGTTTTTTAGTACCATTCCGCTTTCTTCCTGCAGCAGGCCAAGAGTTCTGCACAGGTGGCTTGGGAGAACAGCTAGGGACTGCTCCCAACTGCCCCTCAGCAGCCGCCACGGACGGAACCGGCGGCCCCGAAGGAACCGAGGGAACCGGCGGCCCCGAGGGAACCGGGGGAACCGACGGCCCCGGTGGCCCCGAGGGAACCGGTGGCCCCGGCAGCCCCGAGGGAGCCGGTGAGCCCAAAGGCATTTTCGCTGGTTTCTTCGCCTTCTTTGATTTAGTGACGTCGCATTTTTTCTTAAGATGCAGTCGAATAAAGGCGCTCCTGGACTGATATTTGCGACGCAAAAAAGCAGAGTATTTTGAAATATACTTCCTAATTATATCACTTAGTTTGGTCCGAATCCAAATGGACGGTTTTTCGGAAGCGATTCTCGGTTTTTGGTGGAGAATAATTGGTTTATAAACCTTCTGGGGGAAACCTGGCTTGCTAGTTTTCATCTTCCTTCTCTGAATCTTCTTTTTACCTTCCAGTATCTTCCGTGTGGCTGATTTGGGGGAGGTTCTGGCAGCATCGCCGCCTACAGGAGTTGACTGGAAATTACTTCCCGATGGAACTTGACTAGCACTCGAAGTCCCTGGTCTTGGCACACGTTCGGGAGAAATACGCGCCCCCGGATAGGCCATTAGTTCATCTCTTAGCGTCAAAATGCCTGTTGGATCAAAGCCTTCTGCAGGACCATCTTCATCTGAACTGGAGCTTAGGTCGCTCAAGTGAATTTGAAGCCAGTTATTTCTGTCAGATTCTGGAGGATTCGTTACAATTTTCTTATTCAATGGGTCATAGTAATCAAAGGACCTCCGCTTATATTTGTACTGTATGCTAACATCTCGACTACTTCTGCCACCAAGGTACTTTTTAGCAAAGTTGAAGGATTCACCATTCTGAAACTTCATATTTGAAGAAATAACATAGACTAAGGCATTGGGTTGCAAAGGCTTCAAAACTTTAGTACATGTTTCAGGAAATTCAAGTGTTCCAATTTGCACTCTGTTTCTCATTTTTCTGTCTTTCTGTAAAAGTAAACGCTTCCTTGTTGGCGAGTCTTCCTCTGGTCCACTTGCTTTCGTCGCTGACTCTTTTGTGAGATTGGTTTGAGTTCCATGGCTGACTTTTACAGCCTGGCATCGAGAAGCCACTCGCCAGGATTGTTCATAAGGCCTCTTTGCTGTAGGATGATGGCTAGGTTTATCTAAGGCCACTGAAAAGTCATCAGTATCTGAAATGCCACCTGCATTATCATCACCATCTGAAAAAACTTGAATTGCTGCAGTGTCCTGACTAACGTCAGCCCAGGTAATCTTTTTTCCTTTATTCAAATTTTTTTTTTTTACTTTCCTGGTCTCACAGTCGTCATCAAAGTAGCAGTGGAAACGACCTTCCTTGAATTCCTTCACCAGAGCGTTAATTTTCATGTCATCTTCTCTCATTATCTGAGACCATGTCTTGCCTACAAATGAAGGAGGGACATGAGGCAAGGCTTCGAGAACTGGTTCATCGGGATTGTCTTCTATGACCTCCTTTGCTTTTTCCCGGTTCCTTACAGAAGCAACCCTGAGAACAGGGCCTGAACGGGAATCGCCTTTTTTTCCTTTTAGGTCCACAGACCTCTTCTTAAATCCTTCCTTTTTACTAACAGCTTGTTGAGGCTGGCCACTATCAGACTGAAGAGAGCGATCACACTGAAAACTCATCCCAGAACCGCATGGTTCGCAGCTCCTACTTTCTCGATCTGCATGTTTTAACTTCGGGTTTCCTTTACCAGCCCTTTGACGGCCTGCTGACCCAGGAGAGGCTTTGCGAGTCGCCGCAGACCCCCTCGATTCACAGTGCTTATCTTTTCGGCCAGTATTTTCATCTTTCCTGTGACAAAAGTTGCTTCCTTTATCAGCTTTCTGAAGTTTGCTAGTCACAGGCTCAGAATTGTCTTCCCATTTAAAGTGTGTCTTAGGACTATGAGGTCTACAACTCTTACCTTCTGAGTCAACAAATGTCACCATTTCTTTATCAGAGCCTTGCAATGGGTAAGTCACAGACCTATCTGGGGGATCAATTTGAAATTTTATTTCAGAACCGTAAGACTCACAGCTGGACTCTTGGAGAATAATATAGTCTTTCTTCTGGTTTACTACTTTGAAAGTCTCTTTGGGTTCATTTGTCATTGATGGAGGAGACGCTTCACAAACATATCCTACTTCGGAATCACAAGAGTCACAGCACTCACCTAGATCAAAATCTTCCGTATTTATACAATCGATTTCTTTGACAGTCATGTGAGGGGAGTCAATCACTGGCTGAAAAGGGATATCAGACTCAGCAATCACTTCACAATCACTATCACTGGTCACCAGGTCCACAAAGAGCATCTTCCGAAGATTTGCTTCTTTAACTGACACCTGAAGTTCGTTAACCACTATTTCAAGAGGAACATCAGAATCACACATCATTTCAGAATCACTAGGTTCACTACTCTTTACTTCCATGCCAAGATGCCGTTCCTTCGGAAGATCTATTTCTTTGCACACCACTTGAGACTGGTCAACTTCTAACTGAAAATGAACACCAGAATCACATTTTATTTCAGAAACACTAGGTCCACAGCTCTTACTTTCTAGGTCAGTATGACCCCTCTTTTGCGAGTTTATTTCTTTGACAGTCAGAGGAGACTGATCAGCCACAAAGTGAACAGGAACATCAGAATCGTAACTTACTTCGAAGTCACCAAGTTTATAGCTCTTATCTTCCAGGTAAATACGGTCTTCCTTCCAAAGACTTACTTCTTTAACAGATTTTTGAAGCTGGTCAGCCACTGACTGCAGATGATCATCGGAAATAAAAGTTATTTCGGGACAAGAAACATTGCTCTTATCTTCCAAGTTGACATGTTCCCCTTCCAAAATGTGTGGCTGCTCAACTACTGACTGAAGAGGGATATCTGAAACATAAATTATTTCAGAATCGTTGGGTTCATAGCCCTTATCATCCAGACAGACATGCCCTTCCCTCAGAAGATTTATTTCTGCTGTAATAGCCTCTTGAATTTCATTGGCCACAGACTGGAGAGGTTCATTAGCATCAAAATTTATTTTAGAACCAATAGGTTCCACAATCTTCCCTTGCAAGTCAACGTGCTCCTTCCAAAGGTTGATCTCCTTAACGACTTCTTCAGTTTGGCCTGCCACTGACTGAAAAAGGATATCAGAATCATACACAATTTCAAAACCCTTGGATTCATCCCTCTTATCTTCCACATCACCTTCATCCCTCTTATCTTCCACATCACCTTCATCCCTCTTATCTTCCACATCAACTTCATCCTTCCAAAGGCTTATTTCTTTAACGGTTTTTCTAACCTGGTCAGCCACTGACTGAAGAGGATCCTCAGAATCAAAACTTATTTCAGAACCACCAGACCGACTGTGCTTCTCTTCTAGCTCAATATGGTCCTGATCCAAAATAGTTATTTGAGGTTGATCAACTATGGACTGAACCAAGAAATCAGAATCCAAACTCATTTCAGAACCACTACATTGGCTGTGCTTATCTTCCACATTCACATGACCTTCATTCTCAAGGTTTACTCGTTTAACAGCCACTTCAGGCTGATCAGCCACGGGCTGAAGAGAAACACCAGAACCATGGATTAATTTAGAACCACTAGTTTCAAACACTTTATTTTGCAGTCCAATATCCTCTTCCTTCCACAGGGTTGTTCTCCTAACCACTTCCTGAAATTGCCCAGTCAATGGCCGAAGAGGGTCACCATAATCAAATCTTACCTTACAATGACTAGATTCACTGTTTTTATCTTCCAGAAGAACGTTTCTTTCCTTCAAGAGGGTTGGCTGAGGTTGACCAATGACTGAATGAAGAGGGGCACCGATATCCAAATTTATTGCAAAACCTCTCGATCCAGTACTTTCACCTTCCGGGTCAACACGGTCCTCCTTCAAAGCAGCGATGTGAGGTGTTTCAGTCATTGACTGAGGAGGGACATCAGCATCAAACATTATTCCAGAGCTACTGTATTTGTCACGCTTTTCTAGAACATGTTCTTCTTTCTGAACACTGATTTCTTCGACAGCTATCTGAGGTTCAGGCACTAAATAATGAGGTACATCAGAACCTGTTTCAGAACCACTAAATTTAGCACTTTGACTTTTGAATTTAACAAGCTTTTCTTTTTGAAGCCATATTTCTTTAACAGCTATTTCAGGCTTCTGAGTCACTGACTGATGAAGGTGGACACCAGAATCCAAACCTGTTTCATAAACACTTAATTCACTTTCCTTATCTTGTAAGTTTATGTGTTCTTTCTGATGGCTTGTTTCTTTCACAGCTATGTTAGGATGATCAGTCACTAAATGAAAAGACATGTCAGGTTCAGCTATGTTAGGATGATCAGTCACTAAATGAAAAGACATGTCAGGTTTCAAACTGATTTCAGAAATACCAGGTCCGTTACCTTTATTTTCTAAGTGTATGTGCTCTTCTTTCTGAAGGTTGACTTCTTGAAGGGGATCTTTAGAATGTCCAGTAATTGAATGAAAAATATAATCCAAGCTTAATTCAGAAACACTAGGTTCATTTACCTTACTTTCCAGATACATCTGCTCTTCTTTTTGAAGATTTAGCTTTTCCAAAGCTATTTCAGGAGAGTTAATCACTGAATGAGGAGGGACATAAAAATCCAGACTTATTTCAGAACCACTGGGTTCCACATTCTTCCTTCCCAAGTGGATATAGTCTTCTTTCTGAACGATTACTTCTTTAACAGCTAGCCCAGGTTGATTCATTCCCGACTGAACAGGTATGCCAGAGTCAAAAGTTACTTCAGAAACACAAGACTTAGGAGTCTTATTTTCCAGAGGACTAGGTTCCTCCACATAAATAGCTACTTGAGACTGGTCACCTCCTGAGCGGGAAGCAGTATCAGAATCAAAAGTTATTCCAGAACTATTTGAACCACAGTGATCTTCCAAATTAATGTGCCTTTTTCTTATTTCTTCAATGTCCATCTCAGACTGCTCAGTACCTGACCTAGCAGGGGGATCAGATTCAAAAGTCAGCTCAGAACTGGAGCATCCATAGCTCTTAACTTCCATATCAAAATTCAACTCTTTCAGGCTTATTTCACCCAGAGCCCCTTGACGCTGATCACTAACCGATTGATAAAGAGAAGCATTAGAATCAAAACTCTGATCAGAATTGCTAGACTTAACACTCTTATCCTCCAGGTCAACAGGTACTTCTCGAAGGTTTACTTTTTTAACTATTACTCCTGATTGGCCAGCCATTAATCGAGCATCTGTGTGGAAACTCATTTCAGAACCATGAGAATCATAGTTCATATCCACAGGTTCATTCTTCTCTTCCAGAAGACTTATTTCTTCAACAGCCCTCTGAGATTCATCCGTCACTGTGTCAAGAGAGACCACATAATCAAGATGTTCTTTAGCACTACTGGATGTATGGCTCTTATCTTTCAGATAGACATGCCTATCCTTTAGGTTTCTTTCTTTGACAACCAGTTGGGGATGGTCAACTACTGACTGAAGAGAAACATCATTATCAGTACTTGTTTCAGAACAACTAGATCCATAGTTCTTATCAACCAAGCCAATGTGAACCTTCTGAAGTTTTGCTTCTGTGACAGCCACTGGGAGTTGGTCACCCAGCGACTGAAGAGGCAAAGCAGAATCAGTACTTATTTCGGAGCTACTAGATCCATAGTTCTTATCAACCAAGTCAAGGTGTTCCTCCTTAGAAAGGTTTCCTTCTTTTGCAGGCTGTCGGGGGTAGTCATCAGCTGATTGAAGTAAGGCATCACAATCAAAATTAATCTCAGAATCACTAGATTCATAGCTTTCATCAACCAGGCTAATAGGCTTTGCCTTCTGAGCACTTACACCTTTAACAATTACTTGAGTCCGGTTGGTAGCCAACTGAAGAGAGCCAGCACCATCAGAACTTACTTCAGAAGCATAAGATTTATCGTTCTTACACTGCAGATCAGCATATACTTCCTCTGAAACATTTACTTCTGTGGCCGTCACTTTAGACTGGTCAGTCAGTGAATGAAAAGAACTGCAGTCAAAACTCATTTCAGAAGCTCTCGATTCATAGTTTTTATCTTCTTGGTCAACTTGCTCTTCCTTCCAAAGGTCTTGTGCAGCCTCTTCGGGTTGATTACACGCTGACTGAAGACAGCCACGAGCAAACTTTGTTTCAGAAATCACTGAGCTCTTCTGTTCCAAAAAGGCTGACTTATTAAAAACCAAATGCTTTTCCTCTTGGGTCTGATCCATACCCGAAAAGAATTTCTCACGGTGCTTTGCAGCAGCATCTTCAAAGAGTCCTTTATTAGAAGGCATACCAGTTTTATTCACATTGATTGCTTGGTTTACAGCCAATTTGGAAAGAGATTCAGATTTTAAAGAGCCTTCAGTACCCATAAATTCACGGACTTTAGCGCCAGTTGACAAAGTTTTACACTGAGACTTTACATCTTCCCGTATAATCAATTTATCTGAATTTGTACATAAAGATTTTCTGTCTGATTCTTTAGGTTTCTGATATGAAACTGAAGAAGTTTCTAGATTGGACGATAGCACAGAATTTCTAGAGCCCCTGTCTGGCTGTTCAAGGTATCTGTCAACTTTGTTTGGGTCACATTTTCTGACTGGACCCAAACTGGCTGCTGCTGGTGACCTAGTCGTTTTAGTTGTAACCGGTCTGTCATAGGAACTTCCAGGTAAACAACTAGCAGGAGCACTAGAAATCACCGAGGGACATATTAAGCTCTGTCTATTATTTGTAGCTTGACCAATACCAACTGGATTAAATTCTTTCACACCACTCCCAATTTTATGAACAAACTCCAAGGGCTGCTGCTGTCCCTTCTCCAGTTTTTGGATAACTGATGGTCTAACTGAAACCCCCTGTATATATTCCTGAGATTTACTAGGTCTAGAATGTAACTCTTTACTAGGTTCAAAACCCTTGGGGGAGCTCTCTCCTTTGACACCAGCAGCATCATCAGTCATTTCTTCAGAAATACAATCATCAACAGGAACCACTTCAGAGGGTGACGCAGTAGGTGACACGGTAGGTGACGCAGTATTCGTAAGAAGTCTCTCATTTTGCATTGATCTAGAAAGCAAGGAGAAAAATCCATAAATATATTCTAATAGAATGTTAAGGTAAAGGCATAATAAAGGTTATTTTCTTTGCGTCCTGGGCCCAGTTGTTAAGGGGACAAAGAATCAAGGCAATCCCATGAGGCTGTACACTATGTGTGTTTTCAGGTAGGTAAATCAGTGCAGGAGATGGAGGGAGCTCCACCAATTGCTACTTAATAAACACAAATGGCAGGGCACCTGGGTGGCTCAGTTGGTTGAGTGTCCAACTCCTGGTTTCAGCTCAGGTCATGATCTCACAGTTCTTGAGTTCGAGCCCCAAGTCAGGTTCTGCACTGACAGCACAGAGCCTGCTCAGGACCCTCTTTCCCTCTCTCTCTTCCCCTTCCCCGCCCGCAATCTCTCTCTCAAAATAAACTTAAAAAAAAAACTTTTTCTTTAATTAAAAAAGAATAAAATCAACACAGATGGCTCCTAAACATGAAAAACTGTTCTTAAAAAAAAAGCCATATATCAGAGTGGTAAACAGTAAAAAGTTTAACATCAGTCACTTCACCTTCCAGGCTCTGGTTTTCTCCTAGAGAAAGAATACAGTATTATTTTCCCCCAAGAAATTGTTTTGAGGAGCACACTAGTTTTGCTACGTAAAGAGCATTTTTTAAAAGACCCGGAAAATAGTAATCATTCACAAATGTTAGTTTGTGAATTCACAAATCTTAACACATTGTCGTTTCTTTTGAAGTGTTTACTTAAATTCCAGTTAGGTAACATAGAGTGTCATATATTAGTTTCAGGTGTACCATATAGTGATTCAAGAATTTTCATACATCACCCAGTGCTCATCACAACAAGTGCCCTCCTTAATCCCCATCACCTATTTCACTCATCCTCCCACTCACCTCCCCTCTGGTAACCATCCGTTCTCTATAGTTAAGAGTCTGTTTCTTGGCGTGTCTCTCCTCTCTTTTGTCCCCTATTCTCGTTTGTTTTGTCTCTTAAATTCCACATATGGTAAAATCATGCAGTATCTGTCTTTCACTGACTGAATTATTTCGCTTAGCATAATACTCTCTAGCTCTATCCACATGGTTACAAATGGCAAGATTCTGTTCTGTTTCGTGGCTAAGCAGTATTCCATTGTATATATATACCACATCTTCTTTACCAATTTATCAGTCAATGGACATTTGGGCGGTTTCTGTAACTTGGCTATTGGAGATAATGCTCCAAACACAAAAATAAATTCAAAATGGATTAAAGACCTAAATGTAAGATATGAAACCATTAAAATCCTAAAGGAGAACACAGACAGTAACAACGTCTCTGACATCAGTAAGAGCAACTTCTTCCTAGGTATGTTTCCAGAAAAATAAACTATTGGGACTTCATCCAAGAAAAGCTCCTACACAGTGAAGGAAACAATCAACAAAACCAAAAGGCAACCTACCACTCGGGGTGCCTCAATGGCTCAGTCAGTTATGTGTCTGACTTCAGCTCAGGTCATGATCTCAAGGTGTGTGAGTTTGAGGTTTGTGAGCTCTGTACTGACAGCTCAGAGCCTGGAGCCTGCTTCGGATTCTGTGTCTCCCTCTCTCCCTCTGCCCCTCCCCCACTCATGGGGGCGCACGCACGCTCTTTCTCAAAAATAACCAAACGTTAGAGAAAAAAAAAAGGCAACCTACCAAATGGGAGAAGATACTTGGAAATGACATATCTGATAAAGGGTTAGTATCCAAAATATATAAAGAACTTCTACAACTCAACACACCAAAAACAAACAATCCAATTGAAAAAAAAAAAAAGGACAGAAGACAGGAACAGACATTTTTCCAAAGACATTACAGATGGTGAACAGACACACAAAAAGATACTTATTATCGGGGAAATACAAATCAAAAACCTACAATGAGATATCACCTCACACCTGTCAGAGTGGCTTAAAATCAACAACACAAGAAATAAAATGTGTTGGCGAGGATGCAGAGAAAGGGGAACTCTCTTGCACCGTTGGTGGGAATGCAAACTGGTGCAGCCACTCTGGAAAACAGTATGGAGAAAGTTAAAAACAGAACTACCCTAGGATCCAGCAACTGCACTACTAGGTACATACCCAAAGAATACAAAAGTACTAATTCAAAGGGCTACAAGCACCCCAGTGTTTATAGCAACACATTGTTTTGGCAAGGGTGTCATGACGGGGGCACTTTAATACATTGTTAGTAGAGGTATAGGTTAGTTTTATCTCTATGAACAACAATCTGGCAAGGTCTATTAAAATTAAAAATGCCAAGAGGAGTCTAAGGAGACATGACAAGTTGATGGAACATGGTTATCCTAGGTGGGATCTTGAAACAGAAAAAGACATTAGGTAAAAACTAAGAATACCGAATAAACTACAGAACTTAATGTATTAATACCAGTCCATTAATTGTAACAAGTGTACCATACCAGTGTAAGTTGTTAGTAACATGGAAACTAGATGGGGAGGGTATACAGGAATTCTGTGTACTACCTTCTCAAGTGTTCTGTTGATCTAAAACTGTCCTAAAATGTAGTCTATTAAAAATAAGTTTTTAAAAATACATTAACACCTAAAAGGTACCTTTATTAAATATTTTTCAATTTGCGAGATGCCTCAATCACCTAAGAGAAATGTATATACGTGTCAGTCACATGCAACTTTTTTTTAAAGCTTTTTTATTTTTAAGTAATCTCCACAACCAACGTGGGGCTCAAACGCACAACCCCCAGATCAAGAGCCACATGCTCCACTGAATGAGCCAGCCAGGTGCCCCACAACTTTTTTTTAACATATCATAAATATCATGATTTCTTTCCCCTGAAAATTTACCATGATTAACACTAAAATAACATTTTTTTTTTGGTACTTGTAAAATTAAAAAGTTAACCCAGATATCAGAAATCATATGACGGGGCAAAAAAATTCCAAAATTGTTCATACTTCTGAATTCTCATCAATAAAACTGCAGGAGAAATGCCACTTAACCCTAGTTTCTCAGAACCCCTGAAGACCATCCCCATGCATTTGTCTTAAAGACTGTCACAACAATCTGAAATAAAATTAATCTTGTAACATTTGGCAAAGAAGAGGAAGGCAGTATCATAAAATCAAACAATTAGGCAAAATCCCAAAAGTTATAGGGTTCACCATCTAGATGCTTTGATTTACAACTGTATTTGCACATGCTTAAAATTAACAACTAAACCACAATCTACATTTCTTCTCATTTTAAACTCATTTTACACCAAAAAGCCCTCTAAAAACCTAACCGTTAAAGATTCAAAACCCCTTTTACATAACTCTTGTGCTACGTTTCTGAAATCTATAAACAAAATTTAAAAACTATATATCAAATCTATGAAATGTGATCAAAATGGAAACCTCACACTTTTAAATCTTCCACTAATAAAGGATTTGGTAGACACAAATGAATTAAATGAGCAATTAATTAAGGAAGACAGAAAAAATAACCAGGACACCTGGGTGGCACAGTTCAAGCATCTCACTCTTGATCTTGGCTCAGGTCATGATCTCAAGGTTTGTGAGTTCTAGCCCCACAAAGGGCTCCACACTGGGATTCTGTCTCTCCTCTCTGTCCCTCCCCCACTTGTGCTCGCTCTTTCTCTGTCAAAATAAATAAACTTAATAATAAAAAAAAAAACTTAAAAAAAACACAAAAAAATAACCAAACTCCCCCCTACCTAGGAAATCTGAGGAAACAAGAAAAAGAAAAACCAATAAATAGAAAACAAAAATAAACCAAGAGCTGATTTTCAAGAAGGTTAAAATAATACAAAAACCTGCAATGTCTAGATAAGAGGGGAAGAGAGAAGAAACTTTAAAAAGCAAACTCTGTAATTCAGAATGCTTATAAACATAATATGTTACATGAGATTAAAAAACCTCAAGGTAAGAAAATGGAATTCAAAATCAGATATATAGATACAAAAATACAGGAATTTAGCTTATGTTACAGTTGACATTTTTTTGTTTTTAAAGTAATCTGCACACCCAATGTGGGGCTTGAACTCACAACTGGAGATCAAGAGTCCTGTGCTCTACCAACTGAGCCAGCCAGGTGGCCCTAACGTGACATTTTATCAGTGGAGATAATATATGTTTATAAAAAATAATAATAATAAGCCCTACCTCACACCACATATAAAAACAAATTCCAGGAAAATTAAAAATATTTAAAAGTAGTGGCGCCTGCGTGGCTCAGTCCGTTGAGCATCCGACTTCGGCTCAGGTCATGATCTCACGGTTTGTGAGTTTGAGCCCCGCGTCAGGCTCCGTGCTGACGGCTCGGAGCCTGGAGCCTGCTTCAGATTCTGTGTCTCCCTCTCTCTCTGCCCCAACCCACTCGCATTCTATCTCTGTCTCTCTCAAAAATAAACATTAAAAAAAAATTTTTTTAATATTTAAAAGTAGAAATAAGGACATGAAGGAAAAGTCATGAAAGAAGCCATAAAGGAAAAGTCCCCTTGTATCGAATTATGCCAAAATGTTTAATTTCTATATAGTAAAAGACAATACACACAGATGAAAGACACTGGACAGATTTTGAGAAAATAATCAACCTATTTAAGATACAAAGGACTATTATCTATAAATATTGCATCCAAATCCAAAATATACAAATAACTCAATAGAAAAACAGGCAAATCTACAAACAATTCATAAAATAAACATATGGCTAGTAAACATATATAGAGAGATGATCTATTTTATTCGTAAGTAAATAAAGGCTAATTAAGGGACACATGGTTTTGGCCTGTTATGTTAGGGGGGTAAAAGTTGCTAATCCCAGTGTTGGCAAGAGTGATAAGAAATGAGCTTTCTCATAGACTACTATGAATATGTATATAATATAAATTGCATATAAATTGGCATAGCCTTCTAGGAAGTGTCTCAAGATTTTTAAATTTACACACACACACACACACACACACACACACACACACACACACACACCTGGAGCAACAAAATAAATAGTAAAGGATTAAAACCCACAAAAGACATATCCATGAGTTTATAATGATATAAACAGATAACTCAATAAATAAGTGAGACAACCAGAAAGCCCTTCTTTATAAAGGTAGAATTCTGATTAATACATGTAATAACTGTTTCAGGGAAGAATCATCAATCAATGTTTAATACAAGCGAGTGGAAGTACAATGAGAAACAGGATATTTATTTACATAGTCTCAAAGTCCTTGTCATTAATTATAATGGGGAAAACAGGAACATTACAGTAGAGAAGCCATCTTAAAATTAAGTGATCCAAGTTAACACCACCAGCCATGAGACATGGCAACATCATGGGTCTCTGGATACGTTGAGAAGGGCACATCAACTATAATTTGTTCTTCTCCCACACGCATAACCTAAGTTTAATCATGAGAAAATGTCAGGCATACCCCAGTGTAGGGACATCATACAAAATAAGTGGCCAGCAGTGTCCAAGTCTTGAAAGCAAAAGACTAAGCAACTGTTCATGATTCAGGGAGTCTAAGGAGAAGGAACAACTAAATGCCATATGTGCTCCTGGACTGAATCCTGGTCCCAAAATAAAGGACATTAGAAAGACAACTGACAAAATCTGAGTAAGATTTTGTCTACAAATAGTATAGCACCGATGTAATTCCATGGATTTGATCACTATGATGTGACTATTTTAGATTTAACATCTGAAGAAGTCAGGTGAAAGTTATACAAGAATTCCTTGTACCAGTTTTGCACTTTTTTGTAAGCCTGAAATAACTCCAAAACGAAAGGTTAAATAATAAAAAAAATTATGTATTTTTTAAGGTCCAGAAACTTTAGCCCAGAAGTTCAAGTTCTAGAAATGCACACCACAAAAATAGCTGCATGTACAAATATGTGTGTTGAAGCACTGCTTATACAAGCTATAAACTGGAAATTTATACTCACCACAAGATCATCTTTCCAACGGCTAAAAAATAACATTTTTAAAAAATGTCCCCATTTAAACTTTTCATCATTCGCTAAATTCCAGGTTGTGATCTGCAAAGCATTCAAGTTTACCCTTTTTCTAGAAACTGCTGGTCACTATCTCAACAATTAATTCTGCACAGATGTGCTAATAATCTGTTTTGCTTTCTCATACAGCTGTAGCTGCAAACTCACCACACTATTTAGTCCAATCTTCTACCAATGTTTTCCTTTAACTCTTAAATGTTACCAAAAAATTTATTTTTATTAAAATTTCAATCAAAATTGATACAAGCTCTCAAGATACTGACAGATCATTAAAAAGCCAATTCTATTTGAGGTCTCTTCTATTGAGTTAGCAAATAGTTCAATTAATGTGGAACAGACTTAGTTTTTACTGAGACCACCCTTACTCTCCATTACTGTCACCACGTTGTCTGTTACTAATCTTTTGAAAGTAAGCATTGGGCCGCCTGGGTGGCTCAGTCAGTTAAGCATCCAACTTCAGCTCAGGTCATGATCTCACGGTTCGGTTCGTAGGTTCAAGCCCCACATCAGGCTCTATGCTGACAGCTCAGAGCCTGGAGCCTGCTTCAGATTCTGTATCTCCTTCCCTCTCTGCCCCTCCCCTGCTTGTGCTCAGTTTCTCTCACTCTCACTTTTACTTTCTCCCTCAAAAATAAACACACGTTACAAAAAATTAAAAGCTATTTTTGCCCCCACCTTTTCCCCAGCTTACTCCTATGACATCCTTAATAGAACGCCTTAGTGATATAGAATTATTTATTGGCCTAAGACATTTATTTAGAGAAAAGTATGGTGTAGTCCATATCTTTTACAGTGAAATTGCTTATTTAAGCTGGGGAAAATTTTTAAAGAATTACAAAGAGAAGTTACTAGATAAAAATCTCACTGTATATTCCTTAATTAAAAGATTTACTTTAAGAAGTACTAGAAAGTTAACACAACCATCTACTGTAACATACAGTAACTGCGGACTAATATGGTCCCACTCAGCTACTTTACCTGCTTTCTTGAGAATGATATGGGTGGTGCCGGAGTACATCCTGCAAGAAACGTTCCATCAAACTAGTGGTACCCATCCGCTGTCGATTCTGTGTAGTCAAGTATCTGTGCTGAGCACTGGACATATGCTATTAAAAAAAAAAAACTGAATAGTTTTACACAGGTAATACTCATTAGTAGTGAGTTTCACAAATGGATTCGTTTATATACTCCTGGTAGAAGTATAAATTGACATGAACATTCTATAGAGCAATTCTAAAATATGCATCTAAAAATCATACAAGGACCTTTCCCTTCAATATCATAATTACATTTCTCTAAATCTGTCCTAAGGAAATCATCTTAAATGTGGATGATTTTTGCAAAAAAAAAGCTTAACAACAAAAAATGGGAAATCTCCAAAATGTCTAACAGTAAAATATTTAAATTATACCCTAAGATGTAATACTGTACAGCTACCTAAAGTAATACAAAGAATTTTAAATAACACAGAGGAATGTTACATATTAGAAGAAAAATGGAAGATGCAAAAATCACATGTATGCTTTTACCTGAAACTATAGTTTTAAAAGGTATAGACAAGTTAATGGAAGAAAATAAACCAAAATTTTAAAATCATTAACATCTGTGAGGTACACTTAGAGGTAATTTAAAATTTTTTCTTATAAATTCTTATTTTTTGGGGCGCCTGGGTGGCTTGGTTGGGTGGCCAGCTTCAGCTCAGGTCATGATCTCGCAGTCTGTGGGTTCGAGCCCCGCGTCGAGCTCTATGCTGGCAGCTCAGAGCCTGGAGCCTGCTTCCAATTCTGTGTCTCCCTCTTCTCTTTGCCCCTCCCCTGTTTGCTCTCTCTTTCTCAAATAATAAACATTAAAAACAATGTTTTTTAATAAAAAATAAATTCTTGTATTTTTCCCAAGCAAATATCTTCATAATAAAAATCTATTAAAAAAGAGAAGAGAGTTGAATCACTCTCTTGGGGTGTCTGGGTGGCTCAATCAGTTAAGCATCTGGCTCTTGATTTCAGCTCAGGTCATGATCTCACCACGGGATCAAGCCCACATCAGGCTCTGCACTGATGTCTTCCAAAGCGGCTATACCGATCTGTACCCTCATCAGCAATGTGTCATGGTTTCCATCCCTCCATTTCCTCATCAACACTTGCCATTGTCTCTTTAATTTTAGCTACTGTAGAACGGGTTTAATGTTATCACTGTTGCTTCACTTTGCAATTTTTGTGATAGCTTTTCATTTTTAGTGGTGACCTGGATATCTTCCTTCATGATATGTCTGTTCAAGTCTCTTCCTGTCTTCCAAATGCATGCTCTTTTTTTTTTTAACGAAGTGTAAAAATTATTTATTCCCAACATGAACTCTTTGTTCAATTATATGTGTTTCAAATATCATCCTTCTTTCAATGGCTTATCTTTTCACTTTTTCTTTTGGGGGCAGAGGGTTCATAAAGTTTATTTTTGTAAGCGCACACACACATGCACAGTAAATCCATAGCTTTCCCAGCAATAGTTACAGGACACCTCTCCACCTTCTTAATCATCTCCCATTGTTTCTTAACTTTACTGCAGTCCATTTACCAATTTTTTTCTTTTTCAGTGCTTTTTGTTACTAGTTTAGGATATCCCTCCCTAACTCAGAATCATAAAGATTTTCTGTTTATTTCTAGAAGTCTTGTTGTTTTTACCTGTAATATGTACATCTACAATCTACTTGAAATTGGCATTTGTATCCAGGATGATTTAGTAATAGAGTTTCATTTCTTCTCCATATGGATATCCAATTGACTCAGTACCATTTATGGAAGAAAGTCCTGTCCTCATCATTCTTTAGGGCCGTATTTGTCACAAATCAAATATCCGTGTATGTGTCTGTTTCTAGATTTTTGGGTTTCCTTCCATGGTCTTTCTAACTTTGCATCGCTGTCTTAATGACTGTAGTTTAGGGGCGCCTGGGTGGCTTGATCAGTTAAGCGTCCGACTTCGGCTCAGGTCATGATCTCATGGTCCGTGAGTTCGAGCCCCGCGTCGGGCTCTGTGCTGACAGCTCAGAGCCTGGAGCCTGCTTCACATTCTGTGTCTCCCTCTCTCTCTGCCCCTCCCCTGTTCATGCTCTGTCTCTCTCTGTCTCAAAAATAAATAAATATTAAAAAAAAATTTAATGATTGTAGTTTAGTAATAAATTTTGATACCTGGTACACGAAGTCTCCTGACTTTGTTCTTCTATAAGATTATCCTGGTTTTTCCTAGCCTTTTGCATGTGCATACATATTTTTAGAACTGGCTTAATTTTCATTACAAACAACTCTTCCAGGGGTGCCTGGCTCACTTAGTTGGTGGAATATGTGACTCTTGATCTCGGGGTTGAGAGTTCAAGCCCCTTGTTGGGTGTGGAGACTACTTAAAAATACATTCTTAAAAAAAAACTTTCCTGGAATTTTGTTTGAAATTTCATTAAATCAATATATATGTTTGGGGAAAACTGACATGGTTACAATATTGATTTTTCTGATTGGTATATCACACCAATTATTTAATTTTTCTTATATTTCTCTCAGTGTTTATGGTTTTCTACATAAAAACCTTATATATATTTTGTTATATTTATTCCTAAGGAGTTCATGTTCTTTGATGCTATTATTAAATACCTTTTTTGATCTCATTTTCTGTATGCTGTTGGATATAAAAATACAATTTCCTTTTATGTTGCCCAACAAGCTTATTAAACTCACTTATCAATTCTAATAGTTTACCTAGATATCTTCAGGTTTTCTACATCTACAATCACACTTTGTGCAAGGTACAATCACAGGTTTGTTTCTTTTTATCTAATATGTATCATTTTAATTTCTCTTTATTTCCCTTGCTAGAACCTCTGATAAAATATTGAATAGTTTAATTCAAGCATCAAGTCTATTACTTAATAGAGTACTGATGCATTTGGATTTAATCTTTGTTTTTATTTTTAAAACTGTTTTCATTACTCCTGCCTATGCGATGTCCCTATGTCTCTTCTTTCTTTTCTTCTTGTGGACCACTTTTTATTATTCCAAGTTCTCCACTTCTGTTAAGTTGGTAGGTAGTTATAGGCCAGGCTCTTTTTCTAGTCTGTTAGTGGTAACAGATTATCACAAGCAACCCTGACCTACAAACACTTGCTAAAATCACTTGCTACTTTTACTCTCTTCTTAAGCAAGGAATTAACTCGATTTACTTTCCTTCCAGTTTATATGTCATCGTTGTCAATGCCACAAGATAGCATTCATTTAAATCACCTGCTACCTTTCCACTGATCTTCCTGACTTCCCGTATCTCTAAGCTTCCAATTGAAATCATTTTCCTTCTGTCTGAAGAACCCTTTTTAGTATTTCCTTCAGTCAGGGTCTGTTGCCAGTAAATTCCCTTAATTTTTGTTTTCTGAAAATATTTCTATTTCACCTTCTTTTTCAAGGATATATTTATTAAGCGTCGAATACTAAATTGGTAGTTGTTTTCTTTCTTTGGGTTTCCATTGTTTCTGTTGAATCTTCAGCTACATCTGGGTCCTCTATTTCTCCACTGCCTTTAGAGTTCTCCAAAGCCATGAAATTTATCTGTTTATTTAAGACTTTGTACTTAGTGCAAATTACTTCAGCTGTCATCAACAGGGTCTTTTTTAAAGTCTTATTTGAGAGAGAGAGAGCACATGCACAAGCAAGCAGGGGAGGGGCAGACAGAGAGAGCATCCCAAGCAGGCTCTGTGATGTCAGCACAGAGCGCAACATGGGGCTCCATCCCATAAACCATGAGATCATGACCTGAGCCGAAACCAAGAGTCCTTCACTTAACCAACTGAGCCACCCAGGTACCCCTTTAACAGTCTTTTTAAGTGCCTGCTTAGTACATGAGTATCCAAATGTCTAAAAATTATTTTAAACCTTTGGCAAAAAGTTATACTGAATGCTTACTGAATAGAACTTGTAGTTAAAGACTCAATGTTTTAGTAATATCAAAAGCTCAACAAGTAATCGTCCAAGTCAAGTGATGACATCATTTTATCGATCATGACAGAAACCCTAACAGCTTTGAGATTTATTATCTGCTGCCTCGTGTTTATAACCAGCAGTAGAAAGTTTTTTTCTGTTAAAAGGCAGAGATGTGGAAATCGTAATAACTTTTCCTTAGTATGAATTTAAATGATGACTGTTGATAACTAAACAAAACAAATGCCACTGAACAGCAGAATTTTTACGTAGGACAAACTTGTCTTAGATATCACTTAAGACAGAATACTATAGACTAACAGGACCAGAGCTTCCTTATATTACTCCTTCACCTATGACACAATTCCACAGCTCAGACCCTGAAGAAAACCTTGAGGCTCTTCCAAGTGAACAATTCTGGTCAGAAGACCTACAGCTACTATTACTATGATTACTGATTTCAAAACGTCCATACACAATTCTTCCCAAACTCTTCCAACAAAAAGAAAGGGACACTACTCAATTCATTCTCTGAAGCCAGCATCACCCGAGTTCTGAAACCAAAAACATCACAAGAAAAGAAAGCTACAGACAATATTTCTTACGAATATAGACGCAAAAATCCTCAACAAAATACTGGCAAGCCAAATCCAGGAACATACAGAAGGACTAAGCACCATGACCAAGCGGGATTTAGCCCAGGGATATAAAATTGGCTTAATAGCTAAAACTCATCAATATTAATTGCTACAGACTGAATTGTGTCCCCCAGGCCCCAAACTCCTATGTTGAAGTTCTAACTTCCAATGTGACTGTATTTGGAGACAGGGCTTCTAGGAGGGAATTAAAATCACAACATATAAAAAAATTAACTGAAAATGAATCAGAGACCTAAATGTAAGAACAAAAACTATAAAATTCTTAGAGGAAAATACAGGGCGTAACTGTTCATGACCTTGGACCCAGCAATCTTTTACAACCCCAAAAACACAAGCAACAAGAGGAGGGGAAAAAATCTAAACTATAGCAACATTTAAAACATTTGCACATGGAAGCATAATCTTCTAAGTCCTTACCTTATTCTACAATGTCTTACAGCATCTAATTCTCTAGATTCTTCACCTATCACTTCACACCAGCCCTCCACCTTACCAGCACTCTGGCCTCATCGGCTTCTGGCTTTTAACCAGCACGCCAACCACCCCTCTACCTTGGGGTCTCTGTCTTTACTCTCTCCTTCCTCTACCTAGAAATTCTTCCCCCAGATATAAGGCAGCCTGGATCCCAAACTTCATTCAAATCTCAACTCAAATGTCACTCCTTAACCTTATCTGGCAGCCCCACCTGAAAGTGCACTCCCTTCTCTATTTTATTTTCCTCATAACATTTATCACAATCTGACTTATCATGTGTTAAGTTTATATGATTATTTATTTTCTGTCTTACTATACTACAAAAGGGATGTGGATTTGTCCCTGGCTATATCCTGAGAACTTTATTTTTTTTTTAATTTTTTTTTTCAACGTTTATTTATTTTTGGGACAGAGACAGACAGAGCATGAACGGGGGAGGGGCAGAGAGAGAGGGAGACACAGAATCGGAAACAGGCTCCAGGCTCCGAGCCATCAGCCCAGAGCCTGACGCGGGGCTCGAACTCACGGACCGCGAGATCGTGACCTGGCTGAAGTCGGACGCTTAACCGACTGAGCCACCCAGGCGCCCCAATCCTGAGAACTTTAAATGGTGTCTACCAATTAGAAGATTCACAACAATCTGTTCGGGTGAATAAATGAGTTTAATAAAATGCATGACTAGGTCCTTTGAGGTATAACTGTTTATTAACAGGATCCTCTCACCTGCTCCAGGTTATTATAGCGCACACAGCAATAGCTGCAGTACCCCTGTCTGTTCTGCATGCTGAATAACCCAAAGTCAAGTGGCTACTGTCCGGGAATACTCCAACTGGAAAAAAGAAAAAACGGGAAGAAAAAAACAAACAAACAGTTAAGTCCTTACTACCCTGAGGAAAATACCCTTGGTAATATCAGAGAACAGAAATTCATTCTTGAGTACGATGCACCCTTATTTTGAATAATTATGAAATTAGATACGTCTGCCAAAAGCTACTGAGTCGATCAGTGAGCCTGGAGGAGAGGGGGAGACTTGTGCACCTTCCAAAAAAGGGGTGTGTTGTTGATAGGTGGAGACTGGACTCAATTTTTTATCAATTTTCTGATAACTTGTTACGGTTATTAGGAATTGGTTCAGTACTCAATCCGTAAAGACAAATTCCTACCTCTGTGTTGTTGTTATAGTATATTCACTATATGCGAATGAGGCTCAGTAATTTCCCATTGTGGGGGCGCCTGGGTGGCGCAGTCGGTTAAACGTCCGACTTCAGCCAGGTCACGATCTCGCGGTCCGTGAGTTCGAGCCCCGCGTCGGGCTCTGGGCTGATGGCTCAGAGCCTGGAGCCTGTTTCCGATTCTGTGTCTCCCTCTCTCTCTGCCCCTCCCCCGTTCATGCTCTGTCTCTCTCTGTCCCAAAAATAAATAAACGTTGAAAGAAAAAAAAAATTAAAAAAAAAAAAAATTTTCCCATTGTGTTCCTACATAAAATCTGACGTTACATGAATTCTCATTGTTATACCTAACATCTACTTCCGTCACGAGAGTAAAGATGCATGTATTTTCTGCTTAATCCACAAAGGTGCAGATTTTAAGATAAATTACCTGACAGAATTACTAAAAATCAAAATAACTAATTTGGGTCTGAAACACAAGACACTTCTCTCCTGACAACTACATAAACCAAATAAATATGAGGAATTTCTTCCAGTTGGTGCAATGAGATCTCTCTACAAATAAAGTCTCCAAGTTTCTACCGCCTTGAAACTATCATCCTTCAACATTACATACTGCAGTGGTTCCCAACCCAGGCTGAATAGCACAATCATTCCCCAAAATTCTGATTTAGTAGGGCTGAGACAGCCTAGAATTCAGAATTTTTTTCATTTCCCAAGTAATTCTGATACACAACTATTTACTCACTGACACAAAGTGTTTACAGTTAATGATTATTTTAAATAATAATTCAATACAATTTTAAGGTTTTTGCTGTTTTGTTAAGATAAAAACAGAATTTTAAGAAATAATTTCATCAAGTTTTAATTCGAATTATTTTAAACATTCTTGTCTGTTGAATATGTAACAGAACGATCCTATAATGTGTAGAATATTTCTGATAAGATGATCCTGCAATACAAAAAGTTTACTCATTAAAATCAATATTTAGAAATGAAGTCAAGCCTGAAAATCCATGAGAACAGAAGAACTTTATTAAATCAAAATGCTATTGTAACATGCACTCACCTGTTACTTTTTATTACGACAAACTTTGACTTTCTGGCTTCCACACTTACAGGGAAAATAAATCAATTAAACCAGCCTCTGAAATAGAGAATATATAAAAAATGACTTATTTAAAATTTGGTCTTTTTTCCATTATTTTACTTCATTTATTAACCTGAAGCAACAAAATGAAACAAGCTTTAAGCTGTGTGTATAGATATAGCCAATTTTCAAGCTGAGAGAACCCTAGGGCCTAAACCTGAACTTTGAAAATCATAAAATAACAAATTTTCTAGTGCTTTATTCAAAATATATTTAAAACGGGGGCACTTGGGTGGGTCAGTAGGTTAAGCATCTGACTTCAGCTCAGGTCATGATCTCACAATTTGAGTTCAAGCCCCGCATCGGGCTCTGTGCTGACAGCTCGGAGCCTGGAGCCTGCTTCGGATTCTGTGTCTCCCTCTCTCTCTCTCTGCCCCCTCCCCAACTTGTGCTTTATCTTTCTCTGTCTCTCAAAAATAAATAAATGTAAAAAAAAAAATTCGAAATGTATTTAAAACAATCATTGAATGAAAGGCAAAATGAAAGTATTAGTCTAATGTCACACACACACACACACACACACACACACAAAACTGAAATTCTTTATAATTTTTTTTGATCTTTGACACATACAGCCTTTAATTCCCATGCCATGATTATCTACATTTCTGTCATCTCATGTCACATACATGCCACTGAGACAGTGAGCCGCCATGACTCTGAAGCACCTGATTGGCACTTTTCAAACTTTGCATGCTAGGAACCCCACCTCAAAAACTGACTAAATCAAAACCGCCTGGTGGGGAGCCAGGCACATGCCTATTATGCATATTTAAAATGCTCTAAGGTGATTCTGAGGCAGGCTGAAGCAGTAACATAAGTCATCATTTTTTACATACTAATAAAATTCTTACTTACCAAAGGGATCATTTCTTTGGGGCCTGGGATTATATTACTTTTCATGACTGAATGGGTCTTTTTATTCCAATTCTGAATTCTACTGGTACCTGGTATTTTCATAAAGTAACAAGTCACTTACCTTGAGCAGAAAAGGGCAGGTATTTCATCAGTTGCATTAGTCCTGGAAAACATCTGTAAATTAAAACAATTGAAAAAAAAAAAAAGATCAGCCCCCTAAGTGTCTACCACAGGCCAAGTAACTATCCCCAAGTCATAGGTAAGTTTGAAAAGTAACCCAATTATGTTTCAATGGGAGAAAAAAATACTAACTCTTTAACACAAAGCACTTTACATACTGTGACTCATAGACTCCCACATGACCTCCTAAGATGCTCTGGGACAGAGCAATTGTCACGGCCCACCCATATAACCCACCATCGAGTATTTCAGATCTTTGGGTTCCAGGAACAGCAGCTGGAAAATAAACTGGATCTCTGGTAAGGGTAAGAACACGATGCTATAAACCCATATGAGCTTTATAGGAAATCTTTGAAAGAAATATTTAGATGGAATTAAGTGTGGATCCTGGACGAACCACACAACTCGGTTCTTATGTTACTTTTGGTGAAAAACACTGTCAATTCTTTATCGCCTATCAACTGACAATTAGGCCAAATTATCAATCTTGTTTACTCTTCCACATTGTTGTTGGCAAAGTGTTGATGACCCTTACCCAGGATCATTGGTTAACAAAAAACTCCAACAATTTGGTTCAAAAGAGGCTGTGACAGCACTGTATAATCAAAGAATAAATACTTAGCACCTACCCTGTGCAGATGCTGGAAGCTTTAAAGGATAGAAATAGACAAGCTTTCTTGCTCTCAAGAAGTTTAAAATGGCACTAGAAAACGAATGTAAAAATACCAGGTGGTATCTGAGAAATGCCTAAGCACAAACAGTAAGTGCCAAAATGTCACAATGGATATAGCTTTTTAACTGGACATTGGAAAATGGGTAGGGTGTACTTAAATAAAGATCAGGAAAAGATGTTCCAAGTAACAAAAAAGCAAAAGTACAAAAGTAAGAAAGCAAAAGTACCTTTAGAGACAGTAAACTGACAAGTTAAAGCTGGAGCCAAGACTTCATTTAAAAATTTAAGGGGCAATAAAGCAAGAAACGTAGATTCAGCTTCAACATGATCGTAGTTAAAAGAAAACTTAAGAATTTAGACCACATATTCAGACAGTGTGGGGTTTGTTTTTGTTGTTGTTTGTTTGTTTTGGGGTTTTTTTGGAAAGCAGTATATGCAGGGAGCTTTAAGAAAATTCTGGAACAGTGGTTCTTCCCTATTCAAAGGAGCTTTTCACAGGGTAAGTTAAACTATGCGGCACCATTTTCTAGGATATTAGAGAATTAGTTAACACCCAAATTATCCAAATTCAAAGAATCAGCATCCCTTAGAGCAAAGATTTAGTCTCATTTATGCTTGCAAATTAGGAAAACACACAGTAATTTTTTTCTTTCAAATATTACTTTTATTAATTTTTATTATGAAAATAAAACATACCATGGCACAATTATAAAAATAAAGACCACTAAAATCAGTCATAATCCCACTACCCACCATTAATATTTATCATATATTCTTTGTTCTAAACATGCGTTTACAAAAATGGTATGGTACTATAGTCTATTCTATATAGCCTGCTGACTCTCACTTAACCATATATGATGAGCACTCCTATATGATATGATACCTAATTCCAAAACCGAATTTTTAATGACTGCATATCAGTGTAAGACAAAAGCTGTCTTATCTGACAAGACCCAGCAGCCGGTGAATTAGCTATTTAAAAATTAGGAGAATTTTAAAAATAGATACACACATAAATTAGTATTTTGTCTAACTTCAGAAATATGAGTGTATACATGTTTCATTTAAGGTCAAGTTAAGCTTTTTTGTTTCATTGAGATTTTTTGTGGCTAGGACAGCTAGAGTTCCAAGTCATATTTTTTTCATATTTTCATAAACCACACCATAATTTACCATCAACAAGTTTCCACTTTGGTTCCTTTCAAACAGAACAAGAACTTAAAGACATTTCTAAAACTGAGAGCAGCATTTGATTAACGTTTAAGATTTCCCCCAAACTTTTACAGTTGTCACACCCAATTAAGTACTCTTGCAATGGCTTTTTTTTTTTAGTGCAAAGCATTCAAATTATTTTTCATAAAAATAATAATGCTCTAAAAAAGGACAATGCCCAGACTCTATTTCTTTGGTTTATGAAACACTTAAAAGAGCATAAACCGATCTGAGGCAGTGAACAAAGATCTCTGAGACTGCCTGAGGTGACTTCAGCACATATGTCTCAAACTGCATCTATTTTTCTTTTGGGACTATTTCTTGCACACCTGAGATCTGGACCTGCTGCAGAGATAAACACATCGTTGCAATGAGTTCAGAGTTGTAGTGCGTGTTTCCCAAACCACGGTATTTTGAAATAAGAGCTAACAAAATCCAGAATCCCTATGGGAAATATTTTTCAACTGCCACACAAGACAGACACCAACTTAATATTAAACATAAAAAGACAATAGAAAGGCATTTGGTTTATTGAGTAAGATCACCCAAATTATCTGTCTAGCAACAGGAAAACAACGGGGGAGCAGTCACAAAACAATGGCTAAATGAAATAAAAAGACCATCTTATTAATTCAGTGTCCCTTTCTTTACAACATTAATTTTCAACTTCCCATTTGTTTGGATTATCCACCTTATGCTTATGCTGCCTTTCCTCTGGTGACAAGCATTATCCTCCATTCAGTCTTAATAAAATAATAATAGCTAACTTTTAGTGAATAGTCAATCTGGGCTAGGCACTATGTCAACAGTTTCATATGCATCATCCCATCTGAATAGCAAACACCCTTATGAAATTGGTGTCCCAGTTAACTCCCACTTTACAAATCAGGAAACTGAGGTTTAGAAAGCAGCAGTATCTTGTTCCAGGTCACACACCAATAACCACTGTAGCTGGGATTTGACTGTAGGTCAATCTGAGCAGTTTATGCTCTTAACCTCTTAACTTCCATAAAATGCTTCCTCTCTGTATTTTCAGGAATGCTAATTGATTGTTTTAATATTAAGTGAAAACAAATAATTAGGGATCTAATTTGTTGCAATAAACACTGTCACATATTCCAAAGAAAAGAGTAAAACTAACGTTTAGCTTAATTGCATCATTGCTCCCATTCTGAGATGAGTGCTGACAGTACCTTGGATTAGTGATTTTCAAACTTAATTAGCGTAGCACAGAGGAAGCAATACATTTTATATCACAACCCCGCACACACGCAATCACACATGTACGCGCCCTCACGCGCATGCACCCCACGCACGCACTGGCCCACACACACACGCAGTTAAAACAAAGCTTACAAAATATCCTCATTACCTGTAATGCATTCTGGTATTTACTATGCTATCCTCTTTTGTTTTTTGTTTAAGTGCTAGTTACGACCCACAAAATTAATTTCACAATTCACTAATGGGTGAAAACTGCAATCTGAAAAAACTGCATCACATTATTAAGCCAAACAAACAATACTATACAGAAGATGGCTGTTACCCTGAATTCAGCTTATTTCTATCCAATACCTTGGCCATTGCGGTGATACTTTATCAAATCTCTAACCACTTTCTTTACTAACGTTGGCCACTGGCCAAAGTGCAGGGAGAAGAAGAAAATTCTTGCCTTCCAGGCTCTGGGTCCAAATCAGTGCACGTTAAGAAGGCAGCAGAAAAACGTTTACGCACTGATATAGAAATGACCACAACGCACTAAGCAAAAAAAGCAGACTACATTAGCATTCCCCTTTATGTAACACGAATATGCACTTACGTACCCCAAATTGTTAATACTGACTCCCTTGATGATAAGATTGCTAAGGGCTTTTTCAGTGGGTTTATTTACTTTTTTCCTGATAGTATATAATTGCTGTCAAACAAATTAAATATAATTCTATTCTGGGGATTAAAGACGTTTAACAGCCAGCATCTCGTTATGCATTTCTTCCCCGCGCTGCCAAAATCATCGCGTCGGATAATGTTAGGAGCTGCAAAGGGCCTTCTAAAGAGCACGTAATAACGACGGCGTAATCTGAGCAGATTTACACAACTGTTGCACGACGATAGTAAAACGATCGTTAACACAAAAATCTAACGCTTCCAAAATAAATCCCAATCGCCAAAGGCTGATAAGGGCCTAGGTCTGGGGACAGCTGGACACAGCGCAGGGCAATGGGGGAAGGGGATTTGTGGACAGGTGGCTTCGGATCTCGGCCCCACAGGTGCCCCTACAAGTCCCCGCGGGTACAAAGCCCCAAATCCGACCTCCGCGAGCCGCCCCCTCTCCACCTCCCAGACCCAGGCCGCGTCCGCGGGCCCCTCCGACCCAGGGCCCCCGACAGAAGCGCAGGGCAGCCTGCGCCCCACCTCCACCCCACGCCCCAGCCACCTCGATCCGGGCCCGGAGACGCCGGCCCCGCTCCCGCAGGACGGGCAGAAAGGGACTGGGGACGGGAGAAGCCGAGAAGGACCTGCGAGGCGGGTGCAGGAGCCGGGCGAGCGGTCCGGCCGTCCCTCGGGAGGAAGAAGGCGCCCGGGGCGCGAGGCGAACAGGCCCCACCCCCGGCCGCGCGCACGGAGCCCGCGGGCGGCGCCCCGGCTGCGCGCCGCCTCGGCTCGGCTCGGCCCGCCCCGCCCGCGCCCGCGCCCGCCGCCGCCGCCGCCGCCGCCGCGGTGCTCTGCGGCGCGGTTCTCACCTCCGCGGAGGCCTCCCGGATTCCTCCCGGGCTTGGGCGCAGACCGAGGACCGGTGGGCGCGCTCCCTTCCTATTCTGGTTCCATGGCGGTGCCCGGACCCCCCGGGCCGTCCAGGGCGCCGCGGCCGCCCGCTGCCTGCCGCCCGCAGCCCGCGGAGCCAGACAGAGGAGCCCTCCGTACTCTCCCGCCGGTGTGAGACGAGGAGCGAAGTGCGAGCGTCACTCGCAAGACCCGGGCCCCGAGTCACGACTCAGCCCACGTAGACATCCACCGGGAACGTAGCGCTGCAGTCCTGACTGAGCTTTGACGTCAGGGAAGGTGCGAAAACAGGGCCCCTTCTGACGCAGGAGCCGCGCACCGCCCCCTGCCCACCCCCGCCCCCCGGCGCTGGAGCCCCCTTCCTCCCGCCCCAACCCTCCCCTCCCGCAGATCTTTTAAAGCGAACACTTCCACCGGGGTCAGGGCCCCACTCCGGAGCTTGTAAAATCAAACCTGTTCTAACCAAAATGACTGGGCTCACAGCGGAGTTAGGACGCGAGATAGACACGAAGGTTTTAGCATTTGAGGGCCCAGAGGGAAATTGCTTGTCAATTCCCAGCAACAGACGAACCTCGAAAAGAAAATTCCGCTGAGAGGGCTCGGCGTTTGCGCCGTTCGTGTGTGTTTGCCGCAGTGAGCTGCAGCAAACAAAAGCTCCTGTTTAATGAGCGCTTACTTTGTGCTAGGCACTGTGTTTGAGGTTTATATATGTACTCTTGCATTTCATCCTCAAAGCAACTCTTTAGAGGATCTTACTAGGAATCCTATTATTCCCAGTTGACAAAAGAGACAACTGAGGCTTAAGGAGGGTAGGTATTCAAAGACCTCCCCTGCACATGAAAGGGTTACGAATATTAACCGAAATCCCCTCAGTCATTCAATGGTATTCTGTACCACCCACTGCGAATATGGTGGTGTGCAAAAACAGCTGACTGTAATGAGGGGGACACAAACCAGAATCAATCACAATACTGAATATATCATTAAAATCTGTGATAAGGAAAATGAGCATCCCTAAAGTGGAGAGAGCCTCCGATTAAAGAGCTTATGTTTTAGGTAAAAATCTTAGAATGAGCTACCTTGTTCTTTGGCTATTGTTGTCATTGTCATTACATTTTTTTAATAAGCTTGTGACTTTGTCCCTTTTTTTAAATTCACCATTGCTTTTGCTTCCACAGTTTCCATTCTTGTGTATTACTTAGCTCTTGCCTCGCCCCCTACATCTTTCTCCGACTTTAAACCTGGGCTATTGCAGCTATTTAGATTTTTTTAACACACCAAAAAAATATATATATGTATACTGATTTTTTTTAAGGCAAGCTTTTAAGGTACATCCCAACCTTGGAAATGGTGAAAGAAAACCCATTATACATTAACCCAGCCACCATGACATAATGCATTTCACAGATGCGAAGACACACATTTTTCACACTTCAACATCTCAGAAATCAAGATGCATTTTACAAACTGGTCTCTTAATATTACTGGCCAGGTAGCTGTATTAACCTGGATGTCAGCACCTCCACATATAGAAAATTGAATGTGGCTTTTCACATTGTCCTTATTTCAACTGAGTTAAGTGCATTGTTTAATAAAACCCACAACCCTTAAAGGAGGAAATTAACAGCATATAAAAAAGAGATGGGACTGGCTAAAAGAGCTTAGACTTCTGAGAAACCCGAGTTCCTTACCAAGAACATTAGTTCTTCATGCGTTTTGGAAACCTACAAATAAACAGTTAAATAAGCCTAACACACACACACACACACACACACACACTGAAATGACTTAGATATTATTTCTGATGGTATGGTTTGTCAATTACAACCCCTCTAAGTTTGAGTCAAAAAAAAATCGTTGAAGAAGTAAAACGAATCCTATGTGTTACCGGGAAACTACCCATTGACCTCTTCTGGTTAGATCAGACAATGCCAGCCTGGAAGCCTTCGGAATAGAATCAGCGACTTGAGGAAAAAAAAAAAAAAACAAAACAAAACAAAACCCTAGATTCAGTAGTAGGGCACTCTTAGGAGTCGATACATCTCCAACACTTTTGGTGGCCCAGAAGACAATACTGTATGGAAAACCACAGCCATCAACAACTGATACAAAAAGTGTTTTAGAAAAGGTGGGTTTTGAATGCAAAGAAATTTTGGAACCCCTTAACCAATTTTACTTATATCTCCCTTTATATGCACACACAAGATTGACACATAATAAATCTAAGTCTGAAAGGGTTATTTCACGAAGTATGAAATAAAACACTAAATTACCAAAAAATCAACGTGTTTTAGTTTAGTTGATAGCATTTTTTTCAACATGATACTATCATATAAAAATTTTTTTCTTATTTTTAGAGAGAGAGAGAGACTGTGCACGAGTGGGGCAGAGGGAGAGAGACAGAGAATCATAAGCAGGTTCCATGCTAGTGCAGAGCCCCCACAAAAGGCCCAATCTTAGAACCCTGGGATCATGACCTGAGCCAAAATCAAGAGTCAGGCACTCAACCAAATGAGCCACCCTGGCGCCCCTATCATATAAAATTAAAAGAAGTTTCATCCTGCATCCAGTTAGTAGTCCTTCCAGACTACATTTCTGTCTACTGGCAATGGGTACTTTTTTTGGCAGAGCTTAATTATCTGTAAGGTTAAGCTTTAAACTTTTTCAGATCCCCACAATCCTTTATTAATCCATTATAGAGCTAAACTCATTCACTAATATTTCTTTAAAGGACACTAAGTATCAAGGTTGGGTTTGTATGTTCCCTCCCCAGGGAGAAAAAAGATCCTACGTATGTGTTATTTCACATTCTTTCTTCAAAGGAAGAATAAAAACTGCTATTTTATGTCCAGAAATCATTCTGATAATGCTGATGTTTTGTAAGCTGTTTAAGCTAACATTAGGCTAATGTCTGAAGGAAAAAGGGAAAGTAGAGATCTCATTCCTGAATCATAAAAGAATTTAGATTCTATCAGTTTAGAGTTTATTTTTCCCTAAAATTCTATTAGTGCACATATACCTATTCATAATCAGGCGAAGTTATCATGAAGATTTTACCCATTAGCCAGGCTTCTTTTTTTTTTTTTTTTTTTTAAAGTAGGCTCCATGCCCAATGTGGGGCTTGAACTCACGACCCTAAGATGAAGAGTCGCATGGTCTACCAACCGGGCCAGTCAGGTGCCCCTACCCTGGCATTTTTATAAACAGTATAGGGAGGACCTGGGAAACTCAGTCAGTTAAGCGTCTGACTCTTGATTTCAACTCTGGTCATGACCTCACAGTTTGTGAGTTTGAGCCCGCTGTCAGTGCAGAGCCTGCTTGGGATCCTCGTTCTCCCTCTCTCTTTCTGCCCCTTCCCAGCATGTGTGAGAGCTCGCTTGCTCTCGCTCTCTGTGTCTCTGTCTCAAAAATAAATAAATAAACTTTAGAAGTATATAAAGAGTATAATGTCATGTTTAATAGAAAAGAATTCACTCATATGCCCCATCCAAATCAAAATTTTAAATTTAATGAGAATGATCACAAGATATCTCCATGCATTTTGTCTTGTTCTTGATTCCTCTCTGTAAGATAGTCCCCATCTTTGATAAAAATGTCACTCAAAAGACAGAGGGTAAGGGTGATAGTTGGAACAAGGAACAAATAGGTTCTTGGAAAAGGAAGGCAAGTTAAAGTCTATAGTTTAAAGTGGCAAAGGTATATGGTGGACACACAGAAAACGTGATGGATGTCAGTGTGGGGAGAAGAGAGCTGGGAGAGAACTCTGCAAATGAGTTTAACCTTCATCTATCACACGAGAACTTAAAAATGACTGAAGTCAGCAAAGCGCTACAGAGCACTATGAGCCTATTTTTAACGAAACATACAAATGATCCGCCAGAACTAAAGACAAGAAAAAGTTTTTTAGTAGTTGCTCCTATCTGTCTGGAGTAGATGTGGACAAAGGAGTGGCAGCAGGACCAGCGACTAATATCATAAAAACTCTAATATCATAACATGTTCCCCCGTTGATTTAAACTTCTGTGCAATGAGATCTAACTTCTTTGTCACAGTCTTCCCATTCTGTTCTTCCTTTAATCCAGTCAAGCCAACTCCTTCCCACTTTTACATTATGTGGATACCTCTGTGATACATCTTTTTTTGAAAAAAAAAATTTAAGGTCTCCTTATTTTTGAGAGAAACAGCATGAGCGAGGGAGGAGCAGAGAGAGAAGGAGACAGAGGATCTGAAGCAGGCTCTGTGCTGACAAACTGCCTATGCTGGGCTCAAATTCACAAACTGTGAGATCATGACCTGAGCCCAAGTAGGATGGTTAACAGACTGAGCCACCCAGGCGCCCCTCACCCATAATACGTCTTTATACAAAGACATCAAATAGGGCATCCTTTGCTATAGTTTTTTTTTCTAATAATTCCTTACCAATTCTTACCATAGTCTACTCTTTCTCTTTTTTCTTTCACTCCTTCCCCTCTTTTGTTTCTACTAGCACGTTGTTTCTTTACCTTGTTTTTTTTCTTGCTATCAGAAAAGCACAATTTATAATCCTGAAAGATAATGCCCCTAACTTCTGGTGATAATCAGGACTAACCACACACTTGTTCCTTCTTTTCTTTTTTTTTTTTTCTTTTACGTTATTTATTTTGAGACAGAGAGAGAGACAGAGGGAGAGGGAAACAGAGAAAACGCCAAACACAGGACTCCAACTCAGTAACTGAACCGTGAGATCATGACCTGAGCAGAAACCAAGAATAGGACACTCGACCAACTGAGCCACCCATGCGCCCCCTTCCTTTTTGAGAGAGAGAGAGCACAAGCAGGGTAGGGGCAGGGGACAGAGCATCCCAAGCAGGCTCTGTGCTGACAGCAGCGAGCCCCATGCAGGCTCAAACCCATGACCCGCGAGATAGTGACCTGAGCAGAAGTCAGACGCTCAACTGACTGAGCCCCCCAGGCACCCTCACTTGTTCCTTCCTTTAATTCAAAATTCAGGGGCGCCTGGGTGGCTCAGTCAGTTAAGCGGCCGACTTTGGCTCAGGTCATGATCTTGCGGTCCGTGAGTTTGAGCCCCGCGTCGGGCTCTGTGCTGACAGCTCAGAGCCTGGAGCCTGTTTAGGATTCTGTGTCTCCCTCTCTCTGACCCTCCCCCATTCATGCTCTGTCTCTCTCTGTCTCAAAAATAAATAAACATTAAAAAAATTAAAAAAAAAATACTATCTCCAACTAAAGACAAAAAAACATTTTTTTTAATTCATTTCAAAGTTTATGCCCTCTGGAGCTTTAACTTTTAAAAAAATAATTACTGTTGGCTTTTATATGATGAAATCATCAATATGAGAACTATATTCTTGAGCCTTTCCCTCTATTTAAACTCCCCTGCCTCCCCCCACCTCAATTGTTTTCACTGGTCAACTTGCAACACTATAGAATTCTTCCATTTATATATAGTTGCCATAAGGATGATTTTAGAGACTAATATGAATTCTGTAGACCCCATTTTTAAAAACTAATAGATGACACTCAAATATTATTTAGGAAGAGCTCTGGAATACATTAGGTGACAAAAAAGCAAAATGTAATGAATTTTGTGCAAGAAAGGCAGAACTAGGAATATATAATTATATTTCCACAAAGAAACTCTGAAATGCAACTCAGGAAATAATAAAATCAATCACGGCACAAAGGAGGTTGTAAGAAACAGGGAGGAAGAAGGTGGGGGAGAGTGACAGTGTCGCTGTGCACTTACCATGTTATGGCTTAGGAGTCTTCTGGATTTTTTTCTGCTTAAAATAGTGGCGAAATAAAAATTTAAACTAACAGACATTAGACAGTGGAGAAAGAAAGTTTTGATGACGGGCTCTGGAGCAGAGCCCCACCAGGGGACTTGGGGAAGGTCCAGAGAGGAATTCTGATATCCTCAGAAACACCAGGTACACGGTTTGCAACTAAATGGACTCCAGGGCCCCTTCTAGGTGACCGTACAGTGAAAAGCAAACTGGAGTCAAAACTGGAGTCTTTTTTTTTTTTTTTTTTCCAAAATCTGAAGGGGCCGATGCCCTCTGAACCTGGGCCCACCTAAACAATTTTAGTTCAAACCACCGCAGGCCTGAGCGCAGACCATCCGCCACCTGACAGCCCTGTATCGTGGCTTTCTGGCAGCAAAATAGAGGAGCCAGGCTACGGAGGACTTACTGACTTCTCGGAAAGAATTCTGGCTCGCTGTTGGAGAGGGCCTCACGGCAGGAGGCATCGCCCCTGCCGGCACAGGAGTTCACTGCTAAAAGTGACCTCACCTCCTGCTCAAGCTCTTACTCAAAATTATCCCTTGGACTCAACCCAGTTGCATCGCTCCACACTTATGCCATCCTCCCCAACTCCTGACCCTGAACTTCCCCGGGATCGTTTACAACAGGATCATCCACCAAATGTCTATTTCCACGCCCCACGCCCCCCCCCCCCCGAGCTAGCAACATGCCTCACCCAGGATCTTACTATATCCTATCCTGCCTTCAAACTCCAAGTGACAAGCTGCGTGGTTGCAAAGCAATGCTAGGAAACCTGGGATCGGTAAGATAAACGACAGGATCAGAAACACATATCTTGACAGTATCTCTCAAAATTCGCCCTCCAATGCAAGTAGTTAAGCGCAAACTTGAGCTCGGCCTGGGGAGGTGAGTAGGATCTGCTTAGACAGAGAAGAACATTCACGGAGGGAAGTGAAGCACACAGAAAAGGTTCATAGGGGCTCATAAAAAAAATGTATCTTTGAGGCTGTCACTTGAAATGTACCCTCAACTACAGCTAGACTCCATGTTTAATTTTCCGTTCACAAGACTGGCCCTTTCTGTGTGTCATGCTACCCGTCTCGGCTGATTCTTGTTAGCTCCTGTCAGAATGGTAGTTAGACCACTACCATCCACTCACCACACCCCTTCACTTCACCACCCAACTTTCTTTTTTTTTTAATATTTATTTATTTTTGAGAGAGAGAGAGACAGAGAACGAGTGGGGGCAGAGCACAGAGAGGGAGACACAGAATCCAAGGCAAGCTCCAGCTGTCGACACAGAGCCCAATTCTAAGATCATGACCTGAGCCGAAGTCGGACACCCAGCCGACTGAGCCACCCAGGCACCCCAACCCAGCTTTCTAAATCTGCTTCATCATCAGACTTTGCATAGCCACCAACAACCACTCATTCTTTGCCTAGCAACATTACCACCCATACGTTTAAAGCCAAAGACCATGCACCTGTCTTCCCCAAAGTCATTCTGATACTAGCAATATTTACAATCGACAGGAATGGCAGCACAGAGTTTAACTGCCTGCAATTGTGGGGCTTGAGATCCATAAACCAACCACCATCCTACTTCTACATGCATATCCCACCGACATAGTTCCGAGATCGCCTATAAGTGAAGGTTAAGCAGCCGAGAAAAGGTCCAACTCGCTTCAATACTTCCATTATACCAAGCTCCTAAGATTTCAAACAACCGTTCTAATTAGGGGGCCCTCTGGATAGGATTTGTACCAACCCTCACTGCTAAACATTATTGGCACTTTTGCTCCATCCCAACGGAGATGTTTGGCCTTCATACAGCACACAAAAGTCCACGAAAAAAAAAAAAAACTATGCTTAGGATCCCAATTTTGCCCGAAGCCACGTACTTCAGGATTGGGCTTTTCTTATGGCCCTAATAACAAAAATCAATGTCACCTGTACCTGGTGTTGCCCTACGAAAATGGGATTCCCATTCAATCCTGCTCACACCAGGGTTTCCCATGACTATATATCAATCTCAAGAAGCACCATTCCCTTCAACCTCACTTTGGCAAAAGCATAGACGTGACCCTATTTTCATTCCCTTTTGGGGAACAGGTCACATCGTTGGGAGTTGCAGGCTTTTCAACCAGAGTCACTGCTATCAATAGACAAAATCAAGTCACACAGAACTATCAACGGACGTCTAAGACTTTATCTAATGTTGCCCAAGGTTTTGAGGCATTATATCTATGAAACATGGATCACGATTCTTTGACCTGTATGTATGGTACAAATCCCTAACTTATTTTCATGGCTGGCTGGGAACCAACTTCCAGGTTAGGCTAATTTTACTAATGGGTGTGTTTTCTTCTTGTTTGCCTCTTAAAATATTTCAGTAATGTAGTTCCCTACTATTATACTTGTTTTGTAATATTTTATTTTATTGTGGTAAGAACATTCAACATGAGATATACCCTCTTAACAGATTCTTAGTGTACAATGTAGTATTCTTGTTTCTGAGCACAACGTTGCACAGCAGATCTATAGAAGATACGCATCTTGCATATCTACTAAGGCTAACATATCTGCACAGTTCCACCAAAACACCTTGAGATGCCTGAGCATCACAGGGCCAATAGTAGTAACTATGTTTTCTCAGGGCACCTGGGTGGCTTGGTGGTTAAGCGTCTGGCTCTTGATTTTGGCTTAGGTCGTGATCTCACGCTTCATGAGATCGAGCCCCATGCCAGGCTCTGCACTCACATCGAGGAGCCTGCCTGGGATTCTCTCTCTCTGTCTCTCTCTGTCTCTCTCTGCTCCTCCCCTGAATGTGTCCATGTGCGTGCTCTCTTGCTCTCTCAAAATGAGTATAGTTTAAGTCTATTTATTTATTTTGAGAAAGAGAAAGAGAATGAGCAAGTGAGGGGCAGAGAGAGAGAGAATCCCAAGCAGGCTCTGAACTGTCAGCCTGGAGCCCAATGTGGGGCTCTAACTCATGAATCACAATATCATGACCTGAGCTGAAAATAGGAGTCCAACACTTAACCGACTGAGCCAGGCTCCCCAGTGAATAAATATTTTATAACTGTATTTTCTTAGGTATGTGGAATTAGGAGGTATTAGACCCAGGGAAACCACCCACCCTGGATTAACTAATTCCAAGCAATGACAAATTGCCTACTAGCAAAGCTTTGATATGCAAGTGAACCAGTCCCTGACTCCACATCCCCAACACCCTTTCAAGCCACCTCAACAGCCCAGGACTCAATTCCTGCCCTAATCACTACTGGGCAAAGTACCAGACAACTGGAGACCATCCTATAGCCCGGAGTCCACAAAAACTCTGCAACTCTCCAATAATAGCTTGTACGCCTTGCTTACCTTGTTTAGCATTCCTTCCCGAGAAAATCTCCATTAATGCTCCTGCCTGCAGTCTCCCTACCCCCTCTCTCTGCTAATCATGCAAACTCCTTCCCCAGTGGCCTTTCCAGCCAGCCTGCCATCTGTTTCTAAGGGACGTTGGTGAGTGTAATGAAAATATTTTCATTCACGGCAATCACTTTATGTCCATGTCTCTTATGATTTCTCCTCAAAACAAGTCCACGGTACATTATTAGAACAATTGGTGCAGGCAGCAACGACGTTACACACGAGAAAGAGACAACATCTCTTTCAACTGTTTGGACACATCGGCTAAAGCAAGCAGCCATGGTCACTGCCTAAAGGGCACATTGGTTGTTGACACGCTTACTGCGTGATGACTACTGAACTGTGTTCTTTTATCAGGTGTTGCCATGATTTCCCAGACTAAAATTGGAGAGCTTAAAGGGCTGAGTGCTCTTTGGCACTTGCACAGCCACTCACGAAGCCTCCGCAATACAGCGTCTCCTAACATACCACATAGAGTGCCTCCAAGAGCGTCCGGTAGGCTAGAGTCTTGGCTCTGGAATCGTATTAAGTTCTTTTATGGGCATAGTGGTATGAAGGCAAAATTCACTAGCGGGAGAATTTTGGAAAATTCCCAAATGTGTAGATTTACACCAGGCCCCAGAACAAACACATTAACCAAAGAGGAAATCAAAACAAATCAAAAAGTACCCAGAAACAAACAAACAAACACAAAAACAACGAAGATTGTAAGATAAAGCAAAAGGAGTTCTCAGCATAATGTTTTAGTAAAAATGACATTAAGAATGAACAGGGGCGCCTGCATAGCTCAGTTGGTAAAGCCTCCAACGGTTGGTATCAGCTCAGGTCATGACCCACAGTTCCTGGGTTGGAGCCCCACATCCACTTCTGCACTGACAGAGCTGAGCCTGCTTGGGATTCTCTCCCTCTGTCTCTCTCTCTGCCCCTGCTCTCCGTCTCTCTCAAAATAAATAAACTTAAAAAAAAACAAAAAGAATGAAGACAGATCACAAATAACACTCTAACATGAACAACAGGGAAAAACAGAAAAAACAACCCCCAACACCAAATATTAGCAGCAGGTACAAAAACAATATCTCAGCAGAAATCAGTGAAATAGACAATGAAAGGACAAAAGAAAAGATCAACGAAATAAGAGTTCCCTTCCTAAGAAAAGGAACAAAATTGACAAGTTTTAGTTAAACTAACCAAGACAAAGGAGGGAGGACCCCAATTAATAAAATCTAAACGAAAGAGGAGACGTTTCGACGCCTACCATGGAAACGCAAAGCACCAGAAGAGACGACTATGACAATTACCTGCCAGCAAAGGAAAGAGCCTGGCAGAAGCAGTTAAAGCCTAAGTGTGTGCCTCTCCTTCACGTCGCTTTGCCCGCTGCTTCTCCAGAAATCCCCCCTACTGGCTGCACCCGCAGTGCCCTCTGCCCTCTGCCCTCTGCCTGCTGACCCCAGGCTGCTTCCCTCCCGGCCCCGCCGGCCCTGCTGCGGATCCTGTTTGGGGGAGAAGGAGCAAATACGAGCTTCTTCCCTCAGGGCCATCATTTCCCTGCCGGTATCCCACTGTTTCTGCTCAGAACAGTCCGCAGGCCACATATGCAGGCCCACGGACTGCCAGCATCGAGGATCACCCCACGCAGCCCAGGACGCACAGCCTGGGACTGGCCCTGCTCACCAATGCGACCCCACGGCGGCAGCCACGGCCGGAAGGGAAACGCTGCTGATGGCGCACTTGCACTTGATGGCTGCCGCGCGGTGTCGCCTTTGAGCGGGGTGGCCACGATCCTCCAGACTAAACTGGGGGGAGCTCCAAGAGGGGAGTCCTCCCAAGCTGCCCCCAAGAGTGCTGTGAGGAGGGCAAACCCGCACAGCCCCGCACGGGACCCAGATGAGGCCCAAACACGCCGTGTGCTATGGCGCCAGGTGCCGCCTAGGAGCGCCTCTGGGGCTGAGGAGCAGGGTCGTGGTGCCATCAGGCTGCATGGTGTCGCCTACCACGAGCCACCGCAGAGGCAGAATACTCCGTGACCCTTGCTAGGATCGTGAGATGGACATCGCTCAGATCATAGCAATAGATACAGGGACCCTCCGCCTGGGACCTCACTTCGGGGAGAGACCGCCCTTCCCTCCAAACACAGAGCAGAGCCCTGGCAGTGATGGAAAAGTGCTAAGAGGAAACCAAGGGGATTCTGGTTAAAGGAACAGAACAGGATTCTTGCTAAACACAGGACACGGTGATCAGATGTGTAAAGCAGGGCTTCAGCTCAAAGCTGAACTAGCAGGGTTCTTGTTAAAAGTGGATTTTACAAGGACTTGCACAAATGACACTAGGAAAAAATTCCAGAAACTGTCTAAGGTATGGCAACAAAAAACTGTCACAGAGGAGGCAGAGGTACAGTGCGCAGTATAGAGCACTGAGATGCTAAGGGTTGCTCCCCAGGGAGGACACCACCTAAAGTGGGGTGCATGGTCCCCCCTACTGCTGCGTACAATGCAGAGACTGGTACCATGTGTAGAGAGGTGGTTCAGTGTGACACACACAGATCCACCTTACGGAAAACAAATGTTCACCCACACTCATTCAGATGGTGAGATAGGCTTTATTAAGGACTTCAGCGATAGGTATAGGGACCTCTGCCATCAGGGTTCATGATGGGGGAGAAACTGGCTCAGCTCCAAATACAGCCTCAGCAATCCTTACTACCGAACTTGGACTATTTAATGAGTTTTCTTTAGCTGCTGCGCTTGTGACAATCTCTTACACAGCAATAAAACAAATTACAGTAATCAATGTGACATCTATTATTATATTTATTACACAAGCAATAAACAAATATTATCCTTATAAAGTTTAAAATTTTGACCTATGAGACTATATCAGGGTTTAAAACTTTTGTACTTCAATGCAAGAATCAACCAAATAAAAGACAAATGACAGAAAAGGAGGGAGGGTACCTGGCTGCCTCAGTCAGTGGAGGATGCAACTCTGGATCTTGTGGTCAAGAGTCCAAGCGCCACGTTGGGTGTAGAGAGTACTTTTTTTAAAATGTTGGAATGGTCAGAAAGGAGAACATAATTGGGAAACATATCCGATAAGGAGATTCCTGTTCAGCACATTTCAGGGACTTCTACAACTCAAAAAGGTCAAAACAAATAGCCCCATTAAAATATGGGCAGTAGTGGGGCGCCTGGGTGGCGCAGTCGGTTAAGCGTCCGACTTCAGCCAGGTCACGATCTCGCGGTCCGTGAGTTCGAGCCCCGCGTCGGGCTCTGGGCTGATGGCTCAGAGCCTGGAGCCTGTTTCCGATTCTGTGTCTCCCTCTCTCTCTGCCCCTCCCCCGTTCATGCTCTGTCTCTCTCTGTCCCCAAAAAAATAAATAAACGTTGAAAAAAAATTAAAAATATGGGCAGTAGATTCAATGGACATTTCTCAAAAGATGCTTTAAATTGCCAACAATTTATGAAAAAAACGTATGAAAAACACATATGAAAAAACGCCCAACATCTCTAATCAGAGAAATGCATATCAAAACCACAATAAGAGGCTCCTGGGTGCCTCAGTCTGTTGAGCACCTGATTTTGGCTCAGGTCATGATCTTGAGGTTCCTGAGTTCAGACTCCACATCAGGCTCATTGAGATCAGTGCTGAGCCTACTTTGGATCCTCTGTCCCCCTCTCCGTCTGCCCCTCCCCTGCCCGTGCGCTCACTCGCTCACTCTCTCTGGCTCTCTCTCACTCTCCCTCTTTCAGAAATAAATAAACGTTAAAAAAAAAAAAAAAAGACACCAGGGGCACCTAGGTGGCTTAGTCAGTTAATCATCCGACTTCAGCTCAGGTCATGATCTCACTGTTTGTGAGTTCAAGCCCTGCATCAGGCTCTGAGCCTGGAGCCTACTTCAGAGTCTGTGTCTCCGTCTCTATCCTCCCCTCCCCTGCTCACGCTCTCTCTCTCAAAAATAAACATCTAAATTTTTTTTAAAGATAAGCACAATGATATATCTTCTCACATGTATCAGCATGACCACTAACAAAAGAACAAAAAAATGACAGTTGTTGCCGGGGGGAGGGAACTGAAAGGTAGGAACATTAGAGCGCTGTTGACATAAATGATAATTATGTACCCCTGGTAGAAAACGGTATGGAGACTACTCAAAATTATGAAACGAGGGAGTATCACATGATCCAGGAATCCCACTTGTGGTATTATCCAGAACTACTAAAAGTAGAGTCTGAAAGATATTTGGTCCCCCCTGTTCATCGCAACATTGTTCACAATTGCCAAAGGATGAATCTATCCCAAATGTCAATTGCTAGATGAGTGGAAAGAGAAAATGGGGTGTAAGCATACACTGGAATACTAGGGCAGCCTTCGGGGGGTGCCTTTTCCCGTGCTACAGGGTGAGCACACATAGAGGACATTATGCTCAGCACAGTACCCCAGGCAAAGAAAGACAAACACCGCATGTCCCACGTGGATACAGTAGAGGGCTATTGGTGAGATCGCCAGTACAAAGAATGGAGAATGGTGTCCCCGCACGGTGGTACCACAGTATGGCTTCCCACAGAGTGCCACTGTTACGGGGCAGTCCACCCAGTGACACTTGTTAGGGATGGTAATGCGACCTTCACTCAGAAGCACTGCAGTAGGTACAGGGACCTCTGCAACCGGGCTTTACAGCGGGGTGGACAGGACTCAACTCCGAATATAGCAACACCACGTGTGCAATTGTCGCCAAGGGGCAGGATTGAGGACAGTGGATCAGGAAAAAAATTTTAAGAGAAAACATCGAGGATAAAGAGGGTTCTGGATAAACCAGCTCTGAGGATTCCTGTGAAAGACGGGTTGAGGTGACCAGACATGAGTGGAACATGGTAAGGATAAAGACCCGAATGAACATCCATCCATGTGATCAGAAGTGAATGGTGAAGATTCTGGGGAAACAGACTTAGCAAGGTGAGAGTTAATACTCCATTTGAATAGGAAGTGCACAGAGAGTCTATGAGAAAGTTCACGTGCCTGACCCAGATGGTGAAACAAAGAATCCTCATCATCAAACAGCTCCCGGAAAGGCCTGGAAATGCCGAAGGCAGTTGCAGTACGGAACCAAGGTACAATGCCGCCTAAGGAACCACCAAGGGGCGCAGGTGCCCTGCGATTTCCTGACTCACGGAGTCAGCACAGTTGCTGAGGTGTAAGGTGCCCCATGGTGCCAGGATGCGGTGCATCACAATAGACCTGTTAAAGGAAAAGGTATTCAATGACCCTTGTTAAGATGGGAATCCAAACTTTATTCAGGACTTATCATTAGTTATATGGACCCCTCCAACTGGGAACTTACAGTGCAGGACAGATTGGGACCAACAACAAATACAACATAAGAAGGTGGACATTTGGAGACAAGGAGCCCGTGGGACACCGCATGGAAATTACTACGAGGAACATCAGAGGAAAGGGGGGTTCTAGCTAATCCCATCTAACATGAGTCTTGCTGAAGACAGAAGGGGGTGACCAAATATCACCTGGGAGATGGGGAAGCGTGACGATCCTGATCACAAACCCGGGGTGCGCAGATGCGGATATTTCAGTGAAAATATCTTAGCAGGATTTGCTCCTACTCGGATTTTACCAAGAAGTGCACAGCTGACCCAGGAGAAGCTTCAGGAACGTGAAGGTAGTTCGGGAAAGAATCTTTGTTACCAAAGCCTACCCTGGTCCCGGACCGCTCGACGCTAGGGAGAACCATCCCGCGTATGGTACCACCTCCCGAACCGCGGGGTGGCGCTGAGTAGGACGCAGTGCAGTGCTGAGGGACGGAGCCAGGTAAGGCGCTGCACGTGACGCGGGGCAGGGGCAGAGGTACAGAGCAGCAGTGCGTTCCAGAGCCACCTGTTCTGCACAGAACTCAGTAATGAAAAAAATACGTAATGACACGTGTTAAGATGGTCAGAAAAGCCTTATTCCGTTCCTTCGCAATACACAGGGCGACCTCTGCCATTGTGACTTGCAACTGGGGAGGAGACGGGCTCATCTCCAAATCGACCCCGGGCACCTCTGACTACAGAACTTGTACAAATAAATGGGTTGCGTTTAAGCCACTGTGTGTGTGTGCCAGTTTGTAACTATTAGAGAACTATTACAGTAGGGTCGCCTGGGTGGCTTAGTCCGCAAAGTGTTCAACTCTTGATCTCCGCTCAGGTCATGATCTCAGGGTCCTGAGTTCAAGTTCACCATTGGGCTCCTTGCTGAATGAGAAGCCTACTTAATAAAAGAAAAAGTGGGGCACGTGGGTAGTTCTGTGGGTTAAGCCTTGGTCGTCAGCTCCAATTCTGATCTCCCAGTTCCTGAGTTGGAGCCCCGCTTCAAGCTCACTGCTGTCAGTGCAGAGCCCACATTGGATCCTCTTTTCTCCCTTCTCTGCCCCTCCCCTGGTGTTCTCTCTCTCTTTCAAAAATAATTTTTTTTAAAAAAAAGAGGGGCACCTGGGTGGCTTGGTTGGTTAAGGTTTTGACTCGATTTGTCTCATGTTATGGCCTCACAGTTCGTCAGTAGAGCCTGCGCTGGCAGGGTGAAGCCTATTTGGGAATATCTCATCCCTCTCCCTCTGCCCCTCCCTGGCATGCGCTCGCTCTCGCTCTCTCTCTCTCAAAATAAATAAATAAACTTAAAATGTTTTTAAACAATAAAAAAGTAAAAAAAAAAAGAAAAACTATTATAGCAATCAATGTGAAATCAATTAGCCTATTTACTACACAAGCAATACACAAATGTGCCCTTATAATTTTAGGCAAAAGTGACTACAACAAATTTTAAAACTTCTGCAGGTCAAGGGAAGCAATCAATAGATAAAGGCAACTCACAGAATGGGAGATAATAATTGCAAGTCATATGGCTCATGAAAGGTTTCCTGTCCAGCACATTTGAGGAACTTCTACTACTCAAAAAGAAGAAAACAAATAACCTGACTAAAATATAGGCAGATATTTGGATAAACATTTCCCCAATAGGGTATAAATATGGTTGACAAGTGTATGAAAATTTGGCCAACACCATTAATCATCAGAGAAATGCATATCAAAACACCGCGAGACAAGCCTCACATCTATGAGGACGGCCATTATCAAAGGAATAGAAAATGACAATTGTGCTGGGGAAATGGGCAGGTTGGAACACATGAACCCCTGGCGTGAATGTAAATAGTGCTCCAAGATAGAAAACGGTATGGAGGTTACGCAAAAACATAAAAGGGATAATATAATATGATCCAGGAATCCCACTTGCGGTATTCATCTAAAACTAATCAAAGTACGATCTTAAAAAGATATTTGAACCTCCATTTTCATCACAGGATTATTCACTGCTGCCAAGTGATAGAACTAATCCACGTGTCCATCCCTAGATGAATGGACACAAAAAATGGAATGTATACATATAAGGAATACCGTGCAGCCTAAGAAACAAAAATTCTGACACATACAACTACATGAATGGACGTCAAGGACATCATGCTAAGAGAAATAAGCCAGTGTCAAAAAAGAAAATATGGGGCGCCTGGGTGGCTCAGTCAGTTGGGCGGCCGACTTCGGCTCGGGTCATGATCTCGCGGTCCGTGAGTTCGAGCCCCGCGTCGGGCTCTGTGCTGACAGCTCAGAGCCTGGAGCCTGTTTCGGATTCTGTCTCTCTCTCTCTCTCTCTCTCTGACCCTCCCCTGTTCATGCTCTGTCTTTCTCTGTCTCAAAAATAAATAAACGTTAAAAAAATTAAAAAAAAAAAGAAAATGTGATCTGTATTGTATAATGCCACTAATTTAAGTATCTAACATAGACAGAAGTTTTGGAAACAATGGTAGAATGGCAGTTACCAAAGGCTAGGGAAGGAGAGAAGACATATCACTGTATTGATTATGGGGTTTCAAAAATGCAGGATACAACACTGAGGTAACTTTTCAACATGAAATAATTTTATTTAACACGAAATGTACTTAAAAATGTTCAGATGTTGGGGCGCCTGGTGGCGCAGTCGGTTAAGCGTCCAACTTCAGCCAGGTCACGATCTCGCGGTCCCTGAGTTCGAGCCCCGCGTCAGGCTCTGGGCTGATGGCTCGGAGCCTGGAGCCTGTTTCCGATTCTGTGTCTCCCTCTCTCTCTGCCCCTCCCCCGTTCATGCTCTGTCTCTCTCTGTCCCAAAAATAAATAAAAACGTTGAAAAAAAAATTAAAAAAAAAATGTTCAGATGAGGGCACCTGGGTGGCTCAGTCGGCACAGGTCATGATCTTGCAGTTTGTGAGTTCAACCCCACATCGGACTCTGTGCTGACATCTCAGAGCCTGGTGCCTGCCTCAGATTCTGTCTATCCCTCCCTCTCTCTCTGCCCCTCCCTGCTTGAGTTCTGCCTCTAAAAAAACAAAGCGTTAAAAAAAATGGTTAAGATGATAGTTAACAAAAATTAAGTATTTTTTCACCAAAAAAATCTTCAAAAAAGGCATAAATGTCAAGGGGGGAAAGGAAATCATAGGGTCTGTCTCTTGGGCTCTCAGCTATGGCTCACAGTCTAGGGGAAGCAGCAATTTCCATGTAGCACAATATTGCAAACATTTAAGACTGACTGAGAGATCCTCCCCCAAAGATGCCAGAATAGAGTGTCTCTTACCTTCCCACACTGGGTGCCTCCTCGGTGCGGTGCGTGATGGGCTAGAGGTCAATCTGGAATCCGTATTGCGTTCTTCTTGGGGCACAGTTGTGTGAAGACAGAAAATATTACCAGGAGAAAAACAGAAAACTTGACAAACCTCTGGAAATCATACCTCAACTCCAGAACAACCAACAGGTGCAGCAAGTAAACCAAAGGGAAGACAAATTATCTTGACACAATCAGAAATGAAAATATCTCATAACATGGGGCGCCTGGGTGGCTCAGTCGGTTGGGCGGCCGACTTCGGCCCAGGTCATGATCTCGCGGTCCGTGAGTTCGAGCCCCACGTCGGGCTCTGTGCTGTCAGCACAGAGCCCGGAGCCTGTTTCAGATTCTGTGTCTCCCTCTCTCTCCTACCCTCCCCTGTTCATGCTCTGTCTCTCTCTGTCTCAAAAATAAATAGTAAACGTTAAAAAAAATTAAAAAAAAAAGAAAATACCTCATAACAAAGTTTATGAGATGCAGTAAAAGCAGTTCCCAGAAGACATTTGTTAAATTTTTAAGTCTATTTATTTATTTTGAGAGTGACAGAGATAGCACAAGTGGGGGAGGAGCAGAGACAGACAGAGAGACAGAAGCCTAAGCAGGCTCTGCGCTGCCAGCACAGAGCCCAACGTGGGGCTGGAACCCACGAACCGGGAACCCATGACCTGAGCCAAAACCAAGAGTCACACCCTGAAACGACTGACCCACCCAGGCGCCCCGATATATGTACTGAAAAGTACTAAATAAACAAAGAAAGATCGCAACTAACAACCTACATGTAACCTCAGGAACAAATAACGTGACAATCTAGTGAAATTAGCAGTAGGAAGGAAGTAATGTGGGTGGAGCAGATATCTAGAAACTATAGATGAAGAACAATGGGAAGAAAAACGACATAAGAGTTCCCTTCCTAAGAAAAGGAACAAAATTGACAAGTTTTAGTTAAACTAACCAAGACAAAGGAGGGAGGACCCCAATTAATAAAATCTAAACGAAAGAGGAGACGTTTCGACGCCTACCATGGAAACGCAAAGCACCAGAAGAGATGACTACGACAATTACCTGCCAGCGAAGGAAAGAGCCTGGCAGAAGCAGTTAAAGCCTAAGTGTGTGCCTCTCCTTCACGTCGCTTTGCCCGCTGCTTCTCCAGAAATCCCCCCAACTGGCTGCACCTGCAGTGCCCTCTGCCCTCTGCCCTCTGCCTGCTGACCCCAAGCTGCTACCCTCCCGGCCCTGTCGGCCCTGCCGCGGCTCCTGTTTGGGGGAGAAGGAGCAAATACGAGCGTCTTCCCTCAGGGCCATCATTTCCCTGTCGGTATCCCACTGTTTCCGCTCAGAACAGTCCGCAGGCCACGTATGGAGGCCCACGGGCTGGCGGCATCGAGGATCACCCCGCAGAGTTGAATATGCGCAGCCTGGGACTGGCTCTGCTCACCAACGCGACCCCACAGCGGCGGCCACGGCCTGGAGGGAAACGCTGCTGGTGGCGCACTTGCACTTGATGGCTGCCGCGCGGTGTCGTCTTTGAGCGGGGTGGATACAATCCCCCAGACTAAACTGGAGGGAGCTCCAAGAGGGGAGTTCTCCCAAGCTGCCCCCAGGAGTGCTGTGAGGAGGGCAAACCCGCAGAGCCCCGCACGGGACCCAGCTGAGGCCCAAACACGCCGTGTGCTGTGGCGCCAGGTGCCGCCTAGGAGCGCCTCTGGGGCTGAGGAGCAGGGTCGTGGTGCCATCAGGCTGCACGGTGTGACCTACCAGGAGCCACCGCGGAGGCAGAATACTCCATGACCCTTGCTAGGATCGTGAGATGGACATCGCTGGGATCACAGCAATAGATACAGGGACCCTCCGCCTGGGACCTCGGGGCGGTGGGGGGGGGGGGGGGAGACCGCCCTTCCCTTTAAACACAGTGCAGCAAGGGGGAAATATGCCTACAGAGCAGAGCCCTGGCAGTGATGGAAAAGTGCTTAAGAGGAAAACAAGGGGATTCTGGTTAGAACAGGTCAGAACAGGATTCTCGCTAAACACAGGACAGCTGCTACCCAGCATATTTCAGGAACTTTTACAACTCAGCAAGATCACGACGACATTCGGATCCATTAAAATATGGGCACTCTCTCTCTCTCTGCCTCTCCCCAGCTCACTCTCTCTCTCTCTCTCTCAAAAATAAATAAACGTTAAAAAAAATTAAAAGAAAAAAACGCCTGCGTGGCTCAATCGGTTAGGCGTCGACTTTAGCTCAGGTCATGATCTCACGGTTCCTAGGTTCGAGCCCCACATCGGGGCTGTCAGCACAGAGCCTGGACCAGCTTTAGATCCTGTGACTCCCTATTTCTCTGCCTCTCCCCAGATCACACTCTGTCTCTCTCTCTCTCTCTCAAAAATAATTAAACATTTTTTAAAAATTAAAAAAAATAAAATATGGGCAGTAGATTCAACAGATATTTTCCCAAGAAGGTATACAAATTACCAACAAGCATATGAAAAGATGCCCAGCATCGCTACTCTTAAGGGAAATGCATATCAAAACCACAATGATCTGTTAACTCACACGTCAGCATGACCACTAACAAAGGTACAAAAAAATGACAATTGATGGGGGGGGGGTGCAGAAATGAGAGCTAGGAACACAAGAGCACCATTGGTATGAGTGTTAATTATGTACCCATGACAGAAAATAGTACAGAGTTTGCTCAAAATTATAAAAGGAGGGAAGATCACATGACCCAAGAATCCCACCTGTGGTATTAGCCACAACTACTAAAACTAGTGTCTGAAACATTATTAGACCCCTGTGTTCATCATAACATTGCTCACAACCGCCTAGAGATGGATCTATCCCAAATGTCAGTCGCTAGATGAATGGAGAGAGAAAATGGGGTGTAAGCATACACTGGAATACTAGGGCAGCCTTCGGGGGGGGGTGCCTTTTCCCGTGCTACAGTGTGAGCGCACATAGAGGACATTTTGCTCAGCACAGTACCCCAGGCACAAGAAAGACAAATACTGCATGTCCCACGGGGATACAGTATAGCGGTATTGATAGAATCGCCAGCGGTGCCCTGGTAGGGTGATGCCGCGGTGTGGTTTCCCACAGAGTGCCACGGTTACAGGGCAAGTACACTAATGACACTTCTTAGGGATTGTAATGTGGTCTTTAGGTACAGGGACTTCTGCAATTGGGCTTTACACGGGGGTGGGGGGGTGGACAGGACTCAACTCTGAGTATGGCAACACCACGTGTGCAATTGTAGCCAAGGAGCAGGATGGAGGACAGTGCATTGATCAAAAATTCCTAAGAGCTAATATCAAGGATAAAGAGGGTTCTGCATAAACCAGCTCTGAGGATTCTTGCTGAAGACATGTCCGGGTGATCAGACCTGAACGGGAGATGGTAAGAATGATGAACCCGATGAGATATCCATGCAAGTGATCAGAAAAGGAGGGTGCAGGTCCTGGGGAAACAGATCTATCAAGGTGGGAGTTACAACTCCATTTGACAAGGAAGTGCACAGAAAGTCTAAGAGAAAGGTCATGTGCCTGACCTGGGTGGTGAAACAAAGAATCCACGTCACCACGCAGTGCCTGGAAAGGCCTGGAAGGGCCCAGGTACAGCTGCAGTCCGGCACCAGGGACGGTACTAAGGTACGGTACCGAGGTACGATGCCGCCTACGGAACCACCGAGGGGCGAGGCTGCCGCACGGCATCGGAAGCTGCTCGCTCACGGACTCGGCACAGTTGCTGAGGTGTGTTGTCGCCTAAGGCAGCGGGATGTAGTGCATCACAATAGCCCCGTTAAGGGAAAGGAGTATTTAAAGACCCTCGCTAGGACAGGAATGCAAACTAATCAGGACTTAGCATTTGTTATAAGGACCCCTCCAACTGGGAACTTACAGTGCAGGACAGATTGGGACCAACAACAAATACAGCATGAGCGGGTGGACATTTGGAGACAAGGAGCCCGTGGGACACCGCATGGAAATTACTACGAGGAACATCAGAGGAAAGGGGGGTTCTAGCTAATCCCATCTAACATGAGTCTTGCTGAAGACAGAAGGGGGTGACCAAATATCACCTGGGAGATGGGGAAGCGTGACGATCCTGATCACAAACCCAGGGTGCTCAGATGCGGATATTTCAGTGAAAATATCTTAGCAGGATTTGCTCCTACTTGGATTTTACCAAGAAGTGCACAGCTGACCCAGGAGAAGCTCGAGGAACGTGAAGGTAGCTCGGGAAAGAATCTTTGTTACCAAAGCCTACCCTGGTCCCGGGCCGCTCGACGCTAGGGAGAACCATCCCGCGTATGGTACCACCTCCCGAACGCGGGGTGGCACTGAGTAGGACGCAGTGCAGTGCTGAGGGACGGAGCCAGGTAAGGCGCTGCACGTGACGCGGGGCAGGGGCAGAGGTACAGAGCAGCAGTGCGTTCCAGAGCCACCTGTTCTGCACAGAACTCAGTAATGAAAAAAAATACATAATGACACGTGTTAAGATGGTCAGAAAAGCCTTATTCCGTTCCTTTGCAATACACAGGGCGACCTCTGCCATTGTGACTTGCAACTGGGGAGGAGACGGGCTCATCTCCAAATCGACCCCAGGCACTTCTGACTACAGAACTTGTACAAATAAATGGGTTGCGTTAAGCCACTGTGTGTGTGTGCCAGTTTGTAACTATTAGAGAACTATTACAGTAGGGTCGCCTGGGTGGCTTAGTCCGCTAAGTGTTCAACTCTTGACATCAGCTTAGGTCATGACCTCAGGGTCCTGAGTTCAAGTTCAGCATTGGGTTCTGTGCTGGTCATGAAGCCTACTTAAAAAAAAAAGAAATGAGAGGCACCTGGGTGGCTCAATGGGTTGAGTCTCCAACTTTGGCTCACCTCATGATCTTCTAATTTGTGAGTTCGAGCCCCACATCAGGCTCTGTGCTGTCAGTGCAGCACCCACATCAGATCCTCTGTTCCCCTCTCTCTGCTCCTTTCTTGTGTGTGTTCTCTGTCTCTGTCTCTGTCTCTATGTCTGTCTCTCTCTCAAAAATAAACATTTTTAAAAAGCGGGGGGCAACTTGGAGGCTCAATTGGTCAAGCGTGTGATTTTGTCTCAGATCATGATCTCATGATCATGAGTTCATGAGTTCGTGAGTTCAAGCCTTGCATTGGGCCCTGCACTGACAATGAAGAAGCTGCTTGGGACTCTCTCTCCCTCTCTCTCTATCTCAGCCCCTACCCCACTTGTATGCATGTGTGCTTTTTCTCTCTCTCAAAAAAACATAAATGAATAAATAACCTAAAAAAAAAAAAGAAACAAAAACCTTGACCAGTACAACTACATGAATGAACCTCAAGGACATCATGCTAAGAGATACAAGCCGGTGTCAAAAAAGAAAATGTGGTCTGTATTGTATGATGTCACTTGTTTGAAGAATGTAAAGCAGACCAAAGTCCTGGATATGACAGTGAATGGCAGTTCCTAGAGGCTGGGAAGGAGAGTGGGGATATCATTGTACTGAATATAGGGTTTCAGATGTGTAAGGTAAAAAAAATTTACGCAAGTTTTCAACACAAAATGAACATCCTTAACACTAAATGTACACTTAAAATTGTTAACATGATAGCAAAAATTAAGTATTTTTTCTCAAAAAAAAAAACCTTAAGAAAAAGTATAAATGACATAGTTGGGGAGAAGTATTTCATAGGGTGTTTATCTTGGGCTCTCAGCTATGGCTCATAGTCTGGGGGAAGCAGCAATTTCCAACTAGCACAATATCCTAAGATTGAAGACTGACTGAGAGATCCTCAAGGTCATACAAGGAGCCACACTCCAAGACGCCACAATAGAGTGTCTCCTACCTCCCCACACTGAGTGCCTCCTCGGTGCGTGATAGGCTAGATGTCAATCTGGAATCATATCGCGTTCTTCTTGGGGTACAGTCATATGAAGACAGAAAATATTACCAGGAGAAAAACAGAAAAGTTGACAAACCTCTGGAAATCGTACCTCAACTCCAGAACAACCAACGGGTGTCACAAGTAAACCAAAGGGAAGACCAATTATCTTGACACAATCAGAAATGAAAATACATCACAACAAAGTTCATGAGATGCAGCAAAGCAGTTCTCAAGAGTCGTTTGTACCTAAAAGTACTATATTAACAACACAGAAATAACTCAACTAACAACCTATCTGTAACCTCAGGGACGAATAGCACAAACAGCCTACTAAAATCAGCAGTAGGAAGGAAACATTGTGGATGGAACAGATCTAGGAACTATAGATAGAAGAACAATAGGAGAAGCAAGGAAATAAGAGTTCCCTTTTTTTAAATGTTTATTTATTTTCGACACAGTGCAAGCGGAGAAAGGGACAGAGGGAAGGAGACACAAAATCTAAAGCGGGCTCTGCACTGACAGGCTGACAGCACCGAGGCCTATGTGGGGCTCGAACTCACGAACCTCAAGACCTGAGCCAATGTTGGACACTCAACTAACGGAGTCACCCAGGTGCCCCAAGGGTTCCCTACTTAAAAAGATAAACAAAATTGACAAGTTTTAGTTAAACTAACCAAGACAAAGGAGGGAGGACCCCAATTAATAAAATCTAAACGAAAGAGGAGACGTTTCGACGCCTACCATGGAAACGCAAAGCATCAGAAGAGACGACTATGACAATTACCTGCCAGCAAAGGAAAGAGCCTGGCAGAAGCAGTTAAAGCCTAAGTGTGTGCCTCTCCTTCACGTCGCTTTGCCCGCTGCTTCTCCAGAAATCCCCCCTACTGGCTGCACCCGCAGTGCCCTCTGCCCTCTGCCCTCTGCCTGCTGACCCCAGGCTGCTTCCCTCCCGGCCCCGCCGGCCCTGCCGCGGATCCTGTTTGGGCGACTAGGAGCAAATACGAGCTTCTTCCTTCAGGGCCATCATTTCCCTGTCGGTATCCCACTGTTTCTGCTCAGAACAGTCCGCAGGCCACATATGCAGGCCCACGGGCTGCTGGCATCGAGGATCACCCCACACAGCCCAGGACACGCAGCCTGGGACTGGTCCTGCTCACCAACGCGACCCCAGGGCGGCGGCCACGGCCTGGAGGGAAACGCTGCTGATGGCGCACTTGCACTTGATGGCTGCCGCGCGGTGTCGTCTTCGAGCGGGGTGGCCACTAAAATGGGGGGAGCTCCAAAAGGGGAGTCCTCGCAAGCTGCCCCCAGGAGGGCTGTGAAGAGCCTGGCCTTGCACAGCCCCGCTGGGGACCCATCAGGGCCCAAACATGCCATGTGTCGTGGCACAAAGTGCCCAGGTAGTGATGGAAAATTACTAAGAGGTATTTACTAAGAAGAAACTAAGGGCTAAAGCAACAAAGCAGGTTTCTTGCCAAACACAGGACATGGTGATCAGATCTGGAAAGCAGGGGTTCAGCTCAAAGCTTTCCTAGCAGGGTTCATGTTAAAAGTTAATTTTTCTAGGACCTGCACAAATGAGCCTAGGAGAAAGTTCCAGAAACTGTCTAATTTACAGCAAATGAAAAAACGTTGTCACAGAGGAGGTCAAGGTACGGTGCGCAGTACAAAGCATTGAGGTGCTAGGCATTGCTCCCCAAGGAGGACACCACCTAAAGTGGGGTGCATGGTCCCCCCTACTGCTGCATACAATGCAGAGGTTGGTACCACGTGTAGAGAGGTGGTTCAGTGTGACACACACAGATCCACCTTACGGAAAACAAATGTTCACCCACACTCATTCAGATGGTGAGATAGGCTTTATTAAGGACCTCAACAATAGGTATAGGGACCTCTGCCATCAGGGTTCATGATGGGGGAGAGACTGGCTCAGCTCCAAATACAGCCTCAGCAATCCTTACTACCGAACTTGGACTATTTAATGAGTTTAGTTTAGCCACTGTGCTTGTGACAATTTTTTACACAGCAATAAAAAAATTATAATAATTAATGCAAAATCTATTATTATCTTTATTACACAAGCAATACACAAATATTATGCTTATAAAGTTTGAAAAATCTGACCTATGTGACTGTATCAATCTTTAATACTTTTGCACTTCAATGCAAGAATCACCCACATAAAAGGCAAATGACAGAAAGCAGAGAGGGTATCTGGCTGCCTCAGTCAGTGGAAGATGCGAATCTTGATCTTGTGGTCAAGTGTTCAAGCCCATGTTGGATGCAGAGATTACTTTTAAAATGTTGGAGTGGTCAGAAAGGAGAGCATAATTACAAATCATACATCTGGTAGGAAGATTGCTCTCCAGCATATTTCAGGGACTTCTACAACTCAAAAAGGTCAAAACAAATAGCTCCATTAAAATATGGGCATTGGATTCAATAGACATTTCTCCGAAGATAGTTTACCAATTGCCAGAAGCATATGAGAAAATGCCCAACATCCCTAATCAGAGAAACGCATATCAAAACCACAATGAGGGCATCCTGGGTGGCTCAGTCTGTTGAGCACCCGATTTTGGCTCAGGTCATGATCTCATGTTTCATGAGTTCAGGCCCCATGTCAGTCTCCTTGAGATCAACATGGAGCCTGCTTTGGATCCTCTGTCTCCCTCTCTGTCTGCCCCTACCCTACTCATGCGCTCTCTCTCTCAGAAATTAATAAACATTAAAAACAAAAAGGACAGCCACAATGATATATTATCTCATGTATCAGCATGGCCACTATCAAAAGAACAAAAACTTACAATTGTTGGGGTGGGAGGGAATTGAGAGCTAGGAACCTTAGAGAGCTGTTGGTGTGAATGATAATTATGCAGCCCTGATAGAAAACAATATAGACACTACTCAAAATTATGAAAAGAGGGAGCATCACATGATCTAGGAATCCCACTTGTGGTATTATCCAGAACTACTAAGAGTAATGTGGACCCCCATGTTTATCGCAACATTGTTCACAATCGCCTAGAGATGGATCTATCCCAAATGTCAGTCGCTAGATGAATGGAGAGAGAAAATGGGGCGTATGCATACACTGGAATACTAGGCAGCCTTGCTGGGGGTGGGGAAGCCTTTTCCCATGCTACAGGATGAGCGCACATAGAGGATATTTTGCTCAGCACAATACCCAAGGCACAAGACAGACAAATACCACATGTCCCACGTGGATACAGTATAGCGGTATTGGTAGAATCGCCAGTACAAAGAATGGAGAATGGTGCCCCGGTAGGGTGATGCCGCGGTGTGGTTTCCCACAGAGTGCCACGGTTACAGGGAAAATACACTAATGACACTTCTTAGGGATTGTAATGTGGTCTTTAGGTACAGGGACTTCTGCAATTGGGCTTTACACGGGGGTGGGGTGTGGACAGGCCTCAACTCTGAGTATGGCAACACCACGTGTGCAATTGTAGCCAAGGAGCAGGATGGAGGACAGTGCATTGATCAAAAATTCCTAAGAGTAGAGGTCAAGAATACAGAAGGTTCTGCATAAACCAGCTCTGAGGATTCTTGCTAAAGCCAGGGCAAAGTGATCAGACCTGAATGGAAGATGGTAAGGATGGTGACCCCAATGGATATCCATCCATGTGATCAGAAGTGGACAGTGGAGATTCTGGGGAAACAGACTTAGCATGCTGAGAGATGTACTCTATTTGACACGGAAGTGCACAGAGAGTCCAAGAGAAAGTTCACGTGCCTGACCTAGGTGGCGAAACAAGGAATCCTCCTTACCTATCAGCGCCTAGAAAGGCCTGGAAATGCCGAATGCAGTTGCAGTACGGTACCGAGGTACGCTACTGAGGCACAGTACCAAGATACAACGCCGCCTAAGGATCCACCAAGGGGCGCAGGTGCCGTGCGGTATCGTCTGCTGCTCACGGAGTCAGCACAGTTGCTGAGACGGGAGGTCACCCATGGTGCTGGGATTCAGCGCATCTCAAGAGTCCTGCTTAAGGCAAAAGGTATTCACCGACCCTTGTTAAGATGGGAATGCAAACTTTATTCAGGACTTACCATTCGTTATAAGGACCCTTCCAACTGGGGCTTCACAGACAGACTGGGGCCAACTTCAAATACAACTTGAGCAGGTAGGTATTTGGAGACAAGGAGTCTGTGGGACAGCGCATGGAAATTACTATGAGCAACATCAGGGTAAAAGGGGGTTCTGGCTACACCCACCTCCAGGAGTCTTGCTGAAGACAAAAGGGGGTGACCAAATATCACCTGGGAGATGGGGAAGCGTGACGATCCTGATCGCAAAGCCAGGGTGCTTCCATATGGACGTTTCAGTGAAAATAACTTAACAGGATTTGCTCATACTCGGATTTTACAAAGAAGTGCACAGATGGCCCTGTTTTAGGAACCTGAATATAGTACAGTGAGGCAAAAAACCTTTGTTACTGGATAGTATCTGGGGACAGGGCTGTGGGACGGGAGGGAGAACCATCCCGCATATGGTATCACCTACGGAACCGGGGTGTGTGCTGGGTAGGACGCAGCGCAGTGCTGAGGGACGGAGCCAGGAAGGTGCCGCACATGATGTGGGTCAGGAGCCAAGGGTCAGAGCAGCAGTGGGGTACAGTGTATAATGTCAGGCATAGAACACAAAGAAAAAAAAAGTAATGACAGTTGTAAAGATGGTAATTATTCAGGCATTATTCAGGTAAAGAAGGCATTATTCAGGACCTTAGCCATAGATATAGGGACTTCTGCCCCTGTGATTCATGACTAGGGGAGAGACCTTCCCCAACTCCATGTACACCCTCCAGCAGCTGTGACTACAAGAATTGTGACTATGAACGAGTTCCTTTAACCGCTCAGATTGTGGCAACTTGATACATAGCAACAGAAAACTAATACAGTAACCAGTGTGAAATCAATTCTTATATTTATTGCAGAAAAATACAGAAATACATGGTTCTCATAAAAATTTGAAAAATTGACCTATGGCTCTACATCAAACTTTAAAATGTCTACACCTCAATGCAGAAATCCGCAGAGTAAAAGGTAACTCACAGAAAGAGACAAAATAATTGCAAATCATACACTGATTAGGGAATTTCTTTCTTTTTAAAAAATTTTTGCGAAGTTTATTTATTTTTGAGAGAGAGAGAGTGCGCGCGCGCAAGCAGTGGGAGGGGCATTTAGAGAGGAAGACACAGAATCCAAAGCAGGCTCCAGGCTCTGAACTGTCAGCACAGAGCCTGACATGGTGCCAGAACTCAGGAAAAGGGAGATCATGACCGGAGCCGAAGTTGGACGCTTAACCGACTGAGTCACCCAGGTGCCCCTGATTAGGGAATTTCTATCCAGCAGTTTTCCGGAACTTCTACAACTCAACAAGAATAAAACAAATATCACAATTAAATTATGGGCCCAGGATTCAATAGATAGTCCTCAAGAAAAAGGTATAAGCAGAACTAAGAAGTATATGAAAAAAATATTCCACATCACTACTCATCAGCGAAATGCATATCACAACCACAATGATACATCTTGCATGTATCAGATGGCCATTACAAAAGGAACAACAAATGACAATTGTTGTGTGGAGGTGGGGAGAGGAGATGAAGAACTTGGAACATAAGAGGCCTTGATGTGAAAGTAAATAGTTCACCTAAATACTTTATCCATGTAAATAGAAAACAGTAGGGAATTACTCAAAAATATACAAAGAGAGAACACCACATGATCCAGGAATACCATCTGTGGTATTCATACAAAACTACTCAAAGCAGAATCTCAAAGAGATGTTTGCATGCCCTGTCTTTTCACAGCATTATTCACTGATGCCAAGTGGTAGAACCAATCCACATGCCCATCGCTAGTGAATAGACAGAAGAAGTGGGGTGTATACATACAATTGAATACTATGCAGCTTTAAGAAAATAATAAATCCTGCACATGAGACTACATGAACGGACCTCAAGGATATCATGCTAAGAGAAATAAACCGACATCAAAAAAAAAAAAAAAAAAAAAAGGACTGGGGGCACCTGGGTGGCTCAGTCGGTTAAGCATCCAACTTCTGCTCAGATCATGATTTCACAGGTCGTGGGTTCAAGACCCGAGTGGGGCTCTCGGCTGTCAGCGAAGAGCCTGCTTTAGATCCTAGGTCCTCCTCTCTCTGCCACTCCCTTACTTGTGGGGTCTCTATCTCTGAAAAATAAATACACATTAAAAAAAAAAACAAATACTGTATGACCCCACCCATTTGAGGAATCTAAAGTATTTAAAATACATAATAACAAAAGTAGAATGGCAGTTATCAGCATCAAAAGGAAGCAGAGAGGCGATATCAGCATATCAGTTATAGAGCTTCAAAACTCCAAGATAAAAAAGATTTAAGGAGGGGCGCCTGGGTAGTTCAGTTGGTGAAGCTTCCGACTTTGGCTCCGGTCACGATCTCATGGTCGATGAGTTCCAGCCCCCTGTCAGGCTCTGTGCTGACAGCTCAGAGCCTGGAGCCTGCTTTGGATTCTGTGTCTCCCACTGCTCCTCCCCTGCTCATGCTCTGTCTCTCAAAAATAAATAAAAAATAATAAATACATAAATAAATAAATAAATACATGGGAAAGAGGGGATTTAAGGAAATGTTCAAAACAAAATGAACATAATAGGCTATGATAACCATTAGAGAAAAATATTTTTACATACAAAAAATCCTCAATGGCTCAAATGATCCAGGTCAGGGGGAAAGGTAACTTAAAGGGTCTGTATCTTGACCTCTGAACCATGGCTCACGGTGTGGGAGAAGCAACAATTATGCAAATAGGTCACTATCCTACGATTCATGAGACCAGATATGACAGAGTTGGGGACCACCGCTCTAGGCTGCCCAGGGTCTGTGCGGTTCAAGGTCTCCAATTATAATTTGTACCCCTTGCTTACCCCATTTTCTTCCTTTTTAAACTAGTATCTACCCTAATGTGGAGCATGAACTCAGAGCCCCCATATCACACGAGTCGTGTGCTCTACCCGTGGAGCCATCCATGCATCTCCTTGCTTACCCCATTTCTGCCTGAGGAAATTTCCAATAAGACTCTCACCCACAGTGTCTTCCCATCTTCCCTCCCTCCTCCCCACAATGGCACCTGCTGATCACGCAGAATGCCGCCCCAGGGGCCCTTCTCCTCACCCCTGTCAAATGATTCTAAGAATCCTTGAGTGTCAAAAAAAAATTTTTTTTCCTTTATAACAAATCATTTTTGTGTCTCTGTGTGTTCGTATCTGCAAAAACAAGTCCAGGATATATTATTAGAATGATCAGTGCAGCCAGCAGGGTTGATTCACCAGAAGAGGACGACACACCTTTGGGCTGCTTGGGCTCATCAATGGGACCCAGCACCCACAGCCGCCACCTAAGGGGCACTGCAGCTTGTTGGCATGCTTGTTGCTTGATGGCTACTTCATTCTGTTGTTTTCGTCCCATACTGCCAATTTTCCCAGTCTAAACTCCGTACTCCCTGAGGTGTCATAGTGAGTGCGGCTTTCAGAGCCACACCCCAAGGCTCTCCAAGAGCCACTCCACACAGAGTGCCCCAGGGGTGCCTGGTAGGTTATGTGTCAAGGTTGGAATCCTATCAAGTTCTTTCCTGGCCACAGGGCTGTAAACACAGAAACTGCAGGCAGGAGAAAAAGTGGAAAACTCACAAACCTATGGATATTGAACAACAACGCAAGACAATCAACTGGTCACAGAAGTCAATCAAAGGGAGAACAAAAATAAGGAAAATGATACATAACAATGTTTAAGAGATGAGGTAAAATCAGTTTGCAGAGGACATGTGTACTAAAAACACTACGTTAAGAATAGAGAAAGATCTCATTAACAATATAATGTTAACTAACATCAGGGAAGAATGGCAAGAATGCCTACTAAATCAAAATATTTAAAATAATTTTTTTACATTTATTTATTTTTGAGGACAGAGTGAGACACTGCATCAGCAGGGGAGGGACAGAGAGAGAAGGAGACACAGAATCCAAAGCAGGCTCCAGGCTCCAAGCGAGCTGTCAGCGCAGAGCACAAGCGGGGTCGAGCCATGAACCCGCGAGATCATGACCTGAGCTGAAGTCAGACGCTCAACCTTCTGAGCCACCCAGGCGCCCCATCAAAATATTTTTTAAAAATTATTGGGGCGCCTGGGTGGCGTAGTCGGTTAAGCGTCCGACTTCAGCCAGGTCACGATCTCGCCGTCCGTGGGTTCGAGCCCCGCGTCAGGCTCTGGGCTGATGGCTCAGAGCCTGGAGCCTGTTTCCGATTCTGTGTCTCCCTCTCTCTCTGCCCCTCCCCCGTTCATGCTCTGTCTCTCTCTGTCCCAAAAATAAATAAACGTTGAAAAAAATTAGCAGTAGGAGGGACACCTGGGTGGGTCATTCAGTTGGGTGCCCAACTTGACTCAGATCTTGATCCCGCGGTTGTGGGATCCAGCCCCATGATGGGTTCCATGCCAAGTGAGGAGGCTGCCTGGGATTCTCTCCCCCCTCTGCCCACTCCCCTCCACGTGCTCTCTCTCTAAAATAAAAATATTTTAATTTTTTTTAAACGTAGAAGTAGAAAGGAAATAATACGAATGCAGCAGAAATCAAGGACATTAGAGAGAAGGACATTAGAAAGATCAATGAAATAAGAGTCCCTTTTTTAAAATAAACAAAATTGACGAGTTTTAGTTCAAATACCAGGAAGAAAGAGGGAGGACTCCAATTAATAAAATCAAAAATGAAAGAGGAGACAATAAAACTCCAATGATAGACGTATCCTCGCGGCCTACCGGCGCTGCCGCGGCTCCCGTTTGGGGGACTAGGAGCAAATACGAGCTTCTTCCTTCAAGGCCATCATTTCCCTGTGTGTATCTCACTGTTTCTGCTCAGAACAGTCCGCAGGCCACGTATGGAGGCCCACAGGCTGGCGGCATCGAGGATCACCCTACGCAGCCCAGGACGCACAGCCTGGGACTGGCCCCGCTCACCAACGCGACCCCACGGCGGCGGCCACGGCCGGAAGGGAAATGCTGCTGGTGGCGCACTTGCACTTGATGGCTGCCGCGCAGTGTTGTCTAAGGTCAGGATGGCCACGATCCCCCAGACTAAACTGGGAGGGAGCTCCAAAAGGGGAGTCCTCCCAAGCTGCCCCCAGGAGTGCCGCAAAGAGGGCCAGCCCCGCACAGCCCCTCATGGGACCCAGACGAGGCCCAAACACGTCGTGTGTGGTGGCGCCAGGTGCCGCCTAGGAGCGCCTCTGGGGCTGAGGAGCAGGATCTTGGTGCCATCAGGCTGTACAGTGTCGCCAACCAGGAGCCACCACAGAGACAGAATATTCCGTGACGTTAGGATGGTGACACGGACATCACTCGGATCATAGCAATAGACACAGGGACCCTCCACCTGGGACCTCACTTGGGGGTGGGGGGAGGAGACCGCCCTTCCCTGCAAACATAGCATGACAAGGGGGAAATATGACTACAGAGCAGAGCCCGGGCAGTGATGGAAAAGTGCTAAGAGGAAACCAACGGGATTCTGGATAAAGGAACCGAACAGCATTCTAGCTACAAACAGGACAGGGTGATCAAATGTGGAAGGTGGGCACTCTGGTCAAAGCTGAACATAGCAGCGTTCTTGCAAAAAGTGGATTTTACAAGGACATGCAGAAATGAGCCTAGAAAAAAAGTTCCAGAAACTTGTTCAAGGTAGGGCAAACGAAAAAAACGTTGTCACAGAAGAGGCCGAGGTAGGCGCTAAGTGTCGCTCCCCAGGAAGGACACTACCTAAGAGGGGCGCATGGTCTCCCCCTCATTGCCGCATACAAGGCAGGGGTTGGTACCACATGCAGAGCGGTGGTAGAAGGTCACACACGGATCCACTTTACGGAAAACAAATGTTCACCCACACTCAGGTGGTGAGACAGGCTTTACTAAGGACCTCAGCGATAGGTATAGGGACCTCTGCCATTGGCATTTATGATCAGGGGAGAGACTGGCTCCACTCCAAATACAGCCTTAGCAATCCTTTCTACAGAACTTGGACTAATTAATGAGTTTTCCTTAGCCTCTGCACTTGTGACAGTTTCTTACAGAGCAATCAAAAAACTACAGTAATCAATGTGAATTCTGTTATTATGTTTATTACACAAGCAATACACAAATCATGGCCTATACATTTAAAAAATGACCTAGAAGTCGATATTAATCATTAAAACAGTTGCTCTTCAATGCAGGAATCAACAGAGTGAAAGGCAACTGACAGAAAAGAAGAGGGGATGCCTGGTTGGCTCAGTTGGCGGAGGATTGAACTCTTGGTCTAGGGGTTGTGAGTTCCAGCCCCACTTTCAGCATAGACATTATTTTTTTAAATCTTGGGGGCTGACAGGGTGGGTCAGTCGGTTATGCGTCCGACTCTTGACATGGACTCAGGTGATGATCTCACAGTTTATAGATCAAGCCTGGAACCCTGCTCTACACTGAAGGCACGGAGCCTGCTTGGGAGTCTTTTCTCCCTCCTTCTATGCCCCTCCCCAGCTTGTGCACACTGCTCTCTCTCTCTCTCTCAAAAATAAGTATATTTTTAAAATAAAATTAAAATAAATGTTGGAATGGTCAGAAAAGGAGAACATAATTGTAAATCATGTATCTGATAAACTGCTACCCAGCATATTTCAGGAACTTTTACAACTCAGCAAGATCACCACAACATTCGGATCCATTAAAATATGGGCACTCTCGGGGCGCCTGGGTGGCGCAGCCGGTTAAGTGTCCGACTTCAGCCAGGTCACGATCTCGCGGTCCGTGAGTTTGAGCCCCGCATCAGGCTCTGGGCTGATGGCTCAGAGCCTGGAGCCTGTTACCGATTCTGTGTCTCCCTCTCTCTCTGCCCCCTCCCCCATTCATGCTCTGTCTCTCTCTGTCCCAAAAATAAATAAACGTTGAAAAAAAAATTAAAAAAAAAAATAAAATATGGGCACTCTCTCTCTCTGCCTCTCCCCGGCTCACACTCTGTCTCTCTCTCTCTCTCAAAAATAAATAAACGTTAAAAAAATTAAAAGGAAAAAACGCCTGGGTGGCTCAATCGGTTAGGCGTCGACTTTAGCTCAGGTCATGATCTCACGGTTCCTAGGTTCGAGCCCCGCATCGGGGCTGTCAGCACAGAGCCTGGATCGGCTTTAGATCCTGTGGCTCCCTATTTCTCTGCCTCTCCCCAGATCACACTCTGTCTCTCTCTCTCTCTCTCAAAAATAATTAAACATTTTTAAAAAAATTAAGAAAAATAAAATATGGGCAGTAGATTCAACAGATATTTTCCCAAGAAGGCATACAAATTACCAACAAGCATATGAAAAGATGCCCAGCATCGCTACTCTTAAGGGAAATGCATATCAAAACCACAATGATCTGTTAACTCACACATCAGCATGACCACTAACAAAGGTACAAAAAAATGACAATGGGGGGGTGCAGAAATGAGAGCTAGGAACACAAGAGCACCATTGGTATCAGTGTTAATCATGTACCCATGACAGAAAATAGTACAGAGTTTGCTCAAAATTATAAAAGGAGGGAAGATCACATGACCCAAGAATCCCACCTGTGGTATTAGCCACAACTACTAAAACTAGTGTCTGAAACATTATTAGACCCCTGTGTTCATCATAACATTGCTCACAACCGCCTAGAGATGGATCTATCCCAAATGTCAGTCGCTAGATGAATGGAGAGAGAAAATGGGGTGTAAGCATACACTGGAATACTAGGGCAGCCTTCGGGGGGGGGTGCCTTTTCCCGTGCTACAGTGTGAGCGCACATAGAGGACATTTTGCTCAGCACAGTACCCCAGGCACAAGAAAGACAAATACTGCATGTCCCACGGGGATACAGTATAGCGGTATTGATAGAATCGCCAGCGGTGCCCTGGTAGGGTGATGCCGCGGTGTGGTTTCCCACAGAGTGCCACGGTTACAGGGCAAGTACACTAATGACACTTCTTAGGGATTGTAATGTGGTCTTTAGGTACAGGGACTTCTGCAATTGGGCTTTACACGGGGGTGGGGGGGTGGACAGGACTCAACTCTGAGTATGGCAACACCACGTGTGCAATTGTAGCCAAGGAGCAGGATGGAGGACAGTGCATTGATCAAAAATTCCTAAGAGCTAATATCAAGGATAAAGAGGGTTCTGCATAAACCAGCTCTGAGGATTCTTGCTGAAGACATGTCCTGGTGATCAGACCTGAACGGGAGATGGTAAGAATGATGAACCCGATGAGATATCCATGCAAGTGATCAGAAGAGGAGGGTGCAGGTCCTGGGGAAACAGATCTATCAAGGTGGGAGTTACAACTCCATTTGACAAGGAAGTGCACAGAAAGTCTAAGAGAAAGGTCATGTGCCTGACCTGGGTGGTGAAACAAAGAATCCACGTCACCACGCAGTGCCTGGAAAGGCCTGGAAGTGCCCAGGTACAGCTGCAGTCCGGCACCAGGGACGGTACTAAGGTACGGTACCGAGGTACGATGCCGCCTACGGAACCACCGAGGGGCGAGGCTGCCGCACGGCATCGGAAGCTGCTCGCTCACGGACTCGGCACAGTTGCTGAGGTGTGTTGTCGCCTAAGGCAGCGGGATGTAGTGCATCACAATAGCCCCGTTAAGGGAAAGGAGTATTTAAAGACCCTCGCTAGGACAGGAATGCAAACTAATCAGGACTTAGCATTTGTTATAAGGACCCCTCCAACTGGGAACTTACAGTGCAGGACAGCTGGGACCAACAACAAATACAGCATGAGCGGGTGGACATTTGGAGACAAGGAGCCCGTGGGACACCGCATGGAAATTACTACGAGGAACATCAGAGGAAAGGGGGGTTCTAGCTAATCCCATCTAACATGAGTCTTGCTGAAGACAGAAGGGGGTGACCAAATATCACCTGGGAGATGGGGAAGCGTGACGATCCTGATCACAAACCCGGGGTACTCAGATGCGGATATTTCAGTGAAAATATCTTAGCAGAATTTGCTCCTACTCGGATTTTACCAAGAAGTGCACAGCTGACCCAGGAGAAGGTCGAGGAACGTGAAGGTAGCTCGGGAAAGAATCTTTGTTACCAAAGCCTACCCTGGTCCCGGGCCGCTCGACGCTAGGGAGAACCATCCCGCGTATGGTACCACCTCCCGAACCGCGGGGTGGCGCTGAGTAGGACGCAGTGCAGTGCTGAGGGACGGAGCCAGGTAAGGCGCTGCACGTGACGTGGGGCAGGGGCAGAGGTACAGAGCAGCAGTGCGTTCCAGAGCCACCTGTTCTGCACAGAACTCAGTAATGAAAAAAAATACGTAATGACACGTGTTAAGATGGTCAGAAAGCCTTATTCCGTTCCTTCGCAATACACAGGGTAACCTCTGCCACTGTGATTTGAAACTGGGGAGGAGACGGGCTCATCTCCAAATCGACCCCAGGCACTTCTGACTACAGAACTTGTACAAATAAATGGGTTGCGTTTAAGCCACTGTGTGTGTGTGCCAGTTTGTAAGTATTAGAGAACTATTACAGTAGGGTCGCCTGGGTGGCTTAGTCCGCTAAGTGTTCAACTCTTGACATCAGCTTAGGTCATGACCTCAGGGTCCTGAGTTCAAGTTCAGCATTGGGTTCTGTGCTGGTCATGAAGCCTACTTAAAAAAAAAAGAAATGAGAGGCAGCTGGGTGGCTCCATAGGTTGAGTCTCCAACCTTGGCTCACCTCATGATCTTCTGATTCGTGAGTTCGAGCCCCACATCAGGCTCTGTGTTGTCAGTGCAGCACCCACATCAGATCCTCTGTTCCCCTCTCTCTGCTCCTTTCTTGTGTGTGTTCTCTGTCTCTGTCTCTGTCTCTATGTCTGTCTCTCTCTCAAAAATAAACATTTTTAAAAAGCGGGGGGCAACTTGGAGGCTCAATTGGTCAAGCGTGTGATTTTGTCTCAGATCATGATCTCATGATCATGAGTTCATGAGTTCGTGAGTTCAAGCCTTGCATTGGGCCCTGCACTGACAATGAAGAAGCTGCTTGGGATTCTCTCTCCCTCTCTCTCTATCTCAGCCCCTACCCCACTTGTATGCATGTGTGCTTTTTCTCTCTCTCAAAAAAACATAAATGAATAAATAACCTAAAAAAAAAAAAGAAACAAAAACCTTGACCAGTACAACTGCATGAATGAACCTCAAGGACATCATGCTAAGAGATATAAGCCAGTGTCAAAAAAGAAAATGTGGTCTGTATTGTACGATGCCATTCGTTTGAAGTATCTAAAGTAGACAAAACTCCTGGAAATGATGGTAATTGGTAGTGACCAAAGGCTTCGAAGAAGAGAGGAGATATTATTGTATTGAATATAGGGTTTCAGATGTGCAAGGTAAAAAATATTTACGGAAGTTTTCAACACAAAATGCACATACTTAATACTATACGTACACTTCAAAATGGTTAAGATGATAGTTAACAAAAATTGAGTATTTTTCGCAAAAAATCCTTAAGGAAAAGTAAAATTGACCCAGGTGGGGTGAAGTGTTTCATAGAGTCTGTCTGTTGGGCTCTCAGCTATGGCTCACTGTCTAGGGGAAGCAGCAATTTCCAAGTAGCACAATATCCTAAGATTGAAGACTGACTGAGAGATCCTCATGGTCATACAAGGAGCCACACCCCAAGACGCCACAATACAGTGTCTCCTACCTCCCCACACTGAGCGCCTGCACGGGTGCGTGATGGGCTAGATGTCAATCTGGAATCATATTGCGTTCTTTTCAGGCCACAGTGGTATGAAGACAGAAATTATTACCAGGAGAAAAACAGAAAAGTTGACAAACCTCTAGAAATCGTACCTCAACTCCAGAACAACCAACGGGTGTCACAAATAAACCAAAGGGAAGACAAATTATCTTGACACAATCAGAAATGAAAATACATCATAACAAAGTTCATGAGATGCAGCAAAGCAGTTCTCAGAAGTCGTTTGTACCTAAAAGTACTATATTAACAACACAGAAATATCTCAACTAACAACCTACCTGTAACCTCAGGGACGAATAGTGCAAAGAAATCAGCAGTAGGAAGGAAACAATGTGGATGGAGCAGAAATCAAGGAACTATAGATAGAAGAACAATAGGAAGATCAACGAAATAAGAGTTCCCTTTTTTTTTCAAAAATTTTAAATGTTTATTTATTTTGAGAGAGAGAGAGTGTGTGACGGGGAGGGGGCAGAGAGGGTGACACAGAATCTGAAGGGGGCTCCAGTCTCTGAGTTGCCAGCACAGAGCCCAACATGGGGCTCAAACCCGCGGACCGTGAGATTATGACCTGAGCCGAAGTCAGATGCTTAACCAACTGAGCCACCCAAGTGCCCCCCCTTTTTAATGTTTATTTATTTTTGACAGAGTGCAAGTGGGGCAGAGAGAGGAAGGCAGAAAATCTGAAGCCGGTCCTGAGCTGACAGGCTGACAGCTGTGAGCCTGATGTGGGGCTCGAACTCATTAAGGGCAAGCCCATGACCTGAGCCAAAGTTGGATGTTCAAGTGACTGAGTCACCCAGGTGCCCCAAGGGTTCCCTATTTAAAAAGATAAACAAAATTGACAAGTTTTAGTTAAACTAACCAAGACAAAGGAGGGAGGACCCCAATTAATAAAATCTAAACGAAAGAGGAGACGTTTCGACGCCTACCATGGAAACGCAAAGCACCAGAAGAGATGACTACGACAATTACCTGCCAGCGAAGGAAAGAGCCTGGCAGAAGCAGTTAAAGCCTAAGTGTGTGCCTCTCCTTTACGTCGCTTTGCCCGCTGCTTCTCCAGAAATCCCCCCTACTGGCTGCACCTGCAGTGCCTTCTGCCCTCTGCCCTCTGCCTGCTGACCCCAAGCTGCTTCCCTCCCGGCCCCGCCGGCCCTGCCGCGGCTCCTGTTTGGGGGAGAAGGAGCAAATACGAGCTTCTTCCTTCAGGGCCATCAGTGTCCTGTCGGTATCCCACTGTTTCTGCTCAGAACAGTCCGCAGGCCACATATGCAGGCCCACGGACTGCCAGCATCGAGGATCACCCCACGCAGCCCAGGACGCACAGCCTGGGACTGGCCCTGCTCACCAACGCGACCCCACGGCAGCAGCCACGGCCGGAAGGGAAACGCTGCTGATGGCGCACTTGCACTTGATGGCTGCCGCGCGGTGTCGCCTTTGAGCGGGGTGGCCACGATCCTCCAGACTAAACTGGGGGGAGCTCCAAGAGGGGAGTCCTCCCAAGCTGCCCCCAAGAGTGCTGTGAGGAGGGCAAACCCGCACAGCCCCGCACGGGACCCAGATGAGGCCCAAACACGCCGTGTGCTATGGCGCCAGGTGCCGCCTAGGAGCGCCTCTGGGGCTGAGGAGCAGGGTCGTGGTGCCATCAGGCTGCACGGTGTCGCCTACCACGAGCCACCGCAGAGGCAGAATACTCCGTGACCCTTGCTAGGATCGTGAGATGGACATTGCTGGGATCATAGCAATAGATACAGGGACCCTCCGCCTGGGACCTCACTTCGGGGAGAGACCGCCCTTCCCTCCAAACACAGTGCAGCAAGGGGGAAATATGCCTACAGAGCAGAGCCCTGGCAGTGATGGAAAAGTGCTTAAGAGGAAAACAAGGGGATTCTGATTAAAGCGACCAATAGTTGCTAGCTAGCCACCGTTCCTGCTAGAAACAGGACAGGGTGATCTGATGTAGAAATAGGGGTTTCAGCTCAAAGCTAACCTAGTATGGTTCTTGCTAAAACTATCTTTTACAAGGACATGCACAGGTGTATTCGGGAAAAGTTCAGGAGCTTAAGATATGACAAACCAAAAAAACTTTGTCATGGAGGAGGCCAAGGTTTGGTGCATGGTAGAGTTTGTGAAGGTGTTAAGGGTAACTGCGTAGGTAGAACACCACTAACAGTGCGGCACAGGGTCCCCCCTCCTGCTGAGTACAACGCAGATGTTGGTAACACATGCAAAGTGGCGGAACAGTGTCACATACAGTGCCACTTAACAAAAAACATGTACGGGTATTTGCTGACGTTATAAATTTTTTTTTTCTTTAAGGACTCTGTATACCCCATCTGGGCTTGAACTTGGGACCAGGAGACCCAGTAGCTCCACCTACAGAGCCAGCCAGCCATCCTGCTGACACGTGTTAAGATAATAAGTAAGGTGGGGGTGCCAGGGTGGCTCAGTTGGTTAAGGGTGCAACATCAGCTCTGGTCACGTCTTGGGGTTCATAAGTTTGAGCCCCACATCAGCTCTCTGCTGTCAGCACGGAGCCTGCTTCAGATCCTCTGTTCCCATCTCTCTCTCTACCCTTCTCCAATATGTGCACTCTCTCTCTTTCTCTCTCTCAGTAAGAAATATTCAATAAAAATTTTTTAAAGATAATAAGTTGTTATTCAGGACTTCAGCAATAGGTATAGCGACCTCTTCATTTGGGATTTGAGATTAGGAGAGAGTCTGGCTCAGCTCCAAATACAGACTGCACAAGTGCTGAATACAGAACTTGAACAAATGGGTTTCATTTAAGCCACTGGGTTTGCGGCAATTTGTCACACAGCTATATAAAACTATTACGGTAATCTATGTGAAATCAAGTATATTTACTGCATAAGAAATACACAAATGTATTGTTCTTAATACATTTTTGAAAAACCTTATTTATGAGCCTACATCAAATTCTAAAATATGTGCATATCAAAGGCAATCAACAGAGCAAAAAGCAACTTACTAGAATGGGGGATAATAATCGCAAATCATATAGCTGATAAGGGCTTTTTCTCTACCCGGCATATGTCAGGAGCTTTTACGAGTAAAAAAACCAAACAAATAATGTGACTAAATCTTAACATTTGCAACGATGTGGATGGAGCTAGAGAGCATTATGCTAAGCGAAATAAGTGAGTCAGAGAAAGACAGATACCATGAATTCACTTACACGTAATATTTAAGAAACAAAACAAAGGGGCAAAAGGAGAAAAAAGAGAGAGGGAGGCAAACCAAGAAACAGACTCTTAACCATAGGGAACAAACTGAGGGTGACCAGAGGGGAGGTGGGTGAGGGGATGAGTTAAATAGGTGATGAGGATTAAGGTGGACACTTGTTGTGATGAGCATCGGGTGATATATGGAGGTGTTGAATCACTATATTGTACACCTGAAACTAATACTACACTGTATGTTAACTAACTGGGATTTAAATTTAAAAAAATTTTTAAACAAATAACGTCATTAAAATATGGGCAGAAGATTGGATAAACATTTCTCCAAAGAGGGTATAGATATGGCCAACAATTATATGAAAAGACGGTCAACTTGGGGCGCTTGGCTGGCTCGGTCGGCAGAGCTGTGACTCTTGATCTCAGGGTCATGATTTAAGCCCCAGGTTGGTCAAGGAGCCTTCTTAAAAGAAAGAAATAATGTTTTTTTAATTAAAAAAAAAAGATGGTCAGCATCACTAATCATCAGGGAAATGTATATCAAAAGCACAATGAGGGGCAGCTGGATGGCTCAGTTAAGCATCCAACCATACCAAGAGGTACACCAACCCAAATGTCCATCGCTAAATGAATGGGCAGAGGAAATGGGGTGTATACATATAATGGAATATTATGTAGCCTTAAGGGAAAAAAATCTTGTCACACGTGACTGCATGAATGGACATCAAGAAGACTATACTAAGAGAAATAAGCCAGTCACAAAAATGACAAATGTATTCTCTCACTGCTATGAAGTATGTAAAGTAGTGAAAATCGTAGAAACAAAAGTAGAAGGGACTTTGCCACGGAAGGGGGAAGTAGTGTTTGTTGGTTATAAAGTTTCAGAACTACAGGATGAATAATAATTTTACGGAGCTGCTGAATAACAATGAGAATATACTTAACACTCATTCACCAAATGCTTAAAAATGTTTAAGATGGCATATTTAGTGTTACATACATATTTTTACACAATGAAGAATTTTTTTTTTTAAAGAAAAGCATGGGGGCAGCTGGGTGACTCAGTCAGTTAAGCGTCAGACTTTGGCTCCATGGGTTAAGTTGGGGACCAGCAACTGGGCTCTGTGCTGACAGCCTGGAGCCCACTTTGGAACTTCTGTCTCCCTCTCTTTGCTTCTTCCCCCACCCCTCAAAAATAAACTTTGGGGCACCTGGGTGGTCATGATCTCATAGTTTGCGAGTTCTAGCCCCTTCCCCTTCCGGGCTCCATTCTCTCTCTCTCTCTCTCTCTCTCTCTCTCTCTCTCTCTCTTTGCCCCTTGTGGGATTCTTTCTCCTTCTCTTTCTCTGCCCCTTGCTCACTCGCACACTCTCTCTCTCAAAAATAAAGAAAAACAAAGAAACAAACATTTAAAAAATTAAAAATAAATAAAAAAGCATAAAGGACAAGGAATGCTGGGATTCACTAATTCTGCAGCCTCTGCATCGTGGGCTCAGTGCCGTGGAGAAGGAAGTAGCCACCATGGCAGGAGTCCTAAGGTTTTACTAAAAGACCCTCAGACTCTGTGGGACCAGATTTTACACAGCAGGGGAACCATGCTCAGACTACAGTACTCCAAAACTTTTCAAACTCTCCAATCGTAAGTTCATACTTCCTGCCTACCCTCCTTCACTCATTCCCTCCCAAAAAAAAAACCTCTGTCAAGGTTCCCACCAGCAATTAATTCCATTCTCTCTGTCTGCCTGCTGATCTTATGGACTACTTCCCTAGTCGCTCTGCATGGTCTGCAATGCTTCCGGTCCGGTCCACGATTATAATAAAAATATTCTTCCTTCGTGACCATCATTTTCGTGTCTGTGTCTCTTGCTGTTTCTGCTCCAAACAAGTCCAGGGTACATTATTAGAACAATTGGTACAGTCAGCAGGTGGTTTCCCCAGAAGGAGATGATAAGCCCTTGGACTGCTTGGACTTACCAACTGGACCCAACAGCTGCGGCCACGGCCTAAGGGGCACCACTGGCTGTTGGCACGCCTGCTGCTTGATGGCTATTCTGCATTTGTTGTTTTCGTTGGGTATTGCCAAAAAATTACAAGCAGGAGAAAAATTGGAAAATTCGCCAACACGTGGAAAATAAACCACGACTCCGGAACAACCAATGGGGCAAAGAGGAAATCAAAAGGGAAATCACAAAGTATCTTGAGACAAATGAAAATCGAAATGCAACATAACAAAGCTTAGGAGATACAGCAAAAGCCGTTCTAAGAGGGGCATTTCCAACACTAAATGCCTTATGTTAGGGAAAAAGTAGATCTCAAATAAGCACCCTAACTTTAGCCCAGGGAACAACAGAGAGAGGAACACACTAAGCCCAAAGTTAGCAGAGGAAGGAAACAATACAGGTTTTAACAATAGATACTAGAGACTAGAAAGTAGAGACTAGAAAGACAACAGAAAAAGAATCAACAAAATTAGAGTTGATGTTTTGAAAAGAGAATTTGGAAAACTTTAGCTAAATTGACGAAGAAAAAAAGAGACAGGACTCAAAATCAGAAATGAAAAAGGAGACAGTGTAAGTGCAACGAGCGAAATACAGAGGATTATGAGACTACTAAAACAATTATATGCCAACAGATCGGATACCTAAGAGAAATGGATAAATTGTAAGTTTCTACCCTTGGCTTACCTCTTTCGCTCATTCTGTCCCAAGATAAACTTCGGGACCGGCTCCCAGCTACAGATCTCCTTCCTCTCTCTCTCTCTCTGCCTGCAGGACGTTTCTTTCGTCGCCCTACATGAACGGCCACTGCCTCCTGTTTCTAGGGGACCATGATTATAATAGAAAACTTCTTCCTTCAATCATGATCATTTTGGTGTGGTGTGTCTTACTATTTCTCCTCAAAACAAGTCCAGGGCACGTTTTTAGAACAACTGACCGAGCGAGCGGGGTACTTTACACTAGATGGACATGATACATCCACCCTGGGCTGCGTGGGCTCACCAGCTGGACCCTCGGGCAAGGGCCACCGCCCAAAGGGTCCCGCTCTGATCTTTGGCACCTTTGCCCCCTGATGGCTAGTGCGCTGTGTTGATTTTTGCTGAGAATTGTCATGATTTCCCAGCCTGAAGCTGGGCAGCTACTACGCAGCCCGCAGCCCCGGGTGCCACGCCCGGTCCTGCGCAGGGATCTGCGTGAGATGTCCGGGACGTTGTCACACGTGGCGCAGAGGCTACAGTGTCTAGAGTCTGAGCCTCAACCTTTTCTCCACATTCTGTGCTCACGGGCGCACTCGAAATACGACTTTCCCCCTTGCCTCCGAGTTGTTCCGAGTCAAATATCAGGCTCTACCCAGAGGTAGGAGAGTGCGCTCCCCACCATTCATTCCTTCAAGCGGCCGGGACCTTTGCTGTGCGCGTGCGCAGGCCTCCTCTTCCGGGGCTCCAGCCTGCTAAGGTCAGGATTTGCGCTCCAGCCCAGCGATGTATGGGATTTATTAACGGAGAAATAGAGATACTCTCAAACACAAATGGAGAGAATTTGTTGCTAGTAGACCTTACTGGAAAAATTGGTAAAAGTTTTCTTTAGTGGGGCGCCTGTCTCAGTGCCTAGACAGCGGCACTCTTGATCTCAGCTCGGGAGTTCCAGCATCACCTTGGGTGTAGAGATTATTTAAAAATAAAATCATTTTTTAAAAAAAGTTTTCTTTAGAGAGAGAAAGAAGAACCGATGGAAGGTCAAGATTAGCGTTAAAAGAGGAAGAACATCAAAGTAGTGAAGGTAAAATAAAAACTTTTTATTTTTGTTTTTTTGTAACTTTTTCTTATTTTTAATTGAGGTTACAGATAACAATTTGTCCCAAATATTAATCAACAATGTATTCAGGTATGTATGCTTATATACACACACACACACATATATGTTTATTTATGCATATATAAGTGAAATGAATGACAGCAATGATCCAAGGGACAAGATGGAATTAAGGCTATTTTGTTAAACTACTTCTGAAGTTGGAGTTTTTGGAAAGTGGTCTTAGATTTGTTGTAAATGTATAGTACAAAGTCTAGGGCTATCGTTAAAAACTTAAAAAAAAATCCCAAATGAATGAAAAAAAAATCATACTGGATACTGAAATTTACTTGAGTTTGCAAGGAAAGCAATAGAGTGTCTGTCCTTGGATGTATCTATGGGAATAGAAATGTATGTCTGTACATAATAGATCTTAAATACTTATTGAATGAATAAATAAAAGCCCAACCTGAGGTATTTAATCACTTGCATGAATGAAGAGTTCATGTGATTGCTTGACATTCTTACTCTAAAATGTTTGATAATTTTAATTCCCCTCCATTCTCTTCCCACCTTGGTCAACCCGTTTCTATTGTGCATTCAGGAGTTCCTCTGCTTTCTTGTTTATATCTGAATAATTGTATGTAATACAGCATCCCAGAACCAAAACGTGGTGCTATGAAAGGACTAATCCAGTCAATAAACTTTTCACCAGAAAAAGCTATAATTCATTAATTAATCAAAATTAAAAAAAAAAAAACATTAGGGGCACCTAGGTGGCTCAGTTAGTTAAGCATCTGTCTTGGGCTCAGGTCATGATCTCATGCTATCAGCGTAGAGCCTACTCTGGGTCCTCTGTCCCCTCTCTCTGGCCCCCCTCAACTCCCCGCACATCTGTTCTCTCTCCTCTCTCTCTCTCTCTCTCTCAAAAATAAATAAACATTTAAAAAACATTAAAAACAAAGTATAGCTGATATGTTAAGTACGGAAGCAGAGAAAGCAAAAACATAAAATGCTCAATTAAAACCACAAAAGGTAGGCAGGTCTTTCTGCCCATGGGTCCTGTCCCTTTCTTTAATAAAATGACCTTTTTGCACCAAAACAAACAAACAAACAAACAAACAAACAAAAAACAGAAAAAGCAGAAAGAGTGGAAGACAAAAATATGAACAAATAACAAGAATAACAAATAGAAACCAGTAAACCGTAGATATTAATTCACTTCATCAATAATAACTATGAATATCATTGGTATAAATATACCAATTAAAAGACAGAAATTGTCAGAGGGGCACCTCGCTGGCTTAGTCGGTAAGCGTGCAACTCTTGATCTCAGGATCATGAAATCGCGTGGGTCTGTAGCCCCACGTTGGGCCTAGAGATCATTTAAGAAATAAGTAAAGATTTTGTTTTTAAAGTGAATGAATGGAGAAAAATATACCAGCTAACACCACTCCCCCACCCTGAAAAAAAGAAAAACGAGGACAGCTATATTTATTTCAGACAGGGTAGACTTCAAAGCAAGAAAATGTATCAGGGATAAAGAAGAACATTAGAGATTAATTCTTCAAGAAGACATAACAAGTATGGACCTAACAAGAGAACATCAAACTAGCTAAGGCAAAAACTAGCAAGATTGCAAAGAAAAAAATCAATGAATCCACTATCGTAGTTGGAGACTTCAACACCCTCCCATCAGAAATGGATAGATCCAGCAGGCAGAACATCAGTAGGGACATAGTTGAACTCAACAACATCATCAATCGACTGAATATAATCAACATCTGTAGACTACTGTATCCAACAACAGCAATGTGCACATTGTCCTCAAGCTCACATGAAACACTGACCAAGATAGACCACATTCTGGGCTATAAAACATACCTTAAACACTTAAAAAAAATAGAAACCAGGCCCTTTGCAACTACATGGCTGGAACTGGGCGGGGGTATTATGCTAAGTGAAATAAGTCAGAGAAAGACAAAAATCATATGACTTTGCTCATATGAGGACTTTAGGAGACAAAACAGATGAACAGAAGGGAAGGGAAACAAAAATAATAGAAAAACAGGGACGGGGACAAAACAGAAGACACTCATAAATATGGAGAACAAACTGAGGGTTGCTGGAGGGGTTGTGGGAGGGAGGATAGGCTAACTGGGTAAGGGGCATTAAGCAATCTATTCCTGAAATCATTGTTGCCCTATACCCTTACTTGTATGTAAATTTAAAAAATAAAATAAAAAAGAAATTATGTATTGTCTGCTCTCAGACCACAATGGGATTAAAATGAAAATCAATTACAAAGATACCTGGAAAATTACAACGTGTAGGGAGATTAAAAAATACACTTCTAGCATCTCTGCACTACCCAGAGTAGGTTTCCATTATAACATAAAGGGAAGCGTTCACAATGTCTGGAGCCCCTGATACCCCGCAGATGGAAGAGACGGAAGTCCCTCAAATTCCTTGCAGCACAGACCCACTTAAGTGACACCAACCATGACTCCCAAATGGAACAGTACATCTGTAAAAGGAAAAGTGACAGCACCTTCGTCATAAGTCTGAAGAGAACCTGAGAGAAGCTTCTGCCAGCAGCTTGTGCCATTGAAAACCCGGCTGATGTCAGAGTCATCTCGTCCAAGAATACTGGCCAGTGGGCTCTGCCCCAGTTGCTGCTGCCCTGGAGACACCCCTTTGCTGGTGCTTCACTCCTGGAACCTTCACTAACCAGACCCAGACAGCCTTCTAGGAGCCATGACTTCTGGAGGTTACTGATTCCAGAACTGACCACCAGCCTTTTGACCGAGGTGTCAAATGTCCCCCTGCCTACCACCGCTCTGTGTAACACAGACTCTCCTCTAAGCTAAGTAGTGTTGTCACCCCCTGCAAACAAGAGCCCTCACTCCATGGGTCTGATGTAGGGGATGCTGACCCAGGAAATTCTATGCATGAGTGGCACCATCTCCCATGAGCACCCACGGGAGGTCATACCTGATCTCTACTTCCACAGAGATCCTAAGGAGATTGGAAAGGAAGAGCAAGCCACTGCTGAAAAGGCTGTGGCCAAGGAGAAATGTCAGGGTGAATAGACTGCTCCAGGTCCCGAATTTACTGGTACCCTACTTAAGGTCATGGATGGATGTGAGGTGCCCTCTGTACTTATTCAGCAGTTCCCTGAATTCGGGAAGGCGGGAGCATACAGCCCGCCGCTGAGGACTGGTCTGGCTCCCACCGCTCAGGCTCCTGGATGTGTAGGAACAGCCACTGAGTGTGCTTAGCCTGTCCTTCCACAGACGGTTAAACTGAAAATGGAAATAAGGTTGACAGAATATCAACAGTTTCTGAAAGTAAAAGCAAAAACAAAAACCCACACTTTTAAATAACACATGGGCCAAAGAAGAAGTCTCAGGGGGAATTTAAAAATATTTTGGACCAAATGAAAATGAAAACACAACATACCAAAGTTTGTGGGATGCAGTGAGAGCAGATGCATAGATTAGAAAAAGAGAAAGATCTAAAATCAGTGACCTAAGTTTCCACTTTAGGAAACTAGAAAAAGAAGAGCAACTTAAATCCAACGTAAGCAGAAGAAAAGAAATCATAAGAATTAGAACAGAAATCAATGAACATGGAATCAGGAAATCAGCAGAGTTGGAGTCCAAATCCAGTTGCAAATGACCTTGAAACTGCCTCAGTTAAAGTTGTGCCTCAGTTAAAGATGATTTGAGCCAAACTCAGGGCTAGTGGTTTTTACCAATTTTGAAGGCTGGGTGCTTAACCTGTACAGCAGAACCCGCCGTTTGAGCCTCATCAGTGCATTTGTGCTCTGATTCATACATGCCCATTCACATCTAGAAAACCATGGGACACTTCTTGCCGGAAAATATATGCAGAAGGCAATGAAGAGACTGCTGGGAGAACATTGAGCCTAACAAGGAAGGGAGCAGAGATGACGGGGTTTGTCGAATTACCCAGACTTAGTCCTTCACTGAGGAAGGAGCCTGAGGAAGCTGACAGTACTAGGAAACAGAGCTTTTATATGTGCTAGAAGATTGGGGCACAGGAGTAACCCTGCTTTCCTACCATACCCCTAATAACAGACATAAGGAGACAGCATTCTGTCCACCTGCCACCTCACACGAGACCATACTCTGATCCTTGAAGAGTGCCTGTTTGTGGGTGACATGAAGGTTCACGTGCCGGTGCAGAACATCAGTAGTGCCTGGAGGAGAGCCTGTGCCTGGGGGATGGGTTCAGAGGAGAAAGTAGGTGCTGGAGGAAGGTCAGCAGTTCGGCCAAGGTGGTCGTTTTCAGAGTAGGAGAGGGAGAATATGTTTGAATTCATCAGTGTGGTTGTCAAACCAGTGTTGACACCCTTGGCCACTCCATGAAGCAGAGCCGGGCTTCTGCTCCATTGGGAATGGAAGCCAGTAAAGCCCACAGGACCTACATACATTACCTCACTTAGTACTCACAACAACCCCACCTCCACTTTTTAGATGCATAAAAAGAAATGAGGCTCAAAGAGGATCAAGAACTTGCCAGATTCACATCAAAATTAAAAAACTAAATGACTAAGTAACATCAGCAACATGGAGGAGTAGGAAGTCCTGGACCCTCCTCCCCTCCAAAACACACTGATTCGTCAATAGTTCCCTTCGTGAGAAATCAGAAACTAGTTGAAAGTCTCCTATTGCTTGAGAGAATAAAGCCACACTCATTAAGCTGTTTAAGAGATTCAGGACATCCTCGTGCCAGAGACCCTGTCCCCTGTGCAGCACCATACATATATATAATCAGAAAGAAACTCCCAGCTCTCAAGTTTTCCAACGGTGTTCCCCAAAGACTAGCTTCTATCTGCCAATCTTGAAGCTCTGACCAGTCCAGCACAGTCTGGCATCCCAGGGGAGAATAGAGGTGGCTGCTTGGACTGGAAAACATCATAACTCCTATCTCAGTCCAATCAGCCTGTTATAACAGAATGCCATAGATTGGGTAGCTTATAAACGACAGGAATTTATTTCTCACAGTTGTGGCAGCTGGGAAGTCCAGATCAAGGTGCTGGCCAATTAGATGTCTGATGAGAGCTGATTTCCTGCTTCTTGGATGGTTATCTTTTCTCTGTGTTCTTTCGTGTCAGAAGTGGGGCAGGGGGAGCTCTCTGGGGCAACTTTTTTTTTTTTTAATGTTTATATATTTTGAGAGAGCGTGCGTAAGCAGGGGAGGGTAGAGAGAGGGAGAACTCTGTCAGCACAGAGTCCTAGGGCAACTTTTAATAAGGGCACTAACCACATTAATGATGGTTCAGCCCTCATGATCTAATCACCTCCAAAAGGTCCTACCTCCAAATACCATCTGATTGGAGATTAGCTTTCAACATATGAATTTTGGGAGGGCACAAGCATTCAGTCTCTGGACCCCAAAGATCCACATCCTTACCAAATGTCAGCTCAAAGTCTAAGTTCAAAGTTTCCTCTAAATACCATATAAATCAGCCTGAGGTGGGGCGCCTGGGTGGCTCAGGTGGTTAAGCTTTCTGACTCTTGATTTTGGCTCAGGTCATGATTTCACAGGTTCATGAGTTCAAGCCCCGCATGGGGCTCAACATGGAGCCTGCCTGGGATTTTTTCTCTCTCTTCCTCTCTCTCTGCTCCTTCCCCCACCAAATACAAAAATAAAACAAACTTTAAAAAACACTCAGCCTGAGGCAAATTCCTCTCCAAATGTGATCCTGTGAAATCAAACATGTTGAGTGTTTCCAAAATGCAATGGTGAGACAGACATAGGGTAGACATTCCCATTCCAAAAGGAAAGAAGGAAGGAGTGACAGTTCCTAAGGAAGTTCAAAATCCAACAGGGCAAACAACATTAAAACTCAAGGTTCATGAATAATCTTTGGCTGCGTGTTCTGCCCTCCAAGCCAACTGGGAAGGTGGTCCCACCTTCTGGATCCACTGAAGTTATAGGCCTGCCTTATTGGGCAGGGGTTGGGTTCCCATGGCTCCAGACAGCCTTGCCCCATAGCAGAAAGTTTATAGTGATGAGTGCTTATATTTATTTAAAAAGAAAGAAAAAGGAAGGAAGAAAGGAAAAGAAAGAAAGAAAGAAAAATCTCAAATAAAGCAATTTAACGTTACACCTTGAAGATTAGGAAAAGAACAGCAAACTAAGCCCAAAATTACCTAAAGGAAGGAAATAATAGAGATTAGACCAGAAGTGAATAAAATAGAGATTAGAAAGACAATAAAAAAAGAGAATAAAACTAAGAGTTGGGGTTTTAAAAAGATGAACAAAATTGACAACCCTTTAACTATACTAACCAAGAAAAAGAGAGGACTCAAAGTTATAAATGAAAGAGGAGACATTGCAGCTGACACCACAGAAATACAAAGGATCATAAGAGGTGACTATGTACAATTGTGTGCCAACAAATTGGATAATCTAGAAGAAATGGATAAAAATACAATCCACTAAGTCTGAATCATGATGAAATCAAAATCCTGAACAACTAGTAACAATTAAGGTGATTGAAACAATAATCCACACCCTTCTAACCAAGAAAAACTCAAACCAAATGGCTTTAACTGGTGAATTCTACCAAACATCTAAAGAAGAATTGACACCAATCCTTCTTAAACTCCTCCAAAAATTTGAAGAAGAGGAAACACTCCCAAACTCATTTAATGAAGCCAGCATGACCATGAAACCAAAGTCAATTGTCACTACAAGAAAAGAAAAGCGTAGGACAATATCCCTGATGAGTATAGATGCAAACATTCTCAATGAAATTCTACCAAACCCAATTTAACTGCACACTAAAGGTATCATACACTATGATCAAGTGGGATTTATCTCTGGAATAAAAGGATGTTTCAACACAGGCAAATCAGTCAACATGAGGCACCACTTTAATAGAATGAAAGATACAAAATCATATTATCTTCTCAACAGAGCAGAAGAAAACATTTCACAAAAATTCAACACCTTTTCATGATAAAAAGCTCTTAAAAATTGGGTATAGAATGATTATATCTCAACATAATAAAGTCCCTGTATGACAAACCCATAGCCAACATCATACTCAACAGTGAAAGATTTTCCTCAAAAATCAGGAACAAGACAAAGGTGTCCACACTCACCACAGCCATTGAACATAGTCCTAGAAGTCCTAGGCAAAGTAATGAGGCAAAGATAGATAGATAGATAGATGGATAGATAGATAGGTAGATAGATAGATAGATAGATAGATAGAATCCAAAGCAGAAAGAAAGCAGTAAAATTGTCTGTTTGCAGATGACATGATCTTATATCTAGAAAAGCCTAAAGACTCCACCAAAAAAACTGTCAGAACTAATTGACAAATTTAGTAAAGTTGCATGATACAAAATCAATGTACAAAAATTTGTTGCAAAAATTTTGCATTTCTATACGCTAATAATGAAATATCTGAAGGAAAAATAAAGAAATAATCCCATTTACAATAGAATCAAAAAGAATAAAATATTTATGAATAAATTTAACCAAGGAGGTGAAAGATCTGTATAATGAAAACAGTAAGATATTGATAACAGAAATTGAGAAAAAAATGGAAATGGAAAAAACATCCAGTGTTCATGGATAGGAGGAAATAATATTATTAAAGTGTCGATACGACTCCAAATCATCTATAGATTCAATGAAATCTCTATCAAAATTCCAATGTTGTTTTTCACAGAGTAAACAATCCTAAAACTCATATGGAACAAGAAAAGAGCCTGAATAGCCAAAGCAATTTTTAGAATGAAGAACAAAGCTAGACGCATCACACTTTCTGATTTCACACTGTACTACAAAGGTATGATAATCAAAACTATATGGTACCAGCATAAAAACATATACGTAGACCAATGGAATAAATTCCAGAGCACTGGAATAAATCCAGGCATATATGACCAACTAATATTTGACAGTGGATCCAAGAACTGAATGGGAAAATATAATCTTTTCAATAAATGGTGTTGGGAAAACTGGATATTCACATGCAAAAGAATGAAATTGCACCCCTATCTTACAACATTCACAAAACTTAACTCCAAATGGATTAAAGACGTAAATGTAATACTTGAAGCCATAACACTTCTAGAAGAGAACACAGGAAAAAAGTTCTATGGTATTCATCTGGAATATGACACCCAAACCTTTTGGATGTGACGCCAAAAACACAAGCAACAAAAGCAAAAATAAACAAATGGGACTAGCATCAAACTAAAAAGCTTCTGCAGAGCAAAAGAAACAATCAACAGAATGAAAGGCAACCTAAGGAATGGGAGAAAACACTTGCAAACCATCGGTCTGATAAAAGGTTAACATCCAAACTAGAAAAGGAACTCCCACAGCTCAATAGCAAAAGAAACAAATAACCTGATTTTAAAATGGGCAGGGGTGCCTGAGTGGCTCAGTAGGTTAAGCGTCTGACTTCAGTTCAGGTCATGATCTCACAGTTTGTGAGTTTGAGCCCCACGTCAGGCTCTGTGCTGAAGGTGGGGAACCTGCTTGGGATTCTGTCTCCCCTCTCTCCCCTTCCCCACTCGCTCTCTCTCTCTCTCTCTTAAAATAAATAAACTTAGGGGCGCCTGGGTGGCTCAGTCGGTTAAGCGTCCGACTTCAGCTCAGGTCACGGTCTCGCGGTCTGTGAGTTCGAGCCCCGCATCAGGCTCTGGGCTGGTGGCTCAGAGACTGGAGCCTGCTTCCGATTCTGTGTCTCCCTCTCTCTCTGCCCCTCCCCCGTTCATGCTCTGTCTCTCTCTGTCTCAAAAATAAAAATAAAACGTTAAAAAAAAAATTAAAAAAAAATAAATAAATAAACTTATTAATTAATTAATTAAAAACAAAATACTTGAATAGACATTTCTCCAAAGAAAACATACAAATGGCTGACAAGTATATGAAAAGATGTTCAAAATCACTAATCATCACAAATCAAAGCCACAATGAAATAACACCTCACATCTGTCAGGATGGCTATTATTAACATAATAAAAATTAACAAGTGTTGGCAAGGATTTGAAGAAAGTAGAACCCTTGCACGCTGTCAAATGGTGTAGTCATTGTGAAAAACAGTATGGGTGTCCCTCCAAAAATTAAAAATAGAACTACCATGAGATCCAGTAATCTCACTTCTAGGTACATATCCAAGAGTTGAAATAAAGATCTTTTTTTTTAATAAAAATTTTTTTAATGTTTATTTTTGAGAGAGAGAGGGAGAGACACAGCATAAGCGGGGGAGAGGCAGAGAGAGAGAGAGACACAGAATCCAAAGCAGGCTCCAGGCTCTGAGCTGTCAGCACAGAGCCCATTGCAGGGCTAGAATGCACGAACTGCGAGATCATGACCTGAGCTGAAGTCAGATGCTTAACCAACTGAGCCACCCAGGCGCCCCGGAATTGAGATCTTAAAGAGACATGTGCACTCCCATGTTCATTGCAGCTTTATTGACAATAGTAAGACATAGAAACAACTTAAATGTTCATTGACAAATGAATAGATAAAGAAATGTGGTGTGCACACACAAAGAAATACGTTTTCAGCATTAAAAAAAGAAGGAGGGGCACCTGGGTGGCTCAGTCGTTTAAGTGCTCAACTCTGGACATCAGCTCAGGTCATGATCTCAGAGGTTCATGGGATCGAGCCCCACACTGACAGTGTAGAGCCTGCTTGGGATTCTCTCTCTCCCTCTGTTTCTGCCCCTCCCTCACTTGCACACTCTCTGTACCTCTCAAAATAAATTAATTAATTAATTTAAAAAAAAGAAGGAAATCTCATGATATGTAACAACATGGATCAACCTGGAGAACATTATGCCAAGTGAAATAATTCACATATAGAAAGACAAATACTATATGATTCCACTTACGTTCGGTATCTAAAATCATCAAACTTATAGAAGCAGAAGACAGTATGGTGATTGCCAGGGGCTGAAGACAGGCAGGAATGAGAGTTGCTGTTGAATAGAGAAAATTTCGGTTATGCAAGATGAATAAGTGTTATAGTGCCTATAGTTAACAATACTGTATTGTGCACTTAGAAATGGGGTAAATGTCATGTTAAATGTTTTGATCATACACACACACACACACACACACACACACAAAGGCAGCCAAGGAAACTTAGAGGTGATGGGTATGTTTGTTACCTTTACCATGGTGCATACATGTGTTCATATGTCCAAACTCATGAAATTATATATGTTAAATATGTACAGTTTTTTGTTAAGTCAGTTACACCTCAATAGAGCTATCTTTAAGAAAATTCAATATACTACTGAGAAAAAGAATATTATACTTTCTGTGTGATTTGTTTCCCATCGAATTAATGAAAGTTTAACAGGAATAATATTATGGACTGGGAAGAGTGATAGAAAGCAAGTATTCTCATGTAATGCTGGTGTCAGTCTAAATTGGAAAAGCCTTCCTGAAGGGGAATTTCATGGTGTATATGAAGCCTTAGGCTGAATATACATTTTGATCAAGAAATTCCACTTCTGAGACATAGGTACAAACATTTACACACATATTCATGAGAAATATATGCTGGTGTGGTTTCTTAAATGTTTTTTATTTATTTTTGAGGGAAAGAGCATGAGCGGGGGAGGTGTGGGGAGAGGGGGTGACAGAGGACCCAAAGCAGGCTCCACACTGACAGCAGCAAGCCTGATGTGGGGCTCGAACTCGTGAACCTCAAGATCATGACCTGAGTTGATGTCGAATACTCAATCGACTGAGCTACCCAGGCGCCCCTATGCTGGTGTTTTTTTCTAAAACATTGCAATTAAAGGGGCACCTGGGTGGCTTAGTTGGTTAAGCATCCGGCTTTGGCTCAGGTCATGACCTTGCAGTTTGTGGTTCAAGCCCCTTGTCAGACTCTGTGCTGACAGCTCAGAGCCTGGAGCCTGCTTCAGATTCTGTCTCCCTCTCTCTCTACTCCTCCCCCGCTCACACTTTGTCTCTCTCTCTCAAAAATAAATAAACATTAAAAAAATTTTAAGTGTACCCAAGTGGCTCAGGTGGCTGAGCGTCTGATTCTTGGTTTCAGCTCAGGTCATGATCTCACAGTTTCATGAGTTCGAGTCCCACATTGGGCTCTGCCCTTACAGTGTGGAGCCTGCTTGGGATCCTCTCTCACCCTCTGTCTCTGCCCCTCCCCTGCTCACACTGTCTCTGTCTTTCTCAAAATAAATAAATAAAAACTTTAAAAAAATTAAATAAATTAAAACATTGCAATTTAAAAAAAATTGTAAAATCTCTAAATATTTCAGCAAGAAAATTGACCTCCCCACCACTGAAACTATGATATATTCATACCATGGGACACTATTCGGCCATTAAAAAGAGTAAGGTTAGTTCAGGGGTCAGCAAACTATGACCCACAGGCCAAATTTGGTCTGTGACCTGTTTTGTGTGGCCTCCAAACTAAGAAGGTTTTTCATATTTTGTAATGATTGTAAAACACAACAACAAAAAAGAAGTGACAGAGACTACATGTGGCCCACAGAGCCTGAAATTATTACTATCTGGCCCTTCACAGAAAGTTTCCCAACTCGTAGATCTTTATGTTCTGACATGAAAAGATTTCCAAGCAAAGTTCTGAACTGCTGTTAACCATACTTATGTGTGTTTTGTTTGTTTGGTTTGGTGTTTTGGGTGTTTGGGTGTTTGTTTGTTTTTAGGGGTCTCTACACCCAATGTGGGGCTTGAACTCGTGACCCTGAGATCAAGAGCGCATGCTTTACTGACTAAGCCAGCCAGGTGCCCCATTTATGTTTTTTTTGTTTGTTTGCTTTTCATCTCAGATATGTGTGTTGTACCTATAGAGAGAGATACGTGCACAGTCAAAATGTAACGCAGAGGCAAGGTAAATTGGTGTCCCTAATTTCCTGACAGGAAATAAGTTAGGAACTGAGGTGAACATTCACTTTTTACTCCATAAGTTTGTTTTGTTCTCATCTTCTGCAAAGTGAATATATTCATGTGTATTACTTTTATAATTTAAAATAATAAAAAGATAACAATAAAAATGCCCTGGGAGTGCCTGGGTGGCTGTCGGGTTAAAGGCTGATTTCGGCTCAGGTCATGATCTCGCGGTCTCTGCATTCCAGCCCCACATCGGGCTCTGTGCTGATGGCTCATGCTCTGTCTCTCAATAACAAACATTAGAAACTTTTAAAAAATAAACATAAAAATACCTTGACCAAACATTCCGGAGTGCATGTGGCAGATTAGCGCTAAGCATGCATTCTAATCTCTCTCTAGTGTGCCCCCCCATATGAGATGATGAAAAGATTAAAGAAAAAAAAAATCCTACATTTACCAAACCCCCTTGAGCTAAAGCCCTGGCTATGATTTAGGCTCCTCAAATCAGATTATGAGGTAAGAGCCCTGCTTTTGTTGTTTCTATGCTCCTGTTTCATAAGTGGTCGCAGAGGTATGCGGTTTATCTGCAAAGGTATGTGGTTTCTCTCCGGGCACTGCCGTCAGATGGCAGGGTCTACTGTCATAGGTGTGCTGTGGTTCTGAAGCCCGTAGCTGTGGAGGCCGACATCCAATTCACGACACCTTCATGACGAAATAACGATGGCATGACCTCCCGGCCAGCAATCCTTGTGCAGCTTCCCGATTGAGTAGATGGCCTCCTGCCCACAGGATATGCAGCAGCTTCCGGGGTGTCCTTGTTCTGCGGTTTGGCTTTGAGACTCCTTTCTAGACGCTCAGCATGCAATCTGTTTCTTCAGCCCTCCAAATTGTGATGACTCTTCTACCGAAACCAGCTTGAGTAGATTCTGATCTCTCTGACGAACCCCAACCTTTATGGCAACCCATCTACATCCTGTGACAGAGGGCTCTGACAGTAAAAGCAGTAATCCCAGGGGCGCCTGTGTGGCTCAGTCGGTTAAGCGGTTAAGTGTCTGACTCTCGATTTGGGCTCAGGTCATGCTCTCTCGGTTTGTGAGGTCGGGCTCTGTGCTGACGGTGCAGAGCCTGCTTGGGATTCTCTGTCTCCCTCTCTCTCTCTCTCTGCCCCTCCCCTGCTCTCTCTCTCTCTCTCTCTCAAAATAAATAAACATTAAAAAAAAATTCTAAGAAAGAATTCCAGGGAGGCCACACATATCCATACTAATCGTCACAGCAACATATGAGATAGGATTTCCATTTTAGAGATGAGAAAATAGGCAAAAAGGGATGAAGTTACCAGGTGAAGGTCATATAATTATTAAATAGCAATATAAATAGGAATTTGAGTCCATTACCATTGAGTACAAAACCCACGCTTTCCGTATATACAATAGCACGTTAAGTCCGCTTGGCTGTCACGATCCTCAGGCTCATTAAGGTGGTGGTGACGCCTGTTGCTGTTACCATTATTGTTCTAAGTACAATCCACACGAGATTAGAAACAGGACAGAGGTTGCATGTAGGTAGCTTTATATGATGCCTTGGTTTCTGTATTCTTAAAGTATACCAATAGTTTTTGATCTTTTGGGGGTCAGATTCCCCAATAAGAATCTGATGAAACTACAAATCCTTTCTTTTTTTTTTTTGTTTTATTTATTTTTTGAAAGTAATCTCTACGCCCCACGTGGGGCTCAAGCTCAGGACCCCAACATCAAGAGTCGCATGCCCCACCTGCCGAGCCAGCCAGGCACCCATAACTAGAAATGCTCTCTTGAGAAACAGTTGGCATCCAGTTTTAGGCACTTTATGTCCCCAAGTTAAGAACACATTCAATAAATGCTATTTCTTTGAGTTTTCACTGAGTCCTAAGGTTCTAACAGCTTACATAGTCTTAAAGTTACTCTCTCTGAATTTGATTCCTTTAAAGAATTAAGTTACACTATCACCTGGCTGAGTTTTTCTTAGCAGATTCACCTTTTCTTTTTTTTTTTTTTTTAACGTTTATTTATTTTTGGGACAGAGAGAGACAGCGCATGAACAGGGGAGGGGCAGAGAGAGAGGGAGACACAGAATCGGAAACAGGCCCCAGGCTCTGAGCCATCAGCCCAGAGCCTGACGCGGGGCTCGAACTTACGGACCGCGAGATCGTGACCTGGCTGAAGTCGGAGGCTCAACCGACTGCGCCACCCAGGCGCCCCAAGATTCACCTTTTCAAATCATTCCCAATGCTAGGCTTTCTTCAGGATGCCAAGGAGCCCTCACCTCTGTGGCATTTTCACTGTAAGTTTCTACCCAAGTTCAACCATGATGGCTCCCCCAGTCTCCCATCATATCTGCCATCATGCTTTGCTTTATGGGGAAATATCCCTTTGTGTCTGCTTCACCAGGGAATGGATTAGTGTGTATCCACTCAGCCAAATTAAGCAATTTAGAGTACATGGGGAATAATCACAGCTGTCTTAGCATAATGCATAATTTTCTGGGCCACACCAGTCAAGACAGACAGTGTCTAAAAGGAGGGCTTCAATTCCATTCTTGCCCGTGCTGTGGGAATTCCAGGCCTCCCTCAAATTCCTCCCAAAGGTGCTGCTCATCTCTGGTGGGTGCCTTCAATGTATTCTTGAAGCGACCCTCCATTTGCCTCACTCCACACTTACATCGGGCACCAGGGCCTCCGAAGCTACCTCGATGTGGCCAAGATCTGATGTCCTTCCTGCTCTCACCCCGTGAGTCACTGCGTCCACTGCCTTCCCCAGCAGCATCCAGTGAGGAAAATACCCTTTTGGGTGGAAGTAAAAATAGTGAAAAGCAAGCTCACAGCAGTGACTTCTACCTTTCAAGGGGCTGTGTCCATGCACAGTTCATATCAAGAGACAAAGAATTGTCTCCTCTGCCTCTTTCTACATGCAGACGCCGGTGGGGGAGAGCGGAAAGGAAGACTGAAATTTCAAAAACACAGCATCTCTAGGTCGCTATGCGGCATGTTACAAAGAAGGTGGTGCATTGCTTTGGTGGAGGTATGAATTCGACATCAGCTACAAGAAGAAAGGCCTGAAGAATGAAGGGAGGTTAGAGAATTTAAATTGGTGGCGAGGCAGGTAATACAGAGAGTGGGTGTCTTGGTTTACATTTTCCCAAAAAGCAGCCCCCCCAGGAGGGGCGTAGGTGCAGGCAGTTTGTTTGGGAGGGGTTGCTAGGAAGCAGAAGAGAAGGCGGGAGTGAAGGGAGCTCGGAGCCGGAGAGAGCGGCCAGTGAAAGATATGCTAATGAGCGGATTACTGGTGTGGGCAAGTTTGTCTGGGTCCCGCTGGGACCCCTGGGGAGCTGTGTGGAACTGCCCCAGAATTGTCCCAAGGCAGGATTAGAAAGCCGGGGTGGGGGGAGTGTTATGTACCTGTCTATGTCCCTCATCAGTTGGAGGTTGGCGCCGACGCATTCAGCCCCTGGGCCTGGGCCTGAGAAAGCCTTTTAGGCAATGAAGTATTTAGGCCCTTGAGGTGGAACCCAGGGCCCTCTTGGTAACTGGCCACCAAAGTGGAGGGTGGGTAGGGAGTGCAATGGGGGCAGGATCAGAGGTGGCCGTGGGAAGAGCCTGTGGGACATCAAAAGAGCAGGGTGCGCTCAGATGAGGCTTCGGAGTACTCTCTCCCGCCCCTTTGCACATCTGAGGCTACAAGTGGGTCAGCTCTGTCCATTTCCACTCGATGTTAAGTGCAGCTCCTCCTCCCAGGACTCAGGAGCGCAGCCCAGAGAGCAGTCACAGAGGACAATCTGAGTGACAGACACCCACCATGCTGTCCTCAGAAAGCCCCTGGCCCCCAGCACTTGCTCTCTCACTGTCTTTGAGCCAAATCAGTGAATTTCTTTTCCACCAGGCTCCTGATGCCCAAAGCCCAGCCCCCGGCACCTGCCAGCCTCCCAGATCATGCCGCAGCAAGTCTGAATCCTGGATGAACCCAGCTGAGGCTGTTGAGGGATCCCTGCTACCTTGGCAAACCTGCCCGTAGGGTAAATGGGCTCAGCCTCCCAGCAGCTGGCTGAGGCTACCTCACTGGAATAAACTGCCATCTCAGCAGTTCCATTCGCCCTCAGAGACAGACCCTGCAGTGAGCCAGAAAGAGCTGTTTTTCTATCCACTGGAAAATATTTCTAAGACAAAGCCTGGTCCTCTGAAGCATTAGCTAGGATTTGGTGCCACGGGCGACTTAATCACATTCCTGCACAGTGGGCTCCACGGAGGGAGAGCTGGCAGAGTTGCTAAGTTACCACTGCAGTGCCTGCGTGACGTCAGCACGATCAGGGCAGGTCACAAATTCCAGATCCTGCCTCCAGATGGGGAAGGAGTCCCTAATATTCCATCGCGCTCGCTTCTCAGAATTTCCAGGCGTGGACTGAGTCAGATTTTCTAACCTTTCCTTTCCTCAATCATGTTCTTTGAACGCTTACCAAGGCCTCTTGTTGAGACTTCCTAATTCTGCAGTGCCTCATCCTGCGGCTGCAGCCATTCTTGTGAAAAGATATGTAAAAATCTTCTTTGGAAACAGAACAGTCGTGCAGCTGTTCCTGGAGTCAACAGACAAAAGCCAATGATTACCTGCCACTGTTCCTGCCACAGGAGACACAGAAAACTATGGGACACAGGGAGAATGCACGGTGGGTGACACGAACTCCTCCCTCAGCCACATAGGAGACATGTTGTCACCAATGTCTCGCTGAGAAAAGCTGCTATCAGAATTCATTAAGCATCTTTTAGATTTTGTTATACTAAAAAGTATCCCATGGGCCACCCGGCTGGCTTGGTCCTTAGAGCATGCATCTCTTGATCTCAGGGCTGTGAGTTCAAGCCCCACCTTGGACGTGGAATTTACTGAAAAGAAAAGAAAAGAAAAGAAAAGAAAAGAAAAGAAAAGAAAAGAAAAGAAAAGAAAAGAAAAGAAAAGAAAAGTATTCCTAAGTCAGATGGGCTGAGTTCTGCTACAATAACAAACCTTAAAATGTCAGTGGCTTAAAACAGGAAAGATTCATTCCTACCTCACTACCCATCCATCCTGCCTTGGCTGGAAGATTTGCTCCAAGTTTACTTCCTTTGGGACCCGGGGGGCAAGACAATACACCCTCTGGAACACTGTCTCTCTGGCAGAGGAAAAGAGAGAGTATGGTGTTATGGACCAAATTATGAAAGAAAGAAATAAAAAAGAGAACGCCCTTTCCTCCCTATAGATTTGCTTCACGTCAAAAAAAGAAAAAGGCAGCAAACCAACCTATCTGAAACCCCACTAGTTACTAGTGCTATTACAATGGCTTTTATTTTTTTCTATTAGTGTCTTTCCAGCTCTTCAAAAATAAATTTCACCGTCTCGGATCTCGGCGCTTGAAACCCTCCCTCACTAATTAAACTCCAAATCATCTGGTCTGCATCTTCTTAAATTTTCCAGTGACTTCCTTGTTGCTTAAACCAAAGAATACCTTTCCCATTGTGACCTACTGATCATCTCTGAAGCATTTCAGTCTGACATCCCTACTTCTCTTTAAATCTTTTAGTTTAGTATTAGGACACTGGAGTATTTTAATTACCCAGGTATCATAAGATTGAAACTGTAAGTACGTCAGCATGCATTGATAACTAACACAACAATTTTTCCATGATCATCACCTTACTCACTACTAACATAAGATTTTTGACCCACCCACTTTCCCATTGTCATACCTGGTAAAATTAACAAGGGTTCCTTTACTTATCTAATACCCAGTGCATATGAAAATTAATCTGATTGTCAAAAAAGCAGTCAGGATTCAAATAAGGTCAACACATTTTATTTGGTTATGATGTCCCTTAATTCTCTTTTATTTTATAATATTTTTTCTTACCCCTTTCTTCCTCACACTTATAGATTTGTTGGCAAATCATTTATCCTTTAGAATGTAATGTACTTTGAATGTGGCTGATTGCTTTCTCATAATGTCACTTAAAAATTTTTTTTAATGTTTACTTATTTTTAAGAGAGAGAGGGAGAGAGAGAGAGAGCGCACGTGAGTAGGGGAGGGGCAGAGAGACAGGGAATCATAGAATCTGAAGCAGGCTCCAGGCTCTGAGCTGTCAGCACAGAGCCGAACGTGGACTCGAACTCCAATTCACAAACCATGAGATCACGATCCGAGCCAAAGTCAGATGCTTAACCAGCTGAGCCACCCAGCCACCCCTCCCATAATGTCATTTAACTTTTTATCCATCCCCTGCATTTTCTAGAAAGCAATAGTTACATCCAGAGACTTGATTAGATTTGGTTCAATATATTTTAGGCAGGATTATTCCACAGTGATGCTGGGCCATTATCTGTACTAACATTAATTGTAGACTGCAGTTTAAAACTTCTTTGCAAGGTCTTAAGTTATATTCCATAAGGATGTGCAGGCAAAAGATTATATTTTAAAGTCTCTTAAAGTGCTTTTGTGTGTGTGTGTGTGTGTGTGTGTGTGTGTGTATGCTACCAGCTTGACATACAGTTAGGTTCATTAATTTCAGTTTGTTTTCGATTTTTTTTTTTTAGGTAAGCTCTACGCCCAGTATTGGTCTTGAACTCATGACCCCGAGGTCAAGAGTTGTGTGTTCTGCCCACTGAGCCAAACAGGTACCCCAGTTCATTTTTAATTTTAAAGGATTGTTCTTGAAGGACACCAGAATATGTCACCCCAAAATATGCTACATGGACATATTGGATAATTTGTACTAAAGGCATTTGAGAAAGAGCCAGTACAAGAAAAACACTCTGACCCTCCTATGTCCTCCTGAAAGCAGGAGATACATTTCTCATGTGAAAAGATGCCCTCCCTGTGCCAGGAGGAGAGAAGACATTCTTACTGGAGACAGGGGATTTGGGGCCAAGAGATGGGTACACACAAACCTTGTTCACCTAACTCTTATCTTCCTAATTAATATTTCACCATTTCCCACCCTTAGCTGAAACCCAGTTTTTCACACATTTCTGCTTATGTTGTCTAAAAGGTATAAAAATGTCCTGCTCTGGTCACGTCGAGGCTTCATTCCCTTGTGGAGGTTCCACTGTAAGTGTAAAGACTTAATAAAATTTTATACTTTTCTCTTGTTAATCTTTCAGGGTTATGTCAGTTTAACTCTTGGACCCAGCCAGAGACCCAAAGAGGATATTTGGGTCTTTAATATTCTTTTCATTTGATTCAATGTTTTTAAATTATTTAAAACAATATGGTTTTTTTTTTTTTTCAACGTTTATTTATTTTTGGGACAGAGAGAGGCAGAGCATGAACGGGGGAGGGGCAGAGAGAGAGGGAGACACAGAATCGGAAACAGGTTCCAGGCTCTGAGCCATCAGCCCAGAGCCCGACGCGGGGCTCGAACTCACGGACCGCGAGATGGTGACCTGGCTGAAGTCGGACGCTTAACCGACTGCGCCACCCAGGCGCCCCGACAATATGGTTTTTAACAAAGATTCTTTAATCAAACTTTAGTCAGTGGCTCCTGGGTGGTTCATTTGGTTAAGCAGTTAAGCAAGCATCTGACTTTGGCTCAGGTCATGATCTCATGGTTCCTGAGTTCGAGCCCTGCGTCGGGCTCTGTGCTGATAGTGCAGAGCCTGGAGCCTGCTTCACACTCTGTGGCTCTCTCTCTCTCTTCTCCTCCCCTATGTGCGCTCTCTCTTAAAAATAAACAAATAGGGGCGCCTGGGTGGCGCAGTCGGTTAAGCGGCCGACTTCAGCCAGGTCACGATCTCGCGGTCCGGGAGTTCGAGCCCCGCGTCGGGCTCTGGGCTGATGGCTCGGAGCCTGGAGCCTGTTTCCGATTCTGTGTCTCCCTCTCTCTCTGCCCCTCCCCCGTTCATGCTCTGTCTCTCTCTGTCCCAAAAATAAATAAACGTTGAAAAAAAAAAAAAAACAAAAAAAAAAATAAACAAATAAACATTAAAAATTTAAAATAAAAAAAAATTTTAGTCAGGCTCCTGAAACTTCTCCTCGGCCCATCTGTGCACTTCCTTATAAAATCTGGCATTAGCAAGAACCTTGCTAATTCAGCTTAGCGAGAGTCCACTCTCCTCCGTGGGTAGGATCCAAACCACTGTTTGTCTAATATATCATGCAATTTGTCCTTTCTAGGTTGAGTCATGCTGGGTAAACCATACACAAGGACTTGAGAGGTAGACTTAGGAGCAACCAAGCAGCCATATTGCTGTTTCCAAAGTCCATCTAAGTGGATTAAACATCCAGCTTTTTCCTACCCAGTTCTTTCTGAGACTGAAGTTGTTACTCAGGCCTTGCAGATCTCTTTTATGACTTCCCTAGAGGTCATCCTGAAGAAGTTCTCTCCCTTGAGGAGGATGAATAAGCCTGGCAAGGTCTAGAGCCTTGAAATGGGACCTAGGGGCATAGTCCCAAGGCTTGGAAATCGCTTGGTTTCTTGAATGTTGGAGATGAGTCTGCTAATTTCACACATGTATTAGCTATTTATCATGGTGGGGAATTCTCCTAAGGTGACTTAGCAGGAGTTTTGCTAAACCTGACTTCTACAGGGAAGAATCATTATTGAGGAAAAGGTTCATGGGGAGCCCTAGTAAAGTTTAGTCAAGCAAAGAATCTTGGTCAATATATACACACATACATACATACATACATGCATACCCTGTCTTCCTCAAAAGATAGCATGCTATAATGCAGTTCTGGACCCACCTTTTAGTACTAACATCTATCTTGCTGAACACTTTCTGTGAGGACAGAGAGATCTTCTTTCTTCCTTTTTCACCTGCGGAAGACTCCATTGTGCAGAAGCACCGTTATCCCATTGACTTCAGTGTGTCTCCTATAGAGCAGAGCATTGAGTTAGCTTGTACGATGGCACCAAATGGTTTATAATTTTGGGATGTGGTTACCAGTTCTACGCCACATACGTATGACATTTCTGTGAATGGCTGCCATAGAAAACGTTTCCTTCCACTTAAATTATGTCATAGTTGGAATAAGCAAGACGGAATGCTGGGAAAGCAGTAACCTTATCCGTTGCATGGTTTGCACACCATCCTGAACGCTGTTGCTGTGCAAGAAGGTGTCTTAGCACACGGCCAGGAATTTTCAGAGAAACCTGTCTCCAAAGTCCAGTGAGACTCCACTGAAGATGAGGCGAATACACATTGTCTGGGAGTGGTCTTTGACGTCTTACTGCTCTTTTACAGCTTAATTAAAAACAAGTTGATGCTGGGGCGCCTGGGTGGCGCAGTCGGTTGGGCGTCCGACTTTAGCCAGGTCACGATCTCGCGGTCCGGGAGTTCGAGCCCCGCGTCAGGCTCTGGGCTGATGGCTCAGAGCCTGGAGCCTGTTTCCGATTCTGTGTCTCCCTCTCTCTCTGACCCTCCCCGTTCATGCTCTGTCTCTCTCTGTCCCAAAAATAAATAAACGTTGAAAAAAAAAAAAAACAAGTTGATGCTGACGCAGACTGGGCCGATGCAAAAATGCTCCTCAGCACGTGAACGGTGACCTCACTCGGGGCTCTTGGCAGTGACATCCCCCTGAGGGTTTCAAAGTGACCGTTAGTCACGTGACCGCCACAGGTTCAGGGGAAGGGCCTTGTGTGTGTTTCCACCATTCAAAATCTTCACACGGAGCCACCGAGTTTGTTCCCATTCTGTGTTGGGATACTGCCATTGTAACCCCAGCACGAGTAGAGAAGCAGGAAACGAGGAGCCAGGCCATCAGGACCTGGCAAAGCTCCACTTTGCTTTCTTCTTCTTTTTTTTTTAAATTTTTAATGTTTTTTATTTATTTTTTGAGAGAGGGAGTAAGCAGGGGAGGGGTAGAGAGGGGGGGGCAGAGGATCTGAAGCGGGCTGTGTGCTGACAGGCTGACATCAGTGAGCCGGACACGGGGCTCGAACCCACGAACCATAAGATCACGGCCTGAGCTGAAGTCAACTGCTTAACTGACTGAGCCACCCAGGCGCACCACCCCCCCCACCGCCCACAGCTGCACTTTTCTGAATCTACATCCTACCTGACATAATCAATCGGAACGTGAGATGGGATACAATTACATGATTTCTCTCATATCCCAGAAGCAACCTCAGGAGGTTACAAGCTGTTACCTGCCACTCTCTGTACGTACAGGCCACTCTCGTGCTTCCAGCCTTCTGAAGAAAGTCCACCGACTTTCCTTTATGCCTTGCCTTCTTAATCACGTCTGAGCTAGAATCCTCCTGAATAATGAATTTATCAGACAATGAGTTTAGGGAAATAATGATAATACAGAATGTCGACTAATGAGCTGTAAAAATGATTGTCCTTGGTTTCTACTCCAAGGACAAAGCAAGATTTTCTTCTAGTTTGTTTTCTGTCGTGATAGCCCTCTAGTGTTAGCCAAATAATCACCACATGCCAGGGACTGTATTAGACAAGTCAATTTATGTGTTTTTTCCTTTTTATTTTTTTTTATTTTATTATTATTTGTGTGTGTGTGTGTGTGTGTGAGAGAGAGAGAGAGAAAGAGAGAGAGAGAGAGAGAGAGAATGCACATGAGCAGGGCAGAGAGAGGGAGGGAGAGAGAGAATCTTAAGCAGACTCCATGCTCAGCAAGGAAGCAAACGCGGGGCTCGATCCCTAGGATGCCACAAACCGTGGGCCTCGAACCCACAAACCGTGAGATCATGACCTGAGCCGAAATCAAGAGTTTGACTCTGGGGGCGCCTGGGTGGCTCAGCTGGTTAAGCGTCTGACTCTTGGTGTCGGTTCCATCATGATCTCACGATTTCATGGGTTCTAGCCCCACATCAGGCCCTGTGCATCAGGCTCTGTGCTGACGATGCAAAGCCTACTTGGGTTTCTCTCTCTCCCTCTCTCTCTCTTTCTCTCTCTGCCCCTCCCCCACTCGCACTGTCTCTGTCTCTCTCAAAAATAAATAAATGTTAAAAAAAAAAAAGAGTTTGATACTCGACCAACAGAGCCACCCAGGCACCCCTTTCTTTTTCATTCCATTCTAACAAAAACACTGGGAGGTAGATTCTCAGGTTTTTTGTTTGTTTCACAAACAAACTTATTCAGGTTACTTCACAAAATGAGACTTTGTTATAATGATCCTTTGAATGATGAAGGTGTCATCATTTTTCAAGGATTCTAATATGGTGTGAGAGAAGTGAGCTACACTTGGGATAACATATAACAACAGACTCAAAGTAATAGTGACCTAAACTCATTCAAGGCTTATATCTCTCAAGAAACAGTATGTTTGGGGAGGTAAAATGTTGCTGACTTCCCTTGAGTGCCTCAAGAAGTTCAAGGCTTAGGGGTGCGTGGGTGGCTCAGTCGGTTAAGCATCCGACTTCGGCTCAGGTCATGATCTCACGGTTTGTGGGTTCGAGGCCCACATCAGGCTCTGTGCTGAAGCTCAGAGCCTGGAGCCTGCTTTGGATTCTGTGTCTCCCTCTCTCTCTGACCCTGCCCCCCTCATGCTCTGTCTCTCTCTCAAAAATAAATAGACATTAAAAAAAAAAAAAAAAAGCTCAAGGCTGAGACCTCCAGGATTCTAGACTTTTTGTAACTTCTTCCCTGCACTTCTTGTTCCATTATAGTTCCAAAAAACGGCTGAAGCTTCATTCATCTTGTTGACCTTCCAAGGCATACCTCTGAAGCACAGCCAGCTTTCCTTGAAGCCCCAGCCAATGTTTTCCACATAAATCTTAGTGGCCATTCTCAGCTTCAGGGCAAGCTGGGAAATGTAGTGTTTTATCTGGATACACTGCTGTCCTAAATAAAATTGTGGCTCTGGTGATGAGAAAGAAGGAAGGAATGGATTTTGAGGAGGCAATTGTGGTCACTGCTGCTAAGTGAATAGGTGCTAATAGCACCTCATCAACAGATAATTTAACTGGAAAGTACCTAGGGCAAGGCATAATAGATGACGAGTAATAAAGAACATAAGCATGTATTGAGACCTTACTGTTGATGTGCTTTACAGATACTGTCTCATTGGAACCTGACGACAACACTGTGATACAGGTAATATCATTATCATTCGCCAGATAAGAAAACTAGGGTTTGGGGAATTTCTGAAACTTGCTGAAAGCCATTCAGCCAATTAGTGGGAGAGCAGTCAGAACTAGAATCCAGGTTCTCTTAAAGCCCAGATTTTGCAGTCAATATGTGCTGGTTTCCCCTCTTGCCCTGCATCAAATGACTAATCACAAAATCTAGAGTCTGTTCTAGAGAGCAAAGACCCCTCCTAGAAAATGTGTGGTCAACACCTTTCTCAGGACTCTTGATCTCAAAGTGCAGTGTTACTTAATCAATCCGACTCTGCTTTTTCTCCCAGCGAATGATTTTTCAATACCATGTCCATATTCTGTTTTGGCCACGAGTGCCCCGGTCTTAGCATTGATCACCTTTATGTGTACTGGCACCATAATGGTTTGGGGGAAGTTTTCCCAGGTAAGTTCCCAAGTGTGACATTTACTGCAATACTTTGGTAGCTGAAATCACAGGAAAGAAAATAAAATATTAAGTATGCTCTTTAAAGTGCCATAAATTTGTATTCATTGGCGAGAGCTCCTGAATTCTAACTGAAGCTATAACTTGCAACTCTGTTGCTAACTGACTCTGGAGGATGCAAGAGAAGCTTTCATTTTCCCACCTAATATGCTTATAATTCAACAAAATTTCTTCTCACTTTGCTTCCTGGACCTCATAAAATTTAAATGGAAATATTAAATGGTTTAATAACTGGGCAACACCAAATAGCATGCTTGGCGTGACTTAGCATTTTAAAAATATGGAGTCTCATTATATTAAATGTGTCTCATTATTGTAATTACGCTGCTACAAATGTAGTGGATAACACATCACATCATTATTTAATTTTATGGAAAAGCTTTCTGAGTTATTTGTTGACAGAAAAAGTACCAGATTCTGTTTCTGTGTGCTTAAATTGCAGCCCGTGCTAGGGTTTTGTGGGTTTTTTTTTTTTATTTCCTGTGCTAGGATTTTATATTTCATTTCAGTAGTTCATAAAATACGCTTATCTCTGGGATCCACCTTGATAGTGCTTTATTTTAGCATAGGATCCCAGGAATTGCTTTGAAGATAGGACTCTCATTTTCTAGGATGGCAATAAAATTGCCACTTTTTAACTCTCATTTTCTAGGATGGCAGTAAAATTGCCACTTTTTAAAATGCCTTAAAGAACATCTGTAGAGTATGATATTATGCAGTCATTAAAAATATGTTTTTGAGTAATATATAATGACATGGAAAATGCTCACAGTGTAAGTAAAATGGTCAGGTCACAAAATTGCAAGTACAAACTAATCTCGCATAATATTTTTAAAATATAGAAATTTGGGGGACGCCTGGGTGGCTCAGTCGGTTAAGCTTCTCACTTTGGCTCAGGTCACGGTCTCATAGTTCATGAGTTCGAGCCCCACGTTGGGCTTTCTGCTGTCAGCACAGAGTCCTCCTCAGATCCTCTGTCCTCCTCTGTCTCTGCCCCTCCCTGGCTCATTTTCTCTCTTTCTCAAAAATAAATAAAAATTAAAAATAAATAAATAAGTAAATAAATAAAATATAGAAATTAAAAAAAAATTACAAATAGAGGCACCTGGCTGTTTCAATCGGTGGAGCATGCAACTCTCAATCTCTGGGTTGCGGGGTCGTGCCTTCGAGCTCCATGCTGGGGGAAGAGATTATGTACAAAAATTAATTAATTAACTAATTAATTAAAGTATACAACTATGCCGAAATGTCATGGGTTTACTCTCTAAATGGTGGAGATTGGAGTGATTTTAATCGTCATGTTATGTTCTTTTTTATTTTCTGAAAATTCTATGATAATCATTCTGATTCTTTAATTGAGAAATGTTAATTATTCTGGCAGTTACTTTGAATGGGTGGGTGGCGTGGAAGGTATTATGGTGTGGCATCGACTACAAAGCAACAAAGTCTAAACAAAGCAGCTGATATCTCATTCCGTGGTCAGTTTCAGTCCAAGGATACCCAGCATCTTCAAAGACTGTAGTAAAATTAATGGCCTGGACCCCTTTCTAGCCTCTCCGGTAACTCCACCTGGACCTCTGCCTCTCCTGGCAAATCAGGTTGTCCTGGGCAGGACCTTCGTGTTCTTTCTATCCACATTGCTGCTGTGAAGTTGGTCCCTTGCTCCCCGCACTGTCTTTCTTCGTGCTGGCTACTTAGCCTGAGGTCTTCTCTGCCTGACCTGTCCACTGAAACATGTTTTTTAAAAATAATCTCTATGCCCTATGTGGGGCTCAAACCCATGACCTCAAGGTCAAGAGTCACATGTTCCACTGACTAAGCTAGACAGGCATCCCTTTTCGAATGTCTTTTCAAAATTCAGTATGAGACCAGGAGTTCTACTGTAATAGGTATATAGTTGCACTTTGGAAGATTTAAAAGTTCTTTTCCCCTGCTGGGTATTTATCCAAAGAAAATGAGAACATGAACTTGAAAAGATATAGGCACCCCTATGCCTATTGCAACATTATTTACAATAGTCAAGATATGAGAACAACCTAAGTTTCCATCGATAGATAGATGAAGAAGATGTGGAATACACACACACACACACACACACACACACACACACACACACTCTTGAATATTACTCAGCCATAAAAAAGAATGAGATCTTGCCATTTGCGACAACATGGATGGGCCTAGAGGATATTACGCGAAGTGAAATGAATCAGACAGAGAAACACAAACACCATTTGATTTCACGTACATGTGGAATCTAAAGAACAAAACCAATGAAGAAACTGAAAAAGAAAGGCAGAAACAGACCTACCAATGGGGAGAACAAACTGGTGGTTGCCAAAGGGGAGGGAGGTGAGAAGATGGGCAAAATGGGATGAAGGGCTGTGGGAGGCATGGGCTTCCAGGTATGAAATGAATAAGTCACAGGGATGAAAGGAATACATCATGCAGAATACAGTCAATGGTATCTAATAGCATAATATGGCAGCACGTGGCAGCTAGACTTGGGGTGAGCACAGCATAATGCATAGACTTGTGGAATCACTGTGTCCTTCGCCTGAAACTAATGTAACGGTATGTGTCAACTACACCTAAAGTAAAAAAACAAAAAAACGAAACAAACAGTGAAAAACGTTCTGGAGATCTAGTTCCTGACAGTGTGAATACTGAACTACTGAATTGTATATCTAAAATGGTTAAGATGGCAAATTTTATGTTACGTGTTTTTTAACCACAATTTTATAAAAGAAAAACAACTTTTTAATTTTTTTAAAAACAAATGCTCCAACAACCACAGAAAAAACCGAGTGCTCCTGAGTGCATCTTGCTGAGTCTATGAGGTTATTGAAACATATGCCACCCCCAAATATGCCACTTTGGCAATAATTTGGATTATTTTGAGTTGAAAGCAATTAAGAAACAGCAGACGCGGAAGGGATACTTTGTTCTCCCTCCTTCTGCTTAAAGACAGGACATAAATTCGCCTTTGTAAAGGTAACAAATTTCCCCTTTATAAAAGAGTCTCGGGGCCTGGGTGGCTCAGTCAGTTAAGCGTCTGACTTTGGCTCAGGTCACGATCTCACAGTTTGTGAGTTCAAGCCCCGCGTCAGGCTCTGTGCTGACAGCTCAGAGTGTGGAGCCTGCTTCAGATGCTGTGTCTCCCTCTCTCTCTGCCCCTCTCCCCTTCATGCTCTGTCTCTCTCTCTCTCTCTCTCTCTCTCTCTCTCTCTCTCAAAAATAAACTAAAAAAAAAAAAGTGTCTCCCTTCATGTACCAGGAAGAGCACTAATCCCATTCACAAGGGCTCTGCCTCATGACCCAATCACCTCTCGTAGGCCCCCCCTCTCCTATCACTTTCGAGGTGGAGAGTTAGGACTTAACATATGAATCTTGCCGTGGGGGCTGGACACAAACATTCAGACTATAGCATTTACTAAAACAACCCTTATCTACCATACATTTTTAGTCAGCTTCCCCAAATTTATCACCCCTAGAAGTCCGCCTCCCCCTCTTCCTTTGTCTATCACTTCTCCACAATGAAACACCTTTTGTTAAAATGTATGTAAGTTCCCAGGCCTAACTGCTTCTTTTTATGTCTTACTAACAATTTGACTGCACATCCATTGGTTGCCGTCTGATATAATAATATTTCATGCAAATAACTATCCAGTGACAAGGCTCAGGACATGCTACCCCAAAATATGGTACCTTGACATATTGAATATATTAAGCATGAAGGAATTTGCGAAAGAGCGTGTGCAGCAGGAAGAACCTTCTGACCTTCTCCTGAAGCAGGTCCTGAAACCCTTGTGGGAGAGGCGCCCTCCCTATACTTGAGGAAAGTATATCCATCTTGACATCCATGACACCAGGAGGAATTAGAACAAAGGGGCCTTGCTGTTCCCCCACTTTATACACTTTGCTCATACCCTTCTTTGTCCTACCACATTTTTTCATGACTTTCCATTCTTCATCAAACCTGGCATAAAACACTCTTCAGGTCTTTATTTCCTTATGAAGGTCCCATGACCTTAAAACTTATATTAAATAAATGTGTATGCTTTTCTCTTGTTAATCTGTCTTTTCTCACAGGAACCCCACTTAAATGGATAGGAGAAAAAGATACTTCTCTACATCAGCAATTAGTAATTGAATTTTAGTGAAACTGATCTGTCTGCAGAAGGTACAATTTAGGCAACTACTAAATCACATCATTGCTGTAATGCTTTTACTTCTTGAATCAGTCTTTCATTTTTTTATTGTTATTATTTTTTAAAGATTTTACTTTTAAGTAACCTCTACACCCAATGTGGGGCTTGAACTCACAACCCTGAGATCAAGAGTCACATGCTCTACAGACTGAGCCAGCCGGGTGCCTCCAATCTTTCATTTTTTTGATTAATTAATTGAGTAATTTTTAAAAATGTTTTTATTTATTTCTGAGACAGAGAGAGACAGAGCATGAGCAGGGGAGGGGCAGAGAGAGAGGGAGACACAGAATCAGAAGCAGGCTCCAGGCTCTGAGCTGTCGGCACAGAGCCTGACGCAGGGCTCGAACTCACAAACTGCGAGATCATGACCTGAGCTGAAGTCAGACACTCAACCGACTGAGCCACCCGGGTGCCCCAAGTACGTAATTTTTATAGAGAGAGAGTTAGGGGGAGAGGGGCAGAGTGAGAATCCTAAGCAGGCTCCACACTCAGTGCAGAGCCCCACCTTGGGCTCGATCCCACGACCCACTCTGAGATCACAACTTGAGCTGAAATCAAGAGTTGGATGCTCAACTGACTGAGCCACCCAGGCGCGCCATCCCAGTCTTTCATTTTAAAACAATTTTTAAAAACGATTTTCAATTTTATGGGGCGCCTGTGTGGTTCAGTTGGTTAAGCGTCTGACTTCGGCCCAGGTCATGATCTCATGGTTTCTGAGTTCAAGCCCCCGTCGGGCTCTGTCCTGACAGCTCAGAGCCTGGAGCCTGCTTTGGATTCTGTGTCTCCCTCTCTCTCTGCCCCTCCCCCACTCATGTGCACTCTCGCTCCCTCTCAAAAAATAAACATTAATATATATGTGTGTGTGTGTGTAATGATTTTCTATTTTAAAAGTTTTATCCAAATTCAGTTAAAAAAGAAAAAGTTTTGAACTAAAAATTTACATTTGCTGAACAAAATATACCACACCTTGCAGCTCTCCCTTTCTTTCACTGTTTCCCATTTTAAATATAACTAAAAGCTCCAAGTGGTGGCATGGAATGTAGAAATGGAAACGACTTAAATTCTGCTTCTTGATTTTTACCATGTGCTTTCGCCGTGTGTTTCAAATCTATAGTTTAAATGTAAGCATACGTAGTATCACAGTGAGGAAACAGGAACTGTACCGATTTGGAACCATTACCAATTTAATCTCAAAAGAAAGCAGAACTGAGGCCACGCGTGGCACTGGGGATGTCTCTATAATTGGGAGCTTTTCCAGTTTACTTCCATGTAAACTACATCGTCTATTAAAAAATAAGTAACGGGAGACAAAACATAAATACAGAGGGTTAAATACAGAGGGTTGCTGGCAGGGTGTTGGGTGGGAGGATGGGCTGAAGGGGCTAGGGGCATTAAGGAGGACACTTGTTGGGATGAGCACTGGGTATTATATGTAAGTGATGAATCACTAAATTCTATTCCTGAAAAAAAAAGTTTATTAATTTAAAAATGAAAAAATAACAAAAATTAAAATAAGAACAAGTAATAAACTTTCATGTAAAACACCTTGTAGGGGCGCCTGGGTGGCTCAGTCGGTTGGGCGTCCGACTTCGGCTCAGGTCATGATCTCGCAGTCCCTGGGTTCGAGCCCCGCGTCGGGCTCTGTGCTGACCGCTCAGAGCCTGGAGCCTGTTTCGGTTTCTGTGTCTCCCTCTCTCTCTGCCCCTCCCCCGTTCATGCTCTGTCTCTCTCTGTATCAAAAATAAATAAACGTTAAAAAAAATTTTTTTAAACACCTTGTAAAATAAAATGTGTGTGTATATATATATATATATGTACATAATATATTGGATATACTATATATATGTAAAATTAAACTCATAGTTCTCAAAGCAATTCTTTAAACCTTAAGCCAACAAAAGGATTTTTGAGAGGAGTGTTTCATCACTGACCTTGTTCAGCATTGCTGGCACGCCGTGATCACACAAAAAGCAGAAGGGCTTTAATTGGTTTCATTATTGTTTTTAAATTCCCTACGGACAGTGCCCTCCCTATTGCCTGCACCTGGGCAGTCCGCGCCCCATGTCCCTCCTTTGGCATATCTCTGATCCTAGTTAAGCAGGTTAAAGTCGGTTGTGTTAATTTAATCATATTTTATAATGCGTTCAGGTTTTACTAGGGAAATGCAGAGGATTCATTTTTATTTACAAAAACAAACAAACCTAAAATTCCTCATGTGGTTAAAAATGATTGCCTGATGACTTCTCTGTGTACTCAATTTCCCTAAATTGAAGAAATTCAACAGGAAAAGAATTAGAAAGGAGCACGGGTTGAAAGGGCAAATTCCTGGAGGGTCAGATGGATATTGTCCAGGAGTCGGGAGGGCAGGAGAAAGGGACGGAGCCGGAAAGCAGCGCCTTGCTGACGGTACCGGGAACCACCGCTACCCGGCCTCCTCCGACGGTGTCCTTTTGGGACGCAGACCCATTGTTATCCGGCTCTGTCCAGTTTTTCAAGAGGAGATGATCATCAGACGGCGATGTGACATCTCCTGATTTTTAAATGATGGAAATTAATTCAAACTCTGGAAAACACTGTGCAGCAGGAACAAAACGCGTGTGCAGCTGCAGCAGGCCCCCGGGCTACCAATTTCCTAATGAAAAATGCAAATAGTGATTGAACCAGTTACAGAAGTCGAGAAAATATGCTTTATTCTGTGATCTTTTCCTTCCCCAAAATGTGACATTTTAGAAAAATACAGATGTACTGACATCATACCCATAATCAGCAGTTTAACGAGAAAAGTAGCATAATTAGAGTAGATGGTTGGGAGGGGCCTGAATTCCCAGAGCAGTCCTTTCTCTTGAATCAGGACCAAGCATGGTGTCACCCAGATGCCTGTTGACTAAGTGACATACAGCAGATTGATTTAACCACTGGCAAACCACATTTCTTTTTCCAGGGCAGTAAGTGAACAAGGTTATTTACTTCCCTTGGTTACAAAAAGAGGAACTACTTCTTCCAAGAATTAGAGTGGCTGCGACCAGTTCTCCCAGAGAAATTATTAACCCAGAGCCCTGAAGCCTTTGCCCACATGCCTCACTGCAGAGGCCTCACTGCAGCAGCTCGACGCGGGGACCTTCTGAGAGGGGGTCGCTCCGCTCTGCAAAAGCTTCAGGCCCTCAGCATCTGAGATGTCGTAGTGAAGAGAACCAGTCTAAATCCTTCTATGTAGATCTCATTTGATTTGTCATTTGGCATATTAAAAGAGAAGGTTTATTCAAATAAGAGATAACAATACAAGCCGTTCCCCACATTTCCGCAGGTAATTAGAGCTTTGTGTATTTTAATTAAAAAAGATGTATAGCTAAATCCTCCAACCGACTTCCTGAGCATCCTCCAGGCTCAGTTCCTGCAGGGGCCATACGGAATTAAAAGCAAGAATTTGGAGAAGGGCTTTGTCCTTAATGGCCTTTCAGAATTCTCCGCTTTAAGTGGCATAAAAGCTGCTGGGTATGGTCAGGTTAGCCTGGCTCATCAATGTGACCTCTCAGAGCCACTGAGTCTGCGCCCGTGAGTCTATTTCAGAGTCTAGGAAAAGCTTTGCATGGTTCCAGCCTCACTGCTCAACCAATAAAGGCCCCCAAATTTAATCTCTGACCCTGAAGAAACAGGCCGAAGAAGGGCACTTAAACAAAGAGACAGTCGTCTCTCTCTATGACCAGAGGAGAAAAAATGAAAAGAAGTGAAGTTTTCCCATTTTTCACAAACCATCTTTTTTTTTTTAAAGTTTATTTATTTTGAGAGAGAGAGAGAGAGAGAGAGAGAGAGAGAGCAAGCAGGGGGGAGGGGCAGAGAGAAAGGGAGAGAGACAGAATCCCAAGCAGGATACAAATCTGGGGCTCGGATTCATGAACCTGAACCAAAACCAAGAGCTTAACCAACTGAGCCACCCAGGTGCCCCACAAATCAGCTTCTTTAATAAGAAAATGTCTGCTTGTATATTATCTCTTTTCCAATGTTCTAGGCTGAATTCTTTTTCTTTTTTTCTTTTAAATGAACAGTGACAACAAAAAGTTTAGAAATTATCATTAACAAAATCAATGTGGCCTCACTGTATTTTCCCAAATATCTACTTCTGAAATTTCTATCATCAGAGTACTCGGCTGTTTGGGGCAAGTAACCTATTTTAACATCAAACAAGAAAGGAAAAGAATAACGATCTTGATCTTATCAAAAGAAGAGAGACCAAGTGGCTGACCCTAACGTTTTTTCTGGTGGGGTTGGGGTGCGGAGAGGGGATGGCCATATTAAAATTGCCTGACCCATTCTAACTATTAGAGCTTCACTAAATTAATACAAAGCTTTTCTTTTAAAATGTCATCTTTTCCAAAGAACAATTCTCTAACAGTGAAATTTCAAGCATCAGTGAAGAAAAGTTCTTTAAGAGAGGCATACCGTTAACCAAAAAATATGATAGAGGCACTTCATATCTTCTCTTCTGGGCCAAGGTGGCCCTACAGACCTGCTTACACACACATGCCCCTCTCAAAGGACCCCTTGAAATCCTACCCCCAACAGGCTTCAGAGAATTTGCAATGATTTAGAATGTGGTGACACTGTCCTGAAATCCTTTTTTTTTTTTTAATTTTTTTTTTTAACGTTTATTTATTTTTGAGACAGAGAGAGACAGAGCATGAACAGGGGAGGGTCAGAGAGAGGGAGACACAGAATCTGAAACAAGCTCCAGGCTCTGAGCTGTCAGCGCAGAGCCCGACACGGGGCTCGAACTCATGGACCAAGAAATCATGACCTGAGCCGAAGTCGGCCGCTTAACTGACTGAGCCACCCAGGCGCCCCCTTTTTTTTTTTTTTTAATTTTTTTTAACGTTTATTTATTTTTGAGACAGAGAGAGACAGAGCATGAACAGGGGAGGGTCTGAAATCCTTTTATGTGGCAGAAGTTATTCCTGCCCCTTCCCCCCACTCACTCAATTCCAGAAACATCTCTTCTCATAGACAGGCTAATGGTTAAGTCTCTTTAATTAAAAAATTTTTTTCTTGGGCGCCTCGGTGGCGCAGTCGGTTAAGCGTCCGACTTCAGCCAGGTCACGATCTCGCGGTCCGTGAGTTCGAGCCCCGCGTCAGGCTCTGGGCTGATGGCTCGGAGCCTGGAGCCTGTTTCCGATTCTGTGTCTCCCTCTCTCTCTGCCCCTCTGTCTCTCTCTGTCCCAAAAATAAATAAAAACGTTGAAAAAAAAAATTAAAAAAAAATTTTTTTTTCTTTAATGTTCATTTATTTCTGAGAGAGAAAACGCTTGGGAGGGGTAGAGAGAGAGAGAGACAGAGAACCCAAAGCAGGTTTGGTGCTGTCTGCACAAAGTCTGATGTGGGGCTCGAACTTATGAACCAGGAGATCATAAGCTGAGCTAAGGTCAGAGGCTCAACCAACTGAGCCATCCAGGTGCCCCCAATTAGTTAAGTCTCTTAAAAGCATGGTGTTTGGAGACTGAATGCTCAGGACAACTATGCAACATCCAGTAGAGGCTCTGTTAAGCCATCTCCATTGAAGTGACTCACCAGCTCAGCCAATACACCTAGTAGCCTGGCTGATGTCCACTGCATCTATTGCATGCGTGGAGTGGCAAGTAAGTTATCTCTAGTACACGTGAGTCCTTCAGCTTCAACTGCTTTTGAATAATGGATCAACTATAAGGCATCATGTTACGATGTCCAAGGGGAGCTCTCTCAAATGCACGGCAAACTATAGGGTTCATTAGCCGAGAGATTTTATTTACTGCTCCTCATTGTTTGGTAGCAATTTCAAAGCTAAGTAAGCATTATGTTTCACTTCTGTCATTTCAAAGCTAAGCAAGCATATGTTTCACTTCTGTCAGAGGTAACTAAAACATTAAAACAAAAATGGTTACACTGGGGCACTTGGCTTGGCTGGCTCAGTCAGTGGAGCATGTGACGCTTGACCTCAGTTGTGAGTTCGAGCCCCATGTTGGGCGTAGAGATTGCTTACAAATAAAATCCTGGGGGAAGAAATGCTTACGCTTTCCTGGATTTCAGCGCTTAAACTGTGCTTGGTACCTAGTAAGCGTTTGCTAACTGTCCTTTCTCTTATCTTCTCTATCGTTTGCTACTCAATGCTCCCTGCTCTATTGCCAAAAAATACGGTCAAAACTCTGTAAAATAACTAAGTCTTCCCCAAATTCTCAAAATGTCTTTTGTGGATGAAATTGTACTTTGGTATGATTATAGAAGTTTACATATAATTATTTTTTAATGTTTTATTTTTATTTTTGAGACACAGAGAGAGAGAGAAAATAAGAGCGGGGGTGGGGCAGAGAGAGAAGGGGACAGAGGATAGGAAGCAGGCTCTGCTCTGACAGCAGAGAGCCTGAGGCGGGGCTTGAACCCATGAACTGCAAGATCATGACCTAGGCTGAAACTGGACGCTCGATTGACTGAGCCACGCAGGTGCCCCCATACCTACAACTACTAACAAATGCTAATGTTGCTGATACAAAAGAGTAGGAACTGGTGACTAGATACGAATCTCCAGCAGAGAGCTCTACGACTACGTCCTCCAAAGACCATATTTATGCTCAGATAATACCAAAAAGAAATATGCAAAGATTATTAACAGTGGTTATTTTCTGTGGAATCAAGGGATCGGGCAAATGTTGGAGAGGGTATATCCTTATGGGGTTGAGGGATATATATATTTTGAAAAAGCATGTGCACACATCCCCTAGGGTTATTCTGATATGTTCCCTCCTCCCCCTGCGCCCCCCCCCCCCCCGCCCCCACAAGCATTGCTGCTTTAGATTTTCTAGACTTGGTCATGAAAGGGAGGAAAAATAATTTTCCCTCTACCTTTCACTGTTCTTGGCTAAGGCTCCCCCCTGTTAAAAAAAAAAAAAAAAGACTAACAGGAGGAGAAAAAAAAAACCCACTATTTTAATTACATATATACAGGAGCCCCACTAGAGTAGAGTATGAGACCAGAAGACTGAGGATTACATACCATCCAGAGGTAAGGAAAGGGATCGGGGTCTGGTGCTAAAAGCCGGGGAAGGAAATTCACGGGAAGGTGAGAAGAGGAAATGTTTGGTAAACAAAGGTTGCCTTGCCAAGCAGACAGTCTCTCAGGTGAAAAAGTCATCTCTGGTAATAGCTCGCTTCCTGATACAGGCCCCCTTTCTAATGTAAATTTCCTTTATAAATATAGATTTCCCTTACAAAACGGTAACTTCCATTCTGTTTTCAGAGCTTCTTCTGTGTCTGCAGTTTCTTAAAAACGATCAGCTCAAAATAATCTTTATGCCACAGAGGCATGTTTTGAGATGGCATATTCTGCTATCCTTCAGTCAAATACAAAATTGCCTTCGTCTCTGGCAGCTCACCTAAGGCTGTTCAATTAGCTGGCCTAACAATGTTTTGTGACCTAATGTTCAATTTCCAATATCACATGATCGAGCTGCTGTTAGAGCTTACAAAAAACGCGTTAGCTCTGCAGAGGGAAGCTAACCACCTCAAGGCTTGCCTCCATGTTTCTTATCCTGTGAATTTTTGAATTCTGAGCCTTACCTCAGATACACAGATGTGCTCACATCTGCGGGACCACAGAAGGAGATGAGGGATAAAAAAAACCAATCCGTCAATTTCCTCAGCCCCTAAGAGCTTTCTGTGGCAACCCATCTAGATAAAGAAATAAAAACTAAAACACCTAATTAATGTGTGATTACAATTCTCCACTGTCAGAAACACACTGGAACCCGGTAAGTAAAATCTCTCCTAATGAGCCCTACAGTTCTCTGTGCAATTGAAGAGCTCTCCTTTGACATTCTAAGGTTCTTTTCATTCCACCGTCAGAATGAAATTTAACTTGACTTCTCATAAGCAAAAGCCCATCAAACAAAGGAAGGATGGGTGCCCCCCCATCACTTTTCAGCCTGCGGCACTGCAGCCAATAGCAATGGTTTCCATTCAAAAAACAAACCTCAGTTATACACACATACACGCTGAGCAAAAGAATTAATCTGTGCTGTTTGTTCATCGTTTACTTTTCTCCTGGAATACATGATGCATTTTTGTGGAGGGTGGTGGAGGAAGGGAAGAACCACATTCAAATGAAACCCAACATCACTCTCCTCCAGTGTCATTTCAAAAGCCAGATAAAAGCCAAATGAGGAGGCTGGGAAAGAGTGTACAACGTAGCGGTTCTGAAAACCACCCTCCATTTCATTCTGGAACGGGGAGGTCACACCCAGGCATCAAAATAGCTTCTCTCCTCAAAGTAAATTAGCTGGTAAGTGCTTTCTTGTTTGTTTTCCTCAGACTGACACATTTGCAGCCGACCTGATGAGGATTTTCTGCAGATGATTTATTTACAAAACAGTATTTTGACTAAGTACCAGCTGGCAGACCAGAAAAAGGACTCCTGATAGTTTAGGAAAAGTTCTATGTGCAGATTCATAGTTTTGGTCCTGTCACAGTTTTTAGGGAAGGTCATAACCAGGTTTGCTACTGCTGCTGATTAAAACCTCAAACCCTGAAAGGGAGAACATGAGGGTGTCGCTCGGGTGAGGGGGTGGGAGGGCACAAAGAACTTTGAGTAATTTCCTCGGCTTTTACCTAGAAAATTACAGCTCATAAACGTGGATTTTAAGTAGTTGTGACTCAGAAATAATCAAACATCATTTGTGGAAAGGCCACTTAGAGAAAACTAGTAGGAGAAAATGGTGCTCTGAGATGAAAATTGATTTCGCCCTCCTTAAATGACAAGGTAGGGGGGAAAGTTCTAAACTGAGCTGTAAATGTGGTTGGTTGGGTTTTTGTTGTTGTTGTTGTTTTTTCCTCCCTTTTAAAGACGAATAGCTTGTGGTTCTTCAGAACAAACATTTCTTTGTTGTTGCTGCATTTTTGAAATCTCATAATCAATTGCCTGTTAGGATAATTGGTACCTGGGCTCTCCTAATGAAGGACAAATGACTAAATGCAGGGAAATTGCTGGGAGAAAAGGTTTATCTAACGTGATTGTTCTTTTGGGAGGTGGGAGCCAGCTGCTTTTGGTCTAATTTTTATCCTTTCCTCCCAGTAAAAGCTAATGAAAACCAAATGAAAATTTGATAACTTTCACCAGCAATTATTCTTTCAAATTGGCCCTTTTTCGCTTAAAACAAACTCATCCGCCCAAGCTTCCACAAACTTGTTGCTTAATGAATCCACCAGTGTTTTTTTTTGTTTGTTTGTTGTGTGGGGGAAAGAAATAAAAGACCAATGGACCTTTCTGTGGGTCTTCAATTACTTAGTTCAAGTAATTCCTCTGACTGAATTAAATTCTCCTCACGTTTTCACATCTTCCTGACGCTAGATGCTTTTTCAGTTTTCTCATGGTCTTTATTTATGATTTTTCCTGGGACTTCAGTCATTTACTTTATAACAGAATGTCACATATCTTGTTACTTTACCACTAATTGTCATCTGATGTAGATATTTAACTGAATATTCCCTTTTCAAAGGCCACAGCACTTGGAGACAACCTATGGGCGTAATTTTGAAAGGAGGAATGCTGTATGCTCAAAGTTCTTTTTTCCAAATCATTTATAATTTTTAAAAAATCAGAAGCAGTCAAATATCCAATGGTAGGAGGCTAGTTAAGGATTTCTTATATAGCATCTCAGTGAAATATCTTGCAGGCATTAGGAAATCATAATTTGGAGGATTATGTAGCATCATGAACGGGTGCTTATAATATTAACAGTATTAATAATATTTGAAAAAAACTTAAGTATTCAAAATAGTAGTGGTAATGAGCCTGTAGTGAGCTTATGATGTGCTGATGGTAAACTGTTGGTATGTTAGGGAGGGAAAACTTTACTCTCTTAGGTTCAATTCTGAAGGCCCGCAAATTAAACTGACTAGAGTGGGGCACCTGGGTGGCTCAGTCAATTAAGCTTCGACTTCAGCTTGGGTCATGATCTCCTGGTTTGTGAGTTGAAGCCCCGCGTCGGGCTCTGTGCTGACAGCTCAGAGCCTGGAGCCTGCCTCGGATTCTGTGTCTCCCTCTCTCTCTGCCCCTCCCCTGCTTGCACTGTCTCTGTCTCAAAAATACATACACATTAAAATTTTTTTTTAAAAAAGAGATGGTTAGAATTTGGGTTTATATACCATCTTAATTAGGAAGTTGAGGGAAGGAAATCATAAGTTATGATTTCCTAATTTATATACCATCCCTTAATAAAGGAATGGGAAAACAAATGATTTTTTAGAAAGATAACTGACTGGGCCCTTGTCTGTTTAGGGGTGGTGTGCAGAAGTCACCTCTAATAAGGAGTCAGTCTTCCCAGAATGCTCTCCAGGAGGCGCTTTATGACAATTGAGTTATTTGGGGACCTCAGGTGCCTTCTGCTCAAAATAATTTTTAGGGGTGGCTGGGTGGCTCAGTCAGTTAGGTGTCCGACTCTTGATTTCACCTCAGGTCTTGATCTCAGGGTCATGAGTTCAAGCCCTGCATTGGGCTCTGTGCTGGGCATGGAAGCCTACTCAAAATAATAATAATAATAATTATAGTAATAATTTTTATGCCACACTGGTGGATGCTGGGCCTCTTCATGTGATATAGCTCTTCCTTTTTTCCTGAACTTTCTCTAATAGTCTATTACTTTAATGATTTAAAAACTCTATCATATTGAAAATTCCTATTTTTTCTTCGGTCTTCAGCTTTCATAAAAACCACAAAAAAAGTTAAGTATTTGATCTCATGGGGGCTCTTCAGTTCTAATTCACCTGGTTTCTTTGATAACATTGACTAGTAAAGGTTTCTGCCTTATAAAACTTCTAATGAAAGTAGTGAAGTCTGAGTACAGTAACAGCTGATAGCATGAGAAGTTAATAGATAGAAAAGACATAGCTGGTTAAATGAAGATTACTAACATCATTCTCTCTTTGGTTTTTTTAATTATATTTATTAATTAATTTGTTTGTTTGTTTATTTATTTATTTTGCGAGAGTGTATGTGTGTGCATGCGTGCACAGAGGCAGAGGGAGAGAGTGAATCCCAAGCAGGGATCCCCGCACTGTCAGCGCAGAGCCCGACGCAGGGCTCTATCTTGTGCCTGGGAAACCCTGATCTGAGCCAAAACCAAGAGGGACGCTCAACCATCTCAGCTACCCAGGCACACCTAACAGCATTCTCTTGAATTGCACAGTTTCCAAATATGCTTCAAAGGTGTGAGGGCACATCTTTACACTTGCCATTTTGATTTTGCCTGTCACCGCAGAGCTCTAACACCAACGAAGCTTTTAGCTTGTTTCATGGCTTGAAGCAAGCCTTTGGGGCCTCAGCTCCCTTTTCTCTAAAATAAAACTGATGGGCCACGTTTCTTCCAGCACCACAATCCACCTCCCCCTGCCTCCTGTTTAAATGTCTGGCTGAGTCACTGCTCAGTGAGATCTATATAATGGATGCTCATTACATACAGTGCCACATACAGTGGACACCCAATAAATACTGATTGAGGCAACTCTTTCACTCAGACGGTTTTTTCATATTCTTTAATCATCATAGTATGTTCTGATTATTCCGTTGATACTCAAATAAGATGAAAAATGCTCTTTTTTTTTTATAAATTTTTTTTAACATTTATTCATTCTTGAGAGAGCATGAGCAGGGGTCGGGCAGAGAGAGAGAGAGATAGGGAGGCACAGAATCCGAAGGAGGCTCCAGGCTCCGGGCTGTCAGCACAGAGCCCGACGCAGGGCTCGAACTCATGGACCGTGAGATCATGACCTGAGCCGAAGTCGGAGGCTCAACAGACTGAGCCCCCCAGGTGCCCCAAAAAATGCTCTTCATTGTTAAAGAAAATCGTGCCATTTGGAGCCAAGTATACATGATTCAGGCACAAGTGTTTTGTAAGACATTATGCCGTGGTACCGTCAGCCCAATTAATATATTGGTCAGATGATTAATTAGCAGGTGGAAGGGTAAAGGTTAAATAGGGCCTGGTTTTGCCTGTGGAAGAGTTTCTCTCTGTGAGGGGAACTGACCCGGGGGAAAGCCAGCCATCTGATGTGGACCTCATTGGCCACTCTTGTTCATTATTAAAACATCAATCAACGAACCCCCTGTGAACTTCGGTGTCTGAAATATGACACGCAGCAGCTCTCTGCAGGACATGTGCAAATAAACACATAATTTGTGATAAAGGAATTCAAAAATCAAATAAATAAAGTGTGTTAGGACTTTTGAATGGTTTAAATATTCTTTTGTTTTGTCTTACTCTGTTTCACCTCCATGTGGAAGATGGAAGTTGGGGGGCACCTGGCTGGTTCAGCTGGTAGGGCATGATCTCGGGGCCGTGAGTTCAAGCCTCACGTTGAGCGTAGAGATTGCTTAAAAAAAATAAAACCAGCACCAGGGGGTGCCTGGGTGGTTCAGTCGGTTAAGCATCCATCTTCGACTCAGGTCATGATCTCTCGGTTTGTGGGTTCAAGCTTGAGTTGGGGACTCTATGCTGACAGCTCGGAGCCTGGAGTCTGCTTTGGATTCTGTGTCTCCCTCTCTCTCTGCCCCTCCCCTGCTCATACTCTGTCTCTGTCTCTGTCTCTCTCTCTCAAAAATAAATAAACATTAAAAAAAATGAATAAAAATAAAAATCTTTAAAAAAAGATGGAAGTTGGAAATTATTATTTGCCATTTTGCCAGGGAGAAAGGGATTGTTTGTTTATCATTAGCTAAAAGAAGGTGCCTGTTCATAATCCTATTCAATCAAACAGTTATTGATGGAATCCTTGGCTAGGTTGGTAGAAGAAGACATAAGAATTTTAAAGGAAGAGTCTTGCCCTTGGTAAGCTTAAAGCTATGCTGCCTGGGAACAGAATGAAGTTATTAAAGCAAAAAGGCTTGTTTGTCCGTTTATCTGTTTTTAATTTATTTTTTTAGTAATCTCTATGCTCAGTGGGGCTCGAGCCCACAACCCTGATATCAAGAGTCGCATGCTCTACTGACCGAGCTAGACAGGAGCCCCTAACCTAAAAACGTTTAGAAGTATGGAGTGCTAAGGCGCCTGGGTAGCTCAGTTGGTTAAGCATCTGACTCTTGATTTTGGCTCAGGTCACGATCTCACAGTTTGTAGGATCGAACCCCGCCATCGGCCTCTGCACTGATGGGGCGGAACCTGCTTGGGATTTTCACTCTACCTCTCTGCCCCTCTCTCTGTCATGTGCATGCTCATTCTCTCTCCCTTTCTCTCTCTCAAAATAAATAAACATTAAAAAAAAAAAGAAGTATGGGGTGCCTACCGAAGGTGGAGTTTAGAAAAGGCAGAGAGGGATGTGAACAGGCATATTCAGGTTAACAGTTCATGGAGGAGGTGAGAGTCAGTGTCCCATGACACAGTCAAAGTGAGATGGCAAGGGGCGCCTGGGTGGCTCAGTCGGTTAAGCGTCCGACTTCAGCTCAGGTCACGATCTCGCAGTCTGTGAGTTCGAGCCCCGCGTCGGGCTCTGGGCTGATGGCTCAGAGCCTGGAGCCTGCTTCCGATTCTGTGTCTCCCTCTCTCTCTGCCCCTCCCCCGTTCATGCTCTGTCTCTCTCTGTCTCTAAAAATAAATAAACATTAAAAAAAAAATTAAAAAAAAAAAAGTGAGATGGCAAGATTTGGACTTGACTGAGTAACTGATGGGATGTACCCACCAGAAGTCCTCCTGAGCCCTAGGAGCTTGTGGAAGCACTTGCTAGGAGGGAGGAGCAGAGACTTCTGACCCATGAGACAAGGGATGTGAGAGCAGCATGCAGGTGAAAAGCAGAGAGCTGTTTCCACTAAAGCATCAGGGCACAAGAAGCCCTGTTTATGGTCTCTGCTAACAAAAACAACAAAAAAAATATCAATGAAAGAGAATTCTCCATTCCACGACCCTCACTTCATGCCAAAGCCCTACCCAGCTTTGACGCGACAAGCATTCCCATGCTTGGGCAGTGCACTGATAAGAGTTGTGGTGCCCAGGGGGTGCGAACTTGTACTCAAACACATGCAATAACCTCCTGGAGGCCCCGGGAATACTTTTGGGTGAACTCTTCTCAAGTGTGATATATTTTTTGGGCAAGCACAGTGGAACTACATCAGAAAAATGGAGACGCCCCAATGAATCCCGAATTAACACCCTAAATACGACCCCATTTGTGTCCACTGTCAACAGGAGGGATTTTCAGGTTACAATAGGAATATATTTATATAACACTTGATGTTTTTCACTGCTGTTTTCAGTAATACTGCTGACTACTCTCCTTAGGAATCCACATCTAACTCAATCCGGCAGTGAAGGCTCTCACTGAAGTCCTGAAAACCTGTATTGCCAGTGTGGCTGATCTGCATAAAGCATTTCAGAATTTAACCAATCCATTAATACAGCTGGGCTCAAAGTCAGGCTGACCCAACGAGGACCAGGAAATTCCCAAGTGGACTTTGTTTTGAGTGTTCTTTTTAAACTGAAGACGAAAGGAGAGTAGGAAAAGGATTCAGGCTCACCAGTGGGTTAGGCGGACTTCTTAGGACACCAAAAACAAGAGGCCTTGTTGGTGTTACTGTCGAAAAGGCAACCTCATGAATACAAAGTTCCAGCTAAGGTGAAGCCAAGAAGGTAATTCATTTCATAAAGTCTAACGCATAAAGAATTCAATTAGGAGGGTCATAGTGTTCCCTCAGGAGTCATGCAGAAGCGAAGAGATTTCACTGGTGCTTAAAATGGCTTCCAGGGCTTCTCTCTGAAGTTCTAATTTTGTGTTTTCTTTTTATGCCCCCCCCCAAAATGTTATTAAAGAATTGTCTATGGGGGCACCTGGGTGGCTCAGTTGGCTGAGCGTCCGATTTCAGCGCAGGTCATGATCTTGCAGTTCACGACTTTGAGCCCCGCATCAGGCTCTGTGCTGCCAGCCCAGAGCCTGGAGCCTGCTTCAAATTCTGCGTCTCCTCCTCTCTCTGCCCCTCCCCTGCTCGTGCTGTCTGTCTGTCTCTCTCTCAAAAATTAAAATAATAATAATAATAATAATAATAATAATAATAAATGAGTCAGTTGGGTTTAGTTCTGCCATTTCAAATATTTGACATAATTGCATATAACAGACCTCACTATTCAACAAAACGTGATCATTATAAACACATGTAATATAATCATTCCAGAAGTGTTTGAGGAACACTAGGGGGTGCATCAGGTCTTGGGATGAAGGCAGAGTTGCTATGAAAAAGGGAGGACTTCGTGGAGAAGGACTTTGAAAGGAGGTCTGCAACCTGGTAGCTTGGAAAAGAGAATTCAAACCGAGTCTAAAAAAATATGTGTGGTGTTGAATTTTCATTAGGACCACACTGTCCCTAATTTCATGAAAAATAATTTGTACGTACAGTTGGATCCCCGGACCTGGAACATAGTGCTTATGGATATGACATCCTTAATTTTTCATAGAACTTTCTCATTGGTGGTTTGTAATGATGCACTTCTGTTTGCATAGAAAAAAAAATATGGTAATGGAGTATTCTGCCTGATTATATAATTAAGAGTTGACATAGATTTTTCAATTAGGTTATACCCTTTAAAAGTGCTGTTATTTGACTTGACCATTTTTGACCTAACAAAATGGCAGTTTCTTATGCTTCAACAGAAAATATGGATTACTAATTTAATAAAAAAAATAGTAGGATACTTACGTGTATAATTACTTGTTTTGTCTAAATATTTGTTATATTTGTGTATTTTATTTATATACACGATATAGTTAACTATGTTTAACACTGAAACCTTAGTACACATACTATAGTTTGGATGACTGAGAAAGCACTTTCTCCTCCAACACTAAACTTTTATTGAGCACCTATTAGGTTTTCCGCAGGCTGCTCTGTACTTGAGACATACGCGTGAGTAAAACAAGAGGTGCCTGGGTGGCCCAGTTAAGCGTTCAACTCTTGGTTTCAGCTCAGGTCATGATCTCACGGTTTGTGAGTTTGAGCTCCCACATCAGGCTCTCTGCTGTCAGCCCAGAGCCCACTTCAGATCCTCTGTCTCCCCCCCCCCCCCCCCACCTATCTAGAGCACTCTGTCTCTCTCAAAAACAAGCAAACAAACAAACAAGAAAGGATGATTAAAACATAATCTTTGCTTATAAGGCTCTCACAGTTTAGTAAGGGAGAAAACACTTCCACAGATAATTACTACGGTGCACAAGGTTTAAGAAGGAAGTGCCTGAAATCAGACAGACCAGAACTCTTGTCTGAGTTTCAACACTATTGCTAAGTGCCCAAGCTCTCTTTGCATCATGGAAATAATAATAGTATCTCACAGGGTTGTTGAGAGAATTAAATGTGAAAATGCACGTAAAATGTCTTAACATTGTATTGTACTTCACAAATACACAGGAAATGTTAGGTATTACCACAGTGTGTTAAATGCTATTATATAAATAGGTGTGCCTGGTATTTGCTTCCTTTTGCATGTGGTTAGGTGAACTGGTTTTATTTCTTTTTTATTTATCTGGTTTTTTTTTTAAAGATTTTATCTTTAAGTAATCCCTATACCCCATATGAGGCTCAAAGTCACAACCCTGAGACCAAGAGTTCCACTGATGGGACCAGCCAGGCGCCACTGGGTGAACTGGTTTTAATTATGAGTTACTCATGAAATAGTGAACTAGTTTGCTTTTGTAAGATTTTAGAAGAAAATTTCATCACCTTTTCCTGGAAGTAAGACCCATTGTCAACCAAAAGTCCGTGTCTAATTAAGTGGCTGAACAGATGTAACACATCCTTCAGGAGGGAAGCTAGCTTTCCTAAGCACTCAACAGTCTTTTAACACCTCTAATAAAAAAGAGGAACTGAACACAGGAACTAACGAATTTGATGATAATCAAGAATTTAAATTCTCACCTCAAACTCACCTTTGCCCTCTCAGATAAAAATTATTGTTAGTTATTGTCAAGATGCCATGGGCATAAATGTCTTCTATCAAAAGCCACTAACGTAGGCTTTCAGCCAGGCAATAAATAGTTTTGAACTCTACTATTTGCCAGGCACTGAGCTAGGCTCTAGGGGTATAAAGGCAAGCAAAAACTACAGCCTGTCGGAGGAGAGACATTTATTATGTATTCAAATATATAACTAACAATTATAAGTAAAGCATATAGAGCAGTGACCTTGAGTGAGACTGAGGGACAGGCTGGTGGTGGTCAGAGAAGAGTTCATTTAGAATGAACTGTAATGAACTAACATCTGAAAATACCGCTTACCCTTCAGTAGAGCCGGTGATTTTCTCCCCAATCCAAAACAACCAGCAAGTTCAGGAAAGAAAAGCTTAGTCAAATCAATTGTTTAGCTACATAATGAAAAATACTAAGTTGATATAAATTATTTACTCTTGGGGCACCTGGGTGGCTCAGTCAGTTAAGCATCTGACTCTTGATTTGGGCTCCGATCATGATCTCACGGTTTGTGAGTTTGAGCCCTGCATTGGGCTCCACTCAGATGGTGCAGAGCTTGCTTGGGATTCTCTCTCTCTCTCTCTCTCTCTCTCTCTCCCCCTCTCCCTCGCTTCTCTGCATTTCCCTCAAGCGCTCTCTCTCTCTCTCAAAATAAATAAACTAAAAAAGCAAATAATAAATTATTTACTCTTACCCGATCAGATAGCTAATGTTAAACATGACTTTTTTGTTTGACTGCCTTTCTGCCCCACCTGGGCTTTTATTTCATTAGCCCTATTGAAATAGCCCTTCACCTCTGGGGTGATTTTCTCATTATCAACATGCTCACATACAAAATGTTACTTCAGTATAGTCCTTCACATGCACTAACCAAGAAGATGGGGGAAATTTTAGAAGATAGTAAAATGACCGAGTTCTTCTTGCCTTATCTGGGAGAGGGGCTTTGCTCTGGAATAATATTTCATGTATAAACATGACGTTTCTCCATAGTTTGCCTTTCTTTTGTTTTTTTTTTTTTCTTTGTTTTGTTTTGTTGAGAGAATGAATAGGGCAAGTATTCTGAACTTCAGTTCACACTTAAAATTGCTTATATCAGAGGAAGGATTATAATATATCAAACACTGTAAAAAAGATTTATTCAGAAAGGTATTGCGTTTCCCAGAACACAAGGAGGGGAAAATGACTGTAGAGAGTGTCTGTCCATTTTAAACTTTTATTAAAATATTTACGAGAATCTTCACGTGCTGGGGCACCCGGCTGACTCAGTCAGAAGAGCATGCAACTCTTGATCTTGGGGTCATGAGTTCGAGCCCCATGTTGGTATAAAGATTACTTAAAATAAATAAATAAAATTGAAAAAAAGAATATTCACATTCATTTATTTCAGCCTCAAATAAACAAAAGCTTGATTTTTAAAAACTACATCTATTTTTTTTTTGCCATGTGAAATGGAATCTGCTCAAGTCCACTGAGTGTTCTTCAGTAATTTCCTAAAGAATGACCATTGCCTCCATTTTAGATTTTTTCTTAAGCGATCGGTAAATAACTTATTCATCAAACTTGAGAGAATGCCCCAAAAGAATTTCTTTTGAAAAGCTGGTCTTCTTCTTGCTGAGCCAGACAATTCCTGTGTTTTCTAGCCAGTTGGATGACAGCAAGTCAGTGAGATCACAGCAAGAAGTCCCAGCTATGTTAGACCCGTCTTCAGCACAAGAAATGAACTCATCTACACGAATCATTTGGTGCAAAATAAATACATTCCTTCAGTAGAACATTATCACAGGATCAGAATGTCCTACTTTGGAAAGGAAGGAATGAGCACAATGCAGCTTTACAGTAACAGCAGGAAACCATTATTTTGTTGCTCACAGTGGTATGTTTCAGCCGATGTTTTCTTAGAATGAAGCATAAATCCAAAATGTTAGCTAAACCAAGCCTGAATAATATCAAATGAGCCCTCTGATTACAGCCGGTGATCATTACATTAGCTGGAAGCCTAAGAATTTGCAACCTCTCAACAAAGTCATGCTAGTTATGTGAATTATTTCATAATACACCCTAATTCAAAGATTAATAAAGTAAGATAATAATAATGATATATCACAATTCTTGGCTATAAACCAGGCACTGTGCTAGACACATACGTATCCTGTGTATTTTTTTTTTTTTTAAGTAAACTGTATACCCAATGTGGGGCTTGAACTTATGATCTGGAGATCAAAAGCCACATGCTCTCTACCCACTGAGCTAGCCAGGCACCCCTATCATTCTTCTTCTTCTTTTTAATGTTTGTTTATTTATTTTGAGGCAGAGCATAAGTAGGGGAAGGGCAGAGAGAGAGGAAGAGAGAGAATCCCAAGCAGGCTCTGCACTTTCAGCTCGGAGCCTGGCACGGGGCTTGACCCTATGACCCTGGGATTGTGACCTGAGCCAAAATCAAGAGTCAGACGCCCAATCCACTGGGCCACCCTGGGGCCCCTCTTTTTTTTTTTTTAAGTGAACATAACCTCAAGATTATATCATCTTCATAATAAAACAAATATGACATTCAGAGCTAGATCACTTTCAATGCTTGCTTCTCTTAATAGCCAGCATTCTCTTCGATCTACAGTTGAGATCAACACATTCAAGCCTCAGCACTTCTTTGTAATTTTAACCTTTTTCTGAAAAATCAGTCTGCCCACCTTAGCCTCTGCTTCCGGTCATAATGCTGCTTTCCCTGGGCATACAGAGAATCCTTGCCCTTCTTGTAATGTGTCACTTTGTGGGGCTGGTGCTTGCCACACTTCTTGCAGGAAGTCCGGTGGGTTTTTAGGAATGTTCACCGTGTTTGTGAGAGCTACATCTGTACAGAAAGTATCTTGTTAATATTGTTTAAACAACCCAGCAATGGTCTCTTGATGGGGTTTCTCCCCAGATCACAGATGAAGAAACTGAAGTTGGCTGTAATAATTAAAAAAAAAAAAAAAAAAAAAAAAAAAAAAGATGTGGTATGTGTGACCACTGTCTTTGATTTGCCATTATCGGGGAGGAAAAAAATATCTTTTCCTCCTCCCCTTCTAAATTCTCAACTGGGGTCCCTGCGACAAAAGACAGAATATCGAGAGAAAAACATACAGATTGCTTAATACAAGTTTGGCACGACTCGGGAGCCTTCATAAGGAAATGAAGACCTGAGGAAACCGTTATACTGGAGTGTTTTTATCCTGACCAAAAATGAGAACTTCTGAAAATGTGTTAAGACGAAGGGTTGTGAGCAGAGAGAGTAAAGTGGGGGAAACATGGCAAGGTTTGTTGCTCAGATCCTTCTCAGAGTCCCTACTTCCTTGGAGGTAAGGATGCCCTTTCCTCAGGGTCTATGGAGGGCATCTGTCACATGAGACTCCTATGACCTGCTTCAAGGGAGACAAGGGAGGTCAGAGAGTCCTTTCTGCTGCTGCTGTTTCTCAAACTCCTTCAGCTTAAGCTTATTTAATATACCAAGGTGCCATATGTTGGGTAGGATGTCCTAAACCTTACCAGTTTCTACGTTGGATTGGGAACAAATGTGAAATAGTACTTACAAATAAGACAATAGGAAATAGACATACACTAGAAATAGAGGGAAAATGGGATTTAGAGGTCTGGAGACCTAGGGAAAACAATTATAATAGTGACAAATGACTATGTATCAGACACTGAGCTCCACATGATTGCCTCTTTTCATCCCCACAGCTACCCAATCAAGTAGATATTATTATGATCCCTCTTTTACAGATGGAGAAATCGGGGCTTGGAACTTTCGACTAACTTCGCAAGGCCACACAGGTAGGTAATAGGTGGAACTGCAATTTGAAACCAGGGTCTGTCTTGACTCCAGGGCCCTAGTCCTTAACGACCATAAAATACTGCCCAGAAATGCTTATGATGGTTTGTGGATTTCACCAAAGCACAAGATGAAGAGGGCCTGGTGGGAAAGAGGGAAGTTTAACAACTGAAGAGATGAGGGGGACAGAGAAAGAAGACAGACTGGAAAGGAAACATAGAACCAGAATTCAACTCTACATAAACACCCTTGGTATATTTAGATGTCCCGAGGGAGAGTGGGGGGCAAGGGCAGTGACAGATGAGGCATAACTGGAGCGTCTTTGGGGGCTGCTATGACTTCTCTTCATCCCACGATGGTGAGCCAGGTAAGTGTCCTCGGGCCAACGAAGGCCTGCCGTGTTCTCAAACTGCAGCGTTGATCCGGCAAAGCACCACATCTCACCAGTTTATTTAGAGTTTGGGGATGGCTAGAGCATGAGCTTGGCTCTCTTCCTCTGTTTGAGTAGCTGCAGCAGCGATTAAAGTGGCCTCAGTCTGTGGAAAAAAAAGTGAGAGAGAGAGAGATAAAAGGAAGGCTGCACATACTTGAATACTCTGTTAATGTTCTGGCTGTGCAAAGCAATTCTATTAATCTTGCTTTCGGTCTCTCGATTCCAACAGTCATATTAGGGACTTGGCTTCTAATACACAGTCTTTCAAGAGGACAGATAGGGGTGCAGGGAAGAGAGTCTGGGATCCCGAAAGAAAGAATTTGCCTTCGCAGTGCCACACTTGGGGTGCTATCAGAATTCTCTCCTCTGAAGCCCTTCCCCACTTGCCTGGAATTCACTGAGCCCCCCACCCCTATGAGGAAGTGCTTCCCCACCTTGATGTTTAGTCCCATCATTATCCTAGGACTGGAAGGTAAATGTAGGTCTTGGAAATTGAGTGGACCGGAAAGAAACTTCATACACACTTTTTAAAAACCTTACCATGCCTCCATCCTCCTCCTTCTTCGTTGTCCTCCCAAGGTCGGAGCAACACTTTTGGACTAAAGATCTATGAAAAGAGAATTTTTTAAACAGGTAAATCGTGACTCACATAAAATTAACGTGTCACAAGGTTGTTGTTTTTTTTTTTTTTTAACTCATTAATGAATGATGGACTCGGTGAGATGTTACCATGGGTTGAAACGAGAATTCAAAGTATCACGCATATATAGGCCATCAGGAATGTTGACATGAATTTAGAAACAGTCGCAAAACTGGCAAAACTGGTCAGTAATTCACAGGACAGTAATCAACTGCATTCCAGTAGACACAATTCATTCATATTTCTACGGACAAGGATCATTTGTGTTAAGCTGTTGACAATGTGTGCAATTGTCAAACACTCAGACAGCGACAGGCAGAGAGAAGCTGAGAAGACACACCAGATAGGAAAGACGCTGAGAATCTTTCTTCCCCTTTCAATGTCTCTCACAATTGCTTCTGACAGGCCCTAAATCCTGAAGAAATTAGGACATTTCCTCATATGTAATTCAACATAAAAAATATGGGGCGCCTGGGTGGCTCAGTCGGTTAAGCATCCGACTTCAGCTCAGGTCACGATCTCGCCGTCCCTGAGTTCGAGCCCCGCGACAGGCTCTGGGCTGATGGCTCAGAGCCTGGAGACTGCTTCCGATTCTGTGTCTCCCTCTCTCTCTGCCCCTCCCCCGTTCATGCTCTGTCTCTCTCTGTCCCCAAAATAAATAAACGTTAAAAAAAAAAATAAATAAATACTAAACTAAAACTCATAAATTTTGTAATAAAATTAAAATAGTTTTTTTTTTTTCCAGAATTTTCTTACTGCAAAATTGTACATTAATCCACGGAAGTGAAGCCTTTGCTTTGCTGGTACACTAACTTAGTCTGCTTTTGGAGTTATAACTCCTCCTCCAGTAACTTAGCTTTTGGACACACCGGTGACTTCTTTAGTAAAGTCCTTTTTCAGGCCAGTGGGCTGAGCATTTTCTTTTCTTTTGAGAGAGAGTGTGTGAGGGAAAGAGAGTTGGCACAGGGGGGGAGAGAGAGAATCTCAAGCCGGTTCCATGCTCAGCGCAGAGCCCGATGCCGGGCTCGATCTCACGACCCTAGGATCATTACCTGAGCCGAAATCAAGTCGGACGTTCAACCAACTGAGCCACACAGGTGTCACTAGGTTGAGTATTTTCTTTTTTTTTTTTTTAAGTTTTTATTTATTTTTGAGACAGAGAGAGACACAGCATGAGCAGGGGAGGGGCAGAGAGAGGGGGAGATACAGAATCTGAAGCAGGCTCCAGGCTCCCAGCTGTCAGCATAGAGCCTGATGCGGGGCTCAAACTCACAGAGTATGAGATCATGACCTGAGCTGAAGTCGGGCGCTCAACCGACTGAGCCACCAAGGCGCCCCGGGTTGAGTATTTTCTAATGAAATAGATCAAAGAAGAAAATGGAAGAAACGTTATGTGGTACTATCACTGTAAATGGGTAAGGTATCTGAAATAAAACCCAGCCATAAATCGTATTTTTCCGGACACCTACGTATCACAAATCATGTCTCACGGTATAGTTCTGTATTAAGACCACTGTACTGATTTTAATTCTCACTCCAATATGTCATGAGGTTGAGGAGTGTGTGTATTTTTTTTAAGCAGTATGATAAGATGTCACCTTGGAAACACTTTAGATATCTGCTGGGTCTGTTAGTTAAAAGGATATGTTTTTATTATTCAATATAAAATAATAATTTTAAATTTAATTACAAAATTGAAACAAATAATTTTGTATTTAATTATAAATTTAAACAAATTATTGTTATTAATTATTTTAATGTTTATTTACTTTTTTTTAATGTTTATTTGGGGAGACAGAGAGACAGAGTCGGGGAGGGGCAGAGAGAGAGGGAGACACAGAATCTGAAGCAGGTCTCCAGGCTCTGAGCTGGTCAGCACAGAGCCCGACATGGGGATCGAACCCATGAAGTACGGGATCATGACCTGGGCCAAGTCGGATGCTTGACTGACTGAGCCACCCAGGCGCCCCGGTGTTTATTTGCTTTTAAGAGAGAGAGACAGAGAGAGAGAGCATGAGCGGAAAGGGGCAGAGAGAGAGAGGGAGACGCGGAATCCGAAGCAGGGTCCAGGCTCTGAGCTGTCAGCACAGAGCCCAATGTGGAGCTCGAACTCATGAACCATGAGATCATGACCTGAGCTGAAGTCGGACACTTAACCGACTGAGCCACCCAGGCGCCCCAACAAATTATTTTAAATAAAAGTTGCCTAAGGAGCAATCAGCTTTCTAGATTTGAAAATGAGGTGGGAGGGTACTGGGCAGGGGGATAAAGACGAAAAATTAAAAAGGCTCTTGGTTATACTCTGGTCAATTTGCCTCAACTCTGAGCTGGGAGTAGAAATGTTAAGTACAGTACAGTCAAGTAAAATGTAAAGGGTGCCCTCAAACAACAGCAGCTTGTGTCTCAGGGTGACAATTGCCAGTTGGGACTGAGCCCCCGTTAGCCACCAGCACCATCAGCAAGCCCCAGTGGTTTGCTGGGAGGTCTTGATCATGGGAAGGCTGTTGTTTTGTGGTTAACACTTCCACCCAGCTCCACGTGGGCAAACATCCAAATAAGACGAAACTGATTGCCAGGCTACTGCACTCTATTTCCACATCTGTTTAGGCTCCTCTCGGGTCTTGCTCCAGTCCTGATTTCTGCCTTCTGACTCCTGGCTGAGCCGGCTCCCGCAGCTTTATTTATTTCTGGCCTTACTGAGTGAGTGTCGATGCTTTGCTTAAGAACTAAGCTATCTTCTCCGACGCGTGGCTTCCTGTAGCTGGCTGACTTCTTTCCTCCACGCATGGTGGAGCATCAGTTCTCCGGGATTCAAGTCGGCTCTGTCCTGTGTGGTGAGTCCTTCCCTGCGAGGCCCCCAGGAGCAGCTGCACCTCATTCCTCAAGGCCACTGTATACACTTAATCTGCCAACGGGCTTGCTTCCTGAAGGATCTGTTGCTCCCTCCCGGAGCCCAGCAGCACTACCTCAAGCTTCCCTGGCTCAGCTTTATCCAGATAAAGTACTGGGTTGCTGAAACAATTCCAGAATTCTGATTCTCCCAACCTGTAATAAGAAAGAGAAAGTAAGCCAAACAAGTAAAGCCAAATTTCATGTTGACCATAATGACAGGAGTTCATGGTTAGTAGGTATAATTATTTAACTATACCAAAATCATCTTTATTTAAGCTCTTCCTCACTCGTTCTTTCCACAGATATTTATTGGGCCTATTCCATGTTCTGGGAATTGTTCTTGCAACTAAGGATATAGCGGAGAATTTAAAAAGACAGTTTTGGGGTGCCTGGGTGGCTCAGTCAGTTGAGTGTCTGACCCTTGGCTTCAGCTCAGGTCCTGATCTGATGGTTTTGTGGGCTTGAGCCCTGCATCAGGTTCTGAGCTGACCGTTTGGGGCCTGCTTGGGATTCTCTCTCTCTCTCCCTCTCTCTCTCTGTCCTTCCCCAGTTGTGCTCTCTCTGTCTCTCTCAAAATACATAAATAAACTGAAAAAAGAAAAAAAAGAGTTTTGGGACTCAGAGCTTACACTGTATATCTAATGGGATTTCCCTGAGTGAGGAGGTAAATAATGATTTAAAGAGTGCTACTTTAGGGGTGCTTGGGTGGCTCAGTCGGTTGAGTGCCTGCTTCGACTCAGGTCATGATCTCAAGGCTCGTGAGTTCGAGCCCTGAGCCAGGCTCTGTGCTGACAGCTCAGAGCCGGGAGCCTGTTTCAGCTTCTGTGTGTGTGTCTCTCTCTGCCCCTCCCCTGCTCACACTCTGTCTCTCTCTGTCTCTCAAAAATAAATAAACACTGACAAAAAATTTTTAAAGAGCGCTACTTTAGACAAGGGCATCTAATTGGCATGCTGATATGTATTCTCTCATTTAATCATAGATAAATTAGCCATTCAATTTGTGGCTCCTATCTGAAATCAGTACATCATGCTCCAAGAAGTATAGTCTTGCAAGCCTTAAATACTTGAGCCATAACAAATATCCTAGCCTGTGTATTTTTCCAATTTTTTATGACGACAAATTTCAAACATTCAGAGAAGTTGAAGGAATATCGTGCAGAGAACAATTACATACTTATAATCTAGATCGATGACTAACATTTTGCTGTATCTGGTTGACCTATAATTATTTATGTATCTTAAATGTATTATTTGAAGATAGTTTCAAGCTTGCAAAAAACTTGCAAGAAGAAGGCAAAGAATTCTTTCAAATCCCTTTTACCTATTGTTAAAATTTTGCTCCATTTGTTTTTGTATTCTGTGTATGCATCCATGTAGTTTTCCTGAGAGGAAGTGGCACAACTCATGCCCCCTTCTCCTCATATATATATATATATATATATATATATATATATATATAAATGTTTATTTGTTTTTGAGAGAGAGAGAGAGAGAGAGGGAGAGGGAATCAGAGGATCTGAAGTGGGCTGTCCTATGTGGGGCTAGAACTCACGAACTGCGAGATCATGACCTGAGCCGAAGTCGGACAGTTAACTGAGCCATCCGGGTGCCCCTACCTATATATTTTAGTGTCTATTTCCTAAGAACAAGGACATTCTTCCACATAACCATTACATACTTAATAATTACAGGAAATTTAAGTTGATGCAATACTGTCAGCCAACCTCTAATCCATGTTCCAGTTCTGTCAATTGATCCAATAATGTTCTTTTGGGCCTTTTATTTTTTTCTAGTATAGGATGCAGTCAGCATCAGATGTTACATTTACTTGCCATGTCTCTTTAGTCTTTTAATCTGGAACATTTCCATAGCTTTTCTTTGTCTTTGATGACATTGACATTTTTGAAGAAAACAGAACATAAAAAAAAAAAGTTCCTTATTTGGAGGTTGTCTGATGTCTATCATGTGTCATAGTTTGGGTTCTTCTAAAAGAAGACTCAGGGACAGCTTAATAATCGGATATGAGGCTGTGCCCTTAGGATCCATTCCTGTGTGTAGAAGGTGGAGAGACAACTGGGCAGGGGGAGAAATTGAGCTGCAAAGGTAGGACCGTCTCCATAGATGGACCTGGGAAGCTAAAATGGACCCGTAAGAATTATCCCCCACTGGGGCATGATGGCCAGGCCTTCCTACTTCCATTTCAGCCATCACTGGAGGTGAGCCACTCTAGAAGGGCATGGCCCTGGGAAGGGAACTCTGTGTAGTAACAGCAGTCCCTGAAGGGCTGCTAATTGGATGCTGTTTCTTTCTTTTTTTTTTTTTTTTAATTTTTTTTTTTTTTTTTGGACGTTGTTTCTTGATGGCTCCCCAGGAGCTAGGGCAACATTTTACCTGGAAAGGGGACCTAGACTGTGCCATAAGTATACCTCAATTAAAAAAAAAAAAAAAAAAAGATAGGAACACCTGCATCTGACTCTTGGTTTCGGCTCAGGTTATGATCTCACCGTTGGTGGGTCTGAGCCCCATGTGAGGTCCCGCACCGACAGTTGGAGCCTGCTTGGGATCCTTCTTGGGATTTTCTCTCTCTCTGCCCCTCCACTGCTTGTGCTCTCTCTCTCTCTCTCTCTCAAAATAAATAAATAAACAAACCCAAAAAGATAAACATAAAAAAAATGTTTCATCAATGGTCACAGATTACTTTGTTTCGATCTTTTTTCCCCATTTTCTTTAAAGTTTATTTATTTATTTTGAGAGAGTAGGGGGGGCGCAGAGAGAGGGTGAGAGACAGAATCCCAAGCAGGCCCTGCACTGTCAGCGTAGAGCCCAACTCGGGGCTCAAACTCACAAACCATGAGATCATGACCTGAACCCAAATCAAGAGTCAGACACTTAACTGACTGAGCCAGCCAGGTGCCCCTCTTTTCTCTTTTAACATGGAACTATCTTTCTATTTGTTTTTCCTTGACAAAGACTAAACAGACCAGGCCTGATGTCTTGAAGAACGTTCCTATTTTTCAGTGTTTTTCAAATTTGAGTCTTGTGACTTAATGTCACAGGAACTGAGGAAAATAACACAGTTTGCTTTTAATTCGATGATTTTAAGTATTAATACAGATAAAGTAATTTTTTAAGATATGCACTACCTTTGCTAGAAAGCCATTGAAGGCCTGCTTTTATATTCATTATTAATAAAGGAGAGTCTTAGAGAAGTAAAGAGATAAAATGATTTATTACACCAAATTTATTACACATATTTAAAATTGAGTTAACACAGTATTTGTGTGAGTGTGTGAGTATACATAGCCAGATGCTATTTAACCTTCACATTTTCTTCTCTAACAAAGAATGAAAGAAAAAGCTGCTTTGTTGGTTTTTTTTTTTTTTTTTGTAATTTGCAAGTGAAAACAGGAAATGAAAGAATCATATTATCTTGTCCCATCATATTATGTTGTACCATAATCACATTATATTATATTGTTACTAAAGCTTCTTTAGTCCCTTAAATGTAGCACTCATTATAAGCAGCTCTAATCCTCTTAAAATATTATGACTCATTCATTATAACAAATTAAGGAAGACATGAGACACAAGGATCTTTTCAGATTATTTCCAGACAAGCTTCTTTAACGAATGTCCCTCAATTGAGCTAGTTATAAGTTTTCTGATGGAAAAGAATTACCTCTGCTAGGTATTAGTCAAATGCTTTCAAAATTTGTCAATGGCCACCACCATGACAAAGGGACAGGGGTATCTTCCTTTCTCCTCCCTACTTTCTTCCATCCCTCCTTTGTCCTTTTTCCCCTGTCTTTAATGGAAAGAATTCACTGCTAAAACTATATGATAGTGCTCATTTTCCACTCAAACTAAGATATATCCCATAAACATTAAAGGAAGTGGGAAATCTTCAATATAGGAGCCACAAGTGCATATGAGATAAATATAAAGCTACAGACTTGCTACTGTCATGTGTAGGATAAAATATAATACAGATTTGGTCAACTTTGCCTATTTTGAGCCTATATATTTTGATTCAGCATCATTCCTTGAATATTCATTGTGTTTAAGCCCCTGAACTGGACCCTCTGATGAGTCACAAATTTGATTGATTGACTGGTTGATTGATTCACTTATTTATTCATTCATTCACTTTTATAGTCTCTACAACTAAAGCAAGTTTAGGCAGGAGAAGAAGGTGGTGGAAAAATATGTGTGTTTCCATAGGAGCTTAACTAGTAAGTGGGCTACATTATTATTCTTAGATTCCATAAGCCTAATTTTTAAAAGAACACCATGCTATTTGAGGCACGTGGTTCCCATATGCACAAAATATGCCTATTCCAACTCCTTATTCAGGTGACATGAGCAAAAATAGCAGAGTAAGGACCTCTGAAAGTTCTCTCCTCCAGAAAGCAACAAGAAACTGGCAAAATGGTCACATTCAACTTTTACATAACTCTGATATTTACCCAAAAGCTTGCAACAATCTGGGAGTGTTCATTAAAAACAAACAAGGGGTTGCCATTTGTAACTATGTGGATGGAACTGGAGGGTATTATGCTAGGAGAAATTAGGCAGAGAAAGACAAAAATCATATGACTTCACTCATATGAGGACTTTAAGAGACAAAACAGATGAACATAAGGGAAGGAAAACAAAAATAATATAAAAACAAGGAGGGGGACAAAAGAGACTCATAAATATGGAGAACAAACTGAGGGTTACTGGAGGGGTTTGTGGGAACAGGGATGGGCTAAATGGGTAAGGGGCATTAAGGAATCTACTCCTGAAATAATTATTGCACTATATGCTAACTAATTTGGATGCAAATTAAAAAAATAATAAAAACAACAAAAAAAACCCAAAAAACAAACAAGGGGTGGGGTGCCTGGGTGGCTCAGTTGGTTAGGCAACCCATTTTGGTCAGGTCATGATCTCACGGTTTGTGGGTTTGAGCCCTGCGTCAGGCTCTGTGCTGACAGCTCAGAGCCTGGAGCCTGCTTCAGATTCTGTGTCTCCCTCTCTCTGCCCCTCCCCAGCTTGCGCTCTGTCTCTTTCTCTTTTTCTTTCAAAAATGAATAAACATTAAAAAAATTGAAATAAACAAACAAGGCCACCTAGGTGGCTCAGTGGGGTAAGCGTCTTGACTTTGGCTCAGGTCACGATCTCACAGTTCCATGAGTTCGAGCCCCGCACAGGGGGCTCTGTGCTGACAGTTCGGAGCCTGGAGCCAGCTTCGGATTCTGTGTCTCCCTCTCTCTCTGCCCCTCCCCAACTCGCGCTCTGTCTCTCTCTGTCTCTCAAAAATGAATTAAAAAAATTTTTTAAATAAAGATACATAAAAACAAACAAAAACAACAAAATTCAAAACTACTCAATCACAGTAAAAGAAGTGAGCTGTGTGGCATTTTTAACTTGCCCTGGTCTCATCCTGCTTTGCAATAGTCTTGAAAACCAGCAGCCTGCATTCGTTCTCCATGAAGACTAGCAAGCAGCCAGGCAGCAACTGAAAGGAACAGAAAGCAGTTGTGGAAATCCTTCAAAGCCTCATCCCCAGAGAACTGTTCTATGACCTGTCTGGTGGCTTCTTGGAAAAACTCACTTGCAAGACTATCTATATTTGACCTAAGTCAGCTCACCTACTGTGAAAAGCTTTTTCCCCAGAAGCATTTGTCAAAAATAATAACAGGCAGTTACTTAGCTTTTCAGTTGCCTGAGGTGATGGACACCAGTGGAGGGAAAGCATTAGACTAACCAAAAGCTTTAAAAGAAAGACTGAGGAATGAGACATACAGAGAGGCCTTGAAAAGCTCTGATGTGTACCTGAGAATCCAGAAGGCCACATGCAAGTATAGGCTGTGCTCATGCCCGGGGTTCTGTGCATGGCCAAGAAAGCCAGGAAAAGGCCCTAAGCTTTCACCTCTGGATGACCTTGAAGGTTCTGCAAGCAGAAAATAGAGGCTAAAGCAGAGGTGAAAAGTGTGCCCCCAACATGCAGACAGAGCCCCTCACCAAAACCTGGGAGACTTATTGGTTCCAGGCATTTAAGGAAATTTCCAGGTCCTACATTATATATTCTGAGCTTTGCATGGTGGTGACAACAAAGGAAAGGTTGCATAAGCCATGGGACAGTCTACAGCTTTGATGTCTCTCTGGATTCCTGATCCCTCCATTTCAGTTGAGGCCACTAAGAATTTTCCTTTCTTTCTTGCCAGTTCAGCCATACATTTAAAAAGATGATTTTTGGGGACACCTGGGTGGCGCAGTCGGTTAAGCGTCCAACTCTTGATTTCAGCTCAGGTCATGATCTTGCGGTTCCTGAGTTCGAGCCCCACATCGGGCTCTGCACTGATGGTGCAGAGTCTGCTTGGGATTCTCTCTCTGTCTCTCTGTCTCTGTCTCTCTATCTGCTCCTCCCCCTCTTGCATGTGCACGCTGTGCCTCAAAATAAATAAATAAGCTTTAAATAAATAAAACTTTGTCAGCACAGAGCCCGATGCTGGGCTCGAACCCACAAACTCACGAACCCACAAACCGTGAGATCATGACCTGAGCTGAAGTTGGATGCTTAACTGACTGAGCCACTAGGTGCCCCTGTTTAATCTAGTGTTTTTAGAGGTTTTGTAGTGAAAAGTGCTTTAAAAATATCCAGAGTAGCTAGAGTACCATACTGCCAGCAACATAACTCCACCAAGCTTTTGAGCTACTAATAGCCTTCCTAAGAAGGTTCTACGTACAGGGTCACTTCACAACTGAACGAATGTATTAAGGCACAAAAAGTTATGTAGACCGCAGTGACTACATTCTTGGAGAGTTCCATGGTCTTTTTCTGCTATTCAGCTTCAGAGCCAGGCTCGACCCAGCTCCTTTTCTCTCCTTATCTTTGAGGGGCCCCACCAACTCAGACACCTTCTGCTCCCACCATAGCTGACTCTGCCCACTTCTCTCGTTGCACATCTCTCCAACTGCCATACTCTTTGCTCCACAAACATTTAGTTTTATCTTCAATCTTTTACTGTTAATCACTAGAAGAGGATAGCAAATAACAGAAACATGGTCAATATGAGAAATTTACAAGCATTTCATAATTTTACGAAAGGTCTTAGAATCATGGTCCTGATTTCCTTCTAGAATGAGTTTTTGTCTTTCTGATTTTATCCTTTTAGGGAGTTGTTCTATATTTAGGTGAAGGCCCCAGGGATCCTGTTTTCAAAAATGACCCTTCTTCCTCAATTGAAGACACACGGGTCTGTGGATGCTATCAAGGCAGAACAGTATGTATCTGTCTCCTCTCCAGAAGACATTTGGTACCTCTGAGAATCACCAGATTGAATTATCCCCAAATCAGTCGTCCTTTGTCCTGATCAGGAATACTATGGCCATTATTTATAATCCTATTATTAGATGATCAAAACACCCACATATAACCTAGACTTTGATAGTGGTCCTGCTTTTAACCACCTGGTTAACGCAAGGCTTCATTCCCTTCTGCAACATTGATTTCATAATATGTTAGGGCTTTTTCCTCTTTGCCTTTTATTTTTCAGCCTTTTTCCCTATTTTCCATCTTATTGTCTCTCTGTGCTACATTTTAGGTACCTGCTTCAGATATATCTTCTTTTTTTTTCTTTTTAAGTTTGTTTATTTATTTTGAGGGAGAGACAGCACAAGTAGGGGAGGGGCAGAGACAGAGGGAGAGAGAGTCCCAAGCAGGCTCTGCACTGGCAGAGAGGGGCTCGAACCCATGAAACCATGAGGTCATGACCTGAGCCAAAATCAAGAGTCAGACGCTTAACTGACTGAGCCACCCAGGCGCCCCCAGATATATCTTCAGGTTTACAGTCTCCCTTTGGCTGGGTCTACGCTATTATTTTATGCATCCAATAACATAAATTTCAATATTAACTTTGTAATTTCTAGAAGTCCTGCATGGTTCTTTATAAAACTTTCTTGGCCCAAAGTAAATATTCTGCCTAAAATCCTAGTAATATTAGTGCTTCTGTCTTTAGTATTTAGGTATTTATTTCGACCCATCCTCCTCAGCATTCAGATATTTATAAGTGCTCCACTTTACGTTTTTTTCATGTATAAAACGAAAGGAGTAGATTTAAATTGTCTCTGACATCTCATTTCACTTTAATAGACTACAATTCTGTGATCTTTAGCCATACTAACTTCACTGTCTTTCTTTCTTTTTCTTTTTAATGTTCATTCATTTATTTTGAGAGAGAGGGAGTGGGAGAGGGGCAAGAGAGAGAGAGAGAGTCCCAAGCAGGCTCCACACTCTCAGCACAGTCCCTGACGCAGGGCTCAGTCCCGCAAACCGTGAGATCATGACCTAAGCTGAAATCAAGAGTCCTATGCTTCACTGACTGAGCCACCCGGGTGCGCCTACTTCACCTTCTTCCAAAGAGATTAAAGAATAAAAATTGGTTTGTAAAGGGAGCACTCCCATTTCCCCAACTAAAAATGGCAAGTTGCAACAGATGAAAAGAAATAGACATGGCAGCCACATCTTTGGGAGTCAAAATGAGAAATAAGTGTTTCCCTTCACAGTACATCACACGTGAAAGAAATTTTATACTGTCCTCTCCTTTTACCCTTCATGCCACCCCACCCCTCCAAGAACACTTAGTGAAGGCAGCACGGCATATATTCATTGATTGGGAAATTACCGCTAAGCTACAGAATCAGAACTGTACATTCTGACCAATGGCCAGGAGAGCCATCGAACTGTATCTGGTACAACGTCAGAGTAACCCAAACAGAGAGTTTCAGGGTTGGCGGTACTTTAGACATCATCAAGCCCAGTCACACTGAGTTCCTGGTGTCCTCCTACAAAACCCTCAATTTGTGGTTGCCTCATTAAACATCTCCAAGTATGAGAAATGTGCCATCATCTGACCCAGTTCTGTACTAGTATGAAAGCTCCATGGGTTCTGTTCACCACCAGTCACTACTCTTTCTTCAGGGCCCAGAACACATAGCAGATGCTCAATAAATATTTAAAAAAATGTTTTCTGATAAAGGGCGCCTGGGTGGCTCAGTCGGTTTAATTAAGCGTCTGACTCTTGACTTCGGCTCAGGTCAGGATCTCACAGTTGGCGAGATCGAGCCCTGCGTTGGGCTCTGCGCTGACAGCACGGAGCCTGTTTGGGCCCTCTCTCCCTCTCTCTCTGCCTCTCTCTCTTTCACTCAAAATAAATCAAAATAAACATTAAAAAATAATTTTTTTGAGAAATGTTTTTTAAATGAATAAATGCCAATTTTTAACCACTATAGTCTTCAGAAAGTTTGCCTTCTGTTGAGATCAAATATCTTTTTCTCTCACGTCCTTAGTTTTGCTCTCCAGCCAGATAAATTTCCCTCATCTGCATACCAGACCTTGACCCGCTTGAAAAAGTGATCCTACCCAGGGGTGCTTGGCTGGCTCAGTCAGAAGAGCATGCCACTCTTGATCTTGAGGTCGTGAGTTCGAGCCCCATGTTGGGTGCAGAGATTACTAAAAAAATAAATTAAAAAAAGGTTATCCTGTTCTTTCTTTTCCAGAATAAATAGCTTCCACCAATTCATTCAGTGTTCCTCAACATGATACAGTTTTAAGCTTTCCCTCCACCCTGTTCTCTCTTTTCTGGACATGCTCCAGTTTACCATCGTTCCTCTTAAACTGTAATTCTCAGAAAAGAATACAACAACCCCGGGTGCAACCTGACCAGTTCAAGCAGAGTTGGACAAACACTCCCTCAATTCTATTAAAACAGCTCGAGGGCAAATTCACAGGGGTTTTTGTTTGTTTGTTTGTTTGTTTGTTTGTTTTTCTTCTTTCTTTTTTCTTTCTTTTTTTTTTTAAGCAGTCACATCCCTTTCTTGATTCACATTGAGCTCACAGTCAAGGAGAAATCTTGTGTTGGTGCAGAAATTTAGCACGTCTAGATGTTGGAACCCGTTGCCCCAGGACACTAGTCTCCGTGCCTTTGGCGAGTGCCACACACTGTGGAAATGTGAGTGGAGGTGGTTGAGTGGAACCTTGCCCAGGTGGGCTACATCGACTCCCTTCTCTTGGGTGATAAGAAGGCACCCGGGTGGCTCAGGTGGTTAAGCGCCCGACCATTGACTTCAGCTCAGGTCATGATCTCATGGTTTGTGAGTTTAAGTAAGCCCTGCATTGGGCTGTCAGCGCAGAGCCTGCTTGGGATTCTGTCTCCCTGTCTCTGCCTCTCCCCACTTGCTCTCTATCTCTCTCTCAAATTAAATAAAAATAAACTTTAAAAAAAGTATATTTAAAAAAAATTTTTTTTTCAACGTTTATTTATTTTTGGGACAGAGAGAGACAGAGCATGAATGGGGGAGGGGCAGAGAGAGAGGGAGACACAGAATCTGAAGCAGGCTCCAGGCTCTGAGCCATCAGCCCAGAGCCTGATGCGGGGCTCGAACTCCCGGACCGCGAGATCGTGACCTGGCTGAAGTCGGACGCTTAACCGACTGCGCCACCCAGGCGCCCCAAAAAGTATATTTTTTAAAAAAGCCCTGCAAAAGCCATTAGTCCATCTTCTGTATCTCTTTGATGTAGGCTTACAAGATCCATCTTAGGAAAAAACTTCAGGGCCCATAACTGCTACCTAAGCACATTACCAGCTAGGAAAACCTGTCAGAGAAGATGATTTGCTTTGTACAGTAACTGACATAAAGTTCAACGTGGGTGTTGCTTAACAAGTGAATTCTGAAGTGAGAGAAGAGAGATAATTTCTAACGAACATTCTGGACACTGCCTTACGGTCTCATTTTCCAGGTGCGTATGGTGGAATTTGATTTTTGAGAAGTAATAGAAAGGCCATTCTGGATATCTCTTTTCAGAACCTTCAAAATTTTATTATCTTAATGGAGACAAAACTAAAGTGTCTTCAACTCAAGCTATCTATGATTACTGTTAATATGATTCTGCATGGTGGTTTTGAAGATGAATGTAGCAGTCAGAGAAAGACAAATACCGTATGATTTCACTCATATGTGGAATTTAAGAAACACAACAGATGAACATAGGGGAAGGGAAGAAAAAATAAGATGAAAACAGAGAGGAAGGCAAACCATAAGAGACTCAGATACAGAGAACAAATTGAGGGTTGCTGGAGGGGTGTTGGGAAGGGGGAGGGGGTAAATGGGGGATGGGTAGGGGGAGGAGCTAAATGGGTGATGGGCATTAAGGAGGGCACCTGTTAAGATGAGCAATGGGTGTGATATGTAAGTGATGAATCACTAAATTCTACTCCTGAAACCATAATTACACTATATGTTAACTAGGATTAAATTAGGAAAAAAAAGATGAATTTAAAATTGCCGTGTCTTTTCTGCTTTTAATAATTTTTGATAGTTGGACTTTAGGCTTAAAATGGTTTGTCTGACTTTGTCTTGTTAGAGAAAATCTGTGATGAACAGAAAAGATACAGGAACCTGTTCTAAAAGTAGAATTAAAAATTTTTTTTATTATTATTATATCAAGTGTTTTGTTACTGAGTTCCTTCCAAGTTCCTTGCCAGGAGATTAACTGCTTGTGTTATATTTCAATGAAGATATATTATGTTACTTGGATAGGTGCTGATTTGAGTACCTGTGAAACCCTTGGCTTTTGAGTTATCCAAAGTACTGAGCAGTAGGAACAGTGGATATATACATACGTCCATTCTTTCTCATGAGCCACCAGGCTTAATGACCTTCACAAGACCCCATTTCTTTTCCTCAAGTACTACACCTCTGTTTCTGGGTCAGCATGAGTCCTATCAAATATGAAAGAAAGATACTAAATAAATGCAAATTCTTTTACTGTATAGTTACTGGGTCCGGGACCAATTTACAAAATAATGTAAAGAGGCCTCAGAAGTGGTTCTTTCCTCTCTCTTTTCTACCGCTCTAGAGCGTTAAGTAAATGGAAAAGATGCCAATTATAAAATGAGCCAAGAACAAGGGAAAGCTCTTAAAATACAGTCATAAGTTTTACCACTGAACTGCAATCTATTGCTTCCTTCCTTCCTCCCTTATTCCTTCCTTCTACCCTCTCTTCCTTTTCTCCTTCCTTCCTTCTCTCCCTCCTTCCTCCTTCCTTCCTTCTTTCCTTCCTTCCTTTTGTCCTTCCTTCTTTTCTTTTTCTCTTTCTTTCTTAGTCAAGGAAAGAAAAGGAGAAAATATAAATGCTTTCTCTCCTTACCTTCTAGCTATGCAAACTTAGGCAGGAAGAACTAGTTAGGAAGTGGAGATTCTATTTCTCCTGCAGCTCTCCAGCTGTTTTGGGTACGGTTGCATGTTTATAATTTTTTTCTCACAGATGTTACATTTTATAAAATCTGACTCATTAGGGTGGTACTAGTATCTTTAGATGGAAAGAAATCCCTGAGGGCTGGATGATTACACAAGTCTGCTTCACTAAAGACCTGAAATATTTGAATAGAATATTTCCCAGAAAAAAAAAAAAAGAAGCAATAAGAATTTGCCATAATTAAATAAATCAAAGAGCAATGATTTCAAATTCTTTTTTTTTTTTTTATGGGAAGAATGAAGGACGGATAATATTCTTGTTTGGGGAGGCTTGATTTTTATTTGCAGAATGTTTTTAATTTGTGTGGACTTTTCGTTTTGGAACTTGGGTCTATAATTTTGTTTCAGTGTGCAACAAAAAACCCCCCATTTATTAGAAGACACTTTTTGAATGCCCACTCTGTGCAAAGCACCAGATTTGGTGCTACTTGGAGTAGTAAAAGACCTAGAATACACTGTCCTGCCATCTTTTAGCTTCTCATAAAAGTCTACAATTAAATGTCACCGGGGCGCCTGGGTGGCTCAGTCAGTTGAGCGTCTGACTCTTGGTTTCAGCTCAGGTCGTGATCCCGCCATTTATGGGTTTGAGCCCCACGTCAGGCTCCGCGCTGCCAGTGCAGAGCCTGCTTCGGAGTCTCTCTTCCTCTCTCTCTGTCTCTCTGCGCCCCTTGAGCACTCTCTCTCTCTCTTTTTCTCACAAATGATTAAATAAGCTTAAAAAAATTTTTTTAAATAAAATTAGATGAGATGCCTGGGATCCCAAATGGGAAGGGGACTCATCCAAAGTCCTGCATCTGGCGACACACAGAACTAAGACTTGGTGTCTCCTTAGTTCCAGTGCTCTTTCAACACACCAGGCTACTTAGTACCTGTGGACTTAAGTGGCAGGGCCAGCACCAGGGTGAGTCAACTGATGCAAAATTGTACAAAGTACCAAAAACTGCATTAATCAAAATGAATGCAAAAAAAAAATCTGCTGAACAAAATACCAAAATTTTAAGTGAAGTCAGGATCTGGCCCTACACTTGTCTGACCCCGCCTCACTTGCCTCACCCTAATCTTGGCCCCGTGCCGTGCAATCTGAACTTTTGGGTGGACCAAGGGGGACAAACGATAAGGAAACATTCCCATAAGTGGGATAGTTGTAAAGTATTATTGTAATTGTAAGTTGCAAAGGAGTCCCTGAATTAATTTATAGAGTGAGATATCCAGATGTTCAGAGATAGATCACAAACTATCCACAGTAGTGTATTGAGGTAAATGGCTCTCATTTGTTTTAATAAGAAACAGACTGTAGGGCGCCTGGGTGGCTCAGTCGGTTGAGTGTCAGATTTCGGCTCGGGTCATGATCTCACAGCTCGTGAGTTTGAGCCCCGTGTTGGGCTCTGTGCTAACAGCTCAGAGCCTGGAGCCTGCTTTGGGTTCTGTGTCTCCGTCTCTCTCTGCCCCTCCCCTGCTTGTGCTCTCTCTGTCTCAATAAATAAAGAAACATTTGAAAAACTAAAAAAAAGGGGTGCCTGGGAGGCTCAGTCGGTTGAGTGTCTGACTTCGGCTCAGGTCATGATCTCGTGGTTTACGGGTTCGAGCCCCGCGTCGGGCTCTGTGCTGACAGCTCAGAGCCTGGAGCCTGCTTCAGATTCTATGTCTCCCTCTCTCTCCACCCCTCTCCCCTCACACTCTGTCTCTCCTTCAAAAATAAATAAACGTCAAAAAAGAATTTTTTTTTTAAATTAAGAAAGAATGGTGTTAAAGACCCCTTCTTTGTGCGTGCATCAGTGCCTTCTGGAACATCCCCAACCAGCAGTCTGGCTGTGGCGAGCCCCCTTAGTGCCCACCCAATGCGACGTATCTGTTTGCTCCATTTGCTGTTTGGTAGATTTTTTAACATTCTCTGTTTTGAACAGCTATAAATTCTTGCTTCTACTAAGCCAAATTTTCTTGGCTGTTATGCCAACATTTTTTTGTCCTAGCTCCAACATGAGAAACACAGTAATGTCTTACTTTTTCCTCATCTTAAAGTATGTGAAGACAGCTATCAGACTCCTTCAGTTTTCCTTTCTCACTGGTTTCCTTCAGCCATTCCAGCAAAGATGTAACTTTTCAAGTGCCCTCGGTCTCCTAAGTCCTTCCTTTTACACTGCTTTCACCCTCCGGTGGTCTTTTCAAAATCTGTTTTGCCGACCTCAACAAACTACTCCTGATACAGATTGACCATGACAAAGTGGAGAGCTGAGGTTGCCAGCTTTGCAGTTATTAGCATGAAATAATTTTAAATGTTCATGACGAATGGCTCCAAACCATCAAAATAATGATTCTGGCACCCAACTGTTTGGTAATGACCGACTGGAAAGACTTTCAACTTAGGCTTTATCTTCCACGACTACACTTTATCCCACACTCCCTCCTACGTCCTCCCAGTTTGGGGGGGCGGGGGGAGGCAAAGCTATTGTCAGGCATTATATAAATATATATTGTAAGGCATAATCTTCCATGAATGGGAGGAAGTTCTAGCACCGTTGCCTTTCCCACCACCCCGCACATTTTTGCCGTTGTGGTGAAAAAAACATTACTGTTGCAACCAAAACCAGTTTCTCTTCCACCTCCACGACCAAGTTCACTTACTACCTCTCTGAATGATAAACAGTATTGTTTTGTGAAATGGCTGCAGCTTGGGTCTATTCTACAAGTCCCTTGACTTTTGTTCCTTCTCCTGCAGGAGAATAGCCTTCTCTCTCTTTCACAAAGGAAATATCTTAATATAAATTAAAATAAGAATCCAATGGCTGCCCATTCAGTCTCCACCCTAAACCCAGTATTGCCCCTATTCTGTAAATGTCATTGACAATATGTGATCGAGAAGCAAAACGTCTTTAGTGCCAAGTAATGATGAAATAGAATAGCAAACAGGTATGGTAGCTGCAGACTTCCACTGTGTGGCCCAAACTTTTCTGAATTTAAGCCATGGGTGGTATCTATTTATGAAAAGTTATGTACTCTGTGAGGTGCTCTAAAATCCATTCTTCAGGAGACACAACACCGCCAGGAGACACTAAAAAAGGATTAAAGCTTTGGTGTTGATTGTTTATATGAATGAAAATATCCCCGAACTGGGAAAACTCGGATCTCCAGTAGTGGTTTAGTCATATGCTCTACAAAAATAAGGTTACACAAGTCCTGTGCCATCAAGGTTTTTTGTTTTGTTTTTTAATTTTTTTTTTAACGTTTATTTATTTTTGAGACAGAGAGAGACAGAGCATGAATGGGGGAGGGTCAGAGAGAGGGAGACACAGAATCTGAAACAGGCTACAGGCTCTAAGCTGTCAGCACAGAGCCCGACGCGGGGCTCGAACTCACGGACCGCGAGATCATGACCTGAGCCGAAGTCGGCCGCTTAACCGACTGAGCCACCCAGGCGCCCCAAGGTTTTCAAATTCAGTACCCATATTCCTTCTGCTAAAAAATTACTTGAAAAATCCCTTTTCAAAGAAATACTGATTTGAGGAATTCTCTTTGCTGTGACTAAGGCTTTGAAACATTACATTATTGATGATGGTGATTCTCCCAGACTCTGAATAAAATTTGGAAAAAAGTGAGATAAAGACCTAGACTATGTTGGGGTACCTGGCTGGCTCAGTTGGTAGGGCATGTACGTCTTGATCACAACTCTTGATCTCAGGGTCATGAGTTTGAGCCCCATGTTGGGCATAGAGCTGACATTAAAAAAAGAAAGAAAGAAAAATGTAAAAGACCTAGACTATATCTTTATTCAGAGGTAAATAAGCTTTATAAACGAGAGAAGTAAGAAGACTATAATGCTCTATGGTATTCTATTTTTTCACCACTCTTGGCCAGATTTGGGGATAATAATGGCAGCCCCCAACTCAAACACCTTCAGAAAAGAGGAATCTAACAACATGTGAACTCCATACAGATTCAATATTTTGAAAAATAAGAAGCCCACAAAACAAAACGAGTGTCTGTTTATTTATTTATATTTTTTAAAGGTTTTATTTATTTAAGTAATCTCTGCACTCAACGTGGGGCTCCAACTCAGGACCCCGAGATCAAGAGTCGAATGCTCTTCTTTTTTTAAATGTTTGTTTATTTTTGAGGGAGATAGAGCATGCAAGCAGGGGAGGGGCAGAGAGAAAGGGGGACAGAGGGTCCGAAGCAGGCTCTGCACTGACAGTAGAGAGCCCGATGTGGGGCTCAAACCCACGAACCTCGAGGTCATGACCTGAGCCAAAGTCGGACACTCAACCGACTGAGCCACCCAGGTGCCCCAGGAGTCGAATGCCCTTCTCACAGGAGCCAGCCAGTTTCCCGCTCTGGTTAGTCCTGAACTGGTGATAATCCATAGCTACAATTACTGAACACGCTTAATGTACCAGGTACTGAGCCAAACCGCCTTTTGAGGATTCCCTTTTGTGATTATCACAGCAACCCTATGAGTTAGTGCTATTACTATGCCCATTTGTCAAATGAGGAAACTGAGGTTTTGAGGGAATCGCTGATTTGTCTAAGATACCACAGCTAGGAAGAGATGGGACTGGGATCTGACAACAGGCATTCTGATTCCAGAGCCCATAGACCACTTTATTGCTGGATATTTATTTCTTTATTAACTTCTTTGCGAGAGAGAGAGAGAGCACGAGAGTAAGTGGGGCCGGGGCAAAGAGAGAGAATCTCAAGCAGGCACTATGCACCGCGCCCAACGTGGGACTCAGTCCTGTGACTCTGGGATCCTGACCTGGGTCGAAATCAAGAGTCGGACGCTCAACCGACTGAGCCGCCCAGGTGCCCCTATTGCTGGATATTTAAATTATATCTGTGTGTTAATTAGCTGAAAGTCTTGCAAAGAAATTAAGCCTAAAAGTTTCTCCCTGACCCAAGGTTAACCATTCTCTGTTTTCTCCCAGCAGTCCACAGGGCCATACGGATTGCACAAATCTGGATATTAACTTCTGGGTGGAGCATTAAAACAACTGAAACGTAAGTAGACATTGACTTTTCAAATATGTGCTTCGTCTTCTTCAACTGTCCAAGTGAAGCGTGGGGGTTACACTTCTAGTCAGCCGGCAAGTGCCTTTTATGAAAAGACCTTGATCCCAACAGAACGAAATAGGTATCATTTCATTTCCACTCAATTCACTTGTGTTTTTTTTTCCCCATAAAGGAAGAACTCTCTCCCAACCCCACTGCCTTTAAAAGTGAATAAAACATCTGTATGCCTAAAATTAGTTGGCTCTTCTATCTGACGTTGACCTTAATGCCAGCTGAATAAAAAAGTTATTGTGAAGGTTATACGCAGTTTTGCTAGGCTTCCTGAAAGCTTCTATTAATTTCCTAAGTGAACGTCTCTCAAACGATGTCTCCCTCATCTTTATTCTCACTCTCATGCCTAAGGCCCTTCCCTCTTTGTCTTCAATCGTGGCAACATTCTCCCAAACTGCTGCCGGATGATCCTTACAAAAACAAAGCTTTGGCGATGTCACTCCCAGCTACACACATTTTTATTCGTTCCCAACTGGCGATGGAATGAAATCCAAATACTTAAGCACGACATTCAAAGGCCTTCGTTACCAGAACACTCCCCTTCTTTGAGCCAAACCAAAATACTCCCAGCCTCCTAGTATGCCAAGGACTATCATTATTTATCTTCGTGTCTGACATTAAGTAGTAGTAAATGACATAGGAACGACAGATAGGCAAGATGCTTCTCTATTAAGGTGTGTGTCATGCCAGGGCTTCGGATGGGAGAAGCTCTGTGGCAATCACTATTCTACCACCTCCCAAACAGCAAGAGCCATCAGTCTCACCCCCAGCCTTTAATTTCCATTTAAACTTCCCTGGCTTCCCTTAAACAATCAACAGGTGCCTTTAAAAAACTTTGCCATACTTCAACATCTTCCAAGCAGAGACTGTTCAACCAAAGGGTAGCAAAATACTCTACTGGTGTCAGACATCTTGGGTATAATCTGGGGTGTGGTATAGAGTTTACATTTGATAGCTAGTGGAAAATACTGAGGAATGCTCCCAAATAACTCCCCCAGCTCCCCTCCCTCCCCCGCCCGCCGACACACACATACACCTATGCTTTTCAAAAAAAATCTCTCTTCCCTAAGAAGACAGCCCTTGAAAAATAAAGTTTTGCTGGGTCACCGATTTGTGGTTTTCACCAGAGTTTCTCTGTCGTGTCCATTGATCTGTTCCACTCATTTCTGTCATTCATTCAGAAACAAAATACATGTTCCCTCAAGGTTTTCAAAGGAGACACATTCAGGTCTTCAATTCTTTAAAAAAAATTTTTTTTTTTAACATTTATTTATTTTTGAGACAGAGAGAGACAGAGCATGAACAGGGGAGGGGCAGAGAGAGAGGGAGACACAGAATCTGAAACAGGCTCCAGGCTCTGAGCTGTCAGCACAGAGCCCGACGCGGGGCTCGAACTCATGGACTGTGAGATCATGACCTGAGCCGAAGTCTGACGCTTAACCGACCGAGCCACCCAGGCGCCCCTCTTCAATTCTTTTTTACCAGGTTTTTAGGGAACCCTACACGGGCAATCCACATAGACAAAGATCAACAACACCATATCCTTCTCTCTGTTCAAAGGAGTTTAGAGACTAAATTCTCTTAAGATTCTGTTAGGTGTGGGGCGCCTGGGTGGCGCAGTCGGTTAAGCGTCCGACTTCAGCCAGGTCACGATCTCACAGTCCGTGAGTTCGAGCCCCGCGTCAGGCTCTGGGCTGATGGCTCGGAGCCTGGAGCCTGTTTCCGATTCTGTGTCTCCCTCTCTCTCTGCCCCTCCCCCGTTCATGCTCTGTCTCTCTCTGTCCCAAAAATAAATAAAACGTTGAAAAAAATTAAAAAAGAAAAAAAAAGAAAAAAGATTCTGTTAGGTGTACATTTTTGCAATGGTCCATAAAAATCCATCTAACTCATCATTGTGGAACTAAATTAAACCCCCTTGCATTCACCAAATGTTCTGCCAGAAGGAATCCTTGTGTTTTGTCAAGGTAGATACACAAAATGTTTCCCTCTATCGCCAAGCCACAGTTAAAAGTTTAAAAGTTTAAAGCCACATTTAAAAGTTTAATGATACACATTTCTACCAGATGTCCTTCCCCCAAATCATCTGGGTTTTACAGACTATTTATCACCACACTTTTCTGCCAGGATTCTTGCAGTGAAATCTCTTTGTTCAGAAAAGAGTTCAGACTTTACTAGCTATTAAATCTGAATTGATCAGAGACCAATTTATTTAATTAAAAATACAGTTCTCTGCTCCAGGACCAGACATTGGCCACTTGAGTATCTGGGTAAATGTAACCCAGGAATGTGATAACTTGGGTCGTCTCAGAATCCGAATCCCTGCGGTAAACATCGCTCTTCATACTGTTTGGAAACCAAACCACAAACCTCAGGGGTAGTCTTCCGACCTTTGCTCCACACCGAGCATTTATCACCCATTTCTAACAGACTTGATGGATCTGCATATACGCACACCCACCGCGTAGCCTGGCACCTAGTTAAGTGGCTACTCAAAAGCTTTTACGGTCACGTATATCTGTTAGTCTTTATCTCAGGCACAGTTATTTATTTGCCTTTCAGCAGCACATATGGTTTAAGACAAATACAGTAGCTATTTCCTCTTTTCAGGCAAGTCTGAACGTCTCATCTTGACATTCTTATTGTGCTGTTCCAAGCATTTCCAAATTGAGAAAGCTATATGAGGTCTCAGTGGAAAGTCACTGCCAGCCAAGACTGTTTGCCTCTGCCTATGTAATAAATGACAGGGTTTCCTTTAAGCCCGGGTTCAAAGACTTAATTTGCTTGCTATTCATCTCCATTTCTGGTTACTGCCCAGCAAGGCTCATTTCTATTGCCCAGATGTTTCTCCAGTTTCACCACTGAGTCTGATTGCCAGCCTTCCATCACTTCTCAAAAAACATGTGTGTTATGTGTGTGTGTGTGCACGTGTATGTACGTGTGTACCCACATGATTAGATTGAGGGCACATCTTTTCATGCTTTCTTTTTGTCTCTCTTTTTGCTCTTTGTTTTTTAAACAAAATTTTTTTTTAACATTTATTTATTGTTGAGAGACAGAGAGAGACAGAGCACGAGAAGGGGTGGGGCAGAGAGATAGGGGGACGCAGAATCCGAAGCAGGTTCCAGGCTCTGAGCTGTCAGTACAGAGCCCCACGTGGGGCTCGAACTCCTAAACCGCGAGATCACGACCCCAGCAGACGTCAGATGCTTGACCGACTGAGCCACCCAGGTGCCCCGAGATTGCAGGTATAATTTTGAGATTGCATTATCCATACTTTGTTTGTACTCTGTCTCGTATGTGTACAGTTTTATTTTGCAATCATTTTATTTCTTTCTAGATACAGGGCACAGTGTTAAGCAAAGATTACAAATTCAAGTGCTGACAGTATTCTTGAAAGTATCATAAATGAGTGATTTGGAAATGGTGGTGACTATGGCAAAGCAGAAAGTACATTTCTCATCTAAAGAGGAATGGAGGGGCGCCTGGGTGGCTCAGTCGGTTAAGCGTCCGACATCGGCTCAGGTCCTGATCTCGCGGTTCGCGAGTTCGAGCCCCGCGGCGGGCTCTGTGCTGACAGCTCAGAGCCTCGAGCCTGCTTCGGATTCTGTGTCTCCCTCTCTCTCTGCCCCTCCCCTGCTCACGGTCTGTCTCTCTCTGTCTCTCAATAATAAATAAATGTTAAAAAAAATTTTTTAAGAGGAATGGAAATGCTGCTTTGGGTAAGAGAGACTCCCCCCTTACAAAGGCAGCTTCTTCTTCTTTCTGCTGTCCCTAAGGGAAGATTCCCTGCTTTCTCTCTGCCAGTACGTTTCCAGGAGCCATGACCATTGCTAAGAGTAGCTCCTTCCTTGAGGGCTTCTTACAGCCTCCCTTCACGGGAGGTGGGCACTGCTAGGTCTCCAGCCCCGTGCTTCAAGGCAAGGTCTAGAGGAGCTAAGTTAGTTAGGATACAGGCCCCGCTGCTTTACCGGGAGCCCAAAACAATAGCGGGGCAAATATTTTCTCACTTAGTCACGTAGAGAAAGGAAGTCCGAAGAGGTAGGGCCTCTTTGCTCCTTGAGGTCATCTGACGGCCCAAGCTTCTTCTAGCTTATGAAAAAAACATGTTTCCCTCATCCACGTGGTACGAGATAGCTCCTCATTGGATCCATGTCCCAGCCAAGGAGAAGAGGGAACAAAGGGTGGTAGAGGGCCTTAGACTCTGGGACAGAGGGCCCCTTAAAAGCTGGGGGTCCTTTTTGACGCTCCTCTTTCACACCTGATCCACCAAGGAACCTATGGATTCTGGCTTCCAAACAGAGATAGAATTCAGCCCCGGGACACCTGGGTGGCTCAGCGGGTTAAGATTCCGACTCTTGGTTTTGGCTCAGGTCATGATCTCGTGGTCGTGAGTTTCAGTCCTGCGGTGGGCTCTGCGCTGACAATGTGGAGACTTGGGATTCTGTCTCTCCTTCTCTCTCTGCCCCTCCCCCACCCCTCTCTTTCGATCTCAAAATAAATAAACTTAAAAAAAAAAAAAAAAAAAGGAATCCAGTCCTTTCTCATCACTTCTGCTACCACCCTTATCCAAGCCACTCTCCTCTCTGACCAGGCGTCTCGCAATAATCTTCTAACTGGTCTTGCTACTTCTATATTCGCTTGGCCGCACTGCCACCACCACACGCAAGAGTCTATTCCCAGCAGAGCAGAAGGAGGGATTGTTTGATAATAGAAACAGATTACATTTCACCTCTGCTCAAAATCCTTCAATGGCGTCCCATTTCCCTTAGAGTGTAAGCCAGAGTCCCTCAGTGGCCTTCAACCGTCTACACAGTCTGACCTCCCACGCATCCTTCTTGCTTCCTTTCTTCTACTCTTCCCCTTGCTCCCATCGCTCACCCTATTCTAGCTCTACTGGAATCTTTACTGTTTCTGGAATATGTCAGAGGCGCTTCTGCCGTAGGCTTTTGCACTGGCTGTTCCCTCTGCCCGGAACACTCTCGCCTACAAGATCCACATAACAAACTCCCTTACCCCGTGCCCCCCATCTTTTGTGGTTGCCATCTTCTCAAAGAGTCCTTCTCTGTCCACTCCACTGAAAGTTAAAAGCACCTTACCTTTTCCCTTTATTCTGTTCTTTTCCCCCCAGTTTTTTCTACAGCCCTTACCACCTTTTTTTTTTTTTTTCCAACGTTTCTATTTATTTTTGGGACAGAGAGAGACAGAGCATGAACGGGGGAGGGGCAGAGAGAGAGGGAGACACAGAATCGGAAACAGGCTCCAGGCTCCGAGCCATCAGCCCAGAGCCTGACGCGGGGCTCGAACTCACAGACCGTGAGATCGTGACCTGGCTGAAGTCGGACGCTTAACCGACTGCGCCACACAGGCGCCCCCCTTACCACCTTTTAACACATCATGTCATTTGCTTTTTTATTGTCTATCCCCTTCTGCTAGAATCTAAAAACTAAGAGGGAAGAAATAATTGTCTCATGTAGTGAAGAAGCACAATTAACTAGAATAGTCCCTGAGAAATGGAGGCGCTTACTAAACACGTACTGAAATGATCTTGTGGTTCATGAGTTCGAGTCCCACATGGGGCTCTGTGCTGACAGCTCAGAGCCTGGAGCCTGCTTCAGACTGTGTCTCCCTCTTTCTCTGCCCCTCCCCTGCTCATGGTCTGCATGTCTCTGTCTCTCTCTCTCTCTCAAAAATAAATAAACATTAAAAAAAATTTTTTTAAATACATACTGAATGAATGAGTGATTACAATTCAGAAATGGTGGCTGCCAGCACTAGGTTAATGTTATGGGTTGAATTGTGGCCGCCCCAAAAAGATATGTTGACATCTTAACCCCCAGTATCTCACAATGTGATCTTATTTGGAATTAGGGTGTTTACAGAGGTCAAGTTAAAACGAGGTCATTAGGGTAGGTCGTAATCCGGTATGACCAGTGGCCTTATAAAAGGGGGAAATTTGGACACAGAGACTCACACAGGGAGAACGCCATGTGGTGATGAAGGCAGATATTAGGGTGTCACATGTACAAGCCAAGAAATGCCAAAGTTTTCCAGCAAACCAGCAGAAGCTAGGGAAGATTCTCCCTCACAGACCTCCCTCAGAAGGAAACAACCCTGCCTGCACCTCACTTCAGACTTCCAGCTTCCAGATTGTGAGACAAAAAATTTGTTTTAACATTTTCAGATTTTTTTTAAGTTTATTTAGTTATTTTAAGAGACAGAGAGAGAGAGCATGGGAGGGGCAGAGAGAGAGAGAGAGGGAGAAAGAGAATCCCAAGCAGGCTCAGCACTGTCTGTGCAGAGCCCATTGCGGGGCTCGATCTCACGAACTGTGAGATCATGACTTGAGCCAAAATCTAGAGTTGGCTGCTTAACCGACTGAGCTAGCCAGGCGCCCCTAAAATTTTTAAGATTTTAAGTTTAGAGCACTTGGTCTTGTCAACCCTATGAAACTAATATAGTTGCTAGATAGGTGGGTAGGTGTGAGACTTGGAAACTTAATTAGGTCCGGAGGTGCCTATAAACTAAAGCAACATATCAGCAAGGAATAAGAATTATACAAGATTGGGGCGCCTGGGTGGCTCAGTCGGCTAAGCGGCCGACTTTGGCTCAGGTCATGATCTCGCGGTCCGTGAGTTCGAACCCCGCGTTGGGCTCTGTGCTGACAGCTCAGAGCCTGGAGCCTGTTTCAGATTCTGTGTCTCCCTCTCTCTGACCCTCCCCCATTCATGCTCTGTCTCTCTCTGTCTCAAAAATAAATTAACGTTAAAAAAAACAAAAAAGAATTATACAAGAATACGTCCTTAAGGGTTAACTGTCTGTCCAAGTTCTCAGGGGGACAGTTGCTGAACTCTGCCTTACTTCTCTCTTTTCTCCATTCTACCCACACCCCTCACCATCATCACCACACAAAAACATCTGCTCTAAATCGTAGGGGAATTCCTAGATTATATTTCCTGTGAAGGTGTCAGCTGGGCAACATTTAGCAACTCTTGAAGATCTTTCTCCAGCTTGCACTAACTGGGCGTTGTGTCTAGTCAACTCATCTTCTTTCTGGAAGATTGGGAACCTCTGTGAACCTCAGGGTTTTCTGTTCGAAGGGATTCTGAAACGGACGAGCTAGGGCACTCATTTGCAAGGTGCTGCCCCCCCCCCCCCCCGCCAAGAGAACTGGGAAAAGAGGTGGTTGGTGTCGTTCAGCAGGTCCTATGATCATTCTGGCCCAGTAGGGTCAGTAATGGCATTGGAAGGGAGAGGTTTCTGACTTTTGGTGAGCATAATCGTTGTAGTGCAGTTAGGGGTCTTCCACTGGCTTTCTGTGTTTGGAGAATGAGGTTCCTTCTGCCTCCTGCTTAGGATTTTGTAAGGTGATTTAGACTGCCACCTGGGTGGACCACTGGGCTGCAGAATTCCTAACAGCCTAAAAGGTCATAACCACCAGGAAGGTGAGGGTGTCCCAGTATATAGGCAGAAAACCAAGACAGGGAGTTAGACATTAGGCTAGAAAAGATTTGACACAGAGGAGGGTCAGGGACCAGAAGCAGTGGGCAGAATTAGATCCCAGACCTGCAAGCAAAGGGCGGCAAGAAAGAAGCCAATTCTTGCTCCCTGAAGTAGGGTACATGAAGGAAAAGACCGGGTGTCAAGAGAAAAGCCAAGATCCTGGGGGTGCTCAAGGTCAGAGAGACTCTGGCGATGACGGTGACTTGGGGGTGAACTCACAAACTCTCCTGTTGCCTTTGGTTCTGAACGGGTTTTGTAGCAGAGCCAATCATTTCTTCAGCCCTTGTTAAGCACCTGTGATATGTTAAGACTTGTGCTAGGGACCATGGGGTTCAGAGGTGACAGGCATTGTTCTCAAGGAATTGAGAGTTTGGTAGGGCAGAAATCAATGATAAACCAATGACAATATAGTATATTAAGTACAATAAGAGCACAGTGTCATACACTGTTGTAGTAGCTAAGAGCTCAGGCTCTGTTTTCAACAGATCTGAATTTACATCCTGACTCTCTGGTTATTGGTTGTGTGATCCTGAGAAACTCACTAAGCTTCTTCAAACGTCAGTATCCTTTCTTGTAAATGGGAATAGTAATAGGACCACTTACCCACTTTATAAGAGTCTTATGAGAATCAAGTTATATCATACATGCCTGGCACCAAAACAATTCCCAATAACATTGACTATTATTTATAATAATAGTTCTTCTTATTATAATTATCTGGGGGAAGGTGATGTCAAGAAATGTTTCTAGGAAAAAGTGGCATTTGAGCTGAATATTGAAAAATAAAGAAGGGTGGCTGGGTCTGGGAGGATGCTAATGAATTGCTTTTAGTTAAAAAAAAATTTTTTTTAATGTTTATTCACTTTTTTGAAAGAGAGAGACAGAGCACAAGCAGGGTTGGGGTGGAGAGAGAGGGGGACACAGAATCTGAAGCAGGCTCCAGGCTCTGAGCTGTCAGCACAGAGCCTGACGCGGGGGTCGAACCCATGGGCTGTGAGATCGTGACCTGAGCCGAAGTCAGATGCTCAACTGACTGAGCCACCCAGGTGCCCCTGCTTTTATTTTTTAATTATGCCCTGCCAGATTCCTCAGACAATTTTAGGTGGGATGATAAATTCAGCGTTAGCAGGAGTGTGAGATGTCTCTGAGCAACATGGGACATTTTGACCTCTTCATTCTAACCCTACTGTAATCCCAGATCTTATATATTTGCCCCATTCATGATTGTAGCTCCATGAAATAAATGCAACTATTCATCTTTTTTTCTACTTGATTTTGAATATAACAGACAGAAATAACAAGAAATAAAATTGAGGTTGTTAAAATCGCACCCAGCAAAACTTGACTCTGATTGAAAAGATGCCTTTTCCATCTTCTTAACCCTTGATAGGAGGGGGGAGAAAAGGTCATGAAAGAGAACTTAAGTTTGGGTGAAATTATAATAGACACATTTTTGTATGGACAAACATAAACAAAATAAAATGATTAATAAATCAGATTTTTTCAGGGCTCCTGGGTGGCTCAGTTGGTTGAGCCTCTGACTCTTGATCTCAGCTCAGGTCATGATCTCACGGTTTGTGAGTTTGAGACCCAAACTCCGTGCTGATAGCACGGAGCCTATTTGGGATTCTCTTTCTCCCTCTCTCTGCCCCTCCGACTCTCAAAATACATAAATAAACTTTAAAGAAAAATCAGATTTTTGTTGTAAATGTAAAAGATCATTAATTCAAATTACTTCAAAGGAATTTCAATAAAATAAAATTTTAAGTAAAGCTTAGCTGCACTCTATGGGAAATTGATACAGAAATTAAATGGTCATAGTCAAGTTTACTCCCAAGGATACCTTTTGGTTGAAAAGCCTTCCATACTGATATAATTCTTATGGACAGATTTGCATTCATAAACATAGAATCAAAACATCAATGGATACAAAATAGGGTATTAAAATCTCTAGCACTTGTCTGTGACATCCAGGTGGGTGGATTGATGAAGCAGTTGGAACTCTGTCCATAGCTTGGGAAGTCAGGGTACCACTAAGGGATTTGAAGTCATCACCGTGTAAGTATTCATCTGTTTTCTTTTGTACCTTCCATAAAATAATCGTGCAGAGTAAGAACCTAATATATGCCTATCGAATGTTAGATTCTCTCTAGTCAGGCCTATAAGTCTTACGGAGAGAGGAATTACACCTGCATCGTTTTAATTTGGCATTTACTGAATACTTTACAAAAATCAATTCTTACAGCTTTGAGAGTAATCGGAGCAAACTTGAGGTTCACCAAGATTGGATGTCTGGAATATAATCACAAATCTTATCCCAAAATATACTTTTTCCAGTTCATAAGATGCAATATTTTTAGCCTGGCATTCCTTATTCACTGAACATTTCCTCTGCTTTTAAACATTGTTTTCTTTCTTTTAAAATTTGCTTCTAGAGATACCCTCATTCTCCACTTGACAAGGTCATGGAAGATCTAGACGAAACATTATTTGAAGAATTTGAGAACTACTCCTATACCCTGGAATATTACTCCTCAGAGTCTGATTTGGAGGAGAAAGTCCACCTGGGAGTTGTTCACTGGATCTCCCTGGTGTTATACTGTGTAGCATTCATTTTGGGTATTCCAGGAAATGCCACTGTCATTTGGTTCACGGGGTTCAAGTGGAAGAAGACAGTCACCGCTCTCTGGTTCCTCAATCTGGCTATTGCGGATTTCATTTTTCTTCTCTTCCTACCTCTGTACATCTCCTATGTGGCCATGAATTTCCACTGGCCCTTTGGCATCTTTTTGTGCAAGGCCAATTCCTTCATTGCCCAGCTGAACATGTTTGCTAGTGTTTTTTTCCTGACGGTGATTAGTCTGGACCGCTATATCCACTTGGTCCATCCTGTCGTATCTCATCGGCACCGAACCCTAAAGAACTCCCTGATAGTTATTACATCCGTTTGGTTTTTGGCTTCTCTAATGGGTGGTCCTGCCCTATACTTCCGGGACACTCTGGAGTTCAATAACCACACTCTCTGCTATAACAATTTCCACGAGTATGATCCTGACCTTACTTTCGTGAGGCACCATGTTCTGACCTGGGTGAAATTTATTGTTGGGTACCTCTTCCCCTTGCTAGCAATGAGCATTTGCTACTTGTGTCTCATATTCAAGGTGAAGAAGCGAAGCATCCTGGTCTCCAGTAAGCATTTCTGGACCATCCTCGCTGTGGTCATGGCCTTTTTGATTTGTTGGACTCCTTATCACCTGTTTAGCATTTGGGAGCTTACAATCCACCACAGTAGCTATTTCCACCATGTGCTTCAGGCCGGCATCCCCCTCTCCACTGGCTTGGCATTCCTCAATAGTTGTTTGAACCCCATCCTCTACGTCCTGATTAGTAAGAAGTTCCAAACGCGCTTTCGGGCCTCGGTTGCTGAGATACTAAAGCACACGCTGTGGGAAGTCAGCTGTTCTGGCACGGTGAGCGAACAGCTCAGGAACTCTGAGACCAAGAACCTGTGTCTCCTGGAAACAGCTCAGTGAGTTATCACTCTTCCACAAATCAGTACAAAGCTTTTATGTGGGTCCCCTGACAAATGCTTTCAGGTTATTTGGTTCCAAGGTACAGAACTAACCGTATCTTTTTGTTGTTATTTTTAGTCAATTTATTGGCATTACATTTTTGTGTGGGTATAAACCTTAGGAAAGATCTTCATTTTTTTTTCCCCCCTGCAACTTAAATTATCTGTCATTTTTGTTAATTATACCATATTGGATTAGTCACCACTGGTGACACAGTATCAGCTATTTTTTTAAATCTTAGTAATTTGGAAGTCCTAAATCTTAATATTAAATATATGATTAACTCATTTCAAAAGTGTTAAAATATGTGCTTAAGCTCACTTCAGTTTTGCACAAGGAACCTATGAGACGTGTCTTAAAAATGCAGCATGTACTTAATTTCTTCATTTCATGAAATCTATGTATATACATTTATAAATTAAAGTAATGGTTATAGTAGCTTAACACATTGTGAACTATTAATGCTTAGTGAAGCGTCCCAAAATCTAGTTGCTTAAAATCACAATTTATTACTATTATATCTCATAAATCTGAGTCCGAAATTCAAATAAGGCACAGAGAGATGGTTCATCTCTCCACTTCACAAGGTCTGGAGCTTTAGCTGGACCGGGATGACCCCAGTGGCCGAGGTTGGGAACAGCTTGTCTCCTCTGCCCTACGGTCTGTTCTTCCCTTCTTCTCTTCTCTTTTTTCTTCACAGCTTTTCCAGCATGGTACCTTGGGGTAGTCAGACTCCTTATATGGCACAGTTTAGGGCCCTAAGAAGCCAAGGTGGACATCTCTAGGCCTCTTAAAGGCTATGTCCGACCCCTGATGCAGTACCACATCCACTGTACTCTCTCGGTCCAAGTAGCCACCAGGTCAGTTCAGGTTCAAGGGGAGGTGACCCCACCTGTCAATGGGGATATGCTCCTATCCTTAATCCCTCATGGTATCAGTATAATTAACATTTTTGGAAAACTCTGGGTATGTGCAAGTATGCGTGACATTGCTGTAAACGTAAAACCCTGACATCTAGATAGTAGGTAGGCCAGCCCAATCTCAGAAAGATTTCAGAAAAAGAAAGCATGTGTGACATAGTGATATATTTCTACCTTCTATTCCTATAACTGTATTGATGTAGGCACCAGTACAAGACCAATGAAGTATACCTTTACGTCAGTGAGTGACCTCTTCATGGTGCAAATCTGTTGCATTTTAGACTGTAATGGTATTTTGCCTTCTATCCATTTATTCCTTTAGCAAACAGATGAGTGTCTAAGGGGTATACAGAGGCATGTGGCACTTAACAGTTTAGAAAGTCTAGAGATCAAACCTGCATGAAAACAATGCTAGAACAAGGTAGACAGTAATAAGTGCCAGAAGAAAGCCAAGAAAAGTGTAGATTGTTCAGAGAGGAAAGAGCACCCAGTATAGAAGTGAACAAACATTGGGGTTGCTTGATTTTGGGGTTTCCTAAGGATCCTGTTCCTGTCCCTTGGTATCCCCTGTCCCTTCCTGTCCTTGTTCCAGCTGGTATCCTTGTCTTTTATGAATACAAACTCTGCTACTCACTGCAATTTTTAAAAGCATTTAACTTTCCATAATTTCCGGATTTTATTTTGAAAATTGGGAGGAGATGTATTATTTCTTGAGTCAGTATCCTTTTTTATTTCATCTCTCAGCTTTTGGAAATGCTAGTCTCAGATCTTTATTGGCTCTGTTCTTTACTGTTGGCCCAAACAACAATCAGATCTGGATTTGGAAATTATTCCCCCAAAATGTGTGGCATAGCTCAGCATATCCCAACCTGTCACTCCCAAATTTCATGGTTTCTGCCCTACCCAGTATGGAAGGAGGGTAGGAAGAAAGGTACTCATTGTCAGTGTCTGCCCCCTCTACCATGAGGGGTTAAGAGATTCCACTTGCCCTCAAGGGATAGGCCTTGATTTCCGGATCAGGAGAAAAGCTGGAGGATCCAAGACAAAGAGAACTCTATAGGCTCATCCTTAGCTTGAGCAAATGGAGAGATTCTCAAGGCTGTTGGAGAAAGGAAGGGTGAGAAGCAGGGAGAGGATTAGGCAACCAAGGGCAGAAGGAAATTATGGAGCAGGAGATGTTACTACCTGGTAAGCAGGAGCTTACCAAGGGCCTATAAAAATATTTGAGATCTTTGGGTGCCTGGGCGGCTCAGTTGGTTAAGCATCCAAGTCTTGGTTTAGGCTCAGGTCAAGATCTCCCAGTTTGTGGGTTTGAGCCCTGCATCAGGACAGCGCAAGGCCTGCTTGGGATTTCTCTCTCTCTCTCAATAAATAAACTTCAAAAAAATCTGAGATCTTAAAAAATAGTATTGGTTCTAGAATACAAAAAGAGAAACTTGAAAAGTCAAAATTAATAAATAATTATACGTCTATAAAATACACCTTTATGTCGGTCAAATGAAATATTTTGTAACTATATAAAAACTTAATTTAATATGGGATTTCAATATGTTTCAGTGTTTGATATGAAAGGTAGGGCTTCCAAAAAAGAAAAATGCTTTAAAGAAGGTCTACAAAGGTCTTAGAGGGACGCTGAATTCATTTTAGAATCTAGTGAAAGTTTCAGGTCCTTTCCCTAGAAACATGCTTTTTTTAAAAAAGGTAATCTGGGGCACCTGGGTGGCTCAGTCAGTTAAGCGTCTGACTTTGGCTTAGGTCACGATCTCACAATTCGTGGGTTTAAGCCCCATGGGGGGCTCTGTGCTGACAGCTCAGAGCCTGGAGCCTGCTTCGGATTCTGTGTCACCCTCTCTCTCTGCCCCTCCCCTGCTCACTCGTGCTCTCTTGTGCACTCTCTCTCAAAATAAATAAACATTAAGAAAATTTAAAAAAACAAAAATTCTCTACACCTAACATGGGGCTCGAACTCACAACCCTACAGTCAAGAGTCAAGTCGCATGTGAGACTAAGCTAGCCAGGAGCCCTTCCCTAGAAACAGGCTTTTAAAATAGCGTTCTTAGATCCCAGGCTAAAAACTCTAGTGTTAGTAGCTTTGATAATCGCTGATAGTAACAGGAATCTGCTAGGGGAGAGTAGCAAGCAATACAAGTACTTCCCAGCAGAAACAGGAGTTAATTTTTTATTCTCAGTTTGAGGGTAGATCCAGGAAGTAGCATTGGGCCTGGGCCTGGGGACTCCAAGCCTCCGCCCCGGATAGTTGGAATCTGACTAGTGAGGCTTTCCCAGGGTCTAATGATTAGGAGCAGGATTGAGTGACTAAAAGGACAGAGGCTGGAGGAGAGGACAGGCACTGGAACAATTAGGGAAGGGAGTGAGGGAGTTCAGTGCCTAGCTGGCAGGACAGTAAAGAATCCAGGCTCTCGGGGAATGAGGCAGAGACCCATTGAGTCAGACCTGCCTCTTCAATGGATAGAAGCTGTTTGAAGAAGGCAAGTCCCAGGGCTTCCAGAAGTAGGGTATCTGGATTTGAAGTAAGGCCCTCACACATCCTAGCTCTGTGACCTTGTGGCTACATTAATTCAAATCTCTGGACCTGTTTCTCCCATCTCAAAATGGAGATAATAGTGGTACCTGCTACGTTGCTGTGGAAATTAAATGAGTTGATGCAGGTAAAGCACTTAGAAGGGTACTTAGCTCTATAAATAACTTGATCACTATTAGCTGGTATTAATCAATGGAATTCTTGGCACCTTCTGACATAGTAACTGCTTAGTAAATATTAGATCCTTTCCTCTTGGATGAACGTAAAAATCTCCTAGGAATCATAGGGGAGCTACACAGAGAATTTAAAAACAAGACAGTATAGAAGTTCTATAAAAGACTGCGTCCGGAGGCTGCAAAGGGTCAGAAGCAGAATAAAAGATTTCTTGAAAGAGGTATTTGAAGTGCATCTTGAAGAATGACTGCAATTTTTTAAAGTGCCGATGAGGAAAGAGGCATTTTCAGATAGGTGACACATTAAGGGCAGATGTACAGAGGTTGGAAAACAGGCTGTGATCAGAAAAAAAGAGAATAGTCCCATTTTGTAGGGACGGAGGGAGGATAGAAGTTTTACAAGTTGGTGTCAGGTTTGAATAGTATCTTACATATGGGCAGTTCTTTTGGGGATGAATTTGAGAAGTCCCTGGACATTTTCCTTTGATTTTTACTTTACTGAAGTTATGCAGGCCAGCGGCCTTCCAAACAACAGATGGTCATTTGGGACATTTCTGGAATGCAACTATTATTATCCATACAGAGCACGTAATGAGAGAATGTTTAGCAGTCTCAATATCCATTTTAAATGTACCCTTATGTGACTTTATCTTCTCACTCTCCTTAACTGAGGATATGCAGCAAGGGTCACATCAATGAAATAGGATTAAGCTGTCTAAAAGCAAGGATGAAGAATGTTCTTCGTTCTATTTCCAACACGTTAACCTGGCCAAGACCTGCGTTTCAGTTTCTCTCTCACTAGGTGAGTCGTCGGGCAAATCATTGCTCAGAGTTGTTTCCTCATCTCAAATGGTAGTAACAGTGTCTGCTTTATCTCATAGGCTTGCAAGGGGGTTCAAAATGGAAATGTATATGAGGCATGTATTTTTTTTTTACTTTTTTATTGTAAGGACAAAAAATTTGCCATTGCTAAATTGTATTTGTTTGAGGGGGTGGGGGGCGGGGAGTACACATATATCCCCAAACATGAACACCAAGGTTTTTGTATTTGTATTTGTCCACAAGCCTATCTTTTCCTAATAGGGAAAAACTCCAGTACTTTTTAATGTTGCTAGAGTCTGTTACTTTTTAATTATATTGTCCATAAAGTATTTCATTGAGTATACATGCCGTAAGTTAGCCGTTTTCACTTATGTTAGGGTTTTAACAGCCCTTTGATTCAGAAGCAACTCCAGGTCAAAGCTGTCTGCCTTTGTCATTATCTGGCTTGGAAACCTTCAAGTCTCGGCCCCACTCTGCCCTCACAGGAGCCAGGCTGAATGTACAACGTGACCCCACCCTAATACCAAACAGATACTGCAAACACCAGCCAGATTGATCTAATTGCCTCCCAAATGTGTCACTGTCCATTCTTATTCCTGCCTTTATCATTCTGCTTTTTACCCCCCACCCCCGGAATTTTCACGTGTTTTCTTTCTTTTGCGTGTGTGCGTTTCCTTTTTTTACAAATTACCAATCAAGGTCCATCCAGCTCAAGTCCCAACTTCTTTAAAAAAACTTTTCAATTCTAGCCTTCCCTGACCCTCTGAACTTTTTTTTGGATTACTTGCCTAATCACATAATGACTAATTTTTAACAATTTTATGTGTTTGAGACAACTCCCTATTGTAGTTTTCTTAACTCTTTTGTATTTTTATAGCATCTGACAGGATACTGAATGAATCATTTTGAATTCCCACACGGTTCCCAGCCTTGTGCTAGGGATGCTGAACACGAAAAATAAATATGGTCTGAGTTACTGTAATCACTTCTGGGGCGTCAAAAAAAAAAAAAAAAGGTGGCCTCTTTTATCTTAATTCTCCAAAGTCAGAAACAAACAAAAATATCTCATTTTCTATGTATACATATGCTTTCTACGCCCCATGGCTCAAAAACAGGTCGCTCGGTATACTGGCTCACATGAAATGTGAGCATTGCTTCTAACAGCAGAAAACTGAAGGCCATCGAAAGCTCCAGTAAACAGACCAGTCAAATAAGCTATGAGACAAAGGATTATATAACTATTAGCAAACCAGGAAGCTTTATAAATACAATATGGAATATCCAAGATATAATTTCCAAGACATCCAAGTCTATTTCGATGGACAAAGTAAAAGGTGCAGAACACCTTGTATTGTATGCTACAGTTACTCTATGTTTAGACTAGTTTTGGAAAGACCTAAGGACTTGTTGACATTGATTGGTTGCTTTTATGGAGGTAAACAGGAGGCCTGGGGTTGGGGGGGTAGGGAGACAGACTTCACTGTATAACCCCTTGATTTTTGAACTATGCTACTGTACTATTTTTTAAAATAAAAATTAAAAGATACCAATAAAAATATTTGAGGCTGTGAAGATTTTTAAAGTCACATGTTTATCATTTATCATTTTGAGATTTGCAAGACAGCTGCAGTTTGAATTGACTGTTCTAACTCCTTTTACTTTTAACCAAATTTTTAATCATTAGTTTTTATCAATATGTTACATTTTGGCTGAGCTCAATCCCTTTAACATGTCAACTATTGTGAATGATTTGGGGCTACTATTCCCCAGTTGCTACATCTCGATCTTTCCATAGCAACAGTTCCATAATCTCCAGGCTCTGGTTCTCCAGAAAATGAAGCACTGCCCTCTGCTGGCTCTCATAACACTGACAATTGGAAAATTCCTCATGAGGGTGGAAATACTGCTTAGTGCAGATTGTAGTCATCAATACATAGAAGCACTGATTAAATACATTTTCTTTCGAATGTAAACAATTTCCCACATGTAAAGTGGTCTCCCATATAAAGAAAATCCAACTGAGAGGAAAAGAATAGCACTGTCTGATTTGGCTAGGAAAATTCTGACCTCAAACATATCATTTCATCTCTTTGGTCTATAGGGACCACAAAAATAAGACTTCAAGATAGAATTCCTAAACTCTTTCATAAAAACTACGGTAAAAAAAAAAAAAAAGGCCAAAGGTTGCATATATTCCAAACTATGATGCGGCTGCTTCCGGTATTCCAGTAAGTCAAGTATGCTTGACTTAGACATACTGCCTTCATCTCAGTATTTACCTGCAGCAAGACCACAGTATGGAAGTCCCTTCCCAATAGGTTCTCATATTTCCAAATCCAAGTAAAATGTGCCACTCGGTCCCCACCTGCACACCCAAGCCAGGCTTATGAACCACAGCCTGGGAATCAATTACCTGTAAACACCCTTCCCAAGACACTGCTACTCAAAAACCACACTGCCAAAAACCCTTAAAACAAGCTCTCCCTTAACAGTCAATGAGGCATGGTTTTCAACTTGCAGCATCTGCCTGACGAATGGTTGTTGTAATTTGTGACAAATTTGGGAATCTTTCCCTGGAGCTGATTTCCCTCCTTGGGGTCAGGTGTCCCTTTAGTAACACTGCACACCCCATCTCCTATCATACTGCTTTCAAGTGGAATTTGTTAATTGTGTGAAGTTTCAGTCTCAAGTAACCCCCGACTTGAAGATCCTTAGGTGACAACAAATTACAGTAAAACCTTGTACTGCGAGTAACTTGTTCTGCAAGATGAGCAAACATTTCTCAATTTTAACTTGATAAACGAGCAAGGTCTTGCAATACAAGTGGTATATGGTGCCAAACGTCAAATCACAACTAAACCAATGGTTCTCTTTCTTGCTGCAGACCGTGGGTGATTGTCTCCCACGCTCAGATGCTTGCTCTCAGGCTGCGGTGTTTGGCAGAAATCAATGATTTTTCATTGGAAGTGTGTCTGGCACTAGTGTATTTTTTTGTCACTTCAAAGCACCTCTGGGCAGTCCTTTGCTTGTCCATACAAGAGTAAGCTTAGGAATGCCTTGCTTATTCTAGGTCAGGCTGCCTGCAGATAGAGACCCTCTGCTGCCTTATTGCCAGTTACGTTAAATACATACATGACAAGAGTCTCTCAACATTGTACTGTAGTTGTGGTGTCTGGGTGGCTTGGTGGGTTAATCGTCTTTTGACTCTTGGGTTTCAGCTCAGCTCATGATCTCAGTTTTTGAGTTCGAGCCCCACTGGGCTCGGGAGAGCCTGCTTGGGATTCTCGCTCTGATCCTTCTTTCAAAATAAAAAAAACTGTACTGTAGTCAACATTCATTAGTGATGGTGAAAGTCATCCTGCACAATAACCCTCCTCTCTCACCTCCCTCACACCAGCCATGAGGGTTTTCAAAGGTACATGCAAGTTAATTTTTCTTTATATTTTATAATTTTGTGTTAAATTACAGTACTGTAACCCTTTTTACATGAATGTTTCCGGGTTGTGGAACGAATCATCTGAGTTTCCAATATTTCTTAAAGGGAAATTTGCTTTGACATACAAGTGCTTTGGATTGTAAACACGTTTCCAGAATAAATTATGCTCGCAAACCAAGGTTTTACTATACTTCATCTGCAATTGAAGTCATTGGTCCATCTCAACACTTAATTTCCTTTTCTCCAGCGTTTCATTAAGTACTCCAGCAAACATTAAAATACCCCCAACATCCCCACTGAGGAAAACCAGCCTGGGTATTAACTTGGTTAACTCCCTGCAAAAGTACCCAAGGTCTGAACCATTATAAACCTGCAGGGCTAAAAATCTAGTAAAAAAAATTTTTTTTTAATTTTAGCAAGTGCCTGCACACATGCACAAGCAGGGCAAAGGGGCAGAAAATCTTTTTTAAACATTTATTTTTGAGAGAGCAGCATGGGGTGGGGGACGCAGAGAGAGAGGTAGACAGAGGATTCAAAGCAGGCTCTATGCTGAGAGCAGAGAGCCCTATTGGGGCTCAGTAACCATGAGATCACGACCTGAGTCGAAGTGAAGACACTTAACCAACTGAGCCACCCAGACAGAGAATCTCAAGCAGGCTTCATGCTCAGGGCAGAGTCCAACATGGAGCTCCAACCCACAACCCTGGGATCACAACCTGAGCTGAAATCAAGAGTTGGGCGCTCTACCAACTAAGCCACCCAGGCACCCCTCGTCAAATTTCTTAATCCAAATTTTCCACAAGTGAAGTTTATAGAGTTTCTTTTGAAAACAAGGCAAATAGGAAACTTGCAATATTGTGGTCAAAGTGGTACCCTTGTGCAATGGGTCCAGAAACTATACTACGATCGAGTCCATTTCTACTAATTTGGGCTAAATATCTAACAATACTGACCCAAATTTGTATTTTTGAATTACACATCCATGGAGTTTCTTCCCTCAAAATGGGAAAAATATAAAAACCACCCCATGTAAGAGTCAGAGTCAACAGTTGTCTTCAAGCTTTTATTTAAGGGCAATTATCTACAATGAACATTAGATCTTATTAAAAGCAGCCACGTCCATGGACTGCACATAGTCCTCAAAAGCAGTGATCCGCTCCTCCAGCATATCTGTTCCAACTTTATCATCTTCCACTACACACTGTATTTGAAGTTTTTTGATTCCATACCCCACTGGAACTAGTTTAGCTGAAAGAGCATCAAGAAAAAAACCTTAGAAAAGGCCTGTTCTTTGACAAAGGTGGTAATTATGCAAACTCCAGATGCTATTTTCAGAAAGTAAAGACTGAACTCACAAGAGCCCCAAACCAAGCCGTCTGCTTGAATGCTTCGGACGCACTCCTCTAGTTTTGCCATATCTGTCTCATCGTCCCAAGGTTTCACATCTAGTAAGATGGAAGACTTGGCAACAAGCGCAGGTTCTAAAAAGAGCACAAACAGCATTACTCACTCAATTACGTTTTTTTCATTTTAGTCGAAGACATTTTTAAAATCGTCATCTGTTTTCCGGTGGGTCATCTCCTCAGCCCAACGAAACCACAGAAGTCATCTGTTTGTCACTCACATGCCCACTTTCTGTCGTGCTAAGAAAGAGGTATTTAATTGTGTGACAGTTTCTTTCCCACAGAGGAATGCCACAACTGCTACTATAAGAGCGGCTGCAGACCAGTAGCTGTGGAAGTTTTATGAAGAGCCACCTACACGGGTTTTAAAATACTGACCTATTCAACAAAGGAGGAAATTACTTTGGTGAGCAAGCTTCAAATGAAATTACTCACATTATTATAAAATTAAAGCAGCACAAATTATAAAATGACCTACTTTTGGCTTTCTTTGACTCATATTGTGCAAGGCGTTCCTCTCTTAGCCGCTTTGCTTCTTCACTTTCCTATGAAGAAAAATTAAATGCATTTCACAAAGCTAGTTGTTTCTCAGCTCAAAAGCTAGTGGACCATCACAACAAAGACCAGTCTCATCAGAAAAAAGCAAATCCATCACGAGCTCAGCCGAAAGATGGTGATTTGGTTTTACTCATCATTTTTAAGTCAGGTAGGTAACAAAGTGGTGAAACCAGAATTCAAATCCAGGCAATTTCACCAGAGTCTACAACTAAGCTCAACATACGTATTCATGTATGTCATACCTCCTCATCATCAGAACCGAAGAGATCAATATCATCATCGTCTTTACTATCTGTTGCTCCACTTCCTGTGGTGTCTTCCACATTAGCAGGGCCATACTTGCCCAAAGCTTTCTTCACTCCTGGAAGGCTTGAAAAAAAATTTTAAGTTCAATCACGATGAGGTGGGTACGCTGTTCTTTTTCAGACCATACGCCAGAACTTGTTTCCATCCCTATTTATCAATAGAACCCTTTTGTACTATGAATTTACCCCTAACCACTCCCAGATAAATACTTTTGTATCTTTACCTCCTCACCCAACAAACATTAGTAGCATGTGAGACGTTATTACATTCAATACTCACTAGGATTTACTCTTTCAGTATGAATATTTCAGTTTGAGATTTCATTAAGTATGCTCAGTTCCATTCTTAGTGAACTGGAGTCCACTTCCCCAAACTTCCACCCTTGTTGGCAGTTTCAGAAGAATGGCCAAGTACTGAATGAATGAGCCACCCTCTCACCCCAGAGGTGGGCCCCCCAGGTCAGGGTCGAGGCACATTGTCTGGGCAGTGTGGGGAAAAGTTGAACTGCTGTTGTCCATGTTCTACCTGTTCTGTGAAAAAACGGAGGACTTCAGTCTCTTGGCCTTCTCAAGTCACAAAGATACTTAGCTCACAATATCCCAACAAAACTAAAGTAGCCTGGGTCCCATTTGGTCAGGTGTTAAATCTTGGGTTTAAGCTTAGAAAGCATCCTGCTCTTCAGACAAATACCAAGGTAATCTTACCTAGCCTTTTCCTTTTCGTACGACTTGATGTGATTATACCAACGTAGGGCATGATACAAGTCGGCAGGTGGGGGGCCGGAGACTGCTTCAAATACCGCCACGTCTGCTTGTGATGGCACATACCTGCCGCGGACACAAAAATAATTACACTTGCCTTTAAAAGAAAAAACAAAACAAAACACCACCAACGCCAGCAAATAAATGACAAACGCCACCCCTGTCTAACTTATTCCTGGGAACTGGGCCATTTGCTACCTGGCAACCTAAGCTGCCCGGTTTTTCAGTAAACTCGAGATCAGGGACCACGTGTTTGGTCCTCTGCGCTATCCCGAGAAATCCCTCAAGATTGTAACCTCTAACCCAGACCTACAGGCTTACACTCGCTGAGTAAAGCCGCGGGAAAACCCGGCTGAACCCTGTCAACGGAAAGAAAGCACACGTTTAATCCCTCACCCCTCGCAAGCCCGCTGCCTTTCCCCCAGCGGCGGCAGAGGCCGCGCCACGTGGCCCGACCGCAGGTGCCCGGCCCCAGCGCGAAGCCCGTCCTCACCCCTCGATGTAGCTCTTGTCCGCCAGGTAGTCGTTGAGCACTTGGAGGCCGGCGGGGGTTTTCAGGTCTCCAAAACCCATGGCGCCAGCGGATCGCGGAACGGGGCAGCAGCGGGGGGAAGAACGCGAGCGCGGGGAGCGAGCGCCTAGCGCTAGAAGGGAAAAGGGGCCGCCGAATGCCGGAAAAGGCCTTATATAGAGACGTAGGCGTTTCCCTCTGCCGCACGGGGCCGAAGGTTAAAGGTCAAAGTACGTTAATCTCCTCATCCTCAATGTAAAACTGGGTGGCTCTGAATTGAACGGCCCACGTGTTATTCGCAGGCCTTTGTGTTTAGAAATAAACTGATACAAAAGGGTGTTTCTTAAATAAGTACCGCGCGGCCCCGGAACACTACAGGAACCGCCCCTTGAAGTGCCGGAAATGACCGAAAACGCCGGGCCTCAGGAGGCTGACTACTTCCGGCGGAACTGCGGTTCCAAGCTCTACCACCCCCACCCCGCCCCCGCTCCCGCCCCTTCCAACCGACTGGCCCTTTGCCCCGCCCCCTGGCCAGCTGACGGAAATTGCCGAACTCAACCTGAGCGGGGAAATTGTCGAATCTGGGGCTTCTAGTCCCTCCTGGCTTCCCGTTCTCCGGGCCCGGCGGGCGAGGTTAGCCGAGGCCGCCATATTGAATAAGCAAGCCGGTCTCTGAGGGGGTTGGTGCGGTGCAGACAGTTCTGCAGAGCGGCTTCGGCGGCTCCAGGGGGAAGGTGAGGTCGTGCTTGGGTGAGAAGGCTGAGGTGCCTCTTGCCACAGAAGTTGATTTCTTGACGAGACTGTTTCCTTTGGCCCAGGTGACTCATTCTACTCTTGTCCTTGACTGGGTGCCGCATCCCACCCCGCCTCCGGCACCCCCGAGAGCCGGCAGGTGAGGGCTGTTAGCCATGGTCTCTGGTCTTTCGGAGCAGAAAGCTGGTGGAGGAGTAGGAAGCCCTGGGAGCGCTGGCCCGGAGACAGGCTTGTGGGTGACCTTCACTGTGCAAGGGAAATGCAGGTCATTCCCCTTTGTGGAGCCGAGGCCGTTTTGTTCCCCGGGAGAGGGTCTATGTACTTGACTTAGGCCCGCGGATTGAGCATTGCCCCCACCGAGTTCACACGTACTTGGTACAGTACGTTGTTTGGCCGCTATTGCCTTAGCCACCATCCACTCCTCGGGGGTTTTTTGTTGTTTTTGCTTTTGTCCATTGAGTGCGTTGGGGAACATTTTTTATCCCTTTCCCTGGTGGGGAAACTGTAGGAAATATTTAAAAGCTTTGCCCCAGGTCGCATTGCGGATAACACAGCTTGGTTGCTTAAAAGTTCCTGGGATCTAACGCGCGTACCGGGAGACCGTGGACGCGCCCCAGCTCCGCTCGAGAACGAATAGAGGGCGTTGAAAATGTAACGTGAACCGTGTCTGCTGAATAAACATCAAGTTGTTTCTTTACGGAATGTTCTTCTTTCCACCGAGTCGCGTGTGCATCGTTAAGCAGGGTGTTTGCTATAAGGCTGTCAGAGCACCTGCACTTTTTAATTCCAGGGAAGTGGAAGTTAAGTTTCGGCCAGAGATTAGACATAGAATTCATTTAGCAAATAGTTCTCGAACGTCTGCTATGAACTAGAACCGAGTCCACGAAGAATAAAATGGGTGATGGGACTAGGGAGTAGTTGGGAAATTTAGGACAGGCTGATCAAGAAAAGTCTCCCTGGAGAATGGCTTTTAAGCCCGAATTTGAAGGACAAGGAGAGGCCAGAAAGCTCTGAAGGAATGCATTGAAGTCCGAGGCCACAGTCTGTGGGAAGACGGGAGAGGCTGTAGGAACAGTGTAGAAAGCAGGAGACCTGTTGGGGGGGGCTTTTATAATAGTTCAGGCAAGACGATGGTGGCTTCCAATAGAGTGGTATCTTGGAGAGAAGTGCGTGGATGCAGGCTATATGGTAGGGAATATTTTGTATTGTTCCTATGCTAAAATTGTCCAGTCTAGTTTTAGAAATGATTGGTCATTAACATTTTCCCATTTGGAGGCGATTATCTCCATTCCCACGAGGTAGATAAATACATGTAAAGTACAGATTAAAGTTTTGTGAAACTGTCTTTTGTTGGGGCTATGCACCATTCCCTGCTGGATTTTCAAGAGACCACCTATTTCTGCTTGATTTCCTAGCTAAAGTGGGCAATACTTTTATATTGTATGGAGACAAAATAATAGTAAGAAAGTGTTGATGTTGTGTGAAATATTGATTATTGATTTTCATTCTGTCACTATTAATTCAGCAAATTCAGATTTACCTTTATATAGCAATACATTTTAATAAGATAGAGTTTACTCATTTGGAACTTGATAAGATTATTTGATGGCTATCTTTTCAAGGGCTAGGTCTTCGGAAAAGGGAAATGACCGAATTGCACTATTCCTCTTCAAGGAGCTTACAGTTTAGTAGGTACTAAACTCAATTACTAACCTACAGTTTAGTAGGTGGAAAAATAAAGTTATGTACACAATGTGTGCCTATGGTACAGAGAGGGAATACCAAGGAAGAGGACTTTGAAACTGATCTTCAGTGGCTATTTCTGTCTACGTTGAATTTAGTTCTAATTGACATTTACTGAACTCCTACTAATACCACATAATCTAAGAAGTATTGTTTGCTTCCTGATCTGTACATTAAGCGGAAGCTCTGATTTATCAAAAATCACTCATTGGTATGTGGTAGCCTTTATGTCTGCAAATTCAGTGTCACAAGTTCTGAATTAATGAATTTTATGAATTAACAAGTCTGAATTAGAAACCTTGTTATACCTCTTCTATAATAGATATGTGAAACTTTATGCTTAAAACTTACGTATACGTACTGTTTTCTACTCTCTTTACTTTTGTTAATTTTTTTTTTTTTAACGTTTATTTATTTTTGAGACAGAGAGAGAGCATGAACGGGGGAGGGTCAGAGAGAGAGGGAGACACAGAATCTGAAACAGGCTCCAGGCTCTGAGCAGTCAGCACAGAGCCCGACGCGGGGCTCCAACTCACATACCGCGAGATCATGACCCGAGCTGAAGTCGGACGCCCAACCGACTGAGCCACCCAGGCGCCCCTACTCTCTTTACTTTTGAAAGTCATTATGTTGATACTTTTTTTTTTTTTTAAGTTTATTTTGAGAGAGAGGGTGTGTGTGAGTGGGGAGAGGGAGAGTGAGAGAGAGTCCCAAGCAGGCTCCATGCTGTCAGTGTAGCGCCCCAGGCAGGGCTGGGTCTCATGAGCCATGAGGTCATGACCTGAGCGGAAATCAAGAGTCTGTCACTCAACTGTGCCACCCAGGTGCCCCTACGTTGTTACATTCTGATCACATAATTTCCATTTTTAGAAGTTCCAAGTGAAAAATTATAATTTAGATGCTTAGTGCATTCGATCAAGTGAGTAGACAAAAAGTTCAGTTCCACGCCCTTACGATCAAGTGAATGGATGAAAACTCTAAAGTTCAGTTAACATTCTGTTTGCTTACGTATGTCTTTAATTGGTGTTATTTATATAATTCATTCCTATTTCTTTCAGTAATTCAACAAAGATTTATTATGGGATACCGTCCTGTGTACTGTAGGATGTTTAGTAGTACCCTGGCCTCTACCCACTAGATGCTAGTAACTTCCCCCCAGCTGTGACAACAGTGTGTACAGATGATGCCAAATGTTCCCTGGGAAGCAAAACTGTACCTGGTTGAGAACCACTGTTTTATTTATTTGTTTTTAAATTTTTATTTATTTTGAAAGAGAGAGAGAGAGTGTGAGTCGGGGAGGAGCAGAGAGGGAGAGGGAATCTCAAGCAGGCTCTGAGGTGTCAGCACAGAGCCCGATGTCCGGCTCGATCTCAAACGGTGAGATCATGACCTGAGTCAAAATCAAGCCTCAGATGCTCAACTGACTGAACCACCAAGGAGCTCCTATTTATTTATTTATTTTTAATTGTTTTTAACGTTTATTCATTTATGAGAGACAGAGACAGCGTGAGTGGAGGAGGAGCAGAGAGAGAGAGAGGGAGACCCAGACTATGAAGCAGGCTACAGGCTCTGAGCCAGCACAGAGCCTGACGCAGGGCTCGAACTCACAAGCCGTGAGATTGTGACCTGAGCCAAAGTCGGACTCTCAACTGACTGAGCCACCCAGGCGCCCCTTTATTTATTTATTTTTTAAAGTTTATTTATTTTGTGAGAGAGAAAGCACGAACAGAGAAGGGGCAGAGAGAGAGGGAGAGAGAATCCCAAGCAAGCCCCACCCTGTCAGCACAGAGCCCCATGCAGGTCTCAAACCCACAAACCATGAGGTCATGACCTGAGCCAAAACCAAGAGTCAGTTGCCCAACTGATTGAGCCACCCAGGCACCCTGAGAACCACTATTTTAGAGCTTACTGTGTATCTGCCTTGGAAATAGGCACCAAAGATACAAAGATTCAAGAAGTTCATTAATCCAATGAGGGTAGAACAGACCTATAATTGCAAATCTGTAAAATAATTGTACCAAGCCCAGAAAATGGCTCTCCAGATACTTAAAAGGCTTGGACTTCTGAGCCAGCTCAGAATCTCAGGAACATTTAGTAGATAACTGCTTAGAACATGGAAAGTCAGGGGCGCCTGGGTGGCCTAGTCGGTTGGGCGTCCGACTTTGGCTCAGGTCATGATCTCATGGTCCATGAGTTCGAGCCCCACGTCAGGCTCTGTGCTGACAACTCGGAGCCTGGAGCCTGCTTGGGATTCTGTGTCTCCCTCTCTCTGACCCTCCCCTGTTCATGCTCTGTCTCTCTTTGTCTCAAAAATAAATAAACATTTAAAAAAATAATAAAAAAAAAGAACATGGAATGTTAGAATGAGTATTGGTACGAAATGAAGGCAGAAGGTCTTATTTACATAGTATTAATGATAAGCTCACTTATTCTTAAAATTTATATTACTACATAGTAGTGTTTTACATTTGATTGTTTATACTTTAAAAACGACAACACTGCCCTTTACGTAAATTTGATTACTAGCTATTCCTTCTTAGCTCCTTGACATTGTACAAGTCAGTTAGTTACTCTCTCTCAGACTGAGTATTCTCATCTCTAGAATTTGAGGAAAAATATCAGGACTTGTGAATGTTCAATGAAATAATGTATGTAAAGTGCTATTAAACCTAAGAACCATTACCCAGAAGTTTGTAATTAGAGTTTTATTATTTCCTATGATAATATAACTCTTCTTTGTTTTATTCTTAGCAATATGTTAAGGATACCTCTAAAAAGGGCCTTAGTAGGCCTTTCTAAGTCTCATAAAGGATGTGGTGAGTATTTTTTTTTGCATTTGTGGGTACTATTTTTGCATTTACTGTCTTTGTCAATTCATTGGTTTATGGAATGTTTCTTAAAAGACCCTAAACATAATTTGTTTTAAATAAAATAGAAACAAATGACCCTAGTCAAATTGAATAATTTTAAAAATATAACTTTAAACAGTTTATAGAAGTTGTCATGGAATAAAAAGTAGTAGGAACTATCAGTCCCAAAATGGAAAAAGCAGTCCTGCTTTTGAAAAGTAGTATTCCCATGAACATACTTCCCATGGTATTAAAAATTTTAAATTAACTACCATTAAAAGTGGGCAGCCAAATTCTACCTTGGTATTCAGGTTTGGAAAAGTTTTTGTCTAATTCAGTATTCTAAAAGTTTGCATCTAGAGAAATAGAGGGGAATGGTGTAAAATGAGGAAAAATTTTAGACTTGTAGGTTAGAATTAGCCCATTATCCTCTGCTATAATAAATTCAACTCTTAATTTATTTCTCATCTCAATATTTTTGACGGTCAGTTCGAACAACTGCCACAGCAGCAAGCAACTTAATTGAAGTATTTGTCGACGGTCAGTCTGTCATGGTGGAGCCAGGAACTACCGTACTCCAAGTAGGCATATGTTCCGATTCTTTGTTTTTGTATATGTTGTGGGTTTTTTGTATCAATTTATTTCTGTTACACTCTTTATTTACTTTAAAAATTTTTAAGATTCCTTGATAAATGCTCATAAAAGAACTATACACAGTAAAATTATATGAAAGTAAGTTGGATTTAAAATGTTGGCATTTCAAAGTGAGCTATCATTTATCTGTTTCTGACTTTCTTCAGTGAATTATGGCAGTTATTTTGTTTCACTTCTGCCTTCCGAGTATATACCCATTTAAAATTTGAAGTTACCAAAAATAAATTACGAGTTAATTTAGTTAAGTTTGGGGAAAAGATAATTTTTGTTTGTTGTGAACCTGCTTGATGCTTTTCATTTCATGTGATTTCTCTATTTTTAGTAATATTTTTTAAGAATGTGTCCTACAAAGCAGGTAAATGAATTCATGCGTTAAATATATAATTTCTCCAGATTCCTTCAGAACTAACAAAATTGGTCTTGAAGAAGTGATACTTCATTCTGTCTGCAAGTTACCAAGAACTAAATGCTCTTTATTCATTTAGCAGTCATTTTTAGACTATCTGCCAGGCATAGACCTGTAAACAATAAATACATAACAGTGTATGTTAAAGGTACAGTGGAGAGTATTTTTGCCAGGTATATAGGAAGTGATAGAAAGAGATGTTAGGGATATCTCAGGTGCTCCCTGAGGAGATTTGTAAAGGATAAGTGTTTATATTTGGACAAAGAATCTTTAAATAGTTTGCTATTGTTAGAACATGAGGTATATATAGAAGATGAGAAAACAAGAAATCAAATTACTATAATAGATTCAGTAATGAAAGAAGATATATGTCATACTAAAGAGCTTATAGTTTGACCTCTCAGTAGTTTTCATGGCAGTTAAGCTGTATTGCAGTGACCATAGAGGATGTTAGTTTGGAGAATAACAAGACTGGTGAGAGACACAAGGGAAGAGTATCTTGCATTAGTAGAACTGAAAATTAAAGGCCTAAAATAGATAGTGGCAATGGGAATGAAAATAAAAGGATAGATTCAGTGAGAGTGAGTTGATAGGCCTTTAGGCACAATGAAAAGCAGGAAAAATTTTTGTGGTTTCTGGCTTTGTTAACTTATTTGGAGATGTATCATAGGGGACACAAATAGATTGAATTTTAGCTGTCCATAGAGCGTATCCATGCACAGAACTATTTAAGTCTAGAACTTGGAGAAGTGGTGAACTGTCAGGGCTCCAGATGAGGGTTTGGGTATAATCATTTGAAATGTGAACCAGTATGAAGGTTGGGACAAGATCTTGCTTATTACTATACCCACTACATCTAGTACGTGGGAAGTCCACGTATGAAACCACAGGGACAAAGTTTGAAGGGGTGTCTTTATGGACAATGGTTCAAAGTGGAAATGAGGAGTCAGACCTTCAGCACAATCTGAGGTTCATTTATTCAGTTTCTTCCATAAGGTATAGGCATGCTGAGGCCTTAGAGCAGGCTTGAGAGCAGACAGGAGCAGGAGTCAAGAGCAAAGAAGGAGGGAAATCTCTTTAGGGATGAAGAATGAATAAAAGTATAGATGTTTATAGATAGGAGTAATAAGGCAGGTGGTTATAGCCTTTCTTTTTCTGTTTTAGGCAAAGCAAGGATGAGGTCAGTTTGTTCTAATGCAAGAATTTTTTCCTTTGTCTTCTAGGCTTGTGAGAAGGTTGGCATGCAGATCCCTCGATTCTGTTATCATGAAAGATTGTCTGTTGCTGGAAACTGTAGGATGTGCCTTGTTGAAATTGAGAAAGCTCCTAAGGTACTTGATACCTAAAATTCCACACCATGCTGTAGAAGGTAGAAAACTTTAAATCTTGCAGCGAATTTTACTTAGAATCATTGTTGTAGTGGAGAAACCTAGCCCTGTTTAATTGTATCTGTAAATTTATTATTTTGTGCAGTTGAGTCTGTTCATTTCAAAACTGGAAATGCATTGATGAAAGTGCTTTATAAATGCAAGCACTATATAATTACAACAGATTGAGAAATTAAAGGTGACTTTTTACAGCTGGCAGTAGTATTTCCAAATGGCTGTGTGACAACTAGGATGTGGAATTGCCAGGCAGTACATTGGAAGGGCTCATGCCGAGCCATTTTCACTAGAGAAAGGGATTACAATGAAGAGGTTCACTTTCTGTTTAATTTCATTTTGTCTTCTAAGTTTTAATTCAGTAGTACCTGCTAATCAAAACACAGTTATTTGATGTTCTGTTTCAGAGTCTCTATATAGAGTTGCATTGACTAGGAGGATAGAATTTAGAAGTACAAGATCTTATTTTTTTTTCATAGAGAAATGTAAAGTGTCAGATTATCGTATCGTGACTATGAAAAGTAAAGAAAATGAATCTTCAAAGATACTGGGCTTATTTTCAAATGTATAGCTGAATGTTTTATATGTTGGGTTGCTTATAATTACAACTAAATACAAATACTTAGACATTTTTCCATTGAAATTCCAGGTTGTGGCGGCTTGTGCCATGCCAGTAATGAAAGGTTGGAATATCCTGACAAACTCAGAGAAATCTAAGAAAGCAAGGTACTTTCATGTTATTTAGCATAGTAACTTTTCTTAGAGAAGAAAATTGTTCATTTCAGTATTTAGACCTTCCCATAGATGGGAAATTCAGTAGCAAGTTTTGAAAAAGTTGGCATGTTTGACTTCTAGGAGCAGTGGAATTAAGTACATGTTGAGGAGGTGAAGTCAGGTGTTTATGGTTTTGAGCATTCAAAGCTCTTAGGGGAAAGAAAAAAAAAGCTTTCATTTAGGAGCACCTGCGTGGCTCTGTCAGTTAAGTGTCTGACTTTTGGTTTCAGCTCAGGTCATTATCTCACAGTTCATGAGATTGAGCCCCGTGTTGGGCTGTGCACTGGCAGCACAAGAGCCTGCTTGGGATTCTCCCTGTCTCTCTCTGCCCCTCCCCTGCTCGTACTGTCTCTCGTTTTTTGTTTTTTTTTTCAACGTTTATTTATTTTTGGGACAGAGAGAGACAGAGCATGAACGGGGGAGGGGCAGAGAGAGAGGGAGACACAGAATCGGAAACAGGCTCCAGGCTCTGAGCCATCAGCCCAGAGCCTGATGCGGGGCTCGAACTCCCGGACCGCGAGATCGTGACCTGGCTGAAGTCGGACGCTTAACCGACTGCGCCACCCAGGCGCCCCCGTACTGTCTCTCAAAATAAATAAACTTGAAAAAGAATCTCTTATATAGTAACCTGTTCAACTTATGATGAATAGTGAGTTTGGGGCTTATTGAACTGAGATTATTGTAGTAAAGTATTACTGTTACTATATAGGCATTGATTATATTTGTTTTTGCTGTGCATTTGTGTGGGTGTTTTGTTTTTTCTTAATTTTTTTTTAACGTTTATTTTTGAAAGAGACAGAGTGTGAGCAGGGGAGGGGCAGAGGGAGAAGGAGATACAGAATCCGAAGCAGGCTCCAGGCTCTGAGCTGTCAGCACAGCCCAACACAGGGCTTGAGCCCACAGACTGCGAGATCATGACCTAAACCGAAGTTGGACGCCTGATTGACTAAGCCATCTAGGCACCCTGTTTTGTTTTGAATTGATGTTTTCTGAAGACTATTTAGTGACTTTGGGTAATTTTGTGTTTTTAAAAGTCATAATTTTCTAGATTCTTTAATGATATTTTATTCCTGGACTTCTATAAGCATTTTTTAGACTATGTGTCTAATACTAGAATGATGGTTACATTGGTATTTTGATAATAAATGTAAAGTTAATACTATATGAAAAGGTACATCCCTGAAGGTTAGATAGCCATTTTGAGTGCCAAAAATTTATGTCATTTTGTGTACTACAACTTTTCATACAGAGAAGGTGTGATGGAGTTCTTGTTAGCAAATCACCCACTAGACTGCCCTATTTGTGACCAGGGAGGTGAATGTGATCTGCAGGTATGTTGTCAAACTTCATAAATCTTTTTGATTATCTCAGGTTTTAATTTCATTAGCAGCATTATGTTAACTCTCTCCTAATCTACTAAAGGACCAGTCCATGATGTTTGGAAATGATAGGAGCAGATTTTTAGATGGGAAACGTGCTGTGGAGGACAAGAATATTGGGCCATTGGTAAAGACTATCATGACTAGATGTATACAGTGTACTCGCTGCATCAGGTAATGTTTTTCCTTCTCTCTTCTGCAATATCATTCAGATACTTAATAGTCACAAAATTTGGTAGAATAACAATACTAGAGAAAAAAGGCAACTTTTTTTTTGGTAGGAGAAGAGGGATGTTTTTATTGTTTTCTGCATAAGCCAATAAAATGGATTGTTCACTTTCAGTGAATATCAACTTCTGTGGAGTTTACAAATAAGAATATACAAGCATTAACTCCTTGATAACTTGCTGAGCTATACCTATGATTCGTGCAGTTTGTGTTATGCTGTGATTAAATTACATGCAAGCATTGAACAATTTTTTATTCAAGGACTTTGCTCACCATTGAAAATAAACTCGTGTCTCTTTAGTGTTTTGAAAATCATTATCTCACTGTGATCATAGGAAAGGAGATAATTTTGCTGGATTTTACCATTTGATGGTATATTTTTATCCTGCAGGTTTGCAAGTGAGATTGCAGGAGTAGATGATTTGGGAACAACAGGCAGAGGAAATGATATGCAAGTTGGCACGTACATTGAAAAGATGTTCATGTCTGAACTGTCTGGAAATATCATTGATATCTGCCCTGTAGGTGCCCTGACTTCGAAGCCCTATGCTTTTACTGCCCGCCCTTGGGAAACAAGGTATTCAGTGTTGTAATTTTTGACAATTTGTTTTTTATCCTTTAATTGGCTACTATTCAAAAAAATTTAAGATTCATTTTCTTCCTGTATTCTAATTGTTTTGGTCTGCTAAGGTTTTATGTATTTGCTTTAAGTAAAACCCTCTTAATGGAAAGTAAGTAGATAGATTAAAGGATAGGATGATCTGGCAAATTAATTATAGTTTTCTTGGAGATTGATTCCAAAGTACTTAACCACATAATTATTTTATTCACTTGTTCTTCCAAAGAGTAAAATTGTCTTGATGTTTTAAAATTTATAGTCTCTTCTCACTGTATATTGTTTTCAGACATGTGGCTATATCATCCTTTATTTAATCAGTTCCTATTATTAGACATTTTAGTTTGTTTCTATATAGTTGTAAATCTATGATAAAAATTGTTACTCGTAAATTTTCGCGTATATTTCTGATTCTTCTGACTAAACTGGGAAATGGAGTAGGTAGTTGCAACAAATTTGGGTATTTTTAAGGTTCTAAAGCCTATCATTAAATTGCCCCCCAAATTTAGACTTCCACTAGAATATGTGGGAGTATCTCAAAATTCTGTGTTTTAAGCCATGTATTTTATGTATATAAAAAGATTGGGGGGATGGGGCACAGTACATAGGTGAAATGTTCAAGTAGAGGTTTTTCTCTTTTGCTTCCTGAAACTCCCATAATGCATGCAGAAAAGAAACTTCCATCTCCACAGCCTCCCTGAGCCTGGCAGAGCCTCCTGTTCAGGTGGTAGGAAGGGGATGAGAACAGGCCCCAAGACACACCACCGCTGATTTCTGTGCTTCTTGCTTGAAGTTCAGTAGTTTTGCACCACATAAAAGCTTCTCATGATGGTGTTTGCCTTTGGAAGATTTCCAAAGTGCTGAATTGGTTGTTTTTTGTTAATTCTGTCCAGCTTTATTTTTGCTTTTTGTGGGGAGGATTTATCAGACTTTTTAATTGGCCATACCCAAAAATCTTACTCTCTTGCTATTTATCTTGATAATCAGATTTGGCCATTTGGAGCCCTTACCATTGGCTTTTGTATTATTTAACAGTTCCTATTTTTATTTATTCATTTATCTGTTCTTTTGAAGTTTATTTTTGTGAGAGAGAGAGAGAGCGCGCATGCATGCAAGCGCCAGTGGGGGAGGGGCAGAGAGAGGGAGATGGAGAATCCCAAGCAGCCTTCACGCTGACAGCCGGATTAAGAAATTTTGTCAGTGTGGAGCCCAACACGGAGCTCAAACTCACGAACCATGAGATCATGACCTGAGCCGAAATCAAGAGTCAGACTCTTAACTGACTGAGGCCAGGCGCCCCTAGATAACAATTATTAAAGCTTTATTTTTACAGTAGGAATTAATGTGATGTATTCAAATACGAGGGTATTTTTTTTTTTTTTGCAGTTTCTCTGGGTCCCATTAACTTTGGAAACTCAGAAAGGAAAGTCCTCGTAAAATTTTTTGTTTTTGAGAAACCAGGTAATAGAAACTTTGTCCTTATTGCCAAAATAAATGTGGTAAACATAGGTGTTTATTTTCTCAGAAAGACGGAATCCATTGATGTAATGGATGCAGTTGGAAGTAATATTGTGGTAAGCACAAGAACTGGAGAGGTGATGCGGATTTTGCCAAGGATGCATGAGGACATCAATGAAGAGTGGATCTCTGATAAAACCAGGTATGTGCTACTACATTGTTTTCCTTCACTTTTGCAGTTGATTTAAACTAAATTTTATAGTCACTTTAATTTTAAGGGACTGTCTTTATTCTTGTAAATTAGTTAATCTAGATTATTTGTATAGAGAACTGGACAAAACTAATGTTAATAGTCCTAGGTATATCAATGGCTTTCTTACTAAGTTTGACAAATACCATTTTCCTCTCAGTTGGAAAAATTGAAGGGGATTAATATATTTAATCTATTCCAGTTTGTTCATTGGAGAAAAGAAGCTAAATATAAGTTAGAGCTTGCACGTGATAATTTTGATAAAATATCTGGAGGTATTCAAGTTTTATAAGTAAAAGTGATTTGAGAAAAAAAAGAAAAAGTGATTAAATGATTGGCTTCTTTAGCTGTCAGATTTTTATGTGTTACAATTTCAAGAGTATTCAGGTAGCTGAAAACAAATCATAAGAACCCAAACTTTTTAGATGTTTTAGTTTCAGATGGTGTTCATAAAATAATTTATTAGTTCATCCTTCAAAAGACCTGAAGTAATTATTTGTATTCAGGTATTTATTCTGTTTGACACTTTAACCAGTGCTGTATTTAAATAACATTTCTTTTATATTTTAAACTTGAAAACTATAGTTGCCCCTAGCAAGATTCCGTAAATGGTGTATTTTCTGTTACCTAGATTTGCCTATGATGGGCTAAAACGTCAAAGACTAACCGAGCCAATGGTCAGAAACGAAAAGGGGCTTTTAACCTACACTTCCTGGGAAGATGCACTCTCTCGTGTAGCTGGAATGGTAAAAAATTGAAATATAGAATAAATAGTATTTGTAATTTTTAAGGGACATCTTTGTAACAAAGAGGGGTCATGTATGTCTTTTCACTTCTTTTGTTTTACCAAGATTGCCTTCCATTTAATGAGCATTTATTAAGAACCATATGCCAGAGGGGCACCTGGGTGGCTCAGTCTTTATTGAGCATCCAACTCTTGATTGTGGCTCAGGTCATGATCCCAGGGTTGTGGGATCGAGCCCCATATCGGGCTCTGCTCTGAATGTAGAGCCTGCTTAAGGTTCTCTCTTTCCCTTTGCCTCTTTCTCCCCTACTTGTGCTCACTTGCTCTCTCTTCTCTAAAATCAAAAAACAAAAAAATGCAACAAAACAAATAAAAGAACCAAATGCCAGATATCAAGCTGGCAGTAGGGCTATAGAGACCACTAATATATGGTCCCTACTTCCCACAATTCTGTAGTTGGGAAAGATGCAGAGTCAGTCAGGTATCATGTGCTGCTGCAGTTAGTTGTGCAGGAAATCATGTCTGAGAGAGCCTGTGGGAGGGGTGCCTAACCACGACTAGTGTATCAGGGATGCCTTCCTACGTGAGGTGACTTAGGCAAAATCGAAGAATGAATGCAAACTTGCCAGAGCAAAAGTGGAGAGAATGGCTTTCTAGCCAGAGACAAAGGCAACATACACAAAGGACTTGAGGGAACGGTGGATACTTCAGAAGAAATTGTATTTAGCTGTAATTCCTCACTCTTCATTCTCCAAACTTCATTATGAGACCTCTTTGTTTCTAATATAAAACAGCTTCCCTCCAAGCTGGTGGTATTATTAGCCTCATCTACACCTTTGCTTCTCACTTTTTTATTAATAATTAGTGTAAACCTTTTAAGTCAAAAGTTCATTGCTTTTTTTTATACTTATAAATAACTATTGCTTTGTGTTCTGAGCAGTGGTCTTTGCCGAACGGAGGTGTTTTGGTGATACCCTTTTCATCCATTTCTAGTTGCAGAGTGTTCAAGGCAAGGATGTGGCAGCAATTGCAGGTGGCTTGGTGGATGCTGAAGCCCTGGTAGCTCTCAAAGATTTGCTTAATAGAGTGGACTCTGACACCTTGTGCACTGAAGAGGTCTTCCCCACTGCAGGAGCTGGGTGAGCAGTATGAATCTAGCATCTAGGCTTGCTTTGTTGTTGTTGTTGTTGTGGTGGTGGTGACAAGCTGTGTATAAATCAGTACATCTGGGCGCCTGCCTGGCTGGCTCAGTTGGTAGAGCAAGTGATTCTTTTTTTTTTTTTTTTTTTCCTGATTTTTTTTTTTAAGTTTATTTACTTAAAGAGAAAGTGCAAGTCAGGGAGGATCAGAGAGAGAGGAAGAGAGAATCCCAAGCAGGCTCTGTGCCATCAGTATAGAGCCTGATACGGGCCTCGAACCCATGCATTCTGAGACCGTGACCAGAGCCAAAGTCAGATGCTCAACTGACTGAGCCACCCAGGCGCCGCAGGTGACTCTTAATCTTGGGGTTCTGAGTTCAAGCCCACATTGGTGGTAGAGTTTACTTAAAAAGATAAATTTAAAAAAGAGAAAATACACCTATGGCTGATATGTGACCGCTTGGATTCTCCATCATACCCACCAATTTGTTTTCACATATATAGGCCAAAGTCAAGCCAGGAACTATTAGAGAATCCAGTTATCAATAATAAGTATCTGAAACTTTGATGTAATTTAGAAATACTTCCTAAGAATTTTTTGTCTGGGAATACCTTGGGTTTGTGGACATGAGAATGTTGCGTGGATTGTCATTGTGTATTAGTAAACCTGCATTTTTAATTTTGTATTTCTAGCACAGATTTGCGTTCTAATTATCTTCTTAATACTACAATTGCTGGTGTGGAAGAGGCAGATGTTCTCCTTCTCGTTGGTACAAATCCGCGTTTTGAGGCACCGCTGTTTAATGCTAGAATTCGAAAGAGGTTAGTAATATCCAGGGTTTAAAAACTGGTTATATAATAATTTGTTTTACATCTGAAAAATGACTACTTAGCTGATTCCTAATAGTGTTAGTCGGAATGAGACTCCAGAAGATAATTGGAGGGCTGCTTCTAATCAATCCATTCCTTCCCTCTTCTCCTGCTGATCGTTTTACTTTATCTTCTCATTTTGAAATAATTCAAGATGCACCAATTTTTCCATAATTTCTTTTATAATTTTTTCTAATGATATTTTTTTACCTGCCCAGGATCCAGTTTCAAGTCACACATTGCAATTAGTGTCATGACTCTCTCCAGGGTTTTTTGTTTTTTTTTTTTTTACATTTTTTTGAAGAGCAAAGCCAGGTATTTTGTAGAATACCTCCATCTTTTCATATTTTAGAGATTTATAAATAGGTTGGTATAATTTGTCTATAATGTGATACTGTTGAGAGTGACAGGGGGAATTAATTACTCCAGGGTAACAGATGAAGACCAGCACTGTCTCAGACAAACAATATTTGGTCACTTCATTTGTAACTATTTTTAGAAGAACTGGTTCTATACTTGCCTATCAAAGAGAATAAATATGAATGATGTAGTTTATTTTCATGAACTATATTAAAGTGGCCTTAATGGATAATTAGGAGATGACTGGCTCTGCTGTGATAAGGCAAAATAAAAATTATAAATCATTTATTCTAAAATTAAAAGTTTTATTTATAGGTTGCGTAGGGTTCCTAACAGCAAATTAATTCACTGACTTACCTTGGTGTGTATTCTTACAGCATTATTATTTTGAAAGGTATACAATAAGTTGTATCTGTTAAGGTTAAGTGTGCTGTGAGTGTTTTTGTGTTTTTAACATTTGTAACGTAAATGTAGACCCTAGCATTGATGAGACTGATGACTATTCTGAATTAGTAATTTAGCTCTAAAAGTTTGTCATTTTTATTTCAGCTGGCTTCATAATGACTTAAAAGTGGCCCTTATTGGCAGCCCAGTGGATCTCACTTACAGATATGACCATCTGGGAGATTCCCCCAAAATTCTTCAGGAGATTGCTTTGGGTAACCATCCATTCAGCCAGGTGCTCTCAAGTTATATGTACCTACCTTTGTTAATTTTTAAGCATTTTTAGTTTAAAAAGTTACTGTTTTATAATAGTGATATATGATTACTGTTAAAAATTACACCAGTACAGAAAAGAAAATGGAAGAAAGTAAAGTATTACCCCAAATTCCACCAACCCAAACAAGCATTGATGAACCATCATAGTCATCTCTATTCATGTATAGAGCAAGATGGATGGATAGGCAAACAAAGATGAGATCGTGTTATACATGCTGTTTTTATGTACCATGGTTTAATTTTACTTGAAATTATCAGAAAAGAAATTGAAGTGAACCTGAAACAATTAAACTTTAGGAAATCTTTCTTTATTGCAAGAGTTATTACTAAATTTCACCAGTCCTTCCCTACTGAGCGCTTTATTTACATTTATCTCATTGCTGTCTGATATTTATAGGTCTTAATTTACTTTTCCAAGAGGGGCTGATAAGTACACTATACCTTGAGTTCTTGCTTGCTTGGGAGTGTCTGTTTTATTCCTGAAGAGAGTGTTGGCAGGATACAGAGTTCTTGAGCCACACTCTTTTTTTTCTCTTTGTGAACTTTATAAACAAGGCCTTTTGTTACTGTGGAGAAGTGTGATGTCAGTCATATTTCCCCCCCACCCCTGTCCTAATTTTTTTTTTTAACTGTCTAGGTACTTATTTAGAGAGCTTGAGCAGGGGAGGAGCAGAGAGAGGAGAGAGAATCCCAACCAGGGGTTTGCGCAGAACTCCATGTGGGACTTGATCTCAAGAACTGTGAGATCATGACCTGAGCGAAAATCAAGCATCAGACGCTTAACCAACTGAGCCGCCCATAGAAACTTTTTTTTTTTTTGATACTTTATACTTAGATCTTTATCTTTGAAATTTAATAACTTCACCAGAATACCTTAACGGTGGTTCTCTGTCACATTTTTATGGGACATGGTATACCTTTCATTGTGAAGATTCAAGGTTCTTTTTACTTTAGTATTTGTGTGTGTATGGTGGAGTGCTGATTGTTAAAAAAATGAAAGAAGTTTCTGGTTTTCATGTAATGGCTCTGGAGGGTAGGCAGTTTGACAGATGTTGTGGTTGTCCAAGGATGTCATCATGGAAAGACATTCCTTCCTGCTTTACTATCCTCTGTGCCTTTGCTTCCTTGTGTTTGCGTGTGCGCTTCTCCTTATTGTTCCAAGATGGTGTAGCTTTAGGCGTAGTCAAGGGGGACAAGGCAGCTAAGCCCAGTTCCTTTGTTTTGAATAGGAAAAACATGATTACAACTGCAGTGATCAAAAATATAAAAAAAATACTTAAAAGTGTCCCTCTTTTCTAGTTCCTATCTCCATGCCCCAGAAGATGATAAGTATGTTTTTTTTCTATACTAGATTTAAGTCTGTTTTCTATTAAGATGTGCTGCTAACAAAAAAAGAATGAACCAACAAAGCAGATACTGGATCCCCTTGTGTGTCTTTTTCTGTCATTTTTCCTTTGTTCTTTTATTCTTTTTCAGTTTGCTTTATATGATTTTGTATTGCCTGTCTTTCTTGTCCCTATTTTTGAAGTCCTGTTTTATTTTGTTTTTTATTGTTTCTGGAATGAAGTTCATCGCTAATTTGTTTCTCTTTCAGTTCTTTCCTGAGTTCTGTGACAAAATGTCTTTCTATTGTATAATACTCTCTGTTTTGTCACTCTTCTAAGCCTTTCTTTTCAAGCGAGAAAAAGCGTGTTTTTCATTTTCTCTGAGGCTATTGAAAACTATTTCTCTGCACACTTCACATTTTCTTGGGAAATTCCTCTTGTGATCAATGTCCTCCCCTAGTATGTAGGCATAATTTTCATGCTGATTCTTTGCTTTGGGCCGCTTATTTATTGAGGAATGATATAGAGGGTGGACAGGAGAGTGAGCTATATAGTCTTCAGCTTTTAATTTTTCTATCCTCCACCAAATCTGTTGTTTCCTTTGCTTTTGGCGTGCACTTCCCTTCATGTTTTGACATTCAGGAAGCAGAGCCCTTAAAGTCTTAGCTATTCTGCGTTGTAATCCTAGTGATTGTTGCTTTCCCTACCTCTTCCTCCTTGTCTGGAGCATGGTGGGTAGATAGACTGTAGCATGGTACTTGAGTGTGGTTTTTCCTCTTAGACGGTACCAACTAAATGTCTGTAGGGACGTTGCCCAGTTTTTCTTGGACATACCCATAATCATTCTGACCAAAGGATATTTGGGAAAGTCTTTCATTCTCAGTACTTAGTTTTAGAAAGTCTGTTTTATCTGATTCTCACTTAGCCATTTCACCGTAGCATTGGCAACATGTTTTTGGTTAAATCTGGTTGGATGTATGTCTATATGTTGATTAGTAAAAATCAAAGGCATTCTGCATTGAAACTAAAACTTGACACAACATATCGTAGATGCAAACTTGATTAGATTTAGTTGATTGTTTAGATTTTTTTAATCAAAATTCTTTTTTTTTTTAAATAGGTATTACATGAAGCTAAAAAACCAATGGTGGTTTTAGGCAGTTCTGCACTCCAAAGAAATGATGGGGCAGCAATTCTTGCAGCTGTTTCCAACATTGCTCAAAAGATTCGGACGAGTAGTGATGTTACCAGTGATTGGAAAGTTATGAATATCCTTCATAGGTATGTTGAGTAATTGTTTTATATACTGTAAAATTCAAGTAATTTGTGTACGTGTATTCTGTTACATTGTCACATTTAGACTTACAAACAGCTTAATATTTAGCATCTGTAGCAGATGCAAAACAGATTAAAACCTTTATTTTCTGTGTGAGAAGAACCTGAGATAATAAATAATATTTAAAATATTTGAAAAAGCAGTGCTGACAAAATTTTGAAAATCTGTACCCTATTAGTATACCTTGGTTCAATAATTGCAACAAGTCCTGTGACTTCGACTAAATGATAAAAATGTAAACATGAGAACTCAATGTAAGGAAAGTTTTTTTTCTGACTATATTAATAATGCAAATTTATTTTAGAAAGTTGGAAAGAGAACAAAGTATACAAAAATGGAAATTATCCTTATTCCACAATTTAGAGATAATTACTGTTGCTACTTCTGGTCCTTTTTTTCCTGTGTAAATATTTTTCTAGTTATATAGTTGAAATCATATTGTGTAAACAGTTTTGTAACCTGGTTTTGATCAATTTTCATTACCTGATAAAATTTCCTCCTGTAATTAGAAATTTTTTATAAACTTTAATGGCTGTTTAATATCATGAATATGTATAAATTTTTAGCTATTTCATTATTATTAACATGTAAATTGATGCTAGTCTTTTTTTTTTTTCGTTAAGAGAGAGCAAGAGTGAGCAGGGGAGAGGAGCAGAGAGAGAGAGAGATTGATTCCCCACACGATGTGGGGCTTGATCCCAGAACCTTGGGATCATGACTTAACGCCAGAATCATGAGTCGGATGCTCGACTAGCCACCCAGGCACCCCTAGTTTAATATTTCATTTCATTTCATTTTATATTTTATTATTTATATTTGAGTTAGTTAATAGTGCAATATTGGTTTCAGAAGTAGAATTCAGTGATTCATCATTTACATACAACACCCAGCGCTCATCACAAGTACTCTCCTTAATCCCCATCACCCATCTAACCCATCTCCCACCTACCTCCCTCCATCAACCCTTGGTTTGTTCTCTATTGTTAAAAGTCTCTTGTGGTTTATTTCCCTTTCTTCTCTTCTCCCTCCTTCCCATATGTTCATCTGTTTTGTTTCTTAAATTCCACATATAAATGAAATCATATGATAGTTGTTTTTCTCTGATTTATCTGGCTTAGTATAATACATTCTAGCTCTATCTATGTCATTGCAAAAGGCAAGATTTCATTCTTTTTGATGGCTGAGTAATATTCTGTCGTGTTTGTATATGTGTGTGTGTGTGTGTATGTGTGTGTATACCACATTTTCTTAAAAACATTTTTTTTTTTTTAATGTTTATTTATTTTTGAAGGAGAGAGAGACAGAGTGTGAGTGGGGAGGGGCAGAGAGAGAGAGACACAGAATCTGAAGCAGGCTCCAGGCTCTGAGCTGTCAGCACACAGCCTGATGCGGGGCTCAAACTCACAAACCGCGAGATCATGACCTGAGCTGAAGTCGGATGCTCAACCGACTGAGCCACCCAGACACCCTGACACCACATTTTCTTTATCCATTCATGAGCTGATGGACATTTGGGCTCTCTACATAGTTTTGCTATTGTTGTTAATACTGCTGTAAACATTGGGGTGCATGTACCTCTTCAGATCTGTATTATTTTTTATCCTTTGGGTAAATGCTTAATAGTGCAATTGCTAGATTGTAGGGTAGTTTTACTTTTAGTTTTTTGAGGAATCTCCGTACTATTCTCCAGAGTGGCTGTACCACCAGCAGTGCAAGAGTGTTCGTTCCCCTTTCTTCATATCTTTTCCAAAGCCTGTTGTTTTTTGTGTAGTAAATTTTAGCCATTCTCACAAGTGTGAGGTGGTATCTTACTGTGGTTTTGATTTGTATTTCCCTGATGAAGAGTCATGTTGAGCTTTTTTTTTTTTTTTTTTAAATCTGGGGGGAGGCGCTAGTCTTTAAAAATAATGCAATATGGGGGCGCCTGGGTGGCGCAGTCGGTTAAGCGTCCGACTTCAGCCAGGTCACGATCTCGCGGTCCGGGAGTTCGAGCCCCACGTCAGGCTCTGGGCTGATGGCTCAGAGCCTGGAGCCTGTTTCCAATTCTGTGTCTCCCTCTCTCTCTGTCCCTCCCCCGTTCATGCTCTGTCTCTCTCTATCCCAAAAATAAATAAACGTTGAAAAAAAAAATTAAAAAAAAAAAATAATGCAATATCAGAGAAAGTGAGAGAGAGAGAGAATCCTAAGCTGGCTCCACACTTAGCGCAGAGCCCAACCCAGGGCTTGATATCACAACCTTGAGATCCTGACCTAAGCCGAAATCAAGAGTCAGACACTTAACCTACAAGCTACCCAGGCACTCCACGTATTACTTTTCAAATTCGTTTAAGGATTAAAGCTAACCACTTTTATTTTTTTTTTTAATTTTTTTATTTTTTTTTTAACGTTTATTTATTTTTGAGACAGAGAGAGACAAAGCATGAACGGGGGAGGGTCAGAGAGAGGGAGACACAGAATCTGAAACAGGCTCCAGGCTCTGAGCTGTCAGCACAGAGCCTGACGCGGGGCTCGAACTCACGGACCGCGAGATCATGACCTGAGCCGAAGTCGGCCGCTTAACCGACTGAGCCACCCAGGCGCCCCAAGCTAACCACTTTTAAATATGATAGGCAAATTGTTTTCATTTAGAAGTATTTTCATACATTCTAAAACATCAATTTCAGTGTTATATTTCTCCTTTATTGGTTTGATTTGGCATTGCAAATCTTGTAAACACTTTGAAAAACTTTATATTTTATATATATTTTTAAATGTTTATTTACTTTTGAGAGAGAAAGAGAGAGACAGAGTGAGTGGGCAAGGGGCTGAGAGAGGGAGACACAGATTTGGAAGCAGGCTCCAGGCTCTGAACTGTCAGCACAGAGCCCAACATGGGGCTCGAACTCAAAAACCACGTGATCATGACCTGAGCCAAAGTTGGACGCTTAACCGACACCTCTGGATCCTTTCTGGTCACAATTTTTACTTCTTATTTTTAGTTCACCCTTGCATCCATGTCCTTATTCGTACAGTTTTGTGTTTCTGAATGGGTACCAAAATTAGTAACTTCAAAAAAATTCCTGAATGTCTAACAATGTATTTCTGGTTCCTTCTCACAGATAAACACCTGGCTAAGTACAAAGGTGACAGTCTTTTTTCCTTTAATAGTCAGTAATTTTTCATCATTTCATTTAACATTTTAAAGAGAATCTCCTGTAATCTCAGTTTTGTCCCTGAGAATGACCTGACTTTGTGTAGGTGTGCGTGTCTGCTTGCTTGCCCTTTGGTTCTTGATTTTTAAGGGTTCCTTATTTTTGATGTTAAAGAAAATTCTACCAGAACATAAGTGGTGACACTCAGCTGTCATTACCTTTGCCTGGGAATATCATAGTTACTGGTTTATTTAGTTACTTGCTCTCATGCAGAAGCTTCTTTTGTTATGCATTGGTGGCCCTCAGACTTTTGGTTCTTTTCCCTCATAATTTTTCTCATTTCCTTTTTTTCTGGGTTTAGAGAAAATGCCTTTTTAGAAAAAGTGTATTTATTGGGGCACCTCGGTGGCTCAGTTGGCTAAGTGGCTGGCTTCGGCTCAAGTCATGATCTTGGGGTTTGTGGGTTTGAGCCCTGTGTCAGGCTCTGTGCTGACAGTTTTGGATTCTGTGTCTCCTCTCTCTCTCTGTTCCTCTCCCATTTGCGTTCTTTCTCTCTCTCAAAAATAAACAAACATTTTTTAAAAACTTTATTTACTTTTGAGAGAGAGAACACAAGTGGGGTAGGGGTAGAAAGAGGGAGATTGAGAATCCCAAGCAGGCTCTGCACTGCCAGCACAGAGCCCGACACGAGGCTCAAAGTCACTAACAGTGAGATCATGACCTGAGCTGAAACCAAGAGTCAGATGCTTAACCGACTGACCTACCCAGGCACCCTTAGAGAAAATGTCTTGTTTTGTTCCATCATTTTGTCGGTTTTCATTCTAGACAGCACTGACGTTGATGTAATTTTTAATTTATTAACCTTGTTTTTCATTTCATTATTAAAAGATTTCCTTTTTTGAAAGTTCATTTTAGTTTATTAGGACGTATCTTTTATTGCAAAGGCAAAACTTAGGCTTACTGAGTTTGTTTTTCCGGGATGAGGTAGACTGTCATAAGTTAATGTGAGTCTCTGCTCAGATCTTTGAGAGAGAGATATCAAGACATTAAAAAAATACTATTGGGGCACAGGGATTAGTTTTGAAATTGGGAATTAGGAGTCTTCCAACTTTGTTTACTTTCATGATAGGTTTGGCTATTCTGGGTCCTTTGCAAACCATATGAATTTTAGGATCAACTTGTCAGTTTCTGTAAAGTATTCAGCTGGGATTTTTGATAGGGATTGCACTGAATCTATAAGTTCAATTGGTGAGTATTGTCTTAACAGTAGTAAGTCTCCTAAACCATGGACGTGGGATGTCTTTCCATTTAGTAAGGTCTTTAATTTCTTTCAAAGTTGTTCTGTAGTTTTCGTTATATATGTCTTACACTTTTTTTAAAAACGTTTCATTCTTTTGACGTTATCCAGTCAGAGTTTGACAGAGTAGTAGCATCTGGTAGGAGTTGGTTTGACCTGCTCTCCTCCCCCAACAAATAGGTAAAACACCAATCTGCTTTATATATAGTAGGTCCTCAGAATGGCTACTATTTCTAGAAAGAAAGTTAACATTAGCAAATTAGACCAAAGACTGAGTTGTTCAGTGTATAGTTATTTCAGACTTGTTCTTTAAAGGATTATTTTCTGCTTATAAGAGTAGTATATGTTCATAGAAAGAACTTCATAAGGACATACACCCATGAACTAATTATAGTTTTCTCCAAGTTACAGTCTTATGGGTAGTGTTTTAATTTCTCCCTTTCGGTTTTCAAAATCGTCTAATTTTTATCTAATGACAGTTTTTGGCTTACTGTGTTGACTAAGAACCAATTTTAGGGTAATTTCAATTGGCATAATGTTTCCACAATTATTCTAATAATTGTAAGCACCTTGTTTGTTTGCCATTCTTAAAACAGTAAAAAACTGCTGTTTCTGGTTTTGACATCTGTTTAAAATGGGTAAAGAAGATAAGGGAAGGTCTTTGTCAGCATTGAATAGAAAGGAGATTAAGTATCATTTCAAGAATCACATTTAATTTTTTATAATGATAACACTGCAGGTGTGCTAAAAATCTGATTGTTTTACAGGATTGCAAGCCAAGTAGCTGCTTTGGACCTTGGCTATAAACCTGGGGTGGAAGCAATTCGTAAGAGCCCTCCCAAAGTGCTATTTCTCCTGGGAGCAGATGGAGGTTGTATCACTCGACAGGATTTGCCAAAGGATTGTTTCATTATTTATCAAGGTAAGTAGCATCTGTGATACCAGAAACAGAAGAGAATCGAATATTGTGTAGATTAGAAACTGTATGGCAATATATTTAGTGGATTGAATATTTTCTGTTCAAGAATTTCATACACACGCCCCAATATTTTTTTAATATATTTTTTTAATGTTTATTTATTCTTGAGAGAGAGAAACAGAGTGTGAGTAGGGGAAGAACAGAGAGAGAGGGAGACACAGAATCCGAAGCAGGCTCCAGGCTCCGAGCTGTCCGCACAGAACCCTATGCAGGACTCGAACCCATGAACCATGAGATCTTGACCTGAGCCGAAGTCAGATGCTTAACTGACTGAGCCACCTAGACGCCCCTCAATATTTTTTTTTTTTTAATGTTTTTTATTTTTTTTTTATTTTTGGGACAGAGAGAGACAAAGCATGAACGGGCGAGGGGCAGAGAGAGAGGGAGACACAGAATCGGAAACAGGCTCCAGGCTCTGAGCCATCAGCCCAGAGCCCGACGCGGGGCTCGAACTCCCGGACCGCGAGATCGTGACCTGGCTGAAGTCGGACGCTTAACCGACTGCGCCACCCAGGCGCCCCTATATTTTTTAAAAACCAAATCATAGGTTTTATTAGTTACATAGTTGATACTGCAATTGAGAATTATTACCTGTAGAAAAAAAGAATTATTACCTGGGACACCTGGCCAGCTCATTCGGTAGAGCTTCTGACTCTAGATCTCAGGGTCATGGGTTCAAGCCCTATGTTGGGTGTAGAGATCACTTTAAAAAAAATTACTTAAGGGTCCTGGGTGGCTCAGTTGGTTAAGCATCGGACTTCAGCTCAGGTCATGATCTTGCGCTCCATGAGTTCAAGCCCTGCATTGGGCTCTATGCGGATAGCTCAGAGGCTGGAGCCTCCTTTGGATTCTGTGTCTCCCTCTCTCTCTGCCCCTCCCCTGTTCGCACTCTGTCTCTCTCTCTCTCTCTCTCTCTCTCTCTCTCTCTCTCTCTCTCAAAAGTAAACAAATATTTAAAAAAATTTAAAAAAAATTACTGTCTGATGATATCTAATAACAAAAAATTAAAGGAAGCCTAAATGCTTCAGTAACAGGAATGGTTAAATTATGGTTTATTTATACAGTGAAATATTATGTAGCACTAAAATTCTGCTTTTCAAAGAATGTTTACCATTATTATATAATTAGAGGAAAGCACTTTTATATAAACAGTATAAAAAGTTTAAAAAATCATGAGTGTTATGTTACAGAACATTTAATGAAATATATTTGACAGTACTCCTTTGGCTTCTTTGTATTTGACTCATTTTCTTGAACTCTTACTCATAAATGTAATCAAGTTTCCCTGGAATAGATGGAGTCCAGAGTGTTCCTGGATATTTTACAGGGAAAAGTATTACATAACTCTCTACTTCATTTTACACAAACACCATAAATTTATTAATAGGCTTTTTATTGCCATGGCACATAAAAAGCATTATATAATGTTTTGTATTTTTTGTTTGTTAAAATTAAAGCAAAATACATAAATTACATCCAGCTCCTTATCGTATCCAGAGATAATCATTGATGATGGTTTTGAAATGTGTGCTTCATGTATTTTTCTATGTATGTACAAAAATGAGACTAAATATTTTATATATTTTGTTTAACTCAAGTTCTTTTTTCCTTCTAACAGTTTCGTTAAACTATTAAAACTTTCATTATACTATTTCAGTTTTTCAGCAAGCTATTTTGTATAGTTTTCTGTTTATTGTGTTTTTAGTATTATCACTGTCATTCCTGAACTACATTTTTGTTCCTCCACCATTTCCATCTACTTTACCAAATTTCACTTACATATACCTGAGCATTTCTAGTTTGTAATTATCAAGAGAAATAATATAGCTAGTTGCCCATATATGTGCGGTGTTATGTGTATTTCTGTATTTGCAAAAAATTATGTGGGAAGATACATAGCAAATGCTTATCAGTGATTTCTTTGGGAAGGGAGTTGAAATGTGGGCTTTTTATTCCAAAAAATTTTTATATTGTTTTGTATATTGTAATTTAGTAAACAATTTTGTAATTATTTTTTGTTTTTTAACACTTTTTAAATTCTTAATGGGATTTACAAAAGGGTATCTTCTGGGTTCATGTATGGTACCTAATCAATTTTTTGCTAAAATATGGTTTGCATTTTCCGTCTTTTCGCAGGACATCATGGAGACGTTGGAGCTCCAATAGCTGATGTTATTCTCCCAGGCGCTGCTTACACAGAAAAGTCAGCCACTTATGTCAATACTGAAGGCCGAGCTCAGCAGACAAGAGTAGCAGTGACACCTCCTGGCTTGGCAAGAGAAGACTGGAAAATTATAAGAGCCCTCTCTGAGGTATTTGTTTTTAGTGATGTTGCTAATGGGAAGTTTGACTTGTTAGCTTGTCAAAGACAAAGTGGATGCAAGTCTGAAGTGCAGAGATGATTTGAATAATCTCTGTTGGAAAAATATGTTCAGAAAATGGGAATTTGATATTGGTGTTTTTATTTTTGGCTTATTTTTTGCCTAAAAATACTGCTTTTAACTCTTTTTATTGTAAAAAAGAAAAAAGGCATCATGAGATTTAAAATTATACACAGTTGTCTGTAGATTTTGTTTATGATCAGTATCAGGTTAGCAAAAGCATTCAGATTTAGCATACCATTATCTCTTTAATGATTTATTTCATAATCAGTCTAATTTCTAAAGAGAAATTACTAACATACTGATAGCTGTTTATGAATTAAAATTTTTGACCATTGTGTTCTCCACTTAACCACAATATACATGCTAATGAACGCCAATAGAATTTTCATTGGCACAACATTATTTCACTATAGTTGCAATTATGTATGATTTGAATTTTTAAATACTAAAGCTTTGTGTCAATTTTTGGGACCTGATATGTATAGATTGCAGGTATGACTCTTCCATATGATACTCTGGATCAAGTAAGGAACAGATTGGAGGAAGTCTCTCCTAATCTTGTCCGATATGATGATGTTGAAGGAGCCAATTATTTCCAGCAAGCAAATGAGCTCTCCAAGGTAAAAACTTGCCTGTATGCAGTTTTCATACTAGTGTATCCTCTGGTGTTAGTTTTCAATTCTATTATTGATCTCATGCTTTTTTGTTCTTCTTGTTGTAGCTAGTGAACCAGCAACTTCTTGCTGATCCGCTTGTTCCACCTCAGCTAACAATAAAAGACTTCTACATGACAGGTATGCATCTGTCAGCATGCCTGCCAAATATAAAAGGTGGGAAGGTAGAAGATCACCTAATTTAGCATCGTGATTCCAACGTCTTCGGGTGCCTGGGTGGCTTAGTTTGTTAAGCGGCTGACTTGATTTTGGCTTAGGTCATGATCTTATGGTTCATGAGCTCGAATCCCATATTGGGCTCTGTGCTCACAGTGCGGAGCCTACTTCAGATCCTCTGTCTCCCTTTCTCTGCCCCTCTCCCGCTCAATCTCTCCCTCTGTTTCTCTCAAAAATAAATAAATGCCAAAAAAAAAAAAAAAAGATTCCAACCTGTTATTAAGAATATTTGATATTTTTATTTAATCTTTGAAAATTTTCAAACATCAGAAGTAATGTAATTTGTATCATCTGATTTTACTCTTTTTTTTTTTTTGTTTCTGAAATGTAAGCATGTTTTCAATATAAAATTTTACTGTTGTGTATAAAATCATTGTATACTAATTTAGGAAGCATTTTTGTAAGTGACAGCCAGAATTGCTAAGGTTTTTCTGAGAAATACAGTAGAAATAACAAAACTCATGTTAAACAGTGCTTCTAGGTATGCCTGGGTGGCTTAGTTGGTTAAGCGTCTGACTTGGGCTCAGGTCGTGATCTCATGGTTCGTGAGTTCGAGCCCCGCATCGGGCTCTGGGCTGACAGCTCAGAGCCTGGAACCTGCTTCAGATTCTGTGTCTCCCACTCTCTCTGCACTGCCCTGCTCACGCTGTCTCTCTCTCTCTCAAAAATAAAATAAATAAAAACAAACAAACAAAAAAACCCAGTGCTTCTGATGTATATTGTTAGGAATGTTCTTAAGGAATGCAGACTTACTGAAACTTCTTTACTGCAAATCTTCCATTTGGTATAAAATAACACCTGATATAATATCTGTGTTATGAGGTAATTTAAAAATGATTTTAAATAATTTTCTATCAAAGCAGATAGTGTATTTTTTAATTTTTTAAGTTTGTATCTAAGATTATTGTTAATTGTTTTTTAGTTATGTTTGTTATAGAATACATACTTAAGCCCAAAGAGCAAACAATTACTATGATCCCACCATCCAGAAAAATAACTATATTTATTTTTTTAACATTTTGTCAGGCATCCAGGGATATACACATACATTTATTTAAACAAAAGATATGATTATTCATTTATGGGGGGGAGGGGGGTTGACAGCTTTATTGAAATATCATCCACATACCATGAAATTCACTCATAAAGTGTACAATTCAGTGGATTTTAGTATACATACTATTTTATAAACTTTTTTTCAAAAATAGTATTTTGTACATGTTTTACCTGTCTTTAATAATTTTCTACAATATTTTTAATGTTGCACACTAGCATGTTGTATGAATGTATATAATTATTATTATTTTAAGTTTACTTATTTTGAGAGGGAGAGAGCATGCACAAGTAGAGAGAGAGAGGGAAAGAATGAATACCAATTTGTGCTGGCAGCACAGAGCCTGACTTGGGGCTGGATCCCATGAACCCGTGAAATTATGACCTGAGCCAAAATCAAGAGTCGGACACTTAACTGACTGAGCCACGCAGACACTCCATGGCTGTATATATATAATTATTTAATCATTCCTAGGAGTAATTGTTAAAAACATTTATTAGCTAATAAGGGACTTCTGAATTTGTTGCTCTCGCATTACATATAGTTCAATAGGGTTTTATAGTCTTTTTTTGTTGTTCCTGAATATGTGCAACAAGAAAGTTTTACTGTGTGCTTTTTTAAAAATTGTATTATCAAAATGCACTTTTTAAAATATCTTTCAGACTCAATTAGCAGAGCCTCACAGACAATGGCCAAATGTGTCAAAGCTGTCACAGAAGGTGCCCAAGCAGTAGAGGAGCCATCCGTTTGCTGAAACATCTACTAGGAACCCTGTTTTGTTACAAATAATTAATGGACAATTATGTTGGAGTGATCTCCTACAGGTTTATCTGTTTAAAAAATAATCTGAATGATGTAATATTTAAGATTGTACCATGCTTATTTGAAAATGATACTGTGGTTATTAGTGAATTTTGAGGTTTCAAAAACATTTATGTGTTGTATGTAACCATTGTTAAATAGTTTAATGAACATATTTACAGATGCTCTTTCACATAAAAGCGTTGGTAATCTTTGTGACACATATAAAGAAAATCCTTAAAATAGGAGTTTTTGTTTATTTTCATTGATCGTTTATGTTTGTAAAATGGTCCTTCCATTAGGAGCCACTGTTTTCTAGTGCTAATGATCTAAGCATTCTGTCAAGCTGGGTAAATAGAAAATATATATATAATATAATCCTACATCAGATATGTATTTGAACAATTATAATTAATCATAATAATGGTAGATCATGATTATTCAGCTTTTCCTGTATGCTAAGCACTCTGGTTTTATGTGTATTGTCTTGTTTTGTCCTTGCTACAATTCACTGAGATAATGTTCTCTCATTTTACAGATGAGGAAACTGAAGCCTAGGGGTATTTGGTAGCTTGCCCAAGGTCACAGCAAAGTCGAGGACTCAAGCTTAGTTCTGACTCCAAAGCCCATTGTTCTTTCCTGCTACACATAATTGCCTCCCATTAATACAGATCCTATAGGTTATTACTTCTAAGAATTAGCATTGAGAAGCTTAATATATAGTCCATTTTTCTGTTTTCTCTTGAATCTGTTTCTATGTCACGGTGATTTATGTGACATTTTTCTTTGTGTAAGAGATTATACATACACATACACCACTAGAGTGAAGGAGTAAAGAGATATAATTTAGGTCTTTATTGAAGTTCCATATTCATTATATTAACACCATCTGTCGTCTTAAATGAACTAAATTATTCCAATAATAGAAGAAAAACTGACAGCTTTCATAATTTTCATTGTTAAAAAGTAAGTAAAAATTTTACAATTAACCTAGGAGATAATCTAACATTAAATTTTTTTCACAATCTATGGTCAGAATCCTTTTGTTTTATAATCCTTATTCCTATTTTCACTAAAGACTTAGCCCAATTATAGGATGCAATATTCTTGATACAATAAGATTTTTAAAATAATAATATGTCATCGATACTTTATCTTCAGAAATTGTACAAAATGTGTCACTTGTAACAGCTTTTTCAGAACCGTTTATCTTCTTTAGTAAAACATTAAGAAATGTATTTTGCTTAAAGTACTTAAAATTCTAAGTTGCCTGAAATTATACAAATTCTTGCTTAAAGCCTTTGAATTCAGCACAACCTTTCTGTCCCCTTAGCACTGTAGCTGACCTCGAGGGGGCATATGTGGCATATGCTGTTTTGTATTTTACACAGTACTTTTCAGTGAATGTTAGTAGATTTCATAGGCTTGTTGGTGAGGGAACATTGTGTTCAAGTGGAGAAGAGGTGACATATAACCAAATTGGTCCAGAATCCTTGGGCTGCCATCTAGGCAGTGCGTGTTGAACTTGTAATTCTTTAAAGAATGCTCTGTCTGGGGTAAGTAGTGCTCTGTAAAATTGGCTTGTTTTTACATAAAGTAAACATGCAAGTCTGTCTGATGAGTGCCTATTGTGTGTAATGCTTAATAGTAAGGTTATTGCGGACATAAACATTAAGGGTGGTTGCTAGGGAAAAAAGACTTTCTGAAGAAAAGCTCCCAGATAGAAAAGAAATATGTATAGGTGAGACTAACCTGGCTGATGGAATTATGGTTCTAAGTAATGAAAGGGTCAGCAGTGAGAAGGTCTACAAAGGCTGAGGGCCAAATCCCTTTGGGTGAAGAAACCAGTCTGAAAATATCCAGGAAGAATGATACTCATTTATACTTGATTTAGCCAAAAGGGAAGCTAAGAAGCAATGGGAAAAGTAATATCATTTAAAGAGGACCTTCTAAATCTGTATCTCTAAAGCTTGAAGTACATTATGTCTAATTTCACAAAAAACCTGCAACTAATAGGTTTGAGACCCAGGAAATATGAAGTAACTTGCCTAAAGCTACAGAGTTACAGACTAAAGGTAAGGGAGTTTAAATTCAAGATATTTTTATTGTCCCATGTTGCCTCAAATGTAAACCTTTTGGACAGTATGAAAATTGAGTACATGTACAAGAAGAATCTTAATGCCTAAGCTCCATACAGAATGCTCCCCAAATTTATTGTGAATTGTATTATAACAAATACGTTAATAAAAAGTATTATGCCTTCTTAATAATACTCAGTATACAATCATTATTGTTTGTTGCTGAGTTGTTTAAACACCACTTCTTGCCAGGTCTGACATATCTAGTTCAACTTTGGAAAGGTATTTAGAAAAATTTTAATATTGTTCGTTTGTAAAACGGGGATAAAAAATCGAATAATTGTATTTACTTCTGACGTCAAAGAGTTGTTTTGAGGAGTAGGTCAGAAAACCTATGAAACTCTTAGCTTTCTTCCTGACACATAGTAAATGTTCAATGTGCTCAATAACTGAAGACCATTATTAGAGGAAAATGTGTACTCAAAATTTTGCTCAGTTTCAGGAGGTTGCAGTGAACCATCCGTGGGAATTCTTTTTTTTTTTTTAAACTCTGTGCCCTGCCCAACATGGGGCTTGAACTCACAAGAGATCAGGAGTCACTCTACTGACTGAGCCAGCCAGGCACCGCCAGGGAAGTTCTTTATCCTAAAATTAAAAGTTCCATTCTAAATGAATCAAGTGAAAAACTCAAACTATTGATTGTGAAAGTCATGCCTAATATAACCTCCAGCTTACATTTTTCTAAAGAAATCCATTCCTTTCCTAAGGCTCCAAGGAATTAAATTGACTTATCCAAGGTCAACCTAATCAACAAAACACTGCTACTACGGACCGTCCACCAAGGTTGTGAAATTTATTATGTAGAACTCTGCTTATTTTGATAGAACTTTTACCAGTCAAGTAGAAAGATTTACTGAGTGTTGTGTTCTAACCCTTAAAAGAGAGTACTTCTAAGAGCAAAACCATAAAAACAATGCTATCAGAAGAGGGGGAAAATACTTGCTAGTAAAGTAAGGGTAGTAAGATAGATAGTAAGGTAATAGAGGGTCAGAGCTATTGATGTGCACAAAGGAGGCCAGTGGATTCTTTTGCCAACATAAACTTCTAGCTAATATAAACTCAGCCTTATTGTTACTCTAACCAATTACACTGCCACTATTCAACACATGAGAAAAGAAAGCAGTGCTAAGAGGTGTTTTGTTTTGTTTTGTTTTTTAATGTTAACATGTCATGACTACTGTTAAGATGTCCCTGGTAATACTACAAATCTGTTGGTAGCAAAGGTCTTGTATGGCTGTGAAAATGAGGGTTCAAATAGAAATTATGATACACATTAATATTACAAGCTATTTTTTTAGGACATTTGGTGAGGCTAGTCGTGTCTTAGCATGCCTAGACCTTGTTAGTGATTGACTCAACTTTTGAAAACGAGTGGGAAAAAATCTGATAAAGATCTATTGGAAAAAAATATAGAGAGACAAAAATGGCCACCTTTTAATAATGATGAAGATAGCTAGTAACTCCCTAATAATTTTTAATAACCAATATTTTAAAATATCTTAATTGCATAGTACTTTAATTATTTTGTTTAATTTAGCCTAAGAGACCATGTTAATGAGAAAACTGACTAGATCTCAGGTCTAGATTTTAAGAGAACAAGGATCTTGGAAACAAATACCTTTTGCTTAAAGTATTTGTGAATTTTACCATTGAAAAACTTTGAAGATTGATTTACCTATGACTGATATTCAAGATCTTTGACATCTTAATATTTCAAAAATAACTTACACTACAAAGCATATGTTGGTATTGAAAAACATGGCAAATGTGTGGTTTACGACTAGTCATTAGTTTATAATATTTAATTTGAATTGGTATGTAAAGAGATCACAAGATGAATAACATTTATTTAGAAGCATATAATTTTGGATCTGGAAAGGACTATAGAAAGAAATCTAGTATTACATATGCATTTTGTAATTGTGGAAATAGAGAATTAAGGACAAATTAGAGGCAGGTTTTTTAATTAGAAACAGCTCTTTTTTTTACTATTTTTTTTAACATTCATTTTTTTGAGAGACAAGAGTGCGAGTGAGGGAGGGGCAGAGAGAAAGAGAAACACACAGAATCTGAAGCAGGCTCCAGGCTCTGAGCTGTCAGCACAGAACCTGACATGGGGCTCAAACCCACAAGCTGTGTGATCATGACCTGAGCTGAAGTCGGGTGCTTAACAAACTGAGCCACCCAGGTACCCCAACACTCTTATTTAAATGAAGAATATGTAGCAGCACCTGGGTAGCTCAGTCAGTTAAGAATCAACTGCAGCTCAGATCATGATCTTGTGGTTCACGAGTTCAAGCCCCACGTTGGGCTCTGTGCTAACAGCTCAGAGCCTGGAGCCTGCTTTGAATTCTGTGTCTCCCCTCTCTCTGTCCCTACCCCGCTCGCAGTGTATCTCTCAAAAATAAACATTAAAAAAAAGGTTTTTTTTTAATGAATATGTAGTGAAAACATCAAAGTCGATGACAACTAAAAATAGGATACAAAATTATGCGCATGTTATGTGTGGTAGGCTGCCTTGAAAATGACCCCCACCATCCCTGCCTGTTGGGATTCATGCCCTTATGTCCTTATGTAATCCCCTCTCCTTAAGTGTGGGCTGGATTTACTGATTCACTTGTAATCAGTAGGGATGTCCCTGCTGAGATTAGGTTTTTAAAAGACTGGCTTTCATCTTGGTTGTTCTCTTACTCTCTCCCTCTCAGATCACCACCTACCATGTTGAGAGGACACATAGGCAGCCTATGAAAAGGACCATGTGCTAAGGAACCAGCAATCATCAGCTAAGGATTCAGCAACCACTTGAGTAAGCTGAATCCTTTGGCCCCCAGTTGAGATGGCTATAACCCATAGACTTCCAGATTCCCAACACACAGAAACTGAGGTACTAAATGTTTGTTGTTTTTAGCCACTAAGTTTTGGGTTATTTTGTTATGTAATAATAGATCACTAATATGCTGTAATTATAACCTAGCAAAAGCATATGGTAGGATGACTCACATACAATGACTGACCCATGTGGGAGTATAAAGGCCTGACCTTCTAGATCCACTGGAGGACAACTCTAAAGGGCTTTCTTATATCTTAGCTTCTGAGCTCTTTGTGGGTTTGGATGAGATTGTCATTGGGCCTGTACTACAGCTCAGCCTTTCCCTCTGCCCATTCCTGTTTTCTTTCCCTCCTTAACAGGTGTTGACCTTCAGGGAACTCCTTAATAAATATTCTGTACACTGGGGTGCCTGGGTGGCTCAGTTGGTTGGGCAACCGACTTCGGCTCAGGTCACGATCTCACAGTTTGTGGGTTTGAGCCCCGTGTTGGGCTCTGTGCTGACAGCTGAGAGCCTGGAGCCTGCTTTGAATTCTGTGTCTCCCCCTCTCTCTACCCCTCCCCTGTTCATGCTCTGTGTCTCTCTGTGTCTCAATAATAAATAAACGTTAAAAAAAATTAAATATTCTGTACACTAAACTCTTCTCAGAGTCTGCTATGTGGGGAATCCAGTCTGTGATAGCATCCGGAATATCTATGTATCCTAGATAGCTGCTCCAATTATCACTGTTTCAGCCAGCAAGACATGGATGGATGAGAGAGAGGAAGTGGAGTTTTATTTTATTTTATTTTATTTTATTTTATTTTATTTTATTTTATTTTATTTTATTAATTTTTTAGAGAGAGAGTGCGTAAATTGGAAAGAAGGGAAGAAAGAAAATCTCAGGCAGGCCCCACGCTCAGCGTGGAGCCCAATGTGGGGCTGGATCCCACGACCCTGGGATCATGATCTGAGCTAAATCAAGAGTTGGCTACTCAACCGACTGAGCCACCCAGGCACCCTGCCTTTTAGCATTTTATTGACTTGACGTAGAAATTGCATCATTTCCACTCATATATCATAGGTAAGACTTAATAGCCACATTCACCTGCAAGAGAGGAGGCTGGGAAATATACCAACTAAAGCCATCTACCTAACTAAAACAGATTCCTATTTAGTTAGTTTTGAGAGAGAGAGAGAGAGCGAGCGAGCAGGATCAGGAGAGGGGCAGAGAGAATCCTAAGCAGGCCCCATGCTGTCAGCATGGAGCCCAATGTGGGGCTCAATCCCACAAACCATGAGATCATGACCTGAGCCCAAATCAAGTGTCAGACACTTAACCAACTGAGCCATCCAGGTGCCCCTAAAACAAAGATTCTAAGAGATAGTGTTCTAGTTATTTTTTGCTGTGTAACAAACTACCCTAAAACTTAATTATATAAAACAACAACTATCTTACTATGCTTATAAGATGACTCCATGAGTGCAAAGTACAGAAAGGGCACAGTAGAGATGGGGTGATCGATCTGTGTTCCATAAGGCTGGATCCTCAGCTGGATGAATGGAATTCTACAAGATGACTGAAACAGCTCGGGGCTGGAGCACCTGTGGTGGGAAGACTCCGTTCCCAGATAGCGTCTTCACTCACAAGTTTGGCTCCTGGGCTGGAATGCTAGAAGGACAGTTTCAGATGGGATTGTCTTCAAGAGCATCTACTTGTGGCCTATTTAGCATGACAGTCTCAGGATAATCGTAGAGTGTTCAGGGCTCCAAGAGCAAGAGCATTCCTGGAGACCAATGAGGAAGCCGCAAGGTTTTTTATGACTTACCCTTGGAAGTTCTATAGCATCACTTCCACTGTCCACAGTCTTAGAGTGCACCCAGATTCAGGAGGGGGAAACATACATCCCATGGGAGGAGTGTCAAAGAATTAAAACTGCCACAAGGGTGAATATTGAGGGACAATTAGTTCCTGCCATAGGTCCTGAGTCTGTACCACAGCAGTGAAGAGGGAAATAGAGAGAGAGAGAAGGAAAGCCAGAGACCATTAACAACTATAAAATGAAGTTTCTATAATATACCAATTAATCCGTAACTATTTTCTAATTACTTACTACATACACAACTCTAGTACTTTTGTATCCATTACAGAGTGGGTAAGTGTCCTGTTATATACTAGATAGCATTGAGGCCCTTCCCTTTGGCTCAAATTCTTTAAGCTTTTAAATATAGCTCAGGATCCTTGGCATATGTAACTGAAATGTTCTTTGTGGGCTTAAGGTTATTTATAGGAGGAAATGAGTCTTTGTTAGGTTGCTTGCAGATTGTCCAGGCTGGGGTGCTATAGATTGGTAAGTACTAGGTCCAAACGAAGTAGTGTTCCTCAGGTGACATATTTAGTATCACAGTTTGAGCACCACAATGGACCCCGAACTGTAGTTTTCTAGGGACTTCCATTCCATTTCCATTTAAAGGATTTACTACATTATTCAGCAGGATAAGTAACCTCCCTGCCAACAGTCTACTGTATATTAATTTTTTTCTGAATTAAAAAAAGAAAGTTGGGTTTTTAATTTTTTTTTTAATTTTTATTTATAATTTTTGAGAGAGACAGAGCATGAGACAGGGAGGGCAGAGAAAGAGGGAGACAGAGAATCTGAAGCAGCATCCAGGCTCTGAGCTGTCAGCACAGAGCCCGACACAGGGCTTGAACCCAGGAGCCATGAGATCATGATCTGAGCCAAAGTCAGATGCTTAACTGACTGAGCCACCCAGACACCCCCAAAAAAGAAAGTTTTGTAATCACAAAGGCAAACTAGGACAGACACTGAGCATACTGAGATCTTTAAACTCTTCCAAGATTTTGGGATTTTCCTCATATTCCTAGGGATAGGGTGACCTCACCCCATTGTTCTAGAATAGAAGCATCTACTTTGCTGCTGGAAAGGCCTGGGATAATGTTGGAAATCTAAAAGGAGCAGTAAAGCATGACTAAATTTCATTAATCTCCTTTTCCCCTGTCAAGAAGAATAAGGGCCACACATTTTTTGCCTGTTTCATTTCTTTTTTTAAGACTGGAAGCAACCTGGGGCACCTGGGTGGCTCACTTGGTTAAGTGTCTGACTTGGCTCGGGTCATGATCTCATGGTTCGTGGGTTCGAGCCCCCAGTCGGGTTCTGTGCTGACAGCTCAGAGCCTGGAGCCTGCTTTGGATTCTGTGTCTCCCTCTCTACCCCTCCTCCACTGGTACTCTCTCTGTCTCTCAAAAATAAACATTAAAAAAAAAAACAAAAAAAAAAAAACTGGAAGCAACCTGGTATCGATCTGAAGGGCAACATTATGTGGATAAAGTTAAGTAATAACCTATGCCTTCCTTTAGCTCCCCAAATCTCAAACTACAATTCCCATAAAGCATGAAGTGGAAATGTATTATTTACTTAGAAGCAGGAACTAAACAGCCACACCTCTTGATGGGTTGGGGCTTGTTTTGTACCTGCAAACCCGGAGGGAATGATAAGGAAGGGTAGTGTATCCCTGGGCAGCCGCATTCCCTTGGGAAATTGGGGTTATTCCTCAGTAACTCCTGTGTGTGTCCTCACTCTGGTGACCTATGCCCTCTCCTTTATCCACTTTACCAGCCAATGTGTATGTCCATCTCCTTTTAAACCTTTTGTTCCATAGGAGATGAGATGTGTTCCATATTCCTTTCACTCTATCTCTAGTGGTTTGCCTCAAGTGTTCTTACCTATTATTTCCCTCTCATGTCATTCCCACTTATACTTGAGATGCATTTTCTACCAGTTCCAATTTATCATTGTCCTCCCCTGTACTCTGCATCTTTCCTTCATGTGACTCGGTATAGAAAATGTATTGCCCTTTGGTAAAACCCTCATCTGAAACTGGAATATTAGGACAAATATCTTGTAAGGGAATGGTTTTAGGAACATGTGGTGCCCTGTATAAACCTACTGATAATTAATATATTTGAGTCTTAAGAATCCACATCTTATTCTACTGTGAACTTTTTGATGAGAATTAGTTCTTCCATTCATGTTTTATGGTTTAGTTCATTAAGTTCCTGTGCAAGAAAAGCAATTAAAATTTTTTTAATGTTTATTTATTTTTGAGAGAGAGAGAGAGAGACAGAGTGCAAGCAGGGGAGGGGCAGAGAGAGGGAGACAGAGGATCTGAAGCAGGCTCCAGGCTTTAAGCTGTCAGCACAGAGCCGACATGGGGCTCGAATCCACGAACTGTGAAATCATGACCTGAGCCGAAGTTGGGCGCTTAACCGACTGAGCCACTTAGGTGCCCCAAGAAAAGCAATTTTAACAAGGAAAATGGAAAACACCCTAAGAGGGGTAGGAAACCTTTCTGCCAGGTGAACTACTAAAGAGATTATTAGGAGCTTCTGTGCTTTTAACAGTCACCTGCTAATATCCTTAATAGCTTGACAATTAAGGTTACTAGGCAAGAACTGTGCCTATTCAATTTTATTCCCTGGGCAGTACCCAACGTGCTCTGTATATGTGAACATCTGATGTTAACTTGAGTTATTATGCCTGATCCTCAAGGTTGAGTAGAACAACTCAACTGCTCATTCTTGGGAATAATAGGTAATTTTTCCCGGGCACCAAGATACAATGATTAGGGCATGGGCAAGGAATTTTCCTAAACTGGCCTATCTGCCCAGAAGAGGTCATTCCTTTTCCCATGTGAGTACCTCCCTCCCAGAGAGCTGCATTGACTCACTCTCTGACTCAGCACGATTACACACAATAAACAGTTGAGAAATTATTGTCTCTGCTAAGAGTTTCTGATGCGGTAAAGCACATGGATGCAATTAGTGACCAAAAAGATACCAATCTCAATTTCTAATAAGGCCCCTAGTTCTTTCCCTGGTCCCTTTTCTCTCCTGAACCCACTCACAAAGCTAATGCATCAAAAGTGTTGGCTACCCTCTTCTCTCCTCACACTCCAGTTTCTCCAAAGCTTCTCACCTTCCTTCTCCAAAACCCCCAAATGCTTTTTCCACCAGAGTTCAAAGAATTTACTCTTTGTTCTTCAATATATATGTGCTAAGTTTAGCCAACTTAAGTTTAGCTAAATTTTTTTCTTAGGCATTGGAGGGAGACTAAGTTGGCAGAGATTGCTTTCTGGTTAAGTAGAGTATATAGGGTTCTCTTTACTAGTTTACTAGTTACTTAGTCTTCCATTGTGTGCCTCTACCAAAATTTATCCCAATTCCTATCCATAATGATAGCTAAAATGTATTGAGCATATACTGTGGGTTAGGCACTGTTCTAAATATCACAGCCCAATGAAGTAAATTCTATTATTAGCTTTTGGTAAACCAAAAGCACAGTGGGGTAATTTGTCCATGATCACATAGCTAGTAAATTGTGCAGATGGGATTGGAATCTAGGCAATTCTTAACCACTATGCTATACTTCTTCCCTGTTGATGGGATATTTAGGCCTTTCTCTAGATTCCTTTAAATTTTTTTTTAATATAGATAATGCAGTAATGAATACCCTAGTACATAAATATTTACTTTTTTTTTTTTTTTTTTTCAGAGAGAGAGGGCACGACTACAGGAGAGGGGTAGAGGGAGAGAAAGAGAGAATCCCAAGCAGGCTCCATGCTCAGCATGGAACCTGATGTGAGGCTTGATCCCTCAACCTTGGGATCATGACCTGAGCTGAAATTAAGAGGTGGATGCTCAACTGACTGAGCCACCCAGGTGCCCCATTTTCTAAGTATATCAGTAAGGACAAATTCCTTGAGATGACATTATGAGGTCAAAGAGCAACACATTTTTATTTGAACAGGAAAAGTTTCTCCTCCAAATGTATCATTTGTTTGGAGGAGGCAGCATTTTTATCAGAGGCAATAAGCTGTCCTCTTACGGTATTTGAATTTTTACTAGCAGGGCATCTGGCTGGCTCAGTTGGTTGAGCATCTGTCTTCAGCTCAGGTTAGTGATCTTGTCATGAGTTGGAGCCCCACATCGGGCTCCCTGCTATCAGCATAGCACCCACTTTGGATCCTCTGTCTTCCTATCTCTGCTCCTCCCCTGCTTGCTCTCTCTCTCTCTCTCTCAAAAATAAACAATTTAAAAATAAGTAAATAAAATAAATCTTATTAAAAAATAAAATAGAAAATAAAATAAAAATTTACTAGCAGAAGTACTAGAAAGTCATCTTAGTCCTTTATCTGAGGGAGTGATTATCTAAGTGGTCCTTTCCTCCTATCATTGCTGTTATTTGATTAGGAGTGCACACAAGTAAATTGCAAGCCGAAGAGCCCTAGACTGGGGCCTGGGTCATGGTAGTTCAGTGATTGAATTAAATGACAAGGTCTTTGATTTTTTTTTTTTTTTGAATCTGTAAAATGGGGACATTAAGTACTACTTACTTTATCTCCCACGTGTGGGTTTAGAGACACAAATATGAATGTATACATTGTTCATATGTGTCATTAAGAACACTTATAATGGAGGGATACCCATCTAGGAACCAGGGGAGAGAACTATGGGGCCCATTAGGAAATTGAGATCTGGTATCTTTTGGGTCACTAAATGCATACATGTGCTTCACTCATACATGTGCATTAGAAACTCAGGCAGAGACAATAATTTCTCAACCATTTATTGTGTGTGACCATCTGTATAAGTCTTAGTATACTTTTAGCAGGTAGGCTTACTATAAATATTTTATGAATAAATTAATGAACAAAGTTTTCTTTCTTTTTTTAAGTTTATTTATTTTGAGAAAGAGAGCAAGCTAGCACCGTAGGAGCAGAGAGAGAGGAAGGGGGAGAATCTCAAGTAGGCTTCCTGTTGTCAGTGCAGAGCCTGACATGGAGCTCGTTGTGAGATCATGACCTGAACCAAAACTAAGAGTTGGATGCTTAACTGACTGAACCACCCAAGTGCCCTGAACAAAGTTTCCAATGCTGGTCATCAATTTTCCAAAGCTAATACAAACATCCTTTCAAAAATAAAAAAGAAAATAATTTTTAGCACTTTGTTTTTCCCCTAAATAATGAATGTCTATGTCTTCTTTAGGAGAACTATGTTCATAATATGGCTTAAGGTCTTAAATTTTGGTCTTGGGTAAACTAATAAGCAAATCACCCAGAGCAGAGTCTGAAGTTATCTACGTTGTCAAATGTTGAGTAACTGCCTCTCTATAAATTTGGAAAATACAAAAATGTAGAAAGATAATCCATTTATTAACTAGTAACCCTCATGCTGTATAATTTATTGGTCCTTCAGGATACTATCTTCCATTTCTTTAAATTTGTTGATAGACAACCCTATTTGTGAATCACTTCCAAGTGATTAGCAATCTAGTAGAAATTAGTCATATGTAGTCATATATATGCTGACAAAACTTTCAAATTATATCTTAGATTATGTGTATTTTACTGGACTATATAAGTCACTTTTTATAAATTTCATCTTCTATTTTATTCTAAAACTTTCAATTATCTTGAATAATGTTCTTTCTTGTTGAGTGTATCCATATTTCAAATATTTGTACAAATGTGGATATAAATTGAATCCATTTTTCCCCTTTTCCAACTTGTGTGTATGTGTGTGTGTGTGTGTGTGTGTGTGTGTGTGTGTGTGTGTATTTATTTTATTTTTTTAAGTAAGCTCTATGCCCAGCTGGGGCTCAAACTCACGACCCTGAGATCAAGAGTTGCTTGCTCTATTGACTGAGCCAGCTAGGCACCCCTAGATTTATATATTTTTTAAACTAAGTTGGGAAATATCTACCAACTTCAACATGGAAATATTATTTATTTATTTATTTTTAGCACATGTATGAACAGGGGAAGGGCAGAGGGAGAAAGAGAATCTTGGCCTCCATGCCCAGTGCAGAGCCCAATTTCGGGCTCATGATTGTAAGGTCATGACCTGAGCTAAAATCCAGGGTCGGATGCTTAACTGACTGAGCCACCCAGACTCCTAATATGAAAATATTTTACACTTAGGTGTTTTGGAATAGAAAACTATACCTTTCTATGAATGATACATGTGTGTACTCAAATGCAGAAATAAAGTAAACATGAAAAACATTCTTTCTAATTAGGGATAGATAGAATATGTGTATATATATATATATATATATATATATATGTATGTATATGTATGTATATATATGTATGTATGTATATATATGTATGTGTGTATATATATATGTATGTGTGTATATATATATATATATATATATATATATATACATATAATTTTTAACATTTATTTTTGAGAGAGAGACAGAATGCAAGGGGGGGAGTGGCAGAGAGAGAGAGGGAGACACAGAATCTGAAGCAGGTTCCAGGCCCTGAGCTGTCAGCACAGAGCCCAACATGGGTTCCAACTCATGAACCGTGAGCTCATGACCTGAGACACTTAACCAACTAAGCCACCCAGGTGCCCCAGATTAGAATATTTTTACAGAATTTATCACTAAGCAGCCAAAATTTTTATACTCAAGAGTTTCAGGATTTTTCCAAGAACTAGAAAAATAATATTGTTTTAGTCTGTTGGGGTTGCTATAAAAAAATACCACGGACTGGGTAGCTCATGAACAAATTTATTTTTCACAGTTCCAGGGCCTGGAAGTCCACCATCAGGGTGCCAGCACGGTTAGGTTCTGTTGAAGGCCCTTTCCAGGTTGCAGACTGCCACCTCCTATGGTGCCTCACAAGGTAGAAGGGAGCACAGGGCTCCTGAGGTCTCTTTCATAAAAGCACTGATCCCATCCATGAAAGCCCCATCCTCATGACTGAAGCACCTCCCAAAGGTCCCACCTCCTAAAATCATTACACTGGGCATTAGGATTTCAACATATAATTTTTGAAGGGACACAAGCATTCAAATAAATGTTTGAATAAATCATAACAAATAAATCAACAAATACCTAACTCGACAGCAGTCCTCCTCAGTTATGGGAAAGTAATTGCCAATGCAAAACAGATACTAGTATGAAGTTCTACTTTATTCTGAATAACTGTGCTGGGACCTATATTTTCTGAGTCATGCTATCGAATAGACAACGAACTCAATGATGAACTTAAGTTCTAGTTATTGCATGTGTACTCAACAAGACTTTGATTTACTAAGCGTTCGCAGCATTGAAGCTGTTTCTAAAATTTCTGTTCACTCTTTTTGGGGCAGTCATTATATCCAACACTATTTACTGGGTGGCAGCACTATGTGATAATGTACACACTAATTTGTGGGGTACCTGGGTGGCTCAGTTGGTTAAGCGCCGACTTAGCTCAGCTAATGATCTCACAGCTCGTGAGTTTGAGCCCTGCATCAGGCTCTGTGCTGACGGCTAAGCCTGGAGCCTGCTTCAGATTCTGTGTCTCCCTCTCTCTTGTTCCTCCCCTGCACGCACTCTGTCTCTCTCTCTCTCAAAAAAATGAATAAATGTTAAAAAAAAATTTTTTTTTAATGTACACACTGATTTGTGTGTTAAGAAAGAAAGTTCTGGAATCAGTTAATTGCCCAGATTTGAATCCTGGCTCGACCACTTATCAGCTATGTCATTTCTATTGCTATTACCTATTGAAATGGAAATGACAAGGATAATTACACCTGCCTCGTAGAGTTAACTAAATAATATATATAAAGCACTAAGCAAGAGTAGTGCTTAATAAGTGTTAGTTGTTATTTCATCCTTTAAAAAGAAAGAATGAAAATGTATACTTAGGGATGCCTAGCTGGCTCAGTTTGGTAGAGCATCCAACTCTTGATATTGGGGTTGTGAGTTGAGCCCCACATTGGGTGTAGAGATTACTTTTTTTTTTTTTAATTTTTTTTTTAACGTTTATTTATTTTTGAGACAGAGAGAGACAGAGCATGAACGGGGGAGGGTCAGAGAGAGGGAGACACAGAATCCGAAACAGGCTCCAGGCTCCGAGCTGTCAGCACAGAGCCCGATGCGGGGCTCGAACTCACGGACTGGGAGATCGTGACCTGAGCCAAAGTCGGCCGCTCAACCAACTGAGCCACCCAGGCGCCCCGAGATTACTTTTTTAAAAATGTGTGTTTAGAAGTCTGTGATTTAGTATGCAACCCATCTGTAGTTTAGGACTAGAGTAGAAAGCCTTATGGCTTTTTCCACATAATGCTTTACATCAAAAATTTTATTTCTAGTCAGTTGAAAGTAATAAGAATGGGGAAACCTTGTCTTTAGAAGTAACTTCCAGACAGAAAATAAGTATATAAATATTGGATACCTGGATTACTCCCTGAGGTTTAGCTACTAAAAGCAATATCCCCTATTTTGAATCATGATTTATTACATGCCCAGTAGTAGTCACCACCAGTACCTATTGCAGTGCCTTGCACAGTCAGGCATTCAAACATTAGCTCAATAAATAAATGAATAAAAAGTAAATTCACAGTTAAAGCCAAGAGTATGAAGAGAATGTTTAATTTTTTTTTTTCATTTAGTTCCAGCAATGTAATTCCCAACCAGCAAAGTGCATACAGATTATATGAATCAAGCTCTTTGGTCCACAGAGTAATGCATCATAGGAAATTATAATCATTGCTTTTACAACTGTGTATGATCCTGTAAAATTCTGTGCTCTTGGTGGCAAATGGAGGAGGAAGACAGATAGATGGATCAGCAAGAGTTCTTCACTCCTGGTGGAGGACAAATCAAAACCAATGTCCTACCAATGGAAGATTACCGACATTTACTTTTATGAAGGATTTAGACAAATTTGCAAACATATTGCAATTTTTACTTTTTATTGAAAAAAAATTTTAAATACATTTTATTTTGTGTTTTCGTATTTTTTCTTAATGTTTGTTTATTTTTTTTTTTTAGAGAGAGAGAGAGAGAAAGAGAGAGACAGTGTGAGTGGGGGAGGGGCAGACAGAGAGGGAGACAAAGAATCCAGAGCAGGCTCCAGGTTCTGCGCTGTTGGCATGGAGCCCAATGCGGAGCTTGAACTCACAAACCGTGAGATCTTGACCTGAGCTGAAATCGGATGCTTAACCGACTGAGCCACCCAGACTCCCCCATACTGCAATTTTTAAAAAAGTGATTTACTGAGCTATGAAAAAATAAAAAGGGACCTGTTATTAAAGAGATATTTCCCTTTTGCTTGATTTATGTGGCCTGATTGTCCCATTAGTCCATATATATTAATTAGTCTAAATATATTCATGTGGTAGGCTGAATGATGGCTCCCAAAATGTCTGTGTCTTAATTTCCTGAACATATGAATATGTTACCTTGCATGGCAAAATCAATTTTGTAAGTATGATTAAGTTAAGGATCTTGAGATGGGGAGATTATTCTGAATTATCTGAGTGGGGGCCCAATGTAATCAGAAGGATCCAAATACAGCGAGACAGGAGGAAGGACAAGAGACAGAGGAGACTGGAAGACACTGTGCTTTTGGTTCTAAAGATATAGGAAGAGATCATGAGTCAAGGAATTCAGGTAGCTTCTAGAAGCTGGAAAAGGCAAGGAAACATTATATTCCCTGGAGCCTCCAGAGAAATGCAACCTTGCTGATAGCTTAATTTCAGCCCTGTAAAACCCATTTTGGACTTCTGACCCACAGAACCGTAAGATAAAAATCTATGTTGTTTTCATTTTATTGTATTTTTTTAAGTTTATTTTTTCAGAGAGGGAGAGGGAAAGAGAGAGCAAGACAGAGAAGAAAAGAGAGAGAATCCCAAGCAGGCTCCATGCTCTCCATGCTGAGCCCAATGTGGGGCTTGATCTCACAAACCATGAGATTATGACCTGAGCTGAAATCAAGAGTCAGACACTTAACTGACTGAGCAACCCAGGTGACCCTAAACCATGTTTTTGTAAGCCACTAAATTTGTGGCACTTTGTTAGGCAGCAAGTTTCTATTATACATTCATTAATCTGCACCTAACTTATGGAGACACTAATTTGTAGTCAGTACAAACAAATTTACTTCTAGTTCTCTTGGATTAAAACTGGAGTTATCTTAGGGTGTCTAGCTGGCTGAGTCGGTACAGTAGGCAACTCTTGATCTTAGGGCATAAGTTTGAGCCCCATGTTGGGTATAGAATCTACTTTAAAAATAAATAAAATGAAAAAACGAACAAAACACAACTGGAGTTATCCTTGGAAAAGTGATTTATTCCAGGGCTGGGGTAGGAAAAAATATAATTGAATCTAGAGCATCTTTTGGTATCAGAAAGTGAAGAAGTGCTCAAAAAAGATTGAGGGTATGTCAAAAGGGTACAGACACTACCTGAAAAAGGTATCAGTGGCTAAAGCTGGAAGTTGAACAACAAAATAATGATAATTTGGATTATATCTCCCCAAATTAAGTATAAATATATATGCATGAGTCCATAATAAAATAAATACATACATAAATACATAAATGGAGGAGAGTGGACAATTCCATTGAAGAATGTTAATGTGGGGGAAAAAATTAAATTAATGTGAGAAAGTTTGAGGAAAAGCAGAATATTTACATAGTTCAAAGTATGTCTCCCATAACATTAAAAAAATTTTTTTGTCTTATTTATTAATTTATTTTTTAAATTTTTTGTTTTTTATTTATTTTTGAGACAAAGAGAGACAGAGAATGAGCAGGGGAGGGGCAGAGAGAAAGGGAGACACAGAATCTGAAGCAGGCTCCAGGCTCTGAGCTGTCAGCACAGAGGCCAACACGGGGCTCAAACTCACAAAGCATGAGATCTTGACCTGAGTGGAAGTTGGATGCTTAAACGACCAAGCCACCCACGTGCCCCTCCCATGATATTTTTAAATTACAATTTTTTTATATAATTATAACTTTACAGTGGAGAAATCTAGAAGAAGCTTAACCAAGTAATCAAGATCAATAATCACTAGTGTGGCAGGCAGAATTTTAAGATGTCTGCTCACTTCCTCTGTCCTTGCTACCTTTGATATATATGCCTTGCCTCCAGGCTGTGAATATAATGGATTTAAATCCTGGAATGAGGTTATATTATGTGACACTGTTGACTTTAAGAAAGGGAGATGATGGGTTGGGGCCTGACCTAATTATATGTGCCTTTTTTTTTACTTATTTATTTTTTGTAAGATTTTATTTTTAAGTAATCTCTATATCCAACATGGGGCTCAAACCTATAATTCGGAGATCAAGAGTCCCATGCTCTCCCAACTGATCCAGCCAGGTGCCCCTTTCTGAGTCTTTTAAATCTTGGCCTAGAAGTCAGAGATTCGAGGTGTGAGAGGGATTGTCTGGGAGGTGCTCCTGCTGCCATTGTAGGTGGAGGCACCACACAACTAGAACTTGAGAGTGGCCTCTAGGAACTGAAAGTGATCCCTGGCTGCCAGATAGCCAGAAGACAGGTCAGTTCTATAACCAAGAAGCTGAATTCTGCCAACAACCTGCATGAACTGGGAAGAAGGATACAAGCTCCACATGCGAATGCAGCCATCCGACACCTCAGTTTCAGCCTTGTGAGACCCCGAGCAGGAAGCCCAGCTTCAACTTGCCTGGACTTCTCACCTCCAGAATCCATGAGATAATAAGCGGGTGGTGTCTTACCGTGCTGGGTCTGTGGTGATTTACTCTGGCAGCGGAAGAAAACTATACAGGCAGCCATAACATATCTCAACATCATGCCCCAATAGGGTGCTCTGAAAAGGACACATCGCATACGAGATTTTCTTGCCTAAAATAAATTACCTCATCTAATCATGGGAAAACATAAGAGGAACCCAAATGGAGAGAGATTCTACAAAATGACTGACTAGTACTCTTCAAGACAGTTGAGATCATGAGAGACAAGGAAAGATTGAGTGTCTGGAGTGGAAAAAGGACTTTAGTGGTAAACTGGTGAAATCTGCAGTTTAGTTAACAACAAAAACTACAGCAAAACACAGTCATTTCTCTCTAGAACTGGCTAGGCTATGTAACCGTAAACAAATCACTTGCTAGATGTTGGTTTTTCCAGTTGTTACAAACAGTGAGTTTGTAGTGGTACTTTAGGATTCTTAGCTGAGGGGCGCCTGGGTGGCTTAGTCAGTTAAGCGTCTGACTCTTGGTTTAGCTCAGGTCATGATGAAGTCCTCTTGGGATTCTCTGTCTCTCCCTGCCCCTCTCCCGCTCATGTTCTCTCTCTCTCTCAAAATAAACTTTAAAAAAAATAAGTAACAGATTATTAGCTGAAATAGTTGCTTACTGTTTGTTTTTTAGTAGTTCTATTTTCCTTTAAGAAAGCTTAATTTTTTTTTTAATTTTTTTTTTCAACGTTTATTTATTTTTGGGACAGAGAGAGACAGCATGAACGGGGGAGGGTCAGAGAGAGAGGGAGACACAGAATCGGAAACAGGCTCCAGGCTCTGAGCCATCAGCCCAGAGCCTGACACGGGGCTCGAACTCACGGACCGCGAGATCGTGACCTGGCTGAAGTCGGACGTTTAACCGACTGCGCCACCCAGGCGCCCCAAGAAAGCTTAATTTTGGAAGAGTTGGTATGTTTTGGAAGACTTAGTGTGCTTTAACATTGTAATGATTTTGATGTGCTGATACAGATTAATGAAAGCAAATACTATGAATGGATATAATCCAAAAATGAAAATCTGGACAGCTTAGTACATTGTGGAGGCTTTTTGCGGTTATTGCTTTGCTCTTTGAATTTTCTTTTTATTTCAAATTAAAGAGTTGGCATAAACAACAAATACACAAAATCCTTTTACGGTTTAAAAGAATGAATATTTCAGAAATTTTCTGAATTCAAGTCAGGATAAAGAGAGGCAACCAAAAAAAGAATTCAGTAACACACCATTCAAACAGTTTGATTCAGACAAGATAGAAACCCCCTTCTAATAGGAAAAAAAAAAAAAAAAAAGGACAAATGGACTACATGGAGTATTTACAAGAGCTTTCTTTTTTTTTTTCAAAGTTTATTTAATTCGAGAGAGCGAGCATGAGCAGGGGGAGGGTGGGGAGAGAGAGGAGGAGAGAGAGAGAGAATCCCAAACAGGCTTTGCACTGTCAGTGCAGAGGACCCGGGGCTCAAACTTATGAACCATGACATCATGACCTGAGCCGAAACCAAGAGTTAGTCGCTTAACTGACTGCTTCACCAAGGTGCCCCTACATGAGCTTTCTAAGTATGGTATCATGAGTCTCTTCCCCTATAATTTTTTGTTAGCTTTACTTCAGAGAGATGGACACATACCGTGTGGATTGAATGATGCTTTATCACATCATCAGTGATAACTGTATAAAATACTCTAACTTTGCTGCTTGTACATTTTAGGTAACATAATTCTTCCCTCCTTCCTCCATAGAGAGGAACACAATGCTTACCATTTCCAGCTCAAGACTGGCTTAACGGCCTCCTCCGAGGTTAATGTTAACATCGTTCTGGACAGAGTAACAGGAAGCATCTGTGTATCTGACCACAAACTGAGATGATCCATTCTTCCCCCATCTGAAGTATAAATTCTGTTGGTATTAAATTGCTTAATTGCTTCTGCTTTATATATTAATACTTTAAAACATCATAAAATCTCTGGGAAAAGTAAAATGATTTATGACTATGTAAATATTTATTTAGTTCTTCCCAGTTGGTCAGTATTGATTCTTTCCCCCCCCTCTATACTTTATTATTTATTTATTTATTTTTAAAGTTTTTATTTAAACTCCAGTTAGTTAACATACAGTATCATATTAGTTTCAGGTGTATAATATCATGATTCAACAATTCCATATATCACCCTGTGCTCCCTACATCAAGTGCACTCCTTAATCCCCATCACCTATTTAACCCATCCCTCCACCCCCTCCCTTTTTCCTCTATAATTTAAAGGAAACTTGTATTATGAAAGCTATTCTTAGATATCTTTTGTTTTTATGTTCTAGAACCATCTATGGCTACAGGAAACTCAGGGAAGAATGTTAGTCAATTAGCAGATGCTAAGTTACCCAGAAGAGCAGATGGAATAATTGATTATGTCCTACAAAATGGGGGAAGGGAATACTTAAAGATCTTTCCTCAAGTATGCTACAGAGTTTCCATACAAAAGGCTGTAACTAAAACTATATTTTTCTTTTTTTTTAAATGATTTATTTATTTATTCATTTTGAGGGAGAAAGAGAGCACAAGCAGGGGAGGGTCAGAGAGAAGGAGAGACAGAATCCCAAGCAGGCTCCACACCATCAGTGCAGAGCCCGATGTGCGGCCCGAACTCACAAACTGTGAGATCATGACTTGAGTTGAGATCAAGAGTCGGACACTTAACCAACTATGCCACTCAGGTGCCCCATAAAACCATATTTTTCTTCTCTGGTATGTTTGTTTTTATTTCAGGTGATCTTTTATGTTACTTTTTAACCTGTAGAGTTTTCAATATGATGTGGCATTAATCATTTAAAAATAGAGTATGCATACATTTAAAGTTTTTTTTGGCAATAAAAAATGTACAAGAGAAATAAGCCAATAGAACAAAGTAGCATACTTTGCACTGCTCCCAGATTTTTTAGCCTACACTATAATATGGACAATTGGAATATATTGGCATCATTAGAATTGTACAGATATTTTACTAATCACCTTGGGACTCTTAGTGAGATTGAAAGTCCACATTTGCTTCCTCAGAACTCTTCTCATTCAACCTATAAAATAGCCATATCTTTAAAAAAACGTTTTTTTATGTTCATTTTTGAGAGAGACAGAGACAGAGCACGAACAGGGGAGTGGCAGAGAAAGAAGGAGACACGGAATCCGAAGCAGGCTCTAGGCTCTGGGCTGTCAACTCAAACTTGTGAACCGCGAGATCATGACCTGAGCTGACGTTGGACGCTTAACCGACTGAGCCACCCAGGTGCCCTCAAATAGCCATATCTTAATTATGTAATAGTCTTGAAGACATTGTACTATTTAAGAATTCAAAATCTAAACTATTAAGTTAATAAATATTTATGGTGCAAATTTTGTGCCAGGCACTTTTCTAGACGCTTAGTGAACAAAATAGGTTAAAAAAAAAAAAAAAGGAGGGGTGCCTGGTTGCCTCAGTCAGTAGATCTCAGGGTCATGACTTCAAGCCCTACATTGGGTATGAAGCCTACTTTAAAAATGAATAAAGAAAAATAAATTTAAGGGGTGCCTGGGTGGCTTAGTTGGTTAAGTGTCCAACTTTGGCTCAGGTCATGATTTCACAGTTCATGGGTTTGAGTCCTGCATTGGGCTCTGTGCTGCCAGCTTCAGATCCTCTGTCTGCCTCTCCCTCTCTCTCTGCCCTTCCCCCACTCTTGCTCTCTCTCAAAAATAAGACATTAAAAAAACTTTTAAAATAAAAAAGAATAATAAAGGAAAAAACCCTAGCCTTCATGGTACTTACATTTTTTAAAGTGGGATCTGTATAAACTAAAACATCTCTAAAACAATAATTCTCTTCTCTCTTGCCAGAGTGAAGCCACTTGAGGGCAGGGGCTACTGTTTCCCCAGTATCCTAACTGCAGTGCCCGGCACACTATAAATGATTAATGGGTATTCCTTGAATAATTAAATAGCAGAAGATCCTTTTTGCTTAAGTACAAATAATGCTTCTTTATTGCCTATTGTATCTGTTTAGATTTTTCAGCTTGGCTTTCGAAGTTCTCTCACTCGGGCCCTACCCTTCGTCTTTAATTTCTATTTTTCAGCACACTCTTGTGATACTGTAAGACACAGTACTCTTGCTTTACCTCATACCACTTCCTCTGTCCCAGATAAATAAAAACCCTCTCCCTTTAGGTTCAACAAACACTCATCTAGGATCTTCCATGTGCCAGGACTGTGCTATAGATTTTCACATCTTTTCTTGAACGTACACAAGCACACTCGCAGGTTTTTAGAAGGAGCGAAAGAAGCTCAGAGTTCTGAGAGCAGCCCAGGGTCACTGAGCTACCCAGTAGGGCCTGGACCTGGCCTTCTCTCCTTACTCTGCCCCTTTGGTTCCCTACTGTGAGCCCTTGCTTGTCTCCAGGGCTTCCAGGATGTTATTTATCTTTGCAGCTAGACTGTAAGCTCCCTGTGCCCAACTATGTACTATCTTCTACTTCCCCACAGAGTCTGAGTGCCATGCCCAGCAAGCTCTCAATAAATATTTCCCTAATTGAAGGAAGGCTAACCAATTTGGGCTGAGTCTCCTATTTTCAACTGTCACAAAGTTAACCTTTGCAATAAATTCCATCGTTTTTTTTTTTAAGACCTTATTTTTAAGTAACCTGTGCATCCAATGCAGGGCTCGAACTTGCAACCCCAAGATCAAGAGTCACACAATCTTCTGAACCGAGCCAGCCAGGTGCCCCACAAATTCCGCCTTTTCAATTAAGTTTTACATGGTCAGAGCTTGCTGGGTGAAAAAATACTTCCTTTTAGTCTTAAATACTTCACCTGAGATTTTAGTTATCTTTGACTTTATGTAAACGATTTAATGTTCAGCTGATCTACTTCCTTCAGTGACTTTAATCACAACCCTGTTCATATTTTCCAAGCACAGAAGTCCTAGTGTTTCCAGGTTTTCTTTCATCCTTGACCACACAACGTCTTTGAGATACGGCAAGCTAAACTGCGTGGACAAACTGCATTTTCATGAGATAACCTATCCAGGGTCACGTGTTCTCTCATCAGCCAGCAGATTTGCCCCCAGAATGTTTGGCCAGCAGTTGAGAAAAAAGAAAAAGAAAGTTAATATTTTTAAGCCCACTGGTCTCAAGCGCCTCTCTGGCTCCACCTCTCCCTATAGTCTTCAATCTAGGCCAGTTCAGACCTTTATCCTATGCCTCAGCTGTAAAGCCCATGAGGACAGGGCCTGTCTGGTTCACTACTTATACCCTGCAGGACGCTACAAATTTCAGCCTCAGAATACACAGCAGTAGCTCTAAAACTTTTTGTTCCAGTTCACCATAAAAGCACATACATGCGCACGTAACTGAAGGGAACGGTTTCGTGAAATAAACTTTGACCACAATGACTCTGGATATTTTCCGTTCTATCATTCTATTCTTTTTAGTAGGTCATTAGCTGCGAAGTTGATTTCTTAAGTTCCCTGTTTCAAACACAATATGCCACAGAGTTGAGGTGAGTTCTCTTGGCATTGTATCACCTAGTACCCTGTAAAGGAAGACCCCTGTGATCATTTTCCATTGGAGCCAAGTTCTAGGGAAAGGCCTATCAGTCTGGCACATAGCTGAGTGAATAAAACACTTGTGGCTTTGTGTTGGCTGAATCTGTTCTGGCTGTGAAAATGTATAGTTCAATCATGGTTTTTAAAATTAAACTTTCATTTCATCAAGACCACTAATAACTTCAAAGAGAAATCTCACATAAATCTTCCAAGCAAATAATAAATATGTAAATAGGGTTCTAATTAATGTGGTATTTGTTCAATACTTAAAAAAATTTTTTTTTTAATGTTTTATTTTTGAGAGAGAGAGAGAGACAGGGGAGGGGCAGAGAGAGAGGGAGACACAGAATCCAAAGCAGGCTCCAGGCTCTGAGCTGTCAGCACAGAGCCAGACGCAGGGCTCAAAGTTATGAACCACGAGATCATGGCCTGAGCTGAAGTCAGCCACTTAACCAACTGAGCCACCCTGGCGCCCTCTGGCTCCTTTCCATTTTCTAATGAAAGTCCTACTTTGATTCCAGTTGCTTTCTATGAATTCAGAGAAAAGAAATAGGAATGGACAGTTGTGGAGTGGCTGTTAGGTGTCAGATATTATACCACAGATGGTCCTATAAATCATCTTATTCAAGCAATGGTGTTAAGAATGAGAGCATTGAAGTCTGAGAGACTAGGGAACTTGCCCGTTTGCATAGCTAGTAAATAAATATTAGCTATTGGATTCACACATGGTTTTCTGATCTATACCCCACACTTTAACCCTGAACTGTATTTGCATTTTAAAACGAATACCTGCCCGCTAAAACAAGTTAGTTGGAAATGTTACACATCAAACATCTACTCGTTCCTTTGTGGGATGGCTCTTTTTGAAGATGTTTCATCATCTTTTTTATGATTCATTGTCAGCAAATTCTTCTTCAATACCTCATATTGAAGCTGAAATGCATTTCTCATTCTTTAGGATGGCTAACGGAGGGGTTAATAATAATGGTGACCATATTCTCCTGTTGTGCATTCTGTGTGTACTCTTCCTGTACCCCACTTTATATTTCTTAACACTTTGATGGAGTCTGAAGGACACCAAAAATCTCAGCTAAACTTAAAATTCTTTATTGCAGACTATCACTCACCTGGGTATTCAACACTATCTGGAAAAAAAGTCAATGGACTGTTTATATTTTAATGCAGATATTTGGTATACCATAATCATAGTCTTTGATCTTTTTCTGTGTTGAGGTCAACTTGTGTCTAGTGCTGCTAAGCCCACTGTCTTGGTAGTGTTTCAAAACAAAACAAAAACAAAACAGTTCTCCCTGACCTTGAGCCGTACTGCCTGTAAAGTGTTTATTGGCAAGCAATCAAAAAGAGCAGCTGACCTTTACATAGCACTTACTAGGTGCAGGAGACCCTGCCTCGGGCCTCACATGCACTATGCCACTGAATCCTCACAACTCTGTAATCCTCATTTTGACAAAGGAGGACACGGAGAGGTTAAGTGGCTTGCCCAGGATCACACTACCAAGGAAAGTGGTAAAGCCAAGTTCCTGAACCAGATAGCCTTGATTGATGACTGAACTCCCAACCACATCAGGCCCTTTTGCACAAGAGGAACACATGTGGAAACAAACAAACAAACGAAACAAACAAAACCTAGAAAACTCAAGGATTTAACTGGCAGAGCTCAGAACAGAGGCATGAAGACAAGAATGGCCGTGGCTTGCGGCGTGGGGAAAAAAACATCAACGACCTAATAGAAGAATGAGGTTGGATAATTTTTAGTAGAATCGTATCTACTTCTGTCCATTTCTTTCTCTTTCTGGTTTTCCTTAATAAAACAAAATGCAGGGCCCCCTGGATGGCTCAGTCGGTTGAGTGACCCACTCTTGATTTTGGCTCAGGTCATGATCTCATGGGTTTGTGTGATCTAGCCCTGTGTTGGGCTCTGCACTGCCAGCACAGACCGTGCTTGGGATTCTCTCTCTCTCCCTCTCTCTCTCTGCCCCTCCCCGGCTCGTCCTCACTCTCTCTCTCTCTCAAAATACACTTAAAAAAAAAAAAAAAAGCAAACACCTACTTGTAAGCTCATATAGCACCCAGATATGCATAAAACAGAAACACCAATGTATGCAGTTAAGGTGAAAATACAACTTTTGGTCACTGAGGTTTTCCTCCTGGTGTACAATTGGCCTTACCGTTTTATAATTTGATCATCCTCCTCACCTGAATTTGAATCAGCTGTTTGAATTGTGTTAACAGTTACCCCTTATTTATATTTTTAAACAAACGGAGAAGATAGGAAGTTTTTTGTTTTGTAACGCTTATTTATTTTGAGAGAGAAAGAGAGCACACGGGCGTGTGAGCAGGAGAGGGGCAGAGAGAGAACAAGAGAGAATCCCAAGCAGGCCCTGCGCCGCCAACACAGACCCGGGGCTCAGTCCCACAAACCATGAGATCGTGACCTGAGCCAAACTCAAGAGTCGGTCGCTTAACCAACTGAGCCATCAAAGGGCCCCTAGTTAATCCTTACTTTAACTGAATGAGAGAATTTCCCCCCTTTCTCCAACCTTACTATTGAATTCTGGTATTCTATAACAAATATATGACAAAGATGTTACAGTGTAGCAGGTCCAAACTAATTAATGGACATGTTCCAGAACATCATTGTAGATGAGCTATTTGGAACCCGGAATTTATTTTCCCATGGAAATAGTGGTTAAGTTCCCACTGGGTCTACAAAAGTTCCCTTACCCAGGAATGTAGCAGAAACGAACACTGTAATCTTCGTGTTGACCTTTGCTTGTTATTCTGAGGGCTCTATGGACTTCTCTTCTTACTACAATGTTGTAGCTAACCACCACTTTAGGGATAGTTTTTCATTTGAAATTATAGCAAAGGTTGACCATCACTTATAATTCTACTCAAATCCAATCATTAATACTGCTTTTGGGTATTTCTTTTTACTAATCATTACCTAAACCGTAACTTCAGTTAGAGAGTTGTTTTCCTTAGTGTAAGGTTAGTAGTCCATGGAATGGCCCTAGAAGGCAGACAGCCTAGGTTCTGTTACATTCTTCTGCCTACAGCACGATAAGGCAGTGAAACGGCACCAGGGACACGTCTTGCCCCTGCTGCTGCCAGTGACCATCAGGTTCCCGGAGGATATCTTTTGGCCCTTGTGGGGATTAAATAAAACAACTTTTCTTGGTTTCTGGTTTGGCATCAGGTCGTAATTTCCAGGGCTCCGTGCCCCTGGGTTAGGTGTTTAGAACTTGGAGATTACCTGATCATGTGTGTTTTGACTACAGGTGAATCTGTATTACAGAAATTTCATACTCAGATAATCTACAACTATGGTGTCGATGTCTGCCAAATATGCCGGTCTCAGAAACATTTTCTTGTAGGACACGGTAACCACAATAAAACCAAATCTTTGTTTTAGATAGAAACATTACCAACAAATGTTTCCAAAACAGCAATGCTTCAAGTGAAAAAAACCTGTGTTTATGGCCATCCTAATAGCGTGGCTCTGAAAACTCAGGCTCTGTACACACACCGCACACCCCACTCCTGTCTTTTCACCTCCTTGGGAGTTTTTACCCTGGCTATGGACTCTTGATATGAATTTAGAGTCTGCTTTTTTTTTTTTAACGTTTATTTATTTTTGAGACAGGGAGAGACAGAGCATGAACGGGGGAGGGGCAGAGAGAGAGGGAGACACAGAATCGGAAGCAGGCTCCAGGTTCTGAGCCATCAGCCCAGAGCCGGACGCGGGGCTCGAACTCACGGACTGCGAGATCGTGACCTGAGCTGAAGTCGGACGCTTAACCGACTGAGCCACCTATGCGCCCCTTTAGAGTCCACTTTTAGAAATGTTAGGAAAAACATTTGTATGATTAGGGAAGGTTTATATCCATAGCCCTATCCCTCCAAAAAAATCCCATGTGTAATTTATATAACCATGTCTGCTGTCACTTGTCTTTTTAAACACTTAATGATTCTGTCAGCAAACATTTGCCAATAAAGTCATGGCTTTATTGCTTAAAGATATCTAATAATATTAAGTATGCAAAACTCTTTCACTTGAAATCCACACAATCTATGAATGAGACCTTTAAAGGATATACAGGTGGTATTTTCTTCACTTCACTATAATGTTCACAATAAGGTGGTTAATTTTTACAAAATTACAATCATTAATACCAAAATACAGATCAATTAAAGATTCCAATAGTAAAAATATTAAGGCAAACATTTCCCACTTCACCTACAGGCCAAACTGTGAAATTAAGTCTTCCGAAATTAACAGAATAAATAAAAGACACTATTGCTTCACGTATCACATAAGGTAAACCTGGCATTCATGGATGCACTGTCATCCGTTAACTAGATCTTTATGAAACAGCATAACTTTACAACCACAGGTGGCATTTCCAATTATGCTAGTACTTTACAACATATACTGTTAGTTTTCAGGATCAAGAGGAAGTCTCTCAATCACAGTGCTATTTCAATTGGCAACTATATTTATCTTTTTGCATTCTTTAACATAATGGAGAGACTTAGTTACCAGCTCACAAAGGTGAGCTAGGCCACTTGTCACTGATGAAGAGGGCTCCAATTGCTGGCTACTCAACATTTGGTTTTGGCACAGAGCACATGGCAGGAATTTCGCATTTCCAGATCCAGAACATAGAGCTGTGGCAGGCACCTCGGAAATTCTAGAGGAGAATTTGAAATCTTTTTATTAAGTTTTAGGGCCAAGAAGTGATCCCAACAGTACTTAAGTAAAGAAAGGAAAAAGAAGAGGAGGAGGAGGAGGAGAAAGAGGAGAGAAAAGAAGGAAAAATAACTCTGTTTGGAGCTCTTGGGGGTATTAAATGAGAGCACATACATAAAGTGTCCAACAAGGTTACCAAAATGCACTAGGTGCTCAATAATGTTAGACAAATTTGAATATTGGGAATTTTATTGAGCAAAAATAGGGTTATTTAAGATTAATTATGTCAGTAGTTTTGTTAGCACCTTTAGCATCTAGTAACTGGGGAGACATAGCACCTAAAAGGAATTCAATTATCACCTGAAATACTGGCCAATTAAATTCACCAATATTGCAAAATGTAGTGAGATTTCTTTCTTGGTTAAACTGTAATTCCCCAGGTCTGGGTTATTTAGCTCAGCTGGTGGATAAACATCATGGATTATAGCCATGTACAAGTCAAGCTTTATAAAGAGAAAGACACTGAGATGCTAAGATTATGCACCATATCCCATATCCCTATCACACAAATAAGTTTGGGTGTCACAAGAGGGATTGCATAAAAGGGTGCAGTCAGCTTAAAGCGAACACATCTTAATTTCTTGAAAATGTAAAGCATACCTATAAGGTCACATCATATATAGGAACAAGTTCAAAAACCCGTTTTTTGAGTCCACTAGAGTTCCACGTTAAGAGAAGTAATTTCCTTGTTATGACCAATGTGTTTGCTCTCCAAATGTTTTTTAAAAAGTTGTACATAGAACACAACTTCACAATTGAGGTTTCCAAGATGATAAGAATCTGTTAACTTTAGGGGCGCCTGGGTGGCGCAGTCGGTTAAGTGTCCGACTTCAGCCAGGTCACGATCTCGCACTCCGTGAGTTCGAGCCCCGCGTCAGGCTCTGGGCTGATGGCTCGGAGCCTGGAGCCTGCTTCCGATTCTGTGTCTCCCTCTCTCTCTGCCCCTCCCCCGTTCATGCTCTGTCTCTCTCTGTCCCAAAAATAAATAAACGTTGAAAAAAAAAAAATTTAAAAAAAAAAAAAAAAAAAAAAAAAAAAAAAGAATCTGTTAACTTTACACCTTAATTATTTCAGATTTTTCTACTACAGAGAAAAATAAAAGGCCACAAAAAGAAAACCCAAAGTATTCAGGTACTGTATTCAAATTTAGAGGACAAAGATGGGGTCAACATGAAAATAATAATTATCTGATACATGCATTATCTGAACTCACTTTAACCTTATGGGAATTTCTTCTAAATTTGGAATCTCAAAAAATAAACATTTTTAAGTGGAGTCATCAGTCATTTCTAAATGCTTTGCAATACATTTTAAATGAGAGAAATTAAATATTCTGCTGATTCGAGGCACTAACATCACAAATCCATTCCCACTCGGTTGGCCAACGTATGTCAGAAAAATAACTTTTAGTACAAGATTCAGTTCATCATTCCCTGTAGAACATATAAGAAGTTCCTCTGATAATTTTTCTGGTATTCTCTTTCTTCGCAAAAATAGGAAAATATCTCTGTAACTTATTCTCCTCCAGTAAGAGTCCATGGGAATTGTTGCAAGTGGGCGGTACCCTTCTCTGATCTCGGTGCTACCTCAGCTTTGGGTAACTTTGATCCCATTTATCCAGTAAGCTGTGCTCATTTAAAAAAAGTAGATCTGTGACAACCACTGCAATATATTAAAAGTGATTTATACAGCTGGCAGCACACTGGAAGTTAAGAACCAACAACATATCAACTCTAACAAAAACACACATTTTTCCACTCTGTGACACAGAAAGTGGACAGCAACATGTGCGATGCGCCAAAGATCTAACCCCTAAAGAATCTAATGAGAAAATCAAATATCTGGGTAGAATAAGCACATTTCCTCAATAAGCAATTTTAAAGAAAATCTAAAGCTGTCTTTTCAAGTCTATTTCCAGTTTTACAGTAACCTTTCTTCATGGGTAGACCATAACAGAATGAGGATTATTCTCAGAAATGTGCTCAGTTATACTTAAATTGTATTTAACCTCTCAGTGATCTCTGCCTTTATTGGCACTGTGAAAAATAAACAGCTGGATCATGCCTTTCTGGACAGTCAGGTTTTATTTACATAGCTTTGAGACAAGGAGACAAAAGACATCCCTTAACAATTGTCTTTTGGCAATCTCAGTTTTGAGTGGAATATATAATACAAATTTTTATATAGAAAGCGACCTGCAAATATGCATGTAAAAACATATCCATAGACCAATATAAGATACAGTGGCTATGAAGTCTCTTGAAGTACAAATTTATAAACTGACCACCAGACACAGAACTTGGATCCGATCCGCAACGGAGAAGAATCGTTATTAGCCTGAAAAAAAAAAAAATTAAAATGCCACTGCCACCAACCTGGAAAAAAATCACATAGGAAACAGAAAACAATAATCACCGGAAAACCTGTGTCTTGTAAAGATTTCTTTCCATCAGAAGATGCAGAAACATTTTCCCCCGAGGTGCGAATGAAAACGTTTCTCAAGCACCCCCAGTTTCTTCCCTGCTTTCTCCCCCAGGCGCCAGTGTAGACGGCCGGTATGGACTTTTTTCCAGAGATGAGAAGTCGAAATTTGCACTTTATCGGGAGCGGGTGCACTTTTCCCCCCGGCCCCCCTTTCCTCTGCCTCCAAGATGGTAGGAAAGTTGTCGTTTCGGAGGGCAGAGGAGCGGCTCTCTGGTGTTATGTCCTCGCAGTGCCTGTAGTGGTGCTGTAGGAGGCTGCTGCCTCTTCTTGTGCAGCCCCGGCAGCCCTGCCTTCTTGGCTGGAGAGTATATTCAGGGATTTCCCCTTAATAATCACCGACCCTGGGAGCACTTTTTAGTTTCCAAAATAAAAATATGATCCTCACCCCTCTTGCTTGACAGGGAAAGGCTCTCGCCGGAGCCCAGGGGGGAGCAGTAGCAGCGGCAGCCGAGCTTCCTAGTCCATTGCCAGCGCCTCTCACTCTGATCTGTCAGCCCGGCCGAGGGAAAAGGGGGGAAGGAGAAAAAAAAAAAGCAGCTGAAAGGTAAGCAGAGGCGGCCCCAGGCCCGGCCCACATCCCCGGGCTCCCGTAGGGCGGCGGGCAGGGCCGCGCAGGCAGGGCGGGCGGCGAGCGCGCTTACGTGAGGCCGGGGATCCGCCGGCCCGCGTCAGGCCCCGGGCAGAGAATGAAAGGGTGAGAGGGGCTGGCGCCGGGGTGGCGGGGGCTGGGGGCCGCAGGACCTGGGGGCGCCCACGGGCGGCGGCGGCAGGCGGGCGGGGGGTCCAGCCGGGGCCCGAGCCGGCCGAGCGGCGCGGCCTGCGCGGGCCCGGGTGGGGGTGTGGGCCGGGGCGGGGGGTTGGGGGGGAGCCGGCTAGGCCTCGGGCCGGCGGGCCCCGCGGCGGCCGCGCCCTGCCCCGGCACCCCGGGCCTCCGCGCGCCCCTCCGGCTCCCCCGGGGCCTCCGGGCGGGACGGCGGCGCTGCGGGGCCCGATCGTGCGCCGGCCGGGAGGCTCCCCCGCGGGGCGGCAGGCCCGGGTTGCCGGGACAGGGGCGTCAGGGCCTAGGAGTGGGGAATGGGCACCCGCCCGGCCCTTCCCCCTGGTCTCTCGCCGACGCCCCCCCCCACCCTCGATTCCGGTAATAGTTGAATTTATTTATTCCCCTCTGCGCTCTGGGCGGCCAGGCCGGGGCGGGGCGGGCGGCCTGGCGGGCGTGGGGTGGGGTGGAGGGGCGGCGAGGAGTCAGGTGCAGCCGCGGCCCGGAAAGTTTCCTTTTAGGCCCGAATTGGGGGTTGCCCTCCTTTCGGGGAGCCCTGGTCCTAGCGCCCGCGACCCCCGAGGGCGTGGAGGAGAGCACTCGGCTATTTTGCAACTCTTTGCCAGTTCCTGTCCATTGAAGGTACTCCGCCCCTGCACCCCTCGCCCGCGCCCCACCCCACTCCCCGGCGAGCCCTTCCCGGGCTGCAAACTCCTGCCGATTCCCCAGGAGCCCCCAGGCTGGGGAGAGGGCCTTCTCTGCCCGTTTGGAAAAGTTTTCCAGGGAATTTTCTCAGCTTATTAGTTAGTGACTGGGCTTTTGGTGTGGGAAAGGAGGAGGTAAATTCAGGTGGTATTTCTCCTGGGCTGGCTCTCCTAATCGCCTTTTTAGCCTTTGCTCCAGAAACCGGGGGTGTTCATTTCAGATTAAGCACGCCCCCTCCTTTCCTCTCGGACTCCTCCGGGTCTCAAGCCCCCCCTTTCCTGGACGGTCCCCGCACAGGGAAAGACGAAGGGAGCGGTGAGGAGATTGTCATTAGCGGGGGTTGGATTTCTGGAGCAGCCCCCAGACGTGGGAGTTTCCTGTCCTATTTGGTCAGCGTCTGGTATATCGGACACACGAACGGAACCCGAGGGGGGAGACCCTGGTTGTCAGAACGCTTGGAAGCATTAAAAATTAGGAGGAGGGAGAGGAGGTGGGCAGGGCAGCTTCTGAAACCAGGTCTACAGTTTAAGGATGAGTGGCTTATTTATTGTGACAATAACTACTTGGATTGATGTGATATTATGTCCGACCCTAGACATCGAAAATTGGGGATTTTTAAGGAAACTTGTTATTGCCACAACTCAGAAGGGTCTGTGGAAGAGCCCTCAGGGAACTGAACGAAGCTGACACAGTGTGGTTTTGGTATTTTTTTTTCCCCCTATGTTTAAACGGGTTCAATTTTAGTTTTATTTTGGTGCCACGAGCTTTGCAAGTTGCAAAAACAAACAAACAAACAAACAAAAGTAAAAAACTTAAATTTCCAGATCTCGATTTCCTGGTTTTCAGGGATGGGATGTTTCCTGTGGCTACACTTAACCACCTTCTGGTTGTCGTCTAGTATGGAAGTGGAAATGTTAAATGTCCCCTGCCCCCACTACCAGCCCCTGGTGTGGGCAAAAGTTTGCAAGTTATTTTTCCTCTTTCGTTTTTTGTTCCCCCCCACCCCTTCTTTTTTTAGCGGACCCAGGCCATTATGTTGTGTGTCTGTGTGTGTGCCCTGCCCGGTATCAGGCTGTCGTTCATGGGCAGAGGTGTTCCACATTGTGACCACACAACCCCCCCCCCCCCCCAAATGTTACCTAGTGAGAAGCTGGCACTTGAGCAGAGCTATGGATCACCCATGACTTGGTCTGACTCCTGTCGGGCGTGGAAGTGAGACTCCTCCTATGATTCTTCTGTGTCTTTCTTTTCCTTTTGTCTGCCTAAAATAAAACTCCTGTTTCTCCACAATGATAGATATCCAGCCATTTAGCATTTTACTTAAGGAAAGCTTGATATTTGAGGCATGGATTTCATACAAAAATGCAAATTACGTTTAATGGTTGTTCAACTTTATCGATTAATTGAAATTGCTTATTGACTTGGACGTTTTCATGTACTTGTGTACTCAGAATTGTTACTTCTATTATAGCTTGCCCTTATTTTTAGAGCATGTTGGATGGAAGAAATCGTTCAGTGAGTCTCTTTTCCTAGAACATTTTAGGATTAAAAAAAAAAATCTTTGCCCCATAATTTGCTAGCTTTAAGGTATATTATCGACTTCACTTTCCCAAGCTTTCAAAAACTGTATGTACAAATCCCAGAGTTTTCTGCTTTTTCCCACCCTGTCCCAAACCTACAGAAATTTCCTAATCTAATTGTGTCATGGGCTACTTTATTCTTGAAGGAATGGAAGATTTGACACTTTTAAAAGTTGTATTTTATTTGAAACTAATAAGAGTTTCAGGGCAAATATTGAGTTAATTTTAGATTGCTAAGGTAATTAATATATGTTTCACTATTAAGTATTTAGTTTCAAAAGTAGATGTTTATTGTAACTTGTAAGTGAAATAATCGCATCTTATTTCTTCTGAAAGATTGTATAAGGAAATGTGTGTAGGCCCCCACCCCAGCTATTTTCCTCAGTAAATCATATTACTGCTATTTTAGAGAAATGAGATTGTAGTTTATATGGATTTTAAAATTTCAAAGTCAGAGCATTCAAACATGTCCTGTCAAAAAAAGTGCTGATCCATTCATTCTTACCACAGATGTTCCCTAAGGGTTAGCCACTCTCACCGTCCAGGTTTGGAACAGTAGTTCTGGGTAATGAGAGGTCATTTATATCTGAATACAGTTAGCAATAGTCTCAGACTTGTAACACCTCATTTCTCCCCCCACACACCTGGGAACTTGTAAACAATAGATGAATGGGTGAGTCTGGGCTGGAAGCAGCAAATTGTCCCCAAAGCAGATACTCTGCTGCTTTGACAATGGAGTCACATTTAAGTCCATTTAACTTATGCTAATACGACTCTGCTTTGCAAAACAAACAGCAATGGAATCTCCTTCCCACTCCATCAGGTACAGGTCTGTCCCAGGGTCCTCCCTGTGATGGCTAGTTTTAGACAATGCTTCTGGCTCTTTGAGACACTTTCAGAGATAACTAGTGACTAAAGCTTCAAGTTAAAACCTTAGGCCTCTGTTCTTTTTCACCTTGCACTTATTATGCCAGGCTACTTGGTTCTGATTCTTTCCCAGAATGTGATTTGTTTTTGAACGGCTTTTCGGTTAAATTTTAGTTGTCGTGTGGTATCCTGCAGTCAGGCACATTTCGACTGGGCTTTGGGTTCTGATCCCAGCTCTTCCACTGGGAGCATTACTTAATGTTTAGTTTCTTTATCTGTAAAACGGAAATAGAACATTTTTTGGCGTAAGGATTAGATGAGATGGCCTATGTGCTTGGCTCTTGGTAGGTGCTCATTAACTATTCTCCTAACCCACCTTAACCTTTTTTTTTTTAAACCATCTAAATACCATTTCTTCTATTTGTTTGCTTTTTTCTGACTACAAGTTATACTAGCTCATATTCACCCCACTCGGCCCTGTCTATCACACTCAGAGGTATAACCACTGTTAACATTTTTGGTTGTGTTTTCTCTCCTTGTGTGATTGGATGTGCACGCAGCTGAATCTTAGGATCTTGCATTTAAGTGTTGTGTAGTTTCATGTTGGTTAAGTGTTTGGGTTCTGACCTCAGAGCGGCCTGGAATCTCACGTGACTTGGACCAAATTTCATTAAGTCTCGGTTTCTTCATCTGTGAAAAGGGGTGATAATAATACCTTTATCATAGGGTTGCCGTGACAGTTAAATGAGGAGTTGTGCATAGTTTTTAAAATGGTGCCTGGTGCGTGACTTTTATATAATGTTTTCCTCTAAAGATTCTTCTTATTATGGATGTGTTTTCAATGTCAAGAAGCTCTTGGCTCCGTATGTATTACCAATACTAAGAATTTAATACTGATACTGTATTTGAGTACAGATAGAATATTATAATTGCCTTCATGTGGCAAATACCTTTTTGTGCCACTGAAAAGTTAGCAGGATTTTCATAGAAGTTTCAGCAGCTTGATGGTGGTATAGCCGTTGGATTCTGTGAGTTGGCAGATGTAAAGGACTGGTAAGTACTCCAGTGGGCATCGAAAGCGGGTTTACTTTACTTCCAGCTGCTCCCTTGAAAGCCTTGTAGTTATCTGCCTGCTTGTGTGTGTGTGGGGGGGGGGGGGTGGGCTGCAGAGCTTTGAGGAAGTCTGTGACTTTGGTGGGCTCACCTTAGGAGGGTAGGATGTTTACCTGGGGTGATGGTGGAAGTTGCCAGAACCAGTGCTGTTTCATTCATTTACCAGATTAGTTTCCTCTTGGTCACTGTGGCCTTGTAATACTGCGACACATTCTCTGCCCTTGAGGAGTTTTTAGTCTAGGGGTGGGGGGGGGGGGGAAAGGCTGACATTTACAACATTAAATGATAAGGGATAGATTAGCCTGGAGGAAGAGAACCTATTTATTCTGGCCTAGGGGTAAGCCTCAAAGAAAAGAAGGACTTTCCAGGGTTTCTAGACTTTTAGGGTTTCTGCCCTAAGCGAATGGGAGGAGTTAGAAAGGCATTTGGAGAGGTGGGACCTGCTAGTAGGAATAAATGCCTGAGGACAAAAGAGTATTCTGTGTTGCAAATTGTAGGAGTTGTAGGAATAGGAATAAATAGTGGGAGGGGGAGAGGTCAGCCTGGTCAGGTCCTTGGGAGTTTAAGTGATGGGCTCCAGAGTTTGGATTCCTTTTACATTCGTGAGCAGACCCTGAAGGGCTTTGGCCAAATAAATTATTTGCGTTTCAGAGGATCTGAGTTGTACAAAGATTGGAGAGAAGGAGAGCAAGACTGGAATAGACCAGAGAGGAAGCTGCTAAGAAGAGATGGAAGGTTTGAACTGAGGTGTTGGGAATGACAGTGGAGATGGAGACAAGTCAGTGGACAGGCTGGTCACAGAGGTAAAGTGGTCTGCATAGGTTGGCCAGATGTCGATTTGGGGATCGTGTCATGGAGATGACAGCTAAAGCTGTAGAAGCAGAAACATTTGGCTTAGTCTGGTTCTGAAGTCTTTTGGGGGGAATCTGATGGACTCTGGATTCTTCTCCAGAAGAATGCATTTAGGTGTGTTTACGATTTGTACATGTGTTTTCAAACTAAACTTGGGATCATAACCTGTAGTCTTGGGGTAGATGTAGAGTGGAAGATAAAACGAGGGGCTGTAGAAATGTTTTGTTTTATTCACTTTATGTAAAATTTGTGACTTTATCACTGCCATTTCATAGATGAGGAAACCGATTTATAAAGTAACTTGCTTGAGGTCACGCATCTCTATTTTAACAATTTAATGGGAAATCTGGCTTCTTGCCTTTTGAAAATGCTAAGATTTAGAAACCTTGGGTCTGCATTTGTCTCTTTTCTTCTTTTTTTTAATATCACAACAACTTGCTAGAACTGGTTTGAGTCAGCCACCTTTAGAGGAGCAAAGTCTGTCCCTGTCCCACCCTTGTGGCCCATTTAGGCGTTTCACCTTGCATCCATCCCTACAAAATAAGAATAAGAAAGTCTTGGGGAACATTGACATTTAAGTGTGGGAGCAAGAGAAAGGAATCCACGGAGCTGCCAGAAAGGAGAGCTTTTCAAGAAAGAGAAAGTGGTCAACAGTGTGAAACACTGCAGAGGTTAAGTAAGATAGGGATGGAAAAGTGTATGTGGAATTTAGCAACAAAGAGGCCATTAGTTTCAGGTTCTTAGAACAAAAGAACTTTGAGGACTATAGCTATAACTTAGTTTTTCTTCTGGTCCTGCAATATAGGGTTTCTGTCACAATGGAGTGTGACCGTGGCTTGCATAGGGACTCAGAAGCCTTTGTTGTAAAGGTTTATTAAGTGGAACTCATCAATGCTGCAGCCAAATCAAGCAATGCTCATTGAGTTGATGTTTCGCATCACGAGAATATAAGGATATAGTGACTCTATAGAACATAGAAAATATTTTTAACACTGGATTTTTAATGTAGATTATATGGTTTATTCTTAGTGGATTCTGTTACTCTAGCTCCAAGAAGGTGGGAGGCCCTGACTTAATGGAGAATTACACTGTACCATTCAGAAAACCACTAGCAGCTGGAGAGTGCATTTTAGCCCTGCAGATTCTAGATTAAAATGATAATACCAATAAACTACTTCTTACTGCTTCTAATAGTAGTTAAGATTAAGTGATTACTATGTGCTGGGTACCATGCTAAGTACCGTTCATGAAATACCTAATTTAATTCTCCTGAAGGACTCAGTGAGGTGCATACTATTATAGTCCTCTCTTTTACATAGGAGAAAACTGGAACCTAATAACTTGCCCAAGGTCACACACCTAGTACTTCGCAGAGCCAGATTGGAGCACCATCTCTGACATGCGCTAGAGCCCAGGAGTACTGACACCTGCCACAGAACTGTCCTTCCCTTTCTAATAAATCAGCCAAGGAATTCAACTAGCTTAAGGGCCATGTTAATTTAAACTCATAATGCAGACTCATTTGTACAGCAAAGTATTTGGCACATAATAGATGTTCAATAAGCATTTATTTGGTTTATTTTCAAGTATTTTAGTTTGAACTTTATGCTGAATATCGTTTATGTTTTGGGGTGATAGGCAATTTTTCTCACTGATCTTTCTCTTCAGATCACATCAGCGGGAAGATTTTCATTTCCGAGTCTTAATTTTACCGCTTTTCACATCGCTATGTGCGATGTTAGTTTTTTGTTTTTTTTTGTTTTTTTTGTTTTTTGTTTTTTTCTTTAATCAGTATACTTATCTGTTTAGTATCTCACTACCTTTTGGTGCTCCATGAATTTGAATGAAAACTTACTTCAGGGGTGCCTGGGTGGCTCAGTCGGTTGGGCGTCCGATCTCATAGCTTGTGAGTTCTCATAGCTTGTGAGTCATGATCTCATAGCTTGTGAGTTCGAGCCCCACTTCAGGCTCTGTGCTGACAGCTCAGAGCCTGGAGCCTGCTTCGGATCCTGTGTTTCCCTCTCTCTCTGCCCCTCCCCCACTCACTCTGTCTCTCAAAAGTGAATAAACATTAAAAGAAATGAAAAAAAAACAAACTTCAAAGAAAGCTTAAGGGGCATTTAGGTGACTCGGTTGGTTGAGTGTCTGACTCTTGATTTTGGCTCAGGTCCTGACCCCAGGGTCATGGGATCAGTTCAGGTCCCTCCTTAGGCTCCTTGCTGGGTGTGGAGCCTGCTTAAGATTTTCTCTCTCCCTCTGCCCCTCTCACCCACTCATGCACACGTGCTCTCTCTCTCTCTCAAAAAAAAAAAAAAAAAAAACCATCATAACAAAAATAATTTTAAAAAGCATAGCATGGGTAGAAAAGTTTTTTGAGCCTTGAAAGTATAGGACTCAGGGATAAGTAAATTTTTTTTTCATTGTATTAAATATGTTAAGAAAGCTAACATTCTGGGAATTAAAGTGCTCGATTTAAAAAAATTGTAAGGTATGTCGTAAGTCTAGGTTCCTAAAAGGGGCTAAACTATACAATTACAGAGAGCAATTAGGGGAATCTGCTGTGGCAGTGAAATGAACATGCTTCTGAAACATGAGACTCAAAAGAACAGTAATGACATGCAGAGTTTCCGCATGGATGTGGTACAGTGGCAGTCCCAAAGAGAATAATGTTCATATTTTGGTCAGATTGGTTTATGTGTTGCTGTGGAAAGACTGAAAGGGCCATAGGTTGCTTTGTTAAAGGCTTGTCTTTTCTCCCTGCTTAATATCTTCTTCCGCTGTATTTGAGAGAAGAAACTATGGGAAGGAAGTGTTTTCTTTTCCAGTTAAACTCAGCATTATAATATAATACCGAGGAAGGTTGTTTGTATGTTTTTTAAGATTTTATACCTAACCATTATTTTCCACTCTTGAATTCCAGTATGTGGATATGTTTGCTGTTTGCTGTGGAAATACTAATTCTGTGAGACTATTCTCAGTAATGATTACATTTGCCTTTTAGTAATAAATAACGGCATATATTCTGCTCTCTAGTGTTCAGTTGCTTGCATTGTGTTCTTTAAGGGAGCACAGATCCACTTACAGTCCAAACAAGTTATTTCCACAGCAGAAGATAATATCTACTATCGCTGTCAATAAATTGAGTGTGGTTGGGATTTTTTTATCTTTTTCAAGTGATACTGATCATGTGTTAAAAAATAGAGTTTAGGTATAGTTTTTCTTCTTCATGGATTAGACAGTAATAATTTGATTAAGACCATGTGGACTTTATACGTTTCCTCTCTTTATGTCTTACAACAAATGTTAAGGAGTGAAGGCTATGTGAACTTCACCTTTGGAGTTAGGGGTAAATAACGTCAGTTGTAGGAGGCTACATGTAAAAAATGAAAAAAAAATAGGTTTCTTTTTTTTCTGAGATCTACTTTAGTGCTTTTGTTATGATTTCTTCTTTAATTAAAAACCCATTAATGTAGAGAAGACCAGATGAAGAGTTGTGTCCAGTTTATAGACAAAGTAATTTTGATATTAAATAGTAATTCATTTAGAAGGAAGCTAGATTTCAAAGCACAGGGCCATTCTCCTCCAACATTCTTTCCTTTTATGGTATATAAAGTGAGTCTGAATACATTAGGGAATTGGAAATATTAAGTATGAAGATTAAATTGAGCATTTAAAAGAGGGATTTGAAAATGGCGAAGTGTTGATTGTTCAAAACATAGAATGATATAGAGTTGGTTTTTAGTGGAACTTTAAAATATTAAAAATCAAAGAAATGGGAAGAAAAATTGATCACAGGTAGATAGAAAAAAATTAAGGTTAAATAGAAGTTGTTTCTAAGATGTTGAAATTAAACACCATTCTGTAATGTCTTAGAGGTCCTTGGCAAGAGCTTTGGCACCTTGTGGCAAATACTGAAGAGGGCAGGTGGGTAGACAGTGAATTCTTTGAGTTAGAAAGAATCTGAATATGGGGTGCATGGGTGGCTCCGTTGGTTAAGTGTTGGCCTCTTGATTTTGCCTCGAGTTCTCTCCTGGTAGTGAGATGGAGCCCTTGTGGGGCTCTGGGCCTAGTGTGGAGCCTGCTTAGGGTGCTCACCACCACGCTGCCCCTCCCCTGCTCGTGGGCAAGCTCTCTTTCTCTCAAAAAAAAAAAAAAAAAAAAAAAGAAAAGAAAAAAAAAGGCTGAATTGGCAGATTTGAAGGCATTCTTACTTATATTATTTTAAAATGTTTTTTTGGGTTTTTTTGGTTTTTGTTTCTTTTTATTTTAGAGAGAGCATGCATGTGCATGGGGGAGGGGCAGAAGGAGAGAGAGAATCTCAAGCAGGCCTCACGCTCAGCACAGAGCCCTTTGCAGGGGAGCCAGAAGTGGGGCTGGATCCCATGACCCTGGTATCACGACCTGAGCCTAAATCTAGTGTTGGACGCTCTCAAGTGTCTTACCCTCAACCAACTGAGCCACCCAGGTATCCCAGAATAGTGTTAGACTTACAGAAAAATTACAAGGTCACTTTTTTCTTACTTTATTTATTATTATTATTTTTTAAATGTTTATCTATTTTTGAGAGAGAGAGCGCAAGCAAGGGAAGGGCAGAGAAAGAGGGAGACGCAGAATTGGAAGCAGGCTCCAGGCTCTGAGCTGTAGGCACAGAGCCCGATGCGGGGCTCAAACCCACGAGCTGTGACATCGTGACCTGAGCTGAAGTTGGACACTTAACCGACTGAGCCACCCAGGCGCCCCCTTTCTTACTTATTTTTTAAACATTATTTGCTGAATAGACATTGGGTGCCACTTTATATGATATCTATTTGATGTTACTTCATAAAAACTTTAAAGTTTCTGAATTTTTTTTAAGGTTTATTTTTGAGAGAGAGAGAGAGAGAGAGAGAGAGAGAGAGAGACAGCTAGCACAAGTGGGGGAGGGGCAGAGAGAGAGGGAGACAGAATCTGAAGCAGGCTCCAGGCTCTAAGCTGTCAGCACAGAGCCCAACATGGGGCTCGAACTCCTAGACTGTGAGATCATGACCTGAGCAAAAGTTGGACTTTTAACCAACTGAGCCACCCAGGCACCCCTAAAGTTTCTAAATTATACTAACTTTCTCTTGGTATATGACTGTGGCTATTAGAAATTACTGTACAGACTGTCCGAAGTGCCAGTTTAGTGATTTTAAATTATTTAATGATCCCTGGGTGAATTGTAACCTCTGTTTTAGGTAGACCACCTGGAATTAAGAATTACTGTCACAGAAGCTATTTATGTAAGCGGCACCTATTTATTGAGCACCTGTTAACTTCTGGGCACTGTGCTAGGCCCTGGGATATGATGATGAACAGAAAATGGTTTGTCCATCTGGGAACTTATTTTTTAGGAGAGAAGACAGCAGAATAGGCAGTTACAGTGGAATGTGATGATCACTGAAACAGGGAAATGCACGGAATACCTCAGAGGAGCATGTACCTAACCCAGCCTTTGGGAATCTGTAGGTGGCCATGACTAAGCTGGCTTCTGAAGGATTGGACTAGGTCTGGCCCCAAGTGGGAGCACGAACAGGGAAGATGTCCACTGCTCTAGACAGAGGGAGCAGCTTCTTAGATTTGATGAGACTAGAGGAGCCTGGGCCGCTCAGCTGTCATGAGGGCCTCCAATTGTACACTTCCTTTTGAATGCATCTTGTCTCATAGGCGATATCATCTAAAGGCAAAAATTATGTCTTTTTTCTAAATTTAGGTTTTTATCTTAATTCCATTTAGTTAACACAGTGTTATATTAGTTAAAAATTGTGTCTTTTACTATTTTCCACAGCTTCTGAGAAAATGATGAACTTTTCACAAGTGATTAGTAAATACTTGCCATTAAAGCTAGAGTCATGTGGATTTCACATAGTGAAATGAATTGAATCAACTTTAGTAACTATTTATTTTCAAATAAATAAATACAGTTTATTTATTTTGAGAGAGAGACACAGAGAGAGAGAGAGAGAGAGGGAAAGAGAGAAAATCCCAAGCAGGCTCTGCACTGAGAGTGCAGAACCCAATCAATGCAGGGCTCGAACTCCCGAACCATGAAATAATGACCTGAGCCAAGGTTGGATACTTAACTGACTGAGCCACCCAGGCGCCCCAAGTTTATTAACTTTTTAAATAGCATATTGATTCTTTAAAATAAAAAATAATTGATTACAGAAGCAATGGATTTCTTACAAAAAATTGGGTAATACATTTGTTTTATGATTTTGGTTTTATTTTGATATATTTTACCATACAGAATTTTAAAATATAAAGAGTACTGACATCTTTGTTCTCTTCAAACCAACTAGAAGTAACAAGGAGCGTGAGAAACAAAAGCAACTCATTCTTTGGTAACTAACAAAACCTTATAACCAGAATAAGTGAATGAGTGCTGGTAAGTGCAGTGAAAATTGAGTCAAGGTAAGAGCATGCCGGGAGAGCGTGAACTCAGGCAAAGTGAGGATGCAGCTTTCTCCCAAATAGCTGACACACCTTGGGAGCAAAACCAATAACCTGCATATGTGGAATGGCAGAGTTGGTATGTACATTGGGCTCCCTGAATGGCCAGAGGGAGGGCTGAATTACGGACTGCAGTGATAACTGTGTTTGCGAGAAGTTTAGAGTAGAGGAGAAACTGGAAGCACGTATCTTTACAGCTGCTGATCTTGGTCCACTGAAGAGAAATGAAGCCTGCATTATCATCCCCTGAAAATCTATGGCCTTTGGGCCTCTGTGAGTTGGGGAGACAAGTTCAGCATTGAGTCAAGCTTCAAGGGAAGAGTGTTGGTGATAATCATTTCCAGAAAGAGCCCAGCAAGTGAAAATTATGAACATAGTTCCCTATGGTGACAGGTGGTGTGTGGAGTTGGGGGTGAGTTGGGGGTGAGATGGCTTCTCTGAAGCAGGAGATTAAAGAGGAGACAAAGCTCAAGAAATCAATGATAAGACAACGGGAAGAGGTAAGAGTGAGCTGATAGAACAGGTTACAAAAGAAAAAATATATACGTAGTTATTATACAAATGAAGGTCACTTTCAAAGCATCAGATACACTCTTGTTGGGAATAATGGAGGTAAGCTTGAGAGATTTGAGCAATCCAAATGGAAAAAGTAAAAGGGAGTGATAGATACGGAGCACGGTAAATCTAACATACCAATAATTGATAACCCCTGAAGAATAGAATCATTGAAGCAGAAAGAACTTACCAAGACATTAAGGAAGAGTTTCCCTAATAAAAGACTTGAAATTCTAGAATGGTTTCTAATCTTTAAATGTAAAGACTTATTATTAAGTCAAAATGGAAAAAAAAAATACACAAGGTCACTAGACAAAAAAAATATGACCCAGGAATTTTATGTCCAGGTAAGCTATCGTGTAAGTATAATATCGATTGACACATATTTCCGAACAGAAAAAGCACAGCGTAGTTCTCCTAAGTCAGCCCTGCAGAAGCGGGGCAAGGCTGGAGAAGGGAGGTGACTGTATTATAAACTACTGAATTAATAGATGAATTGAACACTAAGTTAAAAGGATTAGTGATTAGCATTAAATAAATGTAAGTGTAAATATTATAATGTTATAAACTATGGCAGTACAGAAATATAAGGGAAAAATTGGAGATTGGGTAGTTACAAAATGAAAATAGAGAAGAATACGGTATATAATTCATATAACATGCAAAATATGTGTTAATCAGCTGTTTAATGTTATTAGTAAGACTTCCAGTCAACAGTAGGCTACTAGTAGTTAAGTTTTTGGGAAGTCAAAAGTTATATATAGATTTTTGACTATGTAGGGTGTTGGTGCACTTAACTCTCACATTATTCAGAGGGTCAATCATATACCAATTTCTTTTCTTAGTGTGGAGTGAAGAGATGTTATCCAAAGGACACAGACTATAAATCTTCCAGGAAAACAGACTATATAGTGAAATTTTTAATAAAAAATTAAAAGCTAAAAGCAACACAAAAAAAAATAAAATTAGGACAAACTATTTGTCATGTAAATAAATATAAAATTATAAATTAGATACTACTCATTTATTAGAAGAAAATGACAGATTGGGACAAAAAAGTTATATCCATTAAGAGATGCATCTGAAAAGGGACCAGCAAATAATATTTTAGAGATTGATTGATTTAGTGAGTTTTTTAAGTGTCATGACCATACGATCTCTTTTGTAACTACTCAGCTCTATTACGATGTGAAGGCAGCCATAGACAGCATGTAAAATGAATGAACAGGACATTGTTCCAGTAAAACTATTTACAGAAACAGGTAGTGGGCCAAATTTGTCCTTTAAGCCAGTTTGCTGACCCATGATCTAAAACTGTGCTTTAGAAAACTTAAAAGTAAAAGGTAATAGCATGATATACGGAATAGCAAACAGCACACCATGGAAACAACGAATACTTTTTCAAGCATACCCTATTACAGCCCAGAGAAAATATCAGTCAAATCCAAAAAGCAGAGATATATCCATATTCTCCTTATTCTTATAGAACTAAAGCGAAGGAAAGCATAAAACTCTGCCAGCTGAGACAATTAAACAACTCTTGGGCTAAAGGAAAAATTGAAAAATCAAATCCGTATCAACTAGTAATACCAATCATCAGAATTCTATGTGTTCTTACGGAATATGGCTAAAGTCGTACTCAGCGGAAAATTCATAGATATAAGTAAATTACTAAAGAAAAGAATGATAGAGGAGAAGAATTCATCCCAAGAAGTTACAAAATAATAATAATAAAATGGAAAGAAAGCAGAAAGGAGGTATTAGCAAATATAAAAGCAGAAATTGATGGATTTAGAAAACATACTTGGAGGTATTAATAAATCTAAGAGATTTGAACCTTTCTTTTAAGATGTTGGTAACAGTTTTAAACAGATAAACCCCCATTGAGCCTAATCATGAGCAAAGGGAGAAAGCACGAGTCACCTGTGTATGAACAGACGCAGAGTCAGAGAATGCATCACGGATATTTAGGAAATTAAATGTAAGTGGTCCTATTGCTAAATTGCGTGCAGGTAAGTATGAAAAAACCTGATCTACACAAAAAAGCACGAGGCCCAGGCATCCTTCTAAGAAACATAACTGCAGTGCTTTTTAACTTGTTCTAGTACATAGGAAAAGAGATTTGCTAAGTTATTTTTTGAAATATTATTTTGATACCAAATTCTGAAAAAGCACACAAAAACTAAACACTAGACCAGTCTCAAATTACAAAAATCCTAAAAATTAGCAAGTGTGATTTAGTGACGCATTAAAAGAATAATACATGATGACCAAGTTACCTTCATCCCAGGATGAAGTATCAGGAAATCAGGAAATACTAAATACATCACTAATGGGAAATACTAAGTGCCGTGTTTTTAAAAGTATAAAAGAGAAAAATGATTTTCTCTTGAGAAGCTGAAAAAGAATTTGGTAAAATTAACTATCAGTTCTGAGTTTATTTTAAAAAAGAAACAATTCTTTATTTGTTTTTTAATGTTTATTTTTGAGAGACAGACAGAGCATGAGCAGGGGAGGGGCAGAGGAAGGAGGAGACACAGAATCCGAAGCAGGCTCCAGGCTCTGAGCTGTCAGCACAGAGCCCAATGCAGGGCTCATCATGACCTTAGCACAAGTCGGACACTCAACCGACTGAGCCACCCAGGTGCCCCTAAACAACTCTTAATAGGAATTACTTGATACTTCTTAACATGATAGGAAATATGTCTTATAAAAAGTTTGCATTATTCCTACTGTTGACGGTAAGCAATTCTCATTTAACGGGAGTTACAGTTGTTGCCATTATTATTAGCATCATTCCAGCAGTTCTAGCCAATTCAAATAGAGAAAAAAAGATGTATAAAAATTGGAAAGAAAGGGAAATCATCAATCTACACAGATGTGATTGTTAACCTAGAATATGTCTTAAAAGTGAAGGTGGTCCATCATATCCCTCCATCCCTGCCCTCAGTCTTGTTCTGTTACTTATTAAAATTTTTTTTTAATGTTTATTTATTTTTGAGAGAGACAGAGACAGCATGCGAGTGGGTTAGGGGCAGAGAGAGAGGGAGACACAGAATCTGAAGCAGGCTCCAGGCTCTGAGCTGTCAGCACAGAGCCCAACACGGGGCTCAAACTCACAAGCTGTGAGATCATGACCTGAGCTGAAGTTGGACGCTCAACCGACTGAGCCACCCAGGTGTCCTTTCTTTCTATTATTTATAAAATATTCTCATGCAGCTAGATACATTGGCTGCTTTTTCACAATGGCAATCAAATTAGTTCTATAAATTACTTGTTTCACTTATATCCAGTGTATTTTCCCCCTGAAGTTCACAGAGGTTTACTTGAACTAATTTATGAAATATTTATGTTGACCAGGTGGATGAGCAAGCCAAAGAGAGAGTATAAAAATGAAACAGCATGAGTTTGCTTTGAAATATTTCCTGTCCTGAACATCTAGACCTTTAGGACAGTTAAATTAAAATTTTTAATACAACTTTTCCTTGTATCCTAATAAAGTGAAAAGGGAAAGTTCTTATTTAAAAAAATTTTTTTTAAGTTTTTATTTTATTTATTTTTGAGAGAGAGCAGGGGAAGGACAGTGAATTTCAAGCAGGCTCTGCACTGTCAGTGCAGTGCTTCACGTGGGGCTTGAACTCCCGAAGAGTGAGATCAGGACTTGAACCGAAACCAAGAGCCAGACATTTAACGGATTGAGCCACCCAGGCACCTCTTGACATTTTTTTAAGGTTTATTTATTTATTTTGAGAGAGAGCCAGCATGAGTGGGGGAGGGGTAGAGAGAGGGGGTGAGAGAATCCTAAGCAGGCTCCCCACTGTCGGTACAGAGGCCTATGTGGGGGCTCCAGCACACAATCCAGGAGACACATGACCTGAGCTGAAAGCAAGGGTTGGTCCCTAAACTGACTGAGCCACCCAGGCTCCCCAAAGCATTGGCATTTTTAAATTTTATTTTATTTTTTATTTTTTAAAATTTACATCCAGATTAGCATATAGTGCAACAATGATTTCAGGAGTAGATTTCTTAGTGCCCCTTCCCCATTTAGCCCATCCCCCTCCCATGACCCCTCCAGTAACCCTCAGTTTGTTCTCTGTATTTATGAGTCTCTTCTGTTTTGTCCCCTTCCCTGTTTTTATTTTTGTTTCCCTTCCCTTAGGTTCATCTGTTTTGTCTCTTAAAGTCCTCATATGAGTGAAGTCATATTTGTCTTTGACTAATTTCACTTAGCGTAATACCCTCCAGTTCCATCCACGTAGTTGCAAATGGCAAGATTTCATTCTTTTTGATTGCCGAGTAATAGTCCATTGTGTATATATACTACGTCTTCTTTATTCATTCATCCATTGTTGGCCATTTGGGCTCTTTCCATACTTTGGCTATTGTTGATAGTGCTGCTATAAACATGGGGGTGCATGTGTCCCTTCGAAACAGCACACCTGTATCCCGTGGATAAATGCCTAGTAGTGCAACTGCTGGGTCGTAGGGTAGTTCTATTTTTAGTTTTTTGAGGAACCTCCATACTGTTTTCCAGAGTGGCTGCACCAGCTGGCATTCCCACCAACAATGCAAAAGAGATCTTTCTCCGCATCCTTGCCAACGTCTGTCGTTGCCTGAGTTGTTAATGTTGCCATTTTGACAGGTGTAAGGTGGTATCTCATTGTGGTTTTGATTTGTAGTTCCCTGATGATGAGTGATGCTGAGCATTTTTTCATGTGTCGGTTGGCCATCTGGATGTCTTCTTGGGAGAGCATTGACATTTTTTTTGTTTTGTTTTGTTTTGTTTTAAGTTTGTTTATTTTGAGAGAAAGAGCCAGTGGGGGAGGGGCAGGGAGAGAGGGAGAGAATTCCAAGCAGGCTTGAACTCACAACCTATGAGATCATGACCTGAGCCGGAGTTGGAAGCTTAACCAACTGAGCCACACAGGCGCCCCAGCATTGACATTTTTTAGTAACTCCTATTTGTTCAGTGCTTGATACTTGGTGGGTTGTGTGCTCTGTTATCTACTTGATCCTTAGAGCAACGTGATGGTAACATAGCTACTACTATTAACCCCTATTTTGCATATGAGAAAACTGAGCGTTTATTATTTGTTCAAGGTAACACCGAAAGTAGCAGATTTTGGCAAACCTGTCTTCTGAGTCCTTTAAGTATTTATGTATCTTGTCATTTATTGGTGTAAGGAATTTCCTATTCAGTTTTGTAAAGAAGAGAGTATTTCTTGAGTTTTTCTGTAGCTAGGATCCAAGCTATTTCATCAGCCATCTGGGTGACTTTTGGATTCTGGAGAAAGTGTTAGACCACATCAGCCCACATACAGTCCTGACTTGACAAATCAGTTGATTCAGTTTCATTGTAGACTATATGGAGTTACAATATGTAAATGTTCCTGTTGGACATTTTGTGTGTAGAGAGGTAGTGGGCATTATGTGATTTCTAACTTGCATTTTGTTACTAAACCTCCAGAATCTTAGAAGTCATGATTCTTAGACTATTTAGCGTAGTTGGGAGCAGCGTTTATGGATAGCAGTGCACTGAATGGTAGCAGTGTATTGGGTGAAGAGCCTTTGGGCTCAAGAAGTTTATAGTTTGGGTGGGATAAATGTGGAAAATATTACAGGCAAAATGACTTTTAAAATAGGGATTGCCTCCTTTTTTTTTGTATTTCATAGGAACATTTGTTGCAAATTGCCAAATATTTTGCCAACATATCAAAAAATGTTGAATTTCTGAGGGAAGTTTTAGGTCTGTAGGTTCATTCTGGTATTGTGAAAAGATCTGGGCTCTGAAAACAGATGCAACAATCAGCCACCAGTAATGAAATAAAAAAGACCTGCCACCTTATGACATCTGTTTATGACATTTGTAACTTTGAGGTACTTACAACACTTAACCAGAGTAAAAGTTATTTAGTTCAATTTGGAGGGATAAGGTAACTTGATATTTTATCATGTCTCTTATTATTTGAATTTAATGTCGGGATGATGGATTACAATGAAGAATCCATCCCATTAGGAAGGGTGATATCCTAGAATTTCACTTCCCAGGTGAGCAAGCTTTTCATGTTCCTATTTGTTAACTAGGCCTTTTGATATTTTTGTAGACAATCTGCTTCATCTTGATTCTGCAGCATTCCAAACTGTGGTATCCTTGGGGTTCTCTTAACATTGCTATGGTGCAGAAGATTTAAAATCAGGTATGACTGTGGGGCCAGAAGTCCCTCAGTGAAATTCTCAACTTAAATCTGCCTTATACTCTCTGATTTATCATTTGGGTTTCTTTTTTTGTGGTGGTCTTTTAGCTGATGTTCACAAGGAATAGAGTCACGTGATGTATGAAGGGAAACATATACACTTCTCTGAGGTTGACAATAAGCCCTTGTGCTCATATAGCCCCAAACTGTGCAAGCAGCGGCGACTCAACGGCTACGCTTTCTGTATCAGACACGTTCTGGAGGACAAGACTGCCCCCTTCAAGCAATGTGAATATGTGGCCAAATATAACAGCCAACGCTGCACCAACCCAATCCCCAAATCAGAGGATCGTAGGTAAGAGCTAATAGTGGGAATCCATCTTTGATTTAATTCATAGGCTTGGAATTTTTCTTGTCATTTTTTTTCTTAATGTGGTGAATTTAAACATTGAGTTCCAGGGGTAATCTAAGTAAACCTTGGAATGCTTCTAAAGATGAGAGATGGCAGTTTTTAAAAAATGGGGTAGTAAACTTGGGGAATTATTTGAAAAGTATGTTTGAGTGTTTTTATTGATGCAATAGACTTTAAAAGAATTTTTCCCTCAGTTGTTGCTTGTGTTTGGTTTGCAGTCCTACAAAGTAAGTCCTGATTTTGATAGAAATCTGCTTAAACAACAGAAATTATAGGAACTACTTAGGTGTTGTAATTAACAATAATAATTTTGGAATTTTAAAATCTGTGCTTGAAAGGTAGCAAAGGGTATGTACTTCTTGAAAATTATTCAAAAGAATGATTACTTGAATTAGATTTATTTTCTATCAGACTTCTAAGCAGTGTTTGGCATTGTTTTATAATGTTGCCTCTTTTGGTTAAAAGAGTTCCATATAAAGTATGTTTACTATAATTGAAAAATGATATTTTCATTAGTATGAGTAGGCTTTATCACTAGGATTGTGAATTTTTACTTGGCTGAATTAAACATGGAGGTGTTTTTAGAGGAGTCTTATGATGGTTATTCATCATTCATATTCTTAGGAAAATTCACACTATTTCCCATATAATCTCTTTTTTTTCCTCTTATAGCCTCTTTTTCATGTTTCTTTTTCTTCACTTCTCCAGAAACCATGTGGATCATTGCAGGATGTCACAGGGAGATAACACGATTATTTTCCCAAAAGTTTCAAATACTTGTTATCTTTAGGTAGAAAATGTGAACTTTTTACTTCTATCTTTAAAATATGTATGTATGTGTATATATATGTGTATATATATATATATATATATACACACACACACGTGTATGTATATATATATATATACATATATATATACACACATATATATACATATATATACACACACACACATATATACACATATATATATATATATCCTTATTCCTATACATAAGCAATTGTCACCTGCATACATTGGTTGAAAAGAAACCATGTATTTTATATGTCATGGTGAACAATTTTTACACTTTCAGGATGAAATAGATAATTTGTGTTGATAGACCTCTCACCAAAATGAGTATAGCACCATGTGGTGATTTGGGAATACTCTCTGAGAATTTCTAATGAGCACTTAAAGCTTCACATTACAATACCTGAAAATTTGAAGCAGCTGCTCAGGGAGACAAGGAATAAAATTTTAATCTCAGATGAGAAAGGGACCACTGTTCCTGGCTAACCATATGGGTCCAGTTGGTTTTAGCAGACTTAACATGCCCATTTCTTCTTACCCCTGCCCTTTTTTAACTTGAAGAATTGATGAACTTGGATTAATTTACTTCAGGCTCCACTATAAACACATCTATAATTTTTGTCTTTTTTTTTTTTTTTAGTTTATTTATTTATTTAAGTAATCTCTATATCTAATGTGGGGCTTGAACTCACAACCCCGAGATCAAGAGTCACATGCTCTTCTGACTGAGCCAGATAGGCACCCCTGTAGTTTTGTCAGCTTATCACAGTTGCAGTTGTCCACTGTGGCTTTTTTCCTCTCCTTCATTTCAGCAGAAGCAAGTAGGTAAAGAAATTTCTACTAGCTAGCAGTAAGAAGTAAAGCAAGAGTAGCTCTGAATTTCTCCAAGATGTTAATTCTCTCAATCCTAGGTCTTCACCTTGATATTTGAAGTAATTTCCTCTTTTTAGAACAAGAAGGAATTTTGCTATGTCAAAAGAAGCAATACTTAAGTACTTACTAAATTGCATATATTTTTTCAAAATTGGTTCAAACCAATGCAAATGTGATCAATATTTTTATTATTTGTAGCATTTGGAATAGATTAGAGTAGACATTAGCTAGCAGGAGGTAATATTTTTCTTATTACCTCAAATCCAGGTTGAGGGGCACCTGGGTGGCTCAGTCGGTTAAGTGTCAGACTTTGGCTGAGGTCATGATCTCATTCGGGAGTTTGAGCCCCGCCTTGGGCTCTCTCCTGTCAGCCCAGAGCCCACTTCTGATCCTCTGTCTCCCTCTCTGCCTCTCTCCAGCTCATGCGCACTCACTCTTTCAAAATAAATAAATAAACTTAAAAAAAAAAAAAAATCCAGGTGGAATTCATATAAGGTCTAAACATGTATATAAATATTGATAGTTACAACTACACTCTATGATATGATATAGTGTAGAAAAGATTGAGATTCTTTTGAAAATAAGCTTTCATTAGTTTTTTATTTTTATTTTTATTTATTTATTTTTTAACGTTTTATTTATTTTTGAGACAGGGAGAGACAGAGCATGAACAGGGGAGGGTCAGAGAGAGGGAGACACAGAATCCGAAACAGGCCCCAGGCTCCGAGCTGTCAGCACAGAGCCCGACGCGGGGCTCAAACTCACGGACCGCGAGATCATGACCCGAGCCAAAGTCGGCCGCTCAACCGACTGAGCCACCCAGGCGCCCCAGTTTTTTATTTTTTTAAATTCAAGTTAGTTAACAAACAGTGTGGTATTGGTTTCAGGAGTAGAACCCAGTGATTCATCACTTCCATAGGGCACCCAGTGCTCATCCCAACAAAGCTTTCATTATTGTTAATGCAGTTCTTCTTTGGACACTTAGGAATTTGAGGTGGTTTCATGTATTATTTTAGAAAACAAATTCCTGAGGCCTTCCCTCCCCCTTGAGGACTCTTAGTTGATAAAATGATCTGACTGGTAGTCAGCTAAAGGAAGGTTCTCAATATCTGGTGCCCAACTTATCTGGTATGTATTATAAATGCTAACTTATGGGATTCTACCTTTTTGAAGTAGAATAATGTTATGTTCAGTAGAAGTACTGGTATAATTAAAAAGTAAAGTTAATTTCCTAATATACTTAAAGTTGGGAAGCTAAGGCTTATCACTGTTACGTTGGTGTCTCAGAGGTAAGTGGTTATATTATGTTGGTTATTTTATATAATATTTTAAATTTGTTTGCTATAATTTTATACATTTTAGTAGTATATATTTGCCAAGAAATTTTTTGTTTCTTGTATGTTTACTCTTTTGTTTCTTTTTTTCTTTTTTTTAACATTTATTCATTTTTTGAGAGACAGCACAAGCAGGGGAGGGGCAGAGAGAGGGGGAGACATAGAATCCGAAGCAGGCTCCAGGCTCTGCGCTGTCAGCACAGAGCCCGACGCGGGGCTTGAACTCATGAAACTCGAGATCATGACCTGAGCCGAAGTCGGATGCTTAACCGACTTGAGCCACCCAGGCGCCCCAATGTTTACTCTTTTCTAAAACAGCTTAGTTAAGATATAATTCACATCCCATACAATTCATGCACTTGAAGTGTTCAATTCAGTATTTTTTAGGATATTTACAGGTTGTACCACTATCATCATAGTCCAATTTTACATTTTCCTCCCCTCAAAAGAACCCCTTAGCAATGTCTTCCCTGTTCATATTTGTACACTTTTAAGCACCGATCATAACTAAGGAAGCTGTTGTAATTCTAGCTATGAAAACTTTTCCCTTTTAGAAGAGGAAATATTTTTACAAATTCAGACTCTGTGTTGTGGTGATGCTGACAGAGTGACTGGAGCAGGAGTTGAGGGTGAGGTCGAGGAAGGACTGTACAGGCAGATCAGCCTCTGCCATGTTACGTGAGGTGGCGGCGCATAGCGGGCTCAGTTACCAGTTCAGGCTGCCTGTGTGTAATGAGCAGAAAAATTAGATTTCCAAATTAAAAAAATATTATTCTCCTCACTAACCCTTTTGTTAATTTGAAAATGACTTGACAACGACAACAGAAATCATTTATTCTTTATTGGGAAGCTTGGTTAATGCGGTTATCCCTGAAACTTTTTTCCTTGTTGGCCACAGCTTTATGAATCTATTCTGGGTAAGGTATCTGTGAGACCTAGCCCAAACTTGTTAGGTGTGTAGATTCTCTATACTGTCCAGAAAGCTTTCTTAATAGTCCTATTAAAATTGAGAAGTGCCTCTGATAGATTTATGTATAAAGCCAACGAAACCATGTCTCCTGATTATTTGGTGAATCTGTATTTTTAATAACTACTTAAAAATTTGTTTCAGGGGCACCTGGGTGGCTCAGTCAGTTAAGCATCTGACTTCGGCTCAGGTCATGATCTCACCGTTCATGGGTTCGAGCCCCAAATCACACCCTTCACTATAGCGTAGCCTGCTTCGGATCCTGTCTGCCTCTCTCTCTGCCCCTCCTTCGCTCGTGCACTCTTTCTCTCAAAAATAAATAAACGTTAAAAACAGTTAAAATTTGTTCGATGCAGCCCAATGAGTTTGAGGACTGACGTTAATTATTTACTTTAGTGCCTTTTCCCCCAAAACTGTGTCCGATGGAGATAACACAGGTGGGCTACAGTCAAAATAGATGCCATTTTCGAATAAGTTAGGGAAACACTGTCAGATGGGTACATCTCCACCTCGAAGCATAATGCACATTATCATACAAAATGCTGTGAGAAGTTGTTCATCAGAAACAAACAACAAAATCGTTGTCTAATTCTGTTTAAGCCAGTATTTTCCAAATTTATTTAAGCATGGAATACTCTTTAAAGCATACTTGTTAACCTACTCTGAATTGCTTAAGGAATACCAGTTTGGAAAACACAGCTTTTCTAGTGGCGAAAAGCCTCCATAGGTTTTCAGTGTGGTTTACTGGAGAAACATGCATTCTACTTTCTTATTATGTAGAAGGATTCTGTCCTTTTTTAGTATTTTTAAAATACCGTTTACATTACAAAAGTAGCCTCGTGTTGAAGACCTACTAAGAGTCTTTCTGAGCTTTGATAATCTGTTCAGGTCTCCACTCTGACACTTTCCAGATGTGGGGTTTGGGGCAAGTTATTTGATTTCTATCAGGTTTAGCTTCCTCATCTGTATACAGGGCATTATTTTAGTATTTACTGCAGGTAGAAACATGTACTTCTCTCTCTCGCTGTTGAGGAACTCCTTTCATCTGTAGTCCCACTAATTAGTTTTAATTTACTTTTTCCTTCTCTTCTGTATTCTCTTCTTTCTCTCTTACTGTGTGTGTGTGTGTGTGTGTGTGTGTGTGTGTGTGTGTGTGTAGAATACACTGTAGACACTACATTATTAGGGGCTATGTCATAAGATCTTTGTGACTACAAATATTTGAAAATATACATACATACATATTTCTGCATAGGAGAGTTTTAGGTGATCCTTTAGACTCCTTACTTTGTATGCTATGAATACAAAATAAAATAACAAAGCAGAGCGAGAAGCAATAGCCAGATGGTTATCCGGGGCCACTCACTATTTGAATGACTTGCTTCTGTCCTGCAGCCTCTGCACATACACACAGTTCACATATTTGCTTCAGGAAAATGGCAGACTTGGAGGATTGCTTGAGAGTAGCGGCAGTTGTTTACATTAAATCCACCAATGCCAAGAGTTAAGATAGTCATGAATTTATAACATACTAGGCAGGAGTCACAATTTATACCATGTCGTTCTATATTCTCCTTTTCTTACTCTGTATATCATAACCCTTTCCCCCTTCTGTGTGTGTGTTTTTAAAGGTACTGCAACAGCCACTTGCAGGTACTTGGCTTTATCCCGAAAAAAGAGAGGAAGAAAAAGAATGATCCTATAGATGAGGTAAAGGTCAGGCACCAGATGGATACCATGGCTTTCAGCCTGACGGTGCCCACGCTGGCCTTGAAGATGCCCAATGGACTGGATGGAATGTCCCTCTCTCCGCCCGGGGCTAGGGTCCCTCTCCACTACCTGGAAACCGAGTTGGAAGACCCGTTTGCTTTCAACGAGGAAGATGATGACCTAAAGAAAGGGGCAACTGTGAGAAAGAAGTTGCAGAGCAAGTTGGCCCAGAATCGGCAGCGCCAGAGAGAGACCGAGATTTTAAAAGTTCGACAAGAGCACTTTAGTCCCCCTCCTGCACCTTCACAGCAGCAGCCCCCGCAGCAGCACCCCCACCCGTCACCCTCCCCCACTTCTTTAAAACCTCCGGCGCCGCCGCCACCGCAGGGTTTCGTCTGCAAGTCCCCTCCACCTCCGAACACCAGCCTACCACTGCAGGGAGTGGCCCCCACCACACACACTATAGCACAAGCAAGGCAGTCGTCTCACAAGAGGCCGCTGCCCCTCCTGCCCTCCGGCAGGGCGCCCGCCGCGGACCCGCCCAGCACTGATCGGGTCCTTATGAAAGCCACAGCCTTCTCTCCACACTTCTCCTGCATCAGCCGACTGCAGAGACTGGTGAGACTGTGCACCCAGAAACATCAGCTGGACACTGATCTGTTCCCCCATCTAGGTGAGTTCTCTCTTGTGCCAGATCGTGCCCGCGTGACGGGAACAAAATGTGCCCTTTCCCGCGAGGCCGCGTGCCCACGGCCGCCCCCTGTGCGATGGGGGTGGAGGGCACTGGGGCGGGGGTCCGCTGCGGGGCTCCGTGTTTAGGCAGGCCTTGGTAAAGGAAACCTCCCTGGTGGACGGGATGCGGAAGCCGCAGTTGGGAAGTGTAGAATCCCATCACAGCTTCTGGTTAGTGGTCGTAGCGGCGGTGTTAAAAGGCGGTTGGTTGTGTTTGGCAGTTCTGTGCCTCTGCCAGCTCAGCACCTGTGTCTGATGAGGTTTTCGACATGTCTTATCATAGGACTTTGGAATAACGATAGCATTGTTAATATCTGCCGACAGTTAAAAAAAAGAAAAACTTGTTGAAAAAAAATTCCCAAAGCAGTATCTGTTGATAATTTAAAAGTGGAAAAAAAAAAATACAGCTAAAACTTTAATGTAGTGAAATGTCTGTCTTTATTGCTTCTGAATTTTCTTGCTCAAGAAAATCTCTCTGATCCCAAGTTCATACAGATACTTTATATTTTGTTATTGATAGCTTGTTTTTGATTATTTAAACTTTTTTTTAAGTTTATTTATTTACTTTTGAGAGAGAAAGCCCATGTGCACGAGCAGGGGAGGGTTAGAGAGAGAGGGAGAGAGAGAATCCTAAGCAGGTGAACCTCGATCATGACCTGAGCTGAAATCAAGAGTCCAAAGCTTAACTGAGCCACCCAGGCACCCCTGATTATTTAAACTTTTAATTCATTTGGAATTTATTCTTAAATATGGTGTTAGCTGTGATCCTAACTTTAGGAAAAATTATTTGCATGGCATATGATAGCAATACAATAGAAAAATAGGAAAAGGATGGGAATAGAGGAAGAAGAAAGGTAAATTAAATGGTCAGTAAACCAGTGAAAACCCCAATCCCCATAGCAGGTGAGGAAATGCAAATTAAAGTAACAGTAAGTTACTATCAGATTGGCAAAAACTATATCCAGTGTTGTTGATGAGGCTTATACATTGCTGATAAGTAATGTGGTAGTATTTACTAATTAAGAGTGTGTATATATAGCCAGCAAACTCACTTTTGGGACTCTATCTTTGGATTAAAAAATACATATATCAAAATGTAAGGATATGTGTTCAAGGATGTTTATTGCAACGTTTCTTGCAGTATTAAAAATCCAGAAACAACCTTTATAACCAATAGTAGGCCTTGAGTAATTATGGTATATATATATATATATATATATATATATATATATATATATGCTTTATGAAGTATTATATAGCTATTAAAAAGAATGAAATCTGTGTCTTTTAACTTGATGTGCCTATGTTATATTAAGTAGAAAAGAACCAAGAAGTGTGGGTATTATCCCATAAAAAAAATATAAACAGGGGGCACCAGTGCATCTATTGATCAAGTAGATGTATAGATAGATGTTTGCCTCTTAGGTGTGATTATAGGCAAAGTGTAACTGAATATACACTACCAGGCTGCTGACATTGGCTCTCAAGGGGGGATAAAACTGGTCAGGATGTGTTTTTACAGAGACGGGAAAGGTAACTCTTCTTACAGTATAGTTTTATATTGTTTCACCTGTTAGTAAACCATGTATGACTTTTGGTAATTAAAGCAACTAATAAAACTTAAAGAAAAGGTGTAGATAAAAATAATAAATTAAAACACCCAAACCTTATTAATACTGATTTGTTAATACCTTGGTATAGTTAAGTTATATAAAGTTGGGTTCCTGCTCTACATACAGTTTTGTAAACTGTTTTAAAATTTTTTCATATTGGACTACCAAGGGAGTAATTTTTCATACAAAACGTCATTTGTCACAGCTGAATCCTTTTTCTAATTTAGGTTGTTTGCAGTTTGTATCATTATAAAGTGTTGTAGCTGTATAGTTTCACAGTAAAATTATTCCTATCACATCTTTAATTTTTCCTTCAAATAGATTCCTAGAAGCAGAATTGGGGATTCTAAGCTTTTGCGGTTTTTAAAAAGTTTTGTGAGGGGCACCTGGGTAGCTCAGTCAGTTAAGCGTCTGACTCTTGATTTCAGCTCAGGTCACGATCTCATGGTCGTGAGGTCAAGCCCTGCATCACCCTCTGCACTGACCCCAGAGAGCCTGCTTGGGATTCTTTCTCTCCTTCTGTCTCTGTCCCTCCCCTGTTCATGTTGTTTTCTCTCTCAAAGTAGATAAATAAAACTTAAAATAGAAAGCTTTTTGATACATGTTGTCAAATATTTTCTTCAGAATTATTTTGTCACATTACCTCTTGCAGCAGTATATGACAATGATAGTTTTTCTACATCTTTATAGTATGAGATATTAGTTGTTATTTTGCCTTTCCAAATTTGATACAAAATTGATTTTTTTATTAATTTTTTTTAATATTTATTTTTGAGAGACAGCGCACAAGCAGGGGAGGGGCAGAGAGTGAGACACAGAATCCGAAGCAGGCTTCAGGCTCTGAGCTCTCAATTCAGAGCCCAATGCGGGGCTCAAACTCAGGAACAGTGAGATCATGGCCTGAGCCGAAGTTGGACACTTAACCGACCGAGCCACCCAGGCGCCCCCAAAATTTGCTTTAATTTGTGTACTTTAGATCAGTGTTTCTCAAGCTTTTTGGCTTTAAAATCAATCCCTTTTCACTCTTAAAAATTATTGAGGACACTCCAAAGCCTTTGTGTATATGAGTTAAATTTATTGATATTTACTGAATTAGAAATTAAAACTCAGAAATTTAAAAAATCCTAATGCATTTAAAGATGACAACAAAGTCACTACATGTTAACATGTTCTTTTTGTGAAAAATAGCTATATGTTTTCCCAAGAACAGAAATATAATAAGAGAAGCATTATTTTACATTGTTGGGCAAATCTTAATGTGTGGTTTGCTGGGAGACAGCTAGATTCTCCTGTCCACTTCTGCGTTCAATCTGTCGTAATACGTGGTTTTGATTAGTAGATAAAAATATGGCCTTACACATTCGTAGCTGGAAAAGGGAGGAATATTTTACTGGTTTTTAAAAAATAATTATGCATATTCTTGATTCTACACCAAAATTTCACAAGTGGTAGTTTCTTTTCTTCTTTTTCTTTTTTCTGTTGTTTTTTAAGTTTTGCAGCTTTTTTTCTTTTAATGTTTATTTTTGAGAGAGAGCGTGAGAAGACGGGGATGGTGGATCTGAAGTGGGCTTTGCACTGACAACAGTGAACCTAATGTGGGGCTCAAACTCACAGTCTGTGAGATCTTGACCTTAGCTGAAGTTGGACGCTCAACCAACTGAGCCACTGAGAAGAGGCGTCCTCCTTTTTTTTTTTTTTTTTTTTTATATACCTATTTATTTTGAGTGAGACAGAGCAAGTGGAGGGGAGGGGCAGAGAGGGAGAGGGAATCCCAAGCAGGCTCCATGCTATCAACTCAGAGCCCGACTCAGGGCTCTCATGACCTGAGTCAAAGTCAAGGGTTAGATGCTTAACCGACTGAGTCACCCAGGAGCCCCCAACAAGTGGTGGGTTTTTAAAGATTAGTTGCAATGTGGAATCTGAGGCCATTATCAAGGAATTTTTGCAAACTCTTACATTAAAATCCATTGATCTACTTTGTACTTTGCATGGATCTTTTTACTCATGCATGATTTTGTAACATCATGTGTTGGTCATTTGGAAAATAGTGGTTTACCAAGTTAAACATATGTTCCAAATGTTGATATATTTCGTTATACAAAATTTAAAAATCACATTCATTGATACTCTCACCCAACCTCATCAGAAAAATCTTTTAGAAAGTTGTCATAGACTTAGTGAAGACTTCAGGTTTTCCAAAAAAAAAAAACAACCAAATCGGGGCGCCTGGGTGGCGCAGTCGGTTAAGCGTCCGACTTCAGCCAGGTCACGATCTCGCGGTCCGTGAGTTCGAGCCCTGCGTCAGGCTCTGGGCTGATGGCTCAGAGCCTGGAGCCTGCTTCCCATTCTGTGTCTCCCTCTCTCTCTGCCCCTCCCCCGTTCGTGCTCTGTCTCTCTCTGTCCCAAATAAATAAATAAGTAAAAGTTAAAAAAAAAAGTTAAAAAAAAAAAAACAACCAAAAACAACAACAACAACAAAAACAACAAGCTTTCAAGTGAAAATGTGAATTTCATAGTTGGTAGCAAATACTGTTCATTGCTTTCTTTGAAGTGACAGTTTCACTGCATTCATTTTAGAAAAAAATGACTGCCAGATACCCAAGTCTTAATAACTGTAGTTTGTCAGTCACTCTTTCGAATAAAAATGGTGTTGGATGACAAAAAAGCAGCTAGTTGAGGTCACAGCTAAAACAGTGGAGTAAGTGTTTTCCTCAAAGCAACCACCATACTTTCTTGGGAGGTATGCAGAGGCGCTTTATGACTTTCCATTGAGTCACAAAGATGTTGGAAAGACGTGTGGTCAAGAATTGAGATTTAGGGGCGCCTAAGTGGCTCAGTTGGTTAAGCATCCGACTTTGGCTCAGGTCATGATCTCGCGGTTTGTGAGTTCAAGCCCTGCGTTGGGCTCTGTGCTGACAGCTTGCTCAGAGCCTGAAGCCTGTTCCAGATTGTCTCCCTTTCTCTCTGTCCCTCCCCCGCTCACACTCTGTCTCTGTCTCTCTCAAAAATAAATAAACGTTAAAAAAAAAAAAAAAAAGAATTGGGGCGCCTGGGTGGCGCAGTCGGTTAAGCGTCCAACTTCAGCCAGGTCACGATCTCGCGGTCCGTGAGTTCGAGCCCCGCGTCAGGCTCTGGGCTGATGGCTCAGAGCCTGGAGCCTGTTTCCGATTCTGTCTCCCTCTCTCTCTGCCCCTCCCCCGTTCATGCTCTGTCTCTCTCTGTCCCAAAAGTAAATAAACGTTGGAAAAAAAAAAAAATAAAAAAAAAAAAAAAGAATTGAGATTTAATAAAATCAGTAATCTTTAATATACAATTGCTTTGTCAAAGATACTCTTAAAACTTGTTTTTGGCTTTTATTTCACTGCAATTCATGGTGTGAAACCTATAATGACTGCTAGTACAGTTTGGTGCCATTGTTCTGATTCCCGCTGAGGTGCCAGCAGGTTTGTTCACCATGGTTCCCTCCTCCCCCTGCCCCAATCAGTGCAAATGTCAACAACGGTGAAATGAGCAAATAATGTCTTAGTATTATTTTGAAGGTAGTGTTGACCTAAGGAACTCTCTAAGAGGGTCTCAGGGACCCCTGGGGATCTATGGACCATACTTGGAGTGAGAACTGCTATTTTGAATTAATGATGTAGCTTTGAGTATTTGTTCATATGCTTTTTGAACATTTATAGGTCTTGTTCTTTTTTCACCTTTTCAGGTTTTTTTCACTCATTTTTATGGAAGTGTTTCTCTTTTTTTATTGATTAGGTAACAGCTTTTTATACATCATATTTGTTGCAAAACCTCTCCTCCTGCCCATTTGTTATTTGCTTTTAAATATCTATGACAATGATTTTGGAATTTAGGAGTTGAAATCGTTTGTATGTTCTATTTTTTTAGAATTTCTTCCTTTTGAATCAGGTTTATTGTTTTGTTTTGCTTTATTTTGTTTTTTACTTGCTTGGGCTCTCTTCATTCCAAGACTGTGTAATATGTTCACCTATATTTTCTTTTAGTCCTTTTCTTGTCTTATTATTTACATTGCAGTCCTCTATTTGGAATTCGTTAGGTATGAGTTTTGAGGCAAAGATCTAACTTTATTTCTTCCCAGATGTTTGCCTCTTATTCCACAATTTACCTACGTCCTCTTCTAAATATTTATACTTTGGATTATCTGTGGATGCTGATTTTTTTCTTTTAGCTTTTGAAACAAACTATGTTGTGTTGAGGGCTGGTTTTCTATCATTTTGAATTAAAAATTTTTTTTAAGGTTTATTTATTTTTGAGAGAGAGACAGGGTGTGAGCAGGGGAGGGGCAGAGAGGGAGGGGAAGACATAGAATGTGAAGCAGGCTCCCAGCTCTAAGCTGTCAGCACAGAGCCCCACATGGGGGTCGAACCCATGAACCCTGAGATCATGACCTGAACCAAAGTCGGACACTTAAGCTTAACTGACTGAGCCACCCAGGCTCTATCATTTTGAACAGAATGAAAACTTATAGAAAATGTATTGTCTTTTTTATTCAAGCATATTACGGGCCTAGGTTTTCAAAACAAAGGTTACTTTGGAGAAGAGAAATTGTAATGCACTGTTGTGACCAAGTACAGTCTGCATTCATGTCAGCAAAGAATACTTAAAGAAAAATACAGTTTTGTAATCAGCTAAAAACAGTTTTGCCTGGGCTGGTTATCTCAGTTAGTTACATTAAAACTAGTGATAATGAAGCCAAGATCAAAGGTTTGCTTTATTGGACAGTTAATTTCACAAGAGAAACACTTCCATCTTAGTACTTATGACTGAGATCTTGATTTTTCAGAGAAGGTACAGGTGACTTAGTAGAAATTGCTGTTAATTATATAAAAACAATAAAAGATAATTCATGTCCTAATTTTTGAAAGTGCTTAAATGTAACTTTGTGTTTGAAAGGCTTTGCCTTTTAATATTCTGTCCTGAAGCTAATTCTATTGTGATTACTTGTTTCTGACTTTGTTTTTTGTAATTACTATTTTAGTAGAGAGAAAGTAATTTACTTTTTAAGGTGACTTGACAGTTTGGATGGTCATCTTGGAACTAGATTTGAGGTTTCTTTATGCCAGTGGCAGTGTGTTATTTAATTTTAACCATTTATAATTTGCATTTTGATTAGCCTTTTCTTAATTTCCCTATTTAGCACATATAAACTCATTTAAATTATAGAAGCAACTTGTGAGGTCCTTTTTAACGTAAGTGTCTAATGAAGATGGTCTTTTGATTTTAGGAGGTTTAAGAGGGAAGACCATACTAGTTATGAAAGTATCTAAAGTCTCATAGAGGTATGAGTATATTAAAGTTATGTGTGTTAGGCTGTACAACATCAGTATTTATCAAGGTATCTAATTAAAGTCTCATTGCGTTATCAGTATATTGAAGTTATGGATGTTAGGCTGTGTAACATCAGTATTAAGACCTTTTCAAGGGGCGCCTGGGTGGCTCAGTCGGCTAAGCGTCCGACTTCAGCTCAGGTCATGATCTCGTGCTCTGTGAGTTCGAGCCCCGCGTCGGGCTCTGTGCTGACAGCTCAGAGCCTGGAGCCTGTTTCAGATTCTGTGTCTCCCTCTCTCTCTCTGACCCTCCCCCGTTCATGCTCTGTCTCTCTCTGTCTCAAAAGTAAATAAACGTTTAAAAAAAAAATTAAAAAAAGACCTTTTCAAGATACAAAACTTCTATAAAGGTAAAACATCTATGTTGGAAGCTAGTAATTATCCAATCATTAAAAACAGTAGCATTTAATAAACTAAGTGATTGTTCATACTGTATTTCTCTATTTTTCCCCTTTAAACTTGTTTTTCAAAATGTCACAAAATGTGCCAGCTCTTGTGTAAAAGAACTAAAAGGAACTCCAAGCCACATCAGGTTATTGCCATCTTACCCTTCCCTCTGAGCCAGTCAATGGCCCTGCCTGGGGGGAGTGGAGTCCTTTTTTTGGAGGTGTTGGGAAAGGGGATGAAGTGTCTGCCTTTGACAGTTTATTCTAAGGCCCTTCTTTGTTGAAGTATAGAGTGCTTTCACCAGTACCTTTTGATTTCTTTCTTACCTGAACACACATTAGCCTTCCTTACCTACCATTGTGAAGATGTTTTGGGTTTCCCTGACATTACGTATGTCAGAATGTATGATGTTTAACGTATAATGTTTTGATACTTCAGAAATTCTACCTTTTTGGCAGGGGGTACTTGACTCCTTGCTTATGTTGTGTCTACTCTGTAAAATGTCTGACAGAGGAATTTCATCTTCGGAATATAGCTTTTTGTTATAACGTCATTATTTTAACCTGAGTGTATGTCATGTATTCATTATTAATATTTTTGCCAGAACAGGGATGAAACTCATCAGGAGGCATTTTATGTACACTGTGATAGCAGGTGCTGTAGGTTTTTGTGTTATGCATTTTGGGTAGCTTTTTCTTTTTTTTTCCTAAATTTTAAGTAAGAATACATTTATTCTCACCTGCCATATCCTCTCCTCTGTCCCAGGGTTGGACTGGTCGGAAGAGAGCGGAGAGGAACCGGAGGACTCCGAGCAGGCCTCGCCATACCAGGTGGCATGGTCCATCCGAGAAACCCTCAGATATGAAAGACACACGTAAGTCTTCCTTTTGTTTTCATTCTTTAGTTACCCTTGCTGTGGCCCGATTTTTCGTTCTATATGCTAATGTTTGTTTATTTCGTTGGATCTAGTTTTGTTGTAATGGAGGTGAAATAGATTCTACTTGGGAAGAAATGTACTATATTGTTGGAGGAGAGCTACGCTTCAGTTGAATTGGGAAATTCGTTTCTGTACCTTTCCCATTTATCACTGAAGGAACCAATTATAATAGAATTTAGAGTGGGAAAGGGACTTTAGAGATTACCTAGTCTCATTTCCTCATTTTACAGAAGAGGAAACCAAGGCCCAGACAGGTTGAGGAACTTGGCTGTGGTCCCAGGGCTACTTGGAGTCCCACTGTCTGACGTATCTGGATCTTCTTTGGCTCTGCTCTGATAGCTGGAAAATCAGTGGTTTTTACTTCATCTGTCTTCCACAAAATTGATCCATTCTTTGATATTTCTTAAGTGCTGAATATTTTTAAAACTTTTTTTTGTTTTATTTTTGAGAGAGAGAGCATGAGCACGCAAGTGGGGGGGAGGGGCAGAGAGAGAGGGAGACAGAGAATCCAAAGCAGGCTCTAGGCTCCAAGGTGTCTGCTTAGAGCTGATGTGGGGCTCGAACCCATGAACCGTGAGATCATGACCTGAGCCAAAGTCAGACGCTTAACCAACTGAGTCACCCAGGCACCCCAATCGCTGAGTATTTCTAATGTGCTGAAATGTTTTTCAAGATAATCTCTTTAGAGGTTCTTGGTATCTGCTTTATGAGAAAGCTGTAGGTTGATTAACACACAGCCCCTTCCTTGATAGTGAGAAAGCTCGTTCTGTTTCAGGGGACTGCCTTAGGGATTCACTTGGTACAGTTAACCATACTGAAATAGATCCCTGTCTGTGGAGCCAAAGATGACTCTCAGACTCAGCTAATTGTTATTATTTTTTAAGTATTGTGGTTTGAATAGATGTTTGGCAAGATAGAGGGGAGGCCAGCTATCTGCCCGCGGCTGACTCCTAGAATTTCACAGTGTTGTTGTATGGACATATATTCTCTAGGGTCTGGTTTTTTTTAGTTTATAGGCTTAATATGTGATCTGTTAGTACAGCCAGAAATAATTAGGCTTAGGGAACTGATTCGTTAGAGACTAATGTACAAACCAAAATGCCAGTTCAAATTGAGAAATAATCATTAAGTAGTACAAATGTTGACGAAGCCAGCCTACATGGGGAGCTTATTTGGGCCTGGAACTAACTAGAGCAAGGAGAACTAGTTGGATTTCTTGATGGCCAGTCGTCCTGGCCTCCACAACTCCCAGACAGTATCAGAGAATGCTGTACTTTTTTTTCTGGCTCAAAGGTTCCATTTTATGTGTCATTCAAGACTGCTTGCTTACCATTAGTGAATTCTTTTATTTTTCAGAGAGTACAGTTGAACTCACACCTTTGTAATTACAGCTCCGATCCGTCATGCTTCCTAAGGTTGATGTTCCTATGAGCTTAACTTGATTTGGGATATTTTGAATTAATTTTCCAAATTGCTATAAATGAGGGAACGTAAGTCAATGCTTAGCACAATGCCCTATACATGGGCAATGATTGATTAAATGGTAGTTAAGATTCCTGTTGGAATTCTCAGGATGACCTGAACATCAATATTAGGCATATTTGCTCTTGATTAGGAGCAATGTATATTGTTGCTGCCTTCTATTCTTTCTTTCTTTTTTTTGAGAGACTGAGAGCATGTGCGAACAGGGCAGGGGCAAAGAGAGAGGGAGAGAGAGAATCCCAAGCAGGCTCTCACTGTCAGTGGGGAGCCTGACGCAGGGCTGGAACTCAAACCGTGAGATCGTAACCTGAGCTGAAACCAAGAGTCAGTCGCTTAACCAGCTGAAGCACCAAGGTGCCCCTGTTTCTGCCCTCAGTTCTTAACAGAGTTTTTGGAATATTTCTGTTGTTTTAGACTTGAGACCATCGAATTTTTCTTCATCTCTGTAGCATTTTACTTTCTTGGTCACTTTTGCTAGCTGGCTTGCTCTCTGACTTACCACAATACTCTTTTCCTGGTTCTCCTTTTCCTTCAGGATATTTGCCTTCTTTTTATAAGTAGCCATTCTCACTTCTTGTCCAGCAGGCACTTTAATCTTTTCCCTTCATCCATCCATTCATTCATTCACTCACTCACTCAGCATATTCTCGTCAAAGTCTTGTGATCTGGGAATGGGCACACCATATGGTCTCCCTTGGGTGAAACTTGGATTGGCCTGCTTTGCCATGCTTTCGTTGTCTGCATCTCCAACATCTGTATCTGCCACTGTGCCCTCTCGTGGGGACCTTTGTCCTGTATTTAAACTACCCATAGAACAACTTTATTTCAGTTTCGTCTTGCAGCTACTTGTCATTTATTGTACCTTGTGGTTAAGTCTAGTAGAAAATGGACAGCTGTAGAAAATTGGCCCTACCCTACCTAGCCTGTCCATTGTATCCTCAAGAAGTTTTGCCATTTAAAATTACTCAAAAGGTTTTACCATTTAAGATTGTTCAGTGAGTTCATTGAGTTTTTGGAATTTTGGAAGAAAAACCGATAGTGTTCTGATCACCATTCTCCACAAACCCCTCCCCTCCCCAGAACCTTTTCATGAGTTTTCTTGCTAAACTAGGATTATACTTGAAGAAATTTTAGGGAAAAGTTTGGCCTTGTTTTGTTTTGTTCTTTTTAAAGACTTTATTTTTGAAGTTTTATTTATTTTGAGAGAGAGAGAGAACAGAATCAGGGAGGAACAGAGACAGAGGGAGGAGAGAATCTCAAACAGGCTCCACACTGTTCAGTGCAGAGCCTGATGCGAAGTTTGACCCCACGAACCATGAGATCATGACCTGAGCGGAAATCAAGAGTTGGACACTTAACTGACTGAGCCACCCAGGCGCCCCTGTTTCATTTTCTTAAGTAAGCTCTACGCCCAATGTGGGCCTTGAATTCACAACCGGAGATCAAGAGTCACATGCTGTACCCGCTGTGTTGGTCAAGGTGCCCTGGTTTTGTTTTGTGAAAGATTTCTTGGTTAGTCTGACTGTAGACGCATGTGCTAAAAGAGTTCTCTCAGGCTCTTCCTGAGGTCTCAGTAGCAGAAATAAGTCGGTATGTTAAATATATTTTTAAGGAACAGTGATTACCTAGTAACTGCTTACCTTTTCATATTTCTAATGGTATGTTTGATAGAAAACCGTTCTTAATTTTAATGAGGGCAAGTTATTAGTCTTTTCTTTATGGTTAGTGTATTTGTGACTCTTTTAAACAATTATTGCTTACCCCCCTGTCATAAAGCTACATATCTTCTGGAAGCTTTATTATTTTACTGGCAATCAATCTTTGTGAAATTTTTTTTTGTATGTTTTGTACATGATGTGAGGTAGTAATAAGGACCATTTTTTTTTCCATGTGGATTTTCTATTTAATCAACACTATATTGAAAACACTGTAATTGGGTTGGAGCCCTTGACATGTATATGTATGTCTATTTGTGCATTTTACTTTATTTTTTTATTTATTTAATTTTATTTGACTTTATTTAAAAAAAATTTTTTTTAATGTTTATTTTTGAGAGATTGAGAGAGAGAGAGAGAGCACGAATGGGGGAGGGGCAGAGAGAGAGGGAGACACAGAATCCGAAGCAGGCTCCAGGCTCCGAGCATTCAGCACAGAGCCTGATGTGGGGCTTGAACCCACAGACCACGAGATCATGACCTGAGCTGAAGTCAGACACTTTACCCGACGACTGAGCCACCCAGGCACCCCTGCATTTTCTTTTATTTTTAATGTTTATTTTGAGAGAGAGAGGCAGAGAGGGAGAGGGAGAGACAGAACCCCAAGTAGTCTCCACCCTGTCACCGCAGAGCCCGACGCGAGGCTCAAACTCATGAACCATGAGATCGTGACCTGAGCCGGAATCAAGAGTTGGACACTTAACTGACTGTGCCACCCTGGCACCCCTATGTGTGCATTTTCTATTCTTTTTCATTTATCTGCTTAAAGAACCAGTTTTGGGTTTCATTGATTCTCTGTTAGCTTTATGTCATTGCTTTCTGCTCTTTACTTTTTCCTTCTCTTCTATTCTTTTATTCCTTCCTTCTTTGTTTTAGTTTAATTTGTCTTTTTCAAGTTTTTTAATGCTTATCTATTTTGAGAGAGAGAGCATGCGTGTGCGTGCACAAGTGAGGGAGGGGCAGATCTTTTTCAAGTTTTTAAGGTGATAAATAGTTAAATCTGAGATCTTCCTTGTTTTCTTTTCCTTTTTTTTTTTTTTTAAAGTTTATTTATTTATTTTGAGAGAGAGAGAGGGAGAGCAGAGAGGGTGCGTGCACACAAGTAGGGGAGGAACAGAGAAAGAGGGAGAGAGAAGGAATCCCAAGTAGGCTCTGGAGTCTTCTGTGCAGAGCCCGATGTGGGGCTTGAACTCATGAAATGTGAGATCATGACCTGAGCCGAAATCAAGAGTCTGCCACTTAACTGACTGAGTCACCCAGGCACCCCAATCTTCCTTGCATCTAACATAGACGCTTGTTGCTATATGTTTCCCTCTACATATGTTATAACCCCCGTAATACATTGCTGTTGTATTAAGCAGTTAGTTCTCTTTTAAGGAGATTTCAAAGAAAAATAACTCTTTTGTGTTTATCCACATATTTATAATTTCTAGGGCTCTTTATTTTTTGAATAGTTCTATATTTCCATCTGATGTCATTTTCTTTCTGTATGAATGGTTTACTTCCCCTCTGGCAACCACTAGTTGGTCGTATTTATGGGTTCATTTCTGCTTTGTTTTGTTTTTTAGATTCCACATATAAGTGAAACGATACGGTATTTGTCTTTCTCTGACTTACTTCACTTAGCATAATACCCTGTAGGTCCATCCATGGTTTTGCAAATGTGTGCCTTCATTTTTGAAAGATATTAATCCTAAGTTAACCATTTTTCTTTCAGTACTCAAGGGTGTTGCTCACATGGATTGCATTATTTCTGACTAAGAAGTCAGCTGTCATTCACATCTTTGGTCCAAGGAGCATTATATATTTTTTTTTCTCTGAGTTTTGACGTTTTTTTCTTTATCAGTAGTTTTTTAAAAAATTTTTTTAATGTTTATTTTTGAGAGAGAGAGAGAGAGAGAGGCAGAGAGAAAGGGAGACACAATCTGAAGCAGGCGCTAGGCTCTGCACTGTCAGCACAGAGCCCAATGTGGGGCTCGAACTCACTGACAGCAAGATCATGACCTGAGGCAACATTGGACACTTAACCGACTGAGCCACCCAGGCGCCCCTCTTTATCAGTAGTTTTAAACCGTTTGTGTAGTTAATTTTTTTTATGTTTCTAGTGTTTGGGGTTCATTGACCTTTTGGATCTGTATGTTTATAATTACGAAATTTAGAAAAATTTTGGCCAAGATTTCTTCAATTATTTTTCTTCCCCCTTCTATGTAAGAGACTTGATACACATATTTTAGACTGCTTGAAATTATCCCACAGCTTATTGATGTTCTGTTCACTTGTTTTTTTCCTGTCTCTGTTCCATTTTGGAAAGTTTCCATTGCAATCTTCAGGTTTGTTAATCTTTTCTCTGTGGCACCTAATCAACCATCAATCCCATTCAGTGTAGTTTTCATATTAGATACTGTATTTTTCATCTCTAGAAGTTTGTTTTGGGTCTTCTTAATATTGTCCATGTCTCTCCTTGACACGGTCATGATGACTCTACCTTCTCAAACATGTGAAATATAGTTATAATTGTCCGTTGATTCCTGATTTACCAAAAGTTTTATTTATTTATTTTGAGAGAGAGAGAGAGAGAGAGAGAGAGGGAGGAACGGAGGGAGAGAGAATCTCAAGCAGGCTCCGTACTGTCAGTACAGAGCCCCATGCGGAGCTTGAACTCACAAATTGTGATACCATGACCTGAGCCAAAACCAAGAGTCGAATGCCCAATCCACTGAGCCATTTAGGCGCCCCCTGGTAATTTTTAATTAGATGTCAGACATTGTTAATTTTACTTATTTGATTCTGGTATTTTGTCATCTTTAAAGAGCTTTGTTTTGGGAGATGGTTGTTTCTTAGAAGCAGCTTTTGAGGCTTGCTTTTTAAACTTTGTGAAATGGGACCACAACAGCCTTTAGTTTAGGGCTGATTTCACCCCACTACTGAGGCATACGCTCTTGAGTAGTCTACCCCGTGCCCTGCATATTGCAGGTTTTTGCGCTTGGGATAGTGGGAACACAAACTAACCCTGGCCCTGTGTGTGCTGCTGGGATTAGTTGGGCCTCCTCTTTTCAGGTGGTTCTTTCCTGGCCTCCAGTATTTCCCACACTCCTGTACTGATCACAGGACTCAAATGAGGAACTGAGGGGAATCCTCTGTAGATCTGCAGAGTGCTTCTCTCTGTGCACCTGTCTCCTCCCAGTACTCTGTCCTGCTAATTCTAGCATTTCTTGGGTAGTTAGATGTGGGTGAGCACACCAAGTATCCTGTGTCTGAAATATCATTGTGAGGTATGGGCTAGAGAACAAATTCATGTCCGCAGCATATAAGTTGATGTTGAAGTTATAAAAACAAATGAGAATTTCTAAAAATGGAGTGATGACTGGAAAGAGAATAGAAGGAAATGGGGAAAATAACAGGAGGAAGGAAGGAAGTAGGAACTTTTAACATGAAAGGAAAAGAGGAATAAATTGTGTTGTTTTGCAGAAGAGATGTATAGTAAGGTGGGATTGAGAAATAATTAACCCAGATTGGATATGTCCTTTATTATATACTGCTAGATTCAATTTGCTAATATTTTTTGCCTCTGGGATCATTAATAAGCTTTTCCTATAATTTTCCTTTTGTCATATTTCCCCTTATTTTTGGTATCAAGCTTAGGGTACTTGTATTAAAGGAGAATATTCCCCTCTTTTCTGACATCTGGAGTATTTTGTGTGTAATTAGAATTAGTTTTTCTTTGGATATTGATAGAACTCATGGTAAAACTGTTTAGGCTAGTTAATGGATATAGGTGTATCTCATATGCGTGTGTGTGTGTATGTTTACTACTTATTTTTAGTAAGAGAGAGCGCATGTGTGCAGGGGAGGGGCAGAGAGAGAGGGAAACAGAGAATCTCAAGGAGGCTCCACACTGTCAGCAGAGCCGGACATAGGTCTTGAATTTATAAACCATGAGGTCATGACCTGAGCCGAAATCAAGAGTCAGATGCTTAACTGACTGAGCCACCCAGTATTCCTAGGTTTCTATATTTAATAATAGTAGCTATACTTGTATTCTAATTTCAGATAAGTCTTTTCATTCTCCCAACAACCTTGGGAGCTAGACAACCCAGCTCTCTCTCTTTTTTAAATGTTTATTTATTTATTTTTGAGACAACACAAGCAGGGATGGGGCAGAGAGAGAGGGGGAGACAGAATCCAAAGCAAGCTCCAGAGCCTGACGCAGGGCTCGAACTCCTGAACCGTGAGATTGTGACCTGAGCCCAAGTTGGACGCTTAACCGACTGAGCCACCCAGGCGCCCCCAAGCCCCAGGTCTCTTTTATTTCACAGATAAGGAAGGAAGGTAACATACCAAGAATGCAGTAGGTGCCAGGCCTTGTCACTGCTGGTCAATGACGGACACTGGCCTTTCTCTGCCCAGTTTGCTACTCTTTCTCCGCAATCAGGTGTGAAATACTAATGTCACAACATCTTAGAAGTGGGAGGCATGTTGGGAGATTTTCTGGTTAAGGACCATGCCAGGGGTGGTCTGTGGACCTGTGCAGGTCTGCAAACTGCTGCTTCCTGGTCCGCAACACGATAAGCCTGGAAATTCCTTATAAGCTTTGAATACTTTTGTAATGGTGGAACCCGCCTCAACATCCAGGTGCTTCTCTCCATTCACTGTACACTTGAGAACTGCTGGGCTAGTCTCTCCTCCCTGCTATAATATAATGGAGTCTTTTCAAATAACAGCTTTGGCAAATGATTATCTACCTGAGCTTTACTTTCCCTTTAAGACTTGTTGTTTCTCCTCTCTTTTTTCTATTAATAGCCCTTCCATTCTCCTAGTTATGCAAGTTCAAAGTCATTGAGTCATTATTGGTTTTCTTATCCTTTATATCCAGTCACCAAATTGAGTTAATTCTTTTATGATAATGGCCCTTATATGCCTTGTTCTTTCTATTATCTCTGTGCCCTTTTACGTACAGTCACTCCCTTGTCCTTCAGTTGCTGGTTTTGGGCTATGAAATCTGTACTCCTTCCCTAACTGTGTTCCTGTTTATCATGTCCAACGGTGTTCCCACTGCTGCCTTTGATACCTCATCTGTACTTTAAATTCTTTACGTCTGAAATGGAATTTATGTCCTGCCCTGGATCTGCTCTTGTTCCTGTGCCCTGGTCTTCGGTGATGGAAACTGCCATGGGATTCTCGTCCCTTCCATCTACCTGTCCCAGTTGACAAGGTCTGCCTTTTATATATGCGGGTTACCTCTCCTCTTCTGCATTCCTGCTGTGTCACCCCGGCGTGGGTTCTTGTTACCTGTTACCTGGAGTTTCAGAATCATTTGCTCCCTGCCCTTTTCCCCAGTCTCTTCCTCATTTCCGTCTGCTGATGGTGTCATCTTTCTCGCACCCAGCTGTTACTGTTACCGATTTTCTTCAAACTCTATGAGGGTCTTCACTGCCTGTAGAATAAAGGTGAAAGCCTTTCATCTGCTGTTTAGTTTAGGTTCAGAAAGTTTACCGTTCCCGCCATCACTCCCCTATGTACCCCACACCTTAGCAAAAGCTAGCTAGTTAGTACTTACTGTTCCCCATCCTGTCCATCTTCAAAGCCTGGCCTGTATTCCTTTATCTTTGTGAGGTGCCCTTTTTCTCTCTTTAAATTCTGCCCTTTCTTTATGGTTCAGCTCTGTTGACATCTCCTCTACGAAGCCTCTTATCCAGGGGTGCTTGGGTGGCTCAGTTAGTTAAGCGTCCGACTCTTGATTTTGGCTCAGGTCATGATCTCAGGGTTCATGAGATCGAGCCCCCACATTGGGCTCCTTGCTGACAGCACAGAGCCTGCTTGGGATTCTCGCTGTCTCCCCACCTCTCTCAAAATAAATAAATAAGCATTTATAAACAAAAAAACGAAGCCTCTGATCCAGCATACTTGCTAGTGAACTTCAGTGGCACTTGAGCCATATCTGTAACTCTGTCACTTAATTATTCTCTGCCTCATGTTAAGGATATTAATAGCACCTACTGGCTCAGCTAGAGCTCCCGCATGAAATCCTGCTGTGGGACTTTGGGGAACAATTCAGAATAAAGATTCCTAGGCCCCATTCCATGGAAATTCTGGTTCAGTAGATCTAGTGTAGGTCTTGGGATCTCAAATTGTGAGAAGCTCCTAGATTTTTCTAACTTAAGGTCAGGTATTTGAATCATTGGTCAGCCTGCCCCACTGTTCTAGTTACTGATTCGATCGTCTTTTGAATTGTTTAACTTTGGGTATGTGCTCATCCTATCTAAACCGCATTGAGAATTGCTTACATTTTTTTTCTCCTGTATGGTACTCAACATAATAGACACATAGCAAAGTTGAGTGTTGAATAAATGAAAAGATTGAATAAGATCCTTCAATTGGTATATTTGTAGTAGAGACTATACCGAAGAGAACTTGTTTCTTAGGACTTACTTCTTAGACTGGAAATTTGCAAAGTAGCCACCTACGGACTATTTTGAAACGAAAGGGAATGATATCACTTAGGAAGTTAAGAGAAGCCAAGCAATGATTTACAGAAGATCAGTAAAATAATAAATAGTCTGTAGTATCACATACGTGCTGTTTGAAGAAGGTAAAGTAACCTGGGTCAGCTTTCGAGTCTGGTGTGCATTATTCCTAAGAGTAAAAGGTGAGATTACATTTGTTCCATAGAAAAGTGACCTTTTTAACCTCACCAGGGTAGACACTGCCCGCCTACCACAGCACTCTTGTTGAGTCTCGATGTGGCCTCAGCATCCTTTTCAATGTAGCAGGCCAGCAGGGTCCACTGGCCGCTCGAAATTACCATCATGACAGAAAAACCTCTGTGTAATCCATGATACGTGAAATGTTGTTTAGGATATCTTCTGTGGTTAAAAAGGTAAAATGAAAAATACTGTGGAATGGTTGTGATCCCTGCAATCAAAATTCTTTAAGTGCTTAGCAAGAAAAGAGTCGTTAAAACCAGCACACATAAAAGGGCAGCTCTTCGAGAAGGTGCTGCAGGAATTCACTGCTCTATTTCTGGTATGACCTATCTTTTATGAAATTTGCTGAGTGTTTCCTCATAACTGCCGTGTCATTTACTCAGACTTTTAGTAAGCAAAGGTAACATGATTTTCTTCCCAAGAATCCCAAGAACCCCAAGTCACCTGAAATTTAGAAGACACTGATGCATGAAGTGTCTAACGAGGAGATGCTAAGAAGGTTCTGAAAGCGTTGGGTTGTCTCTGCTGCCTTACTTGTTGTCGAAATACGGTACTTTTCAGCTCTCCTGGAATTCTCATCCTCTAATTTTGTTAAGCATATGCTCACCTGCCACGGATTTTACCCCATGTCGGCCAGCTTCTTGACCTGCTTTTCCCCTCTCCAATGAGCCTCACACTTAATCAGGTTTTCACTTCTCTCCCTGCGCTTTCCAGGTCAGATGACGATGATACGGAGAGTAGGAGCTCCAGGGTGACCCAACTTTGCACTTACTTTCAGCAGAAATATAAGCACCTCTGCCGCCTGGAGCGGGCAGAATCTCGTCAAAAGAAATGCCGGCACACGTTTAGGAAAGCCTTGCTGCAGGCGGCCAGCAGAGAACCCGAGTGTACCGGTCAGTTAATCCAGGAACTGCAGAGAGCTGCGTGCAGCCGAACCAGGTTAGAGCCCTAGGCAGCCACCTGTTTGTAAGGAACTCGTCTCTGTCTGGCTTCTGTATTTTGTTGAGTGGATAGCGGAGACACAGTGGGCAGTGGGCATTTAAACCTGAAATGTCGAAGCATCGCACCTTGGTTTTGTTGCTCAGAGAGTTGTACAGGTGGCAAAATAACAGCACCACGAGCTGACAGTAGAAGCATTGCTGTGGCTCTGCCAGATAAATCTATGTAGTGAAGTATTGGAGAGTGCCACCTGTCTTTACAAAAATAACGATGCTTTCAAATTTCATGTATTATTTAGAAGTAGGGTTTGTGGGGTTTTTTTTCACCACGAAAGTAGCATTTTCCATATTTTACTTCTTATTTAAAAATTTTCTTTCTCACATTTTATGTCTTCAAAATACTTTATTCCATTGCATTTCTTTTAGGGAAAATCTCTTTTCTGTTTCTAGTCCAGGTAATTGCTTTGTAAATTTGAAAAATGTAGAAAAAAGAAGGGGAAATTTTCCACAGTATCACCATGCAGAAAACAAAGAATGAGCACTGTAAATATTTTGGTTGTTTCCTTCTAGTCTTTTCTTCTGCTTGTGTGTACACACGTGTGTGTTTGCGTGTGTATGAAGTCTCCAGGGAGCCATGCATTTGTATTAAAAAGGAAAAATGAGATCATGCTATATGTATATTTTATTTCGTGCTTTTTTCCCCACTTAACATTGAATTATTGCCATTTTCTCCTGATGTTCTTTAAAACACGATTTTTAATGACTTCATAATTAGTCTTTGGACTCCTTAAATTTTAAGTATGTATTTAAGCAAAATTGGATCCATACTGTTTAAGAGGTATGTGTCCAGTTTTTTCCCTTAAGAATATATCCTAGCCATTCCCTTGTGTTCTTAAAAATTATTTTGAAAACATGATTTATAATGTGTGATACTATTTTTAAATGAAAATCCATATATTGGAAATGTAGAGCTATCTGATATTTCAGTGAAGAAATTGTAGTATTATTACCATTTTGGAAATTAGTTTAGGTGGTGAAAACTTAATTGTAATTACTTATTTAGGTTATGTACCTTTTGAAACTACTAGCTTAATTGAATTAAAAGTTTCCAAAATATCTTCATATTTAATTAAGGAAATAATTTTCAAATTTAGAAGGCACAGTTCTTGATTGAGTTTATTATTTCACACTTTTTACTTATTTTTTTCAGATAACAACCTTGAGACACACACACACACACACACACACACACACACACACACACACACTTTTAGGAGTTTTATGCCAAAATATTAGCAGTGGCTATCTCAGAGGGTAGGATTATTGATAAAGTTTGAAAAAAATTATAGTCTATATATTCCAATTTTTCTCTAATGCTCATAAGTCACTGAGGAAATAGGGATTTAAAACAGACCAAACTAAGAAAAATAACCTTTGATTTTCAGCTACTGATCATATTTCTTACATATCTATATATTTTTTAGTTTTGTGTATTTTGGTTTTCATTATATTTGCTATTAAAAAAAAAAAAACAACTACTTTTTAATGGCATCTATCCAAAAGATAACTATACCCTTCAGAGTTTTCTGCTTCTTGACATATTTAGAGTTGTTTGAAAGCTTGTATGTCTAGTTAATAAACCTACGTAATGATTGCTGCCTCCAGTATTCTCCCTCACTCACAGTTCCTGCTCCTCTGTAGGGGCGGGGGTAGGTAGTGTCCGTTCTGTAACATTCGTCAGGTCCTCGCTTACTGACTTAGCCTTCTCGGAGAGAAATTCCCATGTTCCACTGACTGTGTTTGGTCCCCCTGTTACATGTGCTTATTGAGCTCTGCTTCATTGTAGAATTGTATACAATGTCAGACGGTAATTTTTGTGAGGGCAGGAACAATGTACGTTTTGTTCTTAAATCTCTAGTGTTGAACAGATGAATAGAATTAAACATGCCTGTTCTCTATTTGTTGAAAGAATTCACTTGGTTTGACATAGGTTTAAAATAACGCTATCTAACGTTTACATAATGCTTGGCAAGCGTATCATTTCAGTAGAAACTTTAGTTTCGTCCAGCATGAAGCAGTTTGTATGTAGAGCACTGTATACTTTGAATCTAGTATGTTATTATGACCTTGTCAAAGATGTAAGGGACTGTACTCGGAGTTTGGGACAATTTAGTATTTGTGTAGAAAACTATTTATCTATGATTTTTAGCTGGTAGAATCAAGGTCCCCCCGACCGCTTTTTTTCAGAAAAGTTCCCAAACCACTGTTAGTGATGTTTTAAAAACGTCATGATAACTAAATGTTACTAAACAAATACCAAGACGCCTTTTGGTTATGTCACTAAAGATTAGTAAAAAGTCTGTTGCCCAGTGCATCACTGGTACTCATTTAGCAATGAGCCATAATCATTTGTTGGTGATTGGTAACTTGCTAGTTTACATTATATTTTAGGTTCACAAAAATCAGTGTCAGTTGGATAATGCCCTCTATTTGATATTTTTGCTTTCAAAGACCAGTTCCACAAAAGAGATTTAAAAAGTTGCTTTTAAAATATTTTAGAAATTAAAACTTTAGTGGCTGCCTTTTAATAGGTAGCCTTTTAAAATATAGCTTGGATATAAGCTGAATAACATTATTCTTTAAAAAAAATTTTTTTTAATGTTTATTTTTGAGAGAGAGAGAGGGAGGGAGGGAGGGAACATGAGTGAGGGTGAGGGCAGAAAGTGGGAGACATAGAAACTGTGAAGCAGGCTCCCGGCTCTGAGCTGTCAGCACAGAGCCCGACGCGGGGCTTGAACTCACGAACCGTGAGATCATGACTTGAGCTGAAGTCAGCCGCCCAACCAACTAAGCCACCCAGGTGCCCCTGAATAACATTATTCTTTCTCATCTAATAACTTTGTCATATATGTTGGTGAATATGTGGAATAAGCCACTGAAATAGCTTTTAAAGTATGTAAACTCTAATTGAACTACCTTGTAGCCACAATAGAGAGACTAGTGCTGTTTGTGTAGAAACTTATTGTTAAAGGGGCATCTAATCACACAAAAGAGAAGCTTGTAGTGAGTGTTTTCATATTAAAAACATCAATGGGAATGCAAGCTGGTGCAACCACTCTGGAAAACAGTATGGGGGTTCCTCAAAAAACTAAAAATGGAACTACCCTACGATCCAGCAGTTGCACTACTAGGCATTTTTCCACGGGATACAGGTGTGCTGTTTCGAAGGGACACATGCACCTCCATGTTTATAGCAGCATTATCAACAATAGCCAAAGTATGGAAAGAGCCCAAATGTCCATCGATGGATGAATGGATAAAGAAGATGTGGGATATATATACAATGGAGTATTACTCGGCAATCAGAAAGAATGAAATCTTGCCATTTGCAGCTACGTGGATGGAACTGGAGGGCATTATGCTAAGCGAAATTAGTCAGAGAAAGGCAAAAATCATATGACTTCACTCATATGAGGACTTTAAGAGACAAAACAGATGAACATAAGGGAAGGGAAACAAAAATAATATAAAAACAGGCAGTAGGGGCGCCTGGGTGGCTCAGTCAGTTGGGCATCCAACTTCAGCTCAGGTCATGATCTCACAGTCCGTGAGTTTGAGCCCCACGTCGGCCTCTGTGCTGACAGCTCAGAGCCTGGAGCCTGCTTTGGATTCTGTGTCTTCCTCTCTCTGTGCTCCTCCCTTGCTCATGCTCTCTCTGTCTGTCTCGAAAATAAATAAAAACATTTAAAAAGATAAAAAAAAAAACAAAAAACAGGGAGGGGGACACAACAGAAGAGACTCATAAATATGGAGAACAAACTGAGGGTTACTGGAGGGGTTGGGGGGGGATGGGCTAAATGGGTAAGGGGCACTAATCCTGAAATCATTGTTGCACTGTATGCTGACTAACGTGGATATAAATTTAAAAAAATAAAAAGTAAAATAAAAAATAAATAAAAACATCAAAATGTTTTGGTAATTCTCCCTTTGTTTTGTTGGGATTATCTGGATAATAAAATAGATCTAATGTCAGGCATTTTTACCTTAATTATCCAGGGGCATATTGAAATTCTGACTCTGAGTTTATTTATACTGACTTTATTTTGCTGTTTGTTTTAAGACATAGATCAGCAATTTTAAAAAATGAAACCGGTGGTTCCTTTTGAAGTGTAGGATAAAGAAAACGAGGGAATGTGCTCTACCCTAGGTTTTGTAGATGGCTGAGCGAATTATTAAAAAGTGTTCTACAAAAATTATCCATTCAGCATAGAGAACTACCTGCTATTTAAATCTAGACCAAGAGAATTTGGGCTAAGCTGCCAAAATAGTAAAGCTTCCTTTATTTGAAATTGTGTATCCTTTTTACAGAGCTGGAGTTAATGGCCCACTTCCCCACTCTTGTGATTCTGACAAATCTTACAGAACTCTGAATTAAAGCAACTTCTCTGGCAGCCCACGGTTATCTGTTTGCAGTTACTATTTATATGAAAGTTATAATAGAAATGTTGTTTAGATTTGCTATAAATTCATATGTAATTTTGGTTCTGTATGACCTTCTAATTAGCGTAAGCCATTCTATCAAAATCCTTAGATATAGAAACAAACAATTCAAAAGATATTTTGTTTTTGACGCCTGACTTGTGATTCAGTGTATTACGTAGATTCTTTTTCTACGCTCAGACGTGCGTAAAAGCCTACTAGTTTGTGATGCTTTATAGAATCAAACAGGGTCGTTTTGTACTTCTGAGAATTTGGATATTTTTATTTTTTTTTATGTTTGTGTAAAACTATGGAAAGATCCAGAAACTAATAAAATGAATACTAACTATAGAGGGAGTAGGAACTTGCAAATTGGGACAAGGGGAGAAAGGAGACTCTCCACTGCTTGGTTTTTATTCTTTGGTTTTTCTGGAACCATGTGAACACATCGCCTATTCGTAAATTTAAAAACAAGATTTAAACATTGAAACATTGAATGTGCCAAGTGGAGATAACATTTAATGAAAGAAGGAGTTGCACATACTATAAAAAGTTAAAAGAATATATCCAAAGTGAGTTCATTTTGGAAGATGAGAGCAAATCAATCATTTCTGCATATCATTATCCCTTTCCTCACATCATAGATCAAGTTTTTTGCACATTTACTGTTCAGCAGCTTGACATGGCCCAAATCTGATGATGATAATAATACCAGCAACTAACAGCCATGGACTGTTTACTAGGTATCCTACCATCTGCTACTTATGATAAGTATTTTGGATGTGTTGTATCTTGGTGCTTACCTGTCCACTAAAGGTACTCTGTCTCCACTTTATAGGTGAAGAAGTTGAGACTCAAGCGAGGCTAAGTAACTTGCCCAAGGTCACACAGCTAGTAAGAGTTAGGGCTGAGATTCAGAATTAGACCCGATTAATCTAGTCTCATGTTCTTGATCACTTTTGTCTACTTGTTGCCTCTTTGTGAAGTAAAAGGAACCAAAATGTCACTTAAGAAAGAAAAAAAACCAGACATAGTGGAAATCATTTATAATTATTTCTTTTGTCGGTAAATTAGGGAAATATTGGAACTGGTCATCGTAACTCATATTTATTTACCTTTCATTTAATGAATGTGGAAAAGTAAAATGTTGGTGTTGCACTCTGCTAACATAGTGTTGAAAAGTTGCCCTGGATTCCTAACGCATTTTTAAAAAATTAATGTGTTTTTCCTTCCTTAGCATAAGCCGGACCAAGCTGAGGGAGGTGGAACCAGCAGCATGCAGTGGAACCGTGAAGGGTGAACAGTGCCCTAACAAAGCCCTTCCATTCACCAGACATTGTTTCCAACGTATCCTCTTAATTGAGTGGGCATAAAAGTATGAACTCATTCGGGTTCATATTTCATTCTTAAGCCACGTGAATGACTTTTGAAATCATAACTATTTGATGTTCAAAATAATTTTTATGTAACTTCTAATTTTCATGATGTCTTCTGGATACTTTTTTTCTGCTTACATCATTGTGATTCTTTTTCAAGAATTACATCAAAATTGGCAAAATCGATGGCAAGTAGCAGATTCTTCCAGTGGCTGGCACTTGATTAAATTTTGTTAACAGAATTCTGGTTCTTGTGGTGCCTCTTAAGTAGCTTGTAAGAAGCAACTATATATAACACTCAATTGATGGAAAAATCAAATCGTATTATTCAAAAACTGTTCTTAATCTTCCAAGAAAGTTATACAGTTTTACAGTGTGCCTTTTGCTCTGGGAATAGTTTGCTATTTGTGTTGGGTACAGTGCTGATTTGAAATGAAGGAAGGATGAACTTCACTGACTGGGAAAAAAGATACATTAAGACAGAATATACTAGAAGGAAACCTGTGGTAAAAGGGTTTCATTCAGGCTGGTTATGAAGTCTTACTATTTTCAGTTTTATTAAACATCTAAAATTGAGTAGCATTTAAAAAAGTTATACAGTAGCAGTTACTTGTTCTTTATTGTCTTTGACTTTTTGCCTTCCTTTCTGTTCTTGGGATTAAATTTTCACTTTTTCAGCATCACTTTCTATGTAGTTTTATAAATCGCCTTAACTATAAAAGCAAAAAGGAAAAACAGAAAGAAGGGTACTTTCTTGATAGGTATAAAATAAGTCTTAGAATATGTAGCCAGGGGCTCAAAGTTTGGATGCTTAAAAATGTTTATGAGGGGCGCCTGGGTGGCGCAGTCGGTTAAGCGTCCGACTTCAGCCAGGTCACGATCTCGCGGTCCGGGAGTTCGAGCCCCGCGTCAGGCTCTGGGCTGATGGCTCGGAGCCTGGAGCCTGTTTCCGATTCTGTGTCTCCCTCTCTCTCTGCCCCTCCCCCGTTCATGCTCTGTCTCTGTCCCAAAAATAAATAAACGTTGAAAAAAAAATTAAAAAAAAAATGTTTATGATATAAAACTGATGTTCTGGGGCGCCTGGGTGGCTCAGTCAGTTAAGCATCCAACTTCGGCTCATGTCATGATCCCACCATTCCCGAATTCAAGTCCCACGTCGGGCTCTGTGCTGACAGCTCAGAGCCTGGAGCCCGTTTTGGATTCTGTGTCTCCCTCTCTCTCTGCCTCTCCCCAATTCACGCTCTGTCTCTCTCAAGAATAAAAGTAAAAGCATTATTAAAAAAAAAAAATAAAACTGATGTTCCAATTTTAATGGTATGGTTTTGATCTAAAAGTAAGTTTTCGTAAGTTGTAAGTTTGAGTTTTGTGTTGGAAATGCTATATGAAAAATCCAAATTTGGATCGATGAGTTTTTTAGAATTAAAATATAATTAAAATTTTTATTCTTTTTTTTTTTTTTTAAATTGGTTTTTTTTTTTTCAACGTTTATTTATTTTTGGGACAGAGAGAGACAGAGCATGAACGGGGGAGGGGCAGAGAGAGAGGGAGACACAGAATCGGAAACAGGCTCCAGGCTCTGAGCCATCAGCCCAGAGCCTGACGCGGGGCTCGAACTCCCGGACCGCGAGATCGTGACCTGGCTGAAGTTGGACGCTTAACCGACTGCGCCACCCAGGCGCCCCTAAAATTTTTATTCTTTTTAAAGAATATTTGTATTTGAGAGAGAGAGAGAGAGAGAGAGAGCAGAGGGTGAGTGGGGGAGGGGCAGTGGTAGACTGGGACAGAATCTGAAGCACGTTCCACACTCCGAGCTGTCAACACTCTGAGCTGTCAACACAGAGCCGGCTGCAGGGCTGGAACTCGTGAACCAGGAAATCATGACCTGAGCTGAAGTTGGGACACTTAACAGACTGAGTTACCCAGGTGCCCCATTCTCACTGAGGATTGTATGCAAAAAGTTTTCCTTAAAGTTTTTTTTTTTTTTTTTTTACCATTATAGTGCAACTTTTAATAGTGTGTGAAGACTTAAATGACCCTCCTTTTTCCAAATAACAAAAATCAGAAAGGCTATTAAAGAGACACCTATTAGGAGCCCTTTAGCAAAACAGACTCTTTTATCTTCCGATAAATTCAACAATTACCATTTTCCCACATCAGTAGTTGGGTTCATTCTTTAGCTTTTATAGATAAGAAAATGTGTTACTTGCTAAACATAAGGGAAGAAGCAGATTTTATATACAAATTTTAAAAAGTAATTTGGGTTTCAGTGTATTACATTCTTAACTTTGAAAAACACAGATATCCTCTTGAACCGCTCTCAGCAGCTTTTCTCAAGTTGCACGGCCAAGTTTGCAGACGGACAGCAGTGCTCTGTGCCCGTGTTTGACATTACACACCAGACCCCTCTGTGTGAAGAACATGCCAAAAAAATGGTGAGTTCAGATTTTATTTTCGGCAGCAGAGACTTTCAAACTTTGGATAGCAGTCCACAGTAGAAAATATTTTGTGACTTGGTACAAACTGTATGTAAATATATAAAATATCATATATCATATCATATCATATAATGTAATATAATGTAATATATAATATGTAAACATACTTGTCATGACCCATTGAGTAAATTTCATAGCTTCATTTTTAAATTTTTATTATTGTTTTTAAAGAGTGGGTGTTTTTTGTTTTTGTTTTTGTTTTTTTTTTTTAATAATGCTTATTTATTTATTTTGAGAGAGAGAGAAAATGAGCTTCAGCAGGGGAGGGGCAGAAAGACAATCTGAAGCAGGCTCCCTGTTGTCAGCAGAGTCCACTGTGGGACTTAATCTCATGAACTGTGAGATCGTGACCAGAGCCAAAATCAAAAGTCGGATCCTTAACTGACGGAGCCACCCAGGTGTCCCTTCATAGCCTCATTAAAAAAAAAATTAAAAAAAAACCTGTCCTAGGGGTGCCTGGGTGGGCCAGTCACATGCACCCAGTCTCTCTCTCTCAAAAAATAAATTAAAAATAAGTTAAAAAAAAAACTATTCTAGAAGGTATTTAGTAGTTACTAACATATAGTTATTTTGTTTATTATCTATCCTTATTCTATACCTGTCTTTGCCTTAAGGTACATTTTCTTACACTTAACAGATTTTTCAAGCTTTCTTCGCCCCATTTCTTTAGATTTTTGCTTTTTTATATTCAATTCTGTGAATGTCTTGGATATTTGATAAGATTTCGGCCAAAAGCCAACCCTTTCTATAATTCTATTGAACTTAACTATTGCTTCTGTTCATGCTAGTATCATAAGCCCTAATTAATTCAGAGTAATTTGGAAGGAGAGGTAAGTCTGAATTAGTGGACTATCTGAATTACATCATTATTTTTAAAAAGTGCATTTTTATTACTTTTACCTAGATACTTGCTGAGTTCTGCTATTTGCAAGGTAGTGTGCAAGGTATATGTGTGAAAAAGCTGAGTAAGACAATTCTTTCCTTCTGCAAGCATTTTACAGTTTCAGGGGAGCAGCAGGGTAACTGAATGGCCATTGGACCAGGACCTCATAGTCTAAGGCTATGATCCTGGTGTTGCCACCAGCTAAATGTGTCACAAGGACTGTTGTAAGTTAAAGATTACATCTGAGTATAGCAACGTTTGTACCCCATCAGTCCCCCAGTGAGAGACTTAATACTGGGTGATAAAACCTACGCAGATCTCTTGGCTCTACTTTCAAACTGTCTTGAATCCGGACACGTTTGCCAACTCCACTGCTACCATTCTGCTCTCGAATTGGTCTGGATTATTGTAATAGTCTCCTAATTGGTCTTCTTCTTATTGCCCCCTTCTTATCTGCACCCAGATGTCCTGTTCACACAGCAGTCCGAGTAGGCTGTGTGTGTCCCACTTCCTTTGAGTTTATGTGCAGTAAAATCCACTCTTGGGTGCACAATGCTGTGAGATTGACAGTGCATACATCCCTATAACCGCCACCATAATCAAGATCTGCTGTCAATCCCCCCAAATTCTCTTGTGCTACCCCTCTGTAGTCTACCCCTAAGTATCTCCACTGATGTTTTCCTGTCCCTGTAATTTTACATTTTCCAGAATGTCTTATAAAAGCCTTTTATTATTAAAAAAAAATTTTTTTTATTTTTTGCATTTATTTATTTTTGAGAGACAGAGCACAAGCAGGGGAAGGGCAGAGAGAGAATGAGACATAGAATCCGAAGCAGGCTCAAGGCTCCGAGCTGCCAGCGCAGAGCCCGACACGGGGTTTGAACTCACGAGCCGTGAGATCATGACCTGAGCCAGTCACTTAAGTGACCCATTGAGCCACCCAGACGCCCCTAGAGGCCTTTTAGAGGATGCACTTGTGGTCGGTCACTTTAGTTCCCTGGTCAAAACCTTCCAATGGCTTTCCAGCACATCTACAATCAAATCTAACATTTTTTTTTTTTTTTTTCAAATCTAACATTCTTATCACGGCCTATGAGACTTCCTGATCTGGCCCTTGTAATTTTTCCAGCTTCATCTTGTACCCTCTCCTTACTTCCAGAGTTTCAGCAACATTGGCCTTCTTGCTGTTTCTTGATCCCTTGAAGTATGCTCTCACCTCGTGGGCCTTGCACTTGTTTTTTTTCTCTTTTCCTAGGATGTTCTTTTCCTTGGTTTCTACATGCCTCTCTCCTTCATTTCATTCGGGTTTCTGATCAAATGTCACATCATCAAAGAAGCCTTCCACTTCCTCTCTGCCCAGTCACTTTTTATCCTCAGACTGTACCTTATTTTTCTTCCTAACATTTATGTCTGTCTCATTGTATTACTTACTATTTTATTTATTGTCAGTATCCTTTTACTAGAACATAACTTTACAAAGGCAGGAACATTTTTTGTCCATTGCTGTATCCCCAGTGCTTAGAACAAAGATGCTCAATAAGTGATTGTTGGATAGTTAGACGCATGGCCGGGAGAGGTTGAGATTCAGAATTAGACTCAAACGCTGGACAGGACAGTCATTGGTAGAAGCTGAAGCTACAGGACATCCAGGCTGTGACACAGAACATGTTATTCAATGGCTATGAGACCAGACAGCAGATGGTAAGTTGGTAAATGCAGCATCCTGGCACGGAAGTAGAATGAGGCAGTGAGAAAGTTGAGAGTGAAGAGTGTTTGCAAATAGTGGAGACAGTGAACAGTTGGCATTAGGAAAGCCGCTAAGGCATAGGGGCGCCACCTCTGTGGGGGAGCTTCGTGGGGGACTACCAAGAGCATGGCAGGGCCTCATTCTGGAGCAGTTCTGTGGGGACTGCCTGGCACATTACCAAGAATATTGCCGGGCTGCACAAGCTTAGGAGAATAAGACACACACCTAGAACTAGAACCAGGTGGTACTGGAGTGTCTTATGAGTAGGACTGGTGTATCTTGAGCTGGACAGACTCTCCTGCTTAACGTCTCTGCTGGTCCTAGAGGGAAAGCCTGGATGGATGCCTAGCATCCTGGTGGGTACTGGTGGCTGCTTAGTTACTATTTGTTGAATTAAATGATGGATACGATAAAAGTAGACCTCAAGTATTGAGCTAAAAAGGACTGTTAGAGGCTAGGAAACAGCCTTTCTTTGTTTTTTTGTTTGTTTGTTTTATAAATTTGTACACTTGTGACTTTAGTGTGTAATTGTTTTTAAAGATTTTTTTTAAATGTTTATTTTTGAGAGAGAGAGAGGCAGAGAAAAGAGGGAGACACAGAATCTGAAGCAGGCTCTAGGCTCTGAGCTGTCGGCACAGAGCCCGACACGGGGCTTAAACTCATGAACCGTGAGATCATGACCTGAACTGAAGTTGTATGCTTAACTGACTGAGCCACCCAGGAGCCCCTGTAATTGTGTTTAGATTCAAGTATGTGGCTAGTGTTAAACTTCTTTTAGATTTCCTGGATTTATACTTTCAGTTGTAAAAATCACTATTTTGTATACCACCAAGAAATTTAAAAATGCTGCACAGTACACTTCTTACCACTTAAAATTTTTGTTTTTGTTTTTAAGTTGATTTATTTATTTTAGAGAGAGAGAGAGTTAGAGAGTACATGAGCAGAGGAGGGACGGAGGGAGAATTCCAAGCAGGCTTCATGCTCAGCACAGAGTCCGATGTCGGGCTTGATCTCATGACTGAGATTGTGACCTGAGCGGAAGTCAAGAGTTGGATGCTTAAGTGACTGAGCCACAGGCGCCCCTTTTACAGTTTTTGTTTTGTATGTATCAAAATAGCTTCTTTAGGCTTAGTTAGACATAGATTTTTATCTTCTCTAATACTCCTGGTTTCAACTGAATTACTTGAGATAGAAAAGGAGGTAGTTTCTACATCATCATCTTTGATACAGCTTTGTCTACTTTGTGGTTATTTTCCTTTCTCATTTGGTTGTTGCTTTGCAAAAAAAAAAAAAAAAAAAAAGGAATTGCGGTCAGCTCTTCAATGAGTATCTGCTTCACTAATGAGTTTTATGCCCTCAGCTACTCTTCGTGCTTTTGTACAAACAACAGTTTTCCCTCTTCATGTGAAACCAACAATGCACATGCCTTGAGTCAAACAGTGACGGTACAAAGAACTGTTGTCACCCTCGCACATACGTAGACCATGCCAACTGTAATGACCATCACCAGGCCAACAGCAGTTGCAGCCCAGTTGCAGAGATACTAAAATGTACCTTGGAACTGATGAAATGCAGTATTCAGATTGAAGGGTGGCCGATGAAGAAAGCTGGTTCTGTTGTTAATCTCTTGTTCCTCCTTGCTGGTTCTTACCTTGTTCACTCAAGTGAGTAGCAGCAGTTATATAAAGCTACGGTCCCTTTGTCTTCTCTCTTTACCTTGTCTCCCTGGTCCATGTAAATTACTTGAAGGGCTTTTACGGTGTCATGATTTCTGAGGCTACATCTCCATCCCTTTCTTTATCCCTCATACCATTTCCTCCTCTATCTCCTGGGACATCTTTGTACCTCAAATTATATGGGAGCCAAGCTGAATTCCATAACTTCTCTTCTGAGTCCATATTCTGCTGTGTGCTCTGTTCCAACTAATGGTATCATCTAACAGTCTCCCAACCTAGAAACCCTAGAGAGACGTGTTAGAGTGTTCTTCCCTTCATCCAAGGAGCTGTCACATCTTGAGAATTCTGTCCCTACAGAGCCTTGCTTTTCCATTCCCACTCACATTGCCCGTAGCCATTTATCTTGTATTGACTGTTGAAATGGCCCTCTGATTGGAAATAATACCTCCATTCTCTTGCCTTGTCTGTTTCATTGCTGCCAGTGTTCTGAATCCCTTTAAAGCATTTGTCAAGTTGTGTTACTCCTTTCATCAAAAATCATTTCCCATTGCCTATAAAATGAAGCTGAAAATCCTGAACATGGTAATCAAAGTCGTACGTGATCTGGTCCTCAACTTCTTTACAGCTTACTTTTTATGTTCCATCCTCCATTACACCATACCCCAAGCACCAGTCATACCCAATTATTTGCTGTTTTGTCTTGTGAGTGTCATTGCTATAGAATGATCTTCCCCTTACCCCAGTGACTTAAAATCCTACTTATCTTTTAATCCCACAAAACTAAAAGTAATTGATTTTCCTTTTGTACATGCATGGAAGGTATTTATGCCATTATTGCCCTATTTTCTCTGTACTGTATTTATATATACTTATATTGTTGTTCTTTCCATGAAAGAGTAAGTTCTTTTGAGAATGCAATTACATTTCATTCATTCTGTTTTTTTTTTTTAAACACTACAGCACCTATCACAGTGTCTTTTTTTTTTTTTTTTTTCCCTATCCCTTCTACCCACCCACACCTCCCTCTCGGCCTGCCAAAATCTCACAGTGTCCTTAAATGTGGGGTGAACTGTATGTATTGATTTGGATTAATTTGAACTAAGTTAAAAAAATGAATTTTTTACTCATTTACTTAGGGTTATATTTGCTGTAGGTATACAGTATGTTTTAGGCATTCTATAGAATGTTAAGAGATAGCTCTTAGGCTTTTCCCAAACATTCTCAGTTTAAAAATACCCATTTGTTCATTTCAAAGGATAATTTCTTGAGAGGAGATAGCTCCCGTAAAGTTCAGCACCAGCAGCAGAGGAAACCCAGGAAAAAAACCAAGCCTCCTGCACTTACCAAAAAACACAAGAAGAAGAGACGGCGTGGACCTCGTCGACCCCAAAAACCCATTCCCCCTGCAGTCCCCCAAGGGAACCTCAGCATGCCCACCAGCGTCTCACTGCCAGTGGAGACCGCTCAGATCCGGTCAGTGATGCTTCTCACAACACCTAGCATCATCTCTGTAGCGTTGCAGCTCAGCCACCGAAGCCGTTCGATAGACGAGCCTAGACCTTGTAGTCTTCAATGTAATTTTTACCAAATATCTGACTGGGTGAGATCTGAAATAAAGTTTCTGACTGTAACACAGAAAGCAGATGCTGAAATTGAGAATTTAATTGTCTGCCCTCAGATTTTTCTGCTTTAGCAGAAATTCCATATATGTTTCGACAGAAATGTTCCGTCAGAAATCTGATACCTTACTGATTTTGGCAGGAGTTAAGCATTTTGACCAGTCGAATGAGGCTTCTGTTTCAGCTAGACATTTCAGTTTTATCTGTCCATTTCACTTTTTAAAAATTACTATTTGACTAGACTTGAAATTCTAAAAAGTATTAAGACACACTCAATGCACAAAATTGTGATTTGTTCTACTAATGTGAGGTAAAGCTATCTCGAAACGGTTGCCTTCTCTTCCTACATGGGTGAAGATTTTGGGGCTATGTGACTGAGTATGGTCAGGTCTTCCTTTTGCTTGTAAATTTCCTTTTCTGGAAGTAGGAAAAGGAGACATTTTAAGCTAGGATTTCCCATTTTCACATTTGACGAATGTGTCTTGGGGACACTGGTGTGAAGGGATAAGGGGCGTGATGGGGCCAACTGTGTCCTCTTCCACAGGAGCCCATCCACGCCGGAGCTGAGTGCTGATGAGTTGCCGGACGACATTGCCAATGAGATCACTGACATTCCACATGACTTGGAATTGAACCAGGAGGACTTTTCAGATGTCCTGCCACGGCTGCCTGATGACTTACAAGATTTTGATTTTTTTGAAGGTATGGCTCAATTTTTTGATTCAAGAAGGCTGAATGAGTTTTTAAAAAGGGAAATAGCGTTTGTGAAGTATTCCTCCTCACACGCAGTGTCTTCCACCCTAATTAGAAAATGCAACCCTGCTAAATCGATTTTACCCTGCTTTCAGAAGGTAAGGAGTGCGGTTTGTCCAACTAGCCAAATTAATAGGCTTAGTAGGTTGATCATTCAACTGTTAGGTTGTTAACTTTGTCCCTTTAAAATGAGTCATTTTACTCTATTTTTCAACAAAAACATCTTAAACTTGAGTTTACTGAAGGCTTTTAGAACTCGTCCTATTCCAATACCCCACCCTGTACTTGAGTTGAAGTGCACTTTTCTAAAACGAAGTTTGCTTTAATCCCACCAGTTCTGTGGTGCTTTCAGGGAAAACCTTTTATGCCCTTAGAAAGTTTCTTTCACCATTAAAAACTGGATTTTTTCTGGTGACTAGTCAAGTTCCTAACTCTAGAAATGTTTAATGTTGGAGACGAAGTCAGTGGCAGCCCCCAGGCTTTCCTCTCATGAAAACTGGCATGAGGGGAGCAGGACTAGCGGGAAACACAGAAGCGTTTTGGAGAGGACTGAGTGCGAGTGAGTGCTCGGCTCCCGGGTGCGCCGCCTGTCTCTTTTCCCGTCTTCTACGGCCGCCCTCCTGCTGGAGCAGAGAGTTCAAGAGCAGAAGCACCGAGGGGACTCTTGCATGGCCTTTTGTCTCCAGTCCGAACCAATATGATATATTTTCTATTGTAATGATTTTGACATAACTTCAGGTAAAAACATGTGTAATCAGACGGCCACCATGCATTTTAAGTCGGTAATGCTTAGAAGAATCCTTACGAATTTAACGCTTTGGCTAGCTTGGTTTAGACACTGCTGTAAGTAAACTGAAGATACAGGCTGCAGGACAGCTTGACCTCTCAGGCCTGTCCTGCAGACTACTCTTTCACTCTTTCTTTCCAGTCTAGTCCCTGGAAGCTTCCCTTTTCCGTGGGGCCTCTCTTTAATAGAATACTGTTACAGATAATTCCAATGGAGGATTTTTGTGGTATGGCATACGTAACGACTCTGCTGATTCTCTTGACGGCTTTTGTTTTGCTCAGGAAAGAACGGAGACCTTCTTCCAACTACCGAAGAGGCCGAGGAACTTGAGCGGGCCTTGCAGGCTGTCACTTCTCTTGAGTGCCTGAGTACCATTGGGGTACTTACCCAGTCAGATGGTGTGCCAGTCCAGGAGCTGTCAGAGAGAGGAATAGGGGTGTTCTCCACAGGTACTGGAGCTTCAGGAATTCAGTCCTTGAGCCGAGAAGTAAACACAGACCTAGGGGAGCTACTGAATGGGCGCATAGTACATGATAATTTTTCTAGTCTAGAGCTGGATGAGAACCTGCTCCGTTCTGCTACCTTGTCTAACCCACCTACACCCCTGGCAGGGCAGATCCAAGGGCAGTTCTCTGCCCCAGCCAACGTCGGCCTTACTTCTGCCACTCTGATCAGCCAGAGTGCACTTGGGGAGAGAGCCTTCCCAGGACAGTTTCATGGACTACATGATGGCAGCCATGCCTCCCAGAGGCCACATCCTGCCCAGCTGCTGAGCAAGGCAGATGACCTAATCACCTCACGACAGCAATACAGCAGTGATCATTCACACTCCTCGCCCCATGGAAGCCATTATGATAGTGAGCACGTGCCGTCTCCCTACAGTGACCATATCACCTCTCCCCACACGACATCTTACTCTGGTGATAATATGGCAGCTACCTTTTCAGCAGAGATGCCCATCATGGCGCAGCACTTGCTCCCAACCCAACTCGAGGTGCCACTTGGAGGAGTCGTGAACCCCAGAACTCACTGGGGCAATCTCCCTGTCAACCTTGGAGATCCCTCTCCATTTAGCAACCTTCTTGGCGCAGATGGACATCTTCTTTCCACTTCCCTATCCACGCCACCCACCACTTCGAACTCAGAGACCACACAGCCTGCCTTCGCCACCGTGACCCCCAGCAGCTCCAGCGTGCTTCCGGGGTTACCGCAGACCAGCTTCAGTGGCATGGGGCCTTCTGCTGAACTCATGGCCTCCACCTCTCCCAAGCAGCAACTCCCTCAGTTCAGCGCAGCCTTCGGCCACCAGCTGAGTTCTCACAGTGGCATTCCTAAGGACCTGCAGCCCAGCCACAGCTCTATAGCCCCTCCTACAGGCTTCACGGTAACAGGTGCCACAGCTACAAGTACCAATAATGCATCTTCTCCCTTTACCTCCCCTAACTGAGCGTGTCTGTGTGTTTGCAGGCAGGTGGGGAACCTGGTGTTTTCTATCTTTGTTTCCTGTTGATCATCCCTTTCCCCTTTTCCTAAAGAAGATTTTAAAAATAACAGATGGGGACTAGAGGGGAACTCCTTTTTCCAGTTAAACAAGTAACCCTGCAGTGGACCTCGCTTCAGTGTTCACATGTGCTCCTTTGCACTGGTGCTCATTCCCTCCCGGCGGGTTCACTCTTACCCCAGTGGTTTCCTTAGTGGCTCAGCACAGTGACTGGATAGAATTGATTTTTAGCAGCAAGTCCTAGAAGTGGAAGATACCTCAGATAACCAGTGCCCTTTACTATTTCCTAGTATTCAGATCAATGCTTTCCATTCTATTACCAGGTCTTTACAGAGGTGGTTCTAGATAGAATGGTCCTGTTCATCGAGTTCCTGTGTAAGAGACAGCAAATGGTGTGTAGGGACAGATCAAGGCTCTGACTTAGCACCAACTGCTAAACACCGCACGAGGCCAGGATTCCATTCCTAATTGTGATCATGTTCAATTAAAAAGAAAAACATTATTAGTCTTTTGACCGCCTGTGTGTATGTGTGCGCCCATGTGTGTGTTTTTGTGCAGGGCAGGAAGCAGCTGTCCCATGGTTGTTCTTTTTCTTTCTTTCTTTCTTTCTGTTTTTTTTTTTTTTCTTTCCTAACGAGTATAATAAGGCTCTTACTTCTCCTTTCCCACGTCTCACAACCCTAATAAGGTTGGTCATCCTTTCCCACCGAATTAACGAAGTTTCCCAAATAGAGAGGGTGGTGGTCTGGTGACGTGAATTGTACAACCCTCTTCCGCTAAGTTATCCAAGAACACGAGAAGCTGAATTCATGTCAGGGCCGTGGGGATGTCACAAAAAGCATGGAGTGACTGCAGGGTTGCTGAGATTCTGAGGTCTGGTGGTTATTTTGCCTTTTTAGACAGGTGTTTGTTTCTCCATCCTCTCTCATGGAATACATTCACGAGATGTAATTAAAGACCATATTTTGATGTGAAAAGCAGGCTAGGTCAGATACGTTTGGAAAGATGGAGTCTCCGAACTCCTTGGTCCATCTTTTACTTTTGAATTTTTCATGTTTACAGTAGTGATTCTTTGGTAAGAGTTGTAAAATGTTGAAGACACTTGTAGAATCAATGTGCCAGTTGTGAAGTGACGTGTAATATCTGAAGGATACACATTTTATAGTTTCTTTCAAAGCAGAATATGGAAATTAGACCTAAATTTTACCTACCCTGTTGGTACTTTTAAAACAATTTAAGTACTTAGATTTAAGCTGCAGAAATTTTTTTAAAGTACCGAGATTTTAGGGTTGAAAATTATATTGGGTAGTTTAGTAAGTTGGTGACTATGGAAATGAATATGTGAGGTTTCTTTTTACCTGCCTTCTCCCCTGCCCCCTTCCCAAGGGTGGAACTAGATTTTAAAGTCATCTGTACTCTTCTGCTTTTGCTGAGAAGTTTCACCATCCCCTGAGATACCATTGGCTATTTATACCTGAGTCTAGTCTAATTTACATATATATATTTTAAAAGATGAGTAGAGAGAACATATCTATTAATGATGTGATATAATAATTCATTGGTCAGGGAATATTTGATCTGAATTCCTTTTCAATAGGTAAAGATTTGGATGTATTTTCCTACTTCCTATATGTATTCTCTTTATGCCATGCTAATTCTAACCAGTTCCCTTCTTTTGAAAGCTTTTCTTTCTCTGCTTTTTAAAGGAATGATGGTGATCAGCAGGCATTATGCAGATGCCATGCGCCTGAGGTTATGGAGGGGAAATGTCCCATGACTGTATGAAATCATTATATGCCCTATTTTGTATTTATTGAAGTTTCTTTTTGTGGGCCAAAAATATGTTTGTAATATATTTAGTTTTTTTTTAATCATGATAATTGATTGGAAGATTTATTTTTTAATAGCTTTGCCTTTTTTGCAGATTGAGAAATTTCTAAATTATAAATTATGTCACAAAGCAAAATTATATTTGGTATCACCATAAATTTCTATTCTGAACGGTGAGAGCAGATAATTTGAATATTTCTCACCTGTGAACCTATGTTAGTAAGCTTTTTTATTTTAATGTACTGTAATGAAATGATGATGAGTAGTTACCTCTGCTCAGAAGTGTCATTTAGTTTGCTCCAGTCGTTTTGCCTCCCATTCTAATCCTCGCCGGATAACTGTCCATTCCCAGCAATTTGGTCTAGTCTCCATCGTGTACTAATCCAAGGTTGTACCAGAGCAGGACACTATCTTATCGGCCCCCTTCTTTGACAGCAAAGGGAAAGTCATGGGGAGTCGGTTTGAACTTTTCTGGCTATTTGTCCCTCGTGGTAGCTGCTTAAAATTCTTCAGTTATCAAAACTGAGTTTGCAGTAAGTTGCACATTTTATTGTTCGCAATTTTCTGTTTTGTGTGCATTTAAAAGCCCTTTCCTGCTTTCTAATAAGGAGGCACGAAATGATCAGGAATGTTGCCAGTTACAGCTTCACACCAAAAACTTTTGAGTAAATTCATTTTTGTTTAGACGCCCACAGTGATAGCTGAAGAAAGGGCACCCGTAGAAAGTACCAGTGTAGGTTTGAGGAATTAGCAAAAAAAACAAATTTGTCCTCTCATTTCATCTACTGCAAAACAAATATCCAAGCTTGCAATTTGCTTTGCCCTTGCGGTTTCTTACGAGTCCCTTTTTGGAAGACAGAAGAACATCTGTGAACCCAGAGACACCTGTTACGTTTTTCTTTTAGCTGATACAGAGCAATTCTCGTCTATCAGTAGTAGGTTTGCTGTTAATGTGTAGAGGAAGGAATGAATTGTCTTTTCCTCCAGAAACAGGAAAATTAGTGTCTTTTAAATAGCACTTACACTATACTATGATAAGGCAATACTGGAATCAAAAACAGATTGTATGTAAGGTCCTAATTAGGTGGAAGCTAGCTTTTTATTCGAGGGTGAAACTCATCAGAAATAGTGGCAGAGAAGGGTCACTCTATTTCTGCAGTTCTTTGGGACCATTTATAAAGGCCAGTTAGATTGTGTTAATGTGATTTAATTTACAGAGTTGCTGCAGTTAATGGATACATTCTGTGCTCTGAGAATCTGAAGTCCATTCTAACGAATGATACTCACTGGCTGTGATCTATAGCATCCGAAGAAAAGATGTGTTTTCTCTCCTTTACTCTCTCTACATAATTGTTAATATTATTTTAATTAAAGTACTTAAGACATTGTTTTTTTCTCTGTAAAAATGGCTTAGTAATTTGCACATCTGCGTAGGTTATGTAGCTAGTAACAATTCACAATAGTAAATAGCAATTACACTTAACCCACCAAATGACAGACTATGCAATGGAAAAATTTTGTAATTATCGTCACAAAGCTTATATGGTGAAGGATTTTTTTTTTCCCCTCTAGTAACCTACCACGTGAGATAGAACTGCTTTATAAGTGACTTCCTGAGCAATTTCATGCTGGCAGGCAGTGCGGTGTGTCTAGTGTCCCTCCATGAAAAGATTATAATTTCATAAGAAGCAAATAGTAGGTATGGAGATAAAGTTGGAAGATGTGTTTCTTTGTTTTCTTTTCCTTAAGATTGTAGTTACTGTCTTGAGTGGTGTCAGGCTAAAGAAAGCTAATCCTTTATCTTTGCCAAATAATTATTTATAAGATTTATTTCTTCAATAAGCCCATTTATTTCTTCGATAAGCCCAATGTCTCAACTGCGAGCTAAGCCTCCTCACTTTCTGTGACTAACACTAAAAGCTATTCCTTATCAGAGCTCGTTCTCAGGCCACCATCGCAACCCAGAGGCAAAGACAGTGCTTTGATTTGGAAGGAAACGGTGTCTGTGATACGTGCCCGATCTGTAAGCTTTCTTCTTAGGTGAAAGAATTTCTGTTTCTGTTGACCAATATACCATTCAGTTTTTTGTGTTTTAAGTAGGCTCCACACCCAACATGGGGCTCGAACTCACAACCCTGAGAACACAAGTCGCATATTCTACCGACTGAGCCAACCAAGCACACCCCCTTCCATTCAGTTCGTTGTAACTTGCGCCCTTACGTTTGTCGTCCTTCCTGCCCCCTTGCGAGGGGTTCTGGGGCTGCATCAGCAGTGTTTGAGGCGGTCGCCCTTTCTCCGAGTTAGTTCAGTAGGTTGTTGTGGACTGGTATTGCAAAAAGATGAAGATATTGATAACACTAAACTAATTATTTAATCAGTTTCGACTGCATTTGAAAAATTTTTTTTTAGGTAGCTAGTTTTCAGGTTCTTCAACCTCTTTCTTTTTAGCCTTTTAACATTCTACTAAGTTGTGTTTTTAATCTGTTTTATGTGGAATAATCTGATCCAGTGGTCTTCTAAATGGTCAGCAGAACTCTGCAGTTGAATGAGGCAGTTTAAAGGATTCCTTAAAAGAAAATGTAGTCATACTGAACAGTCTTCATCTGTATCTTTTAAACCATCACTAACACCTACATCACTCCAAGGATTTTTTTTCCCGATGTGAAATACATTTCTTGGTGAGGTGGGAGGTAGAAGTATACATGTGATAGAACATCGATTTTTTTTTCCTCCTCTCGCAATACATTGAAAATACGGAATCTTCACTGGCATTCTATAGAAAGGTAAAACAGTTTAATGACTTCTTAATATCTTGAGCCTTATAAGCGTTCCAGTATCATACCCTGGAGGGAACAAGAATCCATGTTTAGTAGATTAAAGTAACATTTTAAATGCTATCTTTCAAAAAATTTGACATAAAATACCAGTGAAGAGCATATTTGGGTATCTGTTAAGCATTTCCCCCTGACTAGTGAGTTAGGAAAGAAAACCTAAAACACAAGTGAATAATTCTGTCTCCTAGTAGCCAGTGTCATTAATGCAAAAATTGCGGGGCCGACTTAGCCTCATTTCTCAATAGCAAAAATTCTCGTTCCCTTCACCTCTGATTTCTGTCAGCTTTCCCCTCTCTGCACTGTGATCAACAGAGCCAATAAAGGACACGTGGCATTTCGGAGAGAGAGCAAATTTGGTGTGACTTTCTTGACCATAAACTAGGTTCCCAAGTCTTGGGAATGTCTGACTACTTTGAGTGGCGGAGTTTTTGGTGATCTAAAGTTGAGTCTGAAAAAGAATGTTGCAAGAGAAAAGCTTTCTAACTCTTGGTAAGCTCTGTAGGGCAGCCCAGCTTTCCTCCCCTCTTCCCTCCTGCCTGCCTGCCTCCGCCTGCCCCCAGTTCTCAAGTATGCACACGTACAGCCTGATCTGTCCTGATCGTGGCCTGAGAGTACTAGAAGCTGCCTCTTGATTTTTCGTTTGTTCTTACTTGTGTGTTTAAGCTGGGGACCACTGAAGTAAGCTCTAGATGCACCCAAAGTTCCCCTTGGAAAAAATGTCAGTATGCAGTGCGGAAGGTTCCAGTGCAGCTAGACGCCACACCATTGCTTTTGCTCGGGGACTAGACTGGTTTGCCCTGAAAGGACTCCACCCTGCCTGGTTCGGGCCCAGTGGGCTCCAGCAGATTAGCGTGGAAGTGACAGGAAATCTGGTGCTTGGAACATTGTCTTCATCTGCTCAGAAGGGTTGGAATCAGTTCCTCGGCACAGTGATCGTTCTTTTCGCTGTACAGTGTTGAGTATGTCTCAGGGATTCCTTGTGGAAATTAGGGCAGTTTTTAAAATAAGAAAATAGTTTTAAAAGAAACTAAAGGTGACTCACCATTGAAGAGAGCGCAAGAAAGAGAAAACATTTGGTTTCATAGCCCGCCGTGTCTTGCGTAGGACTCTTCCTTTTCTCCTTCAGGCTCTCCTCCGCTTCAGCAAACAGTCCTTTCCCACCACGCACAGCTTTAAAAGTTTTATTTAAAAATTTCCTTCCCCGATGAGCTTTCAGAATACTTATTGTAGATTTTAAGAGAAAAGGTATATTAATTTATACTATTAACATCACCTCATAAATTATAAGTTTTATACTAAAGCTGTATTGAGTGTAATGAATTATGTTGCCTATGTGTTTTAATAGCTTAAAAAATTATATATGAGCTTTTTTTTTTTTTTTTTTTTGACAAAACAAACTAGTGAAGCACCTTTTTACACTGGATCTCTGCCGTGTCAAGGTGTATAGCTATCCTTTGCTACCTTGCAGATATATAAAATAAAAGGATATCCTGGGGCCTCAAAACGTAGAACACCTTTAGACCATTTATTACTGCTCGTAGAACTGTTGGGCGTCGTGTTTCTTTAGTAACTGATCTGTGGTTTACACTTCAGATGGCTAGAAGCTTAGTTACAGGGTAAATAGAAATACATAGATCAAGCAAAGCTCCCAACTACTGTAGCTGGAATTTGTAAACTTAAGTTTTTAAGACCTCCTTTATTTCCTATGGATTTATTCTTTAATTTACAGTTTATTCTGTAAGTTGGGAAGTAAAATAGAGAAAATAATAAGTCTAGATGTTCTCAGTGTCTTATTCAGGAACTTTTTATCCCTCCTCACTAAGGAATTCCCACTGTGACTTAAAAATAGAATTAAATTACTCGTGTGCATGTCTCTGTCTGTGTTTTTACACACATGCAAAAATATACATTGGGGGGGCACGTGTGTGGGAGAGGTGAATGTGTGCTTAGGTGAAAATAGAGGAAGGTAACAGAATGTATTGTAGAAATATGACTATTTAGAGGGGGCTATCAGAGTTATTTTCTCATTGTCTCCGTAGTATAAATACACCAAATTCTTCATTATGCTATCTTATGTTAAAAGGCTATCTCTGATATCATGTGCATTTTCTTTTAACTTTTGATTAACTTATATATTACGCTATGTTTTTAAAATGACGTGAGAAACAGCAGGTTCTAAGACCAGCCTCTCACCTTTGAGCATAAAAATTAGAGAGAGAAAGAGAGAGAGAGAGATGCAAACCCAGACGTGAGCTGTGTTTATCTACTGGGGTGATGGGACCAGATCCGTTGAACCTTTCTTTATGTTAATAATAGATCTCTTCATATTCTAAGTTAGAAAATCTTGAACATCTTTTCTCGGTAAAGTTAAGGAAAGTATAGGCTCTTTTTAAAGAATGCCATTTTTTGAAGGGACTGCTTTGTTGAAAGAGTTGGTGGGATCATTTCACCATGCATATTTCAAAGCTGGGATGATTTTAGTTATCTCCAAAAATCAAAAATTTTTTTTTTTTTTTTTTTTTACTCATTTGTGCTCTTACTTATGAAGTGAGTGTGCCCCCGGCCCCCGTATTTTGGTTACAGGAAAAATTATGCTACCCTTGACTTTTACCTGATTCATAGGGAATTTAAAAAAGATACATTCCTATAGTTTGAGTTTTGTCATTTTGCCATACATTAATTACTGGAGTATCTGATGGTCTCAGATAGCCCAAACTAGAGTTGTTATTAAGTGCTCCAATCACATTTATATTTAATATTAAAAAAAAATCATGTACTTTGAAATATGTCAAAACAACTCCTGATACTACACCTGAATTTGTAGTTCTCTTTGAAGCCTCATTCATCTTAGGTATAGTCAAGACCTAGGAGAGCTTTACATGTCGTTCCTTTTATAGTTGTATTTCTGCATCTCCCAGTTTCATTCACTCTTGCTTTATGGATTAAAAAAAAAAAAAAATCTGCATATTTCTTGTACATATGCATGCAAATGAAAGAAGGGGGTTGGTTTCGGTGCCACTCCTCCCTTCAGTTACTGGTTAATGGGATTTGCTAGAATAAATTCCCCCTGATTGAAGGGTGAAAATAGACCCTTTTGTGTATATCTGTACAGAGATGTGTATATGGGATGTGGTGGCACTTTGCTGAATGTGAACTTGCCTTGTTAATGGAAAGATTGAAAAGTATTATGTTTATTTATACATTTGTATAAATCTATATATACACGTATGTATATGTGTGTGTATAGATAAAGCTATATACATATATTTCCCTAAATGTGTGTGTGTAATAGATAAACAGCCTTTGTGAAGCAAGATTATCCGTCCCTGGAAAACTCTGGGTTATTCTGTAAGCAAGAGGAGGTGACAGTCTAGAGTACATTATCAGTGCATCCTAAGACGGAAGTCCTTTGGATGATAGTCTTGTTCATGGTTATTATAAGTGAATTCCTGCTAGAACTATTCTTACTTTCCAGTTCCACTATTCTTCACCTTCATGCCTTCTCCTATCCAAGTACTAACCAGGCCCGACCCTGCTTAGCTTCTGAGATCAGACGAGATCGGGCGCATTCAGGGTGGTATGGCCGTAGACTTTCACTGCCTTCTAAATCAGTCTCTCATCACACTTCATTTGGTACTTCCCCCCCCCCCCCCCCATTATGGCCTTTCTAGCCAGAAGCATTTGGCTTAAGCATATTTCATTAACTCCTCAGTTGTTTCTTTTAAAGATCTTACGCTCTTAAATTTTCCAGAAGATGTAAGTTTTGGTAATAGTTTCTAGAGTAGTTTTGAGGATTGGGCATTCGTCTTTGTCTCAAAAACGAGCAAACCAACAGTCAAACAAAACGCATTTGAAAGTTTTACCTAGATAATTTTGGGACATTTTACTCACATTGGCAAAGAACATAATTACGATTTTATTAATTGATAACAGTGTTAGGTTTATTTTCTCCTTTACCGTCATCAATTTGTCACTTAAAAATTTGGTTTACTTTGTGTTTTAGCCACAAATTTGCCATTTTCATTTTTCATGGAAAGCGTACAAAGTCACGCATATGCCTCTTGAATTCTCTAACTCCTTTTACTCATGATGAAACTGCTTTAATGAATTCTTACGTAATGAGTTTTGCTGTATTTCCTCTTGACTTTTTTTCACGTTGGTGACATTCTGTTTTAACTTTGCTGCAGCTCTCTACAACACTTGCATCCCTATATATTGTGCCTTTAAAGCTCTTATGCACACACAGACAAAAGTGTATATATACATGTTGGAGCATGTGTACATATACTTTCGTATATACTCACACAGTATGTCTCATATATTGTGGGAGTGGATATATAGATATTCAAAGGCAATGAAATGTTGCTTTCCAGATATATATGTATATAAATAGTGTTGATATACTGTATATACACATGTATATGTATGAGTTTTAAATGGCAATCTTTTACATTTAGCAAAATGCTGCCCCTACTGGAATATTGTCACTGCAGTGGCAGTTGTATGTAATGATTTAAAATACATTATCGAAAATTATTTAAAAGAACATTTAAAAGTCTCATCTAAAGACATCCACACATTATTTATTTATCTTCCTTTTCCTTTTTATTGTTACTTTTTTTTTTTTTTTAACCGAAAGGGAGACTGTCATTTTTTAAAATGCCATCTGTCCCATAGGAGAAAGAGAGAGAGCGCTGGAGATTCACTTGAGGAACCTTGTGCATTTTTCCTCTCTCTCAAATGGAGATGTACCACAAACCAGCCTGTTTATTTCAGTTATAAAGCAATCCTAACATTTCCATTAGTGTATGTCATCCACCATCTTCTGGACCAACTTAATTCGCCAGTCTGCCTCTTCCTTTCATTAATAAGTAATGATCACTGAGATCATTTTGCCTGGGGGGGGAGTTAACTACTCTCTAGCTGCAGGGAATTGTATCACCTAATTGTTATTCTGCCTTGTTCAAAATTCAACTTTGAGGGAAGGCAGCGCTCCTGAAGCTGTCTTGAGCATGTTTTGCATTTATTTACTTAAAAGGTCTTCCCAGACACTTTTTTTTTTTCTTTTTAAAAGAGCTCCAAGTCTGCATGCACTTGCCATAGATTTCTTATTCCCCACAACTTCAGGTGTTTTCATTAGTATATCAATTTGACACGCCGAATGACAGACTATTAAGGACAAAAACGTGGAATATTTTATTTTGTGATGAGTTGGCAGCAGATTACATTTCAAGACCTCACAGAGAGAGGAACATAAACATAGATGGACAAGCCTCCATTGTAAGACGTTACGAAAAACGCAAAAACAAAAAACAGTGGATTGAGAGTTCCCCTGAACACTAAAACAGAGAGGTTGGGGTTTGAGGGATTTCATGGAATAGTTTAGCTGGAACTTGATATCAGAAGCAGCCTTTAACAGAAAGCCTCTTGGCAATTGTATGGTACTAACTGGAGTCCTGAGGTGTGAATTGAAACCAAGTTGCAGTGGGAAATCAGAGGTGAGGTGGTAACATCTTTGAATCCAGTAAGTGACAGGTTGCACAGTTGTAAAATCTCTTCTTACCAAGTAACTGCACGGTAGCAAGGACTAGCGGTTCTCAAAGCCCTTCTTTTTCAGTGTTCTCATTCACCTTGGCACACAAGTATGTTTAACAGGCCATACATTAAAACTATTTACAAAAAAAAAAAAAAAAAAAACCTGCTTAAAGGGAACTTACAAACTGAGAATCTTCTCTCTATTTGCATGAATAGTGGCTAGAAGCTTAGTTATATGCACAAAAGCTAAGGGGCCACTCGTTTCTGCACAGACTATAGGAGCAAGATGAGGAGGTTGGCAGGTTTGGGTAAGAGCCCCACCCCCCCACCCCCATCCCCCTGCTGCCCAGTTCTAACGGAAAAGCGTATCTATGGCATTGAGTATGGTATTGCTGGGGGGTGGGGGTGGGAACCACATTTTGGGAGGCGATGGGCTTTTGGTTTGTAATTTCCCTTTAAACATGAAGAGATGGCTCACATTTTCCATATATATCTCAATGAATGTACTGTATTACTGTTTTAAAAATTTGATGAAATAATAATGGATTGGTCTCCTTTTGTTATCTGGTCCTTGTTTAATTTGTTTAAGGGTTTTTGTATACAAAAGTTTACATTTTTATGTATATTTTTCTTGTGTAAAAACTGATGTAATATGTGTATAAAACACTGTATGTATTATCTGTATATAGTGTGACAAAATGATTTTTCTTTCTTTCTTTTGGATGTATTAATAAATCTTGCTGTGAAGTAGCCTTGTTTTGGGTATAATTTCCTTTGCCTGGATATACATAGAAGCTGCAAATCCAGGGCACACATATTCCCCCCCTTTGTTATTTAAGTAGAGTAATTATTTTAATGTATTTTATCAAGAACTCCAGGGAGATGTACTCATGGTTCTTTATGGTTAGACCAACAACGATTAATATTTGTAGTAGCTATAGATCAGTTAAAGCCTAAGTGAGTTTAACGTGGTATCTAACCTTGAAATGCAACCAGAAGTTGCATTTCTACTTCATTTAGTCAGAAGCCCCTTCTCTCTTCATTTTCATAGCTTCACAAGTATAAGAAGAACTTCATGCTGTATAACCAAGAGTTTAAAAAAAGAAAAAACTTGAAGAAACATTCTTTTATTTTTTTTAATAGGCGGATTGGAACTTTTCATTTCCTGTGCTGTCTTGTTGCCAAAGGATTTTGTGGTGCACATAGAGGCTAGGATAAAAATCATAAGGAGAAATTAGTGAACTAATCACATATCCCTTTTCTTAGAGATTTACTATTTTTCACTTCTGTGGGACATTTAGACTGGTTTTCCTTCTTCCTTAACCCAGGCATGCTTAAGATACATCTAAAATTGTACTTTGCTTCTCCTAAAGAAGGTGACATTTTGAGACCAGAAGTACAGATGCCCACAGTACGAGTAAATTGGCCCGCGGTAACAACGTCATCCATCCCGGGCTCCACTTTTGAAATTGACAAGGTATGAAGAATAATGCTTGAAATTGATCTGTCCATTTCTTCCCTTATATGATAGTTGATTTTAAACTCCTGTTCATGGGGCGCCTGGGTGGTTCAGTCAGTTAAGCGTCCGACTCTTGATTTCGGCCCAGGTCATGATCTCCTGGTTTGTGGTTTGACCCCCTTCATCAGCTCTGCACTGACAGAGCGGAGCCTGCTCGGGATTCTCTCTCCCTCTCTCTCTCTGCCCCTCTCCCGCTTATGCTTACTCTCTCTCTCTCCAAATAAATGTGTAAAGCGATTATTAAATTCTTTTGTTTATTTCTATTAAGGATGCTCCTTTTCTGAATATCTGCACAAATCACAAGCTTTTGAGATTGTCCTGGCTCAGTTCTTGATTTGATTTTTAGAAACTAGCTGCCTTAACGAGACACGATTATTAGTGAAATGTTTTCAGATGAGGCCACATCTTTAAAAGCGTGATGCTAGGAGCCTGTGGATCGCCAAGTAAAAGCAAAAATTAAAGTTTAGAAGAGAATCTATTTTTTTAACTCTTCATTGACGTATCTTCACTTCCTTGCTCTTTCCTCTGTTCTATTAATAATATTTTTTTTTAAGTAAGCACCACACCCAACGTGGGAGTTGAACTTGTGACCCCGAGATCAAGAGTTGCATGCTCTACTGACTGAGCCAACCAGGTGCCTCATTAACAATAATTTTTTTTTAATGTTAATTTATTTATTTATTTATTTTGAGAGAGAGGGAAGGAGAGAGAGCACAGGGGGAGGGTAGACAGAGGGGGAGAGAGAGAATCTCAAGCAGGCCCCACGCTGCCAGCTCGGGGCTCGATGTGGGGCTCAATCTCATGAACTATGAGATCATGGCCTGAGCCTAAATCAAGAGTCAGAGGCTTAACCATGTGAGCCATCCAAGCAGCCCTCCCCACTTTTTTAAATGTTTGTTTATTTATTTTCGAGAGAGAGAGGGGGAGGGAGAGTGCAAGCAGGGGAGGGGCAGAGAGATGGCGACAGTGAATCCCAAGCAGGCTCCAAGCTGTCAGCTCAGGGCCTGACCGGGAGGGGAGGGGGGTGGGGAGCTCCAACTCAGGGACCATGAGATCCTGACCTGAGTGGACATTGAGAGTCGGACGCTTAGCTCATTGAGCCACCCAGGTGCCCCACCAAGAATTCTTGGAGGAAAAAAAAGCCTATATTATTTAAAAGCCTGCTTACTTGCATTTGTTTGTACCTTTCTGCAGTGTGTGGATCTGACCGTTAAGGTGGTATTATTTTGTTCCTTTCGCATAACTGGCTTTCTGGAAAAATGTTTAAGTGACATGTGATTATAGTGCATTATTTTTCCTACTTGAGGTCCCTGTGATGGAGGGATGTCTGCTGCTTAGTGTTCAGCTTTCAGTCAAGCCCGTGGTGGTATGTTATTGCTGTTTCTTTTCCCTCATCTTTCCAATCTTCTTCCAGGCCTTCCACTCATTTTCTTAGTCGCCGATTTATATTTTTGAGCACTTTGTGTTAGAGACAGTTGCGACACCTATAAAATGAACCGCGCCTGGATTCTACACCCAAAGGCTTTGCCACGTAGTGGAGGAGAGAAGATGCGTAAGAACTACACAAGCAAGGTAGAGATTGCCAAGTGCTGAGAAGAGCAGTAAAGCGCTTTGTAAGTTCATGTCAGAAAGAGATGGTTTCCAACCAAAGGAGAGAAAAGTTGGTAGAGGACCGTGCGTGTGAACTGGCGGTGGGCAGTATTTGGACATTGAGAAATAGAGAAAGTGTCCCAGATGGAGGGAGCAGCATAAGCAGTTGAACTTGACAGGTGTGGAAGGCAGAAAGAAGAGGGGTGAGGAATAGAGTGGAGAAGCCAACGGTGATTGCATAGTGAGCATGGAAGGTGGAACAGGCAGGGGGCACAGGAGGGGCGGTCAGATGTGATTCGGGAAGTCTCCTGGCAGAGAGGAGAGTGAAGCAGAGGCTCTGCAATGGTTAGGCTACTTAATGAAGTAGAAACCGGTGGTGGCAGTAAAAATGTAAAGGAGGGAGGAGTTCAAAGACTTGACACCTGACTGATTAGATGGTGGGGCAAGGGAGGAGGTGGAATCAAAAGAGGCTCCACCCGGGCTTCTGGAAGAGTGCCGGTGCCAGTGGCAGAAGTAGATGGCACTACTCAGGACCAAGGGTTTGGAGAGAGCCAACGAGTTTTAGATCTATGAAGTTAGAGTTGGAAGCAGGGACATCTGGTGGGCATGACCCACCAGGAGCGTAGTTAGGGCTCCGAAGAGAGGCTCAAGCTGGAGATAGAGATACACATGTCTTGGGCATGGAGTTCATTGTTGAAGCCAGCTGTAAATGATCAAGGAAGAAAGCCAAGGACAGATTCTGGAGAGCAGCTGTATGCAATCTACTACTATAGTTTATTTACGGGCCCAGGAAGAGCTCACTTTCCCAAGAGTCTCCCAGCTAGGGAACCCTGAGCTGGTATTCAAAGGCTAGGGGGCTGACTTGCCTCCTTCACATTCCACTAGGAGTGATGGTAATTTTTTGAAATGTTTATTTATTTTTGAGACAGAACAGGGGGGAGGGGCAGAGAGATAGGGAGAGAACCCCAAGCAGGCTCTGGCTGTCAACACAGAGCCCCATGCAGGGCTCAAACTCATGAACCATGAGGTCATGCCCTGAGCTGAAATCAACCCACTTAGCCACTCAGGTGCCCCTTGGAGTGACGGTATTGAGGAATGTCAGCTCTCCCCCCGACTCTAGCCTTCTCACTCCCACGCTCCACCTGAACGACTGACTTCTTGTTTGCCTCCCCTTCCAGACAGGAATCTCCAGCGTCTGCATTGTTAGCTCCTGAAACTCTGGCCCTGAGCACAGCATGCCTACCTACAATCTCCCAATACGTATTACTGAATGAAGTTAGTAACCTCAACGTGTTTGTGGACAGAAGGAATGCAGATTTCAGGAAACTTAGAGCATCTGGTGAGAGGCAGCGCAGTGCTTGGTTAAGGCTGTGGACTCCGGAAAAGACTTCCTTAGTTCTAATATAGACTCCACTATTTAAGAACTATGTGATCTCAGGTAAGTCACTTAACCTCTCCCTGCTTCATTTGCCTTGTCCATAAAATGCATTGCAAAGATTGCAGGACGCCACCCATGGAAAGCACTTGGATTAGCCCGTGGCACTTTTCAAGCGCTTCGTAAATTTTAGTTACACTCATTTTGTAACTAGAGGAAACGGTTGAAGATACAAACAACATAGGCTAATTCCTAAAATAAGTGTCTAGGGGAAAATGAACAAATAAACAAAGATTAGGCGTGGAGAAGGAAGATGGGGATGGACAGGAGTTGAGGAAAGAAGTTTCTGATAAGGGAGTGCCGATTTTGATAATACAAGAGGACATAAATAACGCACAGATAGGGTTACTTTTACCCAGTCACATTCCCAAATATTCTAGGATGTAATCGGAAATCCAGTTAACTGAGTATAACTTTGCCTTTTGCTTTGAAGCTTTAAAAAATTCTTCGATGTTTCATCTTGCATAGTAACGCATTTAATGGAACGAAATGTGTCATTGTATCCTGATTTAGAGAATAGGTGTTGGGTTAAAAAGTGTCTAAGAAAATAAAATATAAGTATAAAGAATAGAGTAGAAGGTCCTTTATAAAAACACTGTGCATGTTACCTGCTAAACTAAAAGAGTCGAAAGCAAATTTTAAGAGCTAGAGCGGATATCACCTTCACATTCTTAGAGCCCAAAGAGGGTGCCCACAGTAGTTACCCTCTTAACCATGGATATTTCTTTAAGACTAAAATCTTCCCTCTACTTTCTTTTCCCTTCAACTGCTGTCATTTCTTTTTACTGCTAAACATTATACTTGCTCTTTCCACGATGACTCCTTGACCCACTGCAGTTCAGCTCTCCCCTTGTCATTTTCCTGGAGCCATTCTTTCCAAGGCCACCAGCGACCTTTGCTGTCACTCTCTTTAACTTCTCTGAACCAGTCAGCACTGATGACAGTCCACTGTCCTGTTTCTCCATTCAATTCTCACATGCCTTTTCTGGGTTCTTTGTTAGTCCCAACTCCCTTCTCCTTCAGTGTGAACACGTCTCAGACTCATTCTTCAGCCTTCCCTGTTGTTCTTCCTCTGCACACGAAATCCCACTGCAGGATCCTTCTGCTCTCATGGCTTAAACGTTGACCTCCCCGGAGATTAGCGTCAAACCTGTGTCTTAGCTCTGACGGCTCTCAGACTTCAGCCTCACATCTGCTTCCCGAGGACCTCCGCCTCTATATTGGGCCACCGCTACGAATTTGGTTTATCTAAATCCCAACTTATCTTTCCCTTTTTTTCTGTTTTTTTACAAAAGTTTTAATTTAAATTCCAGTTAGTTAACATACAGTATTTGTTTCAGATGTACAATATAGCGATTCAGTACTTCCATACAATGCCTAGTGCTCATCACAAGTGCACTCTTTAATCTCGGTCACCTATTTCACCCATCCCCCACCACCTTCCCTCTGGTAACCATCCGTTAGTTCTGTATAGTTAAGAGTCTGTTTCTTGGTTTTGTCTGTCTCTCTTTTTCCCTGATGCTCATTTGTTTTGTTTCTTAAATTACACATATGCGTGAAATCATATGGTATTTTTCTTTGAGTGACTTATTTTGCTTCGCATAACATTCTCTAGCTCCGCCCGTGTCATTGCAAATGGCAAGATTTCATTCTATTTTATGGCTGAGTAATATTCCATTGTATATATATATACCACATCTTTTTTTTTTTAATGTTTATTTACTTTTTGAGAGAGAGAGAGAGAGAGAGAGGGAACATGAACGCAAGCAGGGGAGGGGCAGAGAGAGAGGGAGATAGAGAATCTGAAGCAGGTTCCACGCTGTCAGTGCAAAGCCTTGACGTGGGGCCTGAACCCACAAACCATGAGATCATGACCTGAGCTGAAGTCAGACACTCAACTGCCTGAGCCACCCAGGTGCCCCTATACAACATCTTCTTTATCTGTTCATCAGTTGAGGGAGATTGAGCTGTTTCTATAATTTGGCTATTGTAGATAATGCTGCTATACATATCAGGGTGCTTGTAACCCTTTGAGTTAGTATTTTTGTATTCTCTCGGTAAATACCTAGTAGTGAGATTGCTGGATCATAGGATAGTTCTATTTTTAACCTTTTGAGGAACCTCCATACTGTTTTCCAGAGTGGCTCATCTTCCCATTTTAAGCCAGTTCTCACCTGAGTCTTTGCCCTTATTCATTTGTTCACTCATTCATTCAGCAAACAGAGAGACTCCAGGTCACCCACACTAGAATCTCCAGTCATCTTGATTTCTCCCAGTTTCTCCCAGCTTTTCATCCCTTGGTGACTAACCTAGCATGGCAGTTTCCTAACTGGTATCCTTGCTTCCAAACTCTCCTCCCTCAGATCAGCCTTTACATACACTCCTACCCGACTAATCTTCCCACGTCACTCCAAAATTGGCCAAGAGTAATTTATGATTTCAGATCTGAATGTCCTTCATTCAATCTCCTTCCATCCCCCATCGGAGGGTCCCAACATAGATAGATTTTTCAAGGCTCCTTTATAACCTGTTTGAGCCAAATTTCATTGTGTGATCATCTACAGCAAATGTTCTTCCCTTCGAGCCCCTCTTCCGGCCAAACTGCTCTGCACACACGTCTGTGCACACCCACCACCCAGTGTAGACCTGCGATGATGCATTCTATTAAGACCCTCCCTTTGCTTTTTTAAGAACTACCTACTTTAGAGCCTACTTGCAAGGCATTCCACCCTCAAGAAGATTCCCTCTCCAGAGGAATCTTCAGTCACTTTTCCTTGGTAGCACTCACTGCCTGTAGCACTAATTTGCTGCAGAACATGCTTCTCTGACTTACATTTATCTTTCTGTGTCCTGTGCCTCCTTAAGCAGACCAAGCCACGTTCAGATAAGAGTTTCTCTTTTTAAAATCTTTATCGCTTCGGATGGGGTCCAATGCATACATAGTAGAACCTCAATAAATTGCTGCTCATGATGAGGCCAGGAGAAGCTAAATCATACATCTACCTTCTTGGGTATATCTTGATATTTAAGTAAATCTTCATATTTAAAATTGGTGATCATGGCAGGCACCTGGGTGGCTCAGTCGGTTAAGCGTCCGACTTCGGCTCAGGTCATGATCTCACAGTTCATGGGGTTGAGCCCTACATTGGGCTCTGTGCTGACAGCTCAGAACCTGGAGCCTGCTTCAGATTCCATGTCTCCTTCTCCCTCTGCCCCTCCCCACCCCCCTCAAAAATAAATAAACATTAAAAAAAATTGGTGATATTGGGGTACCTGGATGACTCAGGCTGCTAAGCCTCCGACTCTTGATCTTGGCTCAGGTCATGATCTCACAGTTGTGGGACTGAGCCCCATGTCGGGCTCTGCTTAAGATTTTCTCTTTCCCTCTCTCTCCGCACCCCCGTGCCCCCGCCAAATAAATAAATAAACCTAAAAAAAAATAAATAAAATTGGTGATCTTGTCTGTAACCGTCATTTGTCACAGCATATGCTAGATTATCAGCATTTTGTTTACCCATGTCCTATCTCCCTCAAAATATGTGCAGAATATTAATCATTAAAGAAGCATATCATGTCCTTTTTGTTTGGTTTTTATATACTGATAGACTAGCAGTGCCAAAACTGTATCTGGATTTTGATATTTAAAGTATAACATCTTTGGGGACCCTGGCTGGCTCAGTCAGTGGAGCATGAAACTCTTGATCTTGGGGTTGTGAGTTTGAGCCCCACGTTGGGTGTGGAGCCTACTTAGAAAAAATAAATAAAGTATAACATCTTTTTTCTGTTCATGGCTATTACCTACAACATTTCTCTCTGAAAATAGTAAGAAACTTGGGGCTGTAGTTTATTTCTATTATTACCATTTGTTTCTCTTATCATACTTCTGTTTAATTAATAGGCTACTTGACAGAATAAATTTATTCCTAAAAAGTTGGCAGTAAATCTGATCTGTTTTAATTAATCATATTTTCTTGTTGACATAAATTACCAAATTGGAGATGCTCTCCTTTGGGAAGTGTTTTAGGTCTAAGACTAAATAAAAACCTTGTTAGAAAATGCAGTGAAACATTAAAATCACATACAGGCATACCTTGGAGACATTACAGGTTTGGTTCCAGACCACTGCAATAAAGTGAATATTGCGGTAAAATGAGTCAAATGTATTTTTTGGTTTCCCAGTAAATATAAAAGTTATGTTTATACTATAGTGTAACCTATTAAGTATACGATAGCATTATGCCTAAAAACACAATGTACATAGCTTAATTAAAATATACTTTATTGCTAAAAAATGCTAATTGTCTTCTGAGCTTTCAGTGAGTCTTAATCTTTTTGTTAGTGGAGGGTGTTGCTCAATGTTGTTGGCTGCTGACTATTCAGGGTGGTGGTTGCTGAAGGCTGGGATGGCTGTGGCAATTTCTTAAAATAAGGCAACAGTGAAGTTTGCCACATCGATTGACTCTTCCTTTCACAAACGATTTCTCTGTAGCCTGTGATGCTGTTTGATAGCATTTTACCCACAGCAGAACGTCCTTGAAAATTGAAGTCAGTCCTCTCAAACCCTGCTGCTGCTTAATGAACTAATTTCTAATAATTTTTCTATAGTGTCTATATTTTTCTATAATTTCTATAGTTTCTATAATTTCTATACGTTTTCTATAATTTTCTAAATCCTGGGGCGTCTGAGTGGCTCAGTCGGTTAAGCGTCCGACTTCAGCTCAGGTCATGATCTCACAGTTTGTGGGTTCGAGCCCTGAGTCCCGCTCTGTGCTGACAGCTCAGAGCCTGGAGCCTGCTTCGGATTCTGGGTCTCCCTCTCTCTCTCTCTGCCCCTCCCCTCCTTGCGCTCTCTCTCTCTCAAAAATGAATAAACATTTTTAAAAAAATTTAAAAAATATTCTAAATCCTTTGTTGTCATTTCAACAATCTTCCCAGCATCTTCACCAGGAGTAGATTCCGTCTCAAGAAACCACTGTCTTTGCTCATCAGACAACAATACTGTACTGTGAGAAAGTGCTCAGGAGTCCAAGCTGCCTCTCTAAACTAGAAGTTTAAGGGGCACCTGCGTGGCTCAGTCAGTTAAGCATCCTACTCTTGGTTTCAGCACAGGGTGTGATCTCAAGGTCATGATCTCGAGGTCATGAGATTGAGCCTCACATCCTCTCTGTGCTGGGGGTGGAGCCTGCTTGAGATTTTTCTTTCTCCTTCTGCCCCTCCTCCCACCTCTCCAAAAATGAAATAAAATAAACTAGACAGTTAACCTTAGGAAATTAAACTCACCCTCCAGGATATTAGTTTTCCCATCCATAAACAGGGAATTAGGCTAGATTTGTGATTTCTAAACTTTGCTCTGTGAAGGCCTCAAGGTCCCTCAGAGTGATGGGTGGGACTAGAAAATGGAGTGGGGTGAACAGTCAGGCTCTGTGATCCCCCCTCCTTTTTTCATGGGCTTTTCTTTGAACAGTGAGTTCTGGAACTAGAAATTTTAAATGTTTGACAATCTTTGGAGTATACAATTTCCAAGATTCCTTCCAAATCCGAAATTCTAACTTTTATTTTTTGTTTTGAAAATAATGTCTTCACTATGAAGTATAGCTATGCTAAGCTGTTTTGGATTCTTTTTTTAAAGTCATATTTTCCCCTCCTTATGCCACCAGAGATTCTAGCTTTGTAGGGTCTTGAAGACTGGGAAGATCCAAACTCTAACAAAATCTGTTGAGTACAGTATTTAGGGAACATCATGCCATCACAGAAACTCTTCAGATATTCATGTAACGTAACATAATAGTATTCTCAAGGTATTTTGTTATTTTGTCTGTTAGCCTTTAAAAATTCCAGCAACGCCCTTCTGCTGTTGGTTTTGTTGATCTAACGTAGTGTTTCCGGGTCCCTGGGCTGGGGATGCTCCAAACTCTCCTGTTATGGTGCATCCAGTGGGCTTTTCCTTAGTTCCCGGGCCCTGGTAGATCCTACCACAGTGAACCATTATGGCCCTTGTGAACTCTTTCCCTTGCTGAGTGATCAGTGCCTCATCTTCCTCATCGGATCCCTTTGGGCTATTTATTAAAATTTATTTTAAAAATATTTTATTTAGAGATTTTTGAGAGACAGAGAGAGCGTGCACATGTGCAAGCAGAGAGGAGGGGCAGAGGGAGAGAGAGAATCCCAAGCAGGCCCCACGCTCAGCTTAGAGTCCAATGTGATGCTGGGCTCGATCCCATGACCGTGGGATAATAACCTGAGCCAAAATCAAAAGTTGGACACTCAACTGACTGAGCCACCCAGGTGTTCCACCTTTTGGCTATTTTTACTGACTTTTGCATCCCTTTCATTCATAGTCTTTCTCAAGAGACTCTTTAAATCCACCAAGGTGCAGGGGATTGGCTCCACCTGATACCCCAGTGATCTGTGCATGCTTCCACATAGGCCCCTCGATTGTCCCAGAACACGAGAGCCGAGTGCGGAGATGCTCTAGGGTCATTTCCACTTGCCTCCCTGTCTCCCCAGGAAGTCGTCATGTGAGCTTCTCGTTGCTTCCTGGCTTCTGATGAAGTGTGAGACCTTGTCCCCACCTTTTGACCTACAGGCTGTGACACTGGCCCCTCAGCAACAGAACATCCTGCATCCACCTTGTAGGTTACCTGGCCCCTTTTGTTTTAGTATTGCCCTGTGGGACGCGGGACATGACGTGCTGGCACCTTTGCCCATTTTTCTTTTGCTGTCCGCCTAAAGTAACAAACTGTCTGAATCTAACAAGGCTGCTTGTTTCCCTACTGGCCGAATCCGTCAGCCTTGCTTGACACATGGCAGCCATCTGTGGACGTTATCCCCGTCCTTGCTTATTCGCTCACTTCTGTCCCAAATATGCTGTAGAAAAATTTTAAATGTGCAAACATGCTACAGCACCAACTAGATTGGAGAAAGCTTTTCCAGATTGAATTTTTAAAAAATTTTTTAAATGTTTATTTTTGAGAGAGAGAGAGAGAGAGAGAGAGAGCAAGCGGGGGAAGGGCAGAGAGAGATGGAGACAGAATCCCAGGCAGGATCCAGGCTCCAAGCTGTCAGCACAGAGCCCGAACCGGGCCTCGAACCCACCTGCCGTGACATCATGACCTGAGCTGACGTTGGACCCTCAACTGACTGAGCCACCCAGGTGCCCCTTCCAGATTGTATTTTAAAGGCACCTTCTCTGCTGCAGCAATTGCTATTTGTTGGAATAGCAATTTATTCATCATTTCTAAACAGTGTTTCCTTTGGAGCAAACTCGTAATCCGTTCGCTGGTTGGCACTGGGAAAATGTTTGGATTAGTTTTAGTGCCATTAAGAATGTTTGTCGGAGTAATAGCCTTAAAGCCTAAGTTCATCCATTATTCAAGGACTAATTATCTGTTCTGTTTATTATCCAAGCTCCTGAGGTCTCCCTACTCTTCCTCTGACTACTTGTTTTATGGACATTTCGTGCTGTCTAAGCACATGGGCCACAGTGCGGGAAGGGGAAGTTGGGTGCTTCAGTTAGTTCTCATATTTCAGGAGTTATAATTGCAGAATTTAGGGGAGGAGGTTTGTTTTTTGTTTGTTTATTTATTTTTGAGAGAGAGAGAGAGAGAGAGCACTCAAGCAGGGGAGGGGTAAAGGGGGGCAGAGGATCCGAAGCGGGCTCTGCGCTGAGAATAGAAAGCCCAGTGTGGGGCCTGAACTCATGAAGTGTGCGATTCTGAGCTGGGCCGAAGTTGGCTGCTTCACCGACTGAGCCACCCAGGTGCCCCTTGGGGAGGAGGCTTTTCTAAGTGGGCAGTGGGCCCTACTTCTTCTGGTAAGCCTAACGCTGCTCCTGGTATTCTTTTTTTTCAAGGCCCATGCATGATATTCTTCAACATTCCATTTGAAGTGTAGAATATCAGAAGTGGAAGGCTAATCTAGCCTCACTCCATAAGGTAAGAACCATCCTTCACTACACTTACAAGATGTCTCCTACCTTCACTCCCTCTCCGGTAAGGCATCCTATTATTGTGTGCCTCTAGTGAGACCATTCCATACGTTACTGAAATCTATACATTCCAGCCATTGGTGCGTATTCTGCTCTTGGGGTGCACGTCTATCAAGTATTCATTCTCTCCCCCACAGTAAAGATCTGGGTTCTGCCACTAATTTGTTTAGGGACCTAGTTTAGCAAACGTCCTAACTTCCTTGGTCTTCTATTTCCTTCTCTATGAAAGAAAGAAGTCAAATGAGAGTATTTAAAGTAACTTTCAATTCGGAAAGTCTAGGGTACTGTGATTTTAGTAGTGAAGTCAGTATTTCCATTTATTGATGCCTAGTTATTTTTAAAAATGGAATTACAAATAGTAGGTCTCAAACATGATTTATGGTCACTAAATTCAAGTGTACCCGTAATGCTGCCTAGCAAACAAGTGGTCCCTTTACTCTTCTCTTTCCTAGAGGGCAAGTTCATACTTTCTCCTCTTTCCTTGAATCTCACCTCAAACCTCAGCCTCAGTTTGAGCAGATATCCTTGCTTCCTGTTTCACTAAGAAAAGTGAGGCAACTAAAGACAAGTCCTACATGCTCCTATGACACTCGTACTCACTGGTAGATGTATCTGTTCCCATTTACCGCCGCCCCCCTCCCGCCCCCTTCTTTCTTGGTACGATAGGTGAAGTATCCATGCCCCCAGGAAGGGCTTCCCCTTCCACTTGGGCTTGGATCCTATTCCCTTTCATTTACCCAAAGACACTACTCCAGTAACTTTCCCTTCTCTTCCCTACTGTTTCCTTATCTTCTGGATCCTTTCCACCTGTATACAGACATGCTGTATGTTTCACATCTTAAAAGGGAAAAACCAAAAGAGACTCTCTTGCTTCCTCATCTCTAGTTATTATTCCATTTTTCTTCTATCCCTTAGAGCAAATCTTGAAAGAGTCGTGTGTACTGGCAGTCTCCAGTTTCTCTCCTTCCATTCTCTCTCAAACCTACTTCGATGAGACTTTCACCACTGCTTCCTGCCCCTGTGGTCCACAGAACTGCCCTTTCAAGGTCATGTGCACCTCTGAGTTGCTAACTCAGCCCATGTTCCTTCATTCACTTAGCCTAGCAATAGCACTAGACACAGCTGACCACTCCCTCCATCTTAAAACTCTTTTTACATTTATCTTTATTAACATTTAGGACAGTAGATTCTCTTGGCCGTTTTTCCTTCTCACTTGGTGCTTCCCAGTCTCTCTCTGGATCGTCCTCTTCTCGCTGCTCCTGTAATTCTGGGTGCCCCAAGGCTCGGACCCTGCAACTCTTCTCCCCACACTCACAATCTGGCGACCTCCTCCAGTCTCTTGGCGTTAATTTCCATCTATTTGATAGCTCCTGATTTATATCTGGTAAAACCACAACAACAACAACAACAACAACAACAACAGACCCTAAATGGAGTCACTTATGCTAAGGCTGTATCGCCAGTGAGATTTAACTCAATTACAGTTTTGGTTCTCCCAGAAATGGGATCTTAAGCCAATTAGGAGTTGCCTGATCAGCACTAGTTAAATCATCTGCCTGCTAGGTCCCTTCCATCTCTCATAAGGAAAGTAAGCTTCCAATAACCAATCCGCTCTTCTGCCTAGTATAATTTCCTTGTTCCTGCCTCCCTCTACCTATAAAAGTTTTTCATTTTGTATAGCTCCTTAGAGCTCCTTTCTACCTGTCTGATTGGATGCTGCCCAATTCATGAATCATTGAATAAAGCCAGTATGATCTTTAAGATTTACTCAGTTGGATTTTGTGTTTTAACATCTCAATCCAGTATCTTTCTTCTTATCTCCAGACATGTGTATCTGTGTTTTTGACATCTCCGTTTGATTGTCCAAGAGGTTTTCAAGTTCAGTGTTCAAAACTGAGTTCCTCATGTCTACTCCATTGGACCCTTTCACCTTCTTCCTCATCGTCCAATTGCTTCCTCCTAAAATCTTGGTGTCATCCTTACTCCTCTCTCACTCTTACACCCTACATCTAGTTCACCGGCAAATCCTGAGGGCTCTGTTCTCACAATATACTCTGGCTACTAACAACGGTTCATCTGATTAGCCACCTCCACTGGTTACCACACTGGTCCAAGCTGCTGTCATCTCTTGCTTGGATTATTTCAGTGACCGCCTGGTCACCCTGCTTTTGTCCTTGTCCCACTTCAGTCTAGTCTCAACATGGAAGCCGGAATGACTCTGTTCAAACATAATGGGATCACTGAGTCCTCTGCTCAGAAACCTCCATGGCTGCCTGTCTTAGGCTGATGCAAGGCCCTACTGGTCTGGCTAATACCTTGATCTTGTCCCCCCAACCCCCTCCACCCCAGCTCTGCTGGGTTCTTTGGTCCTTCTTGAATGTGGGGCATGCTTCTACTTTAGGGTCTTTGTAATTAATTTCTCTGGACTTGGAATGCTTTTTCCACAGACACACAGATAGAGCTTGTCTGTGTACCTACTTCAGGTCTTTACTCAAAACAGTACATTTTTGTGAGGCTTTCCCTGGCAATCTTATCTAAAATTTCAATCTCCCCAACGCTGACTACTTTTTCCCTGCTTAATTTTTTTCTCTCCTTACCACTTGTCACTAATATACTATGTATTTTACTAATTTATATTTTAATGTCTGTCTCCTTTGTTGGAATATAAGTTCCAGAGAGCAGGGATTTTTGTCTCTATTGTTCACTACTGTACCTACAACTGCACCTCGAACAGTTGGCATGTAGTAAATATTCATTCATTGGATGAATGCATGGATGATTTGTCATTGTTCCTTATCTGCTGTGAAGAATCGTTATGATTTATATTTATTTATGTAAAACATTCTTTAACAGTATTATACAAGTACCCCACGTTCTTACAGAAGAATTAGAAAATGTGGTTAAGCAGAAAGACAAAAATATCTGTAATGCCTTCATTCATAAATAACCTTTGTGACAAATTAATGTGTCCTCTAGACTTTTCTCTCTGTAACAATATACTTATATATTAAAAGAAATAGGATTCTACGATACATGTGGTTTTCTAGCCTGCCTTTTAATTATTTAACATATGGTGAAGGTCTTCCACTATCAATAAATCTGCATCTCCATTATCATTTTTAAATGGCTGCATAATAATTCACTGTGTGGCTGAACCACAATTTATTTAACTAATTCTCTTTCTGGACAATTATACTATACATATTGGTCTCAAATTGATAAAAAGGTGTTGGCAGATTTGAACAGCAAGAGACCGAGGGCAAGCATCCCAGAACAGCTGTCTCCAATTATTTCAAGAATAAGGATGGCGAGTATCTTGTGTAGTTCCGGAAACAGGACTTGGATTAGTGGGTGAATGTTAAATAAATTGATAGGAATGACTTTGTAATACTCCTTAAATATGGAAAAGGATGTCTTCTTGACATAAACCCTTTGTGGAAGTTTTCAAGGAAACGCTGGCTGTCCTTATTTCTGAAATAATTCCTGCCTTGAAAAGGGGTTTGAAGTCAATGGTCCTACAGTTAGTTCTGTGACTTCCATAAGCAAATTCTGTAGAAGACTTGAGAGCGATCCTCTCGTGTGGGTGTTATGTGGCCAAAACGCTGTGGCTTCAGGCCTCCTCCTGCCTCTAGTCAAGGCAGGAAAACCAAGTTTCCAAAATGTATCTTCTTCTATGTAGCCTGGGAACTAAGAGTGAGAAAGCAAATAGGGGTTAAGTGTTTAGAAGAGTTTTTCTTCTTCTGGAAATTCCTTTATCTCCCGCTTACCTCACCTTCCATTTTTATCTTTACTTTATCCTTTAAACATTTTTTTTTCTTTCCCTCTTTGACTTCATTTTTGATACTAAATGGAAGCTCCAGGGTTGGTGAGTTCGGCTGTGGCCGAAGGGTGTGGGGCATGACCCGAGCAGCTCGAGGTCAGGGATGGAGGGTGAGGGGTCAGGGCTGAGCAAGCAGCTGAGGAACCTTGGGGCCTCCCCCTTGCCCTGTGTCTCACCCACCCGAACTGGCCATTCCCAACTTCCCATTGTGTGCTTGCTACTTTCCCTGTTAGAAGGCTCCCCTTTTGCAAATGCCCTCCTTCCCCTCTTGCAATCATGCCTCTCCCTGTTTTTGATAAGTAGACCTCAAAAGACTCAACATTCCTTGTCTTCGTTTCTGAGTCTGCAAGACTTCTTCGCAGACCTCTCGCTAGCAAAGAAGAGAGTAGAATAAGAATAGTTCCCCTTAGCGTTGGCTGCTGGTTGCTTGCCGATTAAGGAGGGCCCCAGAGCTGTGTCACCTGCAAAACAGCCACTGGTCACCCAGGGCTACTCAGCCCTTGGAACATGGCTAGTGGGAATTGAGATGGGTTGTACGTATAAAATACATACCAGATTTCGAATGCTTAGTATGAACAAAAGAATGTAGAATGCCTCATAAAGAAATTCTTGTATGGGGCAACTGGGTGGCTCAGTCGGTTAAGCGTCCGACTTCAGCTCAGGTCATGATCTCTCGGCTCGTGGGTTCGAGCCCGGCGTCAGGCTCTGTGCTGACAGCTCAGAGTCTGGAGCCTGCTTTGGATTCTGTGTCTCCTTCTCTCTCGGCCCTTCCCCCGCTCATGCTCTGTCTCTGTCTCTCTCAAAAATAAATAAACATTAACAAAAATTAAAAAAAAAAGAAATTCTTGTATTAGTTCCATATTGAAATGATATTTTGAGTTACTGGGTTATATACAAATGTATTATTAAGATTAATTATATCCATTTCTTTTTCCTTTTTAAACATTTTTTTAATGTTTATTTATTTTTGAGAGAGAGTATGAGTGGGGGAGGGGCAGAGAGAGAAGGAGACAGAATCTGAAGCAGGCTCTAGGCTCTGAGCTAGCAGCAAAGATCCTGATGAGGGGCTTGAACTCACAAACCGGTGAGATCATGACCTGAGCCGAAGTCAGTCACTTAACCCACTGAGCCACCCAGGCGCCCCTCTTTCTCCTTTTTTAATGTGGGTACCAGAAAATTTAAATTTATATATGTGGTTCTCCTTTTTGCATCAGCCTGCGTTTCTGTGGAGCAGAGGTGCTCTCGAACTTTGCTGCTTGAAATGCAGTCCCTATAGCAGCATCAGCACATCCCAAGAGTTTGTCCCAGATGCAGAGCCTCGGGGGTGTCTGGCTGCCTCAGTTGGTTGAGCGGTTGAGCGTCTGATTCTTTCAGCTCAGGTCATGATCCCAGGGTCGTGGGATTGAGCCCCACATCAGGTTCTGCACTGAGTGTGGAGCCTGCTTAAGACTTTCTCTCTCCCCCTCTGTCCCTCCCTGACTCGTGCTCTCTAAAAGAAAAAAGAGAAATGCAGAGTCTCAGAGCTCACTCCGGATCTAAAGCAGAAGACTTTGCCTTTTCATCAGATCCAGGGGGGGTTCGGGTGTGCATTCAAGTTTGAGGCAGTCCTCTGCCAGGGCCTCCTGGAAGTTTAGTGCATCTCTCTGCTCCCAGGAGCGCGTTCGAGCAGGCCACCGCGGCTGCTAACCAACACGTAAAGAGGCTTTCTGAATGTTGCTACCCAAACCTTTTTTTCTTTTTCTTTCTTTTATTTTGTTTTCAGTCCCCCAGCGTGGACTGGAAGGCTGTCCTCTGCTAACATCACGGGGGGCCGGCTGAGAGGTGGGCTGGGGAGAAGCAGGTGTGTCAGAGTGAGGGAGCCATCAGCGAGCCTTGTTTGGCCTCAAGGTAATGGTTAACTTCGCAGGGAGAAGGAAGCAATTGAGACCGTGGACTTTAGTTTCTGGTTCTTTTTCTACAAACTTCCGTGGCCTTGGTTTAATTATCCTCCCATGTTGGAGTACTGCAAACACTGGAAATAGGCTGGGTCCTTTTATATCCAAGTCTCATGAATGAGGGGGTGGAGCCACGAAGAGCAAGGTCTGTGCTTTTCATCGTGGCCTGGGTTTCTCCCCGCCTCTGGATGAGTCAGACAAGCTGTTTAGCTTCATAGAACCTCAGTGAGCTCTCCCACCGATAAATTATAGATTAGGGTTTTGAAAATAGTAACGAATGAATGACTCCAGTAGATTTTTTTAAACAGCTTCATTGAATGTCTCCATTGGTTTGGGCTTCTATCACAAAGTGCCACAGATTGGGTGGCTCATAACACAACAGAATTAATTTATTGGGGACTGGAAACCTGAGACCAGGGTGCTAGCTCGGTCAGAGTCCTGGCGAAGGCTCTCTTGCGGACGCCCACCTTCTTGAACCCTCCTCTGGCCAAGAACAGAGGGGAGCAAGTTCTCTCCTTAGGGCACTCGTCCCATTCGAGAGCACGCTGCCCCCATGGCCTCATCTAACCCTGATTACCACCCAAAGCCCACAGTGAGGGGTAGGGTTTCAACGTGTGAATTTTGGGTGAACACAAACCTTCAGTCCATAACACGGAGACATAATTTACATGCCATAAAATTCACCCATTGTAAGTGCACAATCCGAGTAGAGTTTTTATTGTAACTATGAAGAAAAGTAATGACCCTCTCCTGAGTCCTCCTTTTTTAGATTCGATCACACAAAATTGTGGATGTTTAACTGTTTTTGACCTACAACGTGATTCAGCCTTACCTCTGAAATGCTGTTTGTCAAAATTCTTTCAGAATAAGAGAATATTTTGCCAGAGAAATTTTCAGTTAGGGTGATGTTATGCCATATTTTAAATCTCTCTTTACAGTAAATTGCAGTAGAAGCTATTTCACACAAATCTAGATTTGATATTTCTATTTTTTTTTTTACAAATAACTCTTTTCATACTATAATTCACTCTGCACTTGGAAAATGGATTTTTTCGTCCAATAAACAGATCTAATCAACTTTTTCTGATAAAAGCTTTTTTTTTTTTTTTTTAATATTCAGAAAAAAGAATTAAGAGACCTGAGGGAGAACTAAAATGGATATTTTGCTGTATGTAGAAATTATGATTTTCATAAAGAAAATAAATATACATGCAATAAAAAGAGACGTAATGGAGAAATGACTAACCAGCACAAAGTAAGTAGCAGACCCAGGCTGGCTTACGCCCAATGAACTCCTCAGGCTGAAAATGAAATGTGAATATTAACACTCTATTTTATCTTCTACCCTCACTTTCTTCATAACATAATTGAGAAATACATGTTTGAGGGATACAAATACGCATTTCATTAATATAAACCTGTGTATATTCTTTTCTTGGTTAGAAAAAAAAGCCTTTTCCTAGCCTTCAGGATTTGGTTTTTTTTCTCTTTTTATTTCTTAAAGCTACTTTTATTTATTTATTTAGGTGTTTTTTGTTTTTGTTTGGTTTTTGGTTTTTTTTTTGAGAGAGAGTGAGTGAGTGAGCAGGGGGTGGGGCAGAGAGACGGCGGGGGGAGAAAGAATCCCAAGCACCCTCTGCGCCCTGTGTGGAGCCTGATGTGGGGCTCAATCCCACAACTGTGAGATCATGACCTGAGCTGAAATTGACTCAGATGCTTAATTGACTAAGCCACCCAGACGCTCCTATTTCCTGAAGTATTTTAATATTTTAGAATAATTTTTACCTTTTAAACAAAATTATAAATAGACATGGTTTAAAAATTTCAGGTATTTCAAGAAGGCTTGTTACGAAAAATAGCAGAACTCACTGCCTCCTTATTTTCTCTTTCTAGACACAAACTTTATTAGGTAGTCCCATTGTATAGGTGAGAAAACAGGCTTGGAGAGGTTCATTAACTCATCCAAGTTCATGTGGGTAGGAAGTGATGTAACTATGGCGAGAACTCAAATTTGAGCCCGGAGCTTGAGCTCTGAGCTATATTGCTTCTCGGTTACAAAATGTATGGGACTCCATTGTTTCTTAACAGGGCTTTTCATGAGACGTCTCTCTCTCTGTCACACACACACAAGCCATCAGGCAGAAAGGAAAGAAAAATACAAGGTTAGTGAGATCGAGCCTCCTATGACGCTAGGTGGATCAAGTCTGTTGATTCCAGAAGTGCTGGGAGGAACCAGGTCCCTGGCTGTGGATGTTCCCGTCCCTCTCTGTTGGGGAGTCTGTTCTTTGCCCCCCTTTGCCCCATCCAACGCTCACTCCTTTCTTACTCCTTAGCGTTGCAAAGTTTGGGCAGGTTCTCAGCTGGTACCCAGTGCCGGTGGCAGCCACTCAAACAGATACACCACAAAGGTATTTTGCAAGTTGCCTGAATGACGTATTTTTCTTAAGTTTATTTATTTATTTTGAGAGAGAGAGAGAGAGAAGGAGAGAGAGAAAGTGGGGGAGGGGCAGAGAGAGAGAGAGAGGGAGAGAGAGAATCCCAAGCAGACTCCGTGCTGCCAGCACACCGCCTGACGTGGGGCTTGAACTCACCAACGGCGACATTGTGACCTGAGCCGAAATCCAGAGTTGGTCGCTTAAACGACTGAGCCACCCAGACGCCCCAAGTTGGCTGAATGAACTTTTTGGTCAGAGCAGGGAGTGTGTAGCGGGTAAAGAGAGAAGCTTTAAAAATAGGTGTCTAGTAGAAAAAAAATCTTCAGGGAAATGGGAGGAAGGAGCGCCCCCGCCCCCCTTGAAACCACAGGGGACAGCTTGACACCATGTGCCCAGCCTCAGGGAGGAAGCTCAGGCACACTGAGCTGCCACCGTCCTTGCTTTTGTCATCTGGGTCAGGGGCTTCGTTCCTTCCACCCCTCTGACCTCTTCCTTCCAGAGCTGCTCCGAAGGGAGGGTCGCTTTCCTGCTTCATACAGCTCAGCCTTTGGGGCAGGATCGCTTGTAAAAGAGGAAGAAACCTGTAGAGGGAAATTTGACTGCTGCCCGTGGAGACTGTAGATTTTTTTCACAAATATCAAAGATGCATTTATTTGCCCTTTTATTTCCCACGAATCAAGCCCCTTGCTACCCGATGTTGACCGGTGTGAGTCCCAGAGATTTGCTTTGTGGCTGTTGTCAGTCTTCCCCAAGAACCCCTCTAAGCTTCATTTCCACTGAAGTCACTAAGGGTGTGTGTCGTTACAGTAAAGCCTTGACAGGAACAAAGCTCTCCTTGGCATGCTCATACCCATAAGGTATGTCCTGCTATGCCATCAGCCTTAATGGCTTTACCATGCATCTAAGTAGGTGGTTTTCCCTGATTTTTTAAAAGAATACGCGTTTTCCATCAAAAAAAAATCTCTTAAGGTGTAACCCAGGAAGAGTTGCGACTCTCTGTGGCTGGATGGGAATGGCTTCAGCAAGAAGAAGTGCAATATTGCATTTAGGTCTAAATATCTCTCCATCTTCCTTTTTCTCAACGTTTTTGTTTCTCTCCTCCTCCCCTTTCCCCACCATCGCTTCGCTGCTGGCATCACAAACCCAGCAGATCCCAGACATCTGTGTGCACCTATGTAACACGTACGTACGTGGTGGAAATGTGCACTTGTTTGCCGTCTTCCCTTCTGCCGAAATTCTGCCAGACTTGCAGGGCCCTGGGGATCTCCCAGGAGAGCAGGGATGGCTAGTAGAAGTGAGCTTTACTCTGACATATGCAAATGTTCACCTGTGGCGCCTGGCAGGGCAGAGCTCAATGCTAGGTTCTTTAATATCCCTGGAGAATGCTGGTCTGGTCTTGGCCTTCTCTCCCCTCCCCTCCCCTCCCCTCCCCTCCCCTTCCCTTCCCTTCTCTCCCCTCCCTCTTTCTTTCTCCTTCCTTCCTTCCTTCCTTTTTTTCTTTTCTCTTCTTTTTAATTTTATCTCTTTTATTTTATTTTTTAAAGTTTACATCCAAATTAGTTAGTATATAGTGCAACAATGATTTCATACAGTGCGACAATGATTTTAGTGCCCCTTACCCATTTAGCCCATCCCCCCTCCCACACCCCCTCCAGCAACCCTCAGTTTGTTCTCCATATTTCTGAGTCTCTTCTGTTTTGTCCCTCTCCCTGTTTTTATATTACTTTTGTTTCCCTTCCCTTATGTTCATCTGTTTTGTCTCTTAAAGTCCTCATAGGAGTGAAGTCATATGATTTTTGTCTTTTTCTGACTGCTACAACACCTTGTCCCCGGGTTACCAGCTCTTTTTCTCCTTTGTGCCCTCATGGCTTCCATCCTCTCTGTCCACCACTTCCAGCGCTATCACTGGGTGATTTCCCCTTGCCAGCCCTGCCCTTCCACAAGCCCTGCGTTGGGCTCAAATAGCCCGGGATTTGAACCCCTGCCTCTGCATCTACCACGTGGCCTCATGCGGGCCATTGTCTTGGAACTTCGGCGTCCTTTCCACTTGTAGCAATGTGGCCTGTGGGTCTGAATTTGGCCTACAGCTACTGATGCCCTTTATTTGTCCTGCACAACCTACTAAGGATATTTCAAATTAAAAAAATATATTTTAAAAATATAGAGATATATGGGGCACCTGGGTGGCTCAGTCAGTTGGGTGTCTGACTTCGGCTCAGATCATGATCTCCTGTTTCGTGGGTTCGAGCCCCGCGTCGTGCTCTGTGCTGACAGCTCAGAGCCTGGAGCCTGCTTTGGATTCTGTGTCTGCCTCTCTCTCTGCCCCTCCCCAGCTCACACTCTGTCTCTCTCTCTCTCTCTCAAAAATAAACATTAAAACAATTAAAAATATAGAAATAAATAAAATGTATGTATGTGCATATGTGTCTATATACATGTACCTACGTGTGAAAGTATATATACATACACTCTGTCTATGTTTTGCTAGCTTCTCTGAAGAATCCCTGAATTGGGCTGCTCTAATCATATAACATGCCAAGCTGAGCAGTGGCTCTCCCCTTTAGATGACATGCTTTGTCACCACCCCTGCCCCATGCCAATTTTGTAATCTGCGATAATTGACTCCCCTGAATTGCTCTGATGGCTCTTGGAGCCCAGCTGTTTCCTGACCCCCTTCTGCACTGCATGTTTGGGTCCCTAGTACAGGATGAAAGGGCTGGAAACAGGAGCCACATTATTGAGGGGGACTACATTTGCTACATGCCTTTATTGTCAGTGTGGTATTTTCCTGCCCAGGACCTTGGCTCGCACTCTACATTGAACCTGGACTGTCCTTCATCAGTTCTTAACCAAAGAAAGCATTTCTTTCTTCAGGGCCCAGCGTATAGGGTGCACCTCGCACCCTTAAGCCTTTTCCTGCTCTCAGCCCTCGGAATAAGCCCCTTCTTTGCTTGTGCTCATGCCTCTGTTGAGCACCGATCTCGGTTATTGACATGTCTGCCTTCCCCACCCTGCTTCTGCGTCTCCAAGGCAGGGGCCCCATGCAACTCACTGTCGATCCCATCCCCCTGCCTTGCTCTCTAGCCTTCTAGCTCTGAATGCACTGTCTAGACCCAAGCTAAGGGCCAGTGGATGTTTGTTGAACTGAAGTCCTCAGGCAAATTCAATTTTCTATTTTTATATTACTTGAAACTTACGCACGAAGACAAGTATTTGTTCAAGGCTGCAGAGCTCCATGAAAGAAGTTTCTGGTTAAATCTGACTTTCTCCTTCATTGCTTTCACAATGCCTGACGCATCACAGTCCAATAAACAGCAACTAAAGGAAAGAATGAGAGGTCTTTGTAGCAAAGACTGGAACCCAAGTCTCTTTATCTTCCCAGTGTAATATACATTAAACCAAATTGAATTCTGCATTGGACGTCAGTTGGCATTCTCAAGGAGGTCCGTGTTGTTCTCCCTCCACTTAATTAGGGCGCTGCCTAAGAAAAAGAAGAAATACCCAGAAAAAGGTTGTTCTCATCCCTCACCATGGGAACTTCTTGTAGGATTCGGATACTGTGGGCTTCTACGTTTGGCCCATCCCACGCTGAGTGGGGTAAGCATGTGGGAAATCTCTAAGAATGAAAGAGAGAGATAATTATGTCTTTCCCAGGTAGTTTGATACATAACACCAGCTCTCCTTGCTTTACTTCTTAGACCTGTGTTCAGAGAAATCTTCACATCCATCTTCCCTAATTCAACCTTGCTCTCCAAAAATGAGCACAGCTTTTATTCAAATGCTATTCAAAGAGGAGAGGTTCACACACTGGTTAGTGGCAGGTACCAGAAGACCATCTTGCCCTGACTCGCTGCATTTCTACCTTATAATTGGATGGTACATACATCTGAAAGAGTAACATTAAAGTTGAAGTCAAGTGTTAGGGAAAAAAGAGAATTTTCATTGTGAAAATTCCCTTAACATACTCCTCCTTTTTCCTAGTTGATTCTACATCATAGGTGATGGCTTCTCAAGTCCTGGAAGAACGTGGGACTTTTTATTTAGTGTGTACAGTATGGCAAGGTGGCCCTGTCCGGGGAAGAATTTTTGATATCGTTAGGATGTAGGTATTTGGAGTTAGTTCCATGAAGGTGTTTGCTTCCTGTTATGAGTTGAATTATACCGCCCACCCCTACCCCTGCAATTCATATAGCGATGTCCTGGTCCCCTTTACCTCAGAACATGACCTTATTTGGAATTAGGGTCGTTGCAGATGTAATTACTTAAGAGGAGGTCATGTTGGAGCAAGATAGGCCTCCAATCCAGTAGGATCTGATCGTGTCCTTATAAAAAAGGGGAAGTTTGGAGAGACACACGCACACAGCGAGAACACCATGTAAACGTGAAGAACACCGAATATGGCAGGCAAACCTCCCGAAGCTAGGCCAGAGATGTGGGACAGATTCTCCCTCACAGCAACAGAAGGAATGAACCCTGCTGACACCTTGACCTTGGACCTCCAGCCTCCAGGGCTGTGAGACGATATGTTTCTGTTATTTAAACCACCCGGTGCGTGGTACTTTCCTTTGGCAGCCCGGGCAAACTCACCCTTCCCTTTTCACTTCGCTTGCAAAAAGAGCGGCTTGCAAAGTTGAGGTGCTTAAAGGTCTGGTGGGAGGATTCTGAGGGAAAGAAAGTTCTAGCTTCTCGGTTTCTGGTGTCGGTTCTACTTCCTTTCCCAGCAGCAGGGCACAGTGGTTAAGGGTGAGGGCACTTGAGCTGGACTTGATTCTGGGACTTGAGTCTAATACTTAACCTTCCTTGTGCTTTGATTTCCTGATATGGATAAATAGACGACAGGAATGCACCACCTCTGCGGGGGTGTTGTGTGGTTTAAATGAGATCAGTTACAAATCTTATAGGGTGTGCTCTTTAATGTTCATTTTGAGAGAGTGCGAATGGGGGAGGGGCACAGAGAGAGGGAGAGAGAGAATTCCAAGCAGGCTCCGTGCTGTCTGAGCAGAGCCTGACGCGAGGCTCAACCTCATGAACCGTGATTTCATGACCTGAGCTGAACTCAAAAGCCAGACGCTTAACCGACTGAGCCAGCCAGGCGCCCCTACTTGTGTCTTTTCAATGGAATCTCTCCTCGTGTTTCTCTCCAGCCAGACTGTTTGATGCTGGGCCCTTCCTTTTAGCCCTGTATGTGTATCTTCACATGACCCCTCTGAGCGGGTGACCTGGGAAAATGGGTGAGACAGTTTATCTAGGCAGCACCTGCATCAGTATGGCCGAGGACTGATTAGAAATGCAGATGCTTAGGCTCCACCCCAGACTTACCAAAGGGGAAACATTGGGGGCGGGACCCAGGAATCTGTTCTAGGTGATTCTGATACGTTTGAGCTTCAGAGCCCCTGATGTTGGATGACTTTCCTGTTGTCCCCACAGAAGCCCCTCGAGATGTGCCTTCCTTCTCCCCCTCATGCATGCCCTTTCCCCAGGCCATGGTAACACCTGCTCATAAAATAGGAAGTGGTGACACTATGCCCCTAGCCTTGACCTCGTTCTCTGAGTGAATGCTCTCCCCCTGAGTCTAAAAGGAGAATGGCTTTCTCTGGCGAGGACCATGGGAGGAGCTTTCTTTTCGACTCTGGATGTGACTCTGTCCCCACTGCATTCAGGGGCCACGTCTCAGTCTGTCCACGTGCTTACTGTCTGCTATAGGTCCTGTGCCAGGCGGACCTTCAGTAATGTTTACCACAGGAGGAGGGAGTGGCAAAATGCACAGGTTACTGACAGATTTCTTAGTGCAGCTCCTTCTATTGAGGGGAGTGAGGGCTGGCGTGACACATCATTTGTGTCCAGTTCGTGTGGAACCAAACCACACTGGGCAGCCTGAGGCAGGAGGAGACTCGGGCTTACCGGGCTGGCCCTGCCACTGTGGCTCATGGACTGTCCCTGGTCCTCAGCGACCTCCCCGTCCTGGTGTGAGGCCACCTGGGCTTTGCCATGGCACCTTGGCTTGTGACACTGTGCCTCCTGATTTCTGTCACGTCCTTCCCTGGTCTGTTGTTAACCTACTCGAGGTCTTTTCCCCTGTCTGTACCCTAGTTCCGTCCTGACGTGGATGGCCACACTGTCACCTCAGGGAGTGCTGTGTGGTGGAGGGAGGCTTGGGACCACAGGGTGGGGTGTGTAGGCTCGTTTCTGCCGTGGTCTGCCTTCACCTCCTATGGTTCCCCGAAAAGCGAGCCATTCCCATACTCCATGTCCTCCTTCCTCTGTCCCATATCCATCCCTCACCTGCTCCCCTCCCCCTTCAATCTCTCCAGAGTCAGACTCACGCCCCTGTCACAACCCCTCCCCTTGCCCCCACGACTGAGGGCTCCGCTGAGTCTCACCTCGTTGGCAATACCTGCACTGATGCATTTGCATGCAGGTGGCCTGCAGCTTCTCCTACAGGATTGCCCTCCCTCCTCCAGAGACACGCTGCTCTGACTCTCCTGGGAGGATTTGCATGTTAATAGGAGGCTCTCAATTACCAAAAGCTGTCACATGTCAAAGTAATGAATAGTTTAGGGTGGAATACAATTCACTAGGCCAGCCAGTGGGCACGGTAGTTTGGGGGCAGGCCTACCAAAGCTACCTGCCTACCCGAGGCCCCTCCTCTGGGAGGACCGCCAGCCCTGAGCCCTGCCTTCCTGCCTGCTCACTCCCAATTCATCACTCTGTGTCTCAGGAGGAGCCTAGCACAGCCTGTTGATTTTTCAACATTTTTTGGTAACAGCTCTTCCGCCATCTTGGAACCTGTGGAGACCTGCTGCGAACAGGACTCCTGAAACGACAAATATGTCTGGAAGGCTGTGGTCCAAAGCCATTTTTGCTGGCTATAAGCGGGGTCTCTGGAACCAGAGGGAGCACACAGCTCTTCTTAAATTGAAGGTGTTTATGCTTGAGATGAAACTGAATTCTATCTAGGCAAGAGATACGCTTATGTGTACAAAGCAAAGAGCAACACAGTGACTCCTGGTGGCAAACCGAATAACATTGGGGAGATCTGGGGAAAAGTAACTCGTGCTCATAGAAACAGTGGCATGGTTCGTGCCAAATTCCGAAGCAACCTTCCTGCTAAAGCCATTGGCCACAGAATTTGTTTGATGCTGTACCCTTTAAGGATTTAAGCTAACTGCAAATTAAGTAAATAAAGGTGTAGATTTGTTTTCTTGTGAAAAAAATAAAAAATAAATATATAAAATAAAATAATTTTTTTTTTTTGCAATCAGCTTTACTGAGACATAATTCGTAAACCACAAAATTTACTCTTTTTTTTTTTTTAAGGTTATTTGTTTTGTTTTAGCAAATCTCTGCAGCCAATGTGGGGCTTGAGTGCACCACCCGTAGATTAAGAATCGCACGCTTTTCCAGCTGAGGCAGCCAGGTCAGCCCAAAGTTTACTGTTTTACAATGTACAGTTCAATGTAGCTTTTTTTTTTTTTTTTTGGTATGTTCATAGATTGATACGACCATTACTACTACTTTCTGATTTTAGAACATTTTCATCACCTCCCCCAAAAACTTTACACGCATTAGCAATCGCTCCGTTCCCCCTTCCCCTGGGCTCCTGGCAACACCAATCTACTTTCTGTCTCTACAGATTTGTCTACTCAGGACATTTCATAGAAATGGCATCATATGGTATGTGACCTTTTTTTTTTTTTAATTTTTTTTCAAGGTTTATTTATTTTTGAGGGACAGAGTGCGAGTGGAGGAGGGGCGGAGAGAGAGAGGGAGACACAGAATCTGAAGTAGGCTCCAGGCTCCGAGCTGTCAGCGCAGAGCCTGACATGGGGCTCGAACACACGAACCATGAGATCATGACCAGACCCGAAGTCGGACGCTCAACTGACTGAGCCGCCCAGGTGCTCCCGGTATGTGACCTTTTTTATCTGGCTTCTTCCATGTAGTATGATGGTTTCAAGGTTCATCCATGGGGTAACATGTACCGGTACTCCATTCCTTTTTATTGAAAAATAATATTCCATTGTATGGATGAACCACATTTTATTTATTCAGTCATCAGTTGATGCGTATTTGTGTGTATGTTTGGTTTTGTTCACTCATTAGATGACTCAGCCATTTGAGTGAAGCCCAATCTGTGGAGGGGAAAACCCCACTCTATCAGGCACCGTTCACGTTTCTTGGGTGTATATCTCCTTTTCGTGGACCCGTGCGCACTCAGCAAGAATAAGTTTACTATGTTGCATAGTTTTTCATTCAGGTGTTCCTTTTGTGTATTAATCATGTCTTTTATTTTCTGTATTCTGATGCTTTGTTATTTGGAGCTTTGGAGACCCTGGAGGGACTGCCCCTTCCAGGGTTAGCCAATTTCTAGAAATAATAAAGAGTTTGGCCTCTAGGGTGCTTGGCAAACACACCCTTATCACTCTAGAGCCCATGACCACAATCACCTCCTTTATCGGGTTCTCAGGCTCTGGGCCCTTATCCACCTACTGTAATCACCCTGGGGCCGGGGACCAGACAACCAGGGACAGACCCTATGCCCAGAGCCTGCTGAAATGACCCAAACTAGCCAATCCTAAACCTGTTTAGACGAGCCTGCCCACTCTGTTTCACCCAGTCTTCCCCATGGAAGCCACAATAAAGACTCTTGCTCATACTTTCCCTTCTGCCCTCTACCTGCTTCTAGTGATTCCCCATATGGCCATGTGTGGCATGGCATGTACCTCCTCTGGAGAACTATGAGTAATAAACAGCCTTAAAACATTTTTTTTAATGTTTATTTTTGAGAGAGAGAGAGAGAGAGAGAGAGAGACAGAGTGTGAGTGGGGGAGAGGCAGAGAGGGAGACCCGGAGAGAGAGAGAGAGAGAGAGAGGGAGAGAGGCAGAGAGGGAGACCCGGAGAGAGAGAGAGAGAGAGAGAGAGAGAGAGAGGGAGAGAGGCAGAGAGGGAGACCCGGAGAGAGAGAGAGAGACAGAGAGAGAGAGACAGAGAGAGAGAGAGAGAGACAGAGTGTGAGTGGGGGAGAGGCAGAGAGGGAGACCCGGAATCCAAAGTAGGCTCCAGGTTCTGAGCTGTCAGCACAGAGCCTGATGCCGGGTTTGAACTCACAGATCGCGAGATCATGACCTGAGTCGATGTTGGACACCACCCAGGTGCCCCAACAAACAATCTTTTTAATGATAGTCATCTTCTGATCTGTTGGCCTTATTATATCTGTATCTAACGAAACACCTTACTCTAGCGTATTGACCGATCTTTTATTTCTGGGGTGATGTCACGATTATATCTAACATCCTTCCATTCCAACATACGTCATGCTGGTGTCTTGAACTTGCCTCACGGCATCTGCTATTCTCCTCAACACTAGGAAACTAACACCTCTTACTTTATTTTTAGCATTGGACATCGCTTGTCAAATTGTTTTTCTCACTAGTTTTGTACACAGATTTTATTTTTTACCATCTCCAGCTTCCACTGGGAAGTAAGACTTAAAAAAAAAAGCAGCATACCATGGAAAGTTATCTTTTATGAGATTATGTCTGTGCCTGCTAAGGAGAGGCGGTAACAGTGCGTGTCTTGATCTTATTTGGGAAGGATCGACTGGTGGGCTTGCACCTGTCGATAAATGGTCCCAACTTCTGCACATGGCCCGGAACACATTCTATCAAGCGGAGTATTTATAGATAATAGAGGCAAAAGAAGAAAACAGCTAATCTTTTTAGTTCATTTGAATAATTCTGTCACAGTTTCTAGCACATGGCTCGTCAGTCTGGGCACTATTAACGTTTTGGGTCGGATGATGCTTTACAGGAGCTGGTGGGAGGAGCTGTCCTGTGTGTCATAGGCTGTTTAGCCACGTTCCTGGCTTCTATCTACTAGATGCCAGGGGCATCCCACTGCCAGTGCCCAGCTGTAGCAAAGAAAAATGTCTCTAAATGTTGTTAAATGTCTCATGGGGGGAGGTGGGTGGGCAAAATTGCTTTAGGCAACCCCCCCGCGCTAGGGTTCTGAGGGGCTTTGAAATCCAGCCTCCTGGCCGTGGGAAGCCTGTGGTGTCATCCCCTGGGGGTGGGGGGCGACCGATGCTTGACCCCTTCCAGTGGAGCTGGGACTCCCACCGTCTGAGGGGAGTTGCTTCACTGTGTTAACTCTTCTTCAGTTGAATTTACTAGCCGTTACTGCTCTCAACCAAATCATACTTTCCAGGAAAATTCCAAGTGTCTCTGTTGTGGCTGTGGTCACACAGTGGCCCCAGATGTTGTGGAGCGAGCAACTGCTGGCACTGAAACTGAGAGCTACAGGGACTGGGTGGGGGAGCACCCTTTGCGGAGTGGGGTCCCGAACCGGTGGTTCCCGCATCTCCTGGGCACCTCTCCTGGGGAGTGCGCCGCAAATGCCCATCTCTGCTCCCAGCCTGCACCTGCAGGGGGCGCTAGCAACTCAGAGGCTTGTGCGGAAACACACGCGGGCACGTGAGAGAATGGTTCATCCTGGAGAGACACTAAGCTTCCTGTCCATTGTAGGTGCCTCACGTATTGCGTAATTTAGGAAATTAAAGCAAAATTTTCTGGTTTGGAGCACTGTGGCACTTCTGGCATATTTAGGGTATCTGTGAAAGTCCAGACTCGCAGGAGGTGAGGCCTGGGCTTCTACATTTTAAGGAATTTCTGCCCGTATCAAGATTTGGGGAGTATCACTTTGGCATAAATATTTGCAGTATGTTCTTTACAATGTTCATTGGAATGTTTCCATTGCAAACATATTACACTCTCATTATTGAAAATCTGGAAAATGCAAACAAGAAGAAGGAAGACGAAACAATGCCCAGGAGCTTGCCATCCAGGACTGCCACAAACCCTCCTCAGGCCTTTTCTATATTCGAGTCGATTTCCTTGTCTTTTATATTTATGTGTGTGTGTGTGTGTGTGTGTACCTATATCAAAGACACACAGGCACATAGCTGAAAAACCAGTGAGTATCAAAGAGCTTATTAAAAAAATATTAATTTCCTGCTCATCTGTCTCTCCTCGCCATAGGTCCCCACTTAGGACTCTATGGTTCTTCTGTATTTACTGCATACACCTAAATACTATGCTTATCTTAAGATATATTAGTTACACATTTTGGACATGATCTCCTGGCTTCTGGTGGTGGAGGACTTAGCTCACTTACACTTCTCCTCCTTCAGTGCCGTTCCCTCCCCCCATCCCCCCAACATGCTGACCTCACAATTGAGGGTTAGAGTAATAATCTTGTCTTTTTAGTGCTAGGTTAAATTGTATAATGTTTTGCTTTTCCTGGAGTTAATAGTCACCTAAGTCTTTAGTTTTGGAGTTTACTATGGCTCTGTCACCACGCACACCCACAGTTTGGTTTTTTTTTTTTCTCAATACTTAACAGAACTTTCCAACAAAATACTTTATAATGGCTTCTCCAAATGCTCAGACAAATCACACAATCCATCAGTCCTGTGTTTCCCTTGGGCTCCCCCCGCCCTCTGTGCTCTGCTCCACTTGGTGGCGTATTCTCTGGCTTGGTGCACGCACGGCTTCCTGTGAGTTCCCTGTACTACTCAGCTATGTTCCATTTTCTCTGCTCCTATTTTCTGGATTTTATATTAGATGTGAGCCCCCCTCGATTGAGCCCCTAATTTTCTCTCCCTCCCCCTCATTTTTTTTTGATTCAGCTTTCTGCAAGATTTAGTCAGCTTTATCTAATAAGCCTTCTATTGAATTTTTTATTTCAGCGACTCCATTTTTACTTTGTATAAGCTCTTCCTTATTCTGTTTATTCTTCTTTGCCCTGCTACCCTGACAGCTTCCAATACTTGTTATGTGGATGCTATACATCTCTCCGAGGATATTAATTAATACCTGTTGAAGTTTCATTCTATTCTTTGCATGGATTGCATTTTCCTGTGTTTTTTTTTTTCTGATTGTTTTATTCATTTACTTACTCATCAAATATTTATTGAGTGCCTTTTATGTACTCCGTGTTGGGGATATAGTGGTTAATAGGATAAAGTCCCCTGACCTTATGGAGATTATATTCTAGCAAGGGAGAATAATAAACAAATGAATTACATTAAGGCTGTGAATAAAAATAAAGCAGATAGAGTAGCCCGGGAAAGCTTTTCTGTCTGGGGCTTCTTTACTCTCCTGTCTGCCACTTGGGTTGGGATGTCTCAAAACCTCGGCTCAGCTGGGCTTGTGGAGCAGGGTGCCTACTCGGTGTTACTTGACATGGCTTGGGCTTCCTTACAGCATGGCTACTGGGGTCCAAGAGGGAATGTTTTGAGAGAAAGCTTTCCTGGAGACAAGGCAGAGAGGCAAGACTTCTGTTGGTTACAAGAAAGTCATTAAGGCAAGCCCAGATTCAAGAGTGAGGGAAATTAGACTATCCCTCTTGATGGGTGAGTGGCAAGGTCACACCAGAGAGCACATGAGATAGGAAGTGTTGTGGCCATCTTTGGAAACACAATCTGCTGCGTGTTATGACTTGAGCTAGTTACTATTTTTCACCCAGCGTTTTTTGAAATCGTGTACCTTTGGTTCTTCCCTCTCCTGTTCTTTTCCCCTTATAATTTCTTCTTTATTATTCCTTCACAGCCTAGTTGCATATGGGGAGAGGAAGGGAGCAAGTGTGTGTTGTCAGTTGGCTATTTCACAGATGAAAGGCTTCAGATAATCCACAGTGTGGATTGCTGAGAGTTGATTGCAGATGGGGAAACAATGGTAGAACTTAGAGATGGCTGAAGTAAAAGGTTTTCTTTTCCTTCTCTGCTCTTGGTTTCCATCTGAAGAAAATAAGGCACATGGGAGGTTAGGGGACTTTCCAAAATGTTGCTCAGCTAACGGCAGAGCTGAGACTACATTTAGATCTGAGTTTCTCAAATTCTCTGGCTCATATTAAAGACAACAACAATTTTTAAAAAGGATCCGGAAACAAAGATCTAACTAAAAAAACAAATAACAGGGGCACCTGCGTGGCTCAGTTGATTGAGTGTCAGACTCTTGATTTTGGCTCAGGTCATGATCTGGCAGTTCATAGGATCAAGCCCCACATCAGGCTCTGTGCTGACAGTGTAGAGCCTGCTTGGGATTCTCTCTCTCCCTCTCTCTCCCTCTCTCTCTCTCTCTCTCTCTGCCCCTCCCCTACACTCTTTCTTTTTCTCTCTTTCAAAATAAATAAACATAAAAAAACCTCATGGATAAAATTGCTTTTAAAAAAACCCAAGTAGGGGCACCTGGGCGGCTCAGTCGGTTAAGCATCTGATCTCAGCTCAGGTCATGATCTCGTGGCTTGTGGGTTCCAGCCCCACATCAGGCTCTGTGCTAACAGCACAGATCCTGGAGCCTGCTTCGAGTTCTGTGTCTCCCTCTCTGCCCCTCCCCTGCTCACACTCTGTCTCTCTCTCGAAAATAAAAAACATGAAAAGAAAACCCCAAAGAACAACAAATAAAACATATTTAGAGGTCCTAGAAATTTAAGTGAGTCTGAGTTAAACAAGTAAAACAACTTTCCTGTCAGACTTCTCTGAGGGATTCATATTTTATTTTATTTTATTTTATTTATTTATTTATTTATTTTTAAAATTTTTTTTTTCAACGTTTATTTATTTTTGGGACAGAGAGAGACAGAGCATGAACGGGGGAGGGGCAGAGAGAGAGAGGGAGACACAGAACCGGAAACAGGCTCCAGGCTCTGAGCCATCAGCCCAGAGCCCGACGCGGGGCTCGAACTCACGGGCCGCGAGATCGTGACCTGGCTGAAGTCGGACGCTTAACCGACTGCGCCACCCAGGCGCCCCGAGGGATTCATATTTTAAAGTATATTAGAAATCACCAAGGAGGGAGAAATGACAGATGTGCTGGAGAAAGGGAGCAAGGGGGCCGATTTTCCAAATTTCTGTGACCAGTTTTGTTGTCTCTGGGACTGGTGTATCATAGACTAGCTCATGCAGACCATACTTATTTAAATACATTCACAGGTGGCCCTCAGAACGTCCCAGATCTCCTTTCCCATCTTGTAACTGCATTACCCAAATGAGCTACGTGTTTTTCCATTTAACCATCACCAGAGATGTGCACGGCACAGATAGATGGTCAGCGTATACGTATGATCGAAGGGGTTTGCAGACTTAATAATCGCTGTTTTTCTGTACCTGTGCTGGGTAACGAGACAGGCTCAGCCAATCAAGCAGTTTAAGAGAGTTTCATGCATAGCTGTGACGCTTCGGGGAGATTCTTCCACATCTAATTTGTTTTTGTGTTTTGTTTTTTCAGGATCCCAGCTTTCGCTGCTCATTGGTAGTGGGCTTCAGAAAACCACGGTGTTAATGATTGCTGTGGTTTGTGTGATTCAGCTGTTTTTTTGACTGAAAGTTCAGGGTCATTTCACTTATGGCCACCAGATGGCAGAGCACTGTCGTGCTATGATGCTTGGACTTTTCTCTGCCGAAGGTCTGTGCAGAGTAGTTGTGGAGGTGAGCCTTTGAGGAACAGTTGTATTTTGGGAACACTTTGGACATTAAGTTCTATCTTTTTTTTTTTATGTTTTTATTTTTATTTATTTATTTTTTTAAAGTTTCTTCATTCTTTATTTATTTTTAAGAGACAGTGGGACAGAGTGCCAGGGGGAGGAACAGAGAGAGAGAGGGAGATACAGAATCCAAAGCGGGATCCAGGCTCTGAGTTGTCAGCACAGAGCCCGAGGCGGGGCTTGAACTCACGGCCCACGAGATCATGACCTGAGCTGAAGCTGGAAGCTTAACCCACTGAGCCGCCCAGGCGCCCCATTTTATGTTTTTATTTATTTATTTATTTTTGAGAGAGATAGACAGAGTGTGAATGGGGGAGGGGCAGAGAGAGAGGGAGACACAGAATCTGAAACAGGCTCCAGGCTATGATCTGTCGGCTCAGAGCCCAGTGCGGGGCTCGAACTCACAAACTGTGAGATCGTGACCTGAGTCAAAGTCGGATGCCTAACCGACTGAGCCACCCAGGCTCCCCAAGTTCTATCTTGTTTTAATCATGCCTGGATCTATTCCTGCCTAAGCCAGTACTTAAAGCAGAAAAATTGAGCCATAAACAGGACTTTTATAAAAAGTACTTCATTATTTCTTAGTGACTGTTCAGCTCCCACTATTCACTTGTGGGTATTTGTTGTTTCAAGGCCAGTTTCCAGAAGGCTACAACAAGTGCATTTTTTTAATTGGAAAAGTAAATTAATAAATTTGTCACATTTTAAAACTCCTCCAGTTCAGAGTTTGGACGTGATAAAGAAGGCGAGAAGGATGTGGAGTCACCTCTACTTTTTGTATTTGGCATTCAAGAACAAAGATATTATTATAGATTTTTATGGGCGCAGGATAGTTCCTGCTTTTCTAGTCAAAGGCAAGATTAACTTTTTCAAAGGAGATGAGGATTAAGATTCGCATAAGATTCAGGAGAGATAGGGCCCTCGAGGGAAGGGAGAGATGCCCGCACAGACAACCCTGAGCCGCTTGGCTGGAATGCTTATGATTATGGGGACCATGAAGAGGGAGGGAGTTCTAAGGAGGCCTTGAACTTCATGAAATGACGAAAATTAACTATCACTGTATTGACAACCCATTTGCCAGACGTTCACCTTAAACTGGTCCTTGTGCACATGGCCCTGGTATTGGTGTGTGTGGATGTGGGTGACCGAAGGCAAAACGTCCTCTCCTCACTTCTCCCCCGTCGTTTCTGGGCAACACCAAGATTTGGTAGCCGCAGTCCGCCGTCTCTGTACCCACATCTGGAAACGCTAGTGCGCTGCGGTTCATTAAGTGCTCTGTCATGGCAGCCGGCAAGTGGAAGGTGAAGTGAGTCACTAGTCACTGTCTCGGGGCACGTCCCCTCTTAGCATCTGATTAACAGCCCAGGAAGGAGCCATGTCACGAAGAACGTGTTTGCTAAGAAAGAACAGGGCCGCCGGGCCCTCCACAGTGTGATGATGATCGTGTCCCTGCAGGTTCCGCAGCATCTGATCTTTCCTGGTGGCCACGGTGACCATCCCCTGCCAGGACAGTGCTCTGAGGGCCCACTGCTGCCTCCTGCACCGCTCCCATGGCCCTCGGCCTCCAGCTCCTCTTTAGCTTCTCCATCTCACAGGGAGGGCTCTTGAGCTCACTGTGTCCTCTGCCCTTGACTCTGACAATGAGGAGGCACGTACCACAGCTCATGGGCTGCACCTGTGTCCTCACCAGGAGCACAGCAGTCCCCACAGTGGCCTGAGGCCACGTGCCGATGACAATATCTCCTTTAGTCTGAGCTCTGGGTGAGAAGCTGGAAGGAGAATCAGGATGCCCTTCCCAAGGTCTCTCCTTCCCTGTAATTCTGAGTTGCTGCTGTGTTTTGAGAGCCTTGAATTGTTGAGGTCAAGAGAGTGAAAAGCATTACGATTATTTCTTGTCAAAATTGCCATCTGTCTGATTGTCTGCTGACACCCGGGCCCCTCATCAATCTCTATGACCATCAGATTACCACTGCTTATGAAAAAAAGAGTGCTTTCATGAAAGATTCATAAAAAGATGCAGTTTAGGGGGGGGACCACCTCCTCGGTGCCCAAAACCGTCAAGAGGACAGACGAAACGCAAGTTGTCCCAAAGCACGTGGACACGAGGGGGGTTAAGCTGGAAAACAGTTCTTGTGGAAGGCGGCGGGGGAGCGGGGGTTGTTCTGGGGCCGGGATTGTCTTCGGGCAGGCACACCAGCTTTGTTTCTGGACATCTTGTCTCCTCCTGCAAGATGCATTGGTTATACTTCTCCCCACATCAGAGACTTTTTTAAAACCTGGCTGAAAAGAATCGTAACAAAAATCTATAAGCACTGGCTTTTATGTATTTCACTTTTATTGAATTCCTTTTAGTATAAAAGTAGCCTATTTTGTAGCGCTGGGCACAGTGTCCATCTACAGAGAGAATACGCTGAGTGGGAGCTGAGAGGCAGAGGCAGATAAGGGAGAGAAGAGGCAGGGCTGGTGGAGGGGAGAGATGATTACATTCTGAGCTGGGGCCACGCCTGCACCTCTCATGTCCTATTATGTTCCCTTTGTGTGTCTGTGGTTTTCTGGAGGTTGTGGTGATTTTCTGACAGGGCTGAAGGGTGTCTTCTGTTTCATCTTTGTTTTTTTTTTGTTTGTTTGTTTGTTTGTTTTGAACCACCTCTGTTTATTAATCAAGTAAATGACAAAAGATGGCTCAGAATGAGCAGACCATCAAAGCAGCTCTGTTTGGTTTCTTTTGGACAAAACCTTCATTTCCTCGTTTGCTCAGAAACCCAGGTGTGGAATCCAATTGTGAACGCGTGTCAGATGATGACTTTTTTAAAGTTGAACTTCGTGTCCTATTTCAATGGAAAGAGATTTTACAGCAGTTGATTGGTCTCCAGGCCCCAGGCTTTCTGAGTCTCTGGTTGTCCTTGTTCTGAGCCCTTCGACTGCCGCTGGCACAGCCACGGTTACCACAAGCGACAGGAGGTGTCTCCCCAGATCACTTGGTGTCAGTGACAAGTGTGACAGCTTGTGCCCATGGACGTCTCTATGTCACTATGGAGGCCGTTTGCGGAGCTCCGCCTCCACGCAGGCCAAGGCCAGGGCCGCGTGAATCGAGCTGCTGGAGGAGGGTGGGGGCGTGTGGTGGGCCAGGACTCAGCAGCACACCAGACCCGCCTTCAAAGCACCCCTGCACCCTGCTCACCGATGGCCTCTTTACCTCCCTTTATTTTTGGCTGGGTTTCCGCCCTGTGAGTGCTCCCGGGCTAGGTTGTCTGCATTTGGGGTGACGGCTTTCACAGAACGGGGTGTTATCCTTCTCAGAGAAAGTGAGTGGGTTGATGGGCATGAAGGGGCTACCATGGTACCTGGCATAGTGGGAGACGCAGGGCAGTGATTTCTGGCCCCAACGGCTTGCTCTCAGCTGGTCCGGCTTTGAATGGCTCTGTTCCACAGATGGAGAAACAGAGGCAGGGTTTTCCTTGAGGTCAAAGGGTCTGCCGGTGGCTTGCCCTTAGTGGAGTCACGCCTCAGGGGACTCAGGAAGGAGCAGTGAGGTACCTCTTCCCCAACCACCAAGCCCCACACCCTTGGCTGCTCTGGGACAAGGATTGGTCTGCTTTCTGCCACCTGGGTCCCTTTCTGGGCTGACTCCCAGGGCCCCCTGCAGAAAGGGAAGGCTGGTTATGACAACTGGAATCTGCTGCAGGCTTTCGCCTCCTTCGGGAGGGGACCACAGGCCACAGGACCATTCACGCGCTCGGCTGTGCAGGGTCGCGATGCCGTTCTCACTACCAGAACACGTGCGTCATGCTGTCTCTTGGGGATCTCCCTAAATTTGATATTTTGGTACAACCTGTTTCCAAGGCTTCTACATTAGTTCGTTATCACTTAGGAAATTACCTGTTCTCAATTATCCTGACAACTCAGAAGCTCAGAGTCCTAGATTTTCTGTTTAAATTGCCTAGGTTTTTTTTTTTTTTTTTTTTTTAATTCATCAGGATGTCTGTACAACAGCTCTTTTGTCTTTTTCCTCCTCTCCCCACACCTAGTAACTTTCAGGATGTGGTGTTATCTTTCTCACACAAGCTGGAATTGGCTGCAAATAGGCCCCATTGGATACTTCACTTGCTGAGCCACCCCCCCCCCACCCCCACCGTTCTCTTCAGAGAAAAACACCCTCTAAGGGGAGGCAGAGGAGAGAGACAAAACCCAAGAAAGATGAACTCTTTCTTAAAGTCTTGGTTTCATTGAACGTTATAGACTTAACCCCGTCCCCCCTCCTTTGTCAAAACGTTGCTTAAAATACTGTTTAACCAGTGTTAAAACACTATTTATATCGCACCCTCCGTGCCGCCTCTGGGCTCAGATACTCGCCCTGGCTTTGGCCAGCGGAGTGGTTAACAAATGTGACACAACCAGACGGCGGAAAAGGCTTGCTCTCTCTGTGCCACCACCAGGAGCACAGGGCCAGGCCAGCCTGCTAGAGGAAAGAGACATGGGCCTCCAGGAACACGGCCCGAGGTGATCCAGTGTGGATCAGCCAACCCCTAGTTGGACCCCAAATACATAAGTTGGGCCTCCGGATGAAATCAATGAACCTCATACATGTGTGAGAAATAAATGGCTGTACCGCATGGCTCTGAGCCTCTGTGGCTGGTTGTTTTAGGGCTTGTGGTCCTACAATGGACTAAATGTTTGTGTGACCCCCTTCCCATATGTTGAAGCCCTAACCCCCAAGGTGATGGTATTTGGAGAGGAAACATTTGGGAGGTAATTAGGATTAGATGAGAGGCTCAGGGTGGGGCCTGGGTCTGATGGGATTGGTAACCTTCTAAGAAGAGACACCAGAGAACCCTTCTCTTTCTCACTCTGTCCCTCTCCCTCCCCTTGCACACACTGAGGAAGGGCCATGTGAGGACACAGGGAGAAGGCAAGCCAAGAAGAAGGGGCTCACCAGCAATTAAATATGGTGGCACCTTGATTCCGGACTTCCAGCCTCCACCAGTAACTGTGAGAGAAGACATGTCTGTTGTTTCAGCCACCAGCCTGTGGTACGGTGCCTGAGCAAACTAAGACAGGGAGCAGTAGGGAAGAACTATCTAGGTCCTAGGCATCTTACTTGAGTCCAGAGCCCTTCTATGTTGTGTGCAGACCCTCTCGCCCTTTTTGTGAACGCACGCATGGAAGTTAGGAAGTTCTCTCTTCCCTTCGCCTTCCAGGTGCTTCATTTGGTGCCCTCTCCTTGTTCATGGGCTGAGGTCGGGGCTTGTTGGCACCGGCCTGTGGATGTGTGGGGGCCTGCTCTCAGGAGCCCGGGCCTCCTGCCTTCTGATGAGCTCTCTGGTTGCCAGGTGTAATGAACCCCCTACACGGCCGCACACCCTGCTTTCAGCTCAGAATCGTCTGCTTTCTTCCCTATGCCCGTTTCACATGACAACAGAAAGAGGAAGTCTGAGATGTAGTTACAGTGTTTTCTGATTTCTTTCCCTAACAGGTAGATACACTTTCCTGGGGAAGGTCCTATTAAAGCATAACTAAAACTGATGTTGGAGAATGGAAATAATTTGGTAGAAGCTGCTAGAAATGATCAGAGCAAAGAACTCCCTGAGGAACTAACTTTAAACTTAAGGCATCACGTTATTTTTAGTGTTCACTAAGCTTAGGATTTGTAGAAAGGATATGGTTCCTGTCTGAGTTTGGATAAAGTGGTCTGCTTATCAGGTTAAAAATTTAGCCTTATTGGGGCGCCTGGGTGGCTCAGTCGGTTGAGCGTCCGACTTCGACTCAGGTCACGATCTCGCGGTCCAGGAGTTCGAGCCCCGCGTCGGGCTCTGGGCTGATGGCTCGGAGCCTGGAGCCTGCTTCCGATTCTGTGTCTCCCTCTCTCTCTGCCCCTCCCCCGTTCATGCTCTGTCTCTCTCTGTCTCAAAAATAAATAAACGTTAAAAAAAAAATTAAAGGGGCGCCTGGGTGGCGCAGTCGGTTAAGCGTCCGACTTCAGCCAGGTCACGATCTCGCGGTCTGTGAGTTCGAGCCCCGCGTCGGGCTCTGGGCTGATGGCTCGGAGCCTGGAGCCTGTTTCCGATTCTGTGTCTCCCTCTCTCTCTGCCCCTCGCCCGTTCATGCTCTGTCTCTCTCTCTGTCCCAAAAATAAATAAACGTTGAAAAAAAAAATTAAAAAAAAAAAAAAATTAAAAAAAAATTTAGCCTTATTAATAGCTATTTGAAAAAAAAGAAATTCCGTACTACACTACACAGATGATGCATTTAAACACATGTGCTATTATAGACTATACGATTATATTCATTCCATTATTCAATACATCCTAAATGATGATTTCCAATATATATAAAGTCTAAACCACATTAAAATGTAAATGCAGTAAGTGGAATTGAGGGTAAAAAACTGTATGTTATGCCCACAGCCTGGAGGGCTAGTTCAGATTTTGCTACTGGGGTTGACCTGGACAATAGGCTGATCAAAAGGAGAAGGTCAAAAGTTTGTAATTGGGGCACCTGGGTGGCTCAGTAGGTTAAGTTTCTGACTCGGGCTCAGGTCGTGATCTCACAGTTCGTGAGTTTGAGCCTCGCCTCGGGCTCTGTGCTGTCAGCTTTGAGCCTGCTTCGGGGTCTTCTGTCCCCCTCTCTCTGCCCCTCCTCCTCCCCTCGCATGTGCTCTCCCTCTTTCTTTCTCTCAAAAATAAACATTAGAAAAAAAAGTTTGTTATTCTTTGTTGAAGGTATTTATGCCACCCTTTCCCCCCAAAGACTTAAGATGGCTGATTTAGTTTTCTCTCTGGAGTTTGCGGAAGAAATGGGGCCCAAGAAGAAGCAGATTGTTGAAGCTAGAGGTGAAGGTTGGAGGCCATGAGGGGCAGGGCCTCTTTGGGACAGCTGGGTGACCCGAACCATCCTGCACTATTCAGACTTAGATGAAAGTGCTTTCAGCTACCCCGATTCCTTTCATCACCACCACCTCCCATCATGAGGAGGAGAGGCGGAATCTTCCCTGGGACAGACCGGGGAGGGGTCTCCTGGAGGCATCCGAGTAATGTCAACAGAAAACTCTTTCATGCTTTCAGCCCACTTGAGTAGGAACCCCTGGGCTCCTCCATCGATGAACCTGACCTTAGACACAGGGCAAGGCAACAGCTGTTAAAGCAGGAATATCCAAGCTGGGAGTGGGCCTCTGTGTGAAATTTGTGTATCTCCTCAAACATGAGAAATAATACAACGATTTAGTCACGCAGGGAATCCATTAGACCTGGCAATTTAATTTCTACTTCCTTAAGATCCTTTCTTGAGGGCTTGGGGGCAGGGGTGTCTTCATCGTTAGCATAATAGATCTGATTAGATTCCCTAGGGATTTCCTGACTTGTTCTTTGGGTGATTTTAAGAAGGTGATTTTTTTTTTTTTAAATGTCAGTCTTGTCTGAAAAGAAAATCGGTTATGAGCCTTGATCAGTTATCATTTCAGATTAACATTGAAATGCTAGAGGTTGGAGATCTGTCAAACGGGGCAGCAGAAAATATGGTTATCTCCAAACAGGGGAAGTGCAGATTAACAAATTTCATATCCAATAATATTTATTGAGCGTTTGCTTTTGCTAAACTGAAAATTCTCCATTCTGAGTCAGTGAGTGTTCAAAGCTTCGCAGAATAAATCTGTATTAAATGAAGAATAAATCAATTGTCACGGTCGTATTGCCCAGAAAATTTACAGCTGAAATAAGACAGAGAAAAGTGACCCCCCCTTCCTCTTTCCCTCTGCCCACCTCCCCCCCCCCCCCCCCAATCCCTTCACGGCTGCCGGAAAGTCTCCCAGGCGCATGGGCGGTTCCGCTCAGGATTTTCCGGGCACGCGGGAAGAAGGGTGCTGTGGGCTCATGTCTAACTCGGCTTGTTTTGTTTTATCTGGATCTGTTCAGATGCTGAATGTCAGAAGCGGGAGCCCTGTGGCTCCACCAGCCATCGTCTGGGCTCTGCTCCTCACTCTGCGGCCTTTTCTTTTGCAAACAGCACAAGAGAATCAAACCATGGTATTTTTCCCCAAGTGCTTTAGTGAATTCCGTTTAAACCTTAGAAGAGGTCTTACAGGATTTGGGGCAGGACTACCCTCACTCACGTTGCAAAGGGAGAAAAAGCTTCTTTCTTATTTGGTTCAATTAATTAATTAATTATCTTGAAATGTTTATTTTATTTATTTTGAGATGTGGTGGGGGGCGGGCAGAAGGAGAGAGAGAGAATCTCAAGCAGGCTCCACACCCAGTGAGGGAGGAGCCCAGCACAGGGCTCCACCCGAGGACTATGAGATCATGACCTGAGCCCAAATCAAGAGTCAAGATGCTTAATTGACAGAGCCACCCAGGCGCCTCGAAAAAGATGATTTCTGATTGTGGGGTTTGGGGTGGGTGGCTTTTATTTTAATAATCAAAAAAATCGTCTTATCCGTAGCCACTGTCCGGAGAACTTAAGGAATTTGCTAGCAAGGGTCCCAAGGTGTGGGGGTAGGATTTGGACTCTCTGTCCTTGACCGTGGGTGGTCCCACAGGCAAATCCACTCTCTTCCACTTTTCTCCAGTCTTTCCTGATGGAGCCTGAGGCGTCTGGCTTTTTGAGATCCCTTCTAGCCCTACAACGATAGAAGTGGCACTGTTTTTTTTTTTTTTTTTCAATATATGAAGTTTATTGTCAAATTGGTTTCCATACAACACCCAGTGCTCATCCCAAAAGGGAAGTGGCACCGTTTTTGTCATCAAAAGTTGAACTAGCTACTCATTCTAGGGGGATGTTGGAGGCATAGCCAGTTTCTGACGGGGAGCTGTCCTGTATAAACCTGAATGCCCCAGATGCTTTTCCTCCGTTTGTGCACCTGCCTTCCAAGGGTGAATCTGGAAGAATGATACAAACTCTCGGGGTCAGAGGGATTTCCCTGTGATACTTAGCTCTTTTCTTTTGTATCCTGTGAGTCCCACAAGACTTCACAAATTTGAGGTCATGGCACAATCTTTGGACTAGAAGATTGCAGCCTAAGAATCTTATTACTTATTCTGTCACCATGGCTGAGCTTGTTCAAGCCACATAAGTAGGGAAATAAGAATTGTTCAAGCCTATTGGGAGGAGTTTGGGGGAAAAAACAAATCCCCTCTGCCCCCCCCCCCCATTGCTAAAGGTAGAGCCAGTGACACAGTCTAGCCGCGAGTGACATACTCATCCAAAGAGAGCTACTCAAGCTCCAGATCTCCGATAGAGACTGATCTTGCCAAATTACTGTTTGGGACACACAGCAGAAGTGCTTTTACTATTTTATAGGTAACAATGGTAGTTAGTTAATCTAAACACTGGTTGAAGGGGAGGGGTTTAAAAAAGAATGTTACATCCTGCCAGAAAACATTTGTTATAACGTAAAATATAGAATATATTGGGGCACCTGGGTGGCTCAGTTGTTTGGGTGTCCGACTCCTGATTTTGGCTCAGGATGTGATCTCAGTTGTAATCTCCTGATTTTGGCTTAGGTTGGCTCAGTTCGTGAGATTGCACCCCACCTCAGGCTCTGTGCTGGCAGCGTGGAGCCTGCTTATGATTCTCTCTCTCTCTCTCTCTCTCTCTCTCTCTCTCTGCTCCTCCCCTGACATGCACTCTCTCTCTCAAAATAAATAAGTAAACTTAAAAAAAATATAAAATATATACCATATTTCATGGATTCTAAGATGCACATTTTTTTTACACTAACATCTCTGCAATCAGGATTGTGTTGTAATTGCTGTCTGCCAGGCAGACTCAGGATGCACTTGTCATTGCCGTCATAAGCATATTAGTCTGCTCTGCCTGGTGGCACCACTGGACAACTGCAGGGCCTCAACGTTCTAAGCCACAAACCATTTAGGAGCTCTTTGAGAAAGGAATAGGAGTCCTGCCTGCTGTTGGCAAACGTTCCTTTGACACCATCTAGCAAGATCAAGAAAGGGACAGCATTAAAACTTGCAGAATACGTGTCAGGGGCTGGACACACTCGCAGAGCGCTCTTTCAAGAGATGCTGCATTGTCATCACCTTGATGGCCTTGGGGGAGGCATTGAGTTGAAAGATACAGACTTCTATGACTCTAGAAAGAGAATGATGTGTGTATGAATCAGACTCAGCATGTCAAGAAGTTTAACCAGTTAATTTTCATATATATGTATATTTTATTTTTTATTATTTTCTAAAAGTTTATTTATTTATTTTGGGGGGGGGAGGGAGAGAGACAGAGAATGTGTTGGGGAGGGGCAGAGAGAGAGGGAGACACAGAATCCGAAGCAGGCTCCAGGCTCCGAGCTGTCAGCACAGAGCCCGACGCGGGGCTCGAACTCACGGACCGTGAGATCGTGACCTGAGCCGAAGTCGGACGCTCAACCGACTGAGCCACCCAGGCGCCCCCCACCTGTTTTTGTAAATAAAACTTAATTGGAACACTGCCACGCTATTCCTTAATGTGCTGTCGATGGCTGCTTTCACGCTACAACAGAATTGAGTAGTTATGACAGAGACCATACGGCCTAAGGCCCGAAGTATTTATTATCTGGACCATTACAGAAAGAGGTTGCCAACCTTTGGATTAGGGGAGTGGTGTTGTGCTCGAATTCGTATAAACGACAGGAGACGAAGAACAGATTTATAGAGAAAGGTGGTGGGTTTGCTGTGTTGGGCTTCTCGTACCGATGGGCTTACCGGTAAGTGAACAATGTATTTGTTTAATGAGAAATCTCAAATTCAGTAAAACAAAGAACCGAACTGAAGGCAAAGGTATTTTTAATGGTCTGGAAGGAGAGTGTTAACACAGAGGCAGATACTTTTGGCTCTGGTACTGAACTAGAAGTATGGGAGAGAGAAAACCTGATATCAAAGGGTTCCATTCTCAGTCCCCTATGAGGCATAAAGTGTACCAAAAACATACACACAGCGCTTTCTCCAGGAGGACCGGAGACAGAAGTGAGACAGAGTCGTGCAGATGTGGAAACTGGGAACACCAGCTTATTAGCAGCAGCTATTTGGGGTGGGCCGGTGCCAGTGGTATGCTTAACAGAGCTCTCCAATTAAACATTATCTTGATGAATGTGATCTAATCAACACCCAGAAAATTAAATCTGCAAGTTCGTTTCATAGATACTTTATCCTCTGAAGGTGAAATCAGAAGCTGTATTCGAGTTGGTTTTACTTGGAGCCTGGAAAAAAGTAAAGCTAAAAAAACAGTGTGAGAGAGCAATTTGTAAGAAGCGAAGTGATCAGTTTAAAGGACCCCTTTGCCTTCCGGTCCTTCAGAGTTAGGGTGTAGGAGTGGATTTTGTGCATAACAAAAGGTCAGTCATTTCTGGGCTCCAGAAGGATTACAGAGTTGTCTGATGACGTCAGCCTCGCTGCTTCCTGCTGACCAAGGCCTTAATATCACAGAAAGTGGCAAGGTCTGGGGGAAGAGCAAGCCGTTGGGGAGGGGAGGGGGTGAGGAAAGGGGAGTGGAGGGGGAGTGGGAGGAGGGTGCTTGGGGTGGGGTGGGGTGGGGGTAAGAAGCACCGGGTTTTAATCCTAGTTTGGAAATCGCTTGGAATGTCCGGGGGAGGAGAGGCCAGTTGGAAAACTAAATAAACTGGCAATTGAAATTCATTAGACAACTTGAGTGAGTTCTGATCAAACAGAGTAGAATTACCTGCATTGTGAAAAATCAAAGAATTCCAGGAAAAAAGAAAACACAGATGAGATAAAGAGATCAACATTAGCCCTCTTCTGGGAAGACTTGCTAGGATATTAATAACCTGCTCGAGCTTTTGATTTTTGTGACTGCCTCTGAAATGAACAATCTGTTCGCTGTGGGATAAGGATTTGCCAAACTGAGTTCACCAATTCACCCCAGATAAGCGGCTCCACACTCCTCAAGGCTCTTTGCTGCCAGGCGAGGCCCTGGTGGGGGAGGGTCTGGATGGACACCCAGTGGCCTGAGTTCTTTGCAGTTTTTGGATCAGGACGGAGGCGCTGTGGAGGAGTGAGGTAGCATGACTGCCGGGCCTCTGGGAAGCACAAGGAGGGTCCCACGCAGCTATCGACTGTGTTAACGTGGCATTTATTGCTCGGGGCTGGGCCTCCGAAGACAGTTCCAAATAGTTGTAAGGGGAAGGAGATAGAAAGAAAATGAAGCAAAGACTTAGGCCAGCCACCTTTGTTAGACTAATAGGCAGCCGGGATCGCCTCTTCAAGGTGACCTTTGGACACAGCTTTATGGAAGTGTGGAGAAATTCCGGGGCGCCCGGCAGCCCCCGTTCCTGTGTGTATGCATGGCCTGTTGGCGGGCAACTACGGAACAGGGGGAAAGGATTGCATTATTAATATATGAATTATTAATTATTATAATTGCATTTGTCATTTATTGAGCACCAGCCACGCACTAGAAGCTGAGCAGACCTTAAGAGTCCCTGCCCAGTGGGGGGTGACTGAGGTAATTACATTTGAAATAGCTGCAATCACAGACTCACAGAACTTGTGGCTGCTCTGGAGGGCGGGAGTGTGAGGTGTAACTCCCATGCTTTTGCTCTCCCTAGATCCATACGTGAAACCTTTGCTTTGTTGATGTAAAGATGGGGGCTGAGGTACTTGTCAGGGTGAAAGATGCCGCATCGGGTTATTTTAATTAGTATTTATTGCGTCTTCCTCCTGGCAAATAGACCAAGTGAGAAAATGCTTCCGTGACAAAACCTGTGCGATCCTTCCCACACCCGCTGGACCCCCACGCCCAACCCGCCCCCCGACCAGCCATCTCTTGAACGAGGGCTGATGGTCAGAAGGGGAGTCCACACCAGGGTGGAGGGACCAATTTTGCCCGGTTGAGAAATCCCTTCTGGGCTTGCCTAAGTCACAAGCATCATTGTATTTGCTTGGTATGCGTAGCACATTTAAACGTTTAATTTTTAACACTTAATATGTGGAGTCCTAGGATGTTCAGGTTGGAAATGAGTTTAGAAATCATCGTGTCCAAACTTTTCATTTTGAAGATTAAAAAAAAAATTTTTTTTTAATCTTTATTTTTGAGAGAGAGAGAGAGGGAGAGAGAGAGACAGACAGAGTGAGAGTAGGGGAGGAACAGAGAGAGAGGGAGACACAGAATCCAAAGCAGCCTCCAGGCTCTGAGCTGTCAGTGCAGGGCCCAATGTGGGGCTTGAACCCATGAATCACGAGATCCTGGTCTGAGCTGAAGTCGGACACTTAACCCACTGAGCCACCCAGGCGCCCCTCATTTTGCAGATTTAGAAGGCAAGTCTCAAGACGTCCCCCAATCTGCCTGAGGTTGTATGTTTAGGGAGAGCTGGGACTGGGGAGGGCAGGGGTGAGGGGGTGGGTGGGGGCTCAAGCCCAGGTCAGGGACCCCACTGCTAGGCCTTGTTCTATTTTCTTTAAAGAAAAAGCTGCTGTAGAATTAGATCCAGGAATCTCAAGGAGAAAAATCAAATTCAAGTCATGAGGCCCATTGTAAGAATTTTCCAAGCAGTGCGTTTTCAGTGACTCCTTTTTCTGCTTCCGCTCTGTTCACCAAACAAAAAGCTCCATCGCGGATACCATTCATTCCATGCAGTGATTCTCCACCAGGCGGAGAGTGTCTCCAAGTCCTTCCTCAGGCAGCCATATATCCAAACCTGGAGTGGGTCCGGGAAAGGGCTGGTGAAGGCTTTATGTCTCTGCCCCACTCAGGTGGGATCTACCCATCCAGAAGAGCATGCTCCCCACCCGTTGTGGCGGGAAGGTGGTCAGGGGCTGTGGTTGTCAGGACTCTACCGTGTGACTCCCTCAGGATGGCAACTTTGGCAGTGTTCCCGCAAGGCTCAGGGAAGCACATGAAATCCAGCCACATTTGGTCTGGACCTCTGCAAATCATTTTGGGGCCCCCCGATTGCAAAATGTGGCAAACTTGAGACCTCAGAGGCTGCATTTGTCTTTTGGTCCAGATGTGGGTGGGGACGATGTCCGTGTGCTTCACCTCCTTCCCGGGCTGCCCTTTGACTGGCATGGAAGAATGACTGCCAGGTGATAATCTTCACCTGAGGGATGCTTTTCTGAAATTTTGAGCAGTGTAGACACCGTATTCCCATTAGTCTTCATAAGCACTCTGCTGGGGATGGTGAACATTTACGTATTTCTTCTTCCTAAAGGACTGTAGTGGGGCCCTTTAATAAAACACACGCAGACTTCAATAAATGCATTATTTATTTACGATGAAAATTATAATATGGGAATATTACCTATAGTGGGGCTTCGCCATTCGTTTCGGGGAACACTCTGCATGTTTCTAGACTCCGTCTTCCCAGTCAAGAATCTCTGCACTAAACTGCTCATGTAACCTGGAAATATTTATGTGGGAGGTTCAGATCCAAAATCAGGCCTCCAATTTCTTTGCACTTGAGAACTAACTAGATTTTAAAATCTCAGCTGGCTTGAACATGAGGCTCACGGCTGCCATTTTGGATGTCTGCTTCTTTACGCACATTGTGACTCATCACCAACGCCAGCTAAGAGTCTCCTAACACGGGTGTATAAATGACCACGTTCCCATCTATTTTTGTAAATGCTTTGGCATTCACACCACATATACATTTTATTGAATTTCCCCCGTATTATGGCTTTTCCACTGGGGATTAAGAGGCTAATTCAGAGCCATGTGATTACAGGAAGATGTGTGAGGAAAGCAACAGGGATACCATTCTATAAGGTCCGCTGGGCCCAAACAAGGAATCCATATGTTTCCATTTCCCTAATAGGCAGAGAAAATAAAAAACAAAGAGGCCTAGAGACACGCACCTGCATAAGCAGCCGAGCAGAAGTAACCTATAAACACATGAAAAGCAGCTCTCCAACAATTCCATCTGCATTTTATTGAAAGAAACCTTTGAAAAGGAGAGAGAGAAGGTACAATTTACAAGAACCGTGGTATAAATCCCGCCACAGTGCCAATTGCTAAAAGCATTGGAACCTGGGAAGGAGGGAGAAATCCATTCATTCATTGCCCCCAGAAAATAGGCATCCAGGCCAGCGGCATACCTCATGCGCCCCGAGGGATTTACACCTCTGACTGACTGATTGCATGAATCACCTTGGATTGATTGCTTCTATATAGAATGTTCCTTTATAGCGTATATGCTTTCTCATTGCAGACCTCGGCTCAATTCCATTCTGCGGAGCCTCTTTGGGACACTTTGCATGAGAGATGCGGGAGAAGGGAATGTTTTGTTTGTTGGTTTCTCTGGTACATTTCAAGACTGATTTACTCTTAAGCTGGGTGCAGAGGGAAATTCCATCATTCCCACATCAAGTGAATCCCAAATCAAGTGGCCTCCTCCTGCTTGCTACAAAGGAACCTGCATTTTTCTCTTTCCCATATTGTTTATGCCCTTAAAAAAAAATCCCTCATGGGCACATATGTATCTTTTTTCTTTTGTCTCCTCTCCCTTCTTTCTTTCCATGGGAAAATAATTTTGTTCATCGGACGCATCCTTTAGTGTGGCTGGAATTAATGGTGTGCTCAGGGAAGGTGGGTTTCAAGGTTTACATTTCTCTCTCTGTATCTACTTTGCCTAGCTCTTCCTGAAACATCGGTTTCTCCTCGGGGGCTGTCCAACTGTTTCAGACTTCCATGGGCTTTGATAACTCTTGCAGTAGTTCTGCTGGTCGTCAGTGGCAGTCCTGGTGAACGTGCTCAGGCCACCGAAGACGTCTTTGGAAAGCCTCTTCAGACCATCTGAAGTGGCCATATTGGACCAAAGACTTGAGAGAGACTAGGGTTGGAGAATGTTCCCCCGTCTCTCCCGCAGAACACCACCGACCAGAGCACTAGCCCCCAGCTCTGGTCTCCAACCACACTCCCTGGAATGTTTATGTCCGTCACGTGCACTAGGGGGCGCTCCAGGCTCGCGCACCGGCGGGAGGACGCCCAGCCCGCGGGCAGCTTTGCAAAGCAGCTGCCGTGCCCAGCCGTGACCCATCATCCACCATGGCAGAAGGCGCCGCACGCTGTGTCTGGGTATCTCAGGCGCTAGCTTCTTCCCACCCCCTTTTCTCATACTGCCACCCATGCGGACATGCCAGGAACCCTGCAGGATCGAGGAGCGGTGGGCTGGAGCTGGCATGAAGCATTTTAGCAAACGTTGGTCTTGCTCTGCACCTGAAGAGCTAGTTACGCATGCACCTGTTCAGTTAGTGTATGAACGTATTGGTGTGGAACACTTCCTGCACTTCCAATGACTGAGTTTGACAGTAAGAAGTAGTTAGTTCTGTGAATGAATGAATGAGTGAATGAATCCAAGAGCCTGCTCTGTGGGCAGCAGCTGGGGGTGGGGGGGGGGAGTGGGGGGGGTGGAGTAAGCCATGAGCCGTGCTGTTCCTGAAGACTTGGATTTGAGCCTGGGGTCTAAACCAAAAGCCTTGAACAGGTTGCTTAATCTCCCCAAGTCTCTGAGCCTCAGTTTTCTTCTCTGTAAAATGGGAACAGTCATGATGCTGTGAAGGACAAATCGGACTCTGTGTCCTTGAGGCCCTCTTCTCTCCTTCCTTTGTTTTCATGACACCACCCTTTCCTGATTTTTCTTTCTTTTTACCTTTGTTTTAATTTCTTTTAAAAATCGAGATATCACTGACATATAACTCTCTTGATTTTTCTTCCCTCGAGCTTTTAAAATTAGTCTTCTTTGTGGATTCCCTGCCTCCCCTGCCCCTTCTATAGTTTCTTAAATATCGGTGGTCCCTGGGTTCTGTCCATACCCGTGTTTTCTTCTGTTGTGGTTGTTTTAAACAATCCTCTGTGCTTTCCCTGGGTAACATGGTTCACCGGGATGGAGCTGGCCCTGGGGGTTCCCGGATCCCTAGCTCCACTTCCAACCCATGTCCAGGCTCTAGAACCAGAGGTCAGAACCACTGCGTGTGTCCACACAGACCTCCCGAGGGTCTTCCGCATGTCCCAACCTGACTTGATGGTCACTTCCTTCTCAGACCCCCTGCCCTGCTCCTGAATTTCCACCTTCACAGATAACGTCATTTCTCCCTGGCTTCTAAGTCAGACCCTGGGAATCATCCTTGACTCCTCCTTCACCCCCCTCTGCCCCCCCCATGGCCACACATCAGCAAGAGCTGTTGATTTTCCTAACCCGTTTCCCACCTGTATCCCTTCACCCGCTCCCTACGGCCACCCAGGGTGTGGTTTCCCCTCTCTCTGCCTGCGTTCCCTGTTTCCAGCCTCTTCGCTCCCTGCCGCCCTCCCACCCCTTCCCAGCTGCAGTGAGAAAGACCCGTCTCCGGGGTGGATGCCATCCTGCTGGTCTTTGTGATAAAAGCTGAGCTCCTTGCCTGGAGCACAAGTCCTGTGAACTCAAACCTCAGCTGACCTTGTCCCGCCATTCCATCCTAGCCAGTGGTGCAGTGATGTTCCAGCTCCCTGACTCCTGTGGGCTCAGCGCTCCCCACTGGCCAGTCACACCCGGCCCTCTTGACAGGGCTTAGGGTCACCACCGCCAGGAAGCTTCCTCAGCTAACCTGTCTCCCCGTCTGGGCGTGGAGAGGGCTCTCTTCTGTCACTGTGTCTGTCACTCTGTATTCCAAGCTTTCCTTCTCCCAACATAGGTAGGGTAGGGGGTGTGCCACCTTTCATCCCTGTGGCCCAGCACAGTGCCGGGCACACACTAGGTGTTCAGAGGCTGCCGGCTGAGGATACAGAGGACGACTGACGGGGAAGGACGCTGCCAGCCGTGAAACACAGTGCAAACGAAAGCCTATTGTTGTCGGGTGGGGTACCTGAAGTGAGAGACAGAAAGATGAATTAGATACAGAACTGCCCTCCGTGGAAAACACATCTCGAAAACCAACACGCAACGCAATGAACGGTTGACGCGGCTCATATTTGGATTTTCAGATCCTGCTGAAGAGCTGCTATCATGGGACCTGCTTCCGTGTTTGCCTCTGCTCAAGTCTGTTCCACGCCAGGGAGTCACTAAGGGTCCCTTCTGTTTCTCATGGGTCAACCTTGGCTCTCAAGGGGCCTGAGCCCCTTCATTGACTTTAAATGGCTCGGATTGCCTTGCTCAGGGACACCCAATGTGGTTAGCGGAGGAATTCAGCAGAAGAGTGCACGAAGAGTGGAAAGGAAGATTGTCAACCTCTCGGAGACTTTGAACCTGGAGACAGGTGGGAGATGTGGAAAGACTCAGACCCGCAAGTGCCCTTTCCATTCAGCAGTGGACTCAGGAGGGAAGAGGTGCTGAGGGGTCTGTGGGATAGGAGCTACATGGTGGCCACAGGCCCCTTCTACTCTTGGATCCTTGGCTCTGTGGGGGCTGATTTGTTCTTGCTAAAGGGATGGGATGCAAGGTCATCACGCAAGAAAGCTGGCGGGTGGTCTGGTCTCCACACAGAGGCACACGGCTGCAGTGTTTGTAGAACAACTGACCGGGACCTTCTGGCTGCGTAGGACCTCCTCTTGTCCTGTTCCCTAGATGCGTACGGTCTCAATCGCATTCCGTTGGAGTTGATTTTCTGGCAATGTCTCCCAAGTGGCATGGTATCATCTGTAGTTCAAGACTTTTCTTTATGCTCAGGTTCTTTTAATCACAGACAAGGGTCCCCTTGTTCACCAGGGTCAATATCCTGACAGGATGCAATCCATCAGCTTGGGCAGCCTGCCGAGGGGAGGGCTCTGAGCGTGATGGTGGCCAGGTGGGGGGGTTTGCCTGGCTGTGCCAGACAGAAGCCTGTGTGGCCTCACCAGGCTCAGTCAGCAGGGCCCGCCAGGCAGGTGGTGAGCCAGGGATGCCTCAGAGTGATGTCCAGTCCCTGGGGCTCATGGGAGCTGGGACTCCTCCTGTGTGTACCTGCTGGCTGTGCACCTTGTCCTGTGTGCTTACTTGTGAATTTGAATGTGGGACATGTGACTTGAAAGGCGTGGCACTCTTGGGTCATCTGGTCTCCCCTCCCACCAGGCAGAGTATTCTCCAGAGTGTCTTTCTTCATTTCTGTCCCGTGCAGTTATTATATGAGTCTGTGTAACAGAGTTTCGGCCACTTTCCTTGAGGGAATAATTCCACACACATACACAGTTGGTTTCAGAAAATCTGCAGCATTCTATGATGGATGCTGTGTAGGGCAGAGAGCATTCCCTGGTTGGGTACTTGGCTTTTCAAAAAAACAAAACAACAACAACAACAAAACACCCCACCAAAAAACCTTAACTTCCTTTCTCTCTTTTAATTTTTTTCTTTCTTTTTAAAAATTAAATCAATTGAGTTGCCCTAAAAAAGTGCTGCCTCACTCCTAAATATCTTTTCTAAAAATCACGGCCCTTTCAAGTCTCATGTCTGGATTTTCCTGTAACCTTGGGGTGTTTTTGCAATTTTAAGTCCCTTTCTAAAAGTGCTTTCCTTAATTTTTTGCATGCTGCATTATGGTGAAGTTAGCAGAAACAAACCGAGGGGGGTTGTTCCCTTTATCTTTATCCCTGTCAATCTAAGTGTATGGTTATTGAAATTGCACTGACTTGGGTGAAATCTGAGAACTCTTCCTTTTTACTGGCTGTGTGACCTTGAGACAGTCGCTTAACTTCCCTGAGAATCAGGTTCTTCATCTGCCATGTGGGATTGATACTATTTCATGGGGTGGCTGTGCGTATTCCATGTGATATGTGCACATTGCAAGGACAATTCTTAATATTGGTAATCATAGGCAGACCCAAGGAGGTGTTTACTTATTATTCCAGGATTGGGCCCATGTTATCCAAGGAGAGAGAGAGACTCAGAAGTAAGAGTCAGGAGTCCCAGCTCTGCCGCTCACTTCCCGGCCAGCTTGGCAAGTTCCACCACCTCCCTTAGCCTCCTCTCTTACCTACGAAATGGCAGCTGTAAGGACTAAATGAGGCGATGTCGTAGTAGCAGGTGTTTCTGAGCTCGGCACTTAGTGGCACTCCATTTCAAAGACTGAGGGAAAGCTGCGAAACTTACTTACTGCTTGTTTCTTCTGTCACCTCCATTTATGTCCCCCTTTTCCTGCAGGTAAGGTCCAATAGCAGCACCCTTTTATGCGCTGATTTCACTTAGTCCTCACCACCAACCTTAGAGGTGGTTGCTATTTCCGGTTTACTGATAAGGACAACACCCTTGTCCTGAATGCAATAATGTCTCACAGGACTGGGATGCCTGGGTGGCTCAGTCAGTTAAGCGACTGACCCTTGACTTGGGCTCAGGTCATTGTCTCACGGTTTGTGGGTTCAAGGCCCTCATCTGGCTCTGTACTGTCAGTGCTTGGGATTCTCTCTCTCTCTCTTCCTCTCTCTTTGCCCCTCCCCACACTTGCTCGTGTACTTGATCTTTCTCTCTCTCTCAAAATAATTAAATAAGCTTAAAAAAGTACCACGAAAAAAATAATAATGTCCCACAGGACATCTCCACCATGTATCATGCTCCTGAGATGCCCCGATTAGTAGATTTTGGCAGAAGAGCCTTGAGAGTTTTAAGCGGTCTGAAGGCATGTGGGGGAAGAAGGTCTTAAGAAGATGCTTTAGGAGAGCCTGGGTGGCTCAGTCGATTGAGTGTCCGACTTTGGCTCAGGTCACGATCTCGCGGTCTGTGAATTCGAGCCCCGCGTCGGGCTCTGTGCTGATGGCTCAGAGCCTGGAGCCTGTTTCGGATTCTGTGTCTCCCTCTCTCTCTGACCCTCCCCCTTTCATGCTCTGTCTCTCTCTGTCTCAAAAATAAATAAACATTAAAAAAATTAAAAAAAAAAAGAAGATGCTTTAGAAGGTACCACCCTTTTCCATGGGAGGTGTTTGACTAAGTGTTTCCTGTAGCAGACCAGAGTCCTGGTGAAACGTCAGCCATGTGACTTTAACTCACTGAGGAAATGGACTCGGTTAGAAGTGAGGTAAGGGAATCTCTGTCTCTGTTCATATTCTTTACCTCTGCTTCCTGTCAAACCCTGGCTGAGGCCAGACCAGCACTCATTCATACAGAGATGCAAACAATCCGTGGTATTTAATGCATAAACCCTTCTACAGGATCTTTTATTTTAACATCCGAAGGAAGCCTCAAGTTACAGGAGTGTCTCCCTGCTAAGTGAATCTTACAAGTGAATTTTAGGCCCTGTCCAGTGAAGGAAGTATTATTTTTAGCCAACAAAACTCTAAAATCACACCAGCAATTCTAAAGGCTGGCCATGTAGACATAAATGCATTTTATCATTAAAGCTTCAACAAGATGCTTGGCAACAATGAGTTTTGGTACTTTGTGAACCCAGGACAGGCTTTGGGGAGATAATCAATCAAAGAGAGATTCGCTCTGCGGATGGAGAAAAATCAGCGGCAGGTCCCAAGCCACCATATCAGACAAGTGTGCCCTTCTCCGCTGGGCTGAGGAACATGGCTCCTCTGGGGGCGAGGGGACCTCTTTTTTTCTTTTTTCCCTCTGAACTGTCAGATCCAAGGTTGCTTTCAGATGGGTCGTGCCTAGTCCTACTTTGGTCCCACCTGTGACTGCCCCTGAGGGCAGCTGGAGGACCTCTTTTTTGAGGGTCTTTTCTAAGTACAGTTGAGTTTAGTACTCCGTGGGTTCCATGAAAGAAGTCATAGAGTTAGGGAGGGGTAGAGAAGGAACTAAGAAATGATTCAGCTGATAAAATGGATGGAAATGGATGGTAGAATAAAAACCAAACAGATAGAGTACATTAATTTTCCCTTAAATACAAAGAGGAAACGAAAGAGAAGTCAGGAGCACTGTGACATAACCATCAAGTAGGATGCACTATTGCGCTCTCCAAATTCTCATAACCAGCATCCTTGATGGCGGGAGGAAATGCTGTTGAGGAGGGAACATAGTGAAGAAAGGGGCCGTTGCAGACACACCGTAGTTGGCAAAATAATGGCCCCTCAAAAATGTCCATGTCTTCATCCCCACAATCTGTGCAAAGAGGAATTAAGGATGCTCATCAGCTGACCTTACAATAGGGAGTTTATCCTCGATTTTCCAGATGGGCCCAACGTAATCACAAAGGTCCTTTAAGTGTGGAAAAGAGAGGCTGAAGGTCAGTATAAGAGAGAGATTGGAAGATGCCATGCCGTTGGCTTTGAAGATGGGGAAGAGGCCACGAGCCAAGGAATGCAGGCAGCCTCTAGAAGCTAGAAGGCGAGGAAATGGATTGTCCTCTAGAGCCCCCAGAAAGTAATGAAACCCTGCTAACACCTTTGAACCCGGGGATACCTATGTCAGTCTTCTGACCTCCACAACTGTAAGATAACAAATCCACACATTTTGAAGCACCACACTGGTGGTGATTTGTTACAGCGGTAAAAGGAAACTAACACACACGCGTTCGTGAGCTCACCATTTTGCTGAGGACCATCACGGAGAATGTTGACATCAGTTATTTACATGTGCGCTGACCGTAAAGTCTTCATTGCTTTCATCGGAAAAAGGGGTAGCTACTCAGATGTTTTAAACGTGAATGAAACACATAACACTAAAACAAGCCCACTGGTAGTGTTTCTTCGCTAATTTAGAAGGCATTGGCGGGTCCTAGATGTCCCTGGATCCCCGTTAAGAACACTGATCGCCAGTAGGCAGGCCTGCAGCTCACAGAAGTTTTTGTTTGAAGGGATGCCAGACGAACTGACATGTAAGCCACAGATTCACCTTCCATGCAAGAGGTGTAAGCACAGAGAGAAAGTAGACACTGGGTCCCTTTCCTCTGAGCCCACGCTCTGAGAAGGCAAGACCATCATCTCCCGTGAGTCTGAGACTGAGCCACCGAGTGGCAGATATGCTTATTGAAGTATTCTGTTCCTCAGACTAAAGAAGGAGATCACCGTTTCCAAACTCAGGCCTCGGAAAGGGCTTCGCTTTAATACACATCCCCTGATTTATGGAGGAGACAGGGACGCATTAATCGGGGCTGGGACTGAGGTCGCCCCCCTTCCACACCCCATGCTAATGCTCTTCCAAGGGGTCGTAGGAGCCGCTGTAAAGTCAGCAGCAGCCTGCAGTACACGTTCAGCCCTGTTTTTTAAATACACATTTCCTCCTGCGTTAGTGCATTACTGGCTGACCTGTTAATTAGTCCTCTGGTCCTGGTAAGTCTTTTTACTCACAGGCTAGAACGTCTATTAGCATTCCCACAATGGCAGTTGCTTGTTTGGCCCATTAGGTTTTGCGGTGGGAGAAAAAGCATAGGTTTTTGCCATTTGTTTTTTAAAGGAAAGGAAAAGAAGAAGCACAAATATGAAGAGTGTAGCTCTGGGTGTCAGCCGTGGCCCATGTCTTGGAAAACTTGATGACGTCCAGTGGCCAAGTGACTTTGTCTCACGAAGTGATTGTAAAAACTTCTTTTCTTCCTCTCGAGCTTCCCTCCGGGGACTTGTTGGCAGAGAGAATGTGGTTTCTCAGCAATAGTACAATTCGAAGTTATTATGTGAGTGTAGGAAAAATACTGGGATTTGAGAGAATGTTTTTATGAGAGGCCAAAGTGCTAAAAAATAACCAAACTAGTCCCATCTTCAGACACAGTCCACATTTCCGAGTCTGCTGGAAGTTGGCGGATGGCCGGGCGACTAGCTTGCCTGGCTTGTGTCTTAAGGTGAGGGTAGTAAATGATGCACTCTCACACCCAGGGGCAGAGGTGGCAGGGACAAAACCTCTCTGAGAGAACTATGGTTCCCTCAGCTTACAGAGAGTTTTGCCATGTGTATTTCTCATGGGCGTCTGCCTACCGTGTCTTTATTTTTAAGGATGGGATTAATTGTCAAAATCAATGAATCACAGTGTTGCTGGGAGGTCAAAGTGTGGGGTTCGGGAGTGTTCCTTTGAGCAAAGAAAAGGACCTGGAAGAGTGGAAGGACCCTCAGTGAAGGCTCAGTAGATCAGACTCACTAGGCATGATCGCATGAAGCTTGTGGTTTGGGAAACGGATGTGTGCGTCCATCCCCAGGGTGGGAAAGCAGTGGATCCGGATGAACGGCGAGCCTGAAGCATAGGGGGCGCTGTGTGGCAGAGCCATCCTGTGGAGGGACATCTGAAGGGGGGTTCTCAGGACTTTGCTACCTGGCTGTGGAGTTGGGTCATTGACTCGTTTGACCTTTTCTTGGGTCAGGATGTAAGGTTGGTTAGTTTTATTGAACAGTTCATTAGCTATTGCTGAGGACTTAATTAGTGTCAACCAAGTCAAGGCTATGCTTAGCAAGAAGGATTAAAACACTTGGGGAGTGTTCTCAGTCTGATTTCCTTTGGTGCCAGGGAATCAAATCCTTTGTGGCCTTACGCTCTGGATTCATTTGTTCCCTCATCCATTCATTCACGCATGCCTCTACGCATTCATTCAACAAACATTTACTTTCGCACTGCAAATCTTGGGTCACGGTGGCACTCAATTGCCGAGCAGTCTAAACACTTCAGAAAAGGGGCTTGCTGTTGAATAAAGTACAAGAGCTTAGAACAGGAGCAGGAAGAAGACGTTATGAAAGGCATGGAATTATTGGGCTGGTCTCCATTATGTAGGTGCAGTGTTTCAGATGGGATTTCAATTAGAAGTGTTGTCAGTGACATTAGGCACTGAACCTGATCCTAAGCACTTTGGATGAACAAAAAAGTTATTGTGACCTAATGAATGGGAACAAGATGTTTCCCCCACCACCGGGGGATGTGATTAAACAGTCATCATCATTAATAAGGCATGCAAGGAGCAGGGAATAAACACCTTTCCTGCTGGGGGGTTAAAATACATTTCTTTCCTTCAGCTCAGTATATTTTAATTTTTCATTGCACCTGTTACCTGATCATGTTCTAGTTTTTTTACCTAGTTTTTTTTTGGGGGGGGGGAGACGCTGTGTAGAAAGAAGGTATGGGTGTGTATGTCGCAACGCATTCTCTTGGGCTAGACAGTGCTGAAATCTAACATTTGTGGGGTTTGTATTAGGTGCCAGGGACGGTGTGAAGTCATTAGCTGTCTTCCAGTTGGGATATGTATGCCTCTGGGAGTCTTTGGAAACTTTATAGGCACATGGATAGCTCTAAGGCTATAGATTTCCTGGAATACAAGTTCTATACGTCCTCCATATGCTAACCCAACTCTTCCATGTCTGTCTGTGCTCTGCCAGGCTCTTGACTTTCTCTTTCTAATCACCCTTTTCCCACATCAAGAAAGAAAAAAATCCCTCTTACCAACCTTGGATTTTATTCTGGTGTATTTTCTTCGGAAATAGAATACCCCCAGAAAAACCCTTAAAAGGGAAATTTTTTTTTTTAATTTTTGTTTTCAACGTTTTTATTTATTTTTGGGACAGAGAGAGACAGAGCATGAACGGGGGAGGGGCAGAGAGAGAGAGGGAGACACAGAATCGGAAACAGGCTCCAGGCTCTGAGCCATCAGCCCAGAGCCTGACGTGGGGCTCGAACTCCCGGACCGCGAGATCGTGACCTGGCTGAAGTCGGACGCTTAACCGACTGCGCCACCCAGGCGCCCCTAAAAGGGAAATTCTAATCATGTATTGCTGTTGAGGGTAGGGTCTCATGAGACCAATGCAAAAAGAGCTTTGTTAAATGTTGAAGGAATATTTGCACACCCATGTTCATTGCAGCATTATTTACAATTGCCAAGAGGTAGAAGAAACTTGAATATTCATCAATAGATGCATGGATAAAGAAAATGTGGTATATACATACAATGGAATATTATTCAATCTTAAAAAAGAAGGAAATCCCGTCACATGCTGCAACATGGATGAAACCTGAGAACGTTATACTAAGTGAAATAAGTCAGCCACAAAATGACAAATACTATGATTCCACTTATATGAGGTACCTAAAGTAGTCCAACTTATAGAAACAGAATAGAATTATGGTTGCCAGAGGCCAGGGGGAGGGACAATAGGGAGTTATTACTATTCAATGAGTAAAGCGTTTTTGTTTTGCAAGATGAAAAATTTCTGGAGATCTGTTGTATAACTATGTGAATTTGATTAACACAATCCAACTGTACACTTAAAAATGGTTAAGTTGGTAAATTTTATGTCATATTCTTTTTGCCACAATTTAAAAAAAAAGAAATATTGAAGGAGAGGACACCTTGTTTCATCCAGGTGATAAACTCATGGCAAGGCTCTGATTGATTCATCCATCCATCCATCCATCCATCCATCCATTTTGGAATTAGAATCCAGAACAAAGGAAACTGTCATGGGAGCTTGTATGAACCCCCCTTTTTTTTGAGTTAACAAAGTAAAATTAGACTTTTTCTGACCTAAAGTAAGTTTGACTTAATAATTGGTTTGACAATAAGATTTAGTTTTTCTAAGCAGGTTATGTGAGAGACATCAAATTCTCAGCTCCAAGATTATGATAAAAATACATTTAAGTATGCATGTAGCATAGTGGAAAATATATCCTTTACAACTATTTACTTGCTATAATAAAAATGCGAGGTATTAATTTAATGACATGTAAGAGGAGAAATCAAATATAGACCATGGCTCGGAGGGGAAATATATTGCTCATTCCAACGATCCGCCTCTTCATGTAGTAATTTAGCTAAGAGTTGAGAGAAACTTCTTTAAATCTATGACAATTTTGTAAATATTTCTTACATGTGAACAACATTTCCAAGCACAGCAACAATGACTTGAGGTTTAAATTCTGTCAGAAAATACCACGTAGCCCCTACTGCTGATGGAGGCAGTATGAGATGCTCCTTCCTCCTCCCAGCTAGCAAGGCAACCCAGGAAGCTGCTTATGTTTGTCCTTAGCCTGAGGGCTTATCCTTTTGGCCATGAAATGTGAAGCCAGGTCTGAGGGAGCCTCTGGCCAACCTATAGTTAAGCCTGTTTGTTCAGTAATATTTGGTCCTGGTTGAATGGCAGTGTGCCTAGGGGCTTGTTACCCCGACCCTGCTTGGTTGCTCATGGGCATTCTCCATTTGGTAGGCAGGTTACTAAGGGGCAGAGCAAGAAACCAGATATCGAATCTAAAAGGCAGAATCTACACCTAGAGGAGCATCCCAGCCTCCTCCTCCCTCCCCGCCCTGCCAGCTTCGCTGAACCTCTCTGGGAGCCTGTGTAGGCATGGCGGTCGTGAATCCTGGGGTTCCCATGTTCCAACCCGAGCTCCAGCTCCTGTTTTCTACCTATGTATCCCTGGGCAAGAGAGGTACCCGTATTTGATTCTGCCTTCCTTGAACGGAAGTAAGTGTAAAGATTTATACATGAGGCTAGACTTCCTGGAATTTCCAGCGTTTTAAAGATGTAGGCAGAAAGGCTTCTGTGGGTCTAGAATGGTCTAGGATTATGAGTTGTTTTTTTTTTTTTAAGGTTTATTTATTTTTGAGAGAGAGAGACCGAGCATGAGTGGGGGAGGGTCAGAGAGAGAGGGAGACTCAGAATCTGAAGCAGGCTCCTGGCTCTGAGCTGTCAGCACAGAGCCCAACACGGGGCTCGAACTCATGACCGTGAGATCATGACCTGAGCTGAAGCTGGATTGCTCAACCAGCTGAGCCACCCAGGTGCCCCCAAAGTACTGTCTTTTTATTTATTTATTTATTTATTTATTTATTTAAAAAGTTTAATATTTATTTATTTTTGAGAGAGAGACAGAGTGTGAGTGGGGTCAGGGCAGAGAGAGAGAGGGAGACACAGAATCTTAAGCAGGTTCCAGGCTCTGAGCTGTCAGCACAGAGCCCGACACGGGGCTTGAACTCACGAACTGTGAGATCATGACCTGAGCTGAAGTCGGATGCTTAACTCACTGAGCCACCCAGGTGCCCCTTACGAGTTATTTCTTGAACCGTAATTCAGCAACCCAAATGGCACAAACCCATCCACCGTCATGTTTCTTATTCATGTCAGGAGAACAGGGAAACAATGGGGGAGATAGGGAAGAGGAAACTGGTAGGTTCTGGGTACAGAGACAGAAAATGTGTAGAGAACATTCTGGGACAGTTATGGTGATGGCACGTGCCAATGTCTCAGCCATTAGAGGATAGAAGACGTGTGGGGCATTTAGAGTAATATCTGGGAGCGTGAATTCAGCTAATAGTAACAACGGCCCAAGGGTCTTTCCCCCTTTTGTTTCTTGATGGAAGTGCTTCCTCAGAGTCAGTCCCTACATGAAGTTGTGAGGCTGAGGTGTCGTCTTGCCAGAGCCCCTACACGTGGCTGTGCAGCCCGGGTACCCGCAAGGGCTGCCGGGAGGAATGCGAGCTGATTGCCGGGCTGCATGCCTTGCTTCGGCACCGCGCCCGCCCGGAGGGAGGAGTGCCTCTCCCGCTTCCAGCAGAGGACCTTCCAGTCGCCCGATGTAGCTCACTGCCTTGCATCCTGAGCACCTGTCCAAATTGGGGTAGACTCTTCATACAGGCCAGCGGGGGTCCTGCTCCTGACCTCCATTTCTGTTGCCCTTAGTCTCCCCTGTGGCCTTAGATCTTCTTGATTTCTCCTTTGCTGACGAATTTGCAAGTCTCACGCATGCTAATGAGCGAGGGATGTGCCCCATGACCTCTCCTAGGAGGAGTGTGTGGGAGAAGGCCATTCTCCACACACACTGGTGAATCGGTGCATCATGGGGGAGGGTTTCTTGTTCTGTTTGGTTTTCTTTGAGGGGCAGACCTTCCTTTTCTGCATTCCCTCGATATCATTAAGTGGTTTCTAGAAGACCAGGTCTATGTCCCAGACCAAAAGAGTGTGTTCTCTCTTTTTGGAAAAAAATGTTTTAATGTTTATTTATTTTTGAGAGAGAGAGATAGAGAGAGACAGAGAGAGAGACAGAGCGTGGGCAGGGGAGGGACAGAGACAGAGGGAGACACAGATTCCGAAGCAGGCTTCAGGCTCTGAGCTGTCAGCACAGAGCCCAACACGGGGCTTGAACTCACAAACGCGAGATCATGACCGGAGCTGAAGTCGGACGCTTAACCGACTGAGCCACCCAGGCGCCCCAAAAGGGTGTGTTCTTTGTAGGAATGTGCAAAAACTTAGGATGAGAAGAAGTCTCTGACAAAGGCCATGTGTTTATGTCAACAGCTTCCTGGAGATTTTGGGTCTTTTCTTCTTCTGGCTCCTGTTGCCTTCCCATCCCTCTTTTCCTTTCTCTTCTTTCCTGAGAGTCGGTGAAGGAATATTGTGGCAGGGTTACCACTGACATCTTCCACTCTTGGCTAAATGGAAGCCTCCTTTATTGCCATGCTGAACAGATGCACTCAAGAACGCACTGAATGATTTCGTGTTCTCCAAGAGATGGGTGAAACCCTCTATTTCCTCCAGTCCTGGTGAGCGAACAAATTAATGTTCATGAATAAAATGCTGAATTTCAGGCCGTGTTTTTAAACGGCAAGAACATCACCTTTGCTCTTAGGAGCTGTTTAGCTAATAAGGATTTGTTCTGTGAATCAAAAGGAAAAGGTTTGGCATCTGAATTTGTCAGTTTCCATAGGGTGGACTGTGTTAATCTCTGTTTCTCCCTTTTTCATGCTAAGACTGAATTTTGTTATTGTATTAAGCCCAAGTCCTTCTATAATGTTATTCTCAACCGCATGTTAGGGAAGGAGTGAACTGCCAACATGTCGAATGGTATAAAATATAGCTCAATCCTAACCGAAAACTTCTTGGGATGCATAGATAAAGGATTTGGGAAAAATACCCTGTGCTGTTTAAGGCTTGTCAGGCAAATCCATGTTCTGTGTAACAGTTGGATGACAGTGTCCCAGGAGAGGTTTCACGGCTGCTGAGCCTCCCCCAAGTGTGACATTGGAAGAGAAGCTGGGTCTGGCTCCTGATCAAAATGGCCATCCAACTGGCAACCACTGAAATCTGCTTCTGGAAGGGACTTCCTGCCTGACCCAGAGGGTCCTGAGGGAGCATGCGCCGCGGGCTCTCCGGCTGCATTTATTTAGACTCCCTGGGCTGTGAGTAATAAACATGGTTAACAACCTGGCTGGCCAGTCAAGTGCCAGCCCAGCAGAAATAAAACAGAGTAGGTGGGACTATCACCAAGAAAAGAAAGCTGTCTAATTCTATCAGTTTTATTGAGCTGCTTGAAACAGAGAACGGATCAGAAAGGACCCCCCCTCTCCCCCACCCGCACCAACACCCCCACCCTTGGCTGCGTCTCAGGGCAGAGAGAGCTCTTGTGGTTCATAAGGGACCGAGCCTGACACTGAAGGCTGGTGAGCTCACGTTCATGGTTGTGACTGAATTCTTAACCTTCAACAGGGGTGGAAAAATCGTGTTTCCTCTCCATAATGGAGCAATCAAAGTACAGATAGGGTGTGTGTTTATGCGTCTCAGAGATTTAGAGGGAGAGCAAATACACGCATGACTTATATGAAGGCAGGGATGCAGGCCAGAGAGCGGGAAGCTTAATAGCTATTTAACCATTTTTAAACAAACCATAAAATCATATTGACCAAAGGCCTACTGGGCATTCTCCACATCTGAGCATCGTCTAGCAAGGTTGTTTCCCAAACGGAGGATTGTTAGCAAAGACTCATGCATCGAAGTTGTCAGAGTCCGTGAGCTCGACGTACGCGTGTGATTTGACATTGGCCCTCGTTAATATGCTTTTGTAACCTCCTCTGACAACAGCTGTCTGGGGTTTCCACCACAGAACCTCGAAGTGCTTCATGCTCTGTGCTCTGAGATTCCCGGGGCCCCTAACAGAGGGGTAGCTGGCTGGTCACCGGAGGATGATATACTATCCCCGCTGTTAGCACAGGCAGCCTCCAGATACGTGGGAAAGAATTTTCAGAGACACCAGGGTAAGGAACAAGCCACACTGACTTCTCATCTTGGCAGGAGGACTGTTTCTGAAACAGTCTGTGTTGCACAAAATTGTAGTTTATGGAGAGCATTTTGTTGATTCAGCCATAAAAATGTGACCTACAATATGTTTGTGGAGGGTTATGAGCTCTGTTTCTTTTTTTTTTTTTTCCTATCGAAGGCTCTCTTTTCCATGCTTGAACCCAGCTTCTAATGGAGGTCTTTGTGAATTTCGGGTCGTTTTGAATGTTTATCAGGGAGTGAGGGGTGGTTCCTACGATGTCCAATCTCACTGTTTAGATTGAACATGTTAAGTTGGAAAATCAGCTGCTAGTGGATGCCTGTGACTTAGGGATAAGAGTCAAGGCTGATTGTTGTAGTTGCCTTAACACTGGCCCCAGAAGAGCAGGTTCGATTCCCTGGAACCTGCATGTGCCATCATACTTGGTAAAAGGGTCTTTGCGGATGTGATTAGGTGAAGGATGTTGACCTGGTGACATTATCCTGGATTATCTGGGTGGACCCTAAATGACCCTAAATGTCATCCTGTGTGTGAGAGGAAACAGAGGACAATGTGAGTGTGGAGGCAGGGATTGGAGCAAAGTGGTTGCAAACCAAGGAGTGTCAGTAGCCACAGGAGGCTGGAAGAGGCAAAGAATGGATTCTCCCCCAGAACCTCTGGAAGGAGTATGGCCCTGCCAGTGCCTGCATTTTGGCCCAGTGATAATGATGTTAGATCTCTGGCCTCCAGGACTGTGAAAGAAGAAATTTCTGTCGTTTTGAGCCACTGACTTGGTGGTAATTTGCTGCTGCAGCCACAGGGAACTAATACGTGTTTTATTCATTCATTTTATTTATGTGAGATACATATCACTGTCTATGTAGATATAAATATAAACATAAATGTTAATACAAATATTAATATAAATACAAATAAATATTTATAAGAGACTTTGTGTCTGTGTGTGTTACTATAGGGACAGCACATTGTGAGGACTGTAGAGGTGTTCTTTTTTTAAGTTTTTTTTTCAAAAAAATTTACTTATTTATTTTTGAGCGAGAGAGAGAGAGAGAGAGCACGAGCAGGGGAGGGGCAGAGAGAGACGGAGACACAGAATCTGAAGCAGGATCCAGGCTCTGAGCTGTCAGCACAGAGCCTGACGTGGGGCTTGAACCCACGAACCGAGCCATGAGATCATGACCTGAGCCGAAGTCAGTTGCTTAACCCACTGAGCCACGAGGTGCCCCTAGAGGTGTTCTTCTTAAGAGCTTACTGTCTAGCATCTTGGTTAAGTGCAAGGGTCATGCTAACTTAGGTTCAAATCTATGACTCATTAGCTTTGTGATCTTAGAAAAGTTAAGTAACTTCTTTGGGACCTAGACAGTCCTTTGAGGAATCGGGTGCACTAACCCATGTGAAAGTCGAGTGTCGGTCTGGAAGTCCTCTCAAATGTCAGACATATAGTGACAGCTATCTACGTTGTTCCAGCTACAATCAAGGCAGAATCGGTCATCTACTATATTTATAGAATGAACTAAGAGCTTTAAGAAAAAAGAGGAAAGAAATCACTTTTGGTTGGGGGAATTAATGGAATCATTAAGGACAAGGGGGCATTTAGGTCTATACTTTGAGGATGGGCAGCTTTTCAGTGGGCAGAGCTGGTGAGTTGGGGACCAGGAAGACGATCCAGGTGAAGGAGACGGTGTGAAAAAGGGGGCAGAGTGAAGAAAAGTCCATGATGTTGTCACGGGCTGGATGGATGACTTGAGGGACAGAGGAGGTCAGGCCGGGTAAGAGCAGGTCAGGACCTGGTAGAGAAAGGTCGTTGAAGGCTCAGAATATTTGCAGATCTACATAGCTACAGCGTGACCAATGACGTCACAAGTAATTAAAGCTCTGCTAGAAGCGTGAGCAAATTCTTGGCACAGGTTGCTTGTGGAGTGGGAGGGAAGCAGAGTCTTCTACTTGTGAAGTGTCGGGTGAAGGAATGGCCAGACACTCCCCACCAGTCTGGATAAAGGATTGCCTCGGGCCTGGCAATTCATGGCCAGGTTTACAGTAATTGGAGTGGCGCCTTCTTTATCTGCAAGGGAATCATTTTGCCCTGCCTTCAACCATAGCTTTGGAATCTGTGCTATTTAATGCATTAAAGTATGCCCATTAAATAGGTAATTTTTATGCTAGCAGTCCTGGAACAAACACAGAGGATAGAGGGACTTTTTACAAAGCAAATAGCAAACCCAGTGTCTCTCACACAGCTTGTTGAAAGTTGGAATTCTCATCGCGGTCCGTCTTCTGGGTTTTAGGTACTTGCACATGCAGAAGCCGAGGAGGGAAGGCATTACACATTTCAGGGTTTCAAAAAGGCAACTGGGGCAGGAGAGCCAGCTATTCTGGGCCGAAAGGACTGACTCTGGAAAAGCAGCAGGCTCCGAGTTGACATGGTGCTTGTACCTGGAGCTAAGTTGTTATAGCAAAGAGAAGCATACCTGTATAGGCTTTTCATTGCAGACAGTGAGACTCAGAAGAAGCCACCCACTTGAAATGGCATCAGTCCTTGGCTGCCTGGATAACGTGTTGAGATTAGCTTGCTTTATAACCAATGAGTAATATTCCCTCGTTGGGCTGAGGTCATCAGAGGGAAGGCAGATGAAGCCGGGCATTGGGACCCTTATATGCGAGCTTGTGAAGGAAACATTTGTCTCAAGTCACAGTGGATCCAAAATTCTAAACACAGAATGAGTGGAGTTTCCAGTGAGATGTTTGAGTGGTAGGTAATTTCACTCTTTCTCTTGTTCAGCTAAAGGTAGGTGATAAAAAAAAAAAAAGGCTTTATTTATGGCAGAAGCGAGATATTTGGAGGGAGTGGAAAGTGAAGTATTCCATTGACAGATTAGGATGAATTGGTCGTGGATCTTGGGGAAGCATGGTGGGGGAGAGAGTTATAGACAGACGGAAATTCGGGAGATATTTCCAGCTCTTTCTCTCTGCTCTCTTAGCGGCGGTGTATCTCCACTTGTTATTTGTTCCTCTTCTGTTCTGCATCTTTCCTTATTGTCGGTTTCCCATTGATGTCAGGGTTGCTAATTCTAGAACAACCAAGCAGTCTCTGTTATAATGTATCCAACGAACCCACGCTTTTCCAATTTTTAGGATGCTCTCAAACTTTCAAGGTAAGATTTTAAAAACTGTTGGCCTTGAATAAGCCATTGATACATGCAACAATGGGATGGAGGTCAAAGGAATTACGCTGGGTGAAAGCAGTGAGTGAACAGGAGTACATATTGTATCATTCCATTTAACTATAACTCTAGAAAATGCAAGCTGATCTATAGTAACAGAAAGATCAATGTTTGCCTGAGAAATAGGCTGGGAGAGGGTGGGCTACATAGGGATGTGGGGAGACTTTGGGCAGTAAGGAATATGTTCACTATCTTGACTGTGGTGATGGTTTTGTGGATGAAAAAAATAGATATATTTAGGGGCGCCTGGGTGGCTCAGTTGGTTAAGCATCAGATTCTTGATCTCAGCTCAGGTCTTGATTGTTTTATGATCAAGGTTGTAAGATCAAGTCTCGTGTTGGGCTCTGTGCTGGGCATGAAGCCTACTTAAAAAAAAATCTATATATCTATATATAGATATGTATATATGGGCACCTGGGTGGCTCAGTCGGTTAAGCGACTGACTTTGGCTCGGGTCCTGATCTTGCAGTTCGTGAGTTCGAGCCCCGCATCGGGCTCTATGCTGGCAGCTCAGAGCCTGGAGCTTGCTTCGGATCCCGTGTCTCTCTCTCTCTCTGCCCCTCCCCTGCTTGCACGCTCTCTCTCTCTCTCAAAAATAAATCAACATTAAAAAAAACTAAAAAACTAAAATATATACATGTTTACAAAATCGTACACTTCAAACACATGCAATATTGTATATCAATTATAACTTAAGCTATTTAAAAAATCCCAACCTTAGCTTTGGAGCCTCAGTTGGTTACACAGGGACGAAGACAAGGATCAGAGAAATAACCAGGCAGTCATGACGCACTGTGGGAAGTGCTGGGGCAGAGGGACCGTGTGCAGAGAGGGGACCTCTAACGCAGCGTTGAGGGCACAGAGGGCCAGCTTAAACACGCGGGTGTGCCTGCGATTCAGGATCATTTCCCCCTTCTTGCCGAACTCATTGTTCTCTTTGGCCAGGTCCACGCTCTTCATGGACGGAAGGAAAAAAAAATTCACAAGCCAGAAAGCAGTGGTCCTCGGCCTGGAACCAGTGACCCGTAGGGCCCGTTCCCTTCTATCTGGTTAGTGCGCCCATACGCTCCTGAGACACCGAACAGGCCTGCAATGCTGGGCCTTAAGCGGCCCCGACTTTTTGCCGAGTCTCTGTTGCTCATACTCTGAGGAATGGGGGGAAATGGAAGTTAATCTCTGAAGTTCTCGGTCCCACTGTAACAGACCCTGGCCGAAAAATACGGGCACAGACATTGTATGTCCTAAGACTTTTTCACTTATTTCAAAAAACTTTATTGAATACGGATTATGCGCCAAGAGCGAGGCTTATAACCGATAACAAGGTGGCGAACAAGACGGGAATGGTCTCTCATAGCGTTTACTATTTATGGCTCCTGAGATGACAAAAAAAATAATCGGGCGACGACAGTGTGGTCTCTCTGTATCTACAGCAGACTAGGGAAGAATGGAGAAGACACCGAGATTTGAGGGGTTGCAGGGAGCTTCCTAGTGTAGGACTCTGAGGAAAGACTTAAATTTCTCTGAGTGCCCTGGTAACACTTAAGGTTGTGGAATAAAGACACGGAGCTGGGACGGCGGGGGGGGGGGTGTGTGGGGGGAGTGGGGGGGTGGGGGGTGGGTTCGCAAGCCTCTGAGGCTGCAGCAAAGTACTGAAAGGACAGGCCCTCAGTTCGAGCCCCCCGCAGGCGCTGGCTTGAATGACCTCAGGCGACAGTGCGGCATCCCACCCAGGCCGGCACCCATGAGGTATCACAGGGAGTACAAATGTCCCAGTGCCACAGATCTGAGACCCAGTGCCGCGGAAATGGACATCCAGGTGACCCAGAGGAGGCTTGGACGCACTCTTCTTTCTCCCAGGTGGAATCATGAAGAAGTCTCAGGGAAAACAAGAAGCTTGGCCAAGAGAGGAAATGAATGGTGATAACACAGGTCATAGGCTCTCCTGGGGAAAAAAGTGACAACTCAGCTGTTTTTCAGATTTGTGACGGACAAGCAGCTGAGCTGGGGAGATGCGCTCTCCAGGGTCCCTCCTAGAAATGTGACTACAGTTCACAGCAGTAATCGCTTGCCGGACTCAGGGGGGCCCTAGTTGGGACATGATGGCCTCCTGAGTCTGGATGCTAATGTGGCTTTCGGCGAGCATCCGGGGCATTGAGCGTGATCCAGGCGGCCCAGGTAGGCCTCCGGGGCCGCCCCGAAAGAGGCGGGTATTCTACAGTTTTCCACAAGCTGCTGTTTCTGTTATCAGGATGGTCACTCTCTGGCTAATGAAAAACATCTCTCTGGTCCAAACATGACCTTGAGGTTTATCTAAATCGTTTGTTGCTCAGCAGAACAACATATATCAGAAGTGAAATATATGCCAAAAGACACTTCTAATGCACCATTTATCTTTTCTGTAATTGATTCTCATGCAGGACAAATACCCGGTGGGGATTCACAGAGGGCTTAACACACTCTGCCATTATGATGACATCATCTCACATAAAGCAGCCCTTCTGGATGCTTGATAGATGACAGGGTCCTTTTTCTTTTTTAAGTGCTGCTCACAGCACTGCATTTAACCATGGGATTGCAAGGAGCAACTGTTCCTTTCGTACTTTCCACCCTTTCTTTTCTGCCCGCACCGTCCAGCTAGTCCCACACTCCAATCAAAATGAAATTATTTCAAAATCCATACCCAATTGATTGCTCTTGCCAAAAGAAAGTATGTAACAATACATAGCCATCGACTTTCAGTTCTGGCCAGTGTTGAGATTTATTGTCTCTAGGTAAATATTGAGCTGGGTGAAGTTTCGGTCAGTTATGTCTTTCTCAGTCAATAAATAAGTGTTGACTTTGGGGGGAGTCAATGACCACAATCAAGCATTTGTGCAAACTGATGCCTTTAAAGACTGTGAAGCTGATGTAGAAGCCACAAATCCTAGTTCAGAACTTTCCAGGACCCCTGGGTTTTAAAGACAGGACTTCAAGACATACGGTAAAACTTACAAACGAGGTTACCAAAGGATGGTCCTGGATATCATGCAGGTAGAACACGCAACCTCCTTGCTTTGAAGAATAGCCCAGGAAGCAAAGGTCTCCATCTATGAAAACCATTACATTCAGTTGTACATCACGATAATATTAATTACATAATCATTGCAAATGGCTTTCCAGGATGTCATTCTCTGACCCCAAGGGCTGCTCCACGCGAGGCTGTTGAGTAGTAATTGGTAGTTTCTCTAGATCTGTTAAGTGGAGGGGGTGGGAAGCTGAACCTTGCTGCTAACACTGATGTCTTAAAGTGGGCAGGGGGTCTTGAGAGATGCTATCAAATCCATTATACCAGCTGGATTTCATGGGTTCATTGCAAACTGCAAGAATATCACTCAGCTAAGCATATTTATTCTTTGAAACATAAGTGCGTGGTTTCAAGTCTTAAAATTGCATTAAACTATTCTTTTCCAGTTATGAAGGCAAGAGGAGGAAAAGGGCGTATTGCTACGGCATGCAGAGATTCCCAGCAGAGCCCAAGTATACCCTGTATTAGTCAGGATAGGCTAGGCTCTCCTGCTGTAACAAGTAAATCTCCCAATCCAAGGGACTCCGTTCAGCTGGTTATCTCTCATTCATGCCACCGTCTGTTGTGATCTGGGTTGCTTTCTTTGGTCGGCTCCTCATGCAGGGACTCAGGGATAAACACTCCTTCTAGCTCGTATTCCAACCATGTTGATAGTTTAGCCAAGCTACTCCCTGGTGTTGCTGCCTTGGCATCCATTTTATTTGAGCAAGTGACCTGCAGGAACCTTAAGCTGACACTAACCCCTCCTGCAAGCACATGTCCTAGACAGTAGGTGAAGCGTCACAAACACATGTACATTTCTGTTTTGAATTCCTCAACAGTCCTTACGAGCAGCAGTCTCTCCACCTCCCAGCACCCGCATGCCTTATGCTTCCTAAAATCCCACTCTTTTTTTTTTTTAAGCTTATTTACTTAGAGAGTGTGAGCAGGGGAGGGGTAGAGAGAGAGGGATAGAGAGAGAATCCCAAGCAGGCTCCACGCTGCCAGCACAGGGCCTGACGCGGGACTCGATCTCATGAACCGTGAGATCATGACTTGAGCTGAAATCAAGAGTCGGACATTTAACTGACTGAGTCACCCAGGTGCCCCAAACCCCGCTATTTTGACTTGAGTTGACTAATCTGGGTCGGCTGAGGAATCCCAAAGCACTCACCCGTGGGTCCTCATGAAGGAATGTGCCCTAGGTCCTGTTACTCTCTTTTTGTCTGCGCTCCGCCTTGACCTCCCCATGTGGCCGCTCAAGGTATGCCGTGTACTTCCTTCGGGAACTGTGAGTGATAAGCTTCTCTATTTCAATTTCTCTTACGATCTGCCGTCGAACTGCAGCCTACTACCCGGCCCCCTGTGCTCCACTTAATGCGTGTTAATTTAACGAAGTCACAACATACCATTTGGCCTTCAAGTTAGTCACTGAAGGCGAAGCCAGACCAGGGGGATCGCCTAGGAGGTTTCTAGAATTTACATTTCTAGAAATTAAATTTCTGGAATTTAGTGCCCCCGGGGCATTCTTAGTCAAAGGGTTAGGAATCGGTGGATTAACACTCCAGCTTCCTTGGCCTCCCCAGAGACGATTGCAAGATGTACTCTACACTGTTCTAGGGGTAGGCCAAGCTCCAGAGTCCCCCCCCCCCCCCATGGTAGTTCACTCGGCAGCTTGCCCTTTATGGCATGTTCACTTTCCCTACTGGCTCACTTGTTCATACTGGCATCATTCCCCATAGCCCCTTCCCTCTCCAGTCCTGGTCCTAGCATCTGCCCCCAGGAGAATCCAAATCAAGGCTGGACAGGAAGAACCTAAAAGCCATTTGAGAGTGTAGTCCTATGGAGAAGAGGCCCCCAAGTGGATTCATGCAGGTGTCTCCTCATTGTGTTTCTCTTCCCTAGGAGAAAGTGGTTCAGGGAGCAGGGACCTCAGTGGGAAGGCTGGGATGGAAAGGCCGGGGGAGTTACTCAGCAGGGTGCATACAGGGTGGGGATATGAGGCGCTTGGGGCATTATCACATGACTGAAGTCTCCGGTGCTGGGGAAGGGATATGAATGTGACCTTTGGTAGGTGCCACTAGTGTGGACCTCAATTCAGTGAGTTTTCCAAAATGCCAACAATTTGCTCAAAATTCTTCATCTGCAAGATAAAAATGAAAACTCCAGTTTCCTCAACGTGGCGTACAAGGTTCTTCACGACCCAGTGTCTGTATGTCCTTTCCTGTAGCATCTGTCCACAGCACCTGCCTGGTCCCCAGGCATTCCAGGTAAACCCTCTTCTACACTAGGATGTTTGTACTCTTTCTTTAAGAAATCACTTCTTCAAGACTAAGTTCAATCTAATGTCTTCTGTGAAGCTTTCCCCGACTTCTCCAGCAAAACTTTCATTATTTATTCATTCAGCAAATATTTTTTAAGTGCCTACGATGATGCCAGGCACTGTTCGATGTACTGAGGATGCAGAAGGGAAAACACTGACAAATATCCCTGCCCTTATGAGGTTTGCATGATGGTGTGGGGAATTAGAAAGAAGCCCCCGTCTTTTTCTGGCCTTTAAGCCTCTCTCAGACAATAGCCATGTCTTTCCATCTATTTATTCCCAGCGTCTAGCAGAGTGCTCAATACAGCGGCTTAATGGATGTGTTCTCAATGCTGGAGATGGTCACGGAACAGCTAAGTAGTGGTAATAGTTGTATTTAGTAGGAAACAATATTCATACCTTGTCTAGATTTCCTTTAAATTGGTCTCCATATTTTATTTTTTGGTTTGTTCATTTCTTTTTTTTTAATAATGAAAAGTTTAAAAAAAATTTTAGGTTAATTTATTTGAGACAGAGAGAGAGAGAGAGAGAGAGAGAGAGAGCATGAGCAGGGGAGGGGCACAGAGAGAGAATCCCAAGCAGGCTCTGTGCTGTCAGTACGGGCTCAAACTCACGAACTGTGAGATCACAACCTGAGCCGAAACCAAGAGTCGGATGCTTAACCAACTGAGCCACCCAGGCGCCCCTCGTTTATTCATTTCTTAGGAAAATCTGTTAACCTGTTTAGAGTTATTGTATTAAGAAGATATTTTAAAAAATGAGAAAGTGTGACCACACAACACTGTGCGTTCCTTAATGCCACTGAATTGCATATTTTAAAATGGTTGGGACGGTCCATCTTCTGTTTTGCGCGGCTCACCATAATAAAAGAAAACAAAAGCGGGAGTCTACATTTCATTCCACAAAGAGACCCCACTATGGACCAGGCGCCACTCTGGGCTGGGGAAATACGAGACAAACAAGATCTCACATCCTCCAGGGACCTAGAATGTACCAGCAAGACGGTCGCACGAACCATAGGGACTATCAAGAGTTGTTCTCCTGCCTCAGGAGATCTCTCCGTTCAGCCCACACCACCTCAGCCACGGGGACAGCCACTGGATTTGGAGGCACTGTGAATGCTCCGAACACCAGGAGGAATTAATCTTTTAGGGCTAACTCTGTGTTTTCAAAAACGCCAAGTGAGGGAAATATTACAGAGCGTTCACAAGGGCAGGATTCCAAGGTGTCAGTTCAGGGGTAAACTGAGGACACAGCCACGTGCATTCCCATGTGGGACCGCCACTCGATAGGAAGGCACACCTCGAAGCAGTCGGACGCGGCGCAGGCAAGCACAGGCGCATGGTCCTTGTCAGGAATATCTAGAAAAGGGGCGGCTATTTTGAGAAAATTGTCAGATTGACACTCAGTCGAGAGAGATGGGGTATGGACAGCTGTCAAGGAGTCCTACCGACTTGGGCGTGAGGCCAAAGAAGGCTCTCATCCGCCAGCTGCATCACACTGCTTCTTAGCAACACAGATAGCAACCGGAAGCACTGCCGTGGGCTGGAGTCCGGAGTCCAACAGAGAGGGTTGCGAGGGGCGTGATGGGCACAGGCCACGTGAGAGTTCACGCACCCAGCAGAGAAGAGAAAACCAGACGCGCAGCAAGGCCCCGTGGGGCACGGGCCTCGCCTGGGGCTGAGGTGGCTGAGAAAGGGGACGTTTGGGAAGTTACAAAGGATGCCTTTAACAGAAGACAGAGATGTCCTAGTTGTCTGAGTAGTATGTTGGATTTTTGTTCCCAAACCCAAGAGATGCTGTTGGTGCCCTTTTGTTGTTGTTGTTGTTGATTTATTTATTTTGAGAGAGAGAGAGAGAGGGAGAGAGGCAGAGACAGAGAGGGAGAGAGAGAATCTCAAGCAGGCTCCTGGCTGTTAGCAGAGCCTGACATGGGACTCAGACTCATGAACTGAACTGTGAGATCATGACCTGAGCTGAAACCGAGAGTCAGACACTGAACCAACTGAGCCCCCAGGCACCCCCTGGTGGTGCCGTTTTGATCGGGCCAGCGATGCTTCTATTTCGTTGTTTGTTTGTTCCTCGTGAAGAGAGAATATTAGTGAAGGGCTATTGCAGGATCGTTCTGTGTGAAAGAGAGGGAGGTTCTGAGAGTGTGCAAGTGATGTTTAGTGCAAAGTTTGCTTCTGTTCCTGTGTTCCTTCTGGATGACCTTATGCGACGTGTTCCTTTTGGGGATGGTTTTCTTCAGGATGATTCTTATAGTTTGGAGGGGAGGGAGGAAATCTCCTTGATAATGTGTTTAACTAAAGTCATTTTAATTTAAATCGTTTGAACTTAACTTCCATTTATATAAGAGGGGCAGATTTGTACCTTTGAAGTCCTCTGATGTCTCCCCAGATTAGCCATGTGGTGGCTTAGGGCAGATACCTTAACTTGCCAGGGCCTCAGTTTCTACATCTGCAAAATGGACCAGTTGGACGAGTTGATTTCCTGGGTGACTCTGGCTGTGCCTTTCAGTGATTAGTTTCATACAGATAATCCCCACCACTCAATTATACACCCAACTCGTGACTTGTGTCTATAATTACATTAATAAAGCCCCAGAGGCCGAGACAAACAGTGGGGACACCAAGTGTGGGATCACTTGGAACCAGGAAGATAATGATACGTTGTACGGATATGTTTTGTACACACGTATCAACTCGGGAAATTTGTTCAAGTTCAAAGAGGGTTAATGAAGCTCCAATTTGCTGCTAATGTTGATAAAAAGGAGTAACACAGTAATACTAAGTTTTGAAGCAAATACTTCAGTTTTCATGGTTTTTAGCACTGTTTCATTATTTTTTCATTCTAGATCTATTCCTTCAACAAATATTTATTGAGCAACTTCCCTGTGTCAGGCACTGGGCCGGGTCCTGGGAAGAGTGGGGTGAACAAGACACAGAGAAATCCTTGACCTCAGGGAGATTACTCGAGGAGATCCAGAGCAGGGGAGAAAGCCGTAAAACGAGCTTCGAGTATTCACAACGGCCAGAACAACAGAACAACGGGCACAAACTAGAATAACATGACAAAGATTGACTGGGATGAAGGAGACGAACAACAAACGTGTAGGTCAAGGAAGAACTCTCTGAGGAGGCCACGTTCGAGCTGAACCCTAAATAAGGGAATACATCCAGGCAGAGGGCATGGCCAGGTCAAGAGTCCCACGAATCAGGCAGGACATAGATGGGGCCTCAAGGTACACAAGAAAAGGCTGAGACTCAAATGGACATTCTGAGTCCTTGCTCCGTGTTCTTCTCCCTGAACCACGTTGAGTAGGATGGGTACAGGTGTTTGATCATTGCTGAACATTTAAGGAGAGTTCATTATATAGTAGGCTCTCTTTTCTGGGATACAGAGCAGAAAGCAGACAGAATCCCTGTTAGTATGGAGCTTATGTTGCCATTATTCAAGGGCAACACATGCCGTACAAATCTTTCCATGTGACTTTCTCTTGGGATCATCCAATTAATGTAGCCGGGGGCTGGGGGGGGGGCGGTGAACCAAGGGGTGGGCCACTCGGGTTTTGGGCCCCGGGATCCCCTTTGCCGCTGACTAGCTGGGGGGCTTGCAGTTAACTGGCAAATTTCTCTGGGACTAAATTTCTTTATCTGAAGATGGAGGTGTTGGCTTTAGAGAGCATCCAAGGCCCCACCCACTCTGAACAATGTGGAGATGTCCTTTGGGGTGGGGTGGAAGGTTTTAGATGACTTAGGGATTACTGAGGGTTTCTCGATCATGGACGTGGGGACGTTCAGAACTCATTGTTTTGTGTTTCCATGGACGTAAGCATTTCCCATGCCATTCTGCTTAGGTAGGTCATGTGCTATTTTACAGTGGGACCAAGCAAATGTTTTCCTCAACCTTTCTATCAGAATGCCTGGTTACTGCATAAAAGGGCCAGCCACAGGCATTCAGACGGTTGAGATGTGTGGAGACAAGTCTCCCTAAACAGAAGCCGTAAGTTTAATGAGTGGAATTAAAAATGCAAATGATGGGCACGATTGCTGGATAATTACACGATTAGAACAGCTCCATCAGACGGGGGCTCCAATGGCCTGTTTGTGGATCTGTGTCCTGTTTATGTCTAGGCGACTAGCTCGAGGCCTCTCTTTGCCTTGGGCTTGCCATGTGGGGGGACCCACTCACCACCTACCTCCTTCCCAGGGGGCTGTGGGGACTAATGAGGGAGCCTCTGAGAGTTACTGATGAAAGGCGCTGTAAAAGTACAAAGTCTTATGACGCGGTTATGAAACCACATTTCGGCATCTGTTACCCACCAACACCAGAGTGAAACTCGACAGCCTTTCAGCCCATTTGTCAAGCGCCGGCACTTCCCCTCTCGGCACAGGTGAAACAACAATAAATAGAAATTGAATGTGTATCCCAGGTATTTTAATAAAGTCGATAAAACACAGTTGCGCTGGCCCCTTTGGCTCTTGCCAACTCTCGCTCATAAACAGAAACCCCCGTGGGGATATTCACTGACTGGGGTGGGCGCATGCAAGGTGCAAGCTCAGAGCCCGCGCTTGCTGTTTCATTTGGAGGAAAGTGCTTGGTGGATGCGCTTGAGTTACCATGGCGACCGAGGGACAATGCTCTTGGGCGTGCAGACCCCATGTTTGCAGCATTATGCTTCAGAAGGGGGATTTAGAGATGCAGAACAAAACATAATAAAGAAGCGTCAAACCTAATAAGACTAGGGACTGAAAGAAAGCCAGGGACTTCTGTTTAGACACCACAGCGTTCTCGCGTTGTGGGTCTGGGAACCGATCCAAGACCGAAGCTTGTTCATTATACCTCCCAGGCCGCAGGCATTCAGAAGGGCTCTCTGCATTGAAATTGCAACTTTTTCTCACCTGGCTGCAAAGAGAACCCACTGAGTTTAGAACAGTACACGAAGGAAGAGATTTTCTCATTTAAACAACATCCTTTTGTACCTGGTCGATAAGATAGAAGGGGGAAAAAAAAAAAAAAAAAAGGAAGCCCAGCTTGAATATTGAGCAAGTTGCCAAAATTGAGGCCGGCACAACCCCGTGGTGTCTTTATCGGGTAACATAAATATCATTCTTGGATATAGCCTCATTAATCAAATCCACAAATGCTCTAAGAGTTCTGAGGCAAAGGATGTAGCAAAAAGGTGGCTTTCATCATTTACATAATTAAAAAAAAATCCTGGATTCTCTTCCCTTGTTTGATGCCTCTGGGTTATGGACAGCTGACACCTGCTTTCTGGGTGCACGGTCTTTCTTCCTGCAACTTCTCTTTTGTTATCAAGGAGTGGGCCCCACGGCGCCTTGTGGCAGGGAAGGAAAAGTCAACGCAAAACACAACAAAGCGGTTTGAGTGGAAGGTACGTTAATCAAGGAAGCATGTGGGTAGGGAAAAGAGATTCGGAGTCAGGACACCTGATTTCCAGTCCTTTGCAGTCACTGGTTTGGTGGAGTCATGGAGCCTCGGGGCCTTGGTGTTGCTCATCATCCGAGGCTGGGAGGCTTAATCTAGTCACCTGCAAGCTGTCTGAGGATGAGCACGGTTACTGTCTTGTCTCACGCTGCATGCAGTCGGCACGATAGAACTCTTTCTTGTGGTCAGATTCCCAAGACTCTGCCCACTTTTCCGTAAGACTCTTAGGAGTTGAGCAGTAGAAGTCATTTTGTACCACCCTGTTGGAGGGGGGCAGTGGATGACATTTCCTAGGGACCCACATCATCTGAAGCTGCTTCAGAGGCTCCTCAGGGCGGGTGCAAATGCTTACAACTTCAGTTTGACTTTCGAACCTTAAAGCCAATATTTAAATATTGAATTCCATCTTGGGGACCCTGGTTTCCCCCTGGTTCATGTAACACATTACTGATGGAACTCGGGCAGGGGTAATTGGGGTGTTAGAAGTAGACTTCTGGGGGCACCCGTGTGGCTCAGTCGGTTGAGGATCTGACTTCGGCTCAGGTGGTGATCTCACGGTTCGTGAGTTCAAGCCCCACATCCGGCTGGCTGCTTTTGGTGCAAAGCTAGCTTCAGATCCTCTGTCCCCCTCTCTCTCTGCCCCTCCCCCACTTGTGTTCTCTCAAAAAAAAAAAAACAACACATTAAAAAAAGAAAGAAGTAGGGGGCACCTGGGTGGCTCAGTCGGTTAAGCATTCGACTTCAGCTCAGGTCATGATCTCACGGCTTGGGAGTTCGAAGCCCCGCACCGAGCTCTGTGCTGACAGCTCGGAGCCTGGAGCCTGCTTTCGATTCTGCCTCTCCCTCTCTCTCTGCCCCTCCCCCGCTCATGCTCTGTCTCTCTCTCTCTCTCTCAAAAATAAATAAACATTAAAAAAATTAAAAGCAAAAGAAGGAGACTTCAAGTTTTTCCTTCAGCAGGACCCTCCCAACATTTTGGTTCTGAGACCTTCCTTATTGCAGCTCTACCTCTAATATCTGCTGATTGAGAAAATCTACAAAGTGGTAGGTTGCATGAAGGTTCATGATTATTTGTTCCCTCTCACAAGAGGCTTACACATTCCTGCCTCTCCTTTGCCTCCTGCAGGTGTGTGGATGTTTGCATTCAGTGGTTGGGCCCCGATAGGACGGCAGCTTCAGATGTGACTGCATCACACGGCCAAGTCTCTTGCAGCATGGGATAGTCCGGGGCTGCTCCTTCAGTCCGATGCCCAGACGAGAAGTGACCCAGAACAGAGCAGAGCTCAGCCTCAACCAACCTGCAGCCCACAGTGTAGTCTGAGTAAGAAATAAATGTTGGTTGTTGCAAGCCACTGAAATTTGGGGGGTGCTTGTTACTACAGCAACCAAGCAACAATAGAAAGCAACGATACAATGAACTGTATCTTAATCATCTTAATATCTACGGGTGTTGGAAAAATAGTGGGATAGCAACTGGATTGGTGGATGGATGCATGGTACTGTAGGTCAGTCATATGTCCAAGTTTTTGGACCGTGCTTGATGTCCCATTGGAATTAGATCCCTTGCCGTATCTTGGCAGTATTCCTCGCCATGATTGCCGTGATTGGGTGTCTGACTCCCTAGTTTGGGAGTACCCATTCAAGAACAATTATTCTCCTTCAGACTTGTGGCAGTTTAGAAAGAGAATGGACTTTTGAGACAGTGCCTGTGGGTTTGGATCCTGGCCCTCTCACTTGTTTCCTGTGTGAACTGGAGCATGACTCTTGGCTTTTCTGAGCCCATGTGTTCACTTAAAACTCTTCTGACACACAGGGCTGTTTGGAGCATTAAATGAAACAATGTAGATCTTTCTAATGTGAATTGTAGGTGTTATTCTTGGAGTGAGTAACCCAAGGATGAAAGAGCCCTCAACACCTTCATTCCTCCTCCTGTCCTCATCTCTCTGTCATGGAGCCCCAACCCACCAGCTGTGCGCTCCCACACAACTGAGTCTGAAAGATGGCATTGAGGAAACTCAAAGTCCTTATCAAAGGCATGGGGGCATTGGCAGCTCTGGCTGGAGCAGGGCAGACCTTTTGTTTGAGATGAAAGTTAATTCCGAATCTGACATCTAAAGGAAATACCCAACTTTGTATGACCCCCATGAAAGGCCCTGACAAGTTGACTAGCTTTCTCCTTCCCTGCCCTCCCACCACTGCCTCCCATGGCTCCCCACTCCTCGGACATGGGTCTCTCAGTACCCAGTGCAATGGAACTTAGAGCAACGGAGTTAATTAGGACCTATGGAAGCACCACAAGCAGGCTGCTTGAATTACAGTCTCTGTGCCTTCTCCAGAGTGGGAGGCAGCCAAGACTGCCTCGGCACCTGCCTACAAGCTTGTTTCCAGGGGGAGCTGCTAGAGGGAAGAGTCCGGGTTCCTGCCCTGAGGTCAACTCTCTGGGGTCAAGAGGTGAATCTTGCAGGGCTCAGATTCAGGGGAGAAGTTCTGCCTCATGAAAGTAGTTTTAATGAGGTCAGGAGGGTCCAGGGTATGTGTGTGGGGGTTGGGGTAGGAGGGGTGGGGGAGGATGTAGGGAGGTGGCTTTAACATGACAAGAGGGAGGCTGGGACCACCTTTGCAACGCTGTGTTTCCGGGGCCTTTGGCGCCATTTTGAGGCTTCTCATCTCCCTCCGCCTCAACCTCCCTCACAGGCCCCCGTGTCTTCCTGCAGCTCCCTTTCTTCCCCACTTCCCATCAGTACCGCCCAATCTGTGAAATGGGGACAAAATTGTCCTCGGGTTGAAGGAGCCACCTGCCGGCACTGTGCCGAGCACAGCTGAGCACAGATTGAACCCCAAGAAATTGCCGGCATTTGCCCGTTTTTGACCTGTGTAAACGTCAGTTTCATACAGTGCTCACATTTGATCTTGGGAAGTATAATTATATCTCTGCTTTACAGATGCGGACATTGAGAAGTTAAGTCACTGGCTCCAATATCCTGATCCGACATCCTGACCCCAGAAGCAGCCCAGAGCCATCACACTATGCAGACAAACCTATTAGTATTAATATCTAATTGATCGGAAACAGCCTCAAATGTCACCTCCTCTGCAGGACTGGGCTGGTTCATGTTGCTCTAATGTGGGCACTGGAAGCTACTGGAAACGAGGGGTACTTTTGGCAACCAGCTTGAGCTTCCCAGATGTCTCTGATTGGGTTTACGAGGATCTGTCTGGCCCACCTGGCTTGAAAGAAATGCGTGCGGGGGGAATGGGGAGCCACTGGGGGTGGGGGATGGCAGGGCTAGTGCAGAAGCTCATTCCCTTTAAAAAACGTACTGTTTTTCTGATTTAAGAAGTAATACCTCTTCAGTGTAGAAAATGCAAAAATAAGATAAAGTGAAAGAAAAGAAAACAAAAATGACCAGCAGTCTTTAGAGAAAGTCACGATGTCTATGATTGTTGTGTATCTTGGTCCCCTTCTCTCTCTTTCCGCGCGCATATATCAATTTTGGAAGTGGGGCATCTATTGTAAACATTATTTTCCTCATTTGCTCTCTATTTTATTCCAGAAAAGGTTTAACGTGGTTTACAAGAACACGTAAAATATGACGTAATAGCACAAATTGAAAGTGGGGTCAAGAAAGAAAAATCCGGGGACGCGTGGGTGGCTCAGTTGGTTAAGCATCTGACTTCGGTCCAGGTCACGATCTCACGGGTTACAAGCTCGAGCCCCACGTCGGGGCTGCTGACAGCCGGGAGCCTGGAACCTGCGTCAGATTCTGTGCTCCCTCTTTCTCTGCCCCTCCCCTGCACATGCTCTGTCTCTCTCAAAAGTAAATAAATATTAAAAAAAAGAAAGAAAAATCCATACCACAACATATTCAGATTTGTGTTTTTTCAGCTTTATTGAGATATAAGTGACATATAATATTGTGTATAACACGTTGATTTGATACACTTATATACTCTATCATGTCACATAATTACTGCTCCTTTTTTGTGGTGAGAGCATTTAAGATCTGCTCTCTTAGCAACATTTAGATATATAAGGCAATATATAATACAGTATATATGCAAGTATATGATACAGGCTTGTATTTTTTTTAAGGAAATTCTGTCAGAATTTTCATTAGGTGAGCTTTATTTATTTATTTTAAGAAGAGTTTTTAAATGCTTATTCATTTTTTGAGAGACAGATGGAGACAAAGTGGGAGCGGGGGAGGGGTAGAGAGAGAGGCCGAGACAGAATCTGAAGCAGGCTTTAGCCTCTGAGCTGTCAGCACAGAGCCCCGCGCAGGGCTGCAACCTACGAACTGTGAGATCATGACCCGAGCTGAAGTCAGGCGCCCAACTGACTGAGCCACCCAGGCGCCCCAAGTAATCTCTGTTTTAAGGAAACATGGGACTTGACCACATGACCCTGAGATCAAGAGTCACGTGCCCAACTGAGCCAGCCAGGCACCCCCAAACTTGCATTTTTAAACTTTAACGTAGAACCGAGGGTATTTGCCTATGCCATTAAATATACAGCATCATTCTTAAATGTAATCCATTTAGAGTAAGTAAAACATACCAACACAGAGAAATGCACAAATTAGAAGCAAATGGCTTGATACAGCATCATTTTTAATGACTCTATGCCATTCCACAGATTGACGACAGGGCTCTTTACTTGATCAGTTCACACCCATTGTCCCGTTAGTCCAGTCCCAGTATTAAAATAAAGCTGCAAAGAAGGAACATCTCTAGGATGATTTTCAACAACACCAGAACCCATGGCGGTATCCCGAGGTCCGGATCCCACACTGTCCTTGAAAGGAATACCATCTTCTGGGGCATGAATCCAACTCCTTTCTGCCCAGGTATGCACGCTTTTAATCCTAAACCAAGTCAAATCTCTGTCCTCCCATCTCTGTCCTGTTCCCTCCAGGATCCCCTTGGGATGTGGTAGGGAACTAGGGCCCGATACTCACAGCAGGTGAATCTTGTTGGTGAGGGAAATCGCCAGGTCTTTTCTTAATTGCGTTTGATCCTCACCAAGTTGTTTCAAACGAAGATGCTTCAGATTCCTCTTTCCTAATGGCTGAAAAGAAAAGTATGTCTTTGGTAGTAAAAAAGCAACGGGCCTCAGAAGATCTTCAGAGCCAGTAACGAAATGACCCACAAGATGGCGCTGTTGCTCCATCGCAGGCGACTTGGGCCGGTTCTTGCGTTACCAGCCAGAGAGAGGGACCCCTAATTTAGAGCGTGGTGAGGGCAGGTGGCCAGAGGTTGCGGGTGGGCAGGGGGCCGTGTCTGTCTTTTGTGTCCTTCTTTTCCTTCTCAGGGCTTGTCCTCTTTCTCAGTGACTGCAGCCCTCACATTTTCTTGGGTATGTCTGGGATGCCACCGTCAGCCCTGCCCCATCTCTGCCTCCCTCTCCTGTTCTAAGCGGCTCCGCCTCCTTCCTGAGGATTTCTTTCCCCTTTCATCCTCGAGTGGCTACAATAATAAAAATATATTCTGAAAATAGATATTATTAGGAAAACATCCTATTCTTGTTTGTGTGCTTAATGTAAGCTTTAGGTGCAGCACTAAAATTTAGAAAGTAGGAAAATCGATCTTTTTGTATTCCTTTATTAGTTTTTCCTCTGTAAACAGGAGCATACAAGGCTGAGGCTTTTTCCTTCTTACGTGAGGCCCCTGGTTGCTTGTTATTTTTATGTTTATCTTTTTGTGGTTCCGTGGACCTGAGTAGAAAACCGATGAGAAATACAACCAGTAGTCATCAGGTTCTTGGTCTTTGATTCATTACAGTAAGGGCTGCATGTGGGGGTGGGGGAGAAGGCGGTGGAATAATTCATAAATCACAGCTCTAATGTATGGAGCTAAGTGTGGCCTGTCTTCTCCAGTGGCCCCACACTACAGGCAAGGAACGGGAGGCTCTGTGAGTGTGGAGAACTTGGCCGGGGCAGCCGGGATTTGATGCTAGGTCTCAGCGGCTTCCACCTCTGTGCCCTGGGCTGCTTGATTAACACCCCAGGAGGCCAGGCCGGTGCTCAGACCCGGGGAGCGATCTGGACTCCGAGGCCTGGGAGTCCCCTTCAGACGGGAGCAAAGGAAGGAAAAGCGTCGGTCTGAAGTAGGCGGCATGCTTACAGTCTAGGCCGGTTTCAAGCAGGAGATCTTGATTTCCTGACTCAGCCTCAAGTGCAGCCACTGACCCCATTCACTGCTGCCTCCTTTCCTGGGAATGGGGGCGTGACTGCCTCTCCTGTGCGGGTCAGAGAGGGCTAGGAAGCCATAGACAACCAGCTCCCGAGAAAAGACTTGGGGTCACTCCCGTGGGACATTGAGGTCCAAGGGGACCCAGGCGAGAGTTTGAGGCTTTGATTCCTTTCCGAGGCTATGGAGCAGGGGGAATCCGGATGATGCCGTGCTGGGGCGAAGACAGCAGCTTTTCAGGTGCCAGCTTTTGGGTGGCCAACGAGTGCCATTCCTGGGAAGTGCAGGGCAGGCCTGCCCACCCCGTGACTGACTGCCGGGTGCTCATTTTCTGTCAGGGGAGACAGGGGACAGGGGACTCAACCCATGTGACCCTGAGGGCTGTCTGCGGGGTGGGACTTAGGAGAGGAGGGCTAAGCTACTAAAGTGGGCCCCTCATGAAGAAGCCCCTCCCAGGGCACCCTACTAAGGTACTTGACGTGGACTCGTCTTGCCCTGCCTCTGGTCCAGCACTTTGAATTTTAAGCTTTATTGCATTGAAATGAGAGTTCCTATTCTCAGATCAAAGTATTTCAGGCAACTTAAGGAGGCGCGGGAGCTCTTTCCAGGGCACTTGAGGTAGGTGGTGCCATTGGAACAGCGATGGCTGTGACTTCATGCCTCTCATAAAAATAACAGTAGTGGCCTGGTCACACAAGCAATTCATATTCATCGTAGAAAATTTGGAAAATATAGAAAAGCACACATAAGGAAAGAAATGACAACTCTTTTCAGCTTAAACCCTTTAGTTCTCCCAAACAAAAAAGCCTCTAGCTCCTTCTGTCTTGCTGAAGGAAGTGCAGACCTGGGCCGTGGAACCCAGTCTCTTGCTTGAAAGAAGCCACTTTGCCCTCCAGTGACATTTTCTAAGATGTAAAAAAAAATATATGCCCGGGGCGCCTGGGTGGCTCGGTCAGTTAAGCGTCCAACTTCAGCTCAGGTCATGATCTCGCTGTCAGTGAGTTCGAGCCCCGCGTCAGGCTCTGTGCTGACAGCTCAGAGCCTGGAGCCTGCTTCAGATTCTGTGTCTCCCTCTGTCTCTGCCCCTCCCCCGCTCATGCCATGTCTCTCTCTGTCTCTCAAAAGTGAACAAACGATAAAAAAAAAAAATTATTCCCTCGTTGGCAAACGTTGTAAGGGGACATGGCGGCACAAAGATGGGAACATTCTCGTTTTGATCACCACAGTCCACATTTTTTCTTTTGTTGGGTTACATTCCATTTGTTTCTGAAAATGATGTTTTTCTGCTTTGCTTATTTGATAAAGTACAATCACATTTGAAAAATATTTTATAAGCATTTTCATGAGGTGTTGCATGAACTTTCCCCTGAATCATTTTCACGAAGAGAAGACCTTATTCCAGACTGCCTGAAATCCAAGCAGGGCAGGGAAGGTGGGTGAGAGCCTGAGCCCCAGGCTGGGGTGGGAGCAGCTTGGAGGGTGCTGGCCCCTGGGGAGCGGGCTGGCAGCGGGGTGCTACGTGAGGGCTTCCTAAGCCCCCTCGTTATTCCTAAAAGTCACTCAGTGGGTCTGAAAGATGGTGTAGTTCTTTCAAGGCACCCTTTCAAGATATGTAAGGCAACTGTATTAACCAAAAGATTATTGTAGCTATTATTCCCACTGCCCAGAGATGACTGCTCATAATATTTTCGTAAATCAACAGCATCTTTTTTATATAGAATATTAAAAATTCCCCTCTGTTCTGAAGCCAGCTTCTTAAACTTTAAAATATGTTTTGAGCCTTTTCTCATGGCATTAAATATGTCCTTACAATATAATTGCCAATGACTGCAGAGCGGTCTATAATCATTTCTCTAATTCCCATTGGTGGATATTTACATGCCCTACTCCTCAGTTTTTCCTGATTATTTACAATGTTGCAGTTAATGTACTTGGGTGTATGTCTTGGCACATATCCCTAATTGTTTTCTTAGGCACATTCTTGTAAGTGAAAGGATATACGTATGCTTTGAAGGTAATTAATAGGAGTCGCCCTGATTTGCTTCAGAAAGTTTGCATCAACTGACAGTCCTATCGTTGCGTGAAAGCGACGCGGGCAGGCTGAGTCCAAGGACCCAGAGGACCAGCCAGGAGGGTCCTTGCCTTCATGCAGGATAGAAATCAAATAGCTGCTGGAGAAAGTGAAAACAGAGTTTATTGAACGGGGTGAGTGGCAGAGAAGAGCAGACGGAGTGTCTGGGAGACTCGGAAAGGAGAATGAGTCTCGCCATTGCTTCGGGCTAGGGGTTTATATCGGGAGAGGGTCTAGGGTACGTGTTCCTTCAGGAATCCGGGGTAGGGTCCAACCAAAGGAGAGTGTCAGGTGAGCGATCGGTGTTATTCCATAAATGACCAAAGGTATTGATGCCAGTGCCAGCCAAGGTTGGTTTGGAGCTAATGTCCAGGAATGTGTTTGGGATCTGGCTCTTTTTAGGTATTATTAGGTTTTGGGGGCCGAGGACAACACTCAGAGAACGATTGACTTTCTTTCTGTTCCCTTGATGTGGGAACATAGCTTCTTTGACTTATTCCGAGGCAAAATATGGCCTAGCGGAAAAACAGCAAAGACGGAGCCTTTCTAACATGGAGTCCCTTCAGCTTTCCTACTTCAAAAGGACCTCTTCTCAGCCCGTACTAGGAATTAGACATTTATTAGTATTTGTCAGTGGCAGTTAGGGAAAAAATTGTATCTCGTCGGTTCAGTTTTGATTTCTACATTAAAATTGCATGTCTTAAAGTAGTGTCTGCACCACTTTTGACCCATAGGGGGCACCAACCTCATTGTTGATGTTTATTGAACACTTACTTTGCCATCAAGCACTAGTGGGTATTGCTTCAATTACGTCTTTGAGGAGTCCTTATAGAAATTGCCCTTGGTTACAGACCTAGTAAAAGACAAACCTGGGACTTGAAGCCACACTTATCTGATACAGAAGTCCTGATTCTATTCGTTTTGCTCTTTTTCAGCCTGCACCCAATTTCCTTGAGGGTTTGATTCTTTTTCTTAACAACTTTGCCTTACTCCTTCCTAGAGCTTGCCAGGCCTGACCGTGTGTCTTGTGTTGAGCTCAGATAACATCGACCGGAGAGGAAAGTTCCCGAATGATAGACACATGGAACCAGGTAGCAGAAGCAAGAAACGGTGAGTGTGTTTCTCTCTTGTCCATTCTCAAGTGTAGCCCTCGGCCATGATTAGCACAGCGGAGTGTGGGAGTGGAGTTAGGCTGAGCCTGTCATGGCTTGCGGCTACAGAATAAGATAGGTGGGGCATCTATCATCTATCTATCTATCTATCTATATCTATCTATTATCTATCTATCTATCTATCTATCTATCTATCTATCTATCTATCTATCATCTATCTATCTATCTATCTATCTGTTGGGAGAACTAGAGAGAAGCGGGGCTCAAACTCACTAACTGTGAGATCATGACCTGAGGTGAAGTCAGATACTTAACGACTGAGCCACACAGGTGCCCTGCTTCTATTTTAAATGGTATTTAAAATTCAAACCATTTTCTTCTCTATTCTTGGTATTAAGAAATACAATGATTTTTGCGTTTTGACTTGTGTGTCCAGCAACACTGTTAAATTTTCTTGTTTTGGGGTACCTGGGTGGCTCAGTCGGTTGAGCATTGGACTTCGATTTGGGTCATGATCTTGCGGTTCTCGAGTTTGAGCCCCTAGTCAGGCTCTCTGTTGCCTGAAGGGAGCCCGTTTGGGATCCTCTGTCCTCTTCTCCTCTGCCTCTGCCTACTTTGCACTCTCTCTGTCTCAAAAACAAATAAACATTAAAAAATTTTTTCTCATTTTAATATTTCTTTATTTTAAGTTTTTAATGTTTATTTATTTTTGAGAGAGAGAGAGAGAGAGAGAGCGAGAGAGGCAGACAGACCATGAGCAGGGGAGGGGCAGAGAGAGACACACACACAGAATCCGAAGCAGGCTCAAGGCTCAGCACAGAGCCTGACACGGGGCTTGAACTCAAGAACCAGATCATGACCTGAGCTGAAGTCTGGACGCTTAATAGACTGAACCACCCAGGTGCCCCGTTTTAATATTTTTAACACATAAATTATTTTAATAAATAAATGTCAGTAATTTATGTATAACATCTTAGTGTTTTTTTGTTTTTGTTTTTGTTTTTACATAGACAATAATAGTAACCAAATAGTGACAGTTGAATTTCTTCCCTTTTTCACTGTGGTCGTGTTTATTCTCTTTCTTGTCTTAGTGCTCTGTGTTGTTTTCTACACATACTTTTTTTTTTCATTTTCCCAACTTTTTAAAGATCAGTATTAGCCTTTGCATGTGAGAAAATTGAGGTGCAGAGAGGTTAAGTCATTTCCCAAGGGCATGATGCTGTAGGTTGTTAGGTCTGGATTTTGAGTCTAGTCCCGCTGACCCCGAACCTCATGGTCTTTTATGGAGATGCCCTTCAGCAGAGGGCGTGCTGTGTCCTCTCAGAGCTCAAAGGAGGTGCTTCTGCAGGGTGGATGGTGGGTTCAGGGGGGTCCTCAAAGGCTTTGTGGCCTGCCAGACGAGGGGGAGGAAGAAACGGATTTGCAAATGTTAACAAGAAAAGAGAAAGAAGAAGAGCCAAGGAAATGAAGAAAACAAAGGCCTGTTTGTCCTGCACTCCAAGGTGACTTTCCAGGTCGCCAGGAAGCATGAGAGTGCAGAGGGGTTCTGGGCGTCGTGGGCTCTGTGTTCGCCACTCTGCGTCCTCCCTGTGTGAAGCCAGGCTGCTCAGTGTCTGGCTTCAACTCCCTGGGACCTCAAACAGTTTTTTGGTGTGCTGTGTTCTGAAACCACAGTGAAGACGTTCACTTGAGGCAGTTTGGGGATGGGCATTGGACAATCAGTTGAGTGCCCCATCACAGGAGACCATGAAGCAGGGACAGGCAGATGTCTCACTGGGGTGAGGGTGGCATGAAAAATACTGAAATGGAGGTGTGAGAGTTCACCTCTCACGTGCTTCCAAGGCTAAGATTTTCTGGTTCTAGAGAAAAATGGTAGCATTTTCTATTTTCAGTGAAACACACAGAGATTAGAAGTAATGTGACTTAGGGGCACCTGGGTGGCTCAGTCGGTTAAGCATCCAACTCTTGATTTTGGCTCAGGTCATGATCCCGGGGTTGTGAGATCAAGCTCTGTGTCGGGCTCCACGTTGAGCTTGGAGCTTGCTTAAGATTCTCTCCCCTCCCCCCACTCGCACACACACTCTCTCTCTAAAAGAAGAAGAAGAAGAAGAAGAAGAAGAAGAAGAAGAAGAAGGGACTTAAACATTTCCCCAAAGTGGGGGAGGGGGCAACATATATTAACCATAAGCCAACAGTGTGAGGTTGGTCCTTGCCCTCGAAGACCTTGCTCCCTTCCTGAACCTTACCCATGGACTTAGAGAGGGGCACTTGGCAATGAAAGGTGAATGCACCCTGTCATTCCAGGCTCTGGGAGTGACCACACCCACCTGGGGTGCCAGGCAGCTGTGATAACCCAGCTAAACAAGGTATACAAAGTGGAAAGCTGATTAGCTGCTCAGTGCAGAAGTGGTCCCTTACCAATGTCCCAGTCGGCAGGCCAATGACAAACACTTGTGCCTCATCCCTTTGGTGCCTCACTCCACTCCGGGACAGAGATATCTGGAGGGGATGAGCTGACCACATAGTGTGTCACAACAAGAATCTATTTTCTTCTCCCTCCGTTGGTGCCTGTTCTCTGTAACCTGACGATTTTACAGCAGCTGCATGAGAACCTTACAAATTTCAAATTTGCCAGCAAGCAGAATAAATATATAAATAAATAAAAAGTCCATCATCAGCTCCTGGCCTCCTGACCCAATCTTAAAATGTGTTGCAAATACGCTGACACTGGGGTTGCTGTATTTAATAGCAAACAGCATCAGACTCCGGCTCGTACCTGGACGGGTTGGGCCGGCCTCCACTTTAACAGGCTTCAGGACCTTCCTCAGGCTGTGGACCCGACATCACATTCCGAATGATAAACCCAGGAGTGAGGGGTCAGAGTAGGAGGAGAAGGGATCTATCTTCTTCTTCTAAGTCCTTCCTTTCAACTTAAGCGCTAATAATGACAATGGCCCTAATTATATCTTAAAGCCCCTCTCCCCTCTCAAGGATCTCAAACCTGACAGATGCCCTTATCTCATTAATCTTTACCTATGGCTGATGAGCATTATTTTTAATTTAAAAAGGCAGCCCGGAGGGGAGATCACTTATCCAAGACCAAAGACAAGATAGAAAAGTGGCTTTAAATCCTGGCTGCATGTTAGAATCTCCTGGGGGAGCTTAAAAAAAGTACAGGAATATTACCCAGACCGGTTGTTCCAAACATATTTAAAAGTTTTCCAATAACTGAATGGAGTATAAGTTTTAAAGTTTAAATTAAGCCGGAATCCCTGGGATTGGGGTCTGATCATCCACATCTTTTAACAACTCTCCAAGGTAATTCTGTTCGCAGCTTCAGTGGCAACCAGTGTTGAGAGCCACTAATACATATCCTTGCCAATAGGCTGAGCAACCAGCCCTCCCTGAACTTGGCAGCGTGTATCACAACAAAATGGAGGTAATCGTCTATTGATCTGAACTTAGGTGTCCTAGATGCCTTATCATCCAAGGTTTTCCTCTCCAATATTTACTGATTCTTTATGCCAGGTACCCTGTACCTATTAGCCCACGTTGGTCTTCATAGCAAACCCACGAGGTGGACGTAATTCATCGAACGCCACGTGTGGAAAAAAGAAAATGTGAGGCTGGGGAGGTTGACTTGCTAAAGGTAAAGGGTTGGGGGAGATGTGGAATTTCAACCCAGGTCAGAGTCCACTGAAGCAAAACTGTAAACGTGTACTGTTGCCTCTTTTGTGTTAATGGAACTGTCTCTGAGCCTCTTTTCTGATAGGGATTGGAAAGAGCACATTTGTCGAATCAAGTGCCACATAAATGGACGTAAGACAGCATCAATCTGCTCTAGGAAAGAAAGCACACCTGACATGATGGCTGCAGCTGGGGTCTCTACCTGTTGAGTCTGTGGTTGTCTGTAGGATTCTAGGGTCTGTCTGGTTTGTTCAGGAGCCAGACTGCTGAGTGAAATGGAGATACAATTGGAACCACGACATTTGCGTCCTTTAGGCCAGTGCTTTCCACGGTGTCAATGATGTCAGCCACGTATGTAATTTAAGAATGTTGAATAGTCACATCAAAGAAGGAAAAAGAAGCAGCAAGATTAAATTTAGCAACGTACTTTATTTAAGTCAATCTATTAACAGTATTTTAATATGTAATAAACAAAATAGTACTGAGATATTTTACAGTCTTTTTTGGGTGCTAAGTGTATTTTATACTTCTAGCACCTTCCAATTCTGACGTCAAGGTTTCATCAGAAATAATCTATATTTAGGTATCGTAAAACGCACAACTGAAAAAGTAGAACTCATCTATTCAAGTTGTGCCAAACATATTTAAACGTTTCCCAACAAATGATTTGCGTGTGTTTTAAAATTTTAGTAATTAAAATTAAATAAGATAAAAAATTCAGTCTCTCAGTTTCACTAAGAACATTTTAAGTCCTCAGTAACCCCAAGCGGTTAGGGAGGGGAATTAATGCACCTGTGTTCAATAGTCCTCAACTATGGACTATCATCCACAGTTCAACACTGTGAATCCTGTGTTCAGTAGTCCTCAAAATGTTTGGGTATCCCCTCTTCTCTAAACTGACCAAGTGGTGGTAGATCCTTTTGAAGAATGGGGGGGATCAGAAGTGTGTGTACTTGCTGTGGTGTCATAAGGTCTTTTTTCTTAGAGACCTGGCCTCTTCTTTAGTCAGTGGGCGAGAGATGATGATATTAAAATAACCACCCCCAGTCTCCTAATCATCTAATGTGTGATTTCTTTAGTTGGGAAAAGTTGAGTGGTACCCTTGTTGGCTGCCCTGTCTGTTTTGCCCCCAGATATTTCATGTTTTGTTTTTTTTTTTTAATTTTGAGAGACAGAGACGAGAGAGAGAGAGAGAGAAAATGAGAACGGCAAGCAGGGCCCATGCTCAGCACAGAGCCTGATGCGGGGCTCGATCTCACGACCCTGGGATCATGACCTGAGCTGAAACCAAAAGTCAGACATTCAACTGACTGAGCCACCCAGACGCCCCAATGCTTCCTGTTTTATGAACCAGCAGGAGAAACTCTTTGCAGGGCAACCCCTCTCTCCACCTCTCTGCAAACTTGCTGCTCATTAGGACAATTGGACCCATCCACCTAGCTCCAAATGGTTATGCACTGCCAACTTGCCTCTCCTGTTTTGGAGTCCTTTCATCCCCGGGTTCTCAGTGCGTCTTCTTCCTACTGTCAGCCTGGGCCTAGAGAGGAGAGCTACCACTGAATTTCTTAGTGGTCCTGGTGCCCCTCTCACTAGCACATTCTTTTGAGTCTTCTCGTGGACTGTAATCATGTTGTAGATTTTCTGGCCTTTCTTAGTATGTCCATTCTAACATCTCCACTTTCCCGAGACTTTCACTCCCTTCTTCCGCTCTCAGCTTTGGAAGTTCTAGCATTTTAACCTCACTTAGTGTGAGCGTTGCTTTTTGTCTTCTTCTAGCAGCCATCTTGCTGTGAGCTTACACCATCTTCTAGGGTTCTTGCCAACGTGTTAAATCTTTTATCCTGGGAAAGGGATCTCAAATCGACAAACTCTTATTTATCCAATCTTATATGCCAACCTTCTTGATTAAGCACCTCCAGAATACAGTTCCACGTATGCTCTCCCAGCTCTTGCTGGTGTGTGCTAGGCAGGCCTTGGAGCTCCTTAGAAGTATAGTTCCCTTTTGGTGCCTGGGTGGCTCAGTCGGTTAAGCTTCTGACTTCGGCTCAGGTCATGATCTCATGGTTCATGAGTTCGAGCCCCACATCGGGCTCTGTGCTGACAGCTTGGAGCCTGGAGTCTGCTTCGGATTCTGTGTTTCCCTCTCTCTCTGCCCCTCCCTTGCTTGTGTTCTCTCTCTCTCAAAAATAAAAATAAAAACATTAAAATGTATAGTTCCCTTTTCCCCCTTAGCAGGCACAGCATGTCCCCAGCTGAGTGATGTTGTGGCTTAGCTAAACCTAGTTCTAAGATTAGCGATCAGGAAGGGAGGTGGAGGCAGGTCTTAAGTGGGGCGTTTGTGGCCTTGCAGGGGTGAAGACTCTCGTCATCTCCAGTCAGCGGTGAGGCCGCTTCTGCAGGCGCAGAAAGTTCAGGGAATCTGTGGATTCAAAATTTGTGGTGGGGTACAGGGGAGAGGAAATAACTTAGCCGTTCCCATCTCTTGTGTCAGAGTTTTTTTTTTTTTAAACGTTTATTTATTTTTGAGACAGAGAGAGACAGAGCATGAAAGGGGGAGGGTCAGAGAGAGAGGCAGACACAGAATCTGAAACAGGTTCCAGGCTCTGAGCTGTCAGCACAGGGCCCGACGCGGGGCTCGAACTCACAGACTGAGAGATCATGACCTGAGCCGAAGTCAGACGCTTAACCGACTTAGCCACTCAGGCGCCCCAGAGTTTTGTTTTATCCTAACCATAGCCCTGACCTCGACAGAACAGATCTTCCTTGGTTGGGAGTTCACACGTGGGGCTCAGATCTTCTGACCACCACGTTCTGGTCCTGGCCTTTGGCTTTCTTTCTCTGCCATTGCCCTGCGTGAGATGAGATCCTCTATATATGTTCCCAAAGAGACACCTAGCTTTCAAATTTAAATTTTTTTTTTTTTCAACGTTTATTTATTTTTGGGACAGAGAGAGACAGAGCATGAACGGGGGAGGGGCAGAGAGAGAGGGAGACACAGAATTGGAAACAGGCTCCAGGCTCTGAGCCATCAGCCCAGAGCCCGACGCGGGGCTCGAACTCACGGACCGCGAGATCGTGACCTGGCTGAAGTCGGACGCTTAACCGACTGCGCCACCCAGGCGCCCCGAGACACCTAGCTTTCAGTTGGGACTAATCCTCCCAGCTTTTTCTTATATTTTTTCAGAATATCAATGAAGCCTAATGATAGCCAACATTGGTCTTATAATCACAATTGCCACCATATTTCTCAAACACCTGATTCCATGCAATGGCTAATGCATCCACTCCCACCGGTATTCACCTCAGTACATCCACAGTGGCTGTTTTTACAACCGACTTACTGCTCTGTTGTGCCAGGTGTTAGCAGTGCCTGGAATTCTACCAGTGAGTGACAGGGTCTCTTTGCCAGCCAGACGGGAAATGATGTGCCACCCAAACCCCTGTCTATTTCCCTGCTTTCTCTTAAAACTTGGATAACTAATTGCGGCAGGTTGGGTTTCCTGGAAGAGAGACTCTGAGGCAGAGCTTAACTCGGAGGACGTTTATTAAGGAAGGCCCTTGGGAGGGGCGTGGCACCAAGAGGTGGATGCAGGGAGAAATCAAGCTTCCACGCAGGTCTAAGGACAGTCTCAGCTGAACTCTTGGCCATCTGTGTAGCTAAATGGCTCTTCAGACTTATCTGGAACTGGTACCAGATGGCTGGGCATCTATACTCATGCGTTGTCTGACCATTTGATAAGGGCTATCAGAAGCCGCAGGTGCGTGGACCTGTCTGCAACGGCACTCAGTGCTGAGGTAACCAGTCCATCATTGAGGGAGGATCTGGGGGGTAAGCCTATGCCCACCATGATGTCCAATCCAGAGAATCTTTTTCTTTATTGAGGTATAGTTGGCATATAACATTATATTAGTTTCAGGTGTACAAAGTAACGATTCCATATTTTTTAAGTGATCCCCACAGTAAGTCTAGTTAATATCTGTCACTGTACATAGTTACAAGTTTGTTTTTTTTTCTTGTGGTAAGAACAGAGATTCTTAAACTTGTGAAAATGAAGAGAGATTGTGTTTCTTTTTCATGCACTTCTGTGGAGTCAGTGGCTTCTAGAATTAGAATTGATTGTGTGTTTCCCGGTTTACCACTAAACTGTGTATTCTTTGAAGGGAGGAACTTTGTCTTCTGTGTTGTGTATGCTGGGTCCTGAGTAAATGGCAAAAGGCCTAGGTTTAGACACATGGCGTGTATTTGAGACTTGCTTGTTGTTGAATGTCGACTGAGGTTTTATGACTAATCACCTTGGATGGGCTGATAGGCTTTTGGGAGTGAAGTTGTTAGTCATTAGAGTTCAAGTCTATAGCTAAAATGCTCTTTCTCATTGACAATATTGGTGAATTAATTCAGCAAATGTTAATGAGCATTTGCTCAGTGCCAGGCATGATTCTAGATGTTGTGAGAGACATGATGATGAACGTGACATCATTCCTGCCCTCAATGGGGTGACAATTTTGGGGCACCTGGGTGGCTTAGTTGGTTAAGCGTCTGACTCTTGATATCAACTTGGGTCATGATTTCACAGTTTGTGGGATTGAGCCCCATGTCCGATTCTGTGCTGAGTGTGGAGCCTGCTTGGGATTCTCACTCTCTCCCTCTCTCTCTGCCCTTCCCTCCCCCCACCCCCTCAAAATAAAATAAAGTGAAAAATGGAGTGATGACTTTGAGGACCAGGGCAAGGGGTTTGGAGATGTATGAGGTCATACTTTCAGATTCATCAGTAGGTTTTGATTTTTTTATTGGGCATCTTGGGCTGGTTCTTATAATTCTAATGGAGTGAATTCAGGCCAGGTAGGTTTGATAGACTAGACAAGGAGAATTTGTGCCATTCAAGCCTGCATAATAATGCCTTTGATGGTATTAAGTAGCAGTACACTGAGGTATAATGTAGGGTTGTGTATATTGGTTTATACCTGCACTGTCCAGTATGGTAGCCATTAGCCACATGCAGCTATTTAAATACCAAATTAAAATGAAATAAAATGAAAATTTAGTTCATCAGTTGCACTAGTCACATTTCATGTACATAATAGTGATATGTGACCAATGACTACTCTATTGGGTAGAACAAGTTTTAGAATATCTCCATTCCTACAGAAAACTCAACTGGATGGCAATGGTTAAGGCTGTCAGTGACTCATAGGACATTAGAGTAGGAAATACCCTTCTTATTTGTTAGATTGGGACACTGGGACCTGTAAAGCTACTAGGATTGGGATCACCTGAGTCTGAGTTCAATGATTCTTTGTTTACAGATTTCTTATATTCATAGGCTTGTGGGAATCTCTTTAACAGCCCATAATACCTAATATGATACAAATTATCTATCTATCCATCCATCCATCCATCCATCCATCCATTCATCCATCCATCCATCTGTCCATTTCTCCTCCTAACCTCCAATATACTCTACTTCTTTTTCTGCCTGTACTGGTTTCTGGATCTATACCAATTAATAAGACACAACTTCTGCTGAGACTTAAGTCTCATAAGTCTGCTTATGACTTAACAGAGGAGATGGGAACATGATGATACAACACGATGAGTGCTACAGTTGAGTAGGAGCAAAGTGCGTAGAGCCCAGAGGAGGTAGAATGAAATCTACCAGAGGGCTTGGGATAAGCATTACATAGGAGGTGACATTTTAATTGGGTCCTGAAGGATAACAAGAATTTTTCAGGTAAGAAGGAAGAGAAGGTGTTCTAGACAGAGGAAACAGTATGTGCCAAGGTATGAAGCCATGAAGTGCACTGACTTCAGGAGTGGTGAGTAGTCTGTTATGGATCCAGTGTAGCTTTGGGAACCATGGTAGGAGACAAGGCTAGAAGAGTAGGCTGGGCCCATCTGTGCAAGAACTTGTGTGCCAGGTTGAGAGGCATAGGCTTTATCTAGCAGACAGTGGGGTCCTTTGGAATTGAATAAGGAGGGGAAGGGTGTGATTGGATCTGTGTTTTTAAAAGATCAATCCATGGGGGCATGGAGAACGGATTAGGGATACAGTTGGTCCAATTCCCTGCATTTGTCCAAGATGGACTAAAGCTCCTGAACCTAGCACAATAATGATATTGCTCCTCTCTTGGAGTTAAAAGTTAATGTCCCTCCAATTAAGAATTTTCAACATTTCCATTCTACTTGGGCTCCTTTTCTTCCTGACTTCCTTACACACCAGCCTCCCACTAAACCACATTTTTCTAGCATCAGATCACACAGAGGGGTGGAAGGTGTAGGGGAGAGGCCAGGAAGTGGCCACCACTGCCTGAACTACTTGGAGCTTCTGCAACCCTAATGCCTTTGCGTCCCTGGTGTCCTTCATGAACCTTGTTGAGAAATGCTGCGCCTGTGGTTGCATCTTCCTGATGGATTCGAGAATGATGGAGAGTCATCCTGACACCTGGCTGGAAAAGAGTTGAGGTCATGCACAGAGAGGAATGGAGCCTTCCCTTGATTTTCTCCAAGAACACTTAAGGCAGGGAGCCAAGAAGGACTTAAAGAAACCACTCACCTAGTGGGAAAAGATTAGGCCGAGTCCCCATCCCCTTCTCCTGAGGAGAGAATGCTTTGTTGGGCTAACAGTTATGTTGGACTAAGAGCTATGACAATATGCAATTAATAGTGAGTTTCTTTGTAACAGATAATAGTCAAAACATCTTGAAGCCCATTCAGAGAGGCAACTTTGAAGGGAGCGTCGGCTGTCCACACACACATCGAACACTGTCATTAAGCCCTCCTGGGATGACAGCAGCTATAGTTCATTATCCTGGGTGGTGGCTGTGGGGGGACACTATTCTTTAAATTTTCTTTGGGAAAAATATGTCTTTTAAAAGTTAATTTGCAACACAACACGGGAAAATAAATGGAAGGGGATGTGGTCTGGTGATTCATGAAGGAGCCCAAGGGAGGAGGGGTGGGGCTCGATTTCTGACAGCTGAGTGATTTATTGAAAAAGAACCCTCCTTCCCCCATTGGATACTCCCAGCGGCCAGAGGAGTAGGAGAATTTCTCAGTAGTAGCTTATGTAAATAAAATTAAGTCATGTCAGGGGCGCCTGGGTGGCTCAGTCGGTTAAGCGTCTGACTTTGGCTCAGGTCATGATCTCGTGGTTCACTAGTTTGAGCCCCATGTCGGGCTCTGTGCTGACAGCTCGGAGCCTGGAGCCCGCTTCAGATTCTGTGTCTCCCTCTCTCTTTGCCCTCCCTTGCTCACACTCTGTCTCTCTCTCTTTCAAATATAAATGAAAACATTAAAAAAATTAAGTCGTATCTTTACCTGTGGGTGGAAAATGCCCAAACACATCTTTTTAAAAAAAATTTTTTTTTTAATGTTTTATTTATTTTTGAGACAGAGAGAGACAGAGCATGAACAGGGAGGGGCAGAGAGAGAGAGGGAGGCACAGAACCGGAAACAGGCTCCAGGCTCTGAGCTGTCAGCACAGACCCTGATGCGGGGCTTGAACTCACAGACCACGAGATCATGACCTGAGCTGAAGTCGGACGCTCAACCGACTGAGCCACCCAGGCGCCCCCAAACACATCTTTTTAAAACTTTGTTTATTTTTATGAATAAAAACCAGCTGGTCTCTTCATTTTGATCAGTGTCAAACACCGTGGCTGCTGATCCAACATCTATTCTGTCCTTCCTCCTTACTAAGGAAACTTACTTTGTTTAGGGCAACCATGTGCCTAGTTAAAAATCTCCCCCTTGCCAACACAGACCCCGTCACTCCAGGCGATGGCTAAGTGACTCAGCTTTGGCCAGCGAACTATAAGGGTAGCTTATTGGGTGGGCTTCTAGAACTGTCAGATGTTGAGGTTTTTGTTTTTGTTTTTCCTGATAAAAGGGATGGACTTAGCTGGCCCATGCCTTTTCCTCCTAATCTTTTCTCTTTTCTCCTCTTTATGCCTGAAAACAGAGGAGATGTCCAGGGTGAGGTAGTCAAGTGGTAGCATGTGCTAATTGCTGGGCATATCGGGGTGAACAAGAGGGCTCCACTGAACATACAAACATGTAGATGCATGGTCACAATCCAATATCCCAAGCCCTATAATAGGAAGACGGAGGGATGTAAAATATGAAGCTCAAACCATGAAGAAAACAAGTTTATATGAAACCCCTCAAATTATAAAGTTGATGACTAGGGCTGGAACATTCCTCGTGTTCATCTAAGTCCTGGGAATGAGGAACCTAGAAACATCTGGCCAGCCAGTCGCTGTAACTGAGAAGAAGCGTTCGGAGTGAAAAGGTCCAAGCGTCGGGCAGCTGAATTGGCTTCTCTGAATTCCTAATCGCCGTTCCTACGTGTGTCAGACCAGTGCTGAGCCCCACTTGGACGCGATTCTAGGAAGCATGTGAGACTTGGCCCTCAGGAAATGTCTCTTTTGAGGATGATTGAACTGCCTTACTAACTTAGGAAAATGAGTGGATTTGACAGCTCAAATTGGTGGAAGAAACACTTGGACCAGCCTCAGGCACTGCTTGGGCACTTGCCAGCTGAAGCGGGCATGACTAATCACGAAGCTCATTTGGTGGCATAAAAGGGACAGTTCCATCAGGGACAAGTGAGGAGCCTGGGGAATATTCCCAGGCATGTGCTTCCCAGAATCAAAGGCAAAGTGATTTTTATTTTTTTTAAAGCAACGACAGGGTGGGCTGCATGATCATTTCTACCATTGTTCGTTTCTTTTTTTCCTCCCATTCTTTATATGCTCAGAGGAGTTGGCGAAATATATATATCACCATCAGCGTGGCAGTGGGGCCAGGTCAGAAGAGATGTGGGGTGTGGCATGGATGGGGCCTTCTCTCAGTATTCACTCACTGAATGCCATCTCTGCATTGTCTTTGGGCTTCTTACTCAAAGGCTCATGTTATGTGTGCAATTCCCAGAGCACACGCTGCTGTGTGCTGTGCTTCCGGAACAACGTGCACACTGCCTAGTGAACAGCTGGAAACCGAGACAGAAACACTGTACAGGCAAGTGGCTCGGACGCTATGTCTAAGGGGTGTTCTGTGAAACACCAATCCTGCAAGGTGGTACGTGAGACCGAAACACCTTTTTCGTGATCAAATAGACTTGAGGAAATGCTTCCTCTTCTGTTTTTGTTTTGGTGATCCGCCTAGAACATGTATGTTTTAATAACTTTGAGAAGTTTTGTACGAATAAAACCTATTTATGGGGTGCCTGGGTGGCTCAGTCGGTTAAGTGACCAACTTCGGCTCAGGTCATGATCTCACAGTTTGTGAGTTTAAGCCCTGAATCAGGCTCTGTGCTATTAGCGTGGAGCCTGTTTCGGATCCTCTGTCCTCTTCTCTTTCTGCCCCTCCTTCACTCATGGGCATGCTCTCTCTCTCTCAAAAACAAATAAATAGAAAAATTTAAAAAGAACAAAACGTATTTAATTGTAATTTATCAGCATCTTTCTTTCTTTCTTTCTTTCTTTCTTTCTTTCTTTCTTTTTTTCTTTCCTTCCTTCTTTTCTTTCTTTCTTTCTTTCTTTCTTTCTTTCTTTCTTTCTTTTCTTTCTTTCCTTCCTTCCTTCTTCTTTTCTTTCTTTCTTTCTTTCTTTCTTTCTTTCTTTTCTTTCTTTTCTTTCTTTCCTTCCTTCCTTCTTCTTTTCTTCCTTTCTTCTTTCTTTCTTTCTTTCTTTCTTTCTTTCTTTCTTTCTTTTCTTTCTTTCCTTCCTTCCTTCTTCTTTTCTTTCTTTCTTTCTTTCTTTTCTTTCTTTTCTTTCTTTCCTTCCTTCCTTCTTCTTTTCTTTCTTTCTTCTTTCTTTCTTTCTTTCTTTCTTTCTTTCTTTCTTTCTTTCCTTCCTTCCTTCCTTCCTTCTTTTCTTTCTTTCTTTCTTTCTTTCTTTCTTTCTTTCTTTCTTTCTTTCTTTCTTTCTTTCTTCTTTCAAATCATGCAGTTTCCCTGCTCTCTGCTCACCCCTAAGGAACACCTGTCCTTGGAACAAACTTTGTCCTTTGTCCTCAGATACATAAGTAATAAAATAAAAACAGTAAGACAAGATATGAATAAATAGCAAAAGCTTGTAACCATCTGCAAGTCAAGAAAACATCTATTTTCACATTGGATCTGGATTGGACATTTAAGGTACATATGATTTCTTGCACATCCAGGCAGCAATCAAACCATAAGGTACAGCTCAGCTAGAGGCAGTGTTCTGGTTATCAATTTTGGAGGACCAGACAATTCTGAAACCAAGTGGCATCCATTTGTTGGGGCAGGGATTAGGATAGGGCTCAGTGGGAACAGCTCATCTCTGTTCCATGATGACTGGGTTGGCTCAAATGGCTGGAGATTTGTTTGAATGGTTCAGCTGGGGTCCTATTATCTGAGGCTGTGATTTCCACTGTCAGTTGGCTTCTCCGGTTTTCTCCAGGTCACATCTGCTGGGGATGAAATGTCCGAGATGGTTCCTTCCCTTCTATGTCCGTCTGGTGCCTGAGCTGGAATAACCATCGCTCCATCGAGCAAAGCTCGTCTAGTTGTGCTACCTCCCAGGATGTCAGTCTCAGAGTAGTTAGACTTACATGGTCGCTGGCTTCCCTCAGAACCAGTGTTCTAAGAGTCATGGCAGAGGCTGCAAGGCCTCTATGGCCTAGCCTTGGAAGTTCTAGAATATCACTGCCTCAGAATTCTATTGGCCAAGAAAGTCATGGCCAGCTCGGGTTCCCCAGGCGAAAGGAAACACTCTCCACTCTTTTGATGGGAGGAGAAGCGAAGAACCTGTGGTTATCTTTAATTTACCACAGGCGTCTTACTGGTTGGCTCTCTTAGGCATCAGACTCTTAGCTGAAATGTCAGTTGGGTTCCACCTGGCCTCAGAGTGATCTTAAGCAATGCCTGGAAAAGTTCTTTTAGCTCAGGGTGCCATTTAGAGAACATAAAAAAAATGGATCTAGACACAGAATGGAAAACAGTAGTTTAAATGTTATAAACACAACAAACAAAATCACCATTGCACATGCTCTGGTGTTACCGCACATCATGCTGTATGATGGGTGAACTGTTGGAAACTTTCTCCAAACTTCAGGAGTCATCCTAGGAAATGCTCCTGATTTGGACTAATCTAGTTCTCTCCTTCTAACACACTGCTCCCATCTATCCATTTTGCTCTGATTCTCATTGTTTGGGGCTAGCGTGGTCACAATTAAGGGTTTTAAATAAACTTCTGAGAATGCTTAGTTTTTGTCTAGAATTGCTGTGTTTTTTGAGGGAAAAATACAGAAGTTTACAGAGAAAATATAACCAACATTTCTATTCTCACTTCCCAGAATTTGTAGATAACAACATGCTAATCAATTTTCTGCAAATTGTTTTTGAAATAAAAGAAAAATTAATTACACTGCAAGTTGAAGTATCTTTGGGCGGATTTTCCTCTGCCACATCCCAGGGGCAACCATGATTATTAATTTAGTGAATAGAATATGTTAAGAATATTTAAGGTTGACTTTCATCAACCCTTTTACAGATCCATCTTTTCTTGTTTCTAATTTACTGCTGTGCAGATATGCAGCTGAAGTTTAAGGAAGTTTAAGTTTTTAAGTTTAACCTCAAAAGTCTCTGCTGCTTAATATTTGTGACTAGCTTCTCTCTCTATAGTGTGCTAGTGAGACAGTTATTACCCAGGCTTTGGTGGAAGAGAGCTAACATCTAGAAAGAGGCACCCTGTAAATATGCCCCAGTCTGAGAAGAAGCAATGTTATAGCCCATACTGTGTTGTCCAGTACCCTCACCATGAAAGTTATCAGCCAGGATTGAGTACTCAATTGTTTTGAGGCCACCACACCCGTGACATTTAAGCTACAGGTATGGAAACCACAGAGTTTTGTCAGACAACATGCATAAGCCATTCTATCCCGGCCAGTGCTTCTGGTATCCATGCCATCTTGTTTCCATTGATGCAAAGTGATGGCGTGTCACCGATGTGATTCAACGATACATTCCGAAATGCTTACCACGTTCCAGTGTAGTTACCATCCATCGCCAAGCAAAAGTTATTACAATGTTATTGACTATATTTTCTATCCTGTACTTTTCATCCCTATGACTTACTCATTTCATAATTGGGGAAGTCTGTACCCCTTAGTCCCCTTCACCTATTTTGCCCATCCTTCCTCCTCACCTCTGACAACCACCAGTTTGTTCTCTGTATTTATGAGTTTGTTTCTATTTTTTTTGTTTGTTTTGTTTCTTACATTCCACATAGAAGTGAAATTGTATGATATTTATCTTTCTCTGTCTGACTTATTCACTTAGCATAGTGCCACGTAGGACCATCCATGTTTTCGCAAATGGCAAGATTTCTGTTTTTTTTATGGCTGAGTAATATTCCCTTATAAATATATCTTCTTTATCCATTCATTATTGATGGACACTGGGTTGCTTCCATATCTTGGTTATTGTAAATAAGGCTGCAGTAAACATGGGGGCACATGGGGCGCTTGCGTGGCTCAGTTGGTTGGGCGACCGACTTTGGCTCAGGTCATGATCTCATGGTGCATGGGTTCGAGCCCTGTGTCGGCTCTGTGCTGACAGCTCAGAGCCTGGAGCCTGCTTCAGATTCTGTGTCTCCCCGTCTCTCTGCCCCTCCCCTGCTCCTGCTCCATGTCTCTCTGTCTCTCAATAATAAATAGACGTTAAAAAAATAAAAATAAAAAAAACCATGGGGATGCATATATCTTTTCCAATTACTATTTTCATATTCTTCAGGTAAATATCCAGGAACTACTGGAGCATATGATATTTCTCTTTTTAGCTTTTTGAGGAATCTTCATACTGTTTTCCATAGTGCCTACACCAATTTACATTCCTATCAATACTGCATGAGGGTTCCCTTTTCTCCAGTGCTTGTTATTGCCTGTCTTTTGATAATAGACATTCTGACTGGTCTGAAGTGATATCTCATTGTGGTTTTGAGTTGCATCTCCCTGATGATTAGTGATGTTGAACATCATTTCATGTGTCTGTTGGCCACCTGTATATCTTCTTTGAGAACATGTCTATTCAGGTTCTCTGCTTCTGTCCTATTTAGAAAGTGACTCCTTACTGGGAATGGGGTTCTCTTTTGAAGTGATACAACTGTTTTAGAACTTCTTTTAGGGCTTCTGAATCCAATTCAGTGTGTACGTGCCCATGGGCTTTCCCACACCCGTAAGGAGTTCTCGGACACCCACTGGTGTCTGAAATTCCACTCTGCTCTGATGCCTATCTACCTGGAGGTAGCCTTAGATACCACAGGTTAAGGGGTCAATCCTACAAGATGGCCCACCTAACACCCCACTGCCCTCCGCCCACCACCTTCTGATGCTTGTCACAAATCCAGGTTATCATTTGTGCTTCTGACCAACCAGCTATAGACTGGAGGTTCCAATGACTCCCTCCTTGGACTTCAGAGCCTCTCTGTAAGTCCAGGTTGCTATCTGTACTTTTGACAGACTGGATATAAATCTGTGGTTTCCACAATTGCCTCCTTGGGTTCAATTAATTTGCTAGAGCGGCTTACAGAATTCAGAGAAACATTTTACTTACTATATCACTGGACTATTATAAAAGGATATAACTCAGGGACAGCCAGATGGAAGAGGTGCAAAGGACAAGGAACAGAACAGCGTGCGGAGTTTCCAGCCCTCTCTAAAAGCATGCCATTCTCCCCAAATATCCATGTGGTCACCGGCAAAGAAGCTCTCTTTTGGGTTTTTATGGAGGCTTCCTTTCATAGGCATGCTTGATCAAATCATTGGCCATTGGCGATTGATTCAACATCAAGCCCCTTTTTTTGCCCTGGAGGTCAGGGGGTGGGACTGAAAGTTCCAGCACTCCAATGGGTTGGTTCTCCTGGTAACCTGCCCCCGAACCTAGGTGCTTCCAAAAGTCACCTCATTAACATAACAAACACCATCGCTGTTGCTCCCCAAAGCTTAGGAAATTCCGGTGGTTTTTGGAGCTCTGTGGGGAAGAAGACCAAAAATATATCTATGTCTTATTATAAATCACAGTATCACACAACACTATAGGACAACAAGGTGAATATACATTTATACCTTTTTGTGTGCTGACTTCTACACTTCAAGATAGCTTTATCTTTATTCATGTTAAAATGAATTTCAGCTCAATAAAAACCAGGTAACATAAATATTTATTTTTGAAGGAGAGACAGAGTGTGAGAGAGAGGGAAACACAGAATCCGAAGTAGGCTCCAGGCTCTGAGCTGTCAGCACAGAGCCTGATGCCGGGCTTGAACTCAAGCTGTGAGATCATGACCTGAGCCAAAGTCAGATGCTTAACCGACTGAACCACTCAGGCGCCCCCAAAAACCAGATAAAATAGTACAATCTCCCCTAGGTTTACACAGTAAGTGCTTTTTCAGAATTCAGTGAATATTAAAACCATGCAAAAAAAAATGCTTGATGTCTATATGTAAAATCCAAGTTAGGGCCCAAGCTCAACTAAATTATAAATAGATTTTTCTCCTACACAATTGTCTGGTGAGACATTTGGAAGTTGGATAGGATTTTGTTGAGCAGGACAGCTCCTTCCATTGTAGAATATCTAGAGTCTGCATCCCCCAAACAACCTCACACATTTCTGGCATGCTCTGCCCTAGGGGGAGGTAAGGCTGAGGCCCGTGGCCCAATGGTCAGTGACAATGTCTTCTGTCTTTGTCTTTCCACGGTCTGTGTGCCCACCTGCCAGTTCTCTGTGTCCAGTGCTCACGTGCGGCCTCGCTATCTTGCTCTGGGTATGGCTAAAAGGAAATCACTGTGAGACCTTTTGGGACCAGGTTGGAAACATTATACCCTCTCCTCGTTTCAAAAGAGAAAGCCTGGTACTTTATTCCTATGCGGACCATCCTAATGCTGTGAGCAGATCTTTGGCTTTTGAGATGTTGTTACATTTTGGTTTTGTTTTCTAAAGAGCTAGTGCCAAAGCGACGGTGCTTAAATCCACTGTTTCTTTGGCTCCGCTTCTCTTTGGCTTTGGGGAGAGATGCTGATGCTAATGCTGTTTGGCTGGATCAGGCTGCCTCATCGTCCGTTAGAAACCACTCGCTCTCTGCATTTCCTGCTCCACTCCCCTGAGCTCGTACCTTGTCCGCCAGCCTTTCTCTGGGGTCAGCGGCAAGGCAACCTACTGACAATTTGCCTCTGGTAATGTTACCTTGTTTAACCGCACACCCTGGGGGAAGAATGACTGAAGTGGGGGAGAGAACAGCCTGAAGCAGGGAGGGTATAAGTGGTCAGGGTGATCCCTTATGAATACTCTCCTCCCGTTTCTTTAAGACCTGCCTCGCTCACTAGCGGCTTGTCTGACGGGCCCTGGGAAAGGCAGTGCTGGGAAGGGCTGGTCACAGGAGCTCCTCTGGAGGACAGAGGCCTCGTGTTGCTCCCTTGGGCCAGGCCAAGGGGACCCTGGGTTGTGGAGAGGATGCAGGCAGGAGGGGACGGTGGGGAGAGAGGACCCCAGCCCAGACCGTGCCGGGAGAAACCTGGGGAGGACCACATCCAGGCATCTGGGAGTGATTTCCTCCGTCTGTCAGAACCAATGCATATCTCAGATGTTTTTACTCCGCGCCTAGCTTTCTGCCTCTTGCCATCATTTTCTTCAGATGTTTACCAGGAGCTCTAGGCCAGCCACGTGGCAGCAGCCTCATTTGTTTTTATTTAGTTCATATGAGTTTGAGCTGTTTTGCACATAAAAAGAACCAAAGGAACATTAACTGCTAACCACTCATAACCCCTCATGTGCACGTTGGAGCTTCGGCGGTGCACACGCTTGCTCTGTGGGAACAGACTGTGTGGGGTTCTGTTTCATTCATTTTGCATCATTTCAGGTACACCTGGCTCACACACTCGCATCTCAGTGCCCAGGTAGGGCTCTTCTGCGAGAAAACATCACAAACCTGGCCACTCGTGTATCGTGTGCGGTCTCGAGATACCAAATTTCCTTTCGTGTAAAATCACAACGTTTGAACCTTTTCTGTCATATTTTATCTGGAGGTTCCTTCCCAAAGGAATTGCCACATTAAAGGGTATGAACTCTGTGGCTCCATTTATAGGCTCCTAGATTATTTCGGGATGATCGGTCCAACTCTCACTGCCCTCGGGGAAGCAGGATATCGTTCCTGCTGCCGCCACTCCGTCATCCATCCCGTACGGGTGTTTGCTGTGTACCTACTGTGTGCAACATTCTGCCAGAAGCCTGGGAAATGGCAGAAAGGACGCAGGCCCCGGTGCCTGGCCCCTGGCCTCGTGGGGCTCCCAGTTTCTGTTGTTCCTCAACACGTGGTTCTCGAATCGCCTGGAGGTGGTGCTTGTTAACCACGCAGGTTCCCGGGACTCGCCTCCAACTACTGAATTGGAATCTCCAGGTCCCGAGCCCTGGAACTCGCTTTTCTGATAAAATCTCCCGATGCACGTTACACGTGAGCACCACTCATCTAATGGAATGAGTGAAAGTTCCCTTTTGCTTAGAAGGAAACATGAAGGACCCAGGATGGGGTGTGGGAGACTGGCTTGGCGGGTCAGCCAGAGCAGGGAGATGACAGAAGTGTGCAGGACTTCTTGCCAGACTGTCACCTCCCGCAGGACGTACACAAAGCCACCCAACTCAGGGCAGGCTGTGACTAATGAGCAAATCAAGTAGATAATTTTTTGCTGCAGCTGAGCGGGTCCCTCCCGCGGGTGAGCAGCCTGGGCCACAGAGCAGGATTAGAGCATCTTCTGGTGTCGAGATCACTGTTTCAAATTAGGTGAGCGCAGCCAAGCAGCTGGGGAGGGAGCGTGTGGTTCTGCTCGGGGAGGGAGCCACGGGAGGCGGGCGCTCACCCCCTCTCCGTGTGCGATCAGATGAGGCCAGGGAGCAGTGAGCCGGCCTGTCCCCAGACTGTGAAGTCGGGAGAGGGCTCAGGCCGGCTGTGCCGGAGTGGCTCGGGCAGGCCAGGAGCAGGACCGGCTGGGTGACTGCGAGTTGTGGTTGTGGTTCTCAGAGGAGATCTAAACCTTCGAAGGCCGAGTGTGTGGCCCCGGGAATTCCCCCAGGCTTGTGACATCCAGTGGCCCAAACTGAGGTATACTCAGCCTTCTACAGACAGGGACGACCTCGTACGTAACATACCAACCCGGAGCCCTGGTGTCTTCCATAGCGCACAGCCTGGGTCTGGATGTCCAACATCCTGCAGGCATTTTCTTGGGTGCCGCCATTGTGCGATGGCCCCGGGCCCTCCGGTGGTCTCAGCTTTCGTTTATTTTCCTATTTGGAACGGTCTCCTTAAGGGGGTGCAGGCATGTACCCCCAGACCAAAAGCAGGCTGGGGCCTGACTGCAGTGCCCCTGACGGACGCCGACATCCTCTTTATGACTCACAGCAAGCCAGGTGTCTGACTTTGCTCAGGGCAGTGGTCGCCGGAGCCTCCATTTTCACTAACGCCTGGGTCACTGCACGTGTTAGAGTCCGAGTTCAGTTTGGAAATGCTCCATGTGTGCCTCCGTTTCTTCATTCAGGAAAATGAACGTCCATCTCTGTTTCTGGCCTGATCACATAAAGACAAAATGGTGGAGCCCGCATAGGCCAACTTTTGGATACCACGGTGGCTTCCAGGTGAGCACAGAGGTGAAGGTGTTAGGCCCCAGGGTGTGCCATCCCTCAGGGCCTTTCTACTGAACCCCGACCACACGCACTCACGTCATTTGATCAAGGGCATCTCATGTTTTCCAGTGACCCGGGGTGTTGATGGGGATTAGCATAGCTATAGAAAGACCACGCCAAAATACACGGAAGTATCTGTGACCTCATTTATACGAACTCAAACTGCTTACCATCTGTGCTGGGAAACAGAGGATGCTTGTGCATGTGTGTGTATGTGTGTGCATGTTTCCTAAAAGAGCACAACTGTAATATTTGGTTGAAGAGTGGAGAACTAAAGGAAACAATTGGGGAAGACCATCGATTGATCAGCAGCCATGCTGTATTTGGTGTGGGCTTGAAAGGAATCATTCATCATAAGCAATCAAAAAGAGAACGGAGGAGAGAGCAAACACTTCCCGCCCTTAAATCTCTCACTGTTGCCTTTCACGGGAACAGTTTCTCACACAGAAAAATCTGTTTTCAGTTGGACTGAAAAACTGCCCCATGAGTCATAAACGTCTCTATATTTGTAAGGCTCTTCACAGTTGACAAAGCATTTTTGCAAAGTTTTTTTCATTTGATCCTACCCACGGGGTGGAATGACTAATCCAAGACCGCACAGACAGAGAAAATGGCACAGTGGAGCCGGATTCCGACCCCAGTGAGGCCTTGGTGAGTTCACGGGGTGGCTGGATCTCTGGGACCAAGGCTGCTGTGATCGTCGGGGGTGGGGGGTGGGGAGCTGTTGAGCTTGACGTAGGAGAGGTTCATATTTTACATATTTTACATCTTGCCCTGATTTTGGATCTAGGAAAAAGTCTCAACCTCATTTTCCATCCCAGGCTGAGGGCGGTGACATGGGCCTCAGCCTCAGCAAGCAAAAAGGGTCAAGTGGGCTTTCTTATTCTATGGGTAAAGGGATCGTGTCAATATCCAAACAGCAAAAAATGGATTCCTGGAGTAGTTTTTAGACACAGCCGTTCATCTGACTCATTACTTTCAGGAGCAATTCTGTTTCACCTCCCCAAAGGGGGGTCATTCCCCCCTCTCACCCCCGCCCCCCAGTGCCTGTTAGCTCCCACAATGGGAGATGAGCTCCACCAACAGTGCAAACCCACTATCAGCTTTGCTTTAGCATGGATATTTCTTTAAGTTTTTATTTTAATTCCAGTTAGTTAGCATACAGTGCTATATTAGTTCCAGGTGTTATGTTAGTTCCACTGTATGATACAGTGATTCAACACTTACATACATCAGCCGGGGCTCATCATGACAAGTGCACTCCTTCGTCCCCCTCACCTGTTTCCCCCATGTCCCCCCTGCCCCCCACCTCCCTTCTGGTAACCACCAGTTTGTTCTCTATAGTGAAGACTCTGTTTCTTGGTTTGTCTCCCTTTTTCTTCCCTTTGCTCTTTTGTTTCTTACATTCCATATATGAGGGAAATCGTATGGTGTTTGTCTTTCTCTGAGTGACTTATTCCACTTAGCATTATCCTCTCTAGCTCCGTCCATGTCATTGCAAATGGCTGAATAATATTTGAGGAAATTCCGTACTGTTTTGCACAGTGGCTGCACCAGTGCAAAAAATTCCGTACTGTTTTGCACAGTGGATCCCACCAACGGTGCAAAAAGGTTCCTTTTTCTCCACATTCTTGCCAACACTGTTGTTTCTTGTGTTGTTGATTTTAGCCATTCTGGCAGGTGTGAGGTGATATCTCATTGTAGCTTTGATTTGCATTCTCCTGCTGATAAGTGGTGATGAGCATGTTTTCAGGTGTCTTTTGGTCACCTGGATGTTGTCTTTGTAGAAATGTCTGATAATGTCTTCTGCCCATTTTTTAATTGGATTTTTTTTTTTTTGTGTTGAGTTTTATAAGTTCTTTATATATTTTGGATACCAACCCCTTATCAGATATGCCATTTGCAAATACCTTCTCCCATTTGGCAGTTGCCTTGTTGTTTTGTTGTTTCCTTCACTGTGCAGAAGCTTTGTATTTTGATGTAGTCCTAATAGTTAATTTTTGCTTTTGTTTTCCTTGCCTCAGGAGACCTCTCTAAAAAAAAGTTGCTACAGCCTATGTCAGAGAAGTTACTGCTTGTGCCCTTTTCTAGGATATTTATGGTTCCAGGCCTCACATTTGGGTCTTTAATCCATTTTGAATTTCTTTTGTGTGTGGTGTAAGAAAGTGGTCCAGTCTCATTCTTTGGCCTGTGGCTGTCCAGTTTCCCCAACACCATTTGTTGAAGACACTGTCTTTTTTCCATTGGATATTCTTTCCTGTTGTGTCGAAGATTAATTGACCACAAAATTGTGAGTTTCTTTCTGGGTTTTCAATTCTGTTCCATTGATCTCTGTGCCCCTTTCTGTGCTGGTACTATACTATTTTGATTACTTCAGCTTTGTAATATAACTTGGAGTCTGGAATTGTGATGCCTCCGGCTTTGCTTTTCCATTTTAAGATTGCTTGGGCTATTCAGGGTCTTCTGTGGTTCCATACAAATTTTAGAATTGTTTGTGATCGTCCTGTGAAAAATGCTGTTGGTATTTTGGTAGGGATTGCATTGAATGTGTAGATTCGGCATGGATGGGTATTTCATGGTTTCTAGGAGATCATGCCCATCCCTGGGGCACAGAGGTCATCCTCAGAAGCATGGAGGTTAATACTATGAATATAAATATGAATATGAAGCAAGGGCCTTTATAAAGTAGAACCCAATGTTGCATTGTTTCAATGCATTTTGATATTAAATAAATAAGTAATGTGAATTACATTGAAACTACTGAAATCTGCAAGTCAGCATCTGTTCCTTTTAAGTCAACAACTTGAATTTGTCATTATTATTATTATTATTGTTAGAGGCTACAGAGTCTTTTTCTGTGCTTCAATCAGGAATGTAATCTGAATTTGCCACTGTCTGCCTACCCCGGACCTGTTATTGGCTTCCTGTTTCTAAGTGTGTTCAATGCTCATCATCTCTGGACACAGGCGAGCAGCTAATATTGCTAAGACTATCACTCTGCACAAACTTGCCATTTCTTTGTTTCCTTTGTAAATCATTATGCTAATAATATCAATCATTCCCCCCCCCCATGTTCCCCTGAAATTTCATGTGTGGAACTGAGCTGATATAATGAAATGGACCAAAGATGCAGACACCTTTTTTACTTCTTGCCTGGCTAAATTTACCCTAGGATACCTCAGAGGCAACTAGCCATTCAGGACATGTACTTCTTGACCATGGCACGTGCGTGTTCAACTTCCTAGCGTTGACTTCCCCACTGTTACCACTGACAGTGAACTCCTCGGCGGGCGAGAGGAGCGGCCCCCCTTCACACACAATCAGCACCAGCTGTAGTCCAATTAAACTCAACAGTGAACAGGTGTTCACTGTAATGACTTCCACACAAAAGCAGGCTTCCATTTAATACTCTTTGCATCCGATACACTAACAGCCCCAATGAAAGGGAGTAGTAGAAAAAGAGATGGAGTTCAGTGGAGGGAAAACAGCAACCCCCAGACTCCTTCACAATCAGCATCAGAAGCCCCAATTAGCCTCAACATTTCCCAGGTGTCCGCGGGAGGGTATTTTTATGCAGAACATATTCAAGTCAATTGTCTCTCAAGAACTTCTTTGAAGACATTTTGAAGTTTTGCAAATTCAGCCAGCTTGCTTGTATTACTGTTACCACCACTATTTAATGGCTTTCAGGATTCTACCCTGCTAGACATGCATGGGCAGAGTATATATTTTTTAAAGTTTGTGTATTCATTTTGAGAGAGGGGGAGGGGCAGAGAGTGAGGGAGAGAGAGAATCCCAAGTAGGTGCCGCACTGTCAGCGCAGAGCCAGATGAGGGACTTGAACTCAGGAGCCGTGAGATCACGACCTGAGCGGAAATCAAGAGTCAGACATTTAACCTACTGAGCCACCCAGGTGCCCCGGGCAGAGATATTAATCACACTCCCGTAAATCCTAAAAATGCTCTCATCCCATTTGATGCTCTTCCTCCCAAATTCTTTTATATTCCAGGTCTGTGTTCCGTTTGAAATGGAGAAATCTAGGAAGCACTTCTTGGGAGGAGACGCCTGCAAGTGTTCTTACTCCTATCGGGTTCCATCAGTTATTGAACGGCCACAGTGTGCGTTGCCAGGGAGAAGAGGAAGGATGACAGACACATCGCCTGCTGCTGGGAATCAATGTGGGACTGGTTGACAGCTCAGGACCCAATCAGAGTCACTTCCGTGGCTCACCCCAGGCTTGATGGAGGCTGGCTAGTTACAGGGGACTCTGGTAAATGAGTTGGTGGCCCTCTGGCCAGACCCCTCACCCTATGGCGTGGTGACCACTACCAGTGGTGGCCCTTCTCTGACTTTGTGTTTCTCAGAGATTCGTCGCCTCTAAGGACAGGGGAGACATGGGGTGAGCAGGTCCGAGAATTCTGAATTCTGCCTCTCGGTTCAGTCAAGGAGTTAGACGCATTCCCAACGTACCGTACAGATCCTGGTGCAGAAAGCTATTTTTCAGTTTCGCCGGAACCAATTCGATAACTCACACCAGAAGGAAACCTGTGTAAAAACCAATCTCAGATGTGGAGCAAATGCTGGTGAGGGTGTGAACTGGTAGAATCACCCTGGAAAACTAGTGGGTTTCCATAACCAAAGCTGCACTTGGGAGCAGATAGCTCCATTCCCAGTTACGATTGCAACAGTGTTGGTGGTAGGCAGACACTAAGATGTGACCTTCTTCTAACCAGCAAAATACAACAATTATGATGGGATATGGCTTCTCTGATTACGTTTCCTAAAACTGTAACTTCTATCTTGCTAGCATGTTCTCTCTATTGCCTTCTTGGCTTCCATGCTTTGATGTTGGAGAGAGCCTTATATGGCACGGAACTAAATGTGACCTTTGGCCAATAGCCAGCTAGGCACTGAGGCCTTCAGTCCAATAGTCTTCCAGAAATTGAGTTATGCCAACCGCAGTGGGAGCTTGGAAGTAAATCCTTCCCCAGTTTGGACTTCAGATGAGATCCCAGCCCTTGCTGACACCTTGATTCTGCTTTGTGAGGGACCCTGAAGCAGACGGTCTAGCTAAGCTGTGTTCAGACTCTTGATTCACAGAAACTGAGATAATGTGTGTGGTTTGAATTGTGTGGTAATTGGTTCCACAGCAATAGGTAACAAATTCAGACATGCTTACAAATGTGCACCCAGGGACACGTATAAGAATTTTCATAGCAGCATTCTTCGTGATACCCAAATCAGAAAGAACTCAAAAGTTCATGGACGATAAAGTGGATAAATACATTGCAGTATATTCATAGAGTGGACCACTGTAAGCGCTGTGAGAGTAACTAACCCTAGCTACCTGCAACGATATGGGTGAGTCTCACAAATAATTGGGTGGGAAAAACCAGACACAGAAGAGTACACACTATATGGTCCAATTTACATAAAGTTCTACAATAGGCAAAACTAATCTGTCATCCTGTTTGAAACTTAGGATGGTGACTCCTTTGGAGGTTAGGTAGCTACAGGGAAGGTACATAGGGAAGCTTTTGAGATACTGATAAATGTCCTGTTTCTTCAATCTGGGGGCTGGTTACAGGACTGGTTTACACACGTTTATGTACGTTTTTGGTTATAAATTAAAAAGTTTTTACAACACCGCCTTTTTTTTTCTAGCAGGTGATCTTTTCAGCATGGGATACTCATAGATGTGTGCTCAGAGGGGTGTATTATCTTTGCAGGCACAGTGTCAGTCATACATCAGGAAAGGAGAGCATTGATTTCAAATGCCTCATTTAACAGAAGAGGTAAAGTGAGTTGCAGAAGTCAAGCTTCCAATCATTTGTCAGAGCTGCAAGTGCAAAGCAGGTCTCTTGTATATTCTGGTTCGATGTGAGTGCAGTCTGGCTGTGGACCATCTTTCATGGTTCTCCATGCTTGAGTCCCTTTCTTCACCACCCTGTGAGATTGCCTGTTGATGTTGCAAACTGAGTTAAAGATTGCTTTCCCAGACTGACCGGTGTCTGGCTTGGGCTTGGGCTTTAAACTGACCGGTATCCAATAAGAAGGAGCTTCTTGGTATCCTGTTTTCATGCTTCTACCTTGTTCTGTTGCACTGGAACCCTCCTTGCCATTTGTTTCCAGGCCTGTTTCTTGCACCATGGCTAGTGATCTTTACCTGACCCTCTATCCACAGTCTGGTTCTCACCCAGCAATACTGAAACTCAATACCTTTCCTGGTGCTGAACTTGGCGAACTTTCTTGGCTGTGATTAGGACTCATCTTTCAGTGTGTATTTGCTGCTAGCAGCTCTGGGTTATGACCTTGACTGGGAAGCCTGCAATCATCTTACTGAGTCTGCCTCAGTCTCTGCAAAAGAGTAGAGAAGTATTTTTTTTTTCGATCAAAGATCTACAAATATCCAATATCTCCATGTTCCAAATAAGTTCTTACATTCCATTTTAGGAAAATATCTGCTGGTGTAGGCAGAGAGGAGCATGAACTACCTGCCTTTTCCCCCTTTTCTCTTTTCTGAGATCTGAGACCTACGTTATAAAATCAACACAATGAATGAGATCAGACATATACAAATACACCTTAGAGACAAAGAGTCAGCCATGTCATAAGAAGGCAAAGGATGGATGTGACAATAACCCCATTGATGGTCTGGATGTGTCTAAAGAAAGAATATGTCAGTCAGAAAGAATATGTCAATCAGAAAGCTGGCGGGCACAGAACTTGGAGGACAAGCCAGAGGGAACCCTGAAAACCTGGTATGAATGTTCCAGGGGTAATGGCTTCATCAGGTCCCAGCCATGTGATGCCGTTAAGCTTTCAAGTCATCTAACTAAACTGTCCTTGCTCTGATTCCAGACTCACTAAGGAGATTTCCAATTATAATCAACTTCCTGTGTAGATTTTCTGTAGGGAAAAAAGGTGCTGGGGAGAAGAGTGTGAGTATTTGATCTTTCTGACAACTGCACATCCCCTTGTTGATAGAGGTATCGACATTTTGGTGAGAAGTTTTGGTGTTTTCTGAATCTAGTTCACAGAAGTCAGCTCTCCCAAGGCAGGCAGATCCTGGAACACTAACAAGATTGAATTTTTGGACTTGCACATCTTCTGGCCAGACCTTGGACTGTGAAAAATTCATTAAGATAATGCCACTTTGGAAGGCCTCTTGGTAGACAGCCAGCCAGCCATTTCCTGGTAATATTCAACATGGCTTTGGGCCCATTTTCAAAATCATGATGGTACCTAACTGGATTGAGAGGATGAGAAAGGGAACAGAGAGAAGAGGAGATAAATTGGGTAGTCCATTCAAATTGGTTTCCATCGAGGCTACAGATGGAAATGGAATCTTATTGAAAACGGACTACTTATTTGTTTCTTAAATGGGGATAGATACCCTTCTGGGAATATGTGGTAATTTTCTTGGGATGAGTAAAGATAGGGGATAAAACTCAGCACAACTTTCTGGAAGATTAACTTTTCTCCCTGGTTTGGGGAGATGGAGAAGTTAAGACATTAACTAAAGAGGTAAAATTACCCAGAGTTTGTTGCTGGGTAATCAGGGATTATATTTACCAGCTTCTCTTGCATTTAATTGGGGCCATGTGATGACATTTTGCTCAAGGGATGTGGGGAGGATGGCTGTTAATTTTGGGCTGAAGCAATTAAACACTTCTCTCCCCATCTCACAGTTGAATGGAGAGGTTGCAGAGGCTCTGAAGGAGGGTAGAGTCACAAGGCCACAGGGCAGGTTGTCCACCCACCAGCCACACCCACACAGACTTTAGGTAAGTGAATATACATCTAAAGTGTTAAACCACTGAGGGTTTGGGCTTGATCAGTTACAACAGATAACATTACTTTCATAGAACTGAGCAGTGATTTAAATATTTCTACATGAAAACAAATAGTCATATAATAGCATATGAACTTTACATGAATTCTTAAATTCATGAAAACCGAGGCTTCAAAGACCTATGTTGCTCATGGCAGGCTATTGGCACATCTCTTGGTGCCTACAGAGTGACACGTTCACTCTCCTCTGTGGTTGGGGGAACTTGATGCTTGACAAAGGCCAGAAAAATTCACATAATAGGGAGTAAAAGCTGTGGTGGTCCTCCAGACTGTAGAGTCTGTAGTACATGCTCATTCAAGCCAAGATCGAAGTAGGCAAAGTTAGATTTCAGGTAACCTTTTTCCAGTCCCCTACCCTCAAACTCACATGGATAATACTGCCTATCAATGTCTTGGCCTGCTTTTTTTAAGGCAAAACCCTCATGTTTTGGACTCTTACTAAATTGTGAATGTTCATTTCAGTTTACGTTCCCTTAGGAGCCTATAAGGTGAGGCTGATATGTCCAAAGAGTTCAGGCTAACTGGCAGGTATGGCAAATACATGGCATTTCTCATACCAATCTCCTTTCCACATCCCTGCAGTTATTGGTGATTTTGGCATGGTACTACTTTCTAGTGAGCCAGGTGGGGCTTCACAGCCTTCTCAGGCCAGAGCTCCAGGCACTCCTATGAATCTATCAGTGCTGGCTCTTGAGTTGGATTCAACTTGCCATCCTGGATGAAAGGTAGATCATAGTAGTTTCATGACTATCTCTCCTGGACAATATTTGCCTTCCAACACTTCTCTTTACTCCCTTAATCTAGTAGAGGAACCTGGAAATTTCTAGCACACTGGTAGCTCCAGTAGGGGAGAGAGTTGGGACAGGGACCATTTTTCCATTGCTCTTTGGATTATACCACTAACCTGCTTCCTTTCAATTGGATTTAATTAAATAGTTACTGTATTTATGTATGTATGTATGTATGTATTTATTTATTTATTTATTTATTTATTTATTTATTTATTTATTTTGAGAGAGAGAGAGAGAGAGAGAATGTGAGTGCACAGGGGAGGGGCAGAGGAAGAGGGTGAGAGAGACTCCCAAGCAGGCTCCACCCTGGGTGTGGAGCCCAACATTGGGCTTGACCCCACGACTGGAAGATCATGACGTGAGCCAAAATCAAGAGTTGGATACTCAACCAACTGAGTCACACAGATGCCCCAATAGATACCGTATTTATTTCACTTACAGTAAAGCAGGCTTTATCTAGCAAATCACACTTAACTCCATTACCAGCAAGTTTTTATTGAGTACCTGCTGTGTACATGGCAACAAACTAAGTGCTGAGAAGTTTCTTCTGTGATTATGTTGACTTATAATCATCATATAGAGTAGCTCTGTTCTCTCTCTCTATCTTTCTTCCCATTTTTTCTCTGGGTTCCTGACTTCCTGGAGGAACCCTCTTGTTCTGCTGTCCACACCACCTGAGCTGTCTTGACTGCACTCAGACCCCTCTCATTGCCCTTCCTCAAGTGTGCTGTGTGGAGAGAGCACTTTTTCACTGTGCTGGCTGTGAGGACAGGTTTGCCCTACTCTTCCCCTCCTCAGTGTTTCTAAGCCATGGCTTTCTCATGGGTCCACAACTCTCCCTGAAGGGACCCAGTAGTCTCTGCTGGTGGCCCATCAGACTGTTTTGTCACAACCTCCTTCAGTGCTGCTTCACTGAAGTGCTGCTGGGGCAAAAAGAGCAAGTTTTAAATTTCCCTCTGTCTCTGTCTCTGTCTCTCTCTTTTTTTGAGGGGAGGAGACTTCCGTGGGTAAGATTTCTTTCCCACCCACCCATTCTACATCAAGTTCTAGACCAGTAAGAGCAGATAAATCTCTTTCCCACCAGTGACATGTGTTTAACTAGATGAGTGTGGCCGCCAAGCAGAGCTGTAGCCATCCTGGCAGCTGCAGGAGAGATTGGGGGAAGGCAGCTGCCAGGAATTAGGGTTGGACACGTGCCTCCAGGTGACAGCCACATGCATGGACCCAGTTACTAATGCTCCCACTTAAACCTTGGAAACAGAGTTAGAAAGGCACAGCCAGGTGGGCAGAGGGCAAACCTCAGCTTCCCCCAGCTGGGGCTACCTGTTGGGTGTTGGGATTCCATAAGGCTGAGCTATGGGGGGAATGGGACTTTGGTGCCTACCATGCTAGCTGTGGACACCACACCACAGTGGGAAGGGCTGAAAACATATGATTAGTTAATGAAAACTTGGATTTTGCAGAAAACAGTCAAATCTGTGGAAGGGTGGCAGCTGCTACTTTGAGCTAAAGCCCTAGGCAAGCCCTAAAGTTGTGGAATCTGCATATTTCCCTCACCCCTACCTAGGAGGCCAGCATAGAGCAGTCATTGTAGGGCTTTCCTGGAGGCGTCAGGAAGCCAGGGGTAGTGATTTGTTTAGATTTGTCTGGATAGCTGCAGGTTGCCAAATCACACAGACAGCTGCAGTCAGTTGCTTTCTTCATGCTGTTCGATCCATGCCATGCACTTTATCAGCTGCATCTCTGCTCTCCCCTGGACATCTTGGGAAATTATCACAACTTCATAGGTAGGGTTCTGAGTTGGCTCGTTTTCTGCAATATTGCTACATTTGCTCAATTACATTGTTAGCTGAAGATGATAACTGACTTCAGCTTCATTTTTCCAACTTGAGCATTTGTTTATGGAATCTATGTAGGAGAACAACAGACTATGTGCATCACTCTTTCCCTGCCTCAACATGCCTTTTTCCAGAAGTAGTGGTGATGGGAGTGAGAAAGAGAAATTCAATTACATATGCACCAGGAATTTGACATAATAGGAATTCCGTGGGCAGCCTGGCTTTATCTGCCCAGAATTCCGCTGGATAAAAGCAAAACACTTTTTTTTTTTTTCATGAATCCCATCCCTCTTTTTGGTCACTTTCCTGATAGGGTAGGGGTAAAATCTGGGAGCTGGCCTTTGTTGTTGCCTTTCTATCTTTTGCAAGGGTCAACCTGCAATGGTCCTATTTATATTTATAGGAGGCTGTGGCCCTGGCACAGAGTGGAGTATGGAAGTTAGGCTGTTTGTAAGAAGTTAGGCAAGAGTTCGTAAGTTTCCCTTCTTTGATCATCAATTTGGCTTAAATCAAATCATGGAATCTTACCACTGAGTGGAAACCTATTTAAATCCTTTCATTTTATAGATAAGACACCTGAAGTGCAGAGAGATGAGTTACATTGATAAAGATCCACATCAGTGGCAGTGATGTCCAAGTTTATCAGGTATCCAGGCTTATGGAGTTTCCAGGCGTATCAGGTCTCCAGGTATACCAATTATGTTTTCTGGGCACAAACAACAGAAACCAACTCTGGCAACTTTACTGGAAGTTTATTGAAAGTTTATCTGGAAGGACACTGGAAGCCTCCAAAGATGGCAAAGAACCTAGAGAACCAGATCTGAAAATGGATTTGAGACAAGGCATCTCAGAAGGCTAGGATGGGAGGCACTGAAGGAGCATCTGCTATTAGGAGAATTTGGCCTCCACTTTCTCCATCTCGTGTAACTCTACTGACTTTTCAGTTTACTTTTGCGAGAGCAAAATTAAGACAGGTCGTTTGGCTGCACCTTGGCTAGGGGAAAACATGGTACCTGATAATAGTCACAGAAGAGAATATCCAATGGAGAGGAAATGATTCTCCTAAAGAAAATCTCAGTGCCTTTCAGAAGGTCCTTTGGGAGGACTTCAAAACAAATATCCACATTTGCCCACCAACCTCTTGGTTTCATACATTGTTTCATGGAGTGCTTTTTGACACCTCTGTTCATTATAGAGATTACCAATTTTTTTTTTTCAAAATACCGCATAAATCCATGTCTCCATAGCCCTTACCTGGGCAGAGCCTGTTCATTATCTCCCAGTAGCCGTTGTCTTCTTCTTCCCTTTAGACCTCGATCATCTTGAAATTCATTCAGATACCATGGCCTGCCCAAGTGGAGATATTTGCCTTTGCAATTAGATGTGCCCAGGGAACTATGTCTAAATCAACAGGAGGTAAGTTAAAGAGATGATGTGATCCCTAGGGTATCTCCTTTCAAAAGAAATTACTTGTAGTCTCTCTGCCCTTTCTCTCACCTTAGGTTAACATAATTAGAGTATTCATGATCCTTCATTGGCCCATGCTTGGCTATCTATCCATTCATAAGCCCAAGTGTATTTATTTTTTATGCTATAGGCCACTGTGAACACATGTCACAGCACAAAAACTAGAATTATGAAAATATGTTACATTTATGGTTTCCTCCAGTCTGCTTTCTTGCCTTCTCTCAACCTGAGTAACCAGCATTCTGAGTCCTGTATTTATCATTTCTTTGCTTGCTTTTTTAGATTGTTTTATCTTGTTATATGTCAGGGTTTGATCATAGAAACAGAACCACAGGAGTGATATAGAAGATGGAATTTATTACAGAGATTCAACTCCATGTAGTTGCCCCAGCTAGTTAAATTATTGCTATATGGTTATTGTTTGGTGCTGGACCTAGACCAAGAGTTGGAGAAGCTGAAGGAAAAGACCTAGCAGGAGCTGAGGAGGTATGGCTTCAACTGATGCCCCAGGAGCTGCACTCGCTGGGCCAGGATTCACAGAAGATCGAGGAGAAAATGGAGTTGCTGTGGACTCACCTGCTGCCCCATGTCAACATGATGAGCCAGCAGGTCTGTGGCAATGTGTGTGGGTTGCAACAGTGCCTGGTACCTTGTATCAGCCTCTGAACATAAGGAAGGCCCACCTTCTAAATATTGTTCAAAATATCTTCTGAGGGCCTTGCCAACCCAGAACTATGCAGGAAAGGGAATTCTGGGAAATGTAGTTCTAGCTTGTAGTTAAGCTGACATAGCATAAATTGATCCACATGTACAAAGGAAACTTTTTAAAAAGTTGCTTTTAATTTGATAAAAAGCATATTATGCCGCATATATCCATTTAGGATTTGCTCTTTAACAACTCAACATTATGTTTTTAGGATTTATTCATACTGCTGTGTAAAGCTTTAGCTTAATCTTGTTGACCTGTCGTATACTATTGCGTGAATGCATCATAGTTACTTCATCTACTCTCTTGTTGATGGGTATTTGGATTATTTCCAGGTGTTTAAGTTAGCTTGGGCTGCTATAACAAAGTATCAGGGTTTGGGTGGCTTCAACAACAGATGTTTGTTTCTCACAGTCCTAGAAGCTGGGAAGTCCAAGATCAAGGTGCTGGCCAATTCAGTTCTCAGTTAGGTTCCTCTTCCTGGCTGGAAGATGGCCACCTTCTTGCTTGTCCTCACATGGTAGAGAAAGAGAGAGCTCTGATTTCTCTTCTTGTAAGGACGTTAATCCCATCATGGAGGTCCACCCCTCACGACTTCATGATCTAAACCTATTTACCTCCCAAAGACCTCACCTTCAGCTATCACACTGGGGGAGTTAGGGCTCCCACATATGAGTTTTGTACAGACACAAACATTCAGTCCATATCACCGGGTTTTGCTCTTGCAAGCAGCATTACTAAGAATGTCCTTGTGGCTGTCGCCAGGTGTTCAAGGGCAGAAGTCTCTCATAATTTCACGCCAGTAGTACAGCTGCTGGGCCTGACGTGGGGAGACCTTGCGTCTTGGTTTTCCTGGGACAATACGAGTTATGCTTATTGTCCAAGAATGATAATTTTTTTTAATTTTATTTTTTATTTTTTAAAATTTACATCCAAATTGGTTAGCATATAGTGCAACAATGATTTCGGGAGTAGATTCTTTAGTGCCCCTTACCCATTTAGCCCATCCCCCCTCCCACAACCTCTCCTGTAACCCTCAGTTTGTTCTCCATATTTATGAGTCTCTTCTGTTTTGTCCCCCATTTGCAACTACGTGGAAGAATGATTAGTATATATTGCCCTTATCTTTTCCCTACTTGCAGCTTGTTTTCACTTTCATTTGACAAACAGAAGTTTTATTTTTTTAATTTTTAAAAGTGTTTATTTTGAGAAAGAGACAGTGTGAGCAGAAGAGGGGTGTAGAGAGAGGGAGAAACAGAAACCCAAGCAGGCTCTGTGCTGTCAGCGCAGAGCCTAATGTGGGGCTTGATCTCACAAACCATGAGATCGCGACCTGAGTGGAAATCAAGAGTTGAATGCTTAACCACCTGAGCCACTCAGGTGCTCTGACAAATAAAAGTTTTAAATTTTAGTATTGCCAAATTTATAAATGTTTGTATGGTTAGCATTTTTTTTTTTTTGAGTATTGTTTAAGAAATTCTTCTCTATCTCAGTCAGAAAGATATTTACCTATGATTTTTGTTAAGAGTTTTAATATCTTAGTTTTTGTAGTTAGGCTCTTAATACATGTGGAGTTAATTTTGGTATATGTTGTGATAGAGGAATCTAATTTCATATTTTTCTGAGTGGATAACCTTTTTTTTTTTTTTTTTTTTATCGTATCTTGCTGTATTTATTTTCTCACCGATCTGGCAGGCCACCTCTGTCCTACACCAAAGTTTCATACGTGTGTGGGTCTATGTCTGAGCTCCATATTCCATTTTACGCCCTGTTCGTCTGACCCAGTCCTGATATCATCCTGTCTTAATTATTGTAGTTTCACAAAAAAGCATGGTACCTGGTGGGGCAAATCTTCCCTGCCTTCTCTCTGCTTCATAAAACCCCAGGGTGTTTTTTTTTTTTTTTCCTTTTACTCTTTCATTGAAATTTTAAAATCAGTTTACCACGTTCCATGAAAGTGCATGTTAGTGTTTCGCTTAGAACTTTATTGAACTGGGGAGATAGACAAGACTATGCTATTGCCTTCCTATTCACAATGTGATCTATCCTTTAATTTCCTTGGCTCATCTTATTGGCTACTAATAAAGTTTTATCATTCTCCCTGTACAGGTTTTACATATATGTTTATATTTATTTCTAGGTTCTCGGGATACTTTGAAACTGTTGTAAATTTTGTCTTCTTTTTAATTACGTTTTCTGGTTGTTTATTCCAACAATACAGAAATGCAATTGACTTTCACTAAACTTGGTTACTATTTCTAATAATTTGCTCATAGATCTTTTTCGCTTTTCTGGGCAAACAGTTATGCAGTTATGTCACCTGAAAATAATGACAGTTCTATTTCTTCCTTTCTATTTCTTCCTTCTTTTTCTTTTTCTTTTTTTTTTTCTTCTTCTGTTGTTGTTGTTGTTGTTGTTGGCCAAGACCTTAAATATCATGCAGAATAGAAATGATAAGGCTGGACTGTCTTGACTCAATTTCTGATTTTAAAGAGAATTATTCTTTTTTAAGAAAAAAATTTATGTTTATTTATTTTTGACAGAGAGAGGGAGAGAGAGAGAGAGAGACAGAGCATGAGTGGGGGAGGGGCAGAGAGAGAGACACACACACACACACAGACTCTGAAGCAGGCTCCAGGCTCTGAGCTGTCAGCACAGAGCCCGATGCAGGGCTCAAACTCACAGACCGCGAGATCATGACCTGAGCCGAAGTCGGACGCTCAACCGACTGAGCCACCCAGGTGCCCCTAAAGAGAATTATTCTAATGTTTTCCCATTTCGGATGAAGTTTTAAAGTTATTTTGTAAGTACTCCTTATCAGGCTAGGGAATTTCCCTCCATTCTAGGTTTGCTGAGATTTTTTTGAAAAATCTTTATTATGGTAAAATATATATAACGTAGAATTTGCCATTTTAACTATTTTAAGCATACAATTCAGTGGCCTTACCTTCACACTGCTTCATAACCATCACCACTGTGTTTTTCCAAAACCTTCTCACCACCCCAAAAAGAAACTCTGTAGCTACTAAGTAGTAACGTCTTCCACTTCCCCACCAGGCCTTGATAATCTCTAATCTACTTTCTGTCTCTATAAATTTGCTTATTCTATATATTTCATATAAGTGGAATCATACAATATATGCTCTTTTGTGTCTGGATTCTTTCAGCTAGTATCAAGTTTTGATGGTTCATCCATGTCATATCAAGTATCAGAACTTCATTCCTTTTTATGGTTGAATAATATTCCATTCTGTGTCTAAACTACATTTTGTTAATCCATTCATCTGTTCATGGACACTTGGGTTGTTTCCACCTTTTGGCTATTGTGAATAATTACTTAATAAGAGTTTCTTTTTTTTTTTTTACTTGAGAGAGAGAGAGAGAGAGAGAGAACGAACACATGAGCAGGGGAGAGGGGCAAAGGGAGAGAGAGAATCTCAAGCAGACTCCACGCTCAGCCGAGGTGGGGCTCAATCCCACAACCCTGGGATCAAGACCTGAGCCCAAATCAAGAGTCAGATAGATGCTCAACTGGCTGAGCCACCCAGGTGCCCCAAGAGTTACTTTTTAAATCATGACTTTATGGTGAATTTTATAACTGTTTTGTTTGTGTCTGTTGAAATGATCGTGTATATGTGTTGTCTTTTACTCTGGTAGCATGTGAATGACAGTTCAAGTCATGCGCGGTCTCCATCACTTTACTGGCCATCAGCCCTTTCTCAGGAAGCTTCTGGAGGATACGCTCCACCAAACTGAGGTTGTAAACCAAGAAAGAGGAAGACATGGGAGACAGGAAACAGAAGACTCAACAAAGGAGAGAGGAGGAGACCTGTGACAACCGTGTACCCAGAACTGAGGTGCCGAGGGCAATCTGGAACAGGTCAGATGGACCCAATAGGTATTTATTCAGTAAGATGACATTGAGAGTCTCTCTGTGCATTCATAAACATGGAAAAGAGGAGAGTGTTGAGTTGATTAGTGGTAACAATGTTAATCACAAGAAAGCAAAATGTTAATGTCAGACAAAACGGAAAAAAAATGTGTGCAGGCAAGAAAAAGTAATCATGGGATAGCTCGTGGCTCATCTGTAAAGAGAGTTTACTTAGTCATAGATATAAACACAGCATATTAATCGATCTAAAAATGTGATGCAGTGTCTTGGAGAATTGAGGGCAGGAGGAGTGCATGTGTGTGGTAGGGATGAAGGCATCTGACAAAAAAAGAGCTAAATCCTCATCTCCCATAGTGAGAAGTCTGTGCATAATGCCTAAAAAAGAACAATCAGGACTTAGAAATACAAACATGTTATTTGCTGATATGGACATAAATACCCAAAGAACTCATGGAAAGAATTGAAATCAGTTGCCTCTGGGGAAAGGATAAAGGGGGGCAGGGACTGATATTTGTGGCAACAAGTCTAATTTTTTTACAGTTTATTTAGAGAGGGAGAGAGAGAGCTGGGGAGGGGCAGAGAGAGAGGGAGACAGAGAGAATCCCAGGCAGGCTCCCCGCTGCCAGTGCAGATGCTGAGGCGAGGTTCGATCCCACAAGCTGTGAGATCATGACCTGAGCTGAAATCAAGAGCTGGACACTTAGCCAACGGAGCCACCCAGGTGCCCCTGCAACAAGTCTTAAGGAACTATTTGGCTCTGTAAATTTTGTGCCTGTATAACTTTGACAAAAACTAAATTAAAAAGAAATGAGGGGCGCCTGGGTGGCTCAGTCGGTTGGGCGTCTGACTTCGGCTCAGGTTACGATCTCGCGGTTTGTGAGTTCGAGCCCCACGTCGGGCTCTGTGCTGACAGCTCGGAGCCTGGAGCCTGCTTCGGATTCTGTGTCTCCCTCTCTCTCTGCCCCTCCCCTGCTTGCACTCTGTCTTTCTCCCTCTCAAAAGTAAATATACATTAAAAAAAAAAAAAAAAAGAAACACTTTCTTCTCTATCATCCTTGCATCTAATCAATCACCAAGTGCCTCCAGAATGTACCTCAAATCCACCCTCTTCTTGCATCTGTTTTATTCATGTGGCTCTTTGAACTTTTGTCTGTTTCAAAGGAAAGTTTTAAGGAACTATTCAAATAAGCACGTGACTCTTTAAAATCAAGAGGAACCGAGGTTTAAAATGAGATTTCGGAAGGAGAACAGGCCCATAGACAGGCATCCTATCAACTTCCTGCCTCTAGCCTGAATCCACACCTATCCCCGCTCATCTCCTGCTTCAGTGAAGAAGGCTCTCCTCCCACCTGAGAACCATTTCCTGCTATCAGCCTCTTATACCTCCAGAGGCATTTACTTCACTTTCTTGATTATCTCCTCTCCTCTGGCCCCTTCCTATGAACATTTCAACAAACCTTTGTCTCCCCCCCCCTTTTTTTTTAAATACTTCCTTGATCTCTCAGCTCCTTCAAGCTACAATTGTACTCTTTTACTCCATTCATTCTTTCAGTATTTGTTGAGTGCCTACTCTGAGCTGCTCACTGTTTCGGGCCCAGGGGCTCAGTCCTTGCTCCCAGGGCGCTTTTAGCCTAGTTGGGGAGTTTATAGCCTAGTTGGGGAGGTCAACCTTAAACATCCACACAAATAATTCGTTGCACTTGTGTTAAGTGATATTGCAGAGGAAAGTGAAGTGGGTACAAGAAAGTGTAATAATGAAATCCAATCTCATGGGGAATCAGAGGAGAAGGTGAGGAACCAGAAAGCCTTCACTGAGGACATGCCATTTAACTGAGCCTTGAAGGAGGAGTACAAGTTGATTGGTCTGGGGATTGAGATGGGGTGGAGGGAAGAATGAACTCTAGGCAGAGGGAACAGTGTGGATGATTGACCCTGATTTTGGAAGGGGGCCTGAAAGGGGAACCGTGTGGCTGAGTTATGCTGAGCAAAGGGTTGGTGACACCAAGTCAGCTTGTGTTCGGTTCGAGGGATGGGCAGGCGTCTCTTTAGGCCTCAGTGAGGATTTGGGATTTTAGCCCAAATTCGTTGAATCAACATTCACTTAGTCATCCCGTATTCACTCATCCCACCACACCTCTTTCCCACCTTAGTGAAAATCCTGTTTCTAGGTCACTAATGAGCCCTGTTGCTAAATTCAGTGGACTTTGTCTTTTGTGTAATTCACTTATTTCCATTCAACAACTATTTAGGGAATCCTGACCCTGTTGACTTGTCTCTGGAATTATCCACTTTCCCTGACTTCTGTTTTCCTCTTACTTTTTAGTTAGTTTTTTGTCTTTTTTTCTCATACCTTTTTCTGCCCACTCTTAAAACGTTGGTGTTTCTATAAAGTCCGTCCTAAGGGCTCTCTAATCTTCTCACGGTACTAGATGTATTTTAGATCGTCAAATTCTCTCGGTTCTGGTCCTGTAATTGCATGACTCCTTTGGTCTTGAATGCTTTTTCTCTCCACCCTTCTACTTCTGCTGGTGTTTCTCTCCATTCTTTGGCTTCCGCTTAATTGTAGCCTCCACGAGAAAGTGGTTTCTCTGAGTGGATTTATAAACTACCATGGTTTCAAAAAGCTCATACATGCTCTTGACTCCCAACTGTGGCTACAGAACCCAGATTTCCTTCCTGAGCTGTGGACCTACGCATTCCACTCCCTATCTAACAACCACATGTGAATGTCCTTCTGACACCTATAGGCCAACCTGTGCAAAACTGAACTTTTCTTCCTTCCATATCTGCTCCTTCTCTGGGCTTCTCTGTGTGCATGAATTACATGATCATTCACTTATTTGCTTGAGCCAGAGTGTCATCATTACCTCTCTCTCCCCCAGGCTCCCATTCACCCTACTCTTAAGCCCTTTTGCTCCAAAAGAACTCTGTCCTCTTTCCCCATACCCAGTGCCGTTCATTATCCCAGTCGAGGCAATTATTGATTATCGCCTCTCTGCTTTTTTGGCATAGACTCTAGCTGGTGTCTCTCTCTGTTATTGCCCTCCTGTAACACATTGTTCACATTGTAGGCAAAGAGATCTTTGGAAAATGCAAATTTCCCTTTCTCCTGTTTCATATCTTATCCTGGCTCCTCAATACCCTTAGCATGAATGTCAAACTCTGTGAAGTAACTTACAAGGCCCCATTAGGTCTGTGGGCTGCTTATCTCTCCAGCATCCACTCTCGTACACTCTTTCCCCTGCCACAAGGCTGAAACTTTATTTTAGTTCCTTCTTATTTAGTTCTTTTACCACTGGTCCTTGGCACAAGTGTTCCCTTTATCTTGTACACTTTTTATTCTACCCCATCCACTTCATTTGTTGATTTCTACTTGCCCTTCACCTTTCTGCTTAGATGTTACTGCTACCAGGCAACCTTCTCTGACATCCCTTGCCAAGTTTTGATGAGCGGCCCCTGCTGTGGGCCCCAAAGGATCCTTTATCTCCCTCATCATAGCAATTACTAAACTGGATAGTGATTGGGTTGTTTATTCCCAACTAGGCTGTAAACTATCAGGACAAAGATTATATCTGTCTTCTTCCCCATTTTAACCTCAGTCCCCAACCCAGTACTTGGCCCTCGGGATGCTCAGCGAATATTTGTTGATGGACTCGCTGGATGTGTTACCCAATGTTCTTTTGGGACCTGGGGCTCCCTTGCAGGGCCGCGCCAGGGTGAAGAATGTTAAAAGCTGTATTTATGGTCTCATTGTTTTTAAAGTCCACTTGTGGTCTCTGATTGTCTTAAAGTTCCAGAGCATTAGAACTAACGGACGTAGTTCGTTAGCTCCAGATGTGCCCAGGCCAACCCCATGTGCAAACGGGGAACCACATCAAAGGAGGAGGAAGATGGTACCAGCGGCCAGAGGCACCAACAGCAGGGATGGTGGAGTGACAGAGTACAGACAGTGGTGAGCTACCCAGAGCAGGGCTGGCTCTGCTCTTGGTTAAAAATCATGCTAGCTTAACTGCACTGGGTTTCATGTGGGACCACAATAATAGAGTCAGGGAGGTTAGGCAGGAAATTCTCAGATCCTCTTAGAGAGATGTTCTCGAAGTGTGGTCCAGGTTCCCTGGTGGTCTGCAAAGCTGGTCTCCTGTAGGATGAATGTTAATGTTAAGCTTTTGTTGCCGGTATAAATGAGTAATTATTTATGATGGCGCTCCTTTGGTGTTTCAGTGAAAGCCCTCCCATTCTTCTCTTGAATTCTCCATTTGTCTGAAGATGGTGAGTAGGAGCTGCGAGGGTGGCATCTTTGTCTCACTGTGAGCAGGGACGTCTGAGAGGCGTGGCTTTGAGGGGTGACTTGGCCAGAAAAGGGATAGAAGCCAGGAAATCATCCCACATCTTTCTCTGTTGCCCCACAGCCATTCTTCACGGGGCTGGCTGCTAGCCTCTAGCTTCTGGCTGCCTGGAGTGAAAATTGTAGGAGGAGAACTGGAATTACCCAGAAAGTGTGTTTTTTTTTCTGAGACTGCCACAGTGCAGCTACCATTAGGTCAGCAGGAAGCCACTGTTGATGATAGTGGTGATGATAAGGGTAAATGAGTGCTTAGGCTCATCTGTGCAATTTTAGACCAGGCTCTCTGGTAGCAGAAGGGTCTAGTTATTGTTTTCCACTCTTTCTGCTCTGGAAAATCCATTCACTCACTCACTCAGTCATTAGTATTTTTTTGTTTTTGTGTTTTGAGAAACGATTACGTAGGAGGCCCAGAGCTTGACTCTGAGATAACACTGGTAAAGAAAACAGATTTGGCTCCTGACTTCATGGAACTTGCAGTCTATCAGGGAAGGTGAAGATCAGCTGCTTAATCACAAATGGCAATGTGAGCTGTAAAGCAAAGTAACAGGGTGCCCCGAGAAAAACGGGGCAATGTAATTTAGATTGAGGGGTCAGAGAAGGCTTCTCGGAGAAGGCAAAGAGGGGAGCAGAGAGCGTCTTGGGCAGAAGAAATGTGCACAGGGTAAAGCCTCAGTGGAGCCAAGAAAGATGAGAGCGGCTGGAAAAGTGAGCCAGGAAGAGGTGATGGGCAAGGTGAAGGTGAAGCGACAGGCAAAGGCCAGGTGATGCAGGCCCTTGAAGGTCACGTGAAGGATGTTGCGCTTTATCGTAAGCACAGTGGACAGCTGATGAAAAGTTTTAGGCAAGGAAATAATATACTTTTCGGAGATTACTTTGGCATCTTTGTGAAAATAAATAGGGGGCAAGAGTGGAGCAAGGAATAAAAAGTAGTGAAATACTGATGCATGCCGCAACATGGATGAACCTTGAAAACGTTCTGCTAAATGAAAGAAGCCAGACACAAAAGGTCACATATTGTGTGATTGCATTTATATGAAGTGTCCAGATAGATAAATCTATGGAGACAGAAAGCAGATGAGTGGTTGCCCGGGGCTGGGGGGGAAGTGATTGCTGAATGGAGATGAGCTTTCCTTTTGGGGTCATGAAAATGATCTGCAGCTAGATAGTGGTGAAGGCTGCACAACATTGTGAGTGTACTAAATACCACTCAGTTGGGCACTTTACAATGGTTAAAATGGTGAATTTTATATACGTGTGTTTTACCATGAAATAAAGGTTAAAAAAAAAAAGAATAAAAGCAAGGAAACCGGTTAGGAATCCATTGCCTTTGTCTGGTGAAAGCCAAGCGTGGCTTGGACCATGGTGGTGGGAGTAGACAGAGGAAAAAAGTGAATGGATGAGGGATGTATTTTGGAAGAAGAGCTGAGAGGACTTGGTGATGGATCGGTGATGGAGAGCAATGGGGAGAGAGGTTTAAGGGATCACCTGCAAGTTTCTGGCTTGAACAACTTGCTGGGCTGGAGAAGGGCTGGGTGGGAAGGTCAGGCGGAAGGAGTGGTGGGGGAGGGCAGATCCAGAGCCTATATTTGGACAGGTTAAGTTTGAGGATCCCATGAAACATCTAAGAGAGTTGTCCAGTCAGCAGTGGGTCTGTAATCCTTTAAGTGGGCTCAGGAAGGTGACCTGGGTTTGAACTGTGGGCCTGTAGGTAAGTGCAGTCACTCAGGGAGACCGTGGAGGTGAGAGAGGAGAGGGCCAGGACTGAGCCCAGAGAGTCCTGTAGATGAGGAGGTGCTAATGAGAAAATTAAGAAGGGAGGTAGGGAGGATGGTAGCCAGAGAGCCAAGAGAAGAGAGAACAGGAGTGTTAAATGAGGAGGAAGATGGCAGCATCTGGAACCCACTATGGGCTTCTGAGCAGAGATTAGTGGTAAGGACAATAATGAACATTTAGAGTCCCAGTCCACCAGACACTGGGCTCAAATGCTTCACATGACTTCTCCTGATTCATAACTATCATATTGTCTTTTTACAAATAAGGAAACTGAGGCATAAAGGAGTTGACCTTGCCCGAGGCCACGCAGCTAGTAAGCAGTGGAGCCAGGTCTCACCCCTGGTTCTTGCTGACTCCAGGATCTACAAGTAATCTCTACCCTCACTGCCTTGACTCTTGGCCCACACGGATGAAGACGGATGTGCTTTAGGCTCACCGTTGATGTATTAAAGCTTAGATCGAGAGGTCTCACCTTATTGGCAAAAAAACCCCCGAAAACAGCTTTGTTTTTCCAGTAACTCCTACCAGCTGTGCTCTGTCGACCACGAGTCCCTCCCTACCTGCTGGGGCAGCGGCTTCCCTTAGCAACTTCTCAGTTGGATTCCGTAGTTTTTCACTCACTTCCGCTTATTAGAACAGTCTCCTTCTGGTTGTTGGAATTTGCCCTCATTCCTTTTGCAGTTTCAACTTCAACCTCGGATTCTGTTCAAAGCTCTTTGCCTTCCTCCCAGCACTGGCTGCATTCACGGCCCCAGCGGCCCAGAGGGGAGGTGAGGGTGTGGTCGGCCATCTTGTACATCCTCCCTTCCTGTGATTTGCCCTCTGTGGTGAGAGGTGGGGGTGGGAGGAGCGGGGGTAGCCTCTTTCTACCCGATTGCCAGCGGGGACCTTGCTTGTCCCCTTTCAGGAGGTCATTCCAGTGGTGTAGCTTGTTGACCCTGGGTTTGGTATGGAGAAATAGAAACCCCAACAAGCCCTCAAGGGCCTATTTATGGGTGCTTCTGAGCTTTGCAAACCTCGACTACATCTTTCAGACATCCTCCAGGTGGTACTATGGGGCTGATATTGTCCCAATTTGGCCTGTGCCTCAGTGGTGTCAGCTGAGCCTGCAGCCCAGTGTCTATGCTCCATGGCCTCCTTGCTGGGCCTAGAGGCAGAGGTAAATCCATCTTTAGTTCTTCTGGAAACTGGCACTTTCAGTCTGGCCATCTGTCCTCAGTTCCTGCTACCAGGGCTAGTCAGGAAGCTCACAGGCTAAGAAGTCAACCAGTCAAAATGCCAGCCTCCTTTTCTTATATACACCCCTAAATGTGATGAGCGAATCTCTGAGGTCACCCACCTCCCTGGCCTTGAGAGCGGAACTCCCTCTCTTCTGACGGACAGCCTCTGTGACTTCCCATGCCTCCTCTTTCAGCTCTTCATGATGAAAGCTGTGAGCCAGATCTCTGGTTCTGCCCCTGAGCACCAGAGACTTCTTTGAATCCAGCTCTGGAAAACGTGGAACCTTTTCTCTCGGTGGGGATTTCTCTATGTCTGGTGTCATTTCCATGACCTTCAAGGTTGGGACAAGACCCCAATCAGTGCCTCACACCAGCTGGGTATATGTGACTATATTCCTTTCAGAAAGCTGGCTGCCATGGAGTCTTGGTAGTCATTTGGATTTTTAGATCCAGAATACCCATGACGGAGTAGGACGAACCTGGGGTATGCCCCTTTAGGCGGGCATAGAAGGCATTAAGGGGACCCAGCTCTGGACTTTTTTTTTTTTTTTTTTTACCTCTTTACATTTTTTCCCCTCAGAGATAGGAAGAACGAATGAATAATGTAGCTAACTCTTTGGATCTCAAGGGCTCCTGAGAGTAATGAGTGAGGTCCTGGGGCCTAGTTTCTTTAGTTACCCTGAGAAAGGCAAATAAATGTCACATCTTCCTTCAATACAAACTCTACCAGTGTAGGTCCAGGTCACCTGTCCCAACATGAGCTTATCTGATCCTCAGAGGATGCTGTGAGGGAGACGGGCTCTTTCAGAAATACTGAAGGCTGGAGCGCTGATGTGTTCTGTCAATGGTCACCTAGAAAGTAAATGGCTTGGAGTTTCTGACTTCACATCTAATACTGCTGGCTACCTCTTTGAGGAAGTAAGGAGGTGAGAGACGGAGGTAAGAACGGCCAGGAAAGAAGCTGTGTGTGTGTGTGTATGTGTGTGTGTGTGTGTGTGTTGTCTCAGTGTGTGTCCTAGTCATTGCAGTAAATAGGCCTCATGATGGAGTCACCAGGGTTTCTGATGGATGTAATAACTTAGAAGCTACCCTCAACATGTGAGCAAAGTAGTTAAAAGCACTGACTACAATATGAGTGTAAGTTCTGGCTCCATTCCTTACTAGCTGTGTGGTGCTGGGTAAGTTACTTTACCTCTCTGAGCGTCCTTATTGTTTAAATAGTGCCATCCTCTTAAAGTCTTGTGAAAATTAAATTAGTACATGTTAACTGCTTAATAAACGATATTATATTAACTTTTTTTTGTTTTTTTGTTTTAACGTTCATTCATTTTTGAGAGACAGAAAGACAGTGCGTGAGTGGGGGAGGGGCAGACAGAGAGGGAGACACAGAATCCAAAGCAGGCTCCAGGCTCCGAGCTGTCAGCACAGAGCCTGACGCGGGACTTGAATCCACTGACCGCGAGATCATGACCTGAGCTGAAGTCGGATGCTTAGCCAACTGAGCCACCCAGGTGCTCCGATGATACTATATTTAATAATCTAATAGATGCTATTCTTCTTAGTAGTTACATTCCCTGGCAAGATGACATTCTCAATAATCAAACTGGAGTTATTTCAAAAATATTCTGTTACATCTACTCTGCAGAGTTTCTATTGAAGCTACAAAAACAACAGGACAGTATCTGGCCTCTGCTTGCAAAGAAAAATGAATACCTGTTAAATGCGAAGCTAGGGAAAAGCCCCAAACAGTCAATCAGCAGCAGGCTGTTTAAGGATCTATCTGTATGTTTTCAATGAAATATTGATTTAAACAACTTTCCTGGAAATATTATACTAAGATGACAAAGATTGCAGATGCTAAGATCACAGAAGCCAGCCTGAAATTCAACCACCCTGAAAATGGCTCTGGACTGGTCCTGAGCTGCAAATTTTTCAGTGTGTTGCAGATAAAGACAGTGAGCCTGCTTTGCTCTGAGGATCTCACTAACACGCCAGGAAACAGTGTAACACAAGATCCTTAAAAACACTTGCATTTGCAGTATGCCCGCCTCCCTTTCCATTTAGGGCAGAGGTTGAGCTGTTCACTGGTTCTGCCATTAGAAGTCAGGTGTATGTGTATACAATGATGAAATATACAGGTTGCAATAGGAACCATATGTCAAAAATTTTCCAAATCCAGCTATATAATCATAAGAACTAGATTCATGAAAACCATGAAGAGCTTCAGCTGTTTGCTATCATTTTAGAAAATTTTCAAAAGGCACCATCTGTGTGGTTGGCTATTTAATTAAAGTTCATTATTCAACCTTGGGTACACCCTTTGTTCAGATTGGTTTAAAAATAATTTCCAGTGATCATAATAGAGCCTTCCTTTCCTAGGCTCAGAAGTTTTAGCAACAACCTGCTTCTAATTATACTTTCTACCACTGTTGTGAATCCCAACACCCATGCCTATTTGTTATCAGCATTTCAAATTATTTAAATGTGTATTCATTTTTGAGAGAGAGAGAGAGGATATGAGACTGGGGGAGGGACAGAGGGAGAAGGAGACACAGAATCCGAAGCAGGCTCCAGGCTCTGAGCTGTCAGCGCAGAGCCCAATGAGGGGCTCAAACTCATGAACTGCGAGATCATGACCTGAGCCGAAGTCGGATGCCTAACCGACGGAACCACCCAGGCACCCCTGTTATCAGCATTTCAAAATTCCGCAGGGGGACCACAGCACATGCAGTCTGTTTCAGGTGAGTGTCCCCATCAACCACCTAGAGCTGAGTGTGGCATACAGGTCAGATTAGAGAGTCTGTTTTCCAGTCTGCAGTGATTGAGTGATGAATAAATATTCTATTTTTGGGTGGAATATTCATTAGATGTCTGTTACATTTAGCTGGTTTATGATGTTGTTCAAGTGTTACATATCCTTGTCAGTCTTCTTTCTAGTTGTTATAGCCATTATCAAAATTGGGGTATTGAAGTTCCAATGATTGTTGTTGACTGACCTTTTCCCCATCAATTCTGCTAACTTTTGCATCCTGTATTTTGAGGCTCTGTTGTTAGGTACATATAAGTTTATGATTACTATATCTTCCTGATGAATTGATAATTTTATCATTATAATATATCCCATTTATTTCATAAATCATATATATTATAAAATGTGTTTTTTATTTTATAATATAGTGACATTATCTGTTTTAATGTCTGTTTTATCTGATATTAGTATGGTCACTCCTGGTCTTTTTTGATTGCTGTTTGCGTAATATATCTATTTCCATCCTTAACCATCCATTTGTATCCATCCATTTCAACCCATTTGTATCTTTGAATCTGATATGTGTTTCTTGTGGACACATATAGTTGAGTCTTATTTCTTATCCAGTCTGGCAATCTATGCCTTTTGGTTGGATTGTATGTTCCATTCATATTTAGTGTTTCTACTGGTGTGGTTAGATTTATGTCTAACATTTCTCTCTTTTTTTTCCTTGTATGTCTCATATCTCTGCCCCCCCCCCCCCAGGCAAATTCTACCAAAAATTTATTTATTTATTTATTTATTTATTTATTTATTTATTTATTTTTCTTTTCAGATTTGTTTTTAAATTCTAGCTCATTAACATACAGTGCAATATTGATTTCAGGAGTAGAATTTAATCAGAATTACATACAATCCCCAGTTCCCGTCATAACAAGTGCCCTCCTTAATACCCGTCACCCATCTAGCCCATCCCCATCCACCTCCCTCCATCAACTCTCAGTTTGTTCTCTATCTTTAAGGGTCTCTTATGGTTTGTTTCCTCCGCCCTCTTTTTTCCCTTCCCACATGCTCATCTGTTTTGTTTCTTAAATTCCACATATGAGTGAAATCACATGGTGTTTGTCTTTCTCTGACTGACTTAATCTGCTCAGCATAATAGATTCTAGCTCCATCCGTATCATGGCAAATGGCCAGATTTCATTCTTTTTGGTGGCTGAGTAGTATTCCATTGTGTGTGTGAGTATATATATATATATATATATATATATATATATATATATATACCACCTCATCTTTATCCATTCATCAGTTGATGGACATTTGGGCTCTTTCCATAATTTGGCTCTTGTTGATGGTGCTGCTGTAAATGTCTCATATCTTTTTGATCCTCTTTCTTTGCTGCCTTATTTTGCATTAACTGAATATTTTCTAGTAACGTCTTAATTCCTTTATGATTTTTTAACTATGTTTTTTGAATTATTTTCTTAGTGGCTGTTCTAGGACTCTAGATATACATATTATCTTATATTAAGATTTAGTTGATTTTCTTAAATGAATGTTTCTCCATTTGATGTATCCCTTAGGAACGTTTTCAGAGACTTTAAATGGTTTTTCTTTTATAAGTGGTATTTACCTGGGGAGAAGGTCTTCAGAACTCAATACATTGCCATTCTATGGTCACTCCCCACCATACTACTTTTAAATCTTTTCATGCAGCGACCTCAAATCTGGAAATATCTTAGGCACAATTTGAGCTAATTCCTGTCTAGAAAAAATACCAGAAAAGGTAAGTCATTTATTGTTCCACACGGTAGAATCTCTCTTTATCTTGTGCCAGCCACTTCAAACAAACAAAAAAAAATTAAAACCACAGCCAAAATGCCATGGTGATGGATTAATCTGATGATTCCTTTATGGTCATAACTCTCCAGTGTTACCTGTTCTTACATTTAGAGGCATACTAATTTAGTTCCGCTTTGATCTTTGAAATTCATTTTAAAGCACATTCTGTGCCTACTCTTTGCTCTGTGAGTGTTGAGAGGGTCTTTGTCCAATTGCATTAGAGTTTAGATCTATGACAAAATTCACATGCGAGGAACAACTAGAGAACTATTAAGAACAGAAGTAGGCAATCCTGTGTTGAAGTGCAGAAGAAGTGTGGATAAAGGAGATGTTCTTGTAGGTTGGGGAATCTGTTTGAGGCTCCAGAGGCACTGAAGCCAGGCCTTGAAGGAGGAGTAGGATTAGATCAGCAGTGAAAGGGAAAGATTTATCTTACCTGCCTATGGAGGACCACACATTCCTTTCTTCTCACCTGGGAAAAATTAGTTTTCAACATCTATTGTTGACTTGATTGAAGAGAGAGTAGTGACTTGACCTCGTCTGATAGCAACTTTCTTAAAGGGGGTGCCTTGCTCAAAGTGTAATCTATAGACCAATAGCATCAGCATTACCTTGTCAGAAATACAACTTTTTGGAAATGTAGATTCTCAGACCTTACCCCAGACTTACTGAGTCAGGATCTTTTGGGGCGGGCTTAACAATGTGCATTTTATAGTTTACCAGTTGGTTCTTATGCAAGGTAAAGATTGAGAACACTATTCTCGAGTGTTTTTCCTGGCCACTGTTGGCATCCAGGGCATATTTGGAATGAAATAGCCACGGTCAGCATCTAGGACCTCTAAATATGGATCAAGGCTGGACAGGTATGGCTATCCAATTAGCAGATCATGTAAATGGAAAACCATATGATTGTACCCAGGCCAGAGGAGTAGTTAAATTAATAGAAAGATGCCTGGCTCTCCTCTCCCACAGCTGCCTCGCATTTTTCAACCCCAGGCAGCAGAAGTAGTGGGAGTGGTGCCGGCTCCCTGGCATGAGGCAGTCTGGCTATCTAGGCAGAGGGAGCAGCTTACTTAAACTGCCCTCATGAAAATACCTCAATATCAGCAAGATTATTACTCAGATCTCGTTCCCCTGACAGCAAAGTAGAACCAGAACCAAGACTCCCAGTCATTTTGTCAACCTAATTTTATATTTCCCCTCTCTTCTTTTCATTAACATTAGTTTAGGGAAAACTTTCCTGATTCATTGACTCTCCAAGCCCACAAATCATTGAGTCTTTGCTCCCACTCTAGACGGGATCTGGAGAGTGTGATGAGAACCACTCATGTATTCTCAAAATAGTCTTGGTTTCTTAATAGTCTCTTTAGGCCCAATAATGTTAGAAAGGGCTTAGAGGAAAGGGTCTCCAGGGGAGGTCAGAGTCCCTTAAAAAATGGGCTGCCCAGATGGATGGGCTGGGCTTTCCAAAGCCCAGCAGTTTGGTTTCCAATGGTGGTTGGATCCAGCTGCCAAGAACCCAAATTAGGGAAGGTTTTGTTGACAGCTCATAAGAGGACAATTTGAAAGACCGATCGAAGGTTACTGCTAACCCTAGACAATAAATAGACAGATATACAACCCAGAGAAAAAGCGTGTGCAAATATGTATTTGTTAAGTGTATATATGTTCCTGTGTGTTACCAAAATAAATGTGTTTCTCACAGTCTTTGCCACGCATGAAATGATCAAAACCAGCTGCTCTGTGTGGTTCTTCATTGAAAGGAATAGAGGGGTGGAGCTGGCAGTTAAGGGGGATCTACAGGCGCACTTCAGCATCGGCCTGACTTATCACTCCTCTGGAAATGGTTAACATGCCTGACTCAAACCACCCGTCCTGTGGATGTTATGTGCCTCTGAGCATTTCTGTAGATGACAGGTATTTACTTCACCCCCAAATCTGAGGGGCAAAGGGTCACTTCACAGGGGAAGCCAGTTTGCTTCTGAGCCAGTTCATTTGCATTTCTCATTAATCCAGGCTAGACCCTTTTTCAAGTCTCCACCATAATCTATTCAAAACAGTTCAAACATTTGACTTTGTTTTGGTTGAGTTTACTCTAATGTGGTTTCTGCATAGCTCTCTCTTTTATGGTAATCAAATGTTCTGCCAACATTTCTCCCGCTATGTGCACCAGCTAAGGAAACCAGATGCTTCGGGTTGGTCTTTTCAATGTATCTAGTGTTGTTTTTGTTTAGAATTTCAGAGGTTTGGCGAAAGAGCACTGTTTTATAAATCTGACCCTTGATGCACTCCATTTCCCAACCTACTAATAGTTTTGGCTACCGCTCACATCGTGATTTGAAATTGCCCCCCAACCCCCCGCCCCACTATGTGGGTTAGCATGTGGAAAGAGAAGCTCACTTAATTAATCTTGTTTGATTTGCTTAATTTTCCTGTTCATCATTTATTCCATTTTGTAAGTTAAAGTAGATGAGCAGAGGAGCTGAACAGCCGACGCAGAACCACGCCCTGCGTTGTCTCTCAACCAATCCCAGACCTGAGTAGGATTGCTCTTTGATGTGCGGGGTGTTGTTTTCCCCTCTCACACCCTCAGTGTGGGAAGGAAGCAAGCCAGCTCTCGTGGGAGTGTTGGCTTATAGTGCAGACTGAAAGTGTTTCAGAAAAGTAACTTGGCATTGAATCAAACTAATAAGTGGAACTGCTTGTCTGTATGGATTGAAAGAAGACTTTCTAGGGCCTCAAGAGTTTGTGGGAGAGAGAAGAGGAAAGGGCTGAGGGTAAAGCCTGTGAAAGGGAGCTTTATAAAATATGGGGCTTGAAGTTAACTCACTGGGAACAGTCCCTCAAAAATGGGAAGATGTAAAAGAAAGACAACCTGGTAACGTTAGCCCTCTCTAACCTTGGTTCTACTCTCTTGCTTGGTTACTAGGGGTCTCTGGTCTGATCAAGTCTATACCTAAGACGGGAAGGAAAATTAGAAATTCAAATTCAGTAACTGAAGAAAACCAGAAAGGACCTAGTGGTCTCCCAGGACTGAGCAGAGGATAGGATACCTGGACATATATAGATGGAAGCAGTGTTCGAGATTACATGTAGTGGTTAATAATTGCTGAGCCATGGAAAACAGAGAGGGTAAAGAGCTAGATTTACACTAAATGAAATCAGAGGGATCAGTCTTCCCTTCAAGGATCTTCAGTGTTGGCCCTGAGATCTAGAAGTTGAGGCTCTAAAAGACACAGGGTGAGGAAAGTCTAAAGGGAACCAAATTCCAAAAGAAAGAATAGAGGGCAACTGTTAATGGATTAAAGTTAGTTTAAAGCCATGAGTCTAAATGATCCAAAGAAAAAGCACCAGACATTGGTTTTTCAAGAACAATAGCTATAACCACACACATTCAACCTCAAAAGAAAGACAAATCGGAGATCTCCAGGGAAGAGTGTTCAGACCAAAGTCTTGGCACATATTCCAAATGTTCAAAAGACTGCACATTTTCATTGTAAGTTTGTGTCTTTGTGAAGTCCGCTGACAAAGAGGTGGTCCATTTGAAATGGTCCCACACTACCACCATAAAGGATAAATACTTATTAAGTTTCAGCTGTGTGCCAAGGAATGTTGGGAAGCTTGGAGAATAGAAGCGTGGTGGGGACTAAGACCTTTGCTTCTAGAAATAGGTTTAATGAGAGGTAAGGTAAAGACATGGACATTTTTGGAAGAACAGCAAGTGTTCTCAAGTTTACCAGAGTAAAAATGAGAAGATACAAGAAAACTGTTTCATTTTTTAGCCCAAATAGGATGTTAGACTCCAACTACAGGTTTTAGTTCTAGAAATTAGTCACTGTGTTTGGATTTTTTCAAACATACTTTTGAAAATCCAGGCACATTTTATTTTACTCATGGATGCCAATGAATTTAACAAAGGGAAAACTATCTTGCTTGGGAAAAGATGATTAATTTTGACGGTAGCTATATCCATAAGATCTGGATTAATGAGTTTTTCAACAGTTGTGTCTGTTTATTATAAGTAGTCAGAGATGGCTATACAGCATGAGTGAGTGGATTGAGGATGTTAATATGTCATTTTCAGAGTTTTCCAGGATTTGGCTCAATTAGAAGAAACAGATAAACTGGATTTCAACTTTTGTGCCATTTAACTTAGTTGTTCTTTTCTTTCTTTTCTATTTAAAAAAATCATTTGGCTATCGATTCCATTCTTCTTTTCATTTTTAAGATGTGGCACACCAACCCGTGCATATGTATGCAAATGTTTGTGGAGGAACATGACCAGGAGCAGAGAGTTTTATAAGAGGCTCAGAGGATCAAAGTGACATTCATAGAAGAGGAATGTAGGTCTCCATTTAAGATGATTTGTAGGGAGTGCTGCAACCCTGGAAATGTGAAGGTTGGTAAGGACATGATTCTAAGAGCCTAGGTGGGATACATGAAGAAAAAAAAAGAGTCAAAAAATGCTGGAATTTTGAAGTAGGCTGAATGATGTTTTTAAATTTCTAACTTTTTTTTTTTTATTTTTTGAGAAAGAGAGCATGAACAGGAGAGGGGCAGAAGGACAGGGAGAGAGAGAATCTTAAGCAGACTCCACACACAGTGAGGAGCCTGACTCGGGGCTCAGTCTCACAACCGTGAGATCATGACTTGAGTCAAAACCAAGAGTTGGTCACTTAGCCGACTGAGCCACCCAGGTGCCCCGATGGTTTTAAATTTCTAAGCTTAGGGAGTTTAAGGTCTTGGAATGCTGAGAATACTGCCAACAAGCCAGGCCCAGAGGTTAGCTTTTTCTTTGCTTGGCCTTATATGATGGCAGGACAATTATGGTGTGATAGACTGACTGGGAAAATGGCAGATATATGAACACACCCAGTTGAGATCAAGTCAGGCCCACATCCCAAAACTACCCAGAGCATTCATATACTCACAAGCAATGAAAATTGGTGAGTGTTTTTAAACCATTAAGTTTTAAGGTAGTTTGTTATGCACTGTCATTGTGACAATGGATAACTGACACGTGTGTCTTGGACAGACTTCATGCTGTAGATCGAAAAGATAAGGAATGGAAGTTGGAGATCATACATGTAGCTGATAGGAGATCTACATAATTAGATGAACCACCAACTCGAAGTGCTACATGGAGGAGAATTAGAAGCGACAGTCATTGGGCAGGAGGAGAAATAAGAATCTGCCAAGGAATTGTCAGAAAGGTTGGAAGTGATCTGCTGCAGGGATGTATCTCTGAAGTCTAAGCATAAACTATCATAGTACTAGGAAGAGGGGTAAGAAGAACACAATTTCTAGAAAGATTTGTACACAGGAAAACTATTGGGTTTGAGACAAATACAAATATGCAGTGATGGACAAAACCCAGATTCTAAAGTATTAAAGAGGGAGGAAGAAGAGAGAAATCAAAGTCAAGATTTTCTATGCATTTTAGAGGAACAGTGTGGTAGGGGCTCTGACGGATGGTGAAATGACAAGAAGGCCTTCTAGGAGTAAAGGATTAAATGTGCTCTTAAGCGTAGAGGGGACAGACCAGAGACAAGAGAGTGATGACCTAGGAGAGGGGGTGACAGTGCAGGGGCTATTAACAGCTACTCTATAATGATAATACTGTGAAGTCAACATTCAACCTGAGGCCCTTTAGGATTTGCAGATCTTCATTAATTCTGTGAAATTCCTCTGTGAGATTCAGTTACACATCCAAGGTTGGGAGCAGCCCAAGAGCCAAAAATAACATGGCGATCATATTGTTTTACTCATGTTACAGATGAGTAACTTTAGATATCAAGTAGTTAAATAACTTGCCCAAAGTCAAACAGGAAACCTGTTATTGAGTTGCTGAAAGACCCCAGTTCTGCAAATAAACTTCTAGTCCACCAGCTTTTCACCAAATGAGTTAGTTAGAAGTCAGATTAAGTTCATGTATTTATGGATCCATTGATTTAAGCAAAAAAAAAAAAAGTTACTTCTAATGGGAGGTCCTAATATCAGAGTTTCTTTACATATGAAGTGGTGTTTACTTTTCCATTATTATCAATACTTTTTTTTTTTTTTTTTTTTTTTTTACTTTTTACACACCCTTTACCTTTCACACAGACAGTTTTGGCTTCTTTCTGTGTGTGTGTGTGTGTGTGTGTGTGTGTGTGTGTGTGTGTTTAATGTTTTATTTATTTTTTGAGAGCGAGAAACAGAGTGTGAGTGGGGAGGGGCAGAGAGAGAGGGAGACACAGAATTCGAAGCATCAGCACAGAGCCCGATGCGAGGCTCGAACCCACGAACTGTGAGATCATGACCTGAGCCGACCAGCCACCCAGGCGCCCCTCTGTGTTTTAAGGTAGTACCTGCTAGGTCTGAGTCACAGCAGCCAGTTTTTCATGCTCCACACTGAATTTATAACACCATAGGGCATTTATTAGGTTCTGGAACCTAAGACTGAAGTCTTAACATTTGGTGGAAATCCCCTTAATCTGCTAGTGAGTCTAGGATATGAAAAGATGATCACTATCTTTGGGAAATGCACTTTGGTGAGTTTACTCCTGAAGTTCATATTGCTTATCACTTTGAGGCTTAAATTTCTCCCCCAAGATCATCTTTTTTTTGTTTTTAGATTTTTAAAGTTTTATTTATTTTTATTTAAATTCAAGTTAATTAACATATAGTATAGTCTTGGCTTCAGGAGTAAAACCTACTGATTCATCTCTTACATATGATACCCAGTGCTCATCCCCAAAGTTGCCCTCCTTAATGCCCATCACTCATTTAACCCATCCCCCGCCCCCAGCAACCTTCAGCTTATTCTCTGTATTTAAGAGTCTCTTATGGTTTGCCTCCCTCTCTGTTTTTATCTTACTTTTCCTTCCCTTCCCTTATGTTCATCTGCTGTGTTTCTCCAATTCCACATATGAGTGAAATCATATGATATCTGTCTTTTCTGACTGACTTATTTCACTTAGCATAATACACTCTAGTTCCAACTATGTTGTTGCAAATGGCAAGATTTCATTCTCTTTCATCGCAGAGATTTCCTTTGTATGCATATACCACATCTTCTTTATCCATTCATCAGTCGATGGACATTTGGGCTCTTTCCATAATTTGGCCATTGTTCGTAGAGCTGCTAAAAACATTGGGGTGCATGTGCCCCTTCAAATCAGCATTTTTGTATCCTTTGGATAAAAGGATACGAAGGATATTCAGCAACTGCTGGGTCATAAGGTAGTTCTATTTTTAATTTTTTGAGAAACCTCCATACGGTTTTCCAGAGTGGCTGCACCAGTTTGCATTCCCACCAGCAGTGCTAAAGGGTTCCCCTTTCTCTGCATCCTCACCAATATCTGTTGTTTCTTGAGTTAATTTTAGCCATTCTGACAGGTGTGGTGAGATGGTATCTCATTGTGGTTTTGATTTATATTTCCCTGATGATAAGTGATATTGAGTACCCAAGATCATCTTTTAACTTTGCCGATCTCCCCTTTCCTTGCTTGGTCCAAGGAAAGTATCAACCCTCCCAAAACTTTCGGGCCTCCAGCTTCTCCACAGGATGAGGATTTTATATTAAAAGTACAGTCTGCTAATCAACCAGTCTGACACATGGGAAGGCAGCATTTTTTTTCCTATTTTTACTAGAGATTAAGAAAACTAATGAATATTAATGACCATATGTATTCACCTATGAAATGACATTGCATCTGAGATGCTCTCTAGTTTCTGAGACAAATGGGAGGAGGGAGAAACTGAGGAGAGTCAAAATGGCGGATAAGAGAGAAGATGGAAGCTAGGAGAGAAAAATGGACAGAAGGGAAAAGCAGGTAGGAAAATAAAAAGCAGAATGTAGAAATAAATGCACTAGAGAAGAATGGTAGGCATGGGGAAGAAGGTATATTGATTTTCATATTTCAAAAAACTGAAAAAGTTGCATTTCATAAATACTTGGATATATGTGCACATACACAGGCCATTATCACTGCATTGACAATTAAACTTCATCTCAAAGCTTCAAAGTATACCATGGAGGGATTGATTCAGTTAATCCTCTCCAGGTGGATGAAACCCATCCACCAACATCCCTTCCACGGGGGGAAAAGGCAGGAAACAGCGTTTCACTCTGGGACAGGGGGGAAGCGGGCAAGAGCCCTGGCAATCCACGTGGTGCCAGTCCTGCTTTTCCAGTCAGGCCTACCCCGAGGGAAAGGCCACTGAGCTTGGCATTTTAATGATAATTCATGGCATGTTATTTTCAGTTGCGGTCCTTTTATGTATTTTAATTAGTGTCTTAACATACTTGCCTTGGGCCCCTGAGGGAATAGTCCAAACAACCAAAACCCCAAACCCCAAAATACGACAGAATGAGTGAGTGAAAATTAAAGACAATCCTGGGAGTTCTTGGCTTCCCAGCCTGTGTCGTAACCACTGAAGCTCCTGCCCCTCCCCGGCTCCCCCTCCACAGCCTTCTTTAGCCCGCCACCTCCCGACGCATCTATGCTGCAGGGAGCAACCACATCTTTTCTGTTTCCTTTGGCTGGGCATCAGTTTCAAAGGTCCCCCCCTCAGCCAAACGCCTGTTGCTCGTGTCTTTGTTGCCGGCCTCTGCCAGCCAGCTGCCCCCTCTCCCGCCCCCACAATTTGCAGTGCCTTGCCTTCCTTATTTGCAGTCCTTAGTCCACCTCTTCCCCACTATGCTCTGCGGCCCTGCCGCTCTTTTAAGTCCAGGTTGGAATCTTTTCATCACGCTGCCTCAGCCTGAAAAGACGCCTATTTTTTTTCTGCTCCTAGCTTAGATTTATGGCCCTTGTCAGGCCTTCCTGCCGCGGCCTCTGACAGCCCCTGCCTTTCCTAACATCAGATTCATTGCTGTTCCTAAGGTCCTTTAAGATTTTAATGCTAAGTCTATAAATTTCGTTTCCTTTCTGCTTTAACCTTTCTTTAGACCTTCCCATTGTCTGATGGGATGTCCCCCAGGCGTTGATTTGCAGCCCCATTTCTCCACTCCAGGGTGAGCTGGGGGTGGGGGGGGTTGGGTTGTGGTTGGAACCCATGATGGGAGAAATGGCGAAAGTAGCCGATGAATTTAGATTTCCATCAGCTCCAACAATTCTTCAGGGTTTGATAGGGATTGACATTTTCCTTCAAAGCTGTGATTTGCTGTGGACTTGTGGTGGCTTTTCATTAAAATAATATCTGAGAGTTAAAAAAAAAAAGAGAGGGTTGGCTGAACAGATATCCAACCTCCCTTAATAAATGCATCCGAGCTTACATTTTTCCTCTCTGATGTGTCAGCTGGAGATTCTCTTCCATCTCCAACACACATGGGCACTGCTTAAATCGCTCTGATTTCTCTCCCAGGCAGACTCCTGCCGAAGAAACTTTTCTCACCTTAAGATAATAAAGCCCCCAGTTGAGAGAGGTGGAAATGGCAACTGGCTTGAAATTTCAGGGGAGAAGACTAGGTCACTGCAGAGAAAGAAGGAGCTTGCCAGCTCCATGAAGCACAATGAGAGTACTTTGGAAGTATGATTTTTGGAATTCATTTTGTCTTTCTTTGGCCTTGGAGGTGTTAACAGCCTCACGGGCCTCGCTTTTCCTTTACTCCCATTCAGGGCAGCTGTAATGAGGGGGAAGGTTGGAGAAAGAGTGGGAGAAAAAGACTTTTGTGTCCAAATCACTTTGATTACATTGCTTGTTCAATCTTAAATTTATTCAAGGTGACAGTAAAAGTCTCGGGAGCAAGCCATTAATGGAACGGTGAATTATGTAACATATATGGAAGTCTTGCTTCCCTAGGTCAGACGTAAGTGGAGTCAAGGCTTTTGTTTTTTGATGGTGTCTGTCTCTAAGAATTCACTCCATTTTCGTGTTTGGATTCCAGGTATTGGGATCCTGTGGGTCATGATGCCTTGCATGCTTTTTCTTTAAGTTCTGGTATAGTTTTCCATTCCTTTGAGCTGATTTGTGCTCGTTTTATTGCTGTCCCTACTTTAATGTCCTTAAATCTAGTTCCAGGACTCTCCTCTATTCCTCCAACCATGACGAAGTGGCCCCCCAAACTCCTACAGACAAAAGATTTGCACTTTTTAAAGCCAACTTTAGATGGCTTGACATTCAATAAAGGCGGCTTAATATCGGATGTGGCAGAGACTAGCTACCCATTCACTTCACCAGCTCCCTTTTCCTCTTGGGCACACGACTCGACTGCATTTCCCAGTCTCTTTTGTAGCTGTGAAATTTGCAACCACATGACTCCGTTCTGGCCGATAGAATGTAGAAGTGATGTCTGCTACTTCCAGGACTGGCCCATGAAATTCTTACCCAGTCCTCCACGTCCTCTCTCTTCCCTTGAGTGATAGTCAGATTTAGAATTTGCCACTGAGCATGGTGGGACCTACACACCTGAAAATCCGTAATCTGATAACAAGGACTTCGTAACTCCCTTGGAACCCACCAATTCCATCTGCTAACCATTAGCAAAACCCAGCTATGTTTTATAAACACCCACTTTTATCTGTGTTTTCTACAATTTAGTAAAAGTTACCTTGAGTGAATTGGGTCACATTCCTCAGAAGGAGGCCCTTTGCTCTAAAGAATTATAAAAGCTTGTGGAAAAGATACAGAGGAATTCTTGCCATTTAGGAGAAAAGAAGGTCTCCTATGTGGGTTAAGAACTGCGATAGAATGGCTTATAGCTCCCAATGCTTTACCCTTTTCTTTGCGTTTCGTTATTCAACTTTTAAAGTTATCCTTATGCATTTAGGCATTTCCATTTTTTATCGAGGTATGATTATTAACAAATGAAATTGTATGTATTTGGGTTGTATAATATGATTTTTTTAAAAGGTGTACAATGTGATGATTTACTGCATGTATACAATGTGAATCAAGCTAATTAACACATTCATTGTCTCACATATTCACGTTTGTGTGTGTGTGTGTGAAAAACACTTAAGATCTACTCTCTTGAAAATTTCAAATATGCAATACAGTATTATTAACTATAATCACTATGCTATACATTAGGTCCCCAGAACTTATTCATCGGATAACTGAAAGCTTGTACATCTGATCACCATCTCCACATTTCCCTTACCCCTAGTCCCTGGCAACCATTGTTCTACTCCCTGGTTCTATGAGTTTGACTTTTTTAGAGTCCACATCCAAGTGAGATCATATGGTATTTGTCTTTTGTGTCTGGCTTTTTTTTTTTTTTAAACTTGGCATAATGTCCTCCAGGTTCCTCCATGTTGTCACTCAACTTTGCAGTTCCTTCCACCAGTACTGGAGTATGCTTCCCTGCCCTTTGTCCTTGAGCTCAGCTGTGTGCTTTGGCCAATAAGATGTTAACAGACACCGTGCAGACCGGTATGTTTGAGTGTTGGGTGTGCCCTCTTGTGCTTCTGCCATCGCTATGAGGAGATGCTCTGCCTAGCTTACCGGTGTGAGGGGATGAAAGACACGTGAGGCAGACTTGGCTCCAACCTGTAGTCTGGAACCAAGCCCAGTCTAGCTCACACTGGATCACCTTACCCCCAGATGGCCTACAGATGAATGACTGAAAACAAATGAGTTTTTATTTTTTTATTTTTTATTTTATTTTTTTTATTTATTTATTTTTTTATATGAAGTTTATTGACAAATTGGTTTCCATACAACACCCAGTGCTCATCCCAAAAGGTGCCCTCCTCAATACCCATCACCCACCCGCCCCTCCCTCCCATCCCCCATCAACCCTCAGTTTGTTCTCAGTTTTTAACAGTCTCTTATGCTTTGGCTCTCTCCCACTCTAACGTCCTTTTTTTTTTTTTTTTTACCTTCCCCTCCCCCATGGGTTCCTGTTAAGTTTCTCAGGATCCACATAAGAGTGAAACCATATGGTATCTGTCTTTCTCTGTATGGCTTATTTCACTTAGCATCACACTCTCCAGTTCCATCCACGTTGCTACAAAAGGCCATATTTCATTTTTTCTCATTGCCACGTAGTATTCCATTGTGTATATAAACCACAATTTCTTTATCCATTCATCAGTTGATGGACATTTAGGCTCTTTCCATAATTTGGCTATTGTTGAGAGTGCTGCTATGAACATTGGGGTACAGGTGCCCCTATGCCTCAGTACTCCTGTATCCCTTGGGTAGATTCCTAGCAGTGCTATTGCTGGGTCATAGGGTAGGTCTATTTTTAATTTTCTGAGGAACCTCCACACTGCTTTCCAGAGCGGCTGCACCAATTTGCATTCCCACCAACAGTGCAAGAGGGTTCCCGTTTCTCCACATCCTCTCCAGCATCTATAGTCTCCTGATTTGTTCATTTTGGCCACTCTGACTGGCGTGAGGTGATACCTGAGTGTGGTTTTGATTTGTATTTCCCTGATAAGGAGCGACGCTGAACATCTTTTCATGTGTTGGTTGGCCATCTGGATGTCTTCTTTAGAGAAGTGTCTATTCATGTTTTCTGCCCATTTCTTCACTGGGTTATTTGTTTTTCGGGTGTGGAGTTTGGTGAGCTCTTTATAGATTTTAGATACTAGCCCTTTGTCCGATATGTCATTTGCAAATATCTTTTCCCATTCCGTTGGTTGCCTTTTAGTTTTGTTGGTTGTTTCCTTTGCTGTGCAGAAGCTTTTTATCTTCATAAGGTCCCAGTAATTCACTTTTGCTTTTAATTCCCTTGCCTTTGGGGATGTGTCGAGTAAGAGATTGCTACGGCTGAGGTCAGAGAGGTCTTTTCCTGCTTTCTCCTCTAAGGTTCTGATGGTTTCCTGTCTCACATTTAGGTCCTTTATCCATTTTGAGTTTATTTTTGTAAATGGTGTGAGAAAGTGGTCTAGTTTCAACCTTCTGCATGTTGCTGTCCAGTTCTCCCAGCACCATTTGTCAAAGAGGCTGTCTTTTTTCCATTGGATGTTCTTTCCTGCTTTGTCAAAGATGAGTTGGCCATATGTTTGTGGGTCTAGTTCTGGGGTTTCTATTCTATTCCATTGGTCTGTGTGTCTGTTTTTGTGCCAACAAATGAGTTTTTAAATAAAGCCAACAAGTTTTCTTCTCGAGGTAAAATTCACATAAAATTTAGCATCTTAACCACTTTATCTTTATTTTTTAAATGCTTATTTATTTATTTTAGATAGAGAGAGTGCACACAAGCAGGAGGGGGGGCAGAGAGCACGTAGAGCCCAACACGGGGTTTGATCTCATGATCAGTGGGATCATGACCTGAGCTGAAAGCAAGAGTCAGATGCTTAACCGACGGACGGGGCCACCCTGGTGCCCGGCCTCTCAACCATTTTAACATGTACAATTCAGTAGTATTTAGCGTATTCACCATATTGTGAGACCATTACCACTAACTAGGTCGAGAGCATTTTCATCACTCAGGAAGGACACCCTATACCCAGTAAGCAGTCACTTCCCATTTCCTCTCTCTCCCACAGGCCCTGGCGACTGTTATCTGCTTCCTGTCTCTTGGAATTTGCCTATTTCGGATATTTCATACAAATGGAATTACAGTATATGTGTTCTTTTGTGTCACTTAACATAGTGGTGTTGAGGCTCATCCATGTCCTGGCATATAACATCTCATCCCTTTTTGTGGCTGAATAATATTCCACTATATAGATATACCACATTTTATTATCCAGTTTGATGGACCTTTGGGTTGTTTCCACCTTTTGGCTATTGTGAATAGTGCTATTATGAACATTTGTGTACAGGTTTTGTTTGAATATCCGCTCTTAATTATTTGGGCTATATCACTTGGGCTGGAATTGCTGGATCATATGGCAATTCTATATTTAATTTTTGAGGAATCACCAAACCGTTTCTGTAGTGGCTGTCCTATTTTATATTTCTACCAGCAATATAGGGAGGGTCATCTGCACCGAAGTGGCTCGCTTGGCTTCAGCCTCGTTTCTTGACTATGTCCTCTTCATCCTTCAACCTCTTCTATAGCCTTTAGGATCCTTCCTGACTCCAGGAAGTGTGGGAGCTCTATGTTGTACAGAATGAGTCCTGCATTATTCTGTCTGTGAGCCTTCCCTTTCTCCTCCAGCTGAGCTTGAGGGAGCCAAGATGGCAGGTTCTTCTTAGTAGAGCTTTCACTGGTGCAGGGATAAGCCTGTGCAGGTGCCTGAATGACATTAGAGGGTTGGCATGTGAAATTGTTGGAACCCTTAAAGTGAGTCAGATACATCTTTTACTTAAGGTAAAAACATAGGAAAGGTTTTCTTCAGAAATAGAATTAAGACACTGGTTTCTTCCCAGCTCATTAATTATGTAGTCTGTTTAGAGAAATACATGAAGAGAAAACAAATGGTTCATCCCCACTTTTTCCATTCCTTTTTTTTTTTAATCGTCAAAGTTTAACACAGCTGCTTTTCTTTCCTATTCTCTGGCGCTGGCATCTGATTACGGTAGAACTGATTTATGGTGGGAAAACCAGGAGGTGAATTATTTATTCTCCCTAAGTAAAGGATTAGCTATTTCTACTTCTAATGGATTTTTGTTGAGGTGTGTTTATATATTTTTAGATGGATTAAGAAGTCCTCTGACCTCTAATATCATATACAAAGCTATTTGCAAATCACATTAAAAGTCTGGATTTAAACTGATGAAAGCAAAGAAATGAAGAATTTAACATTGAGTCTGTGACCCAAGAGATTTTTCTTAGTTTATATTCTTGTGCCCCAGAAGGAATACATAGATGTGAGAACAGGACCATAGTCCAATAGACTGTGATAAGCTAGCCAACACAGGACAGGTGTCCAGCTTCCAGGCACGGTGACTCATCTCAAAGGCTGCATCATCCCCCAGCAGGTGAGGGAAGAAGCCTGGAGAATAGGGGAGAGACTGGTCAAGATGTTGAATGTCCAGGGCATCGACTTCAACTATAGAGCACTGGCAGAGGGCCATGCTCCTTAGATTGTCGTAAGATGGGTTTATTTATCTACCTTAAATAGACAATTTAAAGTTTTACAGTAAAAAGTTTTCCCTTCGATCCTTCCCCTTCCCCCATCCTCCTAATTCTCCATTCTCCTGCCATGACAGTCATTCCTCTTAGCTTCCTTCATATACTTCCAGAGTTCCTTAATGTAAAACAAATGCAACTATATATTCTTATCCCCCCCACCACTGTTAGACAAAATTTGGAATGCTTTGTATGCTGTTACTCTGTGCATTAAAACAAAACAAAACAAAACAAAACAAAAACTTAGCAATATATCTTGGAGATCTCCATGTGAAAGTACACAGAAAATGTCCTCACTGAAAATGTCTACATTACTGCATTGTATTCAAACGCTCTGCTTCTACCAAGGTTTATTTAATGAGCTCCCTATTGGTGGACGCTTGGCTCATTTCCATTTTGCCATTTCAAACAAGTCTGCAAAGAACAACCTTGTACCTGTTGTATGCCACATGGTGGGGAGGTAATCTGGAGGATAAATTCTCCAGTGTGACCTGCTGGGTTGAAAAATATTTGTAATTTTGATAGATGTGTTCAAATTGCCTTCTGTAGGAGCTCTGCTGCTTATGCCCCCATCAGCAATGCCTGAGAGACCATACGCTGTGTGTGTGTACGTGTGTGTGTGTGTGTGTGTGTGTGTGTGTGTGGTGGGGAGAGGTGTGGTTTAAATTTCTCTGAAAGTTGTGATAGTATTTAAATAAGAGGGGTGGAGTGAGAGAAGGAAGTGAAAGAGTTTCTTCTGGATCCCCAGAATGTGAACAAAGAGCAACAGGGACTCCAGAGAATAATAACACTAATTGTTAATGTTTAATGTAATGCTTGCTATGTGTTTGACACTAAGCGCTTCACTACATTCGCTCGTTATTAGGCGAGGATGGTTCATCTGCTTTTGATTTTCTTCTAACTTTTGTTTTCAAATAAGCATCGAGAATTTACCGTGTGTGAGACATTCTGCTAGGTGCTGGTTGACGTAAGTTTTGTTGACAGAAGCCCTGCCAAATGTCAACAGAAGGGGAATTTGGGGGCAAGCTCTTACCAACACCAACCAAGATGGTGTGGAAAGTATCAACAGCGATCTTGTGTCGGGCACCGTGTAATGTCTCCCGGAGGCTGCTTGCCCTGGAAGCTGCAACACAGACAAGGTGTGTGGTTGACTCACCTGCTGTAGGTTGAGGCAGAGCAAATCCCAGTAGCTTCATAACACGCGTGCACTGATGGTCTGCTTTGTTTCATGTTTCTGTTTAATAATTCCAGTTTGGGGTTGGATGGGTCGGAAGGGGGAGGAAGAATTTGATTTTGCGTGAGTGAGCGAGCGAGTGTGTGTGTTGTAACACTCAACTAAGAAATAAATCCAGTTCGACGACATGTCAGATTTTGTCAATAGCTGGCGGTTATAATTAGTATATGCGATGTATTACTTCAAAGGAATATTGAGAAGGCAAAAAAAAAAAAAAAGTCAGAAGCCAGAGTTGATTAGCATTGAGAGCTACTGCTTCCCCTTAGTTTCTGGTTTTTCTTACTTTTTTCCCTCTGCCCTAGGCCGCCTTCAAGATGACTCCAAACTTCTGTTGTCCTCACTCCTACCCTCGGCTTCCAGAGACTATCCCTTTACCGCAGCTGGCCTGCCTTCCTGGTTTCTAAGCGAAGCTATGTTATAGTGCCAGGGATGATTAGCCTTTGTGTGTACACCATGGGGCTATGATGTCAGTGTTACCCTTGTCTTTAGGATGCATTTGAATAATGGGAGGGGTTTTAGGGTGGGCCAACTATGGTTAGAGTGTTAGGCATTGGAAACTAGTTTTAGGGATAGTATTTATAGCGAGGGAAGGTGTTTGGGGTAGAAGAACAGTCTTTTGGAGCTATCACTGCTATTTGGAAATAGAAAAACAGGGGATTTAGCAGGAAAATAACTCACAGGAATCGATTTTTTCCAAGGCAGAAGCAGAGAATGGGGTTCTGACTCTAAAAAGCTGGGCTAAACACGGTTTCAGTCATGGTCCATTCAGGTTAATGTAAACCACGGTAGTTATTTCAAATAGGGGGAGACCTACTAGAGGGAAGTGGATACAAGCATCACATCTGGGAATAACTTGTTTGGGCTTGGAACCAAATACACTCTTTTTAAAAAAAATTTTTTTTTTAACGTTTATTTATTTTTGAGACAGAGAGAGACAGAGCATGAACGGGGGAGGGGCAGAGAGAGAGGGAGACACAGAATCGGAAGCAGGCTCCAGGCTCTGAGCCAACAGCCCAGAGCCTGACGTGGGGCTTGAACTCAAGGATCGTGAGATCGTGACCTGAGCCAAAGTCAGACACTCTACTGACTGAGCCACCCAGGCGCCCCCCAAATACACTCTTTAGATAGGACGTGTGCCTTGCTGTGTGCCACAGCCCCTGCTTGGCCCATGAACTGGGTATAGGCTGGCTGGGCCCCTGAGAGTGTGATCCTGATTGCAGAAGGAGTTTGTAGCAACAGAATCAAGATATGTTTCTTGGATGAAAGCCTTTCACCTTGTCGATGTTTTATAGGCAGACTATCATTACCTTCCAGTCGCTTTTGACACGTGGGTCCCTGAATTTTTAGACCTGTCCTTGACACTCCTTAAAAATAGGTCCAAGGCCTTCTCTTCTCAGGCTGTATTTGACCCATCCCTAAGAGATCCCATTCATACAATGGCTTCGGTGGTGCACAGATGATGTTGTGCCTCCGGCATAGTCTCCTCTTCTGAGCTCCAGTCTTCACAGACGCTTCAAAGGCGAATCATTTAACACGTGTGAGACCGAGCTCACCAAGCCCTACAAAACTCCACCTTCTCCCAGTGTTCTCCCAGGGACAAACATCACCATCTATCCAGTGGCTCAAGTCAGCAACCTGGGAGTCATTTATGACCTTAGCTCATTTTTCCACATCTAATTCATTGCTAAGTCCTCTCACTTTTACCTCCTAACCATCTCCTGAGTCTGTCCTTTTCTCTCTCTCTGCCCCTCCCACCCTAGTCTAAGCTACCATCAACTCCCTCCTGAATAACTAAAATCGCCTCCTCACTGGTCTGTCTCCATCTATTTTGATTTCCCTCCAGTTAATTTTCCAGCTGACTCTGGTGTGCTCTTTTCAAAGGCATATCTCATGCTAACATATTTTTCCCTCAGGGATGCTTTCTCTGCCCTTCATATCACTAATCACGGTGGCAATTTTACAGGGCTGAGTGTCATTCCTCAGTTACTGCCTGCCTTTCCCTGTGGATTGTCAGCTCTTGGAGGGTGGTGGCCATGTCTGTTTTTCCTGAATTTTCTGACATTCTAGCTCTCGGTGAGATGTATAGCCCATAGCAGGGACCCAGCAGATATTTTCCATAATGCTTAGCACAGAGTTTTGTACTTCCTCAGTGCTCTGTGAATACTAGATATTTACAAATACCAAATATCAACTGAGCAAATGACTTTCAGCTTCAAAGATGGGTTGAGATGCAGTTACCAACCTATCTGAAGCCACAGAATGGAAGTCCGTGAACCTCTATTTCCCATGGGATATGAAGGAATGCTTCTCAGGGTTTTTAGTTGCAAGTGATAGAAGCTGGGTCTGGCTGAGTGCGCGGAGAAGGATTTGTTCAAAGGGTACAGAGGGGTTCACAGGATCATTGAGACAGCTGAAGGGCCCGGCTAGAGGCTAAACCTCTAGAAACATGCCTACAATTATGCCGTCAAACCAGTCTGATGGGGAAGCCACTGCAGCCACCACTATGCATTGGATGCTCTAATTGGCTCGGAAGCAACCTCTGCACCAGGAACTCGATGTGCTCCTCCCGCCATTGCGTCTGATTGGAGGGGCCCAGGCCCCATGTCTGCACTGCAGCTGCAAGGGAGATAGGGAAGTGAGTTCCTCTCCAAACATAAGATGCATATGTAAAAGATGTCAGGCAGCCACCAACCTGACCGATGTCCTCTATGCATGGACGGTCATAAAGTCTTTGCTTGCTCCTAGCTCGTAATTGTGCATCTGGATGTTGGCATGTACCAGTAAGAGTAGTTATATGGATAAATGGTCAGAGCTTGACCCAGAGTACTCTAAACTCTTTTCCTCCCTTTGTAGCTGATTTTGCATTTCACCATTAGATGCTTTAGCTTAACCATCTAGACAATTAATGTAATACTAGCTACCAAATGCTGAGAATCAGCAGTAATGGTAATGTATTTTGAGGTTCTTGGATAAAAGGCACTCCAAAGATTTGCTGTATCATTATTTAAAATAGAAGATTTCTGATGAAAATGCTAAGTTCAAAGGGCTTGATGGCTGCAAAATGGGCAATGCCTGGTACATTAGCTTAATAAAACCAGTCCCGAAGATGTTTGCCTAACTCTCCTTCCTGCTCCTCTGTGGGCTTTTGAAGGCAGGAATATGCGGGAATGGTGATGGGCGTAGTCACCACGTGTGAGCCTGTTCCATTGGCTGCAGGCACGGTTGGAGCCTTCTGAAACGAATCGCCGCTTTTTTGCAAAGTTCATTGGGTCGGACTTTCTAACGCCCCCTCATCCCAGATAGGTTGAGTGGCAGAGAAACTCCAGATGAGGCCACCGATAGCACTATTTACTCATGTGTGATGCAGCATGAGAGACTCACATGTGATAAACACACATCTCTGTTCTTTCAGTTGTGGGATCTGGAATCTTTTCCAACAGGGTAGGATCAGCAATTGATTTCCTCTTATGGCTCTCCTTCCTTTTCTAGTTCTCTCTCTCTCTTAAGCCTGGTAGCCTTCGCTCACTTCTTCCCTAAGGTTGCCAGCCAGTTTTTTGTCACTGACTCTACTGCAAAAAATGGCTACTCCAGCTTTGTAATCCTTCTTAACCTCTTGCAGCCGACCTTCTTTGGTGGATTGCTCTCCAATCCCAGAGCGGCCTTCATGGATCCCACCCTTCTCCTTTACACTCTTTCCTTCTTTTCCCATTCATTGGTTGAGTCTCCATCGATTTCCAAGTTAAGGTCATGGCGTGTCTATGTGTCTCTTCTCTGTCCGGTCTGCAGTGAGCCCTGGTCTTTTCCCTTTTCCCTTTCCCCTTATCAGCTGGAACATACACCCTGTTCTTCCTGTAAGAGGCCATGGCTTCCATGTTACAAGGTGCTTTACGTGGACTGCGGCAGGTTCTCTTTTCCTGTCAATAACATGGGGCACATAGAAGGATGGACGCATTAGGTTCCCACATCCCGTTATACCACCTGAGCTGATCTCGACTGAGGAATAATTTAGAGGGACTCTACCAACCCCAGTATACTCATGCTAATTTGCTAGCAAGCTTATTTGGAGGGAAAAAAAGCACTGAGAATTCCTTTTTTGGAGCCATCACAAGATGCAGGCGCCCAAGAAAGGTTTTTTGAGCTGAATCTGGCCCCTGATCAGTCAGTTGATTGACTATGACAAGTGACGGGAAGGTACAAAGCCTCCCTAAATGGCACACAAATTATAGTGGGGTGGTCATAGACGGAGAGGGCATTGGAGAAAGATTGAGTATTTATTAAAATATCTTTTGTCAGCCAGATTTATTTTCGTCTTTCTTTATAAGATGTGATAGTTTTGCATCAGCGCATCTAAATGAAATAATTTGCTAAAGGTCAAATGCAATTCCCTCCAGCCAGCTTTCATTTACCTTCTAATTAATAACTAAATGTCCACACATACATTAGCCTGAGGCTCATGCATAAAATATTAAGTACCATTTATTGAACACCTATTATGTCCCAGGCATTTTGAATACATTATCTCAAGTTCTCACAAACCCAGAAAGTAGAAATCCTCCTCTAATAGAGGAGGAAAATGATGCCTGGAGAGGCTAAGTAATTTGCCGTTGGTCATGCAAATTCATATCTGAAGCCAAATGCTCAGTGCTTCCTCATATCGCACTACAGGGCAGTGGCTTCCTGCAAAGATTTGATGTCTTGTGCCATCTGCTGTTACTAATGAACGGGAAGATGAGAGACTGGTATGGAAGACTGTGACTTTGTGAGTCAAACACTCGCCCACCGGAGGACATCGTGTTGCCCAAAGCTTGTAGTCCTTGATGGTTGCCATGGTGCTAATAGCTGGGTAGCTGAGGTAGGGACCTTGAGGGAAGAGCCAGAAGAGCCTCTGAAATGATGAAAGCTTTAGGAAATGAGCCCTCTGAGAAATCTTCGGCTCCTGCGAGCCAGTAGGGGTTGAACTTCTCTAAGAGAGGATGTGTCTTAGTATGTCTCAGCTCATATTTCTTCTCTGGGTGAACGAGTGCCATGATGGGTCAATGAAAAACAGATCTTCCTCTGCAGAATCGAGGTAAGAAGCCATTCTTCCTACATTTCTACTGACGTACGGTAGCCACAGGCATTCCGCAAAGGGAAATGACAAAGGTTCCTGGTGTTAGGGCCGCACTGCTACGGGGAACTCGCATAATGATGGAAAGAGAGAGAGGAGGAGGTAAATATATATTTGGGAGGTAGCAAAATGCTGTTCTGTTCTTGTTTTCAATCAGTTCATTCCCTCCCCCTCCCCCCATGTCCTCTCAATTGAGGGAAAGGTTGCAATTAAATCAGAAGAACATGCTTTGTATTGGTAAGGCAGGATTGGATGTGCCTCACCTGGAGAGGTAGGTGAATAGATCAAAACAGAGATTCGCCACCAAATGGTGATTTCCTAATGCAGGCATTAACAGGTTAGCTTGACGGGTGTTACCAGCTCATCACTTCCGGGGAGAGGCAGGCGGAACTGAAAAGTAGACAAAACTTTTTTCCGTAGCTCTCCAACCTCTTTCCTGACTCCTATTTCCATGTGTCCCGGACCCTGAAACTCTACAATGTATCAGCTGTTTACAAATCTAGTGCTCATTTTTCTTGCACATTACTTTTGGTATTGAATTTGTAAAAATCATCCAAACCTCCTTTTATTTTGAATTGGAACAAGCCACATAAGCTTTGAAACATTTATTGAGTAGTGATTGGACTACATCACATTTCAATGACAAAATCACCACCTTCTGACCTCTCAGAGCCCTCCTTCCCATTATGCCTGTAATTTGATAAATTTCCACCTGGTGGTGATTCCTTGCTCCAGCTGCATAGGTCCAGGACATTACCCGGTACATAAATCATAAGAGTAGCTTCTCAATAGCGCGATGTAAATCCCTTGCATCAAATTACCCAGGACTTATTCCCTGTCCCTTGTTAAAACACAGATTCCTGAGCCCCAACCCTTCATCCACCTAATTAGACTTTTTGGGGCGTTGGGTTCAGGAATCATCATTTTGCAAAAGCTTCCTTGGTGATTCTGATGCAGAAAAGCTTTGGGAATCACTCATTTTGAGAAAAATAGAAATGCAAGTAAGAAAATCTCCTTGTAACTTTTAAAATAGTAAGAAGAGTATAGAAAGTGATACCCATCTTAAAAAAAAACATGCAAACAACTGCTGTACAAAAATCGATGTGCAGCTTAAGTCTTTGTCTCATTAGACTTTGATTATCAACCAGTGTTTATTCGTAACTCTGCTTTTCCTTTCTTCCCTCTAAGCAAAATGTCCCTATTTTCAATTATTCTTAGAGTGTTAGACCAATGCCTTGGTCTCTCCTCACAAGCTCCTGGCAGTTTCCCTCATCCTACAGCTTTTACTGAACACCTTTAGTACTTCGACCTCCTTGTCGTGTCTCATCACCTGGCTGAGGTTCAACTTGTCTCTTTCCCAAGAAAGCCTGGCCTTATTAGTCTTATAAAAGTCCCCAAACCACATTCTTGCTTCCTGTTTCATCACTCTGAAACTGAAAAAAGAAAAAGAAAAAGAAAAATAAAAAGAAGAAGAAAAAGACTGCATGGCAGTTTGCATAAAATTACGGTTTTTATTTTTCAATAAGGAAAATGTCCTTTTGGCAATTACCTTCCCTTCTATAACTGGCTCTTCCAGGTGTGGCAGAGGGATTTTTTTTTTCTTAGATGGATGCTTATTCTTCAACTAAATTAGCAACTACACAAATTCCAGCTGTTTTTATTTCCCTCCATACTACCTTGGGTATTGAATTTGTAAAACTCAGCCAAACCTCTCTTCTCTCCTAATATTTTAAATCTGAACAAGCCAGACAAACTTGAAAGCATTTATTGAGTAGTTACTTGACAGTAACACACAAATACATTTAGACATTCAAGGGCAATATATTAAGCTGATCTGCAAGATGTTCCTCTTTTACTACATTCAAGACACTTTGTTTTCACCTTCCAATTCTCGATGAAGAAATTTGATATTGGTTCTGTTTCATCTCCAGCTTCTGCCTACTGGGAATAGAATTTCTAGCAATTACCATAAAGCATCAATGGGAAGAGATCATTTGACTATTTCATTGGTTGGCTGCAGGGAGGGGTTGGATTTTGATAATGAGATATTTCTTGTATAACCCATTTAAGGGTTATGATAGCGTATCACTTGACTGATGAGTCATTCATTCATTCATTCATTCACCATTTCCACAAACATATATCCAGAACCTTGGAGTGTTTCAGGTGCTAAAACACTCTCCTAAGTTGGCTTTTTCATCAAAGCAGTCACCACAATTTGGTGGAGGATAAATGCAAGACAATATAGACGGTGCAGGCATATGTATGATTCTCTTACATCGATTCTTGTTCCTGGTGTCCCAGCCAACTCAGAAGGGGAAAAATTCACAAAGGAATGTTGCAGTTTGGTCCAGCCTTTGTAATAGTTTTACAGCCAATTTCAGTTGAGTCCTGGAGTCTTCTTTCCCTCAGCTAGGGAATGTTAACCTCTGCCTCTGATCTTCACCTCTGTGCCTCTGGATTATTATAGTGATTTATCTGTACTCTTGGAAATAATTCCTCATCACTCTTCTTAACTGCCTTACCACTTACATCACGTGGAGAGCTTATGGGTCAGTCTCGGGAGACTTGTTCCCAAGAGGTGTCAGTTGTCAAAATTTAAGAAACCTTTCCAAAAAAAATGGGAGTCCAGGGCCATACTGAACAGTAATGTGGGCCTTAAACAGTGGTGAGCCGAGTGTTCATTTGACTTCATGGCATGAAAGAACTCATCGCCAAATCTGCCCAAATGGAAGTAGTCAGCCCTTACTTCCAAATTAGCCTACTTGTGTCTGGATGGAAGATCCGATAGGTGGAACAGCTGAGAAGAATTATTACATTTTAGGCAGATATCATATAGATCATTTACATCAGAGTTGGGGCTTCCCTCCTATGTGCTTAGTGGTTTAGAGCGTGGGCCCAGGAGCCAGGATGTCTTTGGCTGGCTCTATGTTTCACTGGCAGGGTAATATCAGGCAACTTTTCCTCTTTGGACTTCATTTTCCTTATCCACAAAATGAGAAAAGTAGTGGAATGTGCTTTACAGGGAATCATGAGGATTAAAAGAATAATTCACTTAGCACACGGTAGGTACTCAGTATGCGTAAACTATTATTTTTCCTTGTGATTCAGGAGCATCTCAGGTTCTGTCTCTGTTTCTTTGGGTTGCACCATTCTGAAGATGTCTTTTTAGTTAAACTTGAAGCATCGTGTTATTACTGATACATTCATCTAACGCATGCATTTCATGAGATTTGGAGTCCCTTTGCTCACAAGAGGGGTACCACGTATTAACCTGGAGGGCAGCCTCTGTGAAAGTACACACTGGCCCAGGTGCCCAAGGCCTACCAAAGTTCAGGAGGCTGAGGAGATCCTCACAGAGATCACACACACACACACACACACACACACACACACACAGAATATTTGCTATTTATTTGGCTTCCTGGAAGTCTGAGTCCATTGGCAAGTGAGTGAGTGGTGAGAGAGGGGACGGTTTAATGCAAATGGGAGCCTATGTATTGCTTATAGTCTATGTGGACTTTCCTAGAGCCCTGAAACTTTTTCCTGATTATTTTAACTTTTGACTAGATAACATCCATAGAGCTCAAACATTAAAAAATGCGAATAGGCTTATGGTGGAAATTCTTCTCCTTTCTTCTCTTCCTTGCCCTAGTGCTCACCTACTCCTCCGCGGGTGAACCTCATTATTTAGTTCTTGTTGAGCATTTCAGGTTTACCGCATGGAGGCATACCAGCAATACTGGCTTTGTGGGTATGGAGAATGCGTGTGGCAGTCACACAGGGCCCCGTGTTCAGGAGGGCCTTGCCTTGGATTTAATGCTCTGCTCTTGCTGTCTTGCAATTCTTAGTAATTTTTGACCCCCCTGCCCCTCCATTTCAATTTGCACAGCCCTGCAATTTATATGGTCTGTGCTGCATGCTAGACATCATTCTTCAGTTCGCTTCTTGGCTTCACTCTACGTCTTAAAGATCTTTTCATATTTATACATAAAGAACTTTCTTGCTGTTACGATTTTTTTTTACAGCTGCCCAATAGTCTATCCCCGAGGATTCAAAAACAAAAACCATATACACGGCTGCTTTAGGATCCCTATACCAGTATTCCAGTCCTTTAATGCTTCCAAATTTGGGAGAGAGAAAAAGATTGATTGAGAGAAGCACCAGAAAATCTTCCCTCCGGCTGGATCCCTCGTTCCGCCCTCATGGTTTTAGAAGCCCTCAGAAGCAACTCTCATTTCCTTACCAGCTTCCCGACTAGCAGTGTCCCCACTCCCCATGGCTCTTTTCCTGCCACCCCCCACCTTGCTTTACCTTTCAGTTCACGGTTACTGAAATCCTTGACAAGGAATCATCTGGGCTCCATCAGTCACAGCAAACTACTTCTGTCTTTGCCTCGATCTGCAAATACTTTGAGCTGAAGGAGAGAGTGGTCGCCAGAGACACTCTTTTAAAACCCCCCTTCCGTTCCTTTTTTATTCTTACTAATCACTATTTCTGGATAAGTCTATGGTCACGGCCCAACGATGTGGCTGCTTTTCAGAAGACAGCCTAGGCCCTCTCTCCTAAGGAGTCTCTCAACTGTTGGAAGGCACCGGAGTAATGTCCCGAAGCCCATAACTCATTTTGAAACAGCCAATAGCTCTGGCTCCATTACAGCCAGACCTATGTCCTTGAAGCCCTCTCTTGGAGTTAGACAAGGACCGTTCACTCATTCAGGAAGAGATCCCGAGTGCCCCACACCATAGCCGTTCCGAGCGGCTGTCCCTTTGGAAAGAGCAGAACTTTATATGAGGTCCACATTCCCTGGGAGGCGAGCGCTGGGGTCTTGTACACAAGCACATGTCTTGCCTGTCACCCCTCCTCTGGCCATGACTTCGGTTTGAGTACACGGATCGGGATCCTTGTGCCAGACTTAGTCGTTGAGGTGCGCAACGGGGCCGGCAGGCCCCCAGCAGAGCCGCAAGAGGTGCTGGCCACCAAAGGCATGCACCTGCTACCAGGCCTTGGCCTGTGCAACGGCCGCGTGGTGCGTCCGCCAGCGTGTGTCACGTGGGATAGACACCCAGGAGTGAACGGTGACGCAGGTGGGTGGGAGAAAGTCCACAGCCTTGTTGTGTTACCGCCTCTGTTCCTTACGGGGGAAGAGAAACCACAAACCACTCAATGGCTTACTTCTCCTCGTTTCAATCAAGCCATACCCTCGGCACCTGGAAGGAAGATTAACTGGATGCTAAAAATGCACTTTTGGAGTCCAATTCCACTGCCAGGGAAAGCTTCCAGGTACCCTGAGACTCCACCGGGAGAAAACAAGGCTACAATTCCAATTAAACACCATATTGAGTACTTTGGTCTCAGTACACTCTATTTGTTTAGTTTATTTGAATATTTGATGAGGAATGCTGGGGTGGCAAAAATTAATTAAAATAAGAAAGAACGATCTTAAGAGAGGAAGGGGGGAAAATGCTAAGAAGCCGTAGATGGCTTCTCCCCACACCTGCCAGCAATTAATCGCTAATCCGTTCATTATTTCCAACTTAGGAATCTCTGTCCCCTGGAAAAAAAAAAAGGTTATTATTTTGTAAATGTCTAATTAAAACATGTCCAAAGACAATCTCTGAAATGGGTTTGGCCCATGCTAATCACATCCGCAGGATGGTTGGGAGTTGATGGAGTGCAGTCTTGGGGCTTTCTGGGATTGGAGAAATCTTTTCTCATCAAAGCGCTGAGCCTTTGAGGCCTCCTTTCCTTACAGTTCACCGTGTGCGCCTTCTCACTCCAGGTATCAGTGGGCAGGGACGGGCGAGAACATCAACAGTGATCTCGTCCGCCTTCCTGCAGTGGGTCGAAGGGGAGGGCGGAGGATTTCCACCGTAGTCGTCCTGGGCAGCTGGTTGGAATATATGCATTTATAACAGCATTATCGAGACCTAACTTACATGCTCTAAAGGTCACCCTAGATTGTATTCTAACCCTCGGCAATTGACTCAGGAAAGTGCTGTACCTCTGCTTGGGCTGAGGACGGACGGAGGGAGTTCCGAGTTTCGCGCATCTCCATCTGGGGCCCAGCCAAGCGTCTTTATCCCAGAGCCCCGGGCCCACCCAGGTGCTTGTCCCCTCATTTTCCTGTTGCCTGCTCGCCCTTCTTCACTCCAGCAGCTGAGAATCTTTACCCAAAGTGATTTACAGCTGTGTGCATCAGGCTGGGTCTGACACTGATGGAGTCCCTTATCTCCCTCCTGTCCTCCCTGCTGACAGCCTCCCCCTCAGGTATCAATCAGGGCATCAGCTCCCTACTTCCGGGTGAGCCGGGGGCTGTCGGGGATGCATTCTACCTGTCATCTTCATCCGAACTGCCACCTGCCTTTCACGGCTTAAAGTCTTTTTGAGGCGTGCGGGGGAGAGCAGGTACATACACTCTTCCCAAGCAACCTGCCACAGCTCGGGATGGTTCCACGTGTTTTGGACAAATTTGGGGATCGTGGTTTCTAAAAGGCGGCACAGGGGACATTTGCTTGCATCAGCTGTTCAGCCTCCAAATCCCTGTCAGGATGTTGATGGGGGAGGCGACAGCCTCACCTGGCAAGCCCCTTCCCCCCCAGGAAATATCAGCACGCTGTCCTGTTTCCAGGGGCCGCAGACAACTAGGGCTTTGTGAGCAATGAGGCTGATGCTCTCGAAGAATGCAAGTGAGGAGCACGTAGCGGGGGAGACAGAGCGGTGCCGAACGAACACAGGAGTGGAGCGGGTGGAGGGGCAGCCCCTAAAGACTCCCCGGGATTTAAAACCATGGGGGCCAGGAGAATGAAATAGAACACCCGTCTAAGCCTGCCTGTTGAATCGGCCCCAAATGCAGTGACATTTTCTTTCTTGGCTGCTGTGAAAAAGGAAGTGAGGAGAAAACGGAGGCTCTGACATTAAAGATGGATGGGGCTTAGACAAATGGAACAGTTTTGAAGGTTCCCCCCGTGCGGGGAAAGCTGAGGGCACGTCTCCACGGTGCGCTGCTGGGAGAGGCGCTCTCTCTCTGCTGAAGCCCAGAGAAAGCCCCATCAGGAAATGGCAGCTTTCAGTCCGGGCCAGCTGCAAGCTGTCGGCTGGCGGGTGTGCCGGGGTTCGCTCATCCACTTTAGGGTGGCATTTGCAACGGGAACGCGACCGGGCCTCTCAGTGGGGAGGAGCTGGGTGCAAGGGTGAGGCCAGAGGACTGAACTCTTTAGTCTTCTGCAGAAGGCACCTGCGGAGAAGCCCCCTCCCGGGCAGAGCCTGTCGGTTCTGGGCCTGGCTGCGCATTTGACTTTAAAAGCAGATTCAGCTGGCTGGCCCCTCGGCATGTGAATGGCTGTGAATGGCATCTCGAAGGAGCAGAAATCCCATTAAGGAAGAACTATTGACCCATCTGTCTGCGTGCTGTTGACTCTCTGCTAACCTTCCATTTGTGGCCTGTGATTCTTTAATGTGGGAAGTGGTAATTGGAGAAGAGGGATTAGGAAGAGGAATGAGACAATGACTGCATGTGACACTGGAGAGCAAGGACTTGAAGGCCACTTGATCTGTGACGTCCTCTTGGCCACCACAAAACGGAGACTCCCTGTTCCCGTTGCCCCAGCACCTGTTGGTCCAGAGGGGCTCCAAACCCAGTGTATCTCATTCATCCTGGTCATTCCGCTGTCTCCAGCGCAGAATCTATGCTGGCACCTACTAGGTTCTACATCGGTCTGTGTCTGTGTCAGCACAGGGCAGAAGCACAAGGGACCTGGAGGCCAACAGGGGTGATGGCCAGGCACATCTACCGGGACATACGTGCACCCAGGATGAAAAGCAAATTATAGGACCAGCCCTCCCCACTCCCTCCAAAAAACCCTCACCCTGTTTTCATGCCATAGATAGGTACCAGACTTACAGTAGCAGTCACAGCCGGTGCAGGCCGGACGTAAAGAATTTCGCATAGCAGGCAGGTTGAATCTGCTGCCATTGGCATTGGCTGCCGCCGTGGCCCCCTTTTTGATTAGTGTAGCTGAATGAACTTCCCCGCCTTTGGGCTTCACTCCCACCATGCAACACAAATTGAAATAGTGGGGTGGCAGGCAGGGGCAGTGGCGGCTGTGGTGGGGAGGGGAGCACAGGGACCTTCCATCTTGTTAATGTAACACTTCCTTATGTGATGGGAGCTGAGAGCAGCCTGTAATGAATTTCTCCTCTGGTAATCATTCACCAGTGCATTGTGACCCGTGTGTTTTTGCTGTGCTACGCATTTCCAGACTTTCGCGGTGACTTGTCAGCACCTAGTAAAAATGAATTGGACACGACCCATCTCTTCACGAAATGCCCTCCCCCGACGCCTTTCGTCTCGGTTGGGAGAAGGAGTAGGTGGGACCACCTGGAATGGCAGCCGTGGACTCCGGGGCTGTGGTCCGACTCCAGGCCCACATCGCAGGCAGATTAACGCAAGCATGCCAAGTCTGTGGGCGCTCTTGTTACACTGAGCCATGTTCTCTGGTCCAAATGGTTCCAAAGTGGCCTTTGCCTCTTGCACCTGTTGTTTCTTGCTGCATGATGAGCCGGGGAGGCAATTTCTTTCATCGAGAAGACATGGGTGCAAGCGGTGGTACAATTAGGCATCTGGGCACCCCATGGGTTCTTACCAACTCTGGTGTGAAGACGCATTGATGGCGGGGGACAAGGCCATCGTCTGAGTCATCCGCATGAGCGTCGCCATCTGCAACTGTAATTCTAGCCACGTGGTCAATCGTAAGACGGGGTTTACAACCAGCTTTTACTGCATTTGTGGATCATGATGATTAAACAACAGATGGGAAACCCAACCAAGATTTTTAATCTCTACCTCTTCACTGAGGGAGCGAGTGAGGGCTGAGGGAGTCACTTCGTGGCCTCTGTGTAGGGCTGAGTCTATAATTAGGGCAGGCACCCCCCTGATATCCTAGCCTAGTTTGTACACACATCCCTATCAGACCACAAGCACCCAGTTTGGGTTTTGAAATGATGGTACCTGAATCCTGGGAAGGTTCTAGGAAGCTCATGGTGAAGATAAAGCCCCACATTTAGGGTTGCCAGATAGGATACACGAAACCCACTTAAATGTAAATTTCAGGCAAAGAGTAAATGCTCAGTTTGAGTATGTCCCGAGTATTAGACATAGAAAATAAGACTTCTTAAAAAAGGCAAGTTGCTTTTTTAAATTGTGGTAAAATGTGCAGAACATAAAATTGACCGTTTTAAACATTTTTTAGCACACAGTTCAGTGGAATTAAGTACATTCACAATGTTGTGCGATCCTCACCACTACCCATTTCTAGAACTTTGCCACCATCCCAGATTCTGTACCTGTTAAACAGCAATTCCCTGTTCTTCCTCCCCCCAGCCTTTGGTAACTTCTGAGGCACTTGCTGTCTCTTTGAATTTTCCTGTTCTAGGTATCTCCTATTAGTGGAATCGTAGGACATGTCCTGCTGTGTCTGGCTTAGTTCATTTAGGATAATATTTTCAGAGTTCATCTATGTTGTAACATGTATCAGAACATCATTCCCTTTTGAGGCCGCACGATATTCTACTATACACGTGTGCCCAATTTTATTTTCTTACCTGTTGACAGACATTGGGATTGCTTCCACTTGTTGACTATCGTGAATAACGCTGCTGTGGATGTTGGTGCACAAGTATCTGGTCCCCTGCTTTCAATTCTTTTGGGTGTATGTACTTAGGAGTGGAATTGCGGGATCACATGGTAATTCTATGAATAACATGTTGAGGAACCACCCTCCTCTTTTCCACAGTGGCTGCACGGGATATTTTAATTTGTTAACTCTGGCAAGCCTCCAACTTTTTCAACGGTATTTTAATCCGAATATATTTAACCTGAATCATCATATCTAAACCGAAACAGTGCCCATCTCCACGTTGGAACTTGGGGGCATAATTTCTCAGTGCAGCCTCTAGGAAATCTGTCAGGTTTGCGTCTAGAGTGGAGCACAGGTAGCAATGAGGAAGAATTGATATACATCACTCATTCCTTTAGGAAACATTTATTGTGTTTGTATGGTAAGTGCCAGGTCGGAGCTGGAGGTCCTGGTACAAAGAGGGAGCGAGACGTTTCTCCTTACCCCCTGCTTTTGCTCCACCCGGGTTTCCCTCTGGCTCCGAACCTCTGTCCATGCTGGCCCTTCTCTCTGACACATTCTCCCCCTGCCCTTCCCATTCACCTGACCCGGCCCGGGGTTTCAGCTCCCATGGGCCGCGGTGCTCAGGCTTCCCTGACCCCTCACGAACTCACAGCTGTCCACACGTCACTCCACAGCTCTTGCCCTGGTTATGATGATAGATTCGTGTGGTTATTGGATTCACTTATGTCCGTCTGGATCGTAAGCTCCTTGAAGGCGGGGACCACGTCTGTTATGCCTATCACTGTCCCCTAGCACCTAGCAAGGCACATAGCATGCATTTAATATAAAACGTGTTCACTACATGAATGAATCCATGCATTAATTATTTTCTCAGGAGTTAGTGGGAGACCAGTAAGCACATCTGCTTCCATGGGGCTCTGGCAAAGAGAGCACTTCTGCCGAGACGGAGCTGGGATTTGGGCCAGCTCCACAGTGGAGTCAAGCCCAAGGATGTGCTCCCCGGCGCCTCCGCAGTAGGGACACGGAGGCAAGGCAGGGACAGGAGGCTCTGCAGAGCTTTTTCGGACCGTGCGACACACAGACAACCAAACAGAACTGTTCCATCGCTAGGATGTCAGAGCCCGGGGCTCAGAGTTGGTTTAGCCCAACTGCCCTCTGCCCAGATGGGAAAGCCAAAATGTGCATCACCTTCCCGAGGTCACTGTGCTCTGAGGCAAAGCTGAGAACCCTGGTCTCGCAAGTTCTGGGACCAGAGCTCTCCCACCTCCTCAGCATGCCCACGTTCAAGGTTAGAAGAGCGCTGTGCATTTCAAAACCCTCTAAAGGTTTCTTTGAACTCCCACAGGATTTAAAAATCATTGGCTGGGAATAGAAATGTGAGTAATCAAGAAGATTAGGTGGTGAGGGTGGCGGGGGGAAAGGTAGAGAAAGAGGGCAAATCCAGAAAGGCTGCCTGCCAGGGCTCTGGAGGCAAGGCCCTGCCAGGGCGCTTATGCGTGAAGCTTGGCAGGGCGGGGGGGGTGGGCAGCCAGCGGGCGCTCGGAAAGGCTGCGCTTCAGCTCCCAGCGGAGGCAGTCAAGGGCTTCAGGATGGAGATTTATTAGCGGAGCTGTGCTCCAAACCGCAGCATCCTGGCCCTGCAGACGGTTCTAAGCGAGGCCTGGGGGCTGCGGAGGCTGCCGCTTGCCCTTGGCGAGAACTGTACCGGTTTCCAGGGGACTCTGTCCGAACGGGGGCGTCAGAGAGTCCACGCCTGACCGCGGCTGCCCAGGCCGGCTGGTTTGGTGAGGGGCCCAGAGCAGAGCACCCCAAATCTTCACATCCTGGGTCCTTGGCCTCCTGCTGGTGGAGGGCTTTTCTGGGCCCCTCTGTGTGCACACGGGCCCGGCTGGGCCTCAGGACAGGGTTTTGCACCCTGTGTGGGACCTGCTTGGGCCGGGTCCTCCGTGGAGACAGGGGCCCTGCTAACCTGCTGCCACAGGGCAGGAGGAGGGATGAGGAAAGGCTCAGACCCTGGGGCCAGGCGAGGCATGAGTCCTCAGTGGAAGGGTCTCTTGTTCTCATAGCACTTGAAAGCCAGCCATGACAGGAACCGTGTGCCTGCACGCACAGGTGTCGTATAGGGTTTTCTGGCAGGGGAGAGAGAGGAAACAGGTGTCATTCTCTGGATAAGCTGCGAAAACAACGGCAGCCCCTCCCTCAGAGGTCTCTCAGCCCGGTCTTCAGGGAGTACGGAGAAGGCATGCCCTTCCTCCAGCAGCTCCTCACAGGGTCAAAGGAAAGGAACGAGGAGGCCAAGCCTTGCGGGCTGCGAGGCCCAGGAATTCTGAGAAGTGGGAATTCAGAAGCAAGCTGTGCCTCCGCCTCCCAGGCCTTTGGCTTCTTAGGGCCCTTCCCATTTTGTTGACGGGAACAAGAGTCACGGTTTCTGGGGAGCCTGTGGGTGGATGCAAGGCAGCTCCGAGGACCCACACAGGTAGCATTTCCTATTCTGACCATCACCTCCTCCCCTCACACCCAGTCCCCTGGCGGGGAAAATGTTTCCCCAGGAATTTGTTTCGCTCAGCCTGGGATTAGAGCCTGAAGCCTGTAAGAGCTGGAACCGAGTCATCTTTCCATTTCTTCTTCAGGCTTCCCTTCCCCCCGCCGCGCGCCCCCCCCTCCCCCCCCCATCGCTACCACCAACGTCGCAGAGACAAGGGCACCTCAGCATCCAGATGGGTCCTGTTTCCCTCAAGGATGGGCTTGTTCCAACTTCATTTCACTCCCTCCCCTGAGGGTTGTATAAACATTTCCAGAAGGATGCAGATAAGGAAAAAAAAAAAAAAAAAGACCTTATATAAACACTAGATGGCTAGGGACCGGGAGATATTATTAGTTTCTTAGGACCTTGAAAATACCCAAAATCTCAACTAAAGGCAAGTACAAATTTGCTTTCATTGTAACCTCTGTTACTGTTGCTAAGGTCAGTAATATGATAGAAGCAGGCATCTCAGGAGACACATGATACCGTCAAGATCACAGGGGGGCAGAGAGGGAAGTTGCAGAAATTTGACTGTGGTGACCTTACCGGCCAGTGAAGAATGGCAAGGGGTGGTGGTGGGGGTCAGGGTGAGGAGCTGTCTTTTCTCTAAATTAAGGAAGGCCAAAGGGTGATACAGATCAGAGAGCATCTCCCCACTGTGCCTTAAAGGATCTTACCCGGCTCCCCGGCCTCTTCTCCATGCCTTTCCCCCCTCACGATCCTGCTTTTAACCAACCATTGCTTTGTGTTCCTAGGGGGCGCAGCAAACTCTTTCCCACAGCAGGGATCTCTCAGTGCTGTTCCTTCAATTTGGAAAGCTTCTCCCAGGCACTTGGCTGAGCTGACTCCTCCCCGTCAATTCAGGTTTTAGCTTAAATATTACCTCCTCAGAGGCCTTTTCTGACCACCCAGTTAGTGGGAGTGACCTTAGTGATTTTTAAAAGGGAGTTCTAAAGAGATATATTGTATTAGATTTCAGATTCATTAGATTTCATTATGATAAGTGTTGTTGACTCTAAAATTAGACAGTTTTATGTAATTACTGCAAATCCTATAACATCAGTAATAAAGAGCCGTGTTTTGCAAATACAAACTCAAGTAACACAAATATTACACCTTCAATGTCTAGTAATTTTCCATCAGAGCCACCGGTTTATTGCTTTTACATAACCAGTCCTTATTCTATGTGTTTGGCTATTTGCTTTCTGTCCCCTTCACTGGAGTGTAGGCTCCAAGAGCTTATAGAATCAGGAAATACTCAAAAACATTTCCTGAGTAAATGATTGAACCAAATTTCCTTTCCAGGGTGAATACAGTCTCAGGATGGGGGGTGGCAAATTTGTCTTGTGGAGTCTCCCATTTATGTGTCTGTGGGAAGTTCATGGTACAGCTTCTCCCTCCTCCTTCCCTGGGACCTGGTACTGCCTAGAGGTGAACTCAACCTCCTAATTTAGCTTTCCCTGGCCAAAGTCTAGTTTGCTTTGAATCCAATAACCCATCGTTGAAAAGATCCCTGACCATTTTGGGAGGCCAGGCTACTTTGCCTTTCTCTGAGACCAGACGTTCTTAAACTTGAAAGTGTCCCAGAACCCCCTGGAAGGGCTGTTAAAACACAGGATCCCTAGGCCCTCGTCCCAGAGTGTTTTAATCAGTAGATCTGGAGTGGAGCCCAAGAATGTACAACTCTGACAAGTTCTCAAGTGATGCTAATCCGCTGGTCCACACTTTGAGGAGCAGTGTCACAGACCTTAAAATCAGCACAGATGTTGACAAGCTAATGTTTGACCAGGAAGAAGCAGCGAAGAGTCAAAAGTTGCAGGGGATTGGCAATATCTTGGGGGCGAGGGGGGGGGTTGACAGGGATCATAGTCTTGGAACTTTACTGGGCAAGCCTTTGAGTTAAAGTAGCTGACCTGTCCAGGTAGCCCATTCCCCATCCCCATCTTTCACTTTATAAAAAGCCAGCCAATCGACCTACTAACTCCATAAGAAGTGTTTAGAAACATTGTCCTAGGAGAATGACAAACCATCCTGGTTTGGCTGGGATTGAGAGGTTTCCAGGGACATAAGATTTTCAGTACTAACACCAGGGGAAGCCTTGGGCAAACTGGGATGCTTTGGTCATGCTCAATCCAAGTCTCTTTGTCTCCGATAAAAAATACGCAGAAAAATATCTCTGGTATAATGTTTATTTAAATAGCAATCTTAAAAAGGCTTTATACAAATCATATAAACACAGTTTGACCTTGTCGTTTATTTTTTACATTGAAGAATCACAGTAAAAGCTCTCAAGTTCCCATGATCTGGCTCAGCCAGCGAATGGTCGAATACCTTTAGCTGCAAACTCTGGAAAAGTTAATCTTCTGTGTGACAGCTTAACCTTTCCCTTTGTGTTCTTGTATTCATGCTCATTCCTCGGACCCTCAACCCTGTCAACTCCCCATCCCCGCCCAAGAGAGAAAGCAACCCTGTGGCCCTGTTGACTGCCTAGTCCGGGAGAGCGTGGAGGTAATGTGTCATTCAGTACAAGGCAAAAAAGGAGATCAATACTGTGAGTTGGGTTTCCCAAAGGGAACGATTCAAGGAGACGGGTCAGCTAGCCTACCTGCAGATAGAGAAAACAAGTGCACCAGGGTGCCCCCTGGCCGAGTTAGAATCAGGCCCCACTGTCTTTCTGTCTTAGGACAGCCCAGCCTCTGGTGTTGCTGAGGTATCTACATGCAACCCCGGATGGCCAGCTTTCCTTTAGCAGGGCCCACCCAGGGCCTCAAACCAGCCAATGGTGAGTATGGTTCGAGGACTGGGAGAGGGATGCAGGTTGGGTTGTGGGTAACTTAGAGGCAAACTGCAGGCCGAAGACAGGGCTGGTCTTTGGGGAACTGTACAATGGCCCGCTGAGCATGAGTGGGCCAGGACCCCCAGGGTAGGCTTTTGAACTTCTCTTCTTCTGCAGGCAACTTCTGGAAATCCCTAGGACTTGCTAGCTTCCCGAACACTGAGCTACGTGGGAAGGCGAAGAGGAGGGTGGGCTAATGAAAAACTTGCTTCTGCTGCATGCCCAGCTCGGTGGGGGGGGGGGGGTCCTAAAGCTAAGCCCTTGGGCTTGACAGCTTTACTTTTCACCTCTAACTACCACTGTGCCAACGAGTGCGAGATCAGCGGTGACACTCGGGCCCTAGGTCAAAGTCACAACAACATCACTGAGTCCCACGTGACCATTCACATACACAGTAGATACAGAGAACTCAAAGGCTCGCAAAGACACACATATATGAATAAATAGCTGTCGGTTTGGACTCTCCCTCTCTGCATACAAAACACTGTGACATTACCATTTGAACTAGTATTTCCGTAAGTTAACATGTAAGGGAATCAGCCAGTCCCATTCACCCTTTCCCTTTCACCTGGGTAGGAGACAAATGAACTTGTGGGTGACCATAGCAGCAAAAATGGTCTGACAGTTTACCACTGATAAGCAATGGGCTGGGCATACTGGTGGGGTTTCAAAGGTATTTCCAGCACACAGGCAATCTTTAGGCATTACTACAAAATCAAGATTTGGATCTTGACGCGGACAATCTTATCCTTCACACGGTTTTTCTGATGCCTCCCCTTCTAGAGTAGCTGAGAGTCATCGAGGGCTATGACTGCGCCTCGGGAAGCAGGGCTCAATCCATTAGTAGGATCAGCGGTGAGTTGGGGGAGCTGGCAGTGGGGCCACAGGGGTTAGGGAAGAAGGGATGCCTTACTTAGAGGATACTCACTGATTTCTACATAGAGGGAAAATACAGTTTCTTCATTGTTTCAAGGCACTTAATAAAAAATACATAAAGTGTGTGTGTGTGTGTGTGTGTGTGTGACCTAAGAGAGACCTAAGAACATAGGTCTCTCTGGGGTTGAAGCAGTGTTGTTAGTGTTTTGGTCCTTGCATACTTCTGGCTCAAATCAGCTCACGTACATCCTACCTGCCTCTCCTGAAAGTTTGTAAACCCCGAGGAATAGTCAATGTTTACTAGCCTATAGGAGAGACTGATTCATCAAAACGTCTCTGTACAGTCTGCTTAGCCTTGGCTATGACATGATCACAGAGGTTGGATTTCCTTTTCCCTCTCCACTGTTCTCCTTTCCGTCCAGTGGTCTCCAGTTACATTTCACTGGGGGAAAAACATACTAACAGCCTGTATTTGCCACCCCATCTCTGAGAGTATCAAACAATGCTATGCCTTGGGGATGAGACGCCCGACAAATGGGCGCACGTGTGTGTGTGTGTGTGCACGCGTGTGTGTGTATGTTTTAGAAGAGCAAGGAGGAGGGTAAAGAAAAAGTAAAACCACCACCAGAGGCCCCACGAAGTAGCCTCACAGCCACAAATTCTAGGTCTAGATGTAATGAATGGCTCCTAGTCGCAAAGCACATTAAGGCTTGTCCGCTTCTAACATGGAGGTGCTTCTGTGGATTTCTGACGTGTGAAGTTTCCTTTCTGGTTTGTTTTAAATCGCATATAAGAAAGAGCTATTCATGCTGACCCTAAAATGGCAATTTTCCCCTGGATAAAAAAAGTTAAAGGCAACAACATCCTACTTAAATGCTAGGACTGGAAACGGCAGCTTGTAGGGTTGGCTGGCCTGAACCTACACAGCAAATCCCGTAAAGTCGTAAAACGATCAGAGGACAGGATAAGTTGGACGGCTTTTTTTTTTTTTTTTCCTAAAGATGAAAAGTCTGAAAAGACCTTTTGCTTTTCAAGTGTTGATTAGAAAGAGGAAGCAGAGTACCATGACCGCCACTCTGCTTCTATCCTGGAAAAGTCATTCTCCTCTTCTGCCTCTTTGAGTTGCTCACAGACCAAAGAAATAAAATATAATAACAACAAACTCACAAACGAAATAGAACTGTGACCCCCAAAGAGATGAGCTCCCGTCTTAGTCCCAGCAACGACTCAGCCACCGCGCTTCTAGGTGGGTTGTAACCCCCTTCGCAGCTGCATCGCCCTGCCTCCCTCTACTCGTCTGTCTGTTCTGTCCACACCTGCGGTATTCTGGATCGGTTTGATCGAGATTATGGCATTCAGTTTCCAAAGGGAAAAAAAACATGTAATCTTCACTAGCCCCTCTTGCTGGAATGAAGCGTCAGATGTGATTTGGGTGCAATCCGTCATGCCTCGGAGCAGCACTTCTGGTGGTTCATCTTGACCTTGTGCTTGAGGCCGTCGTAGAGCTCAAAGTTGTAGTTCTCCAGCGTGGTGCAGCTGCGGGAGCTCAGCCCTGAGTAGGAGCAGGTGCAGTAGAGCAGGAGCCCCGCACACGTGGCCCCCAGGAGGACGCCCAGGGAGCTCATGGCGATAATGGTGATGAGGATGGGATCCAATGTGTAGAGCCAGCTCTTTTCTTTGTCGGCCGAAGGGGCACCAGACCCTGAGGTCGGGGAAGAAGAGTTGCTCCAGTCCACCTCATACTCATCTGTGACATAAAGCATATGAGAATTGTGGGCACTGCCTCTTTCGAGGTGAAGTGAATGACACCCACCCCCCCCCCCCGCCCCAGCCCGGTGTAGAGGTTCTTCAGGGCACAAGGACAAGCAGGGGGACCCTGAAAGTGCACTGGCTGGCGTCAAAGCCCAGCCTCACCAGGTCTTTGCTGTGTGACTTTGGGCAAGTTGCTTAACCTCTCTGCCTGTGTCTTCCCATCTATAAAACAGGGATACTGTTAAGGCTGCCTTTACTGGGTTGCTAGGAGGATTAAATGAATTAATAATTGTAAAGTGCTTGGTGTCCAGCACATAGCTAGCACTAAGTATTTGATATTTAAATAATTTGACTCCGACTAGGTAAGCTCAGATTTTGATAAAAGCTTCAGGGTGCCTTTGGGACACTGGGGTGGTCCCGTGATCTGGGCACGCTTCTTTCTTTGCCTCCTCACCCCCCACGTCCACTTGCTTCAAGTTCAACCAAAGGACAGACAGGCTGAGACTATTTTCACACGACAAGTTTCCCAATTTAGTATTACTGGCCATCTGAGCAGCAGACTTTTTTCAAGCCACCACACTCACTTGACATACACCTTACCTTACTGTTACGGGTTGAATTATGTCCCCCATATGTTCATATGTTGAAGTTCTAACCCCTAGTACCTCCGAATGTGACTTTATTTGTAGATAAGGGCCTTGAATTTTTTTAAAGTAGGCTTTACACCCCGCGTGGAGCCCAACGCAGGGCTTAAACTCATGGCCCCGAGACTAAGACCTGAGCTGAGATCAAGAGTTGGATGCTTAACTGACTGAGCCACTGAGGCACCCCTGGAGATAAGGTCTTTATAGAAATAATCAACTTTAAATGAGGTCTTTAGGGTGGGCCCTAATCTAATACGGATAGTGTCCTTATAAAAGGGGGAAATTTGGAGGCAGACACAGGTGGGACATTGCCTTGAAAACATGGAGATGACCATCTACAAGCCAGTGAGAAAGGCCTGGAACAGATCCTTCCTTCCCTCATGGTCCTCAGAAGGAACCGGGCCTGCTGAGCCCTTGATCTTGGACTACTAGCCTCCAGAAAGGTGAGAAAATAAATTTCTGTTGTTTAAGACCCCCAGTTTGTGGTACTTTGTTACAGCAGCCCTAGAAGACTAATACACTTATTATTTCCATAGTGTGGCCAAGGCATGACCACATCCACAGCTCATTTTGTAAGATTTCCTAATAATTCCACGAAGAAGACAGGGTACTATTATAATTTTTTAACAGGTGAAGAAACTCAGGGGCACCTGGGTGGCTCAGTTGGTTAAGTGTCCGACTCTTGATCTCAGCTCAGGTCATGATCTCACAATTCATGAAATCGAGCCCCGTGACCAGCTCCATGCTGACAGGCAGTGCCTGCTTGGGATTCTCTCTCTCTCTCTCTCTCTCTCTCTCTGCCTCTCCTCCCCACCTCCCATTCTCAAAAAAAAAAAAAAAAAAAAAAAAGAAAAGAAAAAGAAAAAGAAAAAAGAAAGATGAAGAAACTCAGGTTTTTAAGAAATTAGGTGACCAGATAACTCACTTGAGGTTCCAGACTTAGCAAGCAGTTAAACCAGGAATAGGAATCCGGCTTTCTGTATCCTTATCCCCTGCTCTCTGTACCCATCATAGTGCCTCTTGCTGCTACACCTACTGTGGCCTCTCCTTTTAGGCCAGTTCCACAGCTTTGCCCATAAAAGGAGCGTTAGACGGGGTTTCGCAGGGAGAGTCTGCATTGAGTTAACAAGGTGCTGTTTGGGTTAGTCACTCTGTTTCTATAACTACACTTGAAGTGTTTGATTAAGGTCGGGTTAAAAGCAGCTGTTCTATAAACAGCTCTTCTTAAATGCATCAATCTTGGTCTAAAGTTGTTCTTTGAGAGGAACTGTGGTGATCTCTCTTGCAGATCAACTCTGGCGCTCAGAGAAGCCCAGACAGACATGTGCTGCTCTGAGTCGAGGGGAGAAATTATATCTACATGTTTGCTCGGCGGCCCTCCAGTCAGGGCTCTTGCTTTATCCTCTTGAAGTATGTGTATTTGAAGTGGGAGAATAGAACTTGGACTAAATACAAGATGGGCATTGTAGAAAAGAAACCTAAATCTGGCAATGGGCCCCAACTTGGAGTCTTGGATAGTGTGAGAAAGGCTCCCCCCCAAGCCAGGGAACAGGAAACCACAGAAAGCCTAGGAGAATATTCACATTTATACTCATTTACTCAGGTCCTTTTTGGGAAGAGGTCAATGGGTTCAAGCAGCAACACATTTAGAAGAGCCTTGCTTTTACTTCTAAAGGGTTTATCCAGATTTGAAGTCCATCAATGTCGAAAGTTGCCTGAAGTAGGGGACCTGTTTCAGATTAGGCAGAAGGAACTCAATAAACTTTCCAAATTTCTAAATTTGACCTTGACAAAGCAATTGATGGTTTCTTCACTGCTCTCTGGATTCTTTTCCCTTCTATTTCTGATTGGTAGTTCTAAATTTTGGCCTTCTCATACCCCAGGCATTATTTTTGTTGACATCTTTATAACCAAACCTGAATTTCATGATGATCTGCTAAATCATAGCAATACTCACCATCAATTTCATCTTCATAGCCCTCTCTTCCGTGTATTTCTGGAATGTCTACTATAATGAAAAAGAAAACAAACAAATCAAGTTATAACAAGTTCTATTGCCATGGTTAACAGGCAGAGATGCAGCCTTTCTGAGAGTGACTCCCCAGTACAGTGGGCAGCTAAAGAATCACATCTGCTTCTAGATCATTTAGTATGTACATTACTGGATTCTTTTCCCTTCAAATGATTTGTCTTTATTGCCAACAGCAACCAGAAGAACAGAAACAAAAAAGGTCTTTAGCTCCAAATAACTCCTCACTTGTGTTGTGGTAATGACTGTAGTTCATTGCCATTATAGGTCTGCATTTATCCAAGGTAACTTGGATGGCATGCCCATCATCAGTTGCTACAACTGTGATGTTTATTTAGTGTAATGGACCCTCCTCATATGCATGCACGTAAGTAGACATATCCTATAAGGGTCTTTCTCCTCTGGCTTTCAAATAAACGTATGGTAATTCAACAAAGTCACATTTCATCATTATATGTTTTCATGTAGAAGTAGGACTGGAAAGAATGTCATAATGCCTGTCCAGCTCCACGTATCTGTGCTAATATCTCTTGTCTTTCCTTCTCAGTTTACTTTTCCACTGGTTTTCTTTATGGCTTAGAATAGGTCAAACGTGGGCATCTAATCTGACTAGCCCAGGCTTGAAAAGAGCTAAATTAATTTATTGTGGATTTTCTCCAGTATTATCACTGTCTATCCTTTTCTTTTTTTATGATAATTTGGGGGGGGGATGTGGGAAAGACAGTCTCTCTATTCACTATGCTGTCCATCTTACAGAAATCAGAGCCAATGAAAATTACTGGTCTAAAATGGCAAAACATCAACAAAGAGAATCAAATATGTGGTGATTTATCATTTCTTTGTTTCTCACAGGTTAATTATGCCTGCCCTGGCTGTCAGCTTAAGATGGCGTTAGCAAGTGTATGGACACGTTAGGAGTTACATTGAACCCCAAGTCAGGTGCACAACCTTGAGGTCAGCACTATAAACCGATACCCCAAAATTCAGGCTTAAGTCAAAACCAAATCCCAAACAGCTAATACTATCAAACAAGAGGAAGAGAAGAACTTCACACTGGCCTGAACTTTCCCTCATCAGCACATCTCAGGGAAGATCTACTTGACCATGACATGAACTGAGGATTGATCTATCGCCACCACACTTGAAATTCAGTCTTTTCCTGGAAGCAGTGATTTTAGTCATGTTAGATAGAAGTCTTCCTCATCCTGGCCAGAGTGCTAAAGCACATTTTGATCCCCCTGGTCGTTAGTAAGGGATGCAACAAAACAACTTGCCAGGACCCCACTTGAAAGGATCAATGCCATGTGGCACTAATTTGCCATAAATCCAGCCTGTTTCTGGCATGTTTATAGCACAGCAACTGGCACCTGCAGGTCACAACAGCTTCCCCACCTCAATGCCCATCCCCTGCATTATTCTCCAGGACCCTACAATGCAGGCTGTTTCCTTGGAATGAAGATGTGAATATGAATCAACAAGAGGCAAGAGGTATCTGTCATAGGGATCAAACTGAGCTTGTGAAAGTCAATCTGGAGATTTTTTTTTAACCTTGTGAAAAAACAAACAAACAAACAAACAAACATGGAAAAAAGCATCACATTTCCATCCACTAATCGTTTTGATGGGATGCTCATATGTCTTAACACCTTCACGGTTAAGAGATGCAGAACATTGGATAAGAATATGCGAATCAGCCTAGTACAAAAACTGTGGGGCTCTTGCCAGTGACTTTTGGGCCAAATCCTGTTCTTGCTTTTAGGGATTTGGTCTCTGCCAAGGATGTGACAGATTCTTGGAGGCTAGAATGCCATTTTGCTCCATCTCACACCCTCAGGGAAGAACTCTTAGGACACTATTGACCGTGGCTGGAAAGGAGTAGATGTGGCATTGATCTTAAAGAAAAAGGGGTAAAAGGATGGTAATGAGTATGAGTACATTTTGCCCCAGGAGATCACAGCCTCTTGCCTCTGGAGGTGGAGGACTGGATGAGATGACCTCCCAAGAATCGGTCCATTTCTAAGGTTCTATGTAATTGATTGCTTAGATGGGCCGAGATTTCTGCACCTGGTGAATCAAAGGCTACCTAAGGTGAAGAAGAACACTTTAGAGGCTTGACTTGGCTTTTTGTATAATCACTGCTCCCAGGAGTTTGGGTGAGTGGGAAGGGTCAACAAAAGGATAAGTTAATCAACATTTTCAAAAGCGCATCTGTTCATCAAGCCTTAAAGAAAGAATGGCACACTAGGGAAAACCCAAATAAAGGGAACATTTGTACAAAAAAGCAATTTGCTTTGAGAGCAATTTTCTCTAGTCCTTGTTATTATTCTTGATATCTGTGATTAAGAGCTTTCTTTCTTAAAAGCCCCATTGCTCTTCATGGGCCGCCTTCCTTTTCTGTTAAGCCCAATAGGTAAACCTCACCTTGTTTCCTCAGGATGCTGGTAGGAAGGAGTATGACTCTCCCACCAGGTGCCTGTAGTTCTAGCAAGACAAGGCAAGGGCGGAGAGGGGGAGAAATGATGAGCTCGAGGCACAGAGTAGAGGTAGCACCTCCCTGATAGCAAAAGATAGCACAAGCATGTAGGGACCAGGGACCCTGAACCGAATTGAATTTCTCTTTTTTTTGTCATGAGGACAAACTTGGAGAAGACCTTCCAGGACCCTGGTTTAGTGAGTGGGTGTGTCTATGCCTAATGGACGGACAAGGGCGAGTGGAATGGGCCACACCTCTAGGATCACACAGATCTGGAAAGGATCTTACCACCCACATGACTTCCACTTTCACCCTTTGTGCTCATATGACCCTATTTCCTCTGGGGCCCTGTATGGACTCAGTCTCAGCCAGTTTGACTCCAAAGCCTGAATTCTGACTCTTCAGCACTGCGTGAGGGCCAGAGGTGACCTCTCACCTCCACCCAGGTCTGCCTCCAAGTTCTCTGGGTATAGGCAGGACACTGCATCTATCAGCGTATAATTACCACCTTATTCTAACAGTAAAAACGGGCCTGCCTTGTCTCGGATCCTAGTTGACTGGATATATGCTCTCTGGCTCTTTGCCTGCATCGCTCTCCAGACACTTTGATGGGAACTCAGGAGGACTTCTCATGAATGGGAAAATACGGTCTGAAATTTGAAGCTCATGTTTTCCGTGATAGGCGTGACTCAGAGGGGGAAGGCTGATTTGCCTTCTTCTTCCAAGGGTAGTCTTCATTACCCAACCAGTCAACCGATCCTTACTTATGAAAGAGGTTTACAAAGTGCCCAGGAGCCACACTGGGTTTTTGGAAAAATGAAGATGGATGGGACCAGGTGTCTACAGTCAAGGCCCCTCAGCATGGTCGGGAAGCAAAGACTTGTCCATGACAAAACAGTATAAAAGAACGTGGGGGCTTGTAGACGGGACTCTAAGTGCTGCTGGCATCCAGGGTAAGGATTGGGCACATGAAGCCAGGCCACTGCCAGGAAGGAAAGCATTCGAGTGGGGAGGAGGGTGCTTCAGAAGAGAGGCTGCTGCACTGTGGCTGTTGGTGAGTTCGAGCTCCTTTATCCGTTTGATGGACAGGAATGGCTTCGAACGTGGCACCTGAGCCTTTTTACTCATATACTGATCCCTTGGTTTTTGGCTTGAATTCGCTTTTGTCTGCTCCATCAAGGAATTCAAAGAGATGGCCAGGCCTGGCCACATATCTTCCACCTGGATTTCCCTACATGAGAGTCAGGTTTCTGCGCCTCTCCTCCACCAGCTGCTGTGAGCCAGCACAGTGAAAGGAAGAAGTAAACTCATGAAGGACTGGAACGGAGTTTACTAGAGTTTAAGTAAGCAAGTGAGCAGACTCACCACTACTTAAAAAACAAACAACCTAATTCAACAAAACCTGGTCATTTTCATATTGTCATCAAAGCCTCAGGCTGCAAAGTCCCGTTTCCCCAGGAGTCCCTTCCCTTAGCACCGTCAAGAGGTGGGTGAGGTACACAGTGGAGAGTGATTCAAGGTCTTAGTCCATCTCCTATAGTCCTGATTTTTCAGGGCAAGAGGCCCAGAGGGGCTAGTTATTAAAACACTCACTGACTGTTCCAGAACTCCTTCCACCCTAGAAGAGTCACGTATTTTCAAGTGTCTTTGTCAGTAAATTGCAACACTATGGCACAAAAGGTTAACGGCCATACCCAGTCATAAACCGAACCTACTCTAAGGAGCTATGTTTTCCCTGTGGGGTCTGGAACACTGCCTGGTGGTGTCAGACCACACATGTTATGCAGGAGAAACACCCCCAGACACTCAACCTGCAGCTGGGGGATTCCCCACCGAGCATGATTTATGTCTCAAAGAGGAATGCTCTCTCCCAGTCTTGGCTTCCCATTCTCTCCTTCCCCACTTTACACGCAACTGCCTGTGCGCGTGCACCCCCCCCCCCACTTTATCTATCTTCCTCTCTCCTTCATTTTCTTCCATTTTTTTCCCTCTTAAATTAAGATCCTTTGGTGTTAAACTGCTTTTCTGCAATTACTCTCAGAAAAATTTCGACCTTCCCTTTCACCACTACTGCTATGCTGTGGTCTACCGCGAGTGTATCAGCGCGGGTGTTGTTCTGTTTACTTTCTGCATCATAAAAGGAGCTTCGCAAGACTGCTGGGAAGTGAAAAGCCTGCCCCAAACCACTGGCTACTTTCAGATAAATCATTGAGGACAGTCCATTCCTGGGCCATTTGCATGGAGATCATCTCAGGACACCAAAATACACTGGTTTTCTTTGAAGAGTCCCTTCCACGTGAACTCCGAGCAGTGGAGTAAGAAGCCTGGTTGAAGCTGATGACAGATTAGTGAGCCAGAGGGTGTAGCAGAGACCCTCTAGGAACCGTGTAGTGTCAGCCCTGCTCTCTGTCTGAAGGAAAGGAGCATGGGATTTGGAGGAGCACTGCACTGGGAACAGGTTGCCTACTTCTCATCTGAGCTCCGCTATCCACCGCGGGTATGAGAGCCTGGGCGAGTCATTGACCCTCTGAGTCTCAGTTTGCTCCTCTGAAAGTAACCACTCATGTTCTTCCCTGCTCTAGTCTTCTACGTCTTATGGGAAGAAAATGAGAAAGGTCTGAGGGCCCTTCTGATGAGGGCACTCTCAAGAGGCTGCTGGTTGAGGTAGACAAGGTGACCCCCATAGAAAAGAACCCCACTCTGCTCACCACCCCAGTCTTCACCCCAGGTCTGTCTTCTCCTAGGTTGTTGCTCCCCGAAGTCAGCCGCCTTAAGGTGTGTGTGGAAAGAGAAGACCGCGAAACAGACAGGTAAAGGGAAGCTGTGAGATCCCATGTTTCCAATACTGGTTCATTTGCCTTAGAAATCAGCCCTGCGAACTGGCAATTGAAAAAGTAGTGGGTAAATTGTGCCCCGAGTTTTAAACTTCCACCTTAACGGAAGCCAGGCTGATAAAACCAACCTTAACGTGGCCACTTAACCCACCAAAGTGCAACCAGCCTTCAAAGCAAGGATTGAAGAGTCTCTTACACCCAGAAAATCATTGAAATCACTCATTTTCACAGGCACAGGTGTCACCGCTTCTATTTTAAAGAGAATGAAATTGAAGAAGGAGGGTAGAAAAATGCAGTAAGTCATTGAACAAATCAGTGCTAAGGCGAGTAAGCCACATTTTCGACACCTAGTTTAGGGCTGTGATTTATGTGGGATAAGCTCTTGGCTACTTAGAACCCTTGCTGAATTTGATTCCAAGTTCTTGAAACCCCTGAGCCAGCTAAATCACCGGACTGTTCAGATGGGAGTAGTCTTTAGAAAATTCTCTCAGCCATTTCGTTTTGATCCCAGCAGGAGATGTAACCCTGAGACTGAAATAAATGAGAAATAACGAAAGACTAGGAGATATTTCTTGGCCTTTTGCAGTGTTTAATTCAGTTTAACATTTAGTTTTGGCTGAAGGCTCCCCCACCCCGCCCCACCCCACCACCTTAATTTCCCTAATTCAGTTTGTTCATCCCCAGTTGCTACAGGAGCCAAAAGTTCAGATGTTGATGAAAGCTATGCCAAGCTCCTCCATTAGAGAGTCAGGGTACTTGAGAGCCATTTATCCCTTGCTGGGTTTGGCTTGAGTTGAGAAACACCACCAGAAGATCCTTTATCATGGGTTTTTATCTCTTGGGCTTAGAGCCAAATATATGCAAAGTCATGGAAAAAAATATTTTTTGGAGTTTTCAAATGGTTTCGAGCTGGAAAGCACAGGTTTGAGATATCTGGAGTCTGAACTTGAATTTAGCCATTATTTTCTATTATTTTTAGTTGAATAACTAGATGGAAACACTAAAAAGGGTTGGAAATACCAACTGCAAATGAGAAAGCTGTGAAATGACCTAATAATATTTTCAAGTGTGGAGGCGGATGAGCAGCTGAGGCCAGAATGGCTCCACTGAGCCACAACGATGATGTGAAAATAAGAAAAATGCAGCCAGAGAAATATTTAGCTATAAAGATGGGATTCAGAACTGTGCAGGTTGGAAACACCCAGCAATGATGATGGAGGAACATTCTGGACTCTCTCCTCCACCCTAGGTCTTTGAAAAATCAGAGATTTTCTTCATAAGTATCAGTAGATACGTCAAAACAACAAGAAATAGATACGTGAACAAAAAGAAATTCTTCTTTTGTTGGCTACCTTCTCCGAGTATGAAGGTGCGAAAACCCTAAAATTTCAGGGAAATTCTCACATGTTCACATTTCAGAGAGCTCGCCCAGCGGACTTTGACATTTCTTCTCTCCTCCAATCCTGATACTCAGGAAGTGTGCATGATGGGAACACCACTCAGGTGGAGTAGTTTCCTACCTCTTGGGTGAGTGAAAGAATGGCGTCAAAGAAACAAAACCACATTCGCTTCCACTGTGAAAAAGAGATGTCTTGTCAAAGCCTCCCCTCATATTCTGTAAGGCCCTGAAAAAATGCCCTATGTATCTCACCAAGTAAGCTTGCTCTACTTAAAAGGTGGGCTCTACTTCAGAACACAAGAATGAACAACACTGTGGTAAGAGGTTCGGGGTTCCAAAAAGGAACCTGTCTCTATCCACTCAATAGGTGATTTTCCCCAGAAGCTTGCTGTTATCCCAGGTCTGTAATTATAACATAAGAGAATAATTTGGTCTCTAGTAAGAACACAACTACTTGGAGGAAAGTAACCAATTGAGCTTTCGTTTGAGGGAATCCGCCCCCCAACTTCTCTGGGAAAGAGTTTGATGAAGGGGTGGAGGTGGGGAGCAACTATGAGAATGACAGAGGAGAGGAGAAGGGGCCACTAGGAGAGGGGGTTGGTGCAGAAAGGAGAGCCTGGCAGTTGAAGACGAACGATATCTGGCACAAAGGCAGAGGGGTGGAGACAGGTCCTCCTTGGGGAAAGAGGAGGGGATGGAGTCCCCGTGGCGAATTGCAGAGCGAGACAGAGGACGGCGTCGTGGGTCTGGACTTCCTATGAACGCCATTATTGAGCTTACACCCTCGGTCTGCAGTTGGCCGAGGCTAATGAGGTGCTCTGGGTGGCTGCTTTTACCATCCATGTCGGCCCCCGCCTCGGTCCTAAGGCCCATCTTCCCGCCTCAGTGCCAACTGTTGGGAACTGCCCAGGAGAAGCGACGGGGAAGTCCACGCGGGCCTCCTTCTCCCAGCCCCTCGGTGGCAGTAAGGAAACACAAAGGGACGAGATGGTTCTTTAACGGCCTGTGCTAAAAGGCAGCCTCAGTAACTAGCAGGCTGGCTGGGAACAGGACTTCGGTCAAGGCCTCCCCCAGCTCAAAGCTTTCTCTGCACTGCCATCATTACTGGAGCTGGCTGCTCTCTGGCAAGTCACAGAACTCTAGCTGAGGCCCCGTGTTAATGAGTCCTGCCGCCCGACGACGAACGCTCTACTGCCGAAAGCCAAGACTTGGTATACTACCACTCCGGTTCTGGATCAGCGCCCTCGCTTAGGGGTATGTTAGTTCATGATCTCTAAAGAGTTCAATTTTGCACAATTACACACAGAAGACAAAACAAGGCGTGTGCGTGCGTGCGCGCGTGTGGGTGTGTTTGCAGTGACATATTCGAGTTCATCCATATGTCATGCTCATGCTGCTTTCTTTCCTGAACTTCCCCCCAGTTATCCACCTGAACCCCATGCCCAAGAGGCAGAAGTCCTGGGTTTTTGGCAGGGCGGAGAAAAAAGCCCACAAAGCCCACAAATGGCGGTAGACACTGTCCGTTATGCTCGGAGTCCAACTCCCATTACCAAGATCCCTTTGTCTTAGTGCACAGTAGAAGTCAGAAGAGTGCTCTTGGAGGAAAAGGTGTTTTGACCAAACAGGCCCCTTGCTTCTCTTCCGCTCGCCACTTGGGGCCAGCAGCTTTGCCTACGCACACACACCTCCCACTAGAAAACAACCTCGCCTCCTGGTCACTTTCCTTGGGTCCCAGCAGCCCTGGACCTCCTCGGAAGAAAGCCCGACGCCACCTTTTGGCCCGGAAAGCCTGCTGTCCTGGGGACCGAGGTGGGCGCTTTGGTCCTAAGGCCCCAAGGATTGGAGACTTTCCGTCGACACGTGGGCCCTACTCGCGGCTGCCGGAATATTTTAGTCTGCAGCACAATACTGTGCACTGACCTTAAAGGATGTTTTTTACATGAATTTTTTAGTAGGAAACATAAATAAATAACAGCAAGGCACAGTGCAGTCATTCTTTGAGGAAACCAAGGGGAACTCATTAATCATGGAGAACAGGGCTCTGCCTACAGAACCCAGGGATGGAATTAACCCCTGTACCACAGCTGCCACAGCTCTGGTGAGCTGCCACTTACAGTCAGGCCACATTCGCCACAAATTGACAGTTAAAAAAAAAAAAAAGTCCCTGCGATTAAAATTCCCTTCAGCTAAAACTATATAAAGTCTTCTCTTACAAGCGCTCCACCCACTCCAGGAGAGAGAGATAGCCCCAGAGATTACGTGGCCTGTGGCGATGTGGGAGGGGATAGAATCCAGGACGTCTGCTAGTTTGTGACTCTCTCAAATGGGGACAGGTTCACTGCAAAAGGTTAACCTCAGCCACTTGAAGCATCTGGTAAAATGAAGCGAGGCACACCATTTGGCCGACTCGTCCTATCGCAGAGAAACATGTGCGCAAAGATGCAGCCTCAAAGATGTTCATTGCAGTATTGTTTATAACAGAAAAAAAAAAAGGGAATTAAACGCAACCTGAATGCCCACCAGTAGGGGAGCAGTTAATAAACTAGGGTACAATATGGAATGCCATGCAAGAGTTAAACACGATGGGGTAATCTGGCAGTGGGTACTGACGTATTGTCAAGATTTTGTGAAACGAAAAGGAGAAAGTTGTCCGACAACGGAGCAAATGTTGTGATACCATTTATGCAAACAAAACCGAATCCCAACCAAACAGATCACATAACCGGACACAGACATACAGGTTTGTAAAGGTCTAAAGCAAGGCCTGGAAATATATACCTCAAGCTGTTTCTCGTGATTACTCTCTTTGGGGAAGAGAGTGGGACTGGTTAGCAATGAAATGGACTTCTGCTTCTTCCGTATTATGTACACATTTCCAGGATGTCGTTGTGTATAACTTGTAAGTTAAAAAAAAAAAAAAAAGCGAGAGAAACATCCAGCCGGTTATTATCCTAAAATTTCCCCCAACAACCTCTTTCAGGATCACTGACCACTCTGGTCCTAAGCCTCCAGAACAAGACGTTTGCCCCCTTCCGCCCCCAGGGTGATGCTAGAATGTCAGTTGCTGATTTTTCAAACAGCCTTTCCTATTCCTTGGTGCAGTGCCTGTGGGCATTTAGTCTTTTTGGGCTCTTGGAGGTCGGTGACGGCAAAGCCTAAGGACAATTAGAGTAGAATGATTGTGGGTCTCCTGCCCTCTGGGCTGTGGGGGGAAGGAGGAATGGTTTCTGCTGGCTGCCTGCAAGCACCTAGATTCTCCATTGAGCCACACTATGCTAAAAGGGGTTTGTTTCGTTCCTTGGCCATTCTTCACATCTTGCATCTCTACTGCGCTTAGGTCTGGGGCCAAACGGACTCCTCCACACGGTTACTGCAAGTGTATTCTGGCTGAGGCATGTGGCCTGACGCCTTTTGAGGGTGTAGGTTCCTGATTATATCTAACCTCTAGACATACTCCAGTGCACCTGATCTATGTCAGGCTTAATTAAGTCGCACACTATTCTTAGATTTTAATTTATTTACATAAGGCGATTCTTTGCTGACTCTGAGACCATCAGCTGGTGTTCCTCTCTCCCCTCCTTTTTCTCCGGTTGGATTTGTTTTGTGTTTTCTTTGGGCCATCACCGAAGGGGACGAAAGGCAAAGGACAGCTGGCAGAGCCCCAGTGATGTGCACAATTAAAGAGCGAAAGCAAGCCGCACCTACACCTTGGCTCGGATGTGTAGCCCACAACATGGACAAACCACAACTTAAAAATGAAGCTCTTTTCACCAAAGATTACAGAAAGGCCACAATGTTTGTGCAAAACAACTGCAAAGTCAGTGAAGAGGGGCGATGGACGCAGACGCCGTGCCGCAGCAGATCGGCTGGGCTTGGGTTATCTGGACTGGGAGGGTGCTGTCTTGCTTCAACAGCAAGAACACACATTTAAACCATCATAAAGGGCCAGGTGGGAGCCAAGGAAGACACACGGGGCCTTGACATCTGGTATTTATGATCCATGGAAACACAATGTCTGTAACATTTATGCTTGGGCTCGTTCTGAAATACCACACTGATAACAGTGCTGCACTTGACGCCTAAGATTAGAGTCCTAACAGTCGTTGCCCTTTTGGGGAAGAGAGAATGCTTCTAGAATTAGCCCTGGGACTAGAACCAAAGCAGGAAGAGCAACGATGAAATTCTCAACCATGGCTCTAAAAACAGGAACGCTAATGAAGCATAAGTGATGGCTGGTTTAATTTAGTCTGGCAAATTTGGCCCCAGGCCAGCTCAGGGAAGTGTTGACTGAGCCTGGGTATTTGCCTGAAATAAATACTTTGGAGAGGCTTTCATTTTATCCTTTACTAATGGGAACAAATGGCTTTAAGGAAAGCCAAAGATCATTTACACAAAATGGATAATTATACTTGTCATTAGAGGCACAAACAATGCTCTCATCATGGACATTCTACTCTATTCTCTGGCATAGGACAGACAGTGACATCTATACTGAGCCATCTGTACTAACAGAGTTTCCTGTAGGATCTGAAAACCAAAATCCTATTTCCTTTTAGCACCCCTTAGGTGTTACGGATGTAAAAAGTATTCCTTCCTGGATCTGGGTTTAGAGGGGAAAAGTAGGACTCTGGTGGAAATAGGCTCTCTGGACAGTCCCTTTTCTTAGAACATTTAAGGATGGTTCTTGGACCCCTGAGGAAGTCTCCTGGGCTGATGGAATGCTCTTAATACACCCCAGGAATAGGGGGTGGTGGAAAATCCTTCCCCAACTTCTTCTTGACCACCATTTCACTGCCACGTTGTACTGCCTACGTTTCCCTGCCAATCCCCCACTGATAGAAATATTTTATGTATTTGATATAACTAATCACTAATGACCCAAACGGAAGAACCAAAGAAAAATATGTGTCCACAAGATCTGGCTTTTGGCTTTTAGGGTAAGTTTCCCCAAGCCTCTCTCGAAGTTTTTATGGAATATTCCTTTTACAAACTGCTCTAGCTGGACAGTTCCAGGTACATAGTCATCGTATAATTATCTTCATTACTTGCTCCAAAATGAAGTCTGGAATATTTTGGAGCCTTGAACACGCCATAAGTTCCCATTTTGTCTGGGAAAGTGCTCCTAAAGAGATCAATGTCCCCATGGAAGAAATGATTTGGTAGGCGAGGGGCATCATGTCGCCGCTTCTTCTCCAAAGGAAGCTATCTGTCTCTGTAGAGCCAAGTACATGATTCAACTCCACTGGTCCCATTCCCCCCCGGGGCCCCATGAAAGGCAGAGTCCAATCTCCAGGGATTTGCCATCAAGAGAAATTTTGTGGAATCACACTGAGCAATTTAGCACTTAGCAACTTTTGCAAAATCCCACACCAATCATAAAAGTTGGCTCAGCTGCACAAATTGGATAAAACTCCTAACAAGCAGTAATAAAAATAAAAGAAGAAAAAACTGGCATCCAGCCTCAAGGAGAAAACCCATGTACCTCCCACAGCAATGCCCTGTAGCTCAGAAGGCAGTGGTCAAACTTTGGAAAACATCAATTTGTTCAAAGCCTACATTTCAACTTTGTTCTCATAGGCAAACAGGAAAAAAAAACCCAGATGTTTGTATAAAAATATCATCATTTTATTACATTCCACACAATACATTTTCAAATAGTTTCCAATGTCCACAAGTTATTTAGACACACAGGCAACTGAGCAATGCAAGAGATGTCACAGTTATAGGAAGAGGGATAAGAATAGGAAGTAAAAATCTTTAAGTTTTCTTGTTTTGTTGTTTTTCTTTGGTAATTATCGATTATTTAGGTGTTTGCTTGCCTGCTATTTTTAGTTTAAAGACAAGATCTTTTTAAAGATGGGGTATCAACGTCAGAAATATTACTGGATTTCCTATCCTATTCTGGCTTTAATCCCAAAACTGTGGGGTGAGGGAAAAGACAATTTCACTTTATTTTCAGGGTCCTGTTTTGTCAATGGCAATGCTATAATTTTTTTTTCTTTTTTCTGCCTTCACCAGCAATTAGGGGAGAGCAATTGTTAGAATAATATCAAGGAAGGGATTTTTTTTTTTTTTTTTAAAACCCCAGAGATAAGGGTTGCCCTCCTGGAGCTGTTAATATGAAACCTCTACTAAGGCAAAAACTTTACCAGCCCGAGCTAGACCTTCAATTCTTCATTCATTCATTCATTCATTCATTTATATTTTAGTAGTTGCTATCACCTTTTTGTCTTCTGAGAAGCAACTCTAAACACATGCATGCATGCATTCACCTGTCCAGTCTATTTTTCTTAGAAGAGAGTGATCCTTCCCTCCCTCCATGAAATACAGAATTTTGCTTTCTAAAGCTGCAAAGCATGATTTTATAGAACAGCTGCCCTTTTAGCATAGTACCTAGATAATACTATGAAAGTTGCTGGGCCAGAGGAAGAGAGAGAGAGAGAGAAAGAGAGAGAAGGAGAAAGTGTGACATCCCCAGCTGAAGTTCATCGTGGGATTCACAAAGATTTGAGCAGTCTCATATTCTCAACTATGGCATGTACATAAAGATGATGCCACATGGGGCACCAGATAAAGACACAGCAAATGCACAAAGTTGTTGTCATCTTCTTGTAAAGAAGGGAAATCCTCAAGGGTAGATAGTAAGTAACTCAGACAGTTGATACACTGGCTGGATTTTCCAGGTGTAATTTCCTGACACCATACCTCCACGGGGTGCCTACGGGGATGTCAATCATTTCGAGGGAATGCCTGGCCCCAAATGCACAGCTGGATGTGGACACCTGAGATAAAAAGCCCGTAGTGACTGCCATGGAATTCATCACACGGTATGTTGGGCTTGTGCCCCTCCTCCCTCTCGCAGCTTTGTTTTCCATCTTCAGCTGGGGTAGGACACTTGAAATCTCAAGGTAGCTCATGCTCTAGCCTTTCATCTTTTCTTTTCTTGGCAGAGCTTCTGTGGTTGAGCCAGAGTAGCTCTTTGAAATAGAATAAGAGTGGGAGAGCACCTTTCTTTCAGAAGGATGAAACAAACCAGATGCGAAAGTGAGCGTGTGTTGGAGGGACCTGCGAATATATTCTGAAAGAATGCTAAAAGTCTCTCTCTCCCAAGCAGCCAAAAAAAAAAAAAATTAATATTTTGTTCTCAGAAGGTACCTGGAGGCTTTCAGCCCAGGCAACCATCTTTGGAGAGAATCTCACACTTCCCTGGTGGATTCCTAGCAGGAAGCGGAGAAATCAACACCCCCAAGGCTGAGCCCCAAGTCACTGAGCGTCTCGTTAAAATATGCATTTTCTATCAATGAAATTGACTTCATTATTGAATCTATCCTTTGTACAATATCATTAGGCAATTTATCTCTAACATCCCTCTCCCTGCGTTGCTTAGAGAGGACACACGGGCAGCAACAGATTTATCTTCATTATACCCTCTCCTGATGCAGCAACATCTGGAAATGCCAGGCCAGCCTAAGAAGGTGTATTTGCCAGATGCTACGAATGCTTTAAGGGGTAGCATTTTAAGGGTTGGCAGTTGACATTTAAAAAAAATGGTTACTTCTGAATATCCTCAGAATATTTAAATAAGTCAGGTGAACAGTCTTATGTTTTAGTGGCTATAGATTCAGGCACACATTAACACCACGAAAGGAAAGCAAACGATCCCTTCCCCCCATATTTTACAAATGCTATTACAATGACCAATAGAATACCAAAGATTACAATTTTTAAGCTTCTTACTCAACTCCATCCCAAGTCGGGCACAGTAAACCCCCCAAGTGAGGAGACTTTGAAAAGACCACATTCAGTCCTCCCTGCTCCTGCCTTCTCTCCTCCACCTCTCGCTCCCACCTTAAACAGGCTACTGCTTTTCCTAAGCCAGTCTCAGACTTGTTATGCTTTATGACGTATTCCAAGATTGGACTTAACTGATAAAAGCCACACATTCATTATGAGCTTTCCTTTCATAAGGCAACACGAGACAGATTTGCTTCAGGGCTGGAAGTAGAGATGATTCTGCACGCGCCCAATGGCTGCCATCTTGCTACTTCCAAGACTCCAGGAGACATGACAAGGGGTCATGTCTGAGTGCGCTGGGGGAACTTTCCTCTTGGGTCAGGTGGATCGGGAATGGGATAGGGATGGGAGGGGCCACATTTCATTTCATGCGGCCTCGAGTTTTTTTAGGTACCTGGAGAGGACAGTGGTAGCCAACAGAAACCCAGCCAGAGCTAGATAAGGCAACAAAAAGCTTCAATCTCTTCTCCAAGTAAACAAAACTAGTACAGCATATTATTTTTTTTTTTGGAGAATGTACCCCCGGAGAAGTAACACAAGGGTTAAAGGGGGTCCTCTCTGAACACACCCACACACACTACCCCCCACCCCCACAATGAACCAGTCTCTCTCTCACGTCCACACACACACACATACACACACAGAGCGATTCACACGCACATGTATATACTATGTACAAACACACAGATCCAGGTTTCCTCTCCAGTCTCCTGGCACACTGCCCACCGGGAGGAGGTATGGGATAAGGCAAGGGGAAGAAACAGGGAACCAGTCTCTGAAAGAAAACCAGCTGAGCCTTCAGTTGTGAAGTGCTGAGGGGCGTATCTCTTCTCATATTCCAAGATGCAGCATTAGAGGTGGGGGTGGTTGGTTTGGAATCAACAAAGGATAAAAACAAACCAAGAGAGAGAGAACCCAAGGACAATGGTCAGGATGAATAAAAGCACACAGGGTTTGGGCCCCCAGAGAGAGAGAGAGAGAGAGAGAGAGGAGAGACAGACAGAGATGTCTTGAGAGTCCACACAGAGACTAGGCGAGGAGAAAAAAGTGCAAAATCGAGGCAACGTGTTGGTAGTCTTTCTCGTTTGTTTTGGGTGCCGTCCTTGGCTTCGGCCCTCAGCAGTGCGAGCCGCGGTCTTGCTCTAGTTTAATGGTTAGGGTGGGCTCCACCGCCAGAGGGGCCCCGTTGGTGTAGTGGGAGGTTTTGTAGGTGATGGAGTGATCGGTCTTCTTGGCCGCATAGCGGAACCGGTGGTAGTGGAGCACCAGGGCCAGCGCGACGGAGACGAGCACCAGCACGGCGCCCCCGGCGGCCATTACGTAATACCAGTAGGCTGGGATGGGCTGCACGGGCACCGTGTCCACTGTGGGCTCGGTCCCTGGTAGGAGGGTGCCCCCTGGTGGAGAGACACAGAAGAGTGTTGCTAGGCTGAGAGCATGCAGACTACTCCAAAAATTAATTAAAAAAAAAAAAAGAAAAAGGAAAACACATACATGCTTTGGAGCGGATAGGGAAGGGGCAGGGGAATAAGACGGTACTGAGTACTTCGCTCGTGACAAGCACTGTTAAACGACTGACATCATTTCCTACTCGCAACCTGATGAGATAGGCACTGTCGGACCCATTTCACAGATGGAGGTCTAAACAGAGGCTCAGAGAGGCTAAGTGACGGGGGTTATACAGCAAGTGATGGTAAATATGGGATTCAACCAAGAGCTGTATGATTACAAGGCTCTTTCCTTCTTTCTGTTAAACCGCAGTTACCCTACCGTAGACAGAAGCGTCATAATTCACACGCGTACGGACACTCACGGATGCGCACAAGCAAGTAAATGATGCTGGAACGACTTCCGGGATTCCGGCAGGCTGATTCTCGGAAGGGGTGGAAATAGAGTATTTGGTCCGGTTGGCCAGCATTCGTAAACAAATGTATTAATTAGGCTGGCTAGACTTAAAGGTGAATTCCACCTTGGCTTGCCAAGGCTTCCATGCCCATCGAAATCAGCCTGGTCTTGTCTAAACAGGCCAGTTATCACTGTCAAGCCATGACTAACGCATCTTCATTTTTTTTTTTTTAATTGGATGGAGGATTTTGAAAGCTGATTGGAAAGACGTTGCAACAGAAAAAAAAAATGTGGGCACACACGATACGGGTATGTTAAGAGAGAGAGTGAGTAAGTGAGAGCCAAGGGAGGGAGATCATTCTTAATCTCAGAAAAGACAGAGGAGGGAAAGAGAAGCTAGCGGAGGATTTCGAAGGCAACCACATTCGCTGGCCAGCCTCTGGTTGCCATGGAGACGATACAGCAGATTTAAGCCCAGGGAAACTCTGGGGAAAGACTGGCCAGAGTCCCACTTGATGCAAAACAGTGCTACAACTTGATTCTCCCGAAGATTTACATCAGATGAGAATCTGGCCCAGAATGGGACTAGGAGCTTTGGAGCTTGCCCAAACCAGACATGATCTTTACTTCTGAAAAATGATGTATGCTTAACCTATGGAAGCTTCCATCCCTAGCTGCTTCCATCAAGTGGTGGTGGCCAGAAAGACCCATCCTCTCTGTCCCTGGGATCCCCCAGGGGGACGCACGGCTGGGAGGGGCCGCTGCCTTCTTCATCCATCCTTGGTCCTACACTGTGGGTGTATCTCTACTCAAGATGCAGCCAGGGTGCATTTAGATTTTCATGCCCCCCCCCCACGAGGCTTGGAGACCCTCAAGTAGAAGAAGTCCCTCTCCTGTTGATGTCTCCCTCAGGGGTTGGACAAAGAAAGCGCTCCACAAATGCTCTTGACTGAAGGGCTTCTGAGGTGAAGCCTCCTATCTGTGGGTCAGTGTTGGCCAACTCCTCAGCCTGAACACCACAACGCCTCTCTTTGATTTGGGGGAGTAGCTGGGGGGTGGTCAGACCTTCTGATGTGTCTCAGAAGTGGAAGCAAAATGAGAGCATTTTGCTGGAACTATCTTCTAGAGCCTGTCCACCTGCCCAGCCTTTAATCACTGGTTCCTCTAGTTTTAGGGATCCCCTTCTGCTAAAGTGCAGGGTTTGTTGGTGCCTCTCAGGCCACCAGGAGGGTGCAGTATCGGAAGAGCTTTGACAAGGATGTGTCACACAGCATATACACTGGCAGCCACGTCCAGAGCCCCACTGTCCCCATTCTACCTCGTCCCCTTCGTTATCACCTCCTCTATTTTCCTTTATTCCCAAATCACTTCTGTCTTTTAATAATTTCATTTCTGTAGCTGAGAAAGCTCTTTATCTCCCTCTCCCCCTTCTGCCTCCCCTCCCTTTCCCTCTCTCTCTCTCTCTGTCAATCTTTGTGACCATATTGAAAATTACGCGTAGAAATGGAAAGAGAAAGCAAGGCGCTGAAAACAGCTCCTTGAAAATGGCCAGCTTTTGAGTCACCGTGAACTGGTGGCAACTCATTATTCAGGTCACTAAGAGTATCTGCTGCCTGGCAACCACCCTGCCGTTGGATTTTCATGTGGGCTCAGAAGAATGCACGAGAAACAACAAAGTGCATGGGGACGGGCTGAAGTTCCCCAGTGCCAACCCCCTCTTCCCAAAGGGCATCCTTGGGTTTGCTTCTGATTTCGATTTGGTGCCATAGTGAGAGCCCTCCTCTAATGAGAAGAAAGGAAGGTGATACATCCACAGGGATTCACTCCCCACCCGAAGCACCTGATCATACACCACAAAGGGAGCAGCACAAATTTTTGTCAAGCCAAAAATGGTCACAACTGCTCACATTCCCTCCAAACCACATAGTTTCAGTTCAAAGGCTTGCTTTCCTTCAGTCAAAATGCTGGTTTTCAACATTAAATAACCACCCCCCCCCCGCCCCAGGGCTCAGAGTGCTAGGGCTGGGCCTCAGTGCTACTTCTGAAGTGTTTCTTGTGATAGAGACAACATTGGGCCACGGCGGGGAGGATGTCAGGGCCCACAAGAAGGGGAGATCGCAATACACGGGTTACACGTTCAGAGTCACAGCGAGACCCCTGGTCTCAGAGTTCTGTTCCGCTTTGGAAGACACACTCCACTTTAGGTATGAGACCCTTTCCCCTTTCCTACCAGTGCTCCCCTCCCCCAAGTTATCAACATGAAGAAAATTTTCGTGACAAAAGCCATCTTATGGACAGTGATGGACAGTACGTCAGCTCCTTAAACATTTTCCTTGGACATTTGTTTTGAGAAATGAGGAAGCATGCTATGTGAGTTTGTGCTTTTAATATGAAGGGAGTTAGAAAAGAGAGGATCCACCTACCAATTCTTCTCTCCTCCCCCCACAGGCAATTTTGGGTGACGCACAGTTGGGGCCAGAGTTTCTCGGGACAGTCTCCAGCTAAAGAGACTTAACTCCCACAGACAGGTGGATTGCTGGTTTGGAATCTGGCTTTGTGGCAGCCTTCAGGGGCTCTATACTAAGGCTATATACTATGCCAGACAGAGAAAAGAAAGGTGATAGATCAACAGGGGTTACATGCCCTTCCAAAGAGCCTTCCCAGACAATAGCAGCAATCCAATGGATGTCAGAGGGATGGATGGATGGATGGATGGATGAACAAATGGATGGGAGAATGTATTTGAAACAACATCCAGATTCCCCGGAAAACATTAACGACCCACTGGTACTTCACATAACAGTTATTCTTGGTGCTAGCAACTTTGCTGGCTCGTCTTGTGCCTCTTAGGTGAAGTTGCACAAAAGGTACCCCCCTCAGATAGATGTCACCTACACCAGGTGCCCAGGTTTGTGAGTGCCTCTATTTTGGCCCCGCTTATCCCCTCAGTCATATGGGGTGGCTGGGCCATTGCTTTGTAACAAAGGAGCCTGGGCTGGTTCCCCGATATGGGAGAAAGAGGGTGGGTAAGACCTCAGCCTTGTCTAGAGCTAGCAATGTGCTGGACTGGAATGTTCCTTTTGATTGCAGTAACGTCTATCACTTATTCACATCCCTCCCCCCCCTTTTTTTTACCCAATTGGAAAATGCCTTCAACTCTTGAACTATTTTTCTTTAATTACCATCCTCTAATTCTCCACAAAGTTTTCTCATTGTGTGAGATAATGAGAAACAAATATTTAAATAGTCAATAATTTCAAGTGTATTTGCAAGGTTGAGCAGGCTTCCATCTGTAAAAGTTCTGGGCCCCCTGGAGAAAGGGGCAATGCAAAGGTGTAAGAATTTGAATTCTGGCAAACCATAAATTCTAAGAAGCCATGCATAAGAGGAGACTGAGGGAAAAGAAGACACCCAGGTAGTGCTCCTTCCATTCCTCTCATGCACACAGGGTCACTGAATTAATAAACCCCTGGGAAATGTGGCCATAACAACAGCTACAACGAGCGGTCACTTTCCATGGGAAGGATATAGGGCGACAGGCTTCGCACGAATCACCCTGTTTGCTCCTCGTGACCCTCGGACGGGAGACCCGAGAATCTGAGAGGATGAGTGATAAAACCAGGAGGAACATCGAGGAAGAGGGCAGCGCAGCACAGAGCAAAACCCTAGCGATGGCTTGGAGCCCTCAGGAAGCTCATGCCGTTGGAAAGTAGCAGCGTCAGGACCAGAAGCACGTGCACCCAATCCCCAGCCTGTGCCAGGGCCCGGGGTCGGATGACCGCTCTGGCCCGCTGCCCAGTTTTGTCCATTCTGGAACACAGCCACCCTCCTCACATATTGCTTACGGCTGCTTCTGTGCTACAGCGGCAGAGCTGAGTATTTGCAACCCAGAGTCTTATAGAGCCCGACACGCTCTCTGTCCTTTTCCAGAAGAAGTGTGCAGACCCAAGCTGGGATGGGACAGGAAGTCACCCTCTCTCTTTCTGCCTCCAGCCTCCGTCTGAACCTGTCTGAGGACCATCCTGGTCAAGTTCTCGCTGAACCACTGTATAGAGAAAGCACGTCCTACAGCCAAGTTTACCCTATGTCCTCTGGACCTGGAGGAGTCACCCAGGTTTCCAAAAGAAATGCTCTGAAAGACCCCGGTGCCGGGCGGGCCATCTCTCCCAGAGGAAGGGATCAAGGCTCGCTGCAAGTAAGAGGTGGCCTTGCTGTGGGGAGACTTGGCCTGTCGGCCGCGTCCTAGCTGCACAGCTTGGAAATGAGGTGCAGGCGAAGGAGTATTTCAGACAAAAAGGCTTGTTGAATTTGTGAGATTAGACAAACAAACGAAAAAGGTTGGCGCCTCTGGAGAAGTTTACGAAAGACAGTAGACGAATGCGGCCACGTCCCCTGGCCTGTTCGGAAGAAGACTGTAAAAGTACAACGTCTCCCTGAGAAATGACTCTTTAGTTGGCCTTACAAGCAGTGTCCAGAGGGGCCTTGGAAGGGTGCCACTAGGCTCGCAGAAGCTGCACTGATCCCCCACATCTATCCCAAATGCCTCTGAATTCAGAGCTGTGGCTGGCTGGAGTTTCGGACACTTCTCTCTGGTGGCACTCTCTTCCCGGAGAGAGGAGGCGTCGGTGAAAAAAATGTCCTTCTCCCCTTAGGGAAACTGACGTTGGCAGCTGTTTAGATGAATGGCGAGCTTGCGAGGAGGGGCGCGTCGGGCCTCTGTGACGGGGGGGGGGGGGGGGGGGGGAGGCAGCTTGCACAAGCAAACCTCACAAAGAATGCCTCAGTGTCCCCTTAGGCAAGCTGTGGCAGCCAAGCAGTTATGCGGTTTACGCACATCTGATCTCCATGCTTCCTCGCTCAGCAACACCTAGCCTCAATCTGGCAGCTGGAGACGTAAGGGGAGGGGGGCCAAGGAGAAGGAATCGCACACCACAGCCGCCTTTCCGGAACCCTGGCAGGGCGTAGGAATGCTTCTCTGCCTTTCAGCCACGTAACCCTCACCGCCTCTTGGAAGTGCTTCTAGGAGAGAAGAGCTCAAGGGGAAGCCAAGGAGAGAGGGCACTGGGGGGGGGGCAACCCCAGGTCCTGCGCCCTGGGATGGGGGGACGCTGCACTGATGGGCAATGCCTCTGGGAGACGGCCAGTGGGGAATAAGGGGGGGGGGGATAAAAAGGGAGAGGGGGTGGGAACTGGTCCAAATTGGTTTGGACCAGCTGGCACCAAACAAACAGAACTTAAAACGTGAGGCGCACCCCGGCCAGCTCTGTCACTACCTGGGAATGGGTCTCTCTTAAGACTGCTCCCCTCTGTGCCCAGGAGACTGACTGAGATGTTCACTTTCTCCTGGTGTAATTGAGCAGAGCTGCAGAAAGTGAACTCTGAGCGAGACCCACGGCTCTCAGAACTGGTCTGAGAGCCCAAGCTCACAGCTGTTAGTTAGCAAGAGACACTGATGTCCCTTTTAGCATCCATCAGTGGCAGACCCAGTGCTTCTGAATGCTTTACTGTAACAACCACCTTCCCTGAGAGCCCCCGTGCCTGGGATTTCCACGGGCCTCTAATGGGTAGGGTACCAGACCCGGTGTCCCTGCTCCTGCGTTGTTCAAAGTCCTCAGCCTCTAACATGAACAAAACCTCTTGCATCTACTGTGAGCTCCTAAAAATAACTACTTGGTCAACAGCTACAGAGCTCTGATCATGCGCCCTCCACATTTTTACTGGCTTCTTTATTATTCTTTTTTCTTTTATGGAAAAAAGAAAGTATTGGTTAAGGGGAAATAATCCATCACCTTAATTATACCACTTTTCGGGTTTTTTTTTTGTCCTTTTCCTTTGTACGGGTTTTCATTTGTTAAAGCTCACGTTCTAGAAAAAGATACATGACGGCACTGTGCTTATAGCCGATGCTTAAAAAAAAAAAAGAAAGAAAGAAAAAAAAATGCACACCCACCCGGGCTACATTGTTTAAGACGTGACTCATAACAACAACAACAAAAGTCTTTTTACAAATCACATGACAACACAGCTTATTCACGTTCTCTTTTCCTTGTTCCTTCCCTCTATGGCTTGTTTCTCTTCATTACTGACTCACACCCTGGTTTACAATCAAAGTATACACACGAAGCAGAAAACATAAGGTGATTGGAATAAAAAAAATGTTTCATGGCGAGAAATGAGTAAGAGGCAGAAAAATGAAAGACACTTGCCAATATAACAGATCAAGAGTACCTAACAAGACCCAGCCCAGAGGCCACTTCTATTTCATTTCCTTAAAGATTGACCTAGTCCACGCTGGGCTCTCCCAAAGAATGAGATTGCGTCTGTCACATGGTTAATTTATAATGGAAAAGAAAAATAACCCAGATTCAAAAAAAAAAAAAAAAACAAAAAAAACAACCACACTAACAATGTAACCATCTATGGTTATTAGCTTTGAACCACCAACTCTCTGCATCCTGCCTGCCCAAACCTGAGTTCTCTTTGTTCCCCTTTTTGAGAGAAAAGGCCAATTTAATCCCAGGACACCCAGGCTCCCACCAGGGCCAGCGGTGCCCTGACCAGGAGAGGAGCAGTGCACCAGTCACCAGGTTAGGCAGGGCAGATGGTCCTCCTTCCTTTAGCCACTGGAAGGCTTTGCTTGAGTCAAAACACAGATTGCATGCTGAGGCCAGAGGGGTCTCGGCCCAAAAGAAGACTGGTCCTGGGTTCATCCGGCTACCGACTCTGAGTGCCATGTACAGCTTGACAATGTGATAGAAACTGTCCATGTTCAGTTTCAATCCTGCTCTTGACTCTATGTTCCTTGGCCCAGTCTCTGCCCCCCAAGACTCGGCTTCCTTCTTCCAAAGTGCTCGTTACCTCCAGAGACAACAGTCATGGGCCAATGCACACCCCCCGTGAGCTGCTTTTGCTTAACGCCCCAGATCAGCCCATCGTGAGAGCGCTGGAGACGCTTACCTTCAAGTCACTAAGCCCTGTGTTTATTTTGGCTAAATGAGCACTGCGGCTCCGATGATATTTTATTTATATATTTTTTACAAGAGAACATGACTGGACTGTAAAGCCTCACGGTAAACACAACCTCAAGGAAGCACATGTGCCCCGGTTTGTTTATTCTCTTACAGAAGCAGAGCACTTAGCCCCCGTGCTTGTCAGTCATGGACCCAGACACGCGTGCTCACTCACAACCATGTCTGTGGTCATAGCTGCAAGCCTTCAGCCAGCCTTCCCGGGAGCTTTGAGTCTTAATCAGCAGGTTTCACTTCCCCAACGTAAACATTACCTTGGGTCCTAGAGGTTAGAGCTTGAATTCAACTGTGATCCAAGTGATTCAGTTCGGATCTCAGCTTCCCTCCCAATGCTCAGATCCGCATTAGCATAAATCTCACGCCCAGAGAGCACCAACATGCACACGAATACTCTCCACCCTTTACAATGTGCAGCGGGGAGCGGGATGCCGTTCGGGAGGCAAGGAAGGGCGAGAGAGAAAGAAATTGTATTCTGTGTCCGTCTGTCATTCTCTGTTCTGCCGCTTTCTTCCCCACCTATTTGCTTAGAGGGTGAGGAGCGGAAAATGAGGCCAGATGATTTGGAGGCAACGGCGCATCTAGGTGGCAAACCGGGAATTCATCTCTTTCTAGCCAGGAGCTGGACAGATTCATGAGAGCGAAGGTAACGAGTCTAGACTTCAGATGTGAAAATGACTTCCCTTACCGCTGGAACGCTGTCACCTCTGGGGTTAAGGCCAGCCAGTGCAAACAGGGCACAGGAAGCCTCACAACTGTTTGCATAAACCAGGGTATGAAAAACCCCTGTCCTCGGGTGAGGGCGAGTGTCTGAATGAGCTTTGCCGCCCCGGCCAACAGAAAGGAAGAACTTAGGAGTGGCTTCTAAACACTCAGCATGGGGACCGTGGGCGGAAACGTGATCGGTGCGAACTCACTGGAGCACAAGAAGGGCAGAGTGTGGGACCCACTGCACCCCCACAGGACAGGCGTATACCACCACCCAGGCTCTGAGGGTACGGCCATCATCCCCAGTTCTCCTCTCTTTACTGTGCTCTCTCCTTTAGTAGGGAGAAAATGGCCTGTGCTGTGTTTCGGTCCCCTATTTCAATGCTCTAACTCCAGTCAGCGTATGTGCCTCCATCTTCCCTTTACCAGACACCAGCTCCAGAATTCTGCACCTTTTTCCCCCTTAGGATTATCCTTCCTTGTGTCTTTTCCCTAACTTTCTGCCCTCCTAAAGTGGCCTGCCACTGTACCTCCCTGAGGTTCATTGAAACCACTGCCTTGGTGCCCTGCAGCTGGAAAGAAACCATCTTCAGGCGAAAATAAATCATTGCCACCCCATTTCACTTTTAATTTACTACTGATTTTTTTTGTTGTTGTTGTTCACTCTCCCCCACAGCCTCTCCTTTCTCACCACTCATGCATTTTCAGCCTCATTGCTCCCCGTTGGACAATGCAAGGCTGAAAGGTTTATCTGTAACCTATTTGTCTCTATTATAGGTTTCTAAACTTTAATTAAACAGGAGACAGTGAAGATCTCAATCCTCTTTCCTGGAAGCTACAGGTGTGGTTGGTGCCATCTAGTGGCGGGAAGGTGTGGTGTCTCTTTTCTCGTGTGAGCTTTGTCAAATTTGGAGGTTTCTTCCCCATACCAAATTCACATCACATGGGGGGAAGAAAAAGACATGCAAAAAAAAAAAACGTATTTTTTTTTACCTTTAAAATTCTCACCTGCAAAAGCCGATATGGGTTCTGGGGGAAAAAAAAGAAAAAATATTGAGTTAGACAAGGGGAAGAAACAATCGGGCAGGTAGAGGGTATGATGTAGATGACTTCCAATAATTTTTTTGGTAATACCCCATGGAAAGTGTCCTGTGTCCTCCTCATGCTCTAGACTGTGTCTAACATATCAGTATCATGGGGGCTGGGTGGGTGGGGAGAGATTCCCAGAGTTGCTTTGGAACAAAAAGTCCTTTATAGAGCAATGGGTCCCCAAAGCATTGTAATCAGTCACTTACCACTGATTACTTTCTCAGAGCCTGGATTATGCTTAGATGCCCAGGCCCGAGAGCTGCCTGAAGGGACTGGGGTGGTTCCAGGCGCTCCTGACATCATCAGGCACATACACATCTGGGACCCACGTGCCAAGAAAAGCACTCGGTGAGTGATTACAGTTACTCTGCCAAGTAAAAGCAGGTCTGTTCCTTCTGGGGATTCCCTCTTGTTTTGGAAATGCCCATGGCTCTCATGGGAGATGGTCAGGATGCCCCTGGGGTGGCCTGGGTAAAATGTGTGCATCTTCCTTGGGCTGGTCGCTCAGCACTTCTGTCCAAAGGGACACTCATGGTGTCCTTCTTGTGCTGGTCACCTGGCATGTGATGTTTAATCTTACAACTCTGGGATCTTGGGCACTGAAGGCATCAGCTTCAAAGCAAACTCTAAAATCTTACTTCACCTGCCACAGTTTGCCCTGTAATTCATTCATGTAAGAAAACAACTTGGGTAATTGTGTTATCGCTCTGATATAACATATGTACTATTTTCTTTCACCAGTGAAGGCTTCCATTAAAAACATCAAACCTTTGCAGCATGTAATTCTGACTGGCAGTTGCTCTCAGCCTCTAGCATTTTCTTTGCTAAAAGCTGGAGTCTGACGATGGGGTCTTGGCACCCTGAGTCTCCATATACTTAATGCAGGTCTATTTCTGAATGGGAACAGGAGATAGAAGACTTCATCTCATTTATACCCCTCCCATCCTGAATGCAGCCTAAGATACAACTACATTCATACCTCACCTCCTGCACAGACTGTTGCTATTCTACCCCCTGGGTATCACTGGGTTTGAAAATGGTGTGATGCTTCCTCTTGTAGATCCCAGCCCTTGGTATCTTATTTGGAAGAGCCACAAAGAGACAGCTATTCACGTACCCATACAGTTCTCCAGTGGGACATCAGTGCTTATCCGAATGTCATCAATGGCAATTTCTCCCGAACGTCCTTTTCCTATGACTCCTTCAAACACAATCTAGAAGCCAGAAGAACAAGAGCCATGGTTAACTGAGCTGCTTGGAAATAGTGCAAAGATTTCCAATTCTCTGTTAACTGCAGCTTAAAGCGTGTGTGTGTGTGTGTGCGTGTGTGCGTTACTGTACCTGGTACACATCTGTTGACCACATGACTATGGTGCTTGAAATCTTAATTTAAAGAGTGGTTCAAATCAAACGTATATCTGAGAGGATTAAAAATATATATAACAAGGTGATGGACACTGTTGTCTAGTAATCAGAATGTAGAGATTAAAAGGACGAGAATCAGGACATGTTTACAGGAGGGTTGAAATGTCTCTAGCAATTTTGGAGGTTCCTTTCTCATGAATCTTTTAAATGCCCAATGCAAGTACTGTATTCGGAAACTCAGAGCACATAACAGGTGGGGGTAAGGTGAGAAATACAGCACTGGGCTTTGCCTTGGGGGTAACATTGTCTTAGGGCTCCACTATTACAACTAGGAGGGGAAGGATCTCTTCCTTCACCAACAGCTTACTGAACACCTACTATGTACCAGGCACAAGGACAGTCACAAAATCTAATAAGCCAGAGCCTCTGCCCAGAGAATCTCACCATCTGGCGGGGGAGACAAAAATGCAACCAGGCACTTACAACACGAAGCATTCAGGTTTCTAAACGGGAATGCAGTTAGGAGTGCGGCGGAACTCGGGATAGCTTGCAACCTCCAGGGCGACTGCAGGCGGCACACAGAGGCCCCTCTGCTCTGTGGTCTTCAATCCTCCCTCATTCCACCCTCCCGGGTTCTTTCCGCAAACTAGCACATGTCCTCTGGCAAGCCGAGCGAGCAGTTGGCTGCCTCACCAGCCATCTGTTGCTGCTTCTCGTCTGGGGAGGAGCAGGTTAATGCTTTGGCTGGTTCTCAGTCACCTCTTCCACAGTGTGTCTACTCCTACCCAAGCCTCAGCCACAGCTGTGCAGACCCATCTGTGCCTCAGTCTTTTGCTCTGTGGGGCAGAGATAATAGAACTCCGCTCCTGGAGCCACTGGGAGAGAAACTACTCATTTGGGAGTCTTTCTGGTCGGCTGGCCACTGAGTGCAAACAGCAATCCTCCCCTTCCCACGTTCACCCTGGGACAGGTCTGGCAGGATTTTCCCCTCTCCTTGGAGTGCGAGAGGGCTGGGCAGTCTCCTTCCCGTGTGTGTGTGTGTGTGTGTGTGTGTGTGTGTGTGTGTGTGTGTAGAGGTTGGTTCGTGTTGATTTCCCTGGCTTCTGTGTCCCTTTGTCAGCCTACCTGATAGCAATCTAAACTAAAATGGAGAGAAGAAACATTTGTTGGGAAGATTTTGGCAATATAAAAGGCAATAGGAGGAACAAAGAACCAAGTCTGGATGTGGAGATAGGCACGTTTTGAATAACAAATAAGAGTGTCATTCAGTTGCCATGGCAATGTGAGAAACACAATGAAAACAGCAGTGCTTAACCACGTTCCCTAATGATGAATGGGCACGGCCCTTTGAAATCCTGAAATACACATCACAAAGATTCCCTCGGATCTCTGCACCCACCTCCTGTCACCACCCTACCTGATACTCCATGTCATAGCTGGGCAGGATGATGCGCCCGTGTTTCCACTCGTTGCCCTGGTCCTCGCGGATAACCCAGAGGAGCTTGCTCTCCTGGCTGGCTTCGCGCACCACCTGCAGCGCCACCCCGCGGCCGCCCGTGGCTTGGTACTGGAACTCCATGCACACGGGGCTCCGGGGCAGGTGCACGGGAGGGCTGATGAGCCGCGCGTACTGGCCCTCTCTCCGGCCATCGCTCTGCAGCCGCAAGAAATTCCTGTCATCTGGGGGAAACAAACCCAGAGGTTCTTGGTAAACGCTTGGGAAAGAGACCAGTTTGCGGCTGTGGCCCCTCCCGGAGAAGCTGGGACCAGAGTTTAGGTGTCTTGTCGATTCATGCCTTTGTCCTCCAGGCCCCGTGTTTCTTTCTCAAGGTGCTTTCGGGGCTTGGCTGAGACGCCGCTTCCTTTTGAAGCCCCTTCTGGAGGCTCTATGTCAGGTTGGTCCTTCCTGCCTATTTCTCTGCGTCACCTTCTTTGCGCCTCTTTTACATACGGCACTCGGGGCGGTTGGCCTTGTGTCTTGGCTGATGGCATCTGCTCTAAGTCTCGTCTTCCTGAATTCTAAGATGCCAGGCCCATGTCTGATTCACCAGTGGCTTACCCAAAGGGCCAGTGTAGCCCAATGAACTACATTATAAGGGGCTGAGGTGGCTGCTGGGCTGGAAGATGATTCTAGCAGGTGGTTTATGCTTGAAGCCTTTGTCATCTCGGCTGGGCACTGTCCAAATGGAAGACATTGAAAACCGTCTGTCTCCACCAGGGCTACTAGACGGTGCCCGGACTCTAGGGAGTATTAGGAAGCCCGGTGTCAACTTCAAGCACAAGAAGCGATGCATGGCGGCTGCACAGGGATGAGTCAGGGACTCGACCCCCTACTCCCTTCCCTGTTCGGCTTGGGGAGGCCAGAGGTGGCCTTTTTCAGAGAGCCTGGCAAACAGAGCTCCAGCGAGAACAGGCACTGTCATTATCACTAATAAAGGCTATGTGTTTAATAGAGAAGATACGCATGATGGGAAATTAAGGTTTCGCCCGCGCAAATGTTTGGGGAAAGGGCCTTTCGGCGGATTAGTTTTCAACTACATCAGACACTGTGCAGAAGACTAAGTTCTTGTCGCCATTTGCAGACCTCACGCCCTGCAGATACAGGTGTGGGGGCCTGTATCTGCAAACCCACCTGGCACGGAAGCATTCTGGCCACTTGCACAGAAAACAGGCTGCGATTTGAGGAGACAGGCTCACTGCCTCCTTTTGGCCCTGAAACATCTTACGCTGAACACTTCTGCAAGATGGCAAGGGCACTCTCACACCACACAGCCAGCACCCCAGACACTTCAGGATCATGTTAATCTGAGACATGTGAACCCAGCTTTCCTATTCACCAGAGACTGTGAATATCCCAGGCTTGTCAGCAGGGGACAGGAGAGGACTCCAGAGCCTTGTATCAACAGGTTAGTCTCTGGACCGCTGGTTTGCTGTTACTACTCCTGCTGACATCGCGACTCTAGCAAGAATGAGCCTGTGACAGTCTTCTTATCCATGGCCCCAAACCAGCTCCTTCATTTGCCCCCCTAGCCATCTCCCTTCCTCCTTCCTGGCTCCCCTAAGTCCCCTCCAGTTAGATTCTCTGGGATTACTGCTCCAGAAGCTACCCTCCCCAGGGAAGTCAAATCAGACCAGTTTAGGATGCATAGTTGGGATTCCAGTTTGTCTCCTTAACCATCCAGAACCATGTCTGTCTAATACCCTCACAACATGAGACTTCTGCAAGGTCAAAGTCAGCGCAGATGGCTAGGCAGCTGCCTACACCAGAGAATTTTAAAGCTGGTGATCTGCCAAGGGAGGAGACATGGGCACTGCAAGCAGACACTCAAAGACCTTCCAAACCTAAGCTTCTCCGATCGGATCTCATTACGACTGCTATTAATGATAACAATTACAAGTCATACCTGCAGAATGCTTTGTGGATTCCAAAGCACGTCACATGGCATTATTTCATCTAACCCCATGCTAGATACTTGTGAGCCAGATCTTCTTAATCTCGCTTCGGACAGGATGATGCAAATGAGGCTCAGGAAGGTTCAAGTGACGTGTCCAAAGTAGGGGGTAGCAGAGCTGGACCTGACGTTAGGTTTTCCACCTGCTTGTGGTAGGTTCTTCCCTTCAGCTGCGCCCCAGGTACCTGCCCCGAGGCTGGGCAAACAGGCACGCTCTATTCAAGGCGGACTGGCTTCCCCACCCTGCACCCTGCTCCTGGACCTCCTTAGTGTCCCCCCTCGCTCCCCTAACACCCCACTTTTGCTAGTTCTCCTAACTCTTCTGGCACATTTCAACGAATGCTGCTTTTCTCTCCACAACTTGAGCGTTTGCTGACTGTACCACTAACCTTATCTTGTTTTTATTTTTTTATTATTTACTTATTACATTTTTTTTTAATGTTTGTCTTGGTGGGGGGGGAAGGGCATAAAGAGGGAGACACAGAATCGGAAGCAGGCTCCAGGCTCTGAGTTGGCAGCACAGAGCCCGACATGGGGCTCGAACCTACAAACCTCGAGATCATGACTTGAACTGAAGTCGGAAGCTTAACCGACTGAGCCCCCCAAGTGCCCCCGTTACCTTGTTTTTAAAAAGACTTGAGGCCATTATTCATGCATTTCAGCAGGGAACCGCCCACTAGCTTGTGCTGTAATTTAACTGATTCATGTGTGTCTTTCTCATCGCTCCGGTGAGATGATTAAGTCCCGGTCTTACACATATGAGGGTTAATACTGCTCCTTCTCCCTGACATACATATGCCACTACTCAAGAAAAGTTTGCTCCCAAGGATGAATGACAAGCACAGATAAAGAATGATATGAGTCTCTATATTCTCACAAGAGAAACAAGAAAATCCCACAGACCCAGACAACGTCTTCACAATTCCCTCCCACTCTCCCGAGCCAACAGCCCCTTTCAAAGGTGAGGTGCACTGACAATAATGGGATGACCTGTGGACACACCCTGGAGCCACCTGCGAGAAGCCCTCAAACGCTGCCATGCTCCAGTAATTTCCAAGCCCTGACTGTTTCTACCTCATATATAAAGAAAACCAGATTTCAGAGACTTATTATTCAGCCTTCTTCCTTCACAGTTTCACAAATAAGACCCACTTGCTGCTTGAAAATTGCTTGGCAGAAATACTGTCACTTGTGTGAATTTACATTCTTAAGCAGCAGGGGATTCATAGCATAATGGTTAGAATTTAGTAAGTAAAATGTGTGTGGAAGTGGAAAGAGCCGTGCTGGCTGGATTTTATCTGGGTCTGTTCTATTTACCCATCCTGTTGCTAAAACTTCAGGCACAATCAGGCCAAAGGTCTCACAGACTGCCGCACCCGGGACCGGGACCGGAGCTAGCCCCCTCCTCCCCTCCTCCCCCCCCCCACCCCCTCTCCCTCCACAATAAGACGATAATCGCTTCACATGATTTAAAGGACCATTGGAAGACCAGGGAGTTAATGCTGGTGGCGTGCTAAGCACGAGCAGCTGAAGGATCATAATTCAGCGCTGACATCTAAGCTAATCCACTAGTTTGCAGAATCTCAAGACAAGCAGGCCTCTGAATTTCACTTAGTTAAATCATTTGTGCCCCACTTGTCTGTTAAGTGCTGTGAGCTTGAGGGAAGAAAGATGATATGTAAATTTAAGGAATTAGCAGTAGACATCAGTCAGAGGGACACGGAGCTGCAAAACGTCCCTGCCTGTCACTGAGAGAGGGCTGATTAGAAGCAGGACATCACGGAGGAATAGCTCAGACCAGGAAGAGCCCAGGGAGGGGATAGGAAATGCACGGGCAAGAGAACTGACGTTCCCTGGGCACCTACTGTGTGCCAGATGGTGCAGCGGAAGCCTTGTCTGCCTTTTCTTATGTGGTCTTCCCTGTGCAGTCTACGTCTGTGAAACAAGTATTGTTTCCTCCATTTTCACCAGAAAGGAAACGGAAGCTCAGAGAATTGAAGTGATGTGTCCGAGACCACTGCTGGAGAGTGAAGTACTACATGAGCCCCGACTGAAGTGAGTAGAATTGCCAGGGCATGGCCTCTCATCTGGCTTGGAATCCTGGTCTAATGCTCACTAGTCTTTTAAAGCCTCAGTCTCCCCATCTGTAAAATGGATATAATAACAGCATTACTGGATAGGGGTGTGAGGAGGAGGAAATGGAACAAGCCATGCAAATGCCTTGTACAGTAACAGGGATATAGTAAGTGCTCAATAAATGTTAGGATCTTTGTCTCACGACACATACTGCCTGCTATACTTGCCCCCCATTTTTTTTCTTAAGAAAGAAAAAGGGTCACAAGAGCACCAATAACCTGGAAAGACCACTCCTAGACTCACAAGGAAGTATGGTTTGGCTCGAGGGCAGTGAAGATGCTCTCTGGATTGGCTGATCCATCCAACCCCGGCAACCAGCCAGCTCCTACTTGTGCATCATGTGCTGTTTACCGATGTCTTTCCTGTCAAGATATAGTAGATGAAATAAAGTACTACATGATTCTGGAATGAGAGTGGGACCTCAAGAGACGGTTTAGATTGGGTCAGCCTGGCTGCCCGGAGGAACCATGCTGTAAACATCCCTAGAACAGCTGTCCACCCTCTGCTTGAAATTCTCCAGAGAAGGAGATTCCATAGGCCACATCGGCAATGTGTTTTCTGGGTCACAACCCTAACTGTCAGGGACTTCTTAAATTCAGTTTTAGGTTTTCCTGCTGTCATTGAGACACATGTCCCCCTTCGATCCCTGATGGAGCACGGCCAATTTCTGTCCTCTAACTTGGAAACATTTTCACCCGTGAAGAATTCAGACCCCTAGTGTTCGCTTTCTCGGGAAACTCAATCCTTGCCTCTTTACATGTCCACTTTCCAAGCCTTTACTTGTGGTGGTAGGTCTATACCAACCCTCCTCTAAGCTAAGTGCTTCAGTGCTTTTAAGCCACGGCACCCATATATATGTTCTTCTAGAACATTCTAATTTATGGCCTGCCACTGACAAACATGGAGGAAGTTTTAAGCACACAGTGGCTGTTGATGACTGGATAGAGCAAGGGCTTGGCATGGTACGGGTGGGCCACTTTAGCGATTTACTTGGACTTCAAGGAAGAGCCCTGTGGATTGTAAAGAGGTCCCCAAACATGACAACTGACCAGCTAAGGGCCAGCTCTGCCTCCTGGAGGCCGTCTTCTTGTTCTTGTAGCTGATGGCAGTGCTGTCGGCAATGGATAGCTTCCAACAAAAAGACAATGGAAAGGAAATATGTTCACTCGCTGAAAGAGAGTGAAGAAATAATGTCCCAGAGACCCAATCCCTCTCCTCCTGGACCTGACATATTTGGGAGGCATTTTGCTAGGTTCTTGACTCAAAACATCTGTTGTTGTCCGCGATACAGGGGAAAATAATCACACGGGAATGAACAACAGGAGTTCAAAAGGGCAGAGAGGAAGTGCAGAGGACAGGGCCATTCAGGCATTTTAACCTGCTGCTGTCTCTCGAAAGGGTCTCCTGACGTTTCACCTGGCGATTTATGGCCGCATCTGGCTTCAGCTGCATAAGTGCTGGGTGAACATGTGACTGACTGTGTTTGGCCCGACAGCAATGGTATCGGTTGTGTCCACGCCTTACCAAACCCTGAAGTAAGTCGCCAGTCTGATCCTCCTGGCTATGGCAAAGCCAAACACACCATCTGTCCAACACACACATCTCCTGGCTAGCATCTTGCCCTCTTACCAGAACAACCATCTGAAAGAATATTTAGTGCTGCAGGAGATGTAATCTCTCTGTATAGGTCATGCTTAAAACATGAGTCAGCCCCTCAGCTGGCCTCCCAAGGTCCGTCTATCTCTGCTAAGGTCCTCAAATTAACAGCCAGTTAAGGGAAACATTGACTTTGCATGAACTCAGCAGGGTATCTTCAAGGTTTACAATTGACCATTTTGTGGACATTTGGGGTTTTAGGTCTGGTCTTTGCAGGAGTCTTCTTAGAGCTGGGTTTTTGTTTGTGTGTTTTTTAGTGTGTCAGCTTTCATGAAGGCTTTTCAATTGAGGCAGTCTTGTTATCATTCTGCCCTTCATTATCAATCTGCACACTGCTGCGGAACTCAACCAATCAGGACTTTCAGAAAAAAAGGAATAACAGCTTCTCTTTATTGCTGTCTGTTCTATAAAGTCAGAGATACTTTCCTTCCTGTTTTTCTTAAAGAAGCACCGCTATGCTTTCCTTTTCCAGTTGAAGTTATTCCTTGAATATTGGCTTTCTTTCAGCCAAGTTCTTCCTGGTCTTTAATTATCCATTGCAGTCTAAGCCTGAGAAGGTCCTGTGTCTGTATTTGCAGTGGCTGTGCCCCAGCCGAGCCCCATCGACCTTTTTTTGAAGGCAACTCAAGGTAATGCCAATGCAGCTTCTGGATTCTTCGCTACCATCGGTCCCACCTACCGGGGAGGTCTTTTGAGTTCAGAGAGAGTTGCTTTTTAATTCAGAGTCACTATTAGTTCCCTGTCAAATATCAAGCCCATCATGGGCAAGTTCACTCATCAATTCTTTCCCATAATTTCTCTGCAACCATCTACTCCCCCACACTTAATCTTCTCGTGTACATGTTCCCCAGGGAACTATAGTTCTGGTCCTCTGCTCTCATGGAGTTTATAAATGGCCCAATCTGCATCAACACAGCCCCATGATACGTTAACAACTTTACCCCTGACATTTGATGGAATAGCTACCATTAATAAAATTTGAATATTTCAGAACACTGTATTCCTTATTCTGTCTTGAGCTTACTTTTGAATCCAGAGTAAAGGTTCTGTTTTCTCAATCCAATAAACATATAAATGCGAGGCAGCCAAAGCTCTGTCTTACCATAATCGTGTACTGGTACAAATAGGCATGGCCTGTTTTCTTCCTCCCTCCCTCTCTTCCTTCCTTCCTCCCTCTCTCCCTCCCTCCCTCCCTTCCTTCCTCCCTCCCTCCCTCCCTCCCTTCTTTCCTTCCTTCCTTCCTTCCTTCCTCCCTCCCTCCCTCCCTTCTTTCCTTCCTTCCTTCCTTCCTTCCTTCCTTCCTTCCTTCCTTCCTTTCCTTCCTTCCCTCCCTCCTTCCCTTTCCTTCCTTCCCTCCCTCCTTCCCTTTCCTTCCTTCCCTCCCTCCTTCCCTTTCCTTCCTTCCTTTCCCTTCCCTTTCCTTGATTTTGCATACGCTCCACACCCAATAGAGCACCTGAACCCACAACCCTGAGACCAAGAGTCTCTTGCTCTACCAACTGAGCCAGCCAGGCTCTCCTGTATATTTTCATTATATCACTTCCATGATTTGAAGCTACTGAAATAAAGAAATACTGTAACCATACTTCATGAGGTCAACAAATGCATAGAAGAACACACATTTAGGGACACCAGACACTTAATACTTAAGGATTCTGAAGCTAACATGGTACCCTCTTTCTCTAGTCTTCTTGTCCCATTCCTGACAATAATGGTGATAATAGTAATAATAACAACTATTGTTACTATTATCGGCATTCCTTAGTATTTACTTTTTTTGGTCCAATGAAACAGTTCCCACACTATCTAATGCTATGCTATCTGCTTGCTTTCTCTACTATGGTTGTTCACTGAGGTCGAATGGCTCAGTGACAAAAATAGCTGCCACTGGACACTCTCACTAAGGGACCGTAGAGAAGCCACATCCACCTAATTACTTGCTTCTTGGTTTACAATGTGATCGGTTCCCCTCATGGGGAAGCAGGGTCAGCAAGGACCCCAGAGGTCACACATACGTCGATGCCAAAAGATGCCTGAGCTGTCTAACCAAGACAATTCTGCGACGATGGCCACGTTTTACATCTGTGCTGTTCAGTATATCATGGCCACCAGGGCCCTGAAATGAGGAACTGAAATTTCAGCTGTATATAACTGTAATTAACTAAAGTGGAAATAGCTACTTGCAGCTCTAGACATGTGAGCTCACCATATTGTCTCAGAGTTTTTACCTTGTTCCTTAAAGACCTGATCATTCTCGACACTGGGTTGATGATCATCGCACTTGAGAATGTCTGTAGAAACTACTACAGCTCCCACTAGGGAAGGCATTTTCTGTGTCGTAGCTACACAGAAAAGACAAAGTGGCTTCTCAGAGGACATCGGACCGGTTCCTCTACAACCACCAGGGGTCACTGGATTCGGGACAGGGTTCCCCAGGGGCTGGTGTGAGCACAGCCCAGGCTTCCAAGCCACAAGCAAAGATCTCAAAGAAGGAATTCTGAGTGGCTTGAAAGATCATCTTGAAAAACAAAAACAGTGGCATGAAACCAGTGGGTGTCTTGTCAGCCTTAAGCAACTATTACCACTGGCCAAAAGAACAGAACTAATTGCTGACTTAAAAGGAAAAGAAAAAAAAAAAGGCAAAACAAAACTTGAGAAAAGAACTAATTCAGAAAATATCTAAGGAATGTAAATAGTTTCCACAGACACTTCTAATCAAACAGGCTGCATGTGATATTTCAACATGGCTATTTCTTCTTCCTTTTCTCTCTCCTTGTCTATCCTAATGCCCCCTCTATACTTGATGGAGACGCCTCCTTTCTTACATGCAATTACTTTTGTTTATCTACCCAATAAGCGGGTAAAACATTTGGCACACTTCTCCTAAAGAGCATCTCCTCTTTGTGGAGTGGCGAAGTGTGGGGGACACAGGGCTTTTGGGTTTGACTGGGAAGGTCCAGCATTTGCCCTGTCCCTGGTCAGCACAGCTGTTTCCTCTCTCCCAACTGCTCCCCTCGGGGCCCCATTTTTTTCTTTTTTTGAAGAAAGGACCACCCTGAACAGAAAGGGCTTTCTATCCTTCCCTGCTTAAAGCCCCATATCGAGTTTTGTAAGGAGAAGGAAAATGGGAAACACAGCAGACGACTTTTAAAATCATCAGAGGATAGAAAGAAGGGTTCTGAAAAGAATGTCACGGTTTTGTTTTCTGGAGACAGGTTACAAGTGCCACTTTTTCAAACTTCAGGGGTTCCTCTGGAAGAGGGAAATAATTATTTTCCTTCTCAATATCTTAAGGGAAAAACAACATTAGATCTAGCAGTTCCTTATGGCCCTAATTTTCTTTCTGTCCCCATCCATCCAGCCAACGGTTGGAATTCTGCCCGCGCTTTGCGAGCTTGCTCTGAAAAGCCCTCCCAAACTGCAGGGTGGAATGAATCAACTGGAATGAGGACAAGAACTAGAATTTCCAACCAGTAGCCAGGGCAGTGGAGGGGTCACTCAGGTGAGGGTGAGACCCGCAGCAGGGGGAGGAGGCCAAGGTGAACGGGCAGAGGGACAGAAGGACAGAGGTCAAGGCCAGGCTCAAATGAAGAGTAACTGAAGCTCTCCCAGAAGTGGCACTTGCTAATTGGTGGCCTTGTGGCCTGGACAGGGCTGGCCTCAGACATTCTTAGAGAAAGTCTGCTCAGAAGACGGCAAGGGAGGAGGCCAAATTTTTAGGGAGAATCTGAAGAGGGATGTTGAGTAAGAGCCAGTAAATCTCCCCATGCTGTGCCATCTACATCCGTTCTTTCAGAGCGCCTCTGCCCAGCTGCCCCCTTGTACACACCTCACACGATGTGCGTGCACACGCACGGCACTCATGCATACGAACCACAAACACACTCAAATGCAAACACACACACATTCGCATGCAAACACACGTGTATACATAGTCACAAACACCTACGCATAAATCGCATGACATTTGCACACACACACACAAAACCCACAAACACCCTGAGAGAGAAACACATATGCAAACACATACATACCGACATCACCCACAAGTACACACTATGCGTGCATACACTCATGCATACCCCACAAACCTTCCTTATGTTGGGATGAAAAGTGGAGGTTGGGAAAAACAACCAATTAATTGGGCCAAGTCTCAAAGGAGAGGAAATGAAATGAAAAATCCAGGCTGGGTTATAAAAATAAGTATTTTTTTTTTCCAGCGTGCAGGAGGCTCATTATACTAATTAAACATTATTGCAGTGAACGAGAGGGGGGGGTGATTAAGGCTGGGATGAGGGTGAGTACTCTCTCCCGTTGCCCGAGGCCGTGGTGATCTTCAGGTATTAATCTCTCCAAGCACTCAAATGCTGAAGAGACAAACACTTGAAATATGAAAATGTTTTTCTCCAGAGCAGACACTGTGACCCTCCAGGAAAGCAAGTGCAGGCTGTGTTGGGAGGCCGGCCCGCAGAGCTCTCCTGGCGTCTGTCCCACTGCTGTCCCCTGGGGGACAGGGGACGCGACCAGTCCTTGGGGTTGACGGGCTGCAGAGCAGCTCTGGGGAGCCCTGTAGAAGGCGAGGCCCCTTCCTCCCTTTATTCTCTAGTCAGGCAACATTTGATGTACTAATTTCCAGAATTAACCCCTTTCCTCTCAAAAGCTTATGGGGCCCCAAGGTCCAGGCCAGGGGTGCAGAAAAAATGGAAACTGAACAAGCGGTGTGCGGGAGCCAACGTGTGCTGGCTTGCGAGAGCAGACTGTTACAATTTCCAGAATTTTGCAAGGCAGGTGGTAAACGCAGTCATTATTAAAAATTAAATTACATAAAGTTACCATTAAATAAATTATATTGAAAATGAAAGGCCATACATTCTCAAGACTCAACGCTTCCTAATGATTTTAATACCTTTTATCAGTATCAATGCTCCTGACGTCATTCATATCTATTCTAGCCGTCTGATGGCGAAAAACGATGTTGTGTAGTTACTGTGCTTCCCAGCCCTGCCCCGATCATGTCCTGTTGGCAGCTCAGCCACAGGAGGCGTCTTTATGCCCCCGAAAGTTGCACACGTTACAAAGCAGGGTTTTTCTTTTTCCTCAGAGTTGGTGGTGAAACCCTGACCCGAACGCCACTGTAAAAGCACGCTGCGGTGCAGAGGGTAGACGACCCTTGATTCTATGGGCTTCTAGGAGGGCTACAGGCAAGCCCTCTCTGGCCACCGTGCCAAGAGGGGCTGCCAAAACCTGGCTCTGAAAGAGCGGCTGGACGATAGTTCAAGGACAGGCGTCAACACGCTCCTGGAGGCTGAGCGCCAGGCCACTCTACTAGACCCCCTGGGTGTGGCAGCATTTCGGACCCTCAGCTTGGTTTGCTGCTGAAGCGATGATACCCTCGGAGAAGTATCAGCCAGGCTTGAGGCCAGGGTTTGCTAAGGAGGCATTTGAGGAACAACAGGCGGCTTGGTGTTGACAAGAGGCTCTGCTGTGTCAGCCGTGAGCGCTGGCTATGGAGACAGGGAGGCACTGACTCATCCCGTCTCCTAAAACCTCCCAACTGCCCTTTCTTTCTTCCTTTCCTTTCTTTTCTCTTGGCCTCTCTTGCTCCCTCTCAGCTTCCAGGCTGCACTGTAATCACAAGACGGGGCTAGAAACCGCCAGCCAGCTATGGTGTAGGGTGACGTTGCAAGCAAGGACTGTGGTGGTTTGTGGGCGCAGAGCAGAGGATTGCTCTGTGGTGGGGAGTTACGAAGCTTGCCGGGGAACCTGGGGCTGGGAGACGTGGAGCAGGCTCCCCTTACCTCCTTCACCGCTGAGTCTCTAGCCGGCTTACCTGGAAACGTCCGGTCGTGTGGGCTGGAGCTGCTGGCCCAGGTACTCCTGAGCCACTTGGCATGGTCGTACATCCAACCGCAGGGCTCCTCGGGGAAATCAAAGTTGCAATTGAATCCTGAAGGGAGCTGCAGATCTTTGTCTGAAAGTGGGGGGAAAATAACCCAAAGAAGGCAAATGAAATGGGTTCGGACAACAGCCACAGTGGTGCCATTGAAAGGGCTGGCAAGGCCTAAGTGGAGGGCAGAGAAAGAAGCGGCTCCCTTTGCTTATTCATTTAACTCATCTTGGCGATCGTTGGCTTTCGGGTCAGCCTTTGGTCTCATCCTTCCCAGGCATGAAAGCCAAGTCTGCCAGTGGTTCCCAGAGTAAGCAATTATAAATGAGGCCACCAAATGGCTTCGGGCTCTAATCAGGCTCTTCTGTCCACCTCAGAGAGCAGACAAATGTGAAAATTGCTGTTCCCTAAGTGCCAATGAAGAATGTCTCCCCGGTGCCTCAGTGGAAGGCTGGTTCCTGCCAACCTGGCTCTCAGAAGTGACGGGGCAGCCCATTAACATCCAGAGAGGCTGAAATGCCGGGGAGGTGCTGGCCAGGGCGGAGAAAGTGGGCTCAGAAACAAGGAAGTCTTTCACCTCCTGTGATAGGTCTTTTGTTCCAGAACACAGGGTCAGCCCGGCATCCCCGTGGGGTGCCAAGGCCAGGTAGGTGATTTGGCGTGTTAGGGCAGAATGAGGGGGCCAGACCAGCCGGCTGCCTAGCTCAGCACTGACCGGCAGAAAACATAATTCCGCACGGCACTGAGAGCCCACAGGCCAAGATCCCAGGGCACTAGGGAATGCTTTCCTCGTGGACATGTCCAAAGTGACCGTGCCGTGGCCTGTCCCGTCTGCTTCGTTGTTCACCTGTCTAAGCTCCCACTCAGCTCTAAAAGCCTCGTGTAAGCTGGTGCCAGATGCGTGATTGAGCGGGGGCGGGTGTGGAGGTGGGGGAGAGAGGAAACGGGAATCCAAATGTGGAGGCTTGCCGGCGGCCGTGGCCATAGAGACAGCGGAAAAGTGCTGGCTGATGCTAGCAGCGGGGAGGAAGCAGGGTCTTTGGCCTTCTCACTTCCCTTCTCAGGGTTCCCAGAGAGGAATTTCCGCGGGGAAGGCCTCGAATGCAGGTTAGGAAGTCTAAAGGGAACAACAGATGGGTGGGAACAAATTGCTCACACCATGGGGGCGAGGAAGGCCCACCTCTGAGGGGAAGGGACTGCCACCAGGCTCCCGTTGGGCCGCCCCTTCCCAAGACACAATACTACACACGTTTGCCTGCCCTCAGCCAAAGTCAGCTTGACTTGAGAGGAAACACATGGAGTCTATTACAGAAGCATCAACCTGTGGCTTGGAAAAGTCAGCCCTTAGCCCTCACCCCCCTTCTCCCAACAATTTCTGAATTTCTATTTTTCCGTTAAAAAATATGGAGTAATTCAATATACCATAATTCCTCTCTAATGTTTACACACATACTGTAGCTCAGGAACCAAATTCCACAAAAAGACCTTTTGCAAAAAAAAAAAAAAAAAAAAGAAAAAGAAAAAGAAAAGAAAGAGAGAAAAGGGAGGAACCATCAAAGAAAGCTAAAATGAAACAAACCACTATCAACGGGAAAATTATACGAAACTGCTGAAAGTCTGCGGCAGAACTCTGACATTTCCCTTTGGATTGCCACTTGGATAGAGCCCCGTCCTCCTGCCCTCCACCAAAGCTAACTCTGCTGATCCCATGCTGTATATTAACTCCCTGTGCATTCCACTGTGAGCTCTCCAACTATCTGAAACACGCCTCGGAAGATTCTCCGAGTCTCTTTCTCCTCTTCACACAACAAAAACAAGTTCATTAAAATGTCAGAATCCTGTATTCAACTAACCCTGACCAAGAGCGTCCCCGCGCCCACACGATATACAAAAGCACATTCCTAAAAGCATATGCGTTAAATTATCATTTTTCAGTCACACAACTTCAGCATTTATTTTTGGCTTCCCGCCCATTCTGCTTTGCAGTCACTGTCTGGAGCCGTCCACTCCATCAGTGCGACCGCTCACACCGCAGTGGCCGGTGTGATGGCCTCGGCAGGTTGTGCCATCCACCTACTGGGTGGGGGCTACATTGTGTGCCTCTGCCACTCCCCAAGTCCCTCCACTGGTCTTCTCTCATCTCATTTAATGAAGGTTTAATAGTGATCAGTAATGTACTGTAAATGGAGGCTGGCAAGCATTACATTCTAGCCAGAAACGCCAGGTGTTCCGAAATTTGTGGTTTGTTGGGAATGTCCTCACACTCGGTAAGGTGATGTTCTTTTGGGCTCTGCCAATTAGTGTTTTTATGTCACTCGGATGTGTTTACAAGATGAGAAAGGAGGTGACGCAGGGTGCCCAGGTGAAGACGCTGATCCGGAACCAGGAGGCCCTGTGATCTGAAGGAAGGGTTGAGGTGCCTTTGCCCATTCCTGCCTCTGTCACTGACCTGGGCTCACCCCATGGAGGATGGGATGTGCCATTTGATGGAGCCATGGTTATTACGCTTTCTCAGTCGGCAGTGTGCAAAGACACAGCGAAATTCGGTCGAGGAGTGGTTAACTGCTGTGTTAACCTGACCGCTGTGCTCCACAGACCGAGTCAGCCAGACGACCGTCAGATCTTCACCTGACTGGACGGTGGAGTCACAGCTCAGTAGCAAAAGGCCAAGGATTCTAAGGCCAAGTGAGGGCTGGAAAGGGAGCCTTCTCAAAGCAGGGGTGGGGGGTCCTCCCTGGATGGACTCTTACGTCAGCTGATGACCACTGGGTTCCCACATATAGGCTGCACCGCTTGTTCCAATATCTGAGTGTTTCCAGAGCGATTGTAAATGGCCTCTGACCTCACACACCTCCCTGACCTCTGACCATGGGACACCCAGGTCCCTGCCCCAGCCACAGACCAGCGGCCTCTGACTGTTAGCACCTTGCCATCCCGGATGAACCATGACTCTGATCCCAATTCTCACCGTCTTCGAAGCTGCAGTTCTCCCCACACTCCGTGACCTCTTCATCGATGGGATATGGGGTGGTGGTCTCTTCACTCTTCACGGTGGGTCCCAGTGTCTCTACTGTGGGCTTCGAGTCTGCGTAATGGCAAAGAAAGGGGAATGAACACTGTGTATGGCAGTCTGCATTGAAACCCAGCAGGAGGAAGATGCCCCAAACTAAGTTTCCTTTTTATGTATTTATTTTTATTTTTTGAGAGAGAGTGAGAGAGAGAGAGAGAGAGAGTGCGTGCGCATATGAACACGCTGGGGCAGGGCAGAGGGAGAGAAAGAGAAAGAGGGAGGGAGGAAGAGAGAGAGATAACCTTAAGCAGGCTCCATGCCCAGCGAGGAGGACAATGTGGGGCTCCATCTCAAGACCCTGGGATCATGACCTCAGCCAAAATCAAAAGTCAAATGCCTAACCAACTGAGCCACCCAGGTGCCCCTAAGTGTGGGCTTATAGGAGGAAGAAAGGATAACTACTAATGATGGACACACACACACACACACACACACACACACTGCTCCGGAGTCACCTCTGTGCACTATCAACAAGTTAGGAGCATTGTCTTTGTTGAGTGAGAACGGTCCCAAGCTGCAGAAACAGCCACGACAGAGGCATGGACACAAATCCGTGCTCTTTACTCCACAGCAGAGCTCCTGGAGCCGGCATGAGAGGCCACGTGGGGCCATGGTGGACGTGGGTGAAGCTGACCCCGAGGCAGGCTAACGCGTGCTCTGGGTGCTCTGTCTATGACAGAAGCGTGGGTGATACGCACGTGCACGAAATGAACGGTGTCCCCCTAAATGAACGGTGTCCCTCTAAAAACAGTTTTGAGAAAATCCCGGTGTTTCATGAAATGAGCTTCCTGTGCACTGCCTCTCGGTGGCTCCTGACGTGCCTTCCCGCCCGACTCACCCCTGCTTTTACGTGGAAGGGATGTTCTCTTTTCAATCTTCTCTGACTCACACAGAACGTTTATGGAACCCAAGCTAACTGACCGATGCGGCCCACCTATAACAAGATAATCAGAAGCACAATAGCAAAGCCAAGAGCCAAGCCAGACAGCTGGGGAGGTGTAACTCCGGACATTGTTGTTCGTGTTTGCACGAAACTGAATGGAAAGGAATATGGACTCAAAGGGACTCATGCTCCACTTGGTGGAAGTAATTAGGCCTGTGCCTCTAGGTCAGGTCAGGGTGTGGCAAATTCAAATGCTTACTGAACGCAAACGGCTACTGTAAGCGAGACAGCTGACTGGGGGCCAGGAGAGTAGAGTGGGGGATAGAAGGTGGCAGAGGGGATCTCGCATGCCCACTTTAAGGGCGGCCACCAGGACCGGCTCCAGCACCCTGAAGGCCTGAAGGGACGTGGCCCAGTGTGGCCAGATCTTGCAAAAAAATTTTTTTTCCCACCCGAAGCCAAAAATCCCCATGGGAGATCTCTAGACCTGTCAGTGCTGGCAACTTGTCCAAAGTATTACAATAAGGAGCATGCAGCAGAGCTTGGCCGGGCCAAACCTGGCTGCAGGCAGTCAGTTCTGACCTGGGCTCTAGGTGATTCATTCACCCTTCCATTCACTTGTCTATTTGCTCCCGCCAGTCATTCATTCAGCAACTTACGAGATGAACAAAACAATGAGTCAGGCCCTGGGTGGGGCCAGGAGGGGTTCTGGTAAGTGGTGCTCAAGTCTGTGTGTTGCGGGGTGGGGTCTTCATCCCAGAGCTGCCCTCCAACGCGACTCTCTGAATAAGGTCGTGCATTGTTCTTCCCATTTCTATACATGTTCCTTTGCACTATTGTACGTGATTAGGCACCTTTGTCAGGCACACTTCAGGATACCATTTAATAAAGCCAGGAGCTGAAGGAAATCGCTAAATACGCTGAATAGCTTTTTCACGGTCGACTTCCCACCTTTCTGCTATTAAATACTACGCACATAACCTTTCATACTTCCCTTTGCCGTATCTGCCTCTTGCTCACAGTAAATAGCAAATAACCTCGAAGCGTCCTAATTTGTAAGCTCAGATTTGTCACTGTGTCACAAAATCTCAAACTCGATTGTAAAGCAAACTATGGGCAGCAAAGCAAGAAGTAATCATTTGAAACACAAACAAACTAACAGGTGAACCCGCCCTGTCACATTATTTAGCTGCAGTGACTCAGGCCAGCCCTATTATTTTTCCTGCTATCCTTTCAGGGTAGGAATGAAGTGAACCAGGGATGAGTCGCTGAAAGGAATGGGAAATTGAACAGCAAAAAAGCCACATGGCCTAGGAGAATAGTTCCTGGGGGATGTTAGGAAGCTGGTTGGCACAGATAATGTCAAATCCAGGGGTACGGGGGGCTGATGAGGCGAGAGGGCAGGGCGTGTGAAGGAAAGTGAGAAGGCGGGGCCGTGTCTGCTGTGTTTTGCTGGGAGCTCAGAGGTAACTGCCCATCAAACTGCAATGCTCCCCTGCAATTGAAACCAGATGTCAGAGACTTCAAAGGGAAGGAGGCTGGACGGAGGGTAAGAAGCCCCAACTCTGATGTTCCAAGGAACGGCCAGGCAGGACTTTGAAATGAGAAACCTGTTGCTGACCATCACCAGGGTAATTTGGGCCAGGTTGGGGTAGGGGGGCAATAAGAGGAAAAGGACATTAGCAACTGTCCTGCCAGTCATAAAGCAGGGCCAGCCTGGGAGAGGCAGGGCACGGAAGGCCAGAGCATAGGAGGGAAGCAGGAGTCAGCCTCCAGCTACCTAAGCGACCTCTGGCAAGTAGCTTCCTTTCTCTGGGACTCAGTTTCCCCATCTGTGAGAGAGAGGTTGGCCTAGATCTGTGATTTTTGTTTTTTGATTTAAAGTGTGTGCCACACTCATTAGCAGGTTGTGGAATCAATGTGTCGGGTCACGACCAGCATTTTTTGAATGTGACCTGTAATATTTCAGAGTACGCTCACATGGGGAAAGTGAGCACTGATCTGGGAACCTCTCGTTCCATTGTATTTACTCATTATAACAGGTTTGTTAGGTGCCAGGTAGCAGTCTAAGCAGCTTACACCCATTATTTTACTGAATCCTCATTACAACCCTGGAGGGTAGATATACTCTCATCATCCCTGTTTTTCAGCTGAGATAACCAAGATGCTGAGAGGCTAAGTAACTCGTCTGAGGTCATGCAGCCAGCGATCGGCAGAGACAGGGCTTGTACTTGGCAATCTGTGCTCAGGGCCCAGGCACTTAACAATATGCTATAGCCCACATGCACACACTGTGTGAGTGTGTGCCTGCAAGTCAAGTGGGTTGTGATACAAATTTTCAACCGTCGATCATGGTCGAAAATGTTTAAAAGCCCCTGGCCTACAAGCTCCTGGCTCCCCTGCAGCTCGAACCGTTTGATTTCGAAAAGGCCGTAAATGAAGCCAGCTTGTACCCCTGTTGGACGGCAGTTTTCAGCACCTGCAAGCAGACAGCTGACGTGCAGGCTGCAGCGAATTGGCCTTTTCCCTACGTGACGGGGAATAAAGTGTCTTCCCACTAAAATGTGTTCACTGGGGCTGCCTTCAATCCAAAGGTGAGAGAGGCTAATTTCGGCCTGATTTCCAGCCTGCGTGCCTCAATGGGGCTCCTCCTCTGTGCCATCGTGGCCAGCACACGGGCAGCACTTTGCTCCCTGGGAGCCAGAAGCACTTCTCCGACATGCCCTTATTAATCCTTCCCGCTACCCTGCTGGGTGAGCTGGCGAAAGGTACGGCACAGACAGGGAAATGGAGATACCTGGGGCTCTGGTGGAGAGAGGGAGGGTGGCTCGGCCTGTGTGCTGCTCCTGCTGGCACTGGGTTCACGTGGCCCCCCTGAGCTCCTTCTGGAGGGCAGTGAGCCAGCTCCGGGTGAGATCTGCTGCCAGCTTTGCTACAGGAGGTGCCCGGAGGGAAGGTGGGGCCTGACTCAGAAGAAAGGGGTGCTTTCCAGAAACAAGAAGCGTGGGCATGCTCGGTGGGCCTTATCCACATTAAGGAGAATTAGAGGACCCCCCTGCCCCCGCCACCACCAGCCTGGGCCACTGAGGAGGGGGCGGCGGGAATGAACAAGACTCCTGCTCCACACCGGGAAGAAGTCCTATTCCCGTCAGCTTCCCTGCAACAGGGTCCCTTCTGAGCAAATAAATGCCTTTTACAGATGTGGCTTCAAAATGAAAATGAAGTCTCTTAGCCACTGACATCTGGAGGCCAGATTCAGACATAAACCGATTACTTTATTATCATGAGGGGGTTTTTTTCTTCCCTAAATCAACAGCCACAGCCTTCTGGCCTGAAGAGTCAGGGTCTAATTGAATTTGGGTGGGTCGTGTGTGGTTACGATTTGTTTTTGAGAGACTTGGGTTGGAGAGCTGAAATGATCCTTCAAAAAAGACAAAGCACATCCCTTGAGAAACTGTCCCAAGCCCAGAGGCTGCGGTGCCTGTGGTCTGAGGCAGGGGAACACAGCAGGGCCTGGGGTGGGTCGGGTTCTGAGCTGACAGAGCTTCAGCAGGGAAGGCTGCCCTCTCTGCCCATCCGTGTCACGGTCTGAGCTCCTCCCAGGGCATCCCGGGAAGCCAGGCTCACGAGACCCCGTGGGCGAGAGCCCTGGAGTGGAAGGCGGGCCTTACCTGTCCAGTCGCAGCCCAGCACTTCCAGCCGCATCCCAATCCCTGCCGGAGACCACCGCTCGGGGTACACCCGCACGTACTGTGCAGGAACGGGGTCGAATCTTCGGATGTCCGGGGTGTCGTAGTGCATGTTCCCTTCAAACAGCTGCAGGGGAGACAGGCCACTCAGCCCTTCTTCTGTGGGACGCCCTCCCCTCTCCCCCTCTTCTTCCTTCTCCCCTTCCTGCCCTTCTCCTCCATCCAGAAGGCAGCCTCATAGTTATCTCACTGGACATGACAACCCACAGGAGCTCCATTCTCAGACCGAGGTTTTGATTCAGTTGGAAGATGGCTAGGGTCCCAGAAACATGGAAAAGAGGGAGCAAACGCAAGTGGCAGTTGCCAGCTTCTGTCTTCTATCCTGGGACGGGAGACTGAGGACTCGGGAAAGAATTAGGCTCCGAATAAGCCTTAAGTTGGACTTGGCTGGAGGGTGGAGAAGTGAGTTTGAGGCTGCTTTGCCCGTTGTCTTAGAAGTTCTTGTTGCGATGCTACAAAGTCTAGATGTGGGACCCAGCTCACTGATAGCTCTCAGGTCACTGAGGTCGCTGAGGTAAAGCCATCCTCTTCAATAGGCTAATGACAACATCGTCTCATCACACATTTGATAGTCTGAGACTATGTTCCTTAGTTTTGTTCAGCAGAGCCAATTCTCTCACAACAAAGCTCACCTGAAGCCCAGGTACCTGAACTGAGGACAGTATGGCTGCCCCGGTCAAAGGAGGGTGGGGGACCCAAACGAGAGCACACGTGGAAGCCACCGATTCAGGGTGATGCCAGTGTGGAGACGTGCTAGGGGCTGTGGCACCTAGGGACGCTGCAGGGCTGCCTCACTTGCAGGATGCCCACAATTCCAAAAGGCGGCACTGTCATGGGGAGGGCCAGGCCCTGACCCTGGCTAAGATCATCTCCTTTCCCAGGCTCCTACAATGGTCCAGAAGAGTCAGGGTCAGCTCTCCCCGGGAAAACCCATGATCCAACTTCTGCTCTGCCCACTACAGGTTCTAGCTATCAACTCCTGAGCCTTTCCAGGCTTCCAAATTGTGAGCTGGGTGTTTACATCAGTGCTGCAAAGCCTCCAAACCAGCCCGTGCCTCTGCATTAGGAATGGAAACATTTGCTGAGCAAAGGCGGCCAAACGGAGACATGTAATTCCCCCTTCCTTGGTAGGGGTCTGCTCTTCTGAGGAAAACGAGGGTAACTTGGCAGTTAGGATCAGAACGCCTGACTACCCCCAAGATTGACCCGGAGAAGGACAAAGGCACGATGCCTTTTCCCCTTGCTGGGGCTCCTCCATACCCCATGTTGAGGGCTGACCTTCCTTCCCTGATGGTGGGAGGGGCAGGCTGCGTTGGCCTGGGTGAGTTTCTCCCGCCTCTCCCCAGCCTCAGTGTGAGAGGTGGGAAGATCGAAGCAGAGTCAGGACTGGGAAAATACAAACGAGTGCAGTGGCATTCAAAAAAAACAACAACAAAACAGTTGTTTTTGGAAGTAATCCGCTCGTTTCTACAGTTTAGCCTCCAAAAACTACATCCCGTTTGGACGTCTGGCCAATTCCAAGGAAAGTTCATGTGAAGGAGGGTATAAAGGGTATCACACTTTACAGAAAGGCAGTGCTGAGTGGTGGGTAGGCGTCTGGGCTCTGGAGTCAGGCTGTGTCCGAACTGTGGCTCTCCACAGGTATACACGGTGACCCCAGGTATGACATCAAGCCTCAGCTTTGTCACCTCTAACACGGGAGTGGCAAAACAATCTCTCCCTCTAGAGATGTTGTAAGGATTAAATATGGCATTTAGCACAGTGTGTGGCACAGAGTAATGTATAAGTTAATGCTTGTTTTGTTAGAACACAGGGGTTTGGCGAAGACTATCTAGTTGGGCAGTCAGCACCTCCAAACTGAACTTCTCTGTCTGGGGTAACGTTAGGGAATCTTCCAGAAATGACCTACCTTCGGCTGCTGGGTCCTGGGGTCCTGGATGTGTTCCCAGTCTCTGCCGTTTAGGCTGTAGGAGACTTTGAACTTGCGCACAAACGCCCTGGCTTCCACGGCAGTGATGCTGTCTCCTCCACGAGCCCCCTGGATGATGACGCCCTTCACCGTCTTGGGCACTCCCAGGTCCACCTGCAGCCACTCCTCGCCCGGCTGGGCCTGAGGGACCCGGGGGAACCAACCCGAGCGGCTGCTGACGAGGCGGGCGGCGCTGGGGCTCCAGAGGTACTCGCGGGTGGAGGAGGCTGAGATCTGAGAGTCAGGGATGAGGCCCGAGAGCATCCCCAGCATGTTGGAGCAGGGGGCATCTGTGGAGGGGAGGAACGTAACAGCTCGTGGCTGGCACCCTGCTTAATGGGTACCACCTCCCGTTAATAGGGAGCTACAAAAGAACCCGACTATCAAACGCTGTCGGCCAGCACCGATTTCTTTGCGTTTCAAGCACGGTGGTTAAGAGCCCAGACTGGCAACCAGACTGTCTGGGTCCACGTTCGTTTTGTCGCTTGCTAGCGGTTTGACCTTGGGCAAATGATTGCACTGCTCTGTGCCTCAGTTTATCTAGGTCTAAAGGAGGGCTGGTGGCAGAACTTACCTCTCGGGGGTTGTTGTAAGGATTCCATAAGTTACTACATGAACGCTCATGGCACAGGGCCTGGCACATCTCAGCGCTCACACTGTTAGCCGAGGGCTCTCGAATCCTCGCCAGTGACACCAGTCCCCACTGAGCCTCCCAGGGCAGTGAGCGTGGGGGGAGTTCAGCCGAGCCCGGAACTGCTTCCCGGGTGACTGCTTTCCCAACTGGATGGACACGTACCTGGGGTCAGGTCTTTGCTTCCACTTGTTATCACCGCTCGTTACTACCTTGCATCCTTTGCACGTGCTGTTCCTCCCACTCCAAATGCTGTTCCCCTCAGTCATCATCAGGCTAACCTTTACTCACCCCCAAGCTTAAGTGTCGCGTCCTCAGAAAGGCCATCCCCAAATTTCTAATCAACAGTCAGGTCCCCTCGGCCACTGTTTCTCGGAGCACCCTGTTCTTTTCCTTCCTACACGCATCCTAGTTTATAACTATCCAGTGCTTGACGACGTTATTATCTATGTTGCCCACCAGCCTGAAAAAGCGTCATGATGTTAAAGACCCCATCTGCTTGTTCACTTTTCCTGTCCACTTTCACTCCCAGTGTGGGGCCTGGGGCACAGCAGACCTTCAAAACACACTCGTGCCGCCAATGACTGAGTGGCTAAGACACAGATAAATGGCGTGCGGCAAGGCAGGGTCTGCAGTCAGGGTGCATTAGATGCTCATAAACTGAGTTCCAGGTGAAAGCGGACCTTCGGGAAAGGTCACGTGGTGCAATCATGCTATGGGCAGAGGGCTGGAAGGGGGAGCAAAGCCCAGGGCACCATCAGCTCCCCAGCCTTACTGGGGCGCCCCCTCACCTGTGACCCGGCAGCCGAAGAGCTCCAGCCGCAGGGCAATGCCGGAGTGCCAGGTCTGGGGCCGGACCCTGACGAACCTGGTCAGGAGCGGCGTGTGCAGCTTGTTCAGAACCACCTCCGTGGCATCGTTGTTGGCTTGGAATACCTGCAGCGGAAGACGGGAAACCGCCGTTGAAGTCCCAGTTTGTAGGCTGGCCACTCAACACAGTCCTTGAAGGCAGTGCAAAAGTTCTGTTGAACCTTAGTTCCCTCCAGTTTAAAAAGAATCAGTGCGTTTGTTGTTTGGGGCTTTGTTAGAAGCCCCATGGAAAAAAAAAATCTAATGGCTCACACTGCTCTCACGTGAAAACAATAAATGGTCTTCACAAAAACTTTTAAAGGAAAGGAAAACTTTGCCTCTGGCCGAGAGCAAGCAGAGGGAAACACGTTTGCCTTGAAAAGGAAAACGCTTTCAGGAGCGGAGAGAGGGAGAGGCACAAAAAGTGGAATATTCTTTAAAAATGGAGCCGAAAGGTCATCTTTTAGGGCTGGCAGACCCCACCCACTAGCTTGAACTTGATGCTTCCCCTCCGTCATGGTGCAGGCATATAGGAATATTCACAGGGTATTTTTATAAAGTGCTTCAACAGTTGTCTTGTTAGTTACTTTGAGGCCTCCCTGCTCCATGAGCGGGTGAGAGCATGGGGCCACCCACCATCTACCCCTAATGGCCCTGTGTCAATCAACACTTTTTTGGTTCTCTCTGGTCTTTGTTGTAGGGTCAGGGTTGCAGACAGTCTCTCAGAGTCCTGCTCTGGCTTTCTCTCACTGTAATCCCCACCCTGTAATGAAATCCATCCCTGTCCCCATCTGACCAATGCATCTCTTAGGGGAGGAAAGGCTTTTGGGAGTAGCTTCTAAGCCAACATGGTAGGAGTAAGTCCTAGTTTACCAGATGGCCCAAATCAATAACTGCCATATGGACCTTATGCTTTTCTGTGCTCTCCATTAAAAAAAAAAAAAAAGTAGCTTGTGCAAGTATATATGAGTTTCTTTTGGTTTCTCTAGCTAAGGGTGGAGGGAGAGACCAACCAACCGTCACTTCTAAATCATACCTGTCATAGCTCTAACAATCAGGAGAGTTTGCAAATCTACTCACGGCCAACTCTGCAACACCTAGCAATTTCTTCTGGGTCGAGGGACTAAATACTTCAGCTCATGATACCTATAGCATGCCAGGTATTTGTGCATGACAGGGCTGGGACAAGACGGTGGGGAAACTGGGATGTTTGAATACCCCTGAGCCAGACACTGTGTAAACACAATTACCTCTATAATGCCTCAGAAGGTAAGTATTATTATTTCTGCTTTATTGACGAGAAAATGGAGGCTCAGAGATGTCTGTCTGGATCCAAAGCCCCTGCCATGTTTTTAGGCTGTAGGCTTGTGGGTTCCTACGTCGACTGTCATCTCTTTTAATAAATTTGCAGCGTTTATGTTGGTGGCTAGGAGTCTTGGAGCCCTTAAGGTCTCCAAGCATGGGCTGAATGGAGGTGGAGTTGCTGTTCAGATATGTGTGTTTATAATCCTGACATAGAAAGCTCTAGGTCACAGGAGTGGGCTGCACGGCAGCTTAGAGCTAATTAACAACGTGGTTCTTTCTTTCCCATGAACTGTAACTAGGAACTTTGCCATTTGGCAACCTTGAACCCTTCATATTTCCCACTTGCTGAGGTCAAAAGTTACAGCCATTTAATAGCACAGCACTGATGGGGGGGGGGGAAGGGTAAGAGACGCTACACCTTTTGCCACCAGATGAGGGGAGGTGGCTCATTTAAGGCAGATGGACGAAAGGCGAGGAGGAAACAGGTTTTCACTGGCCTACCATATTCAGTTTAAACCTCTTGTTCCTGGTGCTAAGCCCACCGACCCAGGGGAGCTCCCCCCCGACAGCCTGCCCAGCTTGCTGCTTCCCTTTCCTTGCTGGGGAGCCTCCTGCCCAGCCCTGAGGCCAAGTTCCTTCCTTTGCTGCCTTGCTAACCGCAGGGAGTAAGAGGCAGAACTGCTTGACCACCGGTCTCTCTCACAGGTTTGATTTGGCTGCTTCCTTTACAGTGACGGGGGACAAAGAGGGGCGAGAAAACAAAGCAAGGGAAGAATGGCCAGGGAAACAGGAGGAAAGAGGCTTAAGGTCAGACACCTGGGGAAAGGCCGATGGGGAGAAGGGGAGAGAGGTACCCAAGCCTCTGTGATCTTAATCTTGGAGAAGGATGACCAGAGGAGGAGGGGACAGGGTGCAGGACGGCTCTGGCCTGGCCATGCCCACTCCATGGCTTCTCGGGTGCTTCTAAAGGACTCTGCGGCTCTGAGAAAGGAATGGAGGAACTGAATCCAAGAGAATGAGATGACTCAGTGCTCCTAGAATTCAGCGTGAGGCAGAAGCTCTTGTTTGTTTGTTTGTTTGTTTTTGTTCTTTTGGCAGGGCAGAAGCAAATGCAGCACTTTGCTTATTTGGGGAGGGTGCTGGGAGCAGTGGGGGGCCACCACCAGCCTGCTCCCTGAGGACGGTGACGGTGACTGTGTGTGGCCTCCATCCGGAGATGCTGAGGAGTTCATGTGGGGGGGGGGGAGCTTGATTTGTCATGTGAATACAGAACTGGAGCGTTGAGTGGGTTTGAACTTTAACACAGCTGCTAATCCACAACATATACACCACGCTGGTACCGTTTAGAAACACAGCACGTCTTATGTGTTTTTAATATCCAATTTTATCTTATCTGACCCCTTCGTTTTTCAGCCTTGGCAGACAACAGTGCGAAACCTTTCCTTCCTCCCGCTCAGTAAGGAAATGACTGTGTCTTTGACTGCCTTTGGGCGGCTGGCATGTGCGTGAGTGTGGCTGCACGTGGGCGTGGCCACGCGGACACACGAGTGACCCAGTCTGGCGAGGGGGTTGGTCTTCCCCCAGAGGCACGAGGTCCCGGACTTTGGGTGAGCCCCCTGGATCTCCGCCTACGGTGGCCCCAGTCGGAGAGGGGACGGGCACGCGGTTTCTCTGCTGAGCCACCTAGCTGACCGCTCCAACTCCGCGTCATTCTAATTCCGTTTTGCTCACTCTGTTCCTGCCCCTGCCTGGAACCACATGAAGCCTCATTCAGTGTGGCCTCAAATTATCCTTCTTGGTTTCCTGTTTGCCCTTGACTTTGTGCTCAGATCTGCCCCTGCTCTCTGGACCCTTTGCTGAAGGAATCCCACCTTGTTTGATTAAACCTGTGATACACCTGTCACGCTGAGTGTGGTGGAGTGGGGAAAAAAAATCCTCGGACATCACTGAGGCAGGAGCCAGGACAGACACTGTGCTGCCAATTAACTTGGAAGTGTGGGCAAATACCTCCACTTCCCCCAGGCCTCAACTTCCTCCTCTATTAAATGAGTTGATTTGTAAGGTCTTTGCTGGCCCCCAGATTCTAAGGCTTTCTGCATAAGAGTGTCCAACTAGAACTGCCCCAGCAATGTAACAGGGCATTTTAGTTGTCCATTGTCCCTTAGAGCCTGAGTGCTTTTGTAGACGAGTGCTGTGGGTCTTAATACGCTTCAAATAGTGCCCAAAACACACGGTGAGTGCCCCACTCAGAGGGAGAGTACACCTTGTTGATGTTTTCGCTCAATAACGGTTCAAATTATGAATAATGAAAAGTAATGAATAACAACACCTTAGTCCTTACATATTGTCTTGCACCCAAAGATATCAAAGTGCAATTTATGAAAATCCATTTTTAATGAAATATTAAGCAGTTTCTATTTCTCCTGACCCAATGGATTTACAAGGTCTCTATTTTTCTCCCTGCATCTTCCTATTTATAGCTGGTAAATGCTATCATATATTATACATCTTTATGACTTTCTCAATGCTTCTGTGGTTTCAGAATCACCCTTCATATGTTTTCTGATCAAATTCTCTGAGATGGATTCTTGGCATCTCGTCTAGGCGCTGCAAGGTAAGGGGTTGTGTGCATGGGAAATGATGCCAGGAAATTGGTTTTATTCCCTACTCCCTGCCGACTCACTGAATCACTATAGGCAAATCAATAATCCTTAGATACCTTGGTTTCTCCTTCAGGAAGATAAACTCAATAACAGGCTTGCAGGTGAACGCTAAAGTCTACCAGCCCTCCCTGCTGGCTCCAATGCCTGCACAACACCCAGGACAGATGTTACAGTGAAAGCTACATCACAAGTGACTAATGGGTCTCTGTTCAAAGGGGAGGGTTCAAGTTCTAACAGCCATTGACTCTCACGTCCCACTTTGAGGTCGTAACTTGACAGTAAGGTGTCCATAATGCTGAGAAGAATCAGTGGATCGTCAGTATATGGTACACGCCCAGATAAGCATAAGACACCCAGATCATCAAACTGTGATAACATGATAACATCTGTTTTAAAAGCTGGATGTTGCAGATGGTATACGTTTTTGTTAATTTTAAAAGAAAAACTGGGGCGCCTGGGTGGCTCAGTCGGTTGAGCGCCCGACTTCAGCTCCGGTCATGATCTCATGGTTGGTGAGTTCGAGCCCCGCCTCGGGCTCTGTGCTGACAGATCAGAGCCCGGAGCCTGCTTCCAATTCTGTGTCTCCCCCTCATGTTCTGTCTCTTTCTCTCAAAAATAGATAAACGTTAAAAAAAAACTGAAGAAAAATAAAAGAAAAATGCTAATATGGTTGCTTTACCACCCCAAAAGAAAACCAGAAGTGTATTCAAGTAGGGATGCACAACTAGTGTATCCCTAGTTTTTTTAAGAGGTAAGGATAGCATTGATTGATGTAATTATTAAAGTGTGTGTGTGTGTGTGTGTGTGTGTGTGTGTGTGTTGAACACATAGATTTCTTCAAGTGCATCCCTGTAAACCAAGTTTAAAAAGGAATTCAGGGCACAATGTGGTTTGGATAATCCATTTGGTGCCTCGCTGAATTCTGAACATAATCCAACACTTTCCAATTGATTCTTGAGACCTTTGGTTTACTTGCAGTAAGACAGAATCTGAGACCAGCAGCACTGCAAAGATTTTCTGATTTGCGCCTCTGGGGGGAGGGGGCACCTGCCAATTAACTTGGCTGCCACCCAACATCCCAGCGTGGTTACTTTCTATACCCCACCCAGGAAAAGAAAACCAACATGTTTTGACCATGCCTACGAGCTCCTAAGGCGTGGAGTATACCAGCACGTGAAATGAAAGAAAATAATATATGTGATCTAATAGGAAACATCTAGCCGGAAGGCATCCCTGATGGCTTTGAGGTCATCTCTTCTCTGTTTTTCATCCCCTTTCTTGTTACAGCCACCGTTCCCCGCTGACCTGTCCTTAAGTCTTCTGTTAAGAGTATGTGGTGACTCTAGCAAAGCTGAGACCAAGTGAAGTGCTGGCCAGGTAGAGGCCTCTCTGGGCAGGGGTGTTTCCTGCCAGGCCCACATCCCTCGCCGTCGCCCCCCTCATCTCTGCCATCAGCACTCAGGTGCTTGGGACGGCGTGGATGCTTCACGTCCATGGCAGGCTTTGAGCTTCTTGGCAGAGAGATAAGGTGCAGGCTCGCGGTGTGAGCCGGCTGCTTAACCTTCCTCAAGCAGGCAGGCCCTATAGTTGACACACGCGGGCTCTCGTCATGTGCACCGTCTCCCATCCGAGTAGGGCTTTGGTATTCAGTCTGCACACGCCTGTCTCTTCATTACCTATGGCATGACCTACAGTTTATTCCGATTTTGCTGTAAGTATCTGAACGTGGCCAGCTCCAGGGACTGCAAAGAAAGCAGGCAATTTTTCAAAGGCAACACAGTGCTGGAGCCCTGAGGTAGAAATTGTGCAGGAGACGTTCTTCTTCTTCCCCCCTTTTTTTTAAAATAAATATTTCTCTCCGCTAATAAATGTTTCATTGCATCCAAAGTTCTCCTTTTCCATCTACTTGGCATGGACACTCAAGGAGGAGGAGAACAAAGCAGGCAGAAGGGAGAGGTGGCAGGAACGGAGGGCAGAAACTGGGGAAACCAGTGGCAGATTTTAAAAATTTCTCTCTGAAACAACTGAATGGACTCATCCTTACTGCAGAACCAAAGGCCTGTCTGTTCTCTCCCACCCTCTTCCCTGGCATCTTCTCTAAAACCAGCCACCGGGCCTACACATAAAAATAAATTGTTAATCAATGAACACCATCCTGTTTAATTAATTTGTTGCATCAAACAGGCAAGGGGTGGGGGGCAGGGTAGGGGGGCTGTTGCACTCGGGGACAACGATGTTAAGGTAATGGACACTTTTTTGTTTTCCTTTTTGTAAATCATGGCCCTGACAATTCTCTCTTAAAACTCCTCCTTAAAGACTATAAAAAAATTTTTTTAAAGCTGCTTTCATTCTAGTGGATGTGGGAACTTAGCCAGACACAGAGTCAGAAGGGATGTGTCTCATATAGATGTGTATACATATACAGATATGAGAGAGAAGTGGGGGAGACTTTAAGGGAGGGGAAGAAGGGGGGCAGGGCAGAGAAAATTCCTTAACCACCAAATGCTCATTTATGACCATGATGCCCTCCTGTCTCCTGCTCCTTTACTTAGGGCTGTTTTTGTCATCAAGCAGCTCTGCTGATGCAAAGGAGAAGACAGAGGAGCAGGGACATGTCATGGGGTGGAGGGCGGGGGAGGCCGGTTTCTTCCTGAGGGTGAGGGCGGAGGTGGGTGGGACGTGTGCATCCCATCTGTGTGTGCCTTGTGGGTCCCCGTTAGATTTACTGCAGGATTATGTTACCCCCATCGAGACGCCGAGCCCTGGAACACAGCATACTAACAGGATTAGGGTTTTGGGACTGGAGACAGGAAAGCACCAAGGAGAAGAGGAGGGGAGGGCAGCTCAGGGATTTGGGGCTAGAGGAGAGATGGTGTGGGGGAGAGTATAGCATCAGAGCAATGAAAGGGAGTGGCCAATGTCCTCCCGGGAAGGTCGGGAGAGAAACACAGGCATTCTCACATTGTCACATTTTTTGAGAAGGTGCCTTTAACTCGCAGGTGGGCAGAAGAGAGCGTGAAAGGGTATGGGAGTCAGGCTCCGGAGACTCTCTGCCAACCGCATTCCTCTTCCAGCGGAATCTCAGCAAATCTCAGAGCAGGGAAATGGTGATGGCAAAGAACCCGACAACCTACCAGATGAGGTGTTCACTCCAATGCTCATCTAGAGACGCTGGAGTTAGGGCAAAGAAGAGTTTTTCCAGCCCCAGCAGAATCACTACACTCTTTTATAAGCCCTGCTCACTCGCTCTGTCCCACTGGCCTCAGTGCACAGCAGTGAGATGGAAGGCATTGGGAATTTGGCAGGGAGCATCGTAAGCGCCAGGGAGGCTGGCCTCAGCTCCCAGAGACAATTCAGCACCCATGGGAGTTGGGTGAAGCCGGCCACAGGAGCCTGATAGAAAAAAGGTTCCAAGCTTATGTGTAATGACATTTTCCCTTGGGCTTCCTAAGTGGAGAGGCTAAGGGTCTGAGCTCATCCCATGGCAAATGGATAAGGGACAAACTTAATTACGTAGGGCCCTGGATTCTTCTCAGTTATAACTGAAGGGGGCAGAGAAACCAGGGGACATGAATTTCGAAAGGGCATCGGCTCTCTTCGGAATATATGCAACCCTGGTTCGAAGAGGCAACCATACGCATGGCTGCTGAAGTCTGAGGCTATTTCCCAGCTGACAGCTTGTGTCATTGTCGTCGTCTCATACACAATAAACAAAAACTACAATGAAAAGGATAAGGGGAATGCAGTCGTCATCCGCCAGGAGGTAAAAAAAAAAAAAAAAAAAAAAAAAAGGTATTTTTTGAAAACTGTGAGTTGTTAATTAGGGGAACGACTGCATCCCTCACAGAAGACTGGAGCCGAGGAGGGCAACGTTCGTCTCAGGCAGCTCCAGCGCAGGGCCCATCGGATGCAGGGAAAGGTCTGGGTGATTTATCAGGTTCCTTCCAGACCTCCGATCTTAAAGGAGGCAGATAGATATCCCATGGGGCCTTGTTACTTTTTAAACTGATAACTTGCTTCTGCTCAAGAAGAGCTTTGTGGGTCTAATACATTAATTCCACCTGCAGACAGCCTTCCATCTACAGATCCCAAGGTGCTCTGCCAAGAGCCGCCGCAGCACCATTCCATTTGGGAAGGCGGAAACACTGAGGCACGCAGCCATGAAGAGAAATTTCCAAGGTCACACAGTGCATCATCTTAAGGGGATCTGAAAATAGACGCCGCGTGGTTCCGTCCGCCGACTGATTTGGGGGGTTTGGTTTCAGGACACCACTCTCTCTCCTCCTAAGTCTCTGATAATTTCAGACGGTTTTAAATTCTCAAGTGGCTTTCGAAGTCATTTGTTTTAATCCAGAAAATAAATATAGGGCAGAGAATTTTCGAAGTGAGGTGTTTAAGTGTCTTGAAGGGATATGGCCGAATCAAATGCAAAGCAACTCCATCTTCAAGATTCTAGGATGCAGCCCATTCTGTGATGTAACTCCAAGAGCCTGCCGTGCTGAGTCACACTGTCTGAGCCCAACTTCAGATCTCAAAACCAATGGAGGCTCTCCAGGAATATGCACACCTCTAGACCCTTAGACTGAACATCTAGGAAGCTGATTTCCCTCTGGATCCAAGACGACGGCCAGGCCTAGATCAGATTGCTGGGAACACCCTCCTAGAGATCAAAGCCCCATGACCAGGTGCCTTTCCTGGGGACTCCATGGTTCCCCAGGTCCTGGGGCAAATTACTTTAAGAGCTTTGATTCCAGTCTTTGAAACAGTGCCACATTCTGAAGCGAATGAGGTGGTACCTGAAGGCTCTCTGATCCCGTTGGCGGCCACGATTGCATTAGTATGACGAGCTTCGTGCGTTTCCGCCACTCATTACAGGGTAATTCTGAAAATGCTTGGACCTCATCCCTGTCCTCCCCCTCCCATCCTCAGTCTGGCCATCAAGATATGTTTAGCACCCCCACAGACTCTCTCTTTGAGCCCAGATTTCTTCCAAGTACATCAGAACAGCCAGCAGCATTGTGACTAAGAGCAAGGTAACCGGGGCTATGTCAACAAGGAGACGCCCACGCTTACCAAATAGGGGAGGAAGGAAGGCAAGGGCTTTTGCTTAGACATATAAGGGCACTGGCCTCTGTCCCTCTGTCCTGACACTAGAAGTCTCGGTCTCATTCCCTCCAGTGCACACTCCCAGAATCAGCAAGTCAGAGGTAAGTGGGGTCCTGGCCAAGGCCTCATGCCCCCAGCTACTCCCATCTCTCTCTATGCCCCTCTCTTGGTTTTTGTGCACATGATTGTGCCTATAATTATAGGCACGTACACGAACCTTCTAATACTGTATTTACAACACTATGTCAATGTTTGGGGTGTTATTAATATAGCTGGCGAAACCAAAAGCAGTCGTTTTCTACTTGTGGTTTCTGAAGAAATAGATCTGAAGCAATTTGTATAATCTAAGGGAGCACATGGGCTGGATATGGGCTCCATCAGGCGGACAAGCTCTCTGCCTTGTGGTTACGCCATAAATATGCATGAGGAGGGCCCACCCTATAGGAAAATCATAGGTTCCATATATTTATGGCATGTGTAATTGGATAAGGATTTGGGGATGTGCTGTACATGTGGCCTGCGTAAGTCGGCTGTGTTTTGCCAGGAGGATGCTCGCAATACCCCCCACGATAGCGGAATGCCTCCCCCATAGGCAACCTCGTCACGACCTACTGGGTGGGAAGAGACAAAGAGGAGGCTGCTCGGAGGCCGAGGGAGGCTGGAAAGAGCTCCCTGGTCCCCACTTCCTGGACAAGAGTCGTTCGGCCGTAGGCCCAGGCCCTGCCTCAGCCCGGTCTGGGTCCAAACTGTAAACGGTGTGTAGCAAGGAGATAGCATAGCCATCCCCCACCAACCGCCAGCACTCCTTCATCTTGTTTTTCTCCGATTTCCCCGATTCCCTGGTCTTTGGCACACTGTGTTGGTGCTGACGGGGACCCAGGAATGGAAATCAAGTTCCCACATCTCTGCCCCCAACGGCACCATCCCCTCCTCACACCCCGCGCGCGGGCTTGCGTCTGCAAACCCTCCCTCCGCACCGTGGAGCAGAACAGCCTCCGCCTTCCCCTCTGCTATGCTTCGCTCACAGGTCCTGAATTGTGCTTTCAAGCCCACCACCCGGTACTGGCCGGCCTGGCGTGGCGCCCACCATCCATCCAGCGGCTGCAAAGAGGAACCCAGTGGTAGCGACCGACCCAGACGAAGCCTCTCCCCTTCTTGCCCCCGACGCCCCTCCTCACCCCCCTCCCCTTCATGGCATCAAATCAAACTGCAGCAGACTTGACAAATCTATTTGGCACGGTTCACTCAACTATTTCAACCCGAACAGCCCAGAGAGCCGCGCCGACGCCCCACGAACGGTGCGGAATCTGCACGTTAAATACAGACATCTGGGAGACGGATCTGCTAATGGGGGAGCAGCAGAGATCACCCCTGGAGGGGAGGACGGGCAGGTCTCCCTCGTCACCCACCACACCCGCGGTGGGGCAAGGGAGCGTGGGGAGGGGGTGACGCCTTATTGGCAGGCTTTCCATTCTCCAGCCTCCTTCTAGGTTAGCCAGAGAATGAATTATCTAATGGGGAAGGGAAGGGGCTTTTCCTCTGCCCCAGCACTTTTTATGTGGGCAGGACGGATTCACTAAAAAACCAAACAACAACAACAAAACGAAAATGAAATTACCCCTTGGCTCCTGGGCAAAGAAATTTAGCCAAGGGTGAGAAGAGAAAGTGAGAGAGAGAAAGAATAATGCATCCAATATGAAAAAGTTGAGACCGATTCCAAAGGAGCCCAGAAAAGCTAAATTCAGTTCTCAGGAGTAGCTTCCCTGCAGAATGAATACCAGGGATAAAGCCAGGGAGGACAGCATTCTGTCAAAATGTGCAGTGCTAAGGTATTTCCAAAAGCAGATTTCCTACAAATAGTGTTTTAAATAGCATCCCAGTCCATCTGCGTGCTTTTAAAATCAGCTTATGCTACAGTATCCCTCTGGCCAGCGCTGCTTAGTCATTGCGCCCGGACAGGGAGGCTGTCAGGTGAAACTCCTCCTTCTCCCTCAGGACCCACTCCGACTCAGCGCTGGCCCTCGCCTGCCTGGCTCAGCTTCTAGGTTCCACCAGTTTCTTATTGAGCAGGGTGGGCAGGGAGAGAAGGCATGAAAAAGAGTAGGTTGGGGAGAGGACTCAGCCCATGCACCTGGCATCCAGTGCCAGCTCCGGCTTGCCATTTCCAAGTGATATTTGCAACTGAAATAAACAAAGTCAGTGAGAAACCAGACCTGGGTGAACATGTTAAGGTGAGGAGGTCCTTCAGTTAACTACCTCACTTTCCCTATTCGTCAAATGAGGAAAGTGTGTGTGTGTGTGTGTGTGACACCTGGTAATATCTAGAAGCCGTGATTTTCAGATGAATGGTGCCACGTTACTATGGCAATTTTAATAATAAAAAAAAAATCCACTGCCTTAAAACTCACATTTCCAGAGCGAATCAGTGTCGACATTACAGTGGAGCATTTTCTCGGTTCAAGGTTTCCAGTCTCCCCAGCGAGGGCAAGCAGCCTCGGGGCAGTGGTAGGAGACAAGGAGGCTGTGTTTGCAAACGATCTTTGGCCTCTCTAGGTGTGGTGCCATGTGTCCCATTTTGATCATTCACAGCGTGACAGACAGGGGAACCGTAGCGCTAAAGAGGAGGGTCTCTTTGCCTGTCCCCACTTCCATTCAGGGAAGGATAGGCACTCTCCTCCTAGAGCCGGGAGCCAGTGCATGACCGTGTTCTCCCCCCGCCCAGGTGAGACCACCAGCCACTTCCAATAAGCCCCCTATACGCTGCGTGCACCTTATGAGCAGTGTATCGCCAGTGCCGGCCCGGGCCCGCTCACCGGCAGAATGCCACGTGTCTAAGTAAGCCGAGAGCCAGCATTCATCCTTGTGCGCAACAAAAACCCCACGTCACCCACACGGCCACACCTCTGGGGGCCACAGACACTGAAGACACCAGCTGCGAGAATTCAATGCCTTGCCGCCAAGCGTGATTGCCAGTTCAGATCCCATCCCTGACAAACTGAATTTCTCCTCATTATTTATTGTCCTCTTTCTTCTTCGGGACATTGTGAGTCCCTCTCAGGATTTGTGCCCTTTCATTTCCAGACCTCGGTAACTCCTGAACTACAGTTTCATGTGGCTTTGTGATTGTTAACCCAGCATGTGGAAGGGACTCAGGCCATAAATGCTCAATGAATCCTGTGTAGGGAGGCGCGGACTGGGAACGCATTTTCTCCTTCATTTGCAGTCAGAGAGCACTCCGCAAGCTTGCTCACTCTCTCTCTGCTGTGCGACATGCAACAGCAGCCCGGCTGTCGGAGAAACCGCGTTTTCCAATCACTTTCGCATAAGAAAGGATATTTTCAGGGCCACCGCCTCCCACGCCTCCATCAATTATTTGAACCTCACAGAACAAGGCCTCCTCCCCTCTGTGGGGTCAGCTGGAAGCTCCTCTTGTCCCAAGCCTCCTGCACCACCCCAGCGTGCCTTTGAGGTGGGGATATGGGTTTTACCTTGTGGTTTTTGCCATGCCGGTACACCATCCAGTCTTCACCGTTCGTGCTGACTTCCAGCTTGTACGATTTGACGTAGTAGCCATTCTGGGTTTCCCTGGAAATCGCTCCTTGCGTGGCAATGGCTGTAAGCATGGTTAGAAAGTGCAAATCCACCTGAGGGAGAGCAGAGGAGGAGTGAGGGGGCCGCAGCTCCTGACAGGAGGGCAGCATCTTGCTTTTGCTTCAAAGGACACGAATGGAATACCCGGCTTACAAGTCGTGTCTGTGATTCCCTCAGAATCAGCGTGATCAGTTATCAGTTTGCAATTCCAAGCTGGACGGTTAATCTCGACTTATTGGACACTGGATTGGACACCTTTGAAACTGTAACTTGATTATTTTTCTGCTTTTCTCTTCTTTGCAAATCTGAATGGACGGTAGTCAGTTTATCTTAAAGGGATCCTTGAACATCTAGAACTGTGACCCCTTCTTACTGGACTACAGCCCGCCTTAAGTAGTTAAAGCAGATGCTATTCTAAAGGAACAATGGCTAAATCCACGCCGCTCCGCCCACTCCACCCCAGTCCAGTCCAGTCCAATTCACTTATGACACCCTTGTTGCAGCGTCTCAGCTCAGGGCTGCTTTGCCTCCCGTGCCCTCAGTCCCTCAATCCATTGTGTATTTAGTCACTCAGGTCACTAAAGGGTCAAAGGGCACGCAGAGTCTGCCCAAGCAATTAGGCTTATGCACCAAGTCCTGACCTTTTGCTTGATGAGGAAGATGGCCAACATTTGGAGGCACCTTTCTCCCCACAACGCCAAACCCATTTGGAAATTGCTTTGGAAAAAACCCAAAGGAATGCCATTCCTTTGCTGGCCACGGCGTTTCTTAATGGCAACCTCTGTGTGATCAAAATTTAGCCAGCACTCGCTGGTAAAATTTGAGTCAGGAAGCATTTATTGGCTACTTACTATGTGCTCAGCATAGTAAACAATTCAAAAGAAGTATGCGGGGCTGCATATGTGTATGACAGACAGCTGGATAGCAATAAGAGAAAGTTTATGATTGAGGCCCAAAAATAAGGAGTGAAATCAATGGGACATTGATTATAAAGGGGAGCATTCTGGAAGCTTTGCAGGATCAGAAGGGTTTTTGGAGAGGCAGAGGAGACACAGTTACAAGATGGCCGGAGGACTGTGCTGTTCGAACCTCTGTGGACTCCCTGGAAGTTTCTAAGTAGCCCTTCTCCCTTTCCTGCTGCCTGTTCCACAACATCCTTCTCAGAGCGGAGGTCACTGTGTCACATCAGAACTAGGACAGGATTGTCAATGGGTCACAAGGCCGTCTGGTGTGTGTGTCATAAAAGCAGTCATTGCTCTAGCATGGACTCAGAAGCTGCTCTTCCCTGGGGGATGGGAGCTGGACCAGTCTGTAGTTTCAGGGTGATTATTCAACACAAACTGCAAGTCTTATTCAGAAGGAAGGCAAACAATAGTCTGAAAAGATGCCGCAGAGCATCTGGGCAACTAGAGTTTCATTCCCGGTAGTGACATTTTCCCATGTGTTCTATCTTCTCTGATAGCTATGTGCAAAACCTTCCTGGCAGGGCTCCCTCCAAGTAGCAAAGATCATGAGAGGCTGCCATGCTCAGCTAGCGACTCAAGTCTGCCCTTAGGAAGACGCCCTCCCCCTACCAAGTCTCTGATGCCTCCCTCTGCCAAGAATGAGGAAGATCTGGAACTGTTTATAGAATGTTCCATGGATATCTCTACTGAGAGGCAAATAGCACCCAGGCCAAACAACTTCTCCGAGGCCTGGTAAGTGTCACAAGGGCAGCGGCAGTGTCCATCTTACTTGTCATTTTATCCCAGTAGTTAGCACAACACCTGGCTAAGTCTATTCGTGCCTGGCACCTGTGTTTTTGGACGGATGGATGAACGGGGTTCTCGAGTAGGCTGTGTTTATTTTCTTTGTGTCCTCTGTCCGCTCCGGGCGAGGAGCCACCTCCCTTGTCCACCAACACACGTGCCCTCTGCACACCCTCTAGTACATCTGAGTGAGTACCTGGAGATATTCCTTGCTGGAATCCAAGTTGGGTGTCCAGCCATTGTCGTCACCATGGAGGCGGCTTTGCTGGGGTGTCCACCTTCCATCAGAGTAGGTAGATGAGGCACTGATCTGTTCATTGGCAATCCGGCCGGATTCCATTCCCAGAGGGACATTGCACTGGAAGTCTGGGGAGTGGAGATGGTCAAAGGCAGAGTTATGTCTCTCAACCTCGAACCCCTGGGACTCTCAAAATGTTGCTCCCTCTTAGGGGCAAGTCCTTGCAGGAACTCGCTCGTCTTAAAGACCTCATTATACGCTCACATTTTAAAAAACGACCCCGCCAAGTCACAGACTTTCACAACCCCTCTGGGTCTGAAAGAAACTAAATTGGACCTAAAAGGAGTCAGGCTGTGGGTAAATAAGAATCATCATACAAATTAAAAATACAATCTAAAGCACAAGAACTGTTGGTGCTGCAGGCTACGGATGCTCACAGACACCAGATGCACCGATATTGAAATACAGGTAAACGTGTGATAGACCCGTGGCAATCTGGGTGGGCTGATACATCGTGGGAAGCTTGCTTTATTAATAAACACCCAGGAGGCACTTTTGCTTCTTTCTTTCACTCAACTGTCTCGAGTTCTGGCACAGAAGACAGGCATCACAAAGCAGTAAATGCCTGTCTTTGGGACACCTCTCCACGAGCACAGGCGTGTCACTCCATTCCCCTGAGCCACTTGCTTGGGCAAATGGACCCAGAAGTCACTGAGTCTGGCCATGCACCATTAGCTCAATTGCTGTCCTTCCCACGGATACCACAGGCACTGGTCACTATTCGTGTGTGCACGTGTCTGATAAAGACCAGCAATTTTTTCAGCTATCAAATCCACTCTCTAGCTCTGTGATGGAACTGGCCAATTGCAGACCCTGGTGCAATTTGCAATACTGTTTTCCTGTCACTCAATCTTCATGGGCTTTTTGAAGAAGCGCAAAAGCAAAACCCAGAACAAAACTCGTCACCTTTCCAGCAGGCTAGGCTGCCCTGTGCGTAGGTAGGCACGCAATAAGCCGTCTACAACCGTGGCACGATTTCCCCAGCTCCAAGCAGCCTTCAAGTACGTCTTTAGTACTTAAAGTTATCCTTTGGGTTTCTCAGTGGAAATGGCAGCACATGTGAGGCACACATCCTAGAGGAGCTGATGTGAAGATTCAGGAGGTGGGAGTAAACGTTGATGGAGGCCTGAGACTCACGGCCTGGATGGGAAGTTCCAGGGCAGCTGGAGCCAGAGGTACACTTTATGCTTTGCACGGCACCTGGCACATAGCAGAAGCTTGGGAACTGTGTATACTGGAAGCGTGCAGTGAAAGTGCAAGCGTGTACCAGTCTAGTGAGAGAAGCTCTACCCAGGGCTAGAGATGTTTAATATATATATATATATTTATATATTTATATGAGAGGTGTAAAAATTACTCAGTTTTCTGACAACGGCCACTGAGGCTTAGAGAGCGAGAAAAATAGCCTCAGACTCAAAAAATGTTAGCACAGGGTAGGGGACTCTACAGAGACGTCCTCACTAACTTCCCTTCCGTTCACAGATGGGAAAACTGAGGCTTGCGATGGTTCTGAGACTTACTCTGGGAATAACTAATTCTTGGTACACACACGTACTTTGTAAAGAAAGGAGTACCCAGTCGACATCTGTCTTATTTTCATTAATCTCTGCCTAGCAAGAAGATATAGCCCCCATTCCCTGAACTCAGATGCTACTATAAATTCTGGAGAACTGCCCTCTCCTCTCCCAGAGGCCAGTCTGTCTTCATTACATGTCCTCACAGCCCTGATGGAAGGACAGGACAGAGGTTCCCAAATGCCCAACTCACTGTCTGGTGGCTCTTGATGGACCAGGTAGTAGCGTGCAGAGAAGCCATCCTTGGCCACCGCCATGTCTGTGTGAAAGGTCAGAGAGAGGATCCCGGTCGACGAACGGAGTTCAGAGGGTGTTTTGGTGCCACAGTACTTGCCAATCAGGGGGCCGACTGGACATGCAAGACAAAGACAAGGCAGTAGACATGGGAAGGTCAAACTCCATTTTCGATACATTTGCACTTGCCACAATCACCAGTCACTCCATGGAGTGACTTTGGGTATGCCTTGGCATAAAAGAATGACCAAAAATAGGTCTTAAGAACAACACGTAGTATTTTTCCTGGACATTAAAAAGTACAGTTCACCCTTGAACAACACGGGTTTAAAGTGTGTGGATCCACTTATACGTGGATTTTTTTTGGAGAAATACAGTACGCTCCTATAAATGTATTTTCTTTTCCTTATGATTTTCTTAATGACATTTTCTTTTTCTCTAGTTTCCTTTATTGTAAGAAGACTGGGTACGCTACACATAACATATAAAATATGTATTAATTGACTGCTTATGTTATTGGTAAGGCTTCCGGTCAACAGTAGGCTATTAGCAGTTAAGTTTTTGGGGACTCAGAGTAATGTGTGGATTTTTCAACTGCATAGGCAGTCCAAGTATTATTCAAAGGTCAACCGTACTTTCCCTGACCTGGCTTCATTCTGTTCTCTCCCTCTGTTCAGGGATGGGCCAGAAAGCTGTCATTATAATGCCTGTTCTACAGAAGAATAAATTGAGGTTCAGAGAGGTCACATGACTTTTCCATGTTCATATGGCTAGGAAATAATAGAGCTGTGACTCAAACCTGAGTTTTCTAACTAAGTCCTAGGCTTTTCTCAGGGAATGAAACTGCTTAGCCATCAAGTCTCCCTTATAGTGCAAAACACTAATACTGACTACAAAAAGGAACAATTGGTTTCTTCACCAATACAGATTCTGCTCAAGACCTATGTTGGTCTCCCCCTGAGAAGCACCAGTTCCTCTGGGCCTTGGGTGATGCACCTTTTTGATATTTGTGATTGTATTAATAATAGTAAAATCATAGTAATAATAATGGTGATGAAAACAGTTTATTTATACACATAAGACACAGAGTTTAAGTGACCTACCCAGGGTTGCAGAACTGCTCAGAGCAGAACCAGGATTCAAACCTAGTCAGTCTGGCTCTGGCATCCTATTGGGGCATAGTGGTCACTGAGTCACTTTCTCTGGAAATCCTGACAACTTGGGGCAGAAAAGAACACTACCGATAGGTCTTCCTATCCTCATCTGAGTATCTACTCACTCTCCTCCTATCCTTCTCCAGAAAAATACCTCCAAGAAAGGAAACTGCCTTCCTGCAATTTCTCTGAAATCATCCTTGGTGAAGAATACGAAGAGAAAGTCATCATGGGTCATACACAAACCCTAAGGAGCTTTGAAGTCTTTGTTCTCTCTCTCTCTCTCTCTCTCTCTCTTTTATCGTTACTAAAGCAATTCACAGGCAAAGGCGAAGCTCCTGAGAAGGGTCTCGTGACAGCGACATCACTTACCATGAGGAATGCCGTCCCAGATGTCCAGCCAATCGTATTTGCAGTCTCCTTCGCCCACCTGCAAAGGGTCATGCTCCAGGTCAAAGGTCAGAAACTGCAGGATGATCTCCATCTTGGGTTTGGCCAGGATGGTAAAGGTACAGTCCAAGTTGTGTGGGTACTTCTCGGGAAATCCAGGGGATTCAATGGTCCCGTTGGGGCTTGTGAAGTTTTTTGAACAGTCTTCGGAGCCTGTATGTAAAAGAGAACTGTAGCATTAAGAAAGGAGAAGAACATGCCTTTCTCTCCTGCCTCTGTCACATGGGTTATTTACATGTTGGAGCCCCAATCCCCCTACTCGTGACGTTTTTGTTTTCACTGGAGTGGCCCTTGAAGCAACATACTCTTCACAGCCACGTCTCAAGCCTTTAAGCCAGACTTTCTTTAGGAGAGAAATTAGGGGAGGAGAGCTGGCGTGCTCTACATAATACAGTAAGATCAGCAATTGAGGAGTTGGGGAGTGGAGGGGGGTTAGAAAGAAGTGTGTGTGTGTGAGATACAGGGAGGGAGAGAGAGAGAGAGAGAGAGAAAGAGAGAAAAAGAGAGAGATTCTCTTGAAAAGAGGAACAGAGCCTTCTTTCTCAATTACTCAGCTGCTCGCTCCAGAAATGTAAGTTATTTCAATCCTTAAGGAAGGCTTGCTGATTGCCAGCAGGGAAAACAATGTTACCCCTTATTTATTGCTGACCTCAACACTAGCCCCTATTGTCCCAGAGCCAACCCAGTGCCCCCTTCTCCCTCCAAGATCCAAGGTGCCTCAGGGGAGGGGCAAAGGGGAGCTTGGGTCTCATTCATGTCATGACTATATTAAAACGAGCTGCTCTGTAGTGGCCAGACAATTAACAATCGACGTTTGTAGCTGGTGGATCACAGCAGGGCGTTGGGGATGTTAAAGGCCGCTCCGGCAGCAAGTTTGGAAAAATGTGGCAGTGTATTGACATTTGGAAGGCTTCTGGTTCCTTTGTGGTAGGGATGGCCTTGTTTTTTCTCCGAAGCTCTTGTGTCTGCTTTCCTGGGACTCACGGAGGCGTTCTTATTAAATGCCGCACACATTCGCACCCCGGTGCAGGCTTGGACGGCAGCAGCTCTAAGAGGATTACAGCCACCAGATCTGCTAATGCCTCTAGGTGGAGTCGCATTAAAAGGGCCCTCGTGTGCCTTCACCCAGCCACCATTGGCCAGCGTGGGCTTCCGACCAGCCCCGGGACGCTGGGCCCACGGAGCAGCACGGGGCCAGAAGCGATGCCAGTCAATGCAGTGGATGTAAAGGCTGGACAATCGCCATTGATTTCACTACGCTCCGATTTTAAAATTAAAAAAAGCTAGCAGGATTTATGAGGAGGATAATAAGCACTCTAAGCATGAAGAAAAAATACAGAAATACTCGATAAACCAGGTGTTTACTGGCAGGAAGTGTCCTCTGGGGATCCCGCTGAAATATAACTGTGTGATGTCAATACACTGATCTTAGCCCACAGCAATGTCTTTATCCGAGGCTCCTGCAGCAGGGCCCTCCGTGAGGCTCTTTATTGATGACGGCTTTCTGGAAAGCGCGCGTGTCTGACTTGGAAAAGGTGCCATGCAGATAAGTGGGAGAAGGGGGATTGCAACTTCCTTTAGCATCAGACCGGAAATTCCAACATCCCTACCTGCCCATCCATCACCTCTGCCTTCAGCCCAGCGCTGTGCCCTGGCGGCGTGGGGATGGGGGATGGGCGAGAGCTAACCTTTTCAGCATTCCCAAGGCTCCCTAAAGTGCTGCATCTCTGAGGCTCTGCACTCTGTCAGTCAGTCACGGGCGGCCCAGTGGGCAGCTGGGTCCAGAGGGCTGAGCTGGGACGGCCTTTCCCCAGTTTGTTTACCACTGAGCCCCCAGCTTTGTTTACTGCCAAGCCCCACGCTCCGGAGGGCCTCCTCAATGGTTTGGGATGAGGCAGTTTGGCAAAGCGAAGCCAGCTGGCCGGTCTTTGGGGGGCTGAGAGGAATCTTGAAAAGGTTAGTGTTTATTGCCATTGTGCAGCCTTCTCCATGTGGGTCACTTAGCCGGAGGAAATTAACTCTCTAGCCACAACTGGCTTCCAGAGCCGGAAAAGGCATCCTGACATTCCCTCCTCAAGTTTGCTGTCTTGTCATTCCTTCTCAGGGCAAGGGGAATCCCCACCCCACCCCACCTCGTCCCCCCCCCCCCACAGGAGCGGGGAATTTTTGGTGGAATCTTTCTTTGGTTCCTCCCATCCATGGGGGAAAATTCACCCACAATGGACACCTAGTGAGTTGAAGACAGGCCCGGAGAATGCGACATTTTAAAGCACCCCCAGCTTCCAGGGTTCTGAGGTCCTGCGCTTCACTGGTCAGAATTTTTCAATATGATATATATTCTTTTAACGCTTATTCATTTTTGAGAGACAGAGACAGAGCATGAGTGGGGAAGGGGCAGAGAGAGAGGGAGACACAGAATCTGAAGCAGGCTCCAGGCTCTGAGCTGTTAGCACAGAGCCCGACGTGGAGCTCGAACTCTTGAACTGTGAGATCATGACCTGAGCCAAAGTCGGACGCTTAACCGACTGAGCCACCCAGGTGCCCCCAATATAATATTCTTATGGCAAAACAACCAACCAACCAAACAAACAAACAAAAACACCAAAAAGAATATGTATCTATCTCTGACACATGGCTATCCATGGGTATATTCTCTGGCTTATTTTAAATGAGGAAGAAAGACAGTTTTATCCTTTTTACGCAGAACAGTCCAACTTGCCCATTACAACGGTGCATTCGGTCCGTAATCGTGCCACCTCATAGTTTGGACTGTGGTCAAAGTGCCAGAAAGCAGGCAGCTGGATGTTAAATGTGGGGGAGAGATCTCACAAGAGGGTGACGATCTTGGGACGAAAGGGGCGTCTTGCAGACATCTACCTAATCCAAGATCCTTCTCTGCAACATGTTAAAAGCATCAGAGGTTAAAAAAAAAATAGCTCAGTGAACAAATACGCAGGTTCACTCAATGCTAAGATTGTCCACACAAGCTGGGGGATTTTGGCTGCAGTGAATGGTTTCATACCAAAGGACTCTGGTGTGAGAAGTGCCCACTCCATCTTTTTCCACTATAAATTTTACAATAACTCTGCAAGCAAAGGAAGAATCCACACGCATAAAGCTATTTAAAACATGGTGGTGGAGGGGCGCCTGGGTGGCGCAGTCGGTTGAGCGTCCGACTTCAGCCAGGTCACGATATCGCGGTCTGGGAGTTCGAGCCCCGCGTCAGGCTCTGGGCTGACGGCTCGGAGCCTGGAGCCTGTTTCCAATTCTGTGTCTCCCTCTCTCTCTGACTCTCCCCCGTTCATGCTCTGTCTCTCTCTGTCCCAAAAATAAATAAACGTTGAAAAAAAAAAATTAAAAAAAAAAAACATGGTGGTGGATTTATCCAAACTGAGCTGGGCCTGCCCTCAAAAGGTGAATTCAGTTCAGGGAGCGGGAGCAGGGGGGGCACTCCAAGTTTTCTCTGTCTGTGGATGACCCCAGAGATTTCAGATTCTGCGATGTCTTTGGGCACCAGGAAGGAAAACTTGATCTTGAACTTTGGTCAAGGGAGTCTCAGAAAACGAATGAACAACAACAACAACAACAAAAACCCACGTTTTCCAGTGATTCAGTTTCCAATGTTACTTTTTAAGTTATTTTAAAATTCCTTTCTCTGTTCTGCTCATGATTTGGCAATTCGAGATCCTTTAAGTCTGCGAGCTGTTTCGGTTTGCACTTTTGTATGCGAGCAGTCTGGTAATACACAGACGCGTTTAGAAACCACTTCATTCGGGGGAGACGTGGACCTTGCACTCCAGCCACATGTCCCCCTTTTGCACCTGAATTGCGGGTTTGTGTCTGTCAGTAGAATTCGGCAGCTGAGCTTCCATAGTCCTCGGTACCATTATTTTGGGTATCTGTGTTTACAGTCCCCGCCGCCCAAGCCCCGTCTTTCTCTATGAATCTGACTAGCAAACATAGCTATGTTTGTTTGGATTTCTTCGGCATGTTCACGCATTTCTTTCATGTCTTGCGGATGACGTAAATTTTGTGTATTTTCTTCCAGGACTCCCACAGTGGAAATGTGGGTGCAGGGAGGGCATGGCATCTGGAAGAATGTTCATCTTCCTAGGCTTCTCAGCTTTGAATTTTGTAGCCCGCGCATGTATGTGTTTTACACAGCGTTGCCCTTCATGCTGAGGGCTGTTCTCTCAGGCAGGCCTGATGGCAGGTGAGAGCGGCCCCCAAGAAGACCACTGGGCTCTCATTTTCTCTCTTGCATTCCCCGGAAATATGGCTGTGGTTGGCAGGGCTCTCTCCCACCACAGGAACCTCTGTCCTCTGTCTTTAGGGAGTCCTCGTCCTTGAAGTAGGGTGCCCCGTTGGTCCATGCCTAAGCCGCCTTCCATGGCTGGTGCTATGGTGTCGAGGCATCCGCAGACTATCTGTCCTCAAAACAGTACTGCTCAGTTATGATACCCTCTGTGCATTGTAACTTTTAACATCAAAACTGCATGATGGATAGGGTTAACATTCATCCTTTCGGTGGCTTTCTGGAGAATACGGCATCATCCCTTGTGAAACGCTAAGTCAGGAAGCATGAAAGAGACATGAACTTTAATGGTCCTGCTCACCCGTGTTCTGACTTCCCTTGGCCAGCTCTCTGGACGACCTTGCTTGGAGCTGTTTTCCGTTCACTGTCAGCACGGGAGAGCTGAGTGACAGCTTTAGCACCGGTGACCTTGCTATCTAATTGACTTCCTGGATCCCCCGCTTGCCACGTCACTCAATAGAGCCCTCATTTTCACAGCCATAGCACGTTAATCGTACCTTTACTTAGTGCTTACGCCTTCTGCCTCATATTATAGTTTTCCTCTCAGTAGACATATCTATTTACTTATGTTCATCCAACGACGCCTACTGTGCATGGGTTACGTGCCGAGGGACTTCACGCGTGTTTTGCCCTCTTCTAGTGTTTTATTCCTTTCTGTGCTCTCTCACCCCAACTGCTCCCCAGCAGAAGAGGGTATGATGAATGTTCCATCTGAGCTGGTGGCACGGACTGATCTGAATCTTGCGTAGGACTCTAGGGAATGTGGACTGAGGTATTCAGGAGCCTCACACCAGCCCCCGAGACACTGGACACCGCAGACTGTCAGTCCTTATGACCTCATGTGGGTGGGAAGCATGGCAGCCTGTGACAGACGGGCCTTCGTGAGACTCGTGCCCTGGGACACTCTGTGCTCCCACTGGGGCTTGGAGATGGCTTGACAGAGTTCCCTCGGCCCGCCCCTTCATTGGATTCTTCGTTCTTACTCTCAGGCAGACAAATCTGACAAATATTTAGACAGAGTGGATATAAAAAGTGCTTTCAGCAGCTACCACTTCCTTTCAAGAACTGTTTAGTGAAAAGAAAATATATATGAATAGGTCCCCTTACACTGAACTCAAGAGGCGCCGGACTTGGGCCTCTCGACGACAAGGCGGACAGCCTCCCCTTGTACCAGACTCTGTCTACAAGTTGTAAAACGGAGGCTCAGGAGGGGCCGTGCTGGTAGATGCGGTAGGAGCCCGTGAGGCAGGGAAGCAGGCTGGGGGTGAGGGGGGAACTGGAGGGTGCTTCGCTCAGCCTCAAGGTAATGAGCTCTCACACTGGAGGGAAGGGCATGCCGCTTAGAGTGCTTCAGCGTAGCTACTGAACTAGCGAGTGACGATTAAAAGTTGGCTCAATCCAGTTATGGAAATAAGGATGGGCCCATGTTTTCAGGGCCTCAAGTAATCTGAGGGGGACCTCATGGAAAGCGGACAGTCAACTTAAAAGAAGTGAAGTGTTCTCTGTCTCTTTTTCTCCTATCTTTTTGATTGCTTTTCAGGGGGCAGCTGTATCTGCATTTAGGAAGCAGGGGTTCAACAGGTAGAAGGGGTAAAACAGATCAGCAAGGGGGATTCCTACGAGCCACATTTGATTTTAAACGCTACTGGATGACCCCACTGGGAGGATCATACTAAGATCTTTAGAGACTCTAAATACTGAAAAGATTATGTCCTTCTGCCCATGAAATCCCAGATAAAGGCAACATTAAACCATGAAGTAATCAGGAGGACGTTCAACTGAGTTTTGCTTTCCCCCCACGAAAAAAAACACACAGAAATCTAATTGCGATTTAAAAAAAACACACACAGAAATCAAATTCTTTTCGAAAGTGGTTCTCGAGTTAATTGACCCTCCTACACTTTTGGTGCCACAAACAAATGCTTGCCTGCCTGCCGGGCAGCACCCAGCGCTCTCTCGAGTTGGATCGTAAGTTAAACTGGGTTTTCATCTTGGGCTGTCACCAGGGTCACCCGAAACTCTCTTCCAACTCCAACAACTTTTGTAACCCCTCCCATCCGTCTCACTGGGCTCCATCCATGTGCATATGATTCTCACACAGTTCCCTTACACAGTGCCCCACAGCCAGACACAGAGGGCAGCTACCCGTCCTCCCGGAGGTGCCCAGCTCCCCGCTCTCCACCCGTGACCACACTGACCTGTCTTGAAGATCTCATAACGCAGGGAGAAGCCTGCCCCCTGCCTGGCGTAGTCGGAGGTGAACTTGATGTAGAGCACGGAGCCCGAGGAAATGATGGTGGGTGGGGCGATGTTCCCACAGTGCTTTCCCAAGAGGTCTGCAGATTCACTGTCCCCATCCCGAATCTCAATGAAGTCATACCTGAGTGAGGATGGTACACAGGGGCACATATGAGCAAAGATCACGCTCAGGAGATGAAAGGGACCATTGTCTCACTCCAGCTCCTGTGCCCTCCATTTCCAGATGTTCAGGTGTTTCAGAATGATAAACAAAGGGCGTTTAGGTTTGCTTGTATAGACCGGTGAACCTAGACATAGGAAGTTGCATTGCCTTATTGAAGCCATGAACAGAATGGGCGCCTCAGTGGATGGCTAGGTTTTAAGGCCTTATCTCTTGCCCACATAAGAGCAGTAGCATCATTCTATCAAATTATCTCAAAACAAACATTTTTCCTTCCTTCCATAGCACCACTTTTATTTCCATCACGATCTCTCTGAATCTTAGTCTTTTCGTCTTAGCTCTGCATCACTGAGAGTCACTTAACCCCTCTGAAATCAATTTCTTCATCGGCAAGATGAGGATAAAAATATCCAGTTCCGAAGGCTGGGCTGGAGAGGGAATGAAAAGTATAAGTAAGGTGCTAGGCACCGAGCCAGGCACACTGGGGACAGTCCTGGGATATTTGTTTACTTTCCTGCCCTCTCTCCCATGTTTCCATTTTCTCCTGGGTCATCCCCTCTTTCCTTATCTTTAATTGTCAGTGACAAAGGCTCCCAACCATGGGCCCCCTCCCTCCTTGAGATGACTCTGCAAAGTTCACATCAGCAATGTCTCGTCAACAACACGTTTTTAAAAGGAATCAGCATCATATTAGATAAGGCAATAAAAACCTTTCTCCAAAAGCAGGGGGTGAATCCTCAGGGACCCAGAGTCTATGAGCAAATAACTATTAGCCTCAGCAAGCTTCTGAGCAGGCTGCCCTCCCTGTACTGAAGCTTGAGCTCATTTCAAATAGAATCAAACTGGCCCCAGGTTGGGGAAGACACCTCAAAGACATCCTTGGCTCGGTTCGTGGAATGGCGCACACACCATGGGTGCCATTTTATCTGTACAGGCACACAGATCCAGCCTTGGTGGGTGCTCCGGCAGTCTTCACTGTGCCGACTCTGCGCTCCTCCTCTGGGTTCCCAGTAAACATCCCTGTCTCAGCGGCAGAGGTGGGAAATTCCTTCCCCACCAGCTCCCTGCAAATTGCTGGCCACTGCACGATTATTTACCAACAACCCCCCATTTCCTTGTCTCTCCCTGTTTATTTATTTTCCATCAGTCTGTTAAAACAACATGTAAGATATTTCTTTCTGGGGGATAGAGAGAGGGCCTGGAAAAGCTACTCTCTCTGGGATGTGCCTGCAGACTCCCGCACACACACGGGTCTGTGGGAGCTGGCTGCCTGTAGAAGTGGCTCGTTTGAGCTGGAGTGGCCCAAGGCCTCCCTGCAGCCCCCAGGAACCATATTTCAGATTGCACAGCCACTTATGGATAAATAGGCCTGTGAAGGAAGTATAAGGAGTGCACCAGGATTAGTGCAATCTGAGACCCCAGAGGGCTGGAATCCTACAGTCAAAAGAATTACAGAAGCTGGTTAGGCTGGAAAAGACAAGATGGCAGGGTTTCCCCCCAGGAGCTCTGAAGAGACAGCTACAGATTGAGAAAGGCAGTGGGGGTGGGGGAATCTGCGATTTCAGTTTGGGAGATGATGCTGCCTTTGAAAATGTGCCTCCCCACTTCCAAAACCAAAGTGAAAAGACACTTAGTTTGTTCTCAAAGGAAATTCCCCAAACCCTCTGGAAAATCCCTCCTTAGTATTTCCACACTGAGGTAAGCGCTGCTGGACAGTCACTCTCAGCTGAGTAATGGTGATGCCTGACCAGGGTACACAACGGTGGAGAAGCTGGCTGTGTTCAGTAAAGCAGACACTACCCAGTTCCCCTAGAGCAGTGCATGTATGAATCTGCATGGAAGAGTCCCGTCCCCCTGGCCTCCACCCCCCAGCTAATCCCAGAAGTAGAACTGGGTTTGGATCTCAATTCAGCCTTAATAGCTGGGTGACTTCAGGCAAGTTACTTAACCTTTCTGATCCTTAGCAATGGGGAAAATGACAGTAAAATGGGATATTAGAACCTTCCTCCTAGGGTTGTTGTGAGATTCAAATGACCAATCTAATCCATATCTAGTGTCGGTACCCAGCCTGGTAGTTTAGTGACTGCTCAATGAGTGTTCATTGTGATTTATTGTATTCCCACACGCATTTCTGGGGTGAAGAGATACAGCAAGTGAGTAGAGGTGCAGTATAAGCGGAATGAACATCTGTTAAAACATTTTGGAGTGCATTTGGGCAGAAATGTGACAAAGTCTTTAATCCAGCAATTCTGCTGCTGGGAATTTTCTCCTAAGAAAATAATCAGACAATTGTGCAAAGATGTACATGCCTCCTTGTGCATGTATAGATATAAGAAAAACAAAAGTGAAGGGCACCTGGGTGGCTCAGTCAGTTAAGCATCCGACTTCAGCTCAGAATCTCGCGGTTCACAAGTTCGAGCCCCACCTCGGGGCTGGAGCCTGCTTCAGATTCTGTGTCTCCCTCTCTCTCTCTGTCCCTCCCCCGCTCACACTCTCTCTCTCTCCCCCTCAAAAATAAACAAACATTAAACAACGTTAAAAAAAAAAGTGAAAAGATGGTTCATTTATAAACAGCATCATATCTAAATGTCCAATGGGGGGGGGCTGGTAAATCAGGTTTGTGTTTATAAAATGGAATACTCCACTGCCATAGTAGGTGACGCTGTGGGTCTAGATATTTTGTTCTTATGGGAAAATGGCCATGCTGTATTGTTAGGTTAAAAAATAGATTTTAAAAAAAGCATGTGTTAAAAACATATACATATACACACACATATACACATTCTTACATATACATAAAGAAAAATGTCTGAAAGACTACCTACTAAAATATTAACAGTAATGAGATATATATGGGTGGTGACATAATTGGTAATTTCTCCTTCCTTCTTTGTTCTCTTCTATTATCTGAATTGCTTACAGGGGGCTTGAATTTTTTAAAAAGCCACAAATATATAAAATAATGCTGCTTCCATTAGGATTTTTTTTTTCATGGTGACAGATGGTAACCACACCACGGCGGTGAGCATGGCAGAATGTATCCAATTGTGGAATCGCTCCGACGTGCACCTGAAACTGACATAACATCGTATGTCAACTGTACTTCAGGAATAATAAAGACAGAATAGAATAAAAGAGAAGGAAAAATAAAACAAAAAAGATTTTTTTTTTTCAAAGTAGGAGAGCTGAGAAAAATAACCCAGCTCTCAGAACACAGCGGATGAAAATGTAAATACCCTCATCATCATCACCACTTCCATCATCACCTGTCTTGCGGAACCATGGTGGGGACCAAATGAGACACGGCACTGGGTCACCTACAATAGTGCCAGGGGCATGGCCCACGCTCGGTAAGTACTTAAACACTTTTTTTTTAAAAGACCACCAGATACCTCCAGTGTTTCTGTTGCCAGTGTTTCTGGAAAGGACAAAGAGAGGCCCTGACGTCCCACTGGCTGGTTCATTAGAAAGGGAGGGTTTTATCTGGTTGCCTAATCACCCATGGAGTAATTTAGGGGATTAACACAATCAGCGATGAAGTGGGGTTACCTAACAAACGCCATAGCTGTAAGCTGGCCTCAATTTACTCAGTGAATATACCACCCCAAGTCCTCTCCTGTAAATGCTGGCAGCTACGAATACATCCCGACGTATTTACACACGCAGAGAGAGTGAATGAAGGGATGCATTTTTTGAAAAGGTTCACATAAATCAATCACATTATAAATTTTCTTTCTAGAGCTTGTCATTTAAAGGACCCCTCTGGTGAATCCTTTTGTGAAGCAAGTAATCAGCTCTTACTTAAACTCCTTAGAAAAACCAGATTTTCCTCTTAGGTTTGCTTGAGGGGAAAGGGACCCAGAGTTACAGTGGGGTGGCTAATCGCCGTTCCCCCCCCCCTCCTCCCCGCCCCCACTTCCAGTGCCCGGGATCTGCCCCGTGGACGGGCCCCAGTTAACCACCAGGTCTTGTGGCTCGGCTTCCTGCATAAAGGGCACACACCAGATGACACGTTGACTTCACACAGAACGTCTCACTTATGTCCTGTGAGCCTGACTCATTTGGGGAAATTTTTTATTATTAGGGATTTGCTACAGCTGCAGTAAATCTCCTTAGAAATTTCAGTGTTGTCAGGTTCATTTGGAAGAGCTCACAGAGGATTAGGAAGTTGGTGGCCTCGGTATAAATATGGTTCCGCATCTAGCATCTGATAGCCAGCGTTTGTTTGGTAAAGGAATCTGGGCTCTAAACTCGGGGCTCACCCCAGAGACAGTCAGGTAGGATAACCCGCAAAGCCGTTCCTCTTCGAACACATTATTCATTTTCCGGAAGAAAACATAAACCAGCTAACGGACATATTAACTACTGTGTTTGCATTTCATTATTCGTAATCTCCCTCAAATGAAAAAATTCCTTCCAAAGCTTTCACGCTACCTTTTGTTATTTTATTCATTTATTTACTTTGCTAAGCCCAAGTAGCCACTTCCACTCCTACCTTTCTCTTTCTCTCCACAATGGTTCCCGAGTGCCTTTTTCCTTTTCTCCTCACAGATTCCACCATCTGCCTGTTGAGCATTTGTCGAGAGAACGTTTTCTGTCCGTTCTTCCTCAACTTCAAAGTCTTAATTTCTCTCCCCAAACCCGCATGTGGGGCGTGGGAATCTTGACGGCGGAATTAATTTTCAGAGACCACGGGAGAGGTATGAAAAAGCAACAGTCTCATCCTTCCTCTCATCACTAAGGCCAACATGAAAAGGGGCTTTCTGCTTTCCGTAACTCTATCCACACTTGACGCTTCCCAGCAGGCCACCAAAACGCTGGGTTAGCCAACCGAGCCCGTGCTAGAAGATCCACTACACATCAGAGCCCCTGTGCACACCCAAATCCTGAAGCCACAACCTTTGCCAATCAGTCAGTGCCTCCTTTTATGCTACTTGTATCACAAATGATTAAGACCTCACACTCTGCACATGGCAAGCTCCTTCCAGCCTCTGGGCCTTTGCACTTGCTCTTCTCTCTGCCTGTGATACTCTGCTACCTTTTTCTACGGCTGGTGCCGTCTCATCCTTCTAAGGGCAAATGTCACCTCCTCAGAGAAGCCTGCCCTGACCACCCTATTTCAGACAGCATACCCTTATTCTCCAGCTCACCACCGTCTTATTGCCTTTATAGCTATTCATCGGTACAGGTCTTGTCAATATACTTGTTTATTTGTTTAGAATCTGTGTCCTCACTAGATTGAAGGCACCATGAGGGCAAGGATCTCACCTTTGTGCTGCTGAACCTCTCGTGCTTGCACAGTGCCTGGAGGGCTCACAGTTTTTTGTGGAGTGAGTAAACGGATGAGGGACCTAAGGTTGGTGAATTCTGAAGAATTCACTCTGTGATGACGTTTCCTGAGGGATTGGCTACACTGGGTCCATTTTGTGGACTTTGCCTTTGTGTTCTAACACATTCCCTGAGCTATTCTGGTTTTATCTGGAAACCGAAATGTTGCCTCATGACTCGAAAACACGAAATATAACATTTTGAGTGGAAGAAACATCTCAAATCATGCTGACAGCATTTTCACTATTAGCGGCAAACAAATCAACTATAATTAAAATGCTGTCAAAGTGATTTGAGATTTTTCTCACACTTTCAAAGTTCCATATTTCATGAGTAGATTATGGAGGCCAGAGAATTTACCACCTCCTGGAGTGCCTTTCTTCTGGGAAGCTCAAAGACATCTACAAACACTGTCTTATTAATCCTTACATTAAAACCTGCAGGGAAAAATAGGAGGAAAAAACAATGCTGTCATGTACAACTTCTCGGTGAAGAAGCTGCCTAAGACACAAAGAGACCGTGGGCAGGTCTGCAGGATGCTGAAGTCTCTGGTCCATTCAAGGCCAAAGGCAGGTCACCTGGTCTCCAGCTCAATAGTGAAATCCAGCCTCAATAGAAACAGTAGCTCACTGTCAGGGCACATTTTTTTAAGTAGCAATTGTCATTTCCTGGAATTTCTCCCTTTCATTGGGGCTACCCATTTCATACGAAGCTGGAACATCAATGCGAATATCAACGGAAAGAAGTACCGATTGTTTATTGAGCATTTACTATGGGCTAGACCCCTGTTTCGATAGTCCTTGGTTTAATCCTCAGTGAATACACACCACACCCTGTTATAGCTGCCACCCGTTTACAGATGCAGAAACTGAGGCTCAGAGAGGCCAAGTGACCTGCCCAAGTCTGAGGCAGGCTTTACCCCCGGGTGGTCTCACCGCTGGGCAAACTGGCCTCGCCTCCATTCTTTTGTCTCACTATTGGATAAAGATCTGAGCGCAGTAAGAATAACAGATTGCCACAGTACAATACCATTAGAAGGTACTGGGTAGAAAGAAACCGCCTGGTTTCAGTTAGAAACTTAACAGAATCTTGCTCTTTTTATTTAGCTGTTTTGTTTAAACAAAGCCCACAGGACTTGCCAAAATTAATTGACAAATCGTACCAATAGAAGCAGTGAGCAGATTTGGAATTCATGGTTTCAAGATCCACCCAGCTCTGCTTTTAAGTGTTCAGATGGGATAACATATTAATTTTTGCAAGTGAAGTATTTTTATAAGCGCATATATACCCATATGTGAACATATGGTCCATCGAGTGAGAAAACAGTACCCTGTGTATTTATAAGCTCTTAAAGTATCATCTAGAGCATGTATTCTTAAGCCCGTGGATTTCCAGTAGGGTCCGCAGATGAGTTTCAGTAGGTGAGGGAACCCTACAAGTCAAATGCAGAAATTTTGTGTTTGTGTATGTGCACATTTTCCTAGGTCTGTGACAAAAATAATCTTAAATTACTGTTATACAGAAACATATCTATAAATAAGCGTGTGTGTTCTGAGAAGTGTAGTACATGGGCTTTGTGGGTACACCCATCCAGTTTCCAGCACTCACTAGTGGCCTGACTGCAGGCAAGGCATTTCACCTCTCTGAATCTCAGTCTCTTCATCTATAAAATGGAAAAAATAATAGTCCCCGCCTTATGGGATTGTGGGAAGGACTGCCAAAGTACATACAAGCCCAGAAGAGTCCCGGGTGCCTTAGAAAGTCACCGGGAGACACCGGCTATTTTTACTACTCCTCCTGTTTTTATAAAGCGGGGTGGCGGACGTGGGGGAGAGAAAGGTTACATACACGTAACGTCGTGGAAACTGAACACGTGGAGATGGAATGAAAAGTCATAATGGTAGAGACAGTCTCGGTGCCCCCCCTCCCCCAACCTCAGTGCTAGCAGTGGGGGTTTCTAAAAATCCTCCTTCCGTACAAATCCATCAATAGTGCTTCAGTCACTTGAGTTTTTGCGATTTCCTTTCCATCTCATGTTTCTGAGCCCAGGCTAAAATCAAACAACCTGTGCCTTTCCCCTCCCCCCCACCCCGCTCCCCACCTACAGGTGGGTCTTGAACAACCACCCAGCCTCCCTCTGTTTGGTGAGTTAATGCATGTCAACAGCTCAGCACAGTGCCTGGCACAGAGCAAGTACTCAGTAAAGAAATGTTCGTCATTATTGCCGCTATTATTACTGTTGTTATTGTTATCATTTGTGAGATAACTACGGGACTCAAACGGTGCCAAGACGCTACATCTGTTTGCGTATTTGTGTCGGTGCTGCTGCCTTTTTAACAGCGACTGTTGGCAGTTTCATTTTCTTCCTTCATTTCTTCCCACCACAAATCTCTGATACGTGGAGGTTATCCGCAGTCCCCGCACAGCCAGGGTCACCGTGCCTCTTTAGAAAGGAGGAAATCTGACCACCCAGCAAAGGAAGTATGTGAAGAAAATAACCCAAAACAAACCGAAGGAATGATTCCAGAAAACCTTGAAGGCAAGAAAATGGAAACTACAAATAACATCTATTTATAATTGCTGGTTGTTTTCCGCAGAAGCCCTGGGATGATGGAGAGGGGCCTGCCGATCTCATTGTTCCTGACGGAGCAGGCTGCCAAGAACGCCTCGCGACGTGAGGAAGGAGGCCGCTCCAGACAGGGCGTCTGATAAGTCTCACTGAGGATGAACTTTCGGAGAATTAAGGGCACGCAACAAAGCCTCCGGCACTTTTCCCCTGACCCCCTGGCTCAACACCGCTTCCCCCACTGACCTGGCTCCCCAGCAAGACGCATTCCTGAGGCTGTATGGACACAGATCTGTTCCACTCCCGGACCAGCGAGCACTCTGGAGGCTGGCTTGGGTGGAACGTGTTTGCTTATGTAAGGACTGATTTTCTAGGCAAGCAGTGCCAATGTGAAGTTTAAGGCTGCTGGGCAGGCTCTTTTCGGCACGACGGTTGGGTCTTTTTTCTGTTTGCTGTACACGTCTATAAAATCCTCACTCTGCAGTTAGCTTAAAGGGCCCCTTGTTAGCATTTGGTAACGATACTAGAGTGGGAAGGAGGTAAGAGGAGCCCATAATTTATGTCTGTTTAACAGTAGGCTGGCGCTTGGATGGGAAGGTGCACCCCAGCAAGGCCAGAGACTGCCTACACTGTCCTACACTGGCCTGGGTCAATCAAACTCGCGTGCCTCAGTTTGCCTCATCTCATAAATAGGAATCATGCCTCTGTGACTGGTATCCACTAAGGGGAAATCGGAGCACACCATCCCAGGGCTTGGCATGCTGGCGGCATCCTTGCATTTGGCCGGGCAGACAGTTCCCTCTGGAACAGGCGCTCACTAACCCTGGCTCCCAGAGGGTCTAATTGTGAGAGCAAATCATAACCTTCCCATCTGTCCGAAAAATGGGAGCCTGCTGGGAATGAGGCACACTGGGCACCGGGGAATCAAACACTGCGTCAGAAAAATGTTTTTCTAAAGGTTTGGGCTCCCGACCGTTTTTTCTATCCCCCCTTTGCTGGCATCCAGCCTCCATAACAAAACTTAGAAAATACAAAGCTTGCCTGAAAAATGTACCACGCAGAAATGCAAGCAGGGGACAATTTGGGAGTACGTGGCTGGTGTGATGGGCCCCGTCCTTGGATTTCACTCACTGCAAGCTTCAGGTTACAGAGTTCAGAGCCTCTCCGGGCTCCAGCGGCAGACTTGTCGCCATTGTGCAAAAAAAGCACCTTGGTGTGGAAATGACGGGCCTGCGCGAATGTCCAAGCAGGAAGGGCTGCTGCCACGCCAGGGTGGAGATTCTGAATATAGTACTCGGTGGCCAGTCGGCTGGAACGGCTTCCACCTCTCAAGCCGCCGCTGGCTAACTGTGCTCTCCTCGACGGCTGTGTTGTGCAGGCACTGTGGCCGCAACAGGCGCAAAAGCAGCCCCCTCTACCCGGTGCACGTGGAAGCACGCGCCGCTCCCCGTCACAGACACGGCCCTCTATTCTGAAAGAACTGGCCAGCATCTGTCAGGGGTGGAAGGAGGGAACATTCGGGAATACCGGGTTCTCTTGGCCGGAGGTTCCACAAGACCAGGAGGAAACAGGTGTAGAAAGGACGCCACCTTCTAGGAGAAAGGGAACCAGATTGCAGGAAGTCTCCCAGCAGGATGGGAGCAGGCTGAGTCAGACCGTGAGGGACCTTTATACATCCTACAGCCGTCAGGGGCTGCTTGCTTTGGGCAGGAGCTGCCGGCTGCACGGCCCTCACGCCGTCGGGGGCGGGTGGGGAGAACGCTGGTGCCAGGGGTGAGCTGTGAGGGCCACACAAGGTAAGGGGCCTGGTGGGCAGGAGGGCAGCAGAGACCCCCAGAAGAGGAGTCAGTCCCCCCCCAACACGGAACCCAGCCGCCTGGCCCGAGGCTTAGAGCGAATCCCGAATCTGCCTGGACCTCAGTTTCCCAGTGGAGAAGACCAAAAATGAAAAAAAAAAAACCAACAAAAAAACCCAAAAAAAACCCAACTTTCTTACCCTCCTACCACTCTCAAAGGGATGACACATAGATAAATCACTTTGAACTTTCAGATGAAAGGTGCTCTATAAACTCCAGGTCTCATCAACCGTAATTGTTACGGTAATTATTTTAATGATAATAATGATGATAATGGGAGAAAGGGGGGGGGCGTGGGGACGAAACCTCCTACCTTGAGACAAAGAAAAACTCTTCCATTAAAACCTGCATCACGATTCCTTCTGCTTCAAGCTCTCAACCGTCTCCTTCAAACTGCCAATTCCTGGGCTGAAATATTATTTACTCCTTTCCTTCCCAATAAAACAATTATTTGTTCCACTGTTCTCCTGCTCACTCACTCTCCGGTGTGTCTGGCTTCGCCCTGACAGCTCAGCCATGGACTGTTTACATGTCTCGCTCACCTCCAAGACTCTGGTTCAGCTCCATTGACACTGAAGGCAGGAGAATTCTCTCTGTGTGAGGAATCAATTACTTCCGCTGACACTCTATTACTAGCCCTCACATCTTCAGATTCCAGCTGCAGAGTGAGGCGGTGGGGGGATGGCAGAGAATTTGAAGAGGATGGCGAGGGGGGCTGGAGGGGACCAGGAGGTGGATGACAGGGGGGCAGAGGAGACCATCGACCGAAAGGCAGGCCTCCACCCTGTATTTAAAGTCACAGATCTCTCTCTCCTTGACTGCCCTGCTGGCATCCAGAGGGGACTGCATGGCAGAAAGAGGCAAAGAAAAGGAATAAAAAACAGAAGAGGACAGGAAAAGACTCGTCAAGGATGTCTAAGGAAATCAGAGAGGCCCCAAATACCTAAGGACGGGAACAGCAGGTGACAGCTCTAGGTAAATAAAGGCAGCTTTGGGGGTGGCTTTCCAATCCCAGCTCTACCCTTACTGTCTGTGAGATCGCTCAGGGCCTCGGTGTTTCCACCTGTTAAATGGGAACAACAGTAGTACCCGGTCCATTATATACACAGACCGTCAGGATGCTTGGCTACAAAGTTAGGGGGGATAAAAAGCATATACAATCGTGTGGATTTTATCGCATGAAGTCCTTTGCCAGCTTTCCAAACCTAAGCCCGGTTCACATGTTTTTCTGTCTTCTTTTTTAAAATTTTATTCTGACCCAGCTAACATTTTTCAGGGATTTTCCCTCTAGGAAAAAAATTCTGATTATGTAAATTAAATACAACCATCTACTCTGCAATCACTGAGATGAGTTGTGAGGCCCTAGGTTTTATAATGAAGGTCGATTATGGAAGCTCTTTTCTAGAGGGAAAGACAAGGGCAGCTAATATGTATATATTTTTTTTCGGGGATGATTTATCCAGGCAGAAGTACAAGAATGGAATTAAATTATCTATTGAGTTTCTCTTAATCCAAAGGTTTCAATCCCCCTGTCACCGAAAAGGACAAAGAGAACACATTATTTTCTATAGGACTTATAACTATAGGCAAATACACAAATCCCTTTTTAGAAAAATCTGATTTCTTCACTCGGTCTATTTCCTTCTCCTCTCTATCCCCTCCACACCCTGAGCTCCCACTGAATTTCTGAAGACAGACTCTCACCCGGTGTAATTAGCCGGGAGAATTACACGCAGTTACATGGGGTAAGATGCCTGCCCTCTGGGACCTCTGGCTTCAGAGAAGGTGCCAGGGTTGAGAGGCAGAACAAGTGGGATTGTGTATGAGAAAACCTCAAGTGATTTTCTCAATCAGGAGATAAAAACGCATTGTTAGGAAGGACATCCACAGCGAAGCTTGCATTTGGAGAGTTGTGATTGCAACATCGCATATTTAAAAACAAACTGCCAAAAATAACCCTTGTCCCAACTGCTCTTTAACCTTGGTAGGAGGAGGAGAACAGTTTGTGATTTTTTTTTCTTCCCACTTCTCTAGCAAGTTAAGTTGCTGGGTGGAGTCCTTGGTCAAGGTTGGTGAGCTGGGGTCTGCTGCCAGCTGAGCTCCAGTCAGCAGGACCGTCCCGTTATTGCACCACGTACCTGCAGGGGGATCTGTTTCTGTCATTAGGCAGGGTTGTTGCAATACAGAAGAATATTGCTGCTCGTTGGTTCCTTGGGGGAATCGGAATATTTCTGTGGTTGGGCAGGCAGTAAATCTATAATAATGTCATGAGTAATCAACCTGAGGCTCTCTCCTGAGTGCAAGACACTCTCTTGAACCAGAGAATTTATACTCTGCTTCGATTTCCAGAGACTCAGGTGGACACCAGCCGAAACCACACCTCCAGTTGGGCAATGTGGCCTCCTGCCCTCTATTCTTAGGAAAGAGACACGTGTTCAGAGAGGGTCCTGTGTAGGAGTAAACTGGCAAGTGGAGTTTAATCCAGTGTTTTCTGGACTTTTCCAGGCCAAACCCCACATTCAGGCATTAACTCGGGGGGGGGGGGCGTGGATCCCTGGATATAGAGTACAAAATTGTAAAGACGGCCAGGGAGGGGGAGAGCAGCAGAGAGTCCTTAAGATCTTAGTTTTTCCTACTTCCTGACCCAGCCCCTTCTCTGAGATGGTAGACGCCTGGCCAGGAAATAAAATTCAATAGCATTGCTTAGGCACCTCTTCACTGAGAAGTTCTGTTGATCAGCAAGTCACAAGGATGGCCCTTCAATTACTGTTGTTCCCAAAGGCATCAAATTCTTTCCCCTTCTTATCTTTGGCATGATTCTCTCCACCTGGAGAGCCAGGGCGCACACACTCCCCCTCTGTCTGCCTAACTTCTTTGGGATTGGTGCAGCCATCGCTTCTGCCAGGGAGCCTTCCCTGATCTCCCCAGCCTAGGCTGGGTCTCAGGGCTGTGGGCTCACATTACTCGCCTATGCCGTATCCCCAGTCAGCAGGCACAGTGCTGCGGGGGTGGGCAACAGAGCATAAGAGCGAACAGCCCAGGTTGCAAAGTAGGGCATTCTGGCTTCAAATCCCTTCTCTGCCTTCTTCCGTGAATGGGACCTTGGGCCAGATGCTTAACTGCTTTAAGCCCAAGTTCCTTCTTCTGTAAAATGGGAAGAGTAACACTGACTTCGCATTTTTTGGAAGCAAGGATCAAATGAGATGATATATGTGAAGCACTTAGCAAAGTGCCAGGCTCAGGGGTGATGCTTCAGATGTAGTAGCTTTATCATGAATAACCACATTTTTTTTCACTTGCTCCCAAACTCGAAGTGCCACGAAGGCAAAGAATACGATTTGCCATTGCTGCATTCCCAATGCTATCATCTCTCGTGGCACATCATGGGTGTTTAATAACTATGAGTGAATGCATCATCTGTTGCCATTTGGGTGGTGAAAGGCCGAGTCACAGAGAGCCTAGCGACTTCAGTAAGCCCGTGTCTCGTCTTCCCGTTGTTACTATGTCACATCACAAGCTGGGCGAATGGGGAAGACAGCTCTGTCTGCCTTTCAACGCAGGTTCATGCCATGCTGACCTATGTCCTGGCATCGCAGATGTAAAAATACCAGGGAAACAATCATTTGCACGTGCCTGCTTGGTATTCCAAGATCAGGTGTCTAGAAATGAAGTATGTGGTCCATGCCCTTAGAGGATTTACATGCTCAGAATACAACATATTGACCGCATAGGAACCAAAGGCAAGCCAGCAAATCAAGGCAATACACAATGCTCTGGGAGCTCGGCATTGGGACCCATAAAAGAACTAGAGGAATCAAGGAAATGGAGGGGAAGAGGAGGGGAGTGCACAGCTGGACACTAGGGAGGGGAGAGGGAGGAGGGTCCAAGCACTGGGCGCTCACAGATCTCATACAGATGTAAGGTTGTCTTTGGCTGTTGACTGGAATCAAGGCTGCTCACTGAGTGCAGAAAATCATTGCTGGCTGGGTGGGGAGGGGCTAGATTATATATATATATATATTTTTTTTTTCAACGTTTATTTATTTTTGGGACAGAGAGAGACAGAGCATGAACGGGGGAGGGGCAGAGAGAGAGGGAGACACAGAATCGGAAACAGGCTCCAGGCTCTGAGCCATCAGCCCAGAATCTGACGCGGGGCTCGAACTCACGGACCGCGAGATCGTGACCTGGCTGAAGTCGGACGCTTAACCGACTGCGCCACCCAGGCGCCCCGGGAGGGGCTAGATTATTGAGGTCTGGTCTGTTCCCTCTGTTTACTATCATCAATTTATCAGCCTGGGAAACCGCTACCTTTCAAAGATATCGCCCGCTACTTTAGTAGAAACAGACACATCTTCTAAGATTTAGAGGGCTCCTCTGGCCGTAAATAAATACAAGAGCACCTTGCTTATCCAGGACACTTAGCTAGAGGCCAAATGTCCCTAAACCTCAAATATGCAGAACATGGGTGGCCTTCAGGGGATGGTTTCAGCCTTGAGCATCTCCATCGATGCTGGGGACCCCGAGCACTGCTGTTCTTATACTTTGTCCCTGGGGGTGTCCCTCAGTCCCGGCTGTGCCATGAGCTTGGCCAACGGAAGCAAACCAGACATGCTGGCCCAGGGGTTACACTGGCTTGGGGCAGAGCTGAGACCCCAGAACCAAAACTTCCCAATAGACAGCAAGACCTCCTGAAGCAAAATCTGTACAACACAATAAAAGAGTAAAACAAGTCAAAAGAGGAAGGGTCCAGGAGGCAGGGGTACACATAACAGGAAGTGACAGCAACAGTACTGATAGAAAAAAGCCACACACGTCCCCATGACAAAGTACAAAGATGCCCACACGGTGGCTAATTCATCGTGTATCCAGATGCAGGAACCTTGCAATGCAGTTATCATCACACTTTTGCAGACGAGGAAACTGAGCCCTGGGAAGTTGAAACGGTCAACCGACACTCAAATCTCAACCTGTCTGATCGAAATAGGACAGTACCTGACCTCTGTCACATAAAGTGAGGTTTAAAATTAGAAGCCTGAATCATCAAGAAAAAGTTGACTCCCCTTAGTATTGGTTTTGTTTAAGAACACAGGGAAGTGTGGCACATGATTTAGAATGTTCTCTATCAGAAATTCTTTCAAAAAAGGACATTAGAGCTTTAAAGGAGTATGCTTGAGTATCTAAAAATTCCACTCGGATTCAGCGCTACTCTTCAGCGCCGCGAGGTGAATAAGATGCTGCTGTGCTGAACACACATAAAATCGTTAGAGTAAACTTCTTGTGGGTTTTTTAGCAAAAAGTGTTTTTTAACAAGACTTTTTTTTAACAAGCAATGTTCTTTCAGGTTTTTCTGGTGGTTTGTGCACTTTGTGGAGCACGTTTTTGTTTTTACTTAAAAAAAATTTTTTTTAACGTTTATTCGTATTTTGAGAGACAGAGCGTGAGTGGGGGAGGGGCAGAGAGGTAGAGGGAGACAGAATCTGAAGCAGGCTCCAGGCTCTGAGCTGTCAGCACAGAGCCCGACGCGGGGCTCGAACTCACAGACCGTGAGATCACGACCTGAGCTGAAGGTGGACGCTTAACCGACTGAGCCGACCAGGCGCCCCACGAAGCACGTTTTTCAAGACACCCATCTGGAAATGACACACTCTTAACGGGACCCAGACTCTTGGTTTTGGTTTCCTTTGAGCCCCTGGGATGGGGTTGGGTGCCACGCCCACATGAGGACTCATGAATAAGCTGTGTCTCACACCCAGGTGGGGGCTTTTAAAAGACGTATATATTTTAGATTTCAGAAATAGAGAAAGATTCAACTCTGTGTACATCTGTTCCTAAAGCCCTAATGTTCAGCCTCTTGTCTGATGACTCAGGTGAAAGGCGGTATTCTCTTCCTCACCACAGGGAACGGGTGGCTTCTGCCTGTTTGCTCAGATGGCTCTGAGTCCTGCCCTTTGGTAACTCGGCCACATCAACGTGGCAGGGCCACCGGGGCCTCTGGTCTCTGCCCACAGCCGGTGGTGAATAGGCCCCAGAGCAGCCTGTGGGCGCTGGGGGTTTGGATGCCTGCTAACAGCCCGTGGGAGGAGTTGGGGACCTCACCACAGATGGCGGTGGCCTTGGATTGCACTGACTCAGGCAAAGTTGAGGCTTGTGAGTGAAAGTTTCCAAGCAGACAGCAGGCTTAAGTGGAACCAAATTAATAAGTGACCGTTGGGGGGAAAAGGTCTGTCTGGAGTTTATTCATCAACGGCCTTGACCTTTAGGTTGTTGATTTTAAGGGACAGGGAGCCGAGGGTCCAGGGGCCACTGGCCGGGGCCTGTTCCTGGCTCACGGGGCAACCGCTGCAGTTGATCCCATACACAGGAGGGAGAGGGGAAAACACGAGGGGGAGGTGCGGGCCGCCGCCCTTTCTCCACGGTGGGGCTGGCTTTCTTCTGCCACTCTTACTCACTTCCCTGTTTTGCAGGGGTGCTGCCGCTGAGCCCTCTCACCAGGAGGACGGCTTTGGCAGTTTTCTCTTGGTAAGCATCCACGCTATGGGCCTCGAGAGCCAAGTCCAATTCGAAGCATGCACCGGAAATGAAAAGAGAAAGGAGTCTAATTTCCTTCGGTACTAAGTGCTTTCCAAACCCAGGAGCTCCCTTGGAACGAAAAGGAGAGAGGGCAAGAGAGGAGGGACAAGACAGAACTTCGAGGACTTCAATTAGGCTAATTGTTCCTCTCACAAGCAAGTGACACGAGGCAGTGGGGGTTGGGGGGGGAGGAGGAGCCCACTTATTCTGAATGCAAACGGCCGGGGAATGTTAAAAATACCTTGCAGAGTGAGAGACTTCAGAGAACCGGATGTGTCTTTCTAAATACAAAAATTGACAAGAGTGACAGGGAGACAGGGAGAGGAGGGGAAACGGGGGAGGGAGAGAGAATTAAGGATGAGGTTAAGCAGCGGAGGCTTGACCCCAACAGAGCCTTCTTGCCAATTTGGCGCTGGGGAAAAGAGACCCCAGAAAGATTTTTCTCTGACCTTCCTGACCTTTTTGGTTCAAGCCGGAAGCATCCACGGGGGAGTGGGGAGGAAAACAGGAAGCTACTTAGTAGGGATGATAAGCCAGATGATAACCTGTAACTTGCCTGCTTCCCCTGCTCCAAGTCGAGTGCGAGGCAACATCCTTGTCCCCTTTTTGCTGCCAGAGACTCCAGTGACCTGAGTTCTCCCCATCCCTAGGGCTGAGTCCTGTGTGGGGAAGGTGGACCCTGCAGCCCCAAACAGGGCAGGAGCGTGTTTTCCTGGCCTTTCACGCTTCCCAACACGTGTTAAGTCACGCTCACCAGCTCCCCGACTTTTTCCTTCCCAGAGCCATGCCTTCTCCCCCCTGCCACTATGAATATACATAAGACGACCTCTTAGCAATTTCCCTGGGAGATTTGCTGGCATAAGCATAACAGAATTTGGCCCTCAGTCGACAGAGGTGCTTAGTCAAATTTCCCTGAGCCCAGACCCAAGCTCTCTGTGCATCACGCTTCAGTCCGTGCCAGCCGTCTGCAGCCCAGCCAAAGGCACCAGGAGCAAAGACACCCGACAGAGGAGCTCTTCTAACAGACACCCTTGCTAACGTCCACTGCGGGGAATCAGCAGGCTTGAGATGCCGTAAAAGTATTATCAGGCTGCGCATTTAACTCAGACAAAGAGGAACTTATGAGTTACCCTAAGTCATCCACTGGGTCAAGAGTAGGTCTGGGATTAGAAAACCCATCTTATGACTCTTCGTCACATGAGGCCTCATCCATCCCGGAAACCCTCGGGTTTTCCGTGAAGACTACCTCTCGCTAGGAGAGAGCCATTATGTAGGTGTGAAGCAGTCCCAGGAGGATAACGATGCCATCGATTCACTGCCTCACAGCCTAGCCCTGGTTAAAGAGGGGTCTGTCTCCTGCACAAGGACGCGCTGGCCTGGACGTAGGCCCTGCTCCCTTGCACCTTTCTCGCCCGCTGGCCCCGTTAACTTTTCAGTACTTGCAACACCTTGGTCACAAGGAATGTCCAGACTGCTCGTGAATCATAAGGGGACACTGAACACCCATCAGAGCACTGGCACATCACAGGTGCACGTTTGGAGCAGAACGTGATCGTCGGCACATTCTTTTCCACACGGAAAACTCGCGCTATTGTTTCAATGAGCAAGGACTTTCAGATAGAGCCCACTGGACGGTACAAAGCACATTCACATTCTTGACATTACAATGCTACCTTCCCCTTCCCCTTCATTTAAGGGACCTCGGTGTCAAGGAGGCATTTCTAAAGCACTCACAGTTGTCCTAATGTCCACTTGGTATCTCCCAAGCTACACATTCCCAAGGCGCAGGGCTGACGTTGTGAGACCAGCTGAGCTGTCTTGGGTGACTGACAACCTTTCTGGGCTTCAGTTTACAAGTCCTGACAGCACCAGCTTCCCAGGGCCACTGTGAGGACTGGATGGATTGCTATTTGGAAAGCAATTAGAATGGAGTCTCTTAACTAAGTCCCTAACACTGGCTTCGAGACTAACCAGTGCAGCACAGACAACAAGAGTCAATGTGAATCTTCGACCTACCAGTGTAGCCTCTGATTTTTAACTCACTTGCAGCTGCTTCCTCAAATAGCAGCCAGATCCTTCGGGGCTAGTCTCTGCTGGGGGTGGGGGGGGGATCTGGCTACTAGTTTATCAAGGAAGCTGGTGGGGTTTCTACGTGTGGTGGCAGCGGTGGAAATGGGGAGATCTCCAGGGGGAAAATAAATCCCAAAGTCAAGAGCTGGCCTACTGTAGTCCAGCCCCTGCCCCCAGATGGATTTCTCCCTCACTGCTTCCTTTGAAGATGGGGTGCTACTCCCTACACTCTTCACTCGGGAAGGCTCTTTCTTCCATGCCATGGGATCCACGGGGCTTTTATTTCCCCTGAAGGAGAACCTCAGCTTGAGGTTTCCTCCCAACCCCCCACCGGGGTCACTGTTCAGCAGGTGCTGGGGTGGGGGGGGGGGGTCCTGCCATTAGGTGTCAGAGGTGGCGGGAGGGAGCCCCAGGAGGTGGTGGGAGTGTGGCTCACAGATGCCCAACGGCACAGCATGGTGCTTACTTGCAATCGTGCTTCTCAATTTCGAAGTGAGGGTTGAAGTTGAGGACGATCTTCTGGTTGGGTTCAGGGGCGTAAACAATCCACTCGCAGTTCTGGTGGGAGGGGTAATCCTGGGGGTAACCTGGGGAGGTGATATAGCCAGCATCTTTGGAATTCAAACGACCTCCACAGGCTGAGTCTGAAAGAGAAGGCAAAGAAGCCAGAGAACTTCAAATATGCTACAGCCTTCCACCCCCCCCCTCACCCCCCACCCTGGTTCTTTTCGCTACCAGTGGCTGATTAAAACCGTCTTACAGACCTTTTATGGCAGTCCAGAAGACTAACCTACTTACTCATTCAGTGGAAGAGATTATTTCAGCTCATCTTCCCCACCCCACTCACCCAACTGCACACACACACACACACACACACACACACAGACGTGCTCACAATTGCACACACTCCTCAAATTAAAATATTCCAAAAAATGATCATAAATATACTTAATTACATGGTCTGAGATTAACAAAAACAAGAGAGCTGCAAACATAGCATGCCCCCTGCCTTTTCCTGTCTCCCCTCCTTGGCCCGTCTTCTTCTGGTGCAAACCTCTCATCTCTATCTTTATCTCATAAATCCTTCGTTTCATTCGGTGTCTCCCAGCCCAGCCCAGCCCAGGCAGCCAGAAGTAACGGCTCCAGGAACTGACAACAGTGGTTTTGTGGGGCCGACCCACAACCGAGCCTGGTAACAATTACATGTGATGGGGAAGGAAGCATTTTCAGCCTTGGGCCAGAACGGGCCCTGGAGGGTGATTTTAGCTTCTTCTTCTTCTTCTTCTTCTTTTTTTTTTAAGAAAGAAAAAGCAAAAGCCCCAAACATTTAATTCCACATACACCACAAATTTGATTTATTATTTCATTATACACCGAGTGGAAAAAATCTGCATCGCAGAATTCACTGGCTCTGACCTCAGAGTTTCGACAAAAGTGCTTTGTGCCTTTCTCTCGCTTTCTACCCACTGTCCCTCCTGCCCGGTCACCACCACCAGGGTGTGCTGCTGCTTTGTCCGGCGGCAACCAGTAACCAGCCATTTGAAAGGAGGCTGCAGGGGATGTAACGGCCCCCACCTTCCCAGCGGTGCCTGGCTGGAGGTAAACAGCTTCACGTGAGCCAGGAGGCGAGGGGGCGACTTCAAAGGCAGACAAGGTGGGCGCTGACATTTGAAGAATCTCCTGTACTGGGGAGTGAAGTTCTGTCATCCCCAGGAGGGGTTCCTGGGGAATGGGGGCTTTGCTTAATACCACAGTAGAACAGAAGACGGGAAGGCACAAGAGCCCTGGAAATATTCAGAAGCCTCCTGGAGACCTTCCTGAGATGCATGCCTCTCTTAGCATCAATCACGATTTAATATCGCCATCTGCATGGAGCAGCATGGGCCCGTGAATTATGTATTACGGCTCAGCAGCCACCCTACAGGACGGGGTCTTTCTCCCGTGTTCACTCTTTGAGGGAAAGGGTCATGCATTTTTTAACTCTACAGGTGCACTTTACTATCCCCCATGTCTGTTGGCATTACTGTCTTCCAGACCTCTGCTTTAGATTACCGGCCTGACAGGCTTTAAATGCATAAAAGATGGGCACGCCGCACAATGGTGGTTGGGACACACAAATCCACACAAGTAGCCTTTTAGGCATCGTGCCTCCGAGAGCTCAAACTGTGCTGTGCTGAACTGCCCAGAATCTAATGGATTCAGGTTCCACTTCCTACTGGGTGGAAAACAAAAGCAGGCCATTTCCTCTGCCTAGCAGCGGCCACATCATCCTCTAACTAATGACCCCGCACCCTCCCCAGTCCAGCAGGACAATGGGCCCAGCCCTCCCGCACAGACAGAGAGGAGGCCAGCAGTGAGGCCCGGTGCCGCCCACTCCTCTGCAGCCAACCCCCACAGCCTGCCCCGGTGCCCGTGCCACCGCCATGTCGGGCACCCGACAACTTGCAGCAAGTCACGTTGTGGCCCACTGGTGCTGGCTCATTCATGCACGTGAAACTGGCTGAGAGGGACCCTCTGAGAAAGCAGCGGTGTGGGGGCTTCGATCACCAGCTGCTCTTACCACGCTAGCAGGAGAGGGAAGTTTCAACTGGGTTCCCCTCCTCTGCTAGCTATTTTGCTGAAGAGTATTGCCCTGCCGCACACTCACCCCAAACCGCGCTTTTCGCCTCGGACCTCATCAGAGGGAACCTGAGCTGAGCTCCTGTTTAGTAACTGTTATGGTTTCCACATCATCCACCCCCTCTCCCTCCTTCTCCCACCCCTGCCCTGCTTCTCTCCAGCTGCTCCTGAAAGAAGAACTTCTCCTCAATTTTCCACTCTGCCCCTCCTCCCCCCACCACCAAGTTCAAGCTTTTAGTAATTAGACCGGGCACACATCATCAGCAATAAAGACAGGAAACTTCCTCATAGGCAGGTTTCGTTTCTCATCCACACCAGGAGCAATCATTTTCCCACTCAGAAAACACTTTTAAATGATACAGAACCCATGGCTGGCAGTCTGTATTTTCCACAGTAAAAACTTAACTGAAAGATAAAGGAGTAACACATCTCTTTCTGTCCTTTCTTTATCTGAAGAAAATCAAGGTGCTTTATTAAAATTTTTGAAAACTCATTAAAACATCTGCTTTGCTTTTGTGTGGTTAACCCTTTCGATACCCAAACATTTATAAACTCACATTCTTGTGTGGATGGCCCTCACACTCAGAAACACACACAGACGTGGATATTGCACATATATCGGGTACGTAGACATATTAGAAAGTCACACTTCAGTCCCGCACACACTTTCACACCCTCTCGTAAAATATCACACATCATTTGCGCAGACATATATCCACCAAGATAAATACTAGAATTTCTGTCCCTATTTTTCTTGGAGAGAACTGAATTCTTGAAATATATCAGTAAAACTTGTAAGGAAAACACACTTAATCCCTCTACACCTCCTCTTGATAATGGATATTTCATATCCAGGTTTGGGGGCCCTTCATTTCTTAAATACAAAGACACCCCCAACCGAAATGAGCTGGACTTTCTTCTGACCATCTATTACCTTGGAGGCCAGTATTGTGTCCCCCTGTATTATGTGGAACAGCATAAATGCTCTCTGTCCTGTCTCAGAGGAGTCCAGCCCAGGCAAAAGAGAGTTGAACTCAAGGGCAAACCCCTTTAGGCCAGTCTCCACATACTGAAGGGGAGTTGACCCTGGTGAAGTTTGAGCTACCGAGCCTGTTTGGTGAGTTAACAAGGGACTTCTTTCTCCAACCATTTTGTGAATACCTTTCACCTGGGGCAAATTCATTTCCCAAAGAGGAGCAGGCAAACCCAGGCCTGGGCTGTTCCGATGGGGTTTTCTCCTACATCTGGGAGGGAAGCCTGAGGGATGAGTCAGCTGAGGCCAGATAAAGACCTCGGAGGCCCAAGAATAAAAGGATTAAAGTGACACCTCTAGATGTAGTTGGAAAGAAAGTCCTAAAGTCACAGAGGCCTGATTTTTTTTTCCTCCAAGATGAGTATCTAGGTGTTTTTATTTCACATATGAAATGTCAGATTATTTCGGACATCTGTATCTTTCTGTCTCTCTTTTTTCGTTTTTGTTTTTGTTTTCTCTTCCTCCGGTGCCCTTGTTTTGCTGGCCACCTAAGTATCATCTGATGCTGCCTGCAGGTAAACTGGCTCCTGGTCTCGGTAAAGGGATTTTGTATTCATCCACTTAACAATTCTAAGGTGCTCTGCCAGCCTCGGAAGGAACTTGACCTCCTACAGAACCCAATTTAGGACAAACCGTAGTTCCTCCGTAACATCAGATTTTTAGGAAGTCATAAGGAATAAAAGAAAATCTTAAAAAAAAAATCTGGTCACCTTCTAAGGAAATTCAACAGAAGTTGTTTTAAAGGAACACTCTATGGCTTAACCTTGACAGCGGGATTCACTAAAAGAAGCCTGACTGTTGTGAGTACTTTAAAAAAAAATTTTTTTTAACGTTTATTTATTTTTGAGACAGAGAGAGACAGAGCATGAACAGGGGAGGGGCAGAGAGAGAGGGAGACACAGAATCTGAAACAGGCTCCAGGCTCTGAGCTGTCAGCACAGAGCCTGACGCGGGGCTTGAACTCACAGACTGTGAGATCATGACCCGAGCCGGAGTCAGACGCTCAACCAACCGAACCACCCAGGCGCCCCATGAGTACTTTTAAATAATTAGAATGGCAATGGCTTACTTCAGGACAGGGAGAGACACCAGGTGACACCAGGCGACAGAAAGCTGGCAGTCCCACAGCAAAGGGAGAAAAATCAGATCACCTGGGTTAGCCGAACTGAAAAAAAAGTCCTGGGCAAAAATGGACGTTTAGGACTCGCTGAAGGTAGGATTGGAGAGTCCGGCTGTTGTTGGAGGTGGGTCTGGGGTAACGAAGCGGGGTGGGGCGGTCTGAGAGTAGTTAAGAGGGGACACGGCACTTGGATTCTTGGTGACCTTCCTGGGTCTCAGCTTCCTAAACTGTAATTCAATGAGTGGATTGAATGAAGTGGGATGAAGCGTGTAGTTTTCAAAATTCTTCTTAGAAGGTGTTTGTTTTCTCTTTGGATAAAACTCTACCCAGAACTCCAGTGTCCAAAGCAGAGAGAAGTGGAGCTCTCTTGGATGCAGGAGGTAGGGTGACGAGAAGAGGTGTTGAGTCTGGGCCCTGCAGTTCCCTCATCACCACTGAGGGGCTTTCTCCGTAAGAAGATCGGGCTTCTTGGAACAGGACGTGACACCCACTGAACTAGGCATCAGTTCCCTTATTACTTTAAAATGCCTTGTGAAAGAGAAGGAGTAGGCTGATTGGAAGACACCTATTTCTTTTTCTTTTTAAGTTTATTTTTATTTATTTTGAGAAAGATACAGAGAGCAAGAGGAGGAGGAGCACAGAGAGAAGGAGAGAGAATCCCAAGCAGGCTCCACGCCATCAGCACGGGGCCCGATGTGGGGCCGGAACTCACTAACCACAAGATCATGACCTGGGCTGAAATCAAGAGTCGGACACTTAACCGACCGAGCCACCCAGCCACCCCAAACATCTATTTCTTGTATGTACCTGAGGGCCATACACTTGGTGGAGAAAAGCAGTCGGTCTCATTTCCTATGAAAATACTGTCCTTTATTTATTAAATAATTTATCCTTTGTCCACAGCATAACCCCATCCTGTTTCCACTTCTACAGCATTTCCTTCTTTAAATTATTAGTAGCAAGGCAAAGAAGAAGCTCTTTCTCCTACTTGAAAAGAGAGACGGTTGTCACCTTGCCACTTGACTAACAAGAAGCCTTGTCTTCAATATGGTCTCACCACGGGCAAGCTGTGTGACCTTGGGTAAGTCAGTACACACCTCTGAGCCTTTGTTTTCTCATCTGTAAAATGAGGGGAGTGATTCTAAAGGTCAGTTCCAGTTCTAAAATGCGAAGCCTGTATAATGAGGTGAGGAAAAGATCCGATACAACCGATAGGTGGAACCAAAAATTTAAAAACTGGTCTCCCCTCCTAGAGAACAAGACATTTGTTCAAGGTGTCACTTCTGTTTCCTCTGTTTGGTAAGCCTTGAAACAACCTCTAGGATTTTTCCGATGAACGTGCCTGTCTTGCATTATGGAGAGTTCAAATGTCTCTTTTAATCACATTAGCTCTACTGACGTGAGTTTCTCTCCTTAACTGAGTCTGTGGCTGCATGCTTAATAAATAGTGTGGATGTTCAGCAGTGTGTGTGTGCGTGTCCACAACAGCGATGCATAAAAGGAAAGCCCAAGAAGAGTTTCTTCAAATCCCTTGCCTGAATCATCTAAGTCCTCCGCTCAGGGTTTTAACCAAATTTTGCTCGCTAACCCCGGATAAGCTGCTTTTTAAGAGTTATTTCTGGGAGCCGAGGCTGGATTTTGTTTTATTCAAAGCGACTTCAGTCTGTCACAAGACAGTCTCATAAAATCTGTATCTTGGCTTAAGCTGGGAAGAAATGAACCGATCCATCAGCCTAGGAATGTGGCTGTTTGACCACTTCCTAAGGCAACTGGGAGGGGATTCAATCTATTCAATTTATGGGGCCGGGTGCCATTGAGTGATGTACTCCTGAAGGCACAGCAAATGGAAATCTCTGTGAACTTTTGCAGTGATAAAGTTCAAAATCTGAATAAAAGAACCTCCGGGAGGACAGGATGGAGGGGATGAGAGAGAGGGAATGAGGCCAGCCTGTGAGCATGGAGAGAGGAGTGAGGAACCAGGCAGGCTTTTGCTTCGGAAACACTTCCCGTGGATTCAGAGGGGACAGAACTGGAAATTGGGTCTGGAAGTAGGCCCTTTGGAAAGTCTTCCCCCCTTAATCTGGATTCTAAAAATGAACCTTCATTTCAGTGTTACAACGTAAGTTCGATGCGATGACCCCCTCTGACCTCGAATCATGCCACCTGTGGTAACCTTGTTATTTGTCATCTTATATCAGAAACAAATGCAATTCCAATAGGGCAGTCAATATAATAGCATTAGTTTATATTTATGTCCACTCTTTTCCAGCCCTCATTGCAAATGCAATTTTGATGCCCTTGATGAGAGATCTGGGATTACAATTCCTGACCATTTCAACAGACATTTGGGGAAGGAAATGGAAGAAGAATAATTTTGAGGTCTCTCCAAAAACCAAAGGAGAATAAAAGGTAATATAATATTTTTTTCCATTTATTTTGATTAGCTGAAGGCTTATGTTGAAACGTCAATGGCTCCCCATTGGTTAGTGAATGAAATCCAACTCCCGAGGCCTGGCAACGGGGCCTTGCATTTAGCCGAACCTATCATTTCCGACCTTCTTTGCAATCATTTCCCTCCACACGTTCTAAACTGCAGCTCCTGAGTGTTCCCCAAATACACCAGTGTCCATTCCTCTGCTCCCATCTTCCCCTATTACACCTTTTCCAGCTCTAACGCCCATCCATCCTCTCCACCCGGGCTCAGATGTGACCTCCACCCTTCCCTCCCTGGTGCCTCACACCAAGACTACTGTTCCCCCCTCCCTGTCTGGAACCTCCGAGACGGAAGCTCTTTAATGTCCTTCTGAGGCTTGTGAGGGCTCGGAAGGCCTTATCTGTTCTTCTCCACCGCGGCAACTCGAGGGTGTGACTCCTTCCTCGGTGAACTTGATAGGATCAGACTCAGAGTCTTACCCAAAAGTCAGACTCGGTGACGTTTGGTGAATTATTCAGTTACTAGCTGCCTAACATAACACCAGAAGCAGCCCTAGCTGCCACGGACTCCGAGGAAGCCTCAACACAATCATTCTGCTTCTCTAGTACGACTCTTCTTCCCCAGCCCGTAGCTGCTATTGAATGCAGAGATGTTTTTGTGGTGAACCGAGAGTTTCAGTTAACTTGTTTGGAACAATAATACCTGGTCATGAGGCAGGGTTGAGTCCCGTGAACCATGTCTCCAAAGACACTCTAAGCCTCCGCTAATAATGATGCAGGTCAAAGGATATTTACATCTTAATCCTAATGATGGTAAAAATAATTTATCTGAGGGTCTCTTGGCCTCCCTCACTCTTCGAGAGGTGAGTTCTAGATATTTGTTGTCAGTAGCAGCAGGAAGATGCACATCACTTCTTCGTCACTAAGCTGTTTGCTGGTAACAGATTATCTCTTGCTGGGTTTCAGTTCCTTTCTCTCTACTTCTATCTCCCCATCTCCCTTCCCCTGGCCCCCATTATGCCTTTAGGGCACATCTGTTTTATTTTTTGCCTTTATCAAAGCAATTATTATTACGGCTCGGCCCAGTAATTTGCAATTCCCTCTATCTTCTTTGCTGAAAGACTGGCCAGAGCCCAGATCACTGGTTATCAGGGTCCTTGGAGGCAGTGAGCAGGGTATCACTGGCTTTGTGCATTAAGCAGGCCAGCAGCCCCGTCCTCTGCACACTACTGGGGAGAGCTTTCCTTGTGTTATTCCCAGCTCCCCCACCCCTCCTTTTTTTCTGGATTAGATCCTGACTCTTTTATGAAGACCCAGAGGGAAATGGGATTATTAAGAGTCTTGCTGGGTAAAAGCTATTTTGTCTTTATGATGACTTTCTTGAGTTCAGCTGCTGAGGGGCTTTAATGCCAGAGTAGAAGTTATTGCACATTCAGGGGAGCACCCTGCACAGAGTGCTCCCTGCTGAGCACACCTTCTGTGATGAAGGATGGAAAGGGAGGAAAGGGGAGGAAAGGAAAGGAAAGGGAAGGAAAGGGAGGGAAGGGAGGGGAGGGAAGGGAAGGGAAGGTAGGGGAGGGGAAGGGAAGGGAAGGGAAGGGAAGGGAAGGAGAGAGATAAAAAATAAGTAGAGGCGAGAGCACTGAAAGCAGAAGAACAAGGAGAGAAAAAAATGGCAACGAGGAGACGTAAATTTTAGATGAAAATCCAGCAAAGACTATTGCTCTCTGAAGAACAGTGTGAGTGATAATCTGAAGCTTATAAAACATAGACAAACGTTCAGTGGGGTAAGAGCCGAGAAAGAATAATTATTTACTTATTAAAAATAACATAAACATACTACAATGGTTATAATGTGCTTCCTATGGTCATGAGATACAGTGATTAAGTGCCTTTAGAATAGGCTTGATATGGGCCAAATAGTATTCTATGTAATCTGGCATAGCACAAAACAAAACAAAAACCTATGGAGCAGGTATTACTATCAAACATACTTTACAGAAAAAGAAATTGAGGTACAGAGAGATTAAGTGTTCTAGACCACAGAGCTGGCAAATGGCCGAGCTGGATTTTAAACCTAGGCCGTCTGGCTTCTGTACCTCAGAAGCTGGGAAGCCCAAAGAAGGGCTCCCCCAAACCTCTATGTGACAAACTTATTTAGTGCCATTTACGGAAAGACAAATGTTTTGCCTGGGTGAAAACTCCCTTTTCTCTTCCTGTGCCAGTAATCTGTCTGCGTGAACAATGAGAGACGTGTTCAAGGCTGGGCTGTGGGGAGGGCGAGAAGCACTTGACACCTTCTCCACTGCCTGCACACGCTGGCACCCAGCTTCTTGTCATCCTGACTGTCTTTCCTGTGTACTGGAAACCAACGTATGTCTTTGGCTCTAGAGGGAGGGTGGTGTGGATAGATGTTTCAGGTCTGAAACCATGTGTCACAACATTGCGGGGTTTTTTGCTGGCAACTCCCATTTGTCTCCTTTTCTCAACCCCACTCAACCCTATCCTAAATGCCACATTGTTATTGTTCTACTGGATAGGAGCAGCATTTTCAGAAACGGGGGATTTATTTTTATAGCACAGCTGGTCTGCCAAAGGTCACATAATTTGGCAACGTTCCCAGTGGTTAAAAATTAATTTCTTCTTATTAATACAACCAAGGTCCCATAGGATGGGAGCTCAGCCTTATCTAAACTTGACAGCTTCCTAAACCTTCAGAAGATGCTTTCTCCTGGAGGGCCAGTCATGCTACAGGGCCACTGTGTCCAGGAATCCAGCCTCACCGAATCCTGTTAGGTAATGAAACCATTAAGCCCCTAGGCCATTTCTCATCAAGGCAGATAAAGCTTTAAAAAATGCTGTAGGCTCTCTAGGACAAACTTCTGCGGTATCTTCCATGAGTGGGTTAATTAAAAAAGAAAAGGAAGAAAAGCGAATTCTTTACCTGGAAGGAAAGGTACAAAGACTAACTTTTGGGGATCAAACTCCTATCTGCCATTCAAAGAGGGTGCCTCAACGATGATGATACAGTGGGAAACAATGGTCAAATGACAAAATACCTAAAATATGTTAATGATAACATAAACTACTGCCCAGATGTTACTTTTCAAGTCCTTTTTCATCCACGCAAGAAATAGAAAGGTATTATGCTTTAAAAAAATTTTTTTAACGTTTATTCATTTTTGAGAGAAAGAGAGAGAGAGAGACAGAGCATGAGTGGGGGAAGGGCAGAGACAGAGGGAGACACAGAATCTGAAGCAGGCTCCAGGCTCTGAGCTGTCTGCACAGAGCCCAACGCGGGGCTCAAACTCACGAACTTCGAGATCATGACCTGAGCCGACCGAAGTTGGCAGCTTAACTGACGGAGCCACCCAGGCGCCCCGGAAGGTGTTATGCTTCTGCTCCATCTTTTACAAAAGGAAAAAAATCTCAGTTCTATTTCCTCATCTTTCCCTCGACTTCTGGGGAATGTATTCTGAAAACTCTTACCAATGAACCTGGCTCTGAATTCAGTCAACCAAGAATTGTCCCACACTCTGGTCACCCAAAGTCAGCTCATTCTCTTGATTACTTTATTGAGCAGCTGAATGAAAGACACCAAGTAGGGGCCTCAGAATCACCTGAGTACATGGCGTTTCTCCCCAGTGACGCCCCCCAGACCCCTCCCAGCTCTTGTTTACATTCATGCCTCATTGCATATGAATTGGCATCTGGGCTCCTAACTTTTTCTGTACTACAAAGATAGGAACTGGCCTTTCTGGTTGCAGAATATGGACTTCACATTCAACAGCAGGGGATGAGAGCCATTTGGTAGACAGCAGGAGTCCTGTCTAGACAGCCTGGGGTCCCAGTCACTGGAGCCTTCCAACCTTCCATTTTGCCAGTTGTGTGCTCTGTGACTTAATCGGAGGGCTCTGCAGAATGGCATCAAAGTCCAAACCAGTGGTGCTGCTTGGGCATTCACAATTCCACCAGGCACATCTTGGACAAGAAGGTGCTTGCCTGGAACACTCAAGGGGAGCTCTCTTCTTTCCACTGTTTGCACTGTGTGTTCTGTTGGCAGTTGGTAACAGCTTCATTACCTCCAGTGGCTGTTTATGGGGTAAAGTTTACTGGGCACCCGTTGAATGTGGGCATGAGACCAGTCCCCAGAGCATAGAGCAGGCTGTCTGTGTACAATCTAGGAGTTCACAGTTTTCCTTGCAAATTATTGTATCTATACCTACCCATAGTCAACCCGCATTTTGGGGAGACAGGCTAAAAAAGAACGTTTGCCCAGTAAGGGCGCCTAGAACGTCACTGCTTCTCATTTAGGATTTGTTTGAACCCAGACCTATCTCCCACAGACAATTTAGACCTCTTATCTGATCATCCATTCCCGACGCAAGGTTGATTGACCGCGTCTGCCCCGTGTCCATGGCAATGGTGTTTAAAGCCAAGCACAGATCAAAGCTGGGGGGGGGTGCGGGTGGAGTGCGGGGGAAGTTGTTGGTTATAGGGTCCGGGTTCTTTGGGCCCCAAGTGGTGAGGAGGGGCGTTGGGGCTGGGAGTTGCCACCATCTGAAGAAGCCCATTGTCAGGGCCTGAATGATTTCCCGAGCAAACCCCAGACCCACCCCCCATCAACTGGAGCAAAGGGGAGTTTCGAGGCCAGGCGCTGACAACGAGTGGCCAGCGCCAGGGGGCTCTCCACTCAGTCTGAAAACGAAAGGAAAGGAGGCGGAGGGAGGGCAGCGAGCATTGAGCACACGCCAGTAAACCAGAGTGTGGATCCCCTCCCCTTCCAGAGAAATTCAACCGGAGCCGCAGAAGCTGCGACAAGGATGAGCCGGATCCTCTAAGCTTGCCAGGAAAGCTGATTCCCACCCCACCCCCACGGTTCCCAGAGGAGCAACCGGTTCATTCCACCACCACCCCCCGCCAGCCCCAGGACGTTGGCTCTGCGGGTGCCCCCCACCCAGCCGCCGGGCGCCCGGGACCCAGTTGGAAAAACTGCGGTGCAGTCAGCCGGAGGCAAAGGGTGGGGGAAGCCGTTTAATCACCGCTCGCCTCGCCTCCATTAACTTGTATTGATATTAAAAAGAAATCAATCAGTGAAAATGAAGCATTGGCCGTGAATATTTTTTTCTCCGTGGAAAAGCAAGGAGCGAGGCGGCGGGGGAGGGGAGGCGGACCGCGCCGGCGACTGCAGGTTTCTCCCGAGCGGAGAGCCGCAGCGGCGACTTAACTTTCTGGCAGTGGGCAGCGTGGAGGAAATGCCGCAAGCCTCTCCCTGGGGGTGTCCTTAGTCAGGAGGAGGAGGCGACAAGGCTGGAGGAGTTGGAGGCGGCCAACTTCTCCCAGGCCCGAGCCTTGGTTTTGCTTTCGCTGGGAATATTTTTGCCTAATAGAATGTTTATGGATCGTTCGGCTGTGTTTCTGCTGCTCAGCCCAAACAAATCGATGCGGCGTTAGAGGCGGCGCGGAGGGCTGGGGCGGGCTGGGGGGCCACCACGTCCCCACCACGTCCCCACCACGTGGATGCCGGCGCGCCGCGTGCTCTTCACCTGCTCAGGCGCACCGGCGGGCGCTGGGCGCTACTAGGGGCAGTGGAAGTTGCGCGCATTCCCGCGGCTAGAGCTGGCTCCTTTCCGCCCCTCTCCGCCCGGGATTCCGAAATCCCACCCCGGCTTCCCGCGTCCCAGCTTCGCCAGCGTTCCGATCCCCTGCTCCGCCTCAGCCCCGCGGAGCCGGCCCGCCAGGGGCGGCGGGGGAGGGGAGAGATTCAGCGCGGAGCAGAGCGCGGAAGGCAGGAGGGGGCGCTCCGGTCTGGGTCCTCGGAGCGGCCCCGAGCCCAGGAGGAGGGAGGCAGGTCGGCGGCGCGGCTACGATCTGGCGAGGCAGCGTGGCAGAGAGTGGGGGAGCCTGATGCGCGCAGCCCGCGCGGCCTCCCTGCTGCCCGCCAGTCCGAGAGTGCCGCCGCGGCCACAGGGTTATTTGCTCAGTCGCTCCCCCTCATGCACCTTCCGCCCTCCCTTTCCCCTGACTCCTTCTCGCAACGGGTTCCCGCCGCCGCTGCCGCCGGCTGGGCTCGGCCCCCTCCCGGCAGACGCGCACCGGGTGAGTCAGAGGTCTAGCAGGGCCTCGCCCTTTGCCACCCGCTGCCAGCTCCCCGGGTGCCAGTCGGGTGCTCCAACAGGAAGTCCGAGCTCCCTGCGGCTTGCTTTCGCCTTTTCAAGGGGCTGGAGAATATCCACCTAGGGCGGGTCCCAGCTCCGCGTCCCACGAGGGGATCCCACCCCGGCGGTAAGGCTGCTGCGGCAGCGTCGTACTGGATGACCTGCCCCGCGCTCAGCGCCTCTGGGCTTCTCTAGAAGTGACGCAGCGCGGCCCGGGGCGAGGGTGGGAGGGGGTTCTGCAGAGAGCGCGAAAGGCAGGTGGCAGAGCGGGAGTGGGTTCGAGCGGGTGTCGCACACAAACGTACACTTCGCGCAGGGCTCGGGGACAGATGTGCGAACATCTGGGGTAGGAGATGGCCCCTGAGTCTTCACGACCCCTCCCGCTCCGCAGAGAACACAGAACCTGAAGTTGTGTGTTGCGAGTGTGTGTGTGTGTGTGTGTGTGTGTGTGCGTGCGCGCGCGCGCGCATGCCGGTGTGTGCCCCAGTGTGCGCGCGCTCGCCGGGGCCTACTAGAGTCCGTGCCTGAATACATAATATACCGTGGGCATCTTCCCCGCGTGCGCGCGCGCGCGCGCACACACACACACACACACACACACACACACACAGCGAATCACACAAACATACATAATTTATGCAGCATCTAGGTCTGTGGGAGGTAATTTAATTTCGCTTCAAGCTGGGAACTTAGAATTAAGGCAAGAGGGAATGGGGAGACACAGGAAATCTCCCCAAGTGGGACCTGCACCCATCTCTTTGATAACGATTTGCAGCTGCCCTGAAGACCAGATATGGCAGAGAAGGAGCAGCAAACGGGTGGATTTCGATAGCAAGGGCATTCCTCAGGCTTCCTTCCCCTCAAATAAACACTCAAGCTTAAATGGGGTGTGTTGGCGGTGATAACCAGAGCACCAGGCGCAAAGCTTCCCCTTTAGGCGCCCACAGGACCCACTAGCCCGCTCTGATGGGGGAAAGGGGGGGACGTGCCCAGGGAGCTGCTGCAAGGGGTTAACCCTACCACTGCGGCCATAGCCTTGGAGGTGCCTACCGGTAAGGGCACTTCAGCCAGGCTTTATCTCCTCTTTCTCTTTCCCCTATTTCCTCCATAGATGGTTTCCCCCATTCTCAATCACCTGTAGCAGCTTCCAAGAGTTTTGTCAGATTCCAGACACTGTTCTCAGAGGGGAGAGAGGTTCACCCTGGAGAGTGGTGTGGGGAAGGAAGGACAAGCCCCACTGGATTCCCTGCAACCATAAATCCCTGCTCAGGCAGGGTGCCCCTTGCCAGCCCACCTCCCCGCTGCCAAATACTGGCCCCAGACTGTTCTGGGCCTTGCAGTCCTTATCTCTGCAGTCTGTCCACACACCCTTTTTGGCAGTGGTTGAGAACAAATTCCACTCAAAAGTTTCTAACCACTTCACAAGAGTAAGAGACCTTCGAAGGCCACGCAGTCTGTTTTATCTAATACGGATTTTTAAAAGAACATGATTTACTTTCCCAGAAAACACATGGATGCAGGAAGGAGAGCGGGGACGACCAGCGCCTGGGTAGCCAACAGCGCCCAGCCCAGCCCCAAGCCCCCAGCTCAGCCGCAGGCCAACTTGCTCCATCAGCCTGAGCCCTAGGATTCTGAGGCGTATCCACACAGTCTGCAAAGAATCCACAGCATTGGAAAACCAAAACTAGACTCTTGTCTTTCCCAAGCCCTTCAGTTAACATTGCTCAATGGAGCTAAGTGGAGAGAATGCAAATGATTTATATTTCACTGGCTAGGTTGAAGAAACTCAAGGGAGATGTGTTCTGCCTCAAGACAGGGGGAAAAAAATCCCAAAAACTGTAATGCAAAGGCTTTGTAGTATTTTTAAACCTTTGATTCAGTCCATATGTGACATCTGAACACCGCCAAATTCTGTCTATGTTTCAAAACACACACACACACACACACACACACACACACAGTGCTAGCAGGAGAGAAAAGTTGGGTTTTAGAAGCGGTGGTGGTATAGGGAGGGCCGGCTGGGATCTCTCTTTAAGTTATTTAGTATTGAGGGAGCCTCCTTCTATGCCATCCCATGTGCCCAGAATGAGCGGTTGCTTTTAAAGGGAAAAGCATGTTGAAATGAACAGAAAAAAAGAAAAAAAAACTTTTAGGGGCTTACCTGGTTGGCCTCTCACTTCGTGTCCTGAAAAGTAGAGAGCCAAGAAAACCCAGGTGAGAGGAAACATATCCATTTTGGAGAAGGAGGCTCTCTCCAGAGCTGGATTTGTAGATGCCTTGTAAAATTTTAAGTCTTTGTGTTTTTCTCTCTCTTACGTTCTTCCTTACAGTGTCTTCTGCAAAGGTTTCTAATGGTCAGGGTTTCCCTCCTGGGTCCTGACGGCCCGTCTTCACCTTTATTCTTGCTGGATTCTCACCTAAGAGGAGGGTGGCTCTTGAAATCAGCAAAGCGGGAGCAAGCCAGGAAGGGGGGAACGGGCTTCCTCTCTTAAAAACAAAACGCATCTATGTCCTCTCCAGTTCCTCAAAGTATCATTTCCTTTATCCTACAACATCACGAATATTTCCCGAAAGCCAAGCGTAAAAAAAAAAATTATAATAAAAATAAAAGCCCAGACTTGCTTTGGGCATCACACGGCCCCCAGGCAGCTGTGTGATCTCAGAGGCGTAAACTGACACACATCTCCAGGCACCCGGGACCGACACGCGGGCGGAGGCACCGACCGCCGGACGGCCCGAGTGGGAGAGGCGGCCGCCCCGCTCTTGCCCTCGCCGGGTTCCCCTAGCGGGAGCCTCCCCAACGACTACACCCGCTCGGCCAGCCAGACGAGGGGAGTCCGAGGAAAGAAGCTGCGGCGGCGGCGGCGGCGGCTGCTGCTGCTGCTGTTGCTGCTGCTGCTGCTGCTGGCGGGGCGGCGGCGGCTGGGATCGCCTGGGAGTGAGCGAGCCCCTCTCCGAGTTCGCTCGCGCCCGCCCTCACCTCCACCTCGCCCAGCGCCTCGCCGCGGTCTGCGCGTCTGAGGATGTGCCGGGGGCGGGCTGCGGGCTGGTGCCTCGCTCGCCTTCTCTGCTTCCCCTCCGGCTCCCCCCAGCCTTTTCAGGCCGAGCAGCATGTGGATGTCAGAGCCGCGGCAGAGCTATCCGATTACGCGCCGGCTCAGGGCCCGCCCCTTCTGTGTTCCTGATTAAAGAGGCAGCCGCGGAGACGAGCGGCGCACAGCCCAGCGCCGCGGCACCCGGCTCGGGCGGGGCGGCGGCGGTTCCCCCCCCACCCCCCCCCCCAGCCGCGGCCCGATCAAAGTTGAGGCGTCTCCCACCCAGGCTCTCCTCTCCCACCCAGCCGCTTCTCTCCCACCCGGCACCTCCCGCCCACCCCGGGCACCTCCGCGGCTGGCTGCGCCCGGCCGCCCGTGCGCACAGCCGGGGAGAGGGAGCGCCCCGGGGCACCTCCAGGGCGCAGTGCCCTTGGCCGCGTTGTCCCCGCCCGGGGGAGACTACGCAGGAAATGGGGGAAATCCCTGTTCCCCCCCAAATTCCCTGGCTCCGAGGCCACACACGTAGAACCCAGCACAATGCCACGCGCAATGGCGTTACAGGAGGAGTTGGGTGGCGTACGGTGTTTGGTGTGGGGAACCAGGCGGCAGCTCAGCCATGCGTTCGCACAGGCAGCAGTGCGTGGCGGCGGCACACACCGTCAGCCCAGGCTGAATAAAACCCCAAACACTCGTGCGCTTACTACTCAGATCCTTTGTTGTGTCCCAAACATACTCCTGTCCTCGCCGGGCGAGCATTTAGTTCTCTCTGCGCACCCAACTTGTAACCAGCAGAAGGAGAGGGACTTTCCGCAAAGAATTTCTTCAGGCAATTAAACCCGGTTCTCCCTAGTCCTCCCCAAAAGTACAGGTACACGAGGGCTTTTCCTCAAAACGCTACTGTAACGACTACCTTTTCCCCCATGGAAATGTGGTCACAGCGCCCAGAGAAAGAAAACCGCATTATGCCAACTATTTTTAAATGGAGGTGTGAAAACTGTTTAGAGGGAGTTGCAAGCTAACAGCTGGGGCAACACTTGTATCTTTGTTTCTGAGGATGGCTTTGCGGATTCCAAACTGTCTTGCTTCACTAAGCACCTATTACTACATTATCATGAAGACTCTAACAAGAACAGTCTAAATAACACTCTGCATATACCTTCTCTGCCACTCTGCGGATCAAGAAAAATAAAGTTTCGGTGACAAGAAGCACACACACATCCGACTACCCATTTATTTCTTTGCTTGCACTTGTGGATTCTTCTGGGTGGTTTTGCTCCTTATCTGGACTTGCCATTAGCTTTGTTTATCACTTTTAGTGTTTGAAAAAATCTGTAACTCCCACTTAACTGTTATTTACACTGAGATAACCAAAACAAAATTGAATCAGAAGTGATTTGCAAATAGTTGAGCCAAGCCATGGAGGGATTTTACAGCACTGTGTAAATCCACTGGCTGCATATCACACTGTTAATCTTAGATGCCTGGTTTGAAAGGGCATTTAACAGAGGCCTAGTGAGTTCTTCCAGGGAGCATATCCCCTGGCTGGCCTGAAGGCTACCTTTCGTTCTTTCTCTCTTCCTTCTGTTCCTCCTTCTCTCCTTGGTTTGAGAGCACACCCACGTTATTGAAAACTCCAGATTTACTTTTTTTTTTCCTGTTTAAACATTAACTGCACAGAAAGATTGCCACTCATCAATATTTCATGGGGGTTAAGAGGCAATCTGGATTTTGAACCTTCAGCAGAGATCCTGGCTTCTGTCATTGCCAAGATGCTAACCTAAGGACAAATAACACTATCTATAGTAACACAGCCTGAATACAGGAAGTCATTTAGTATCACCACCCCCCCCCCACCACTCACCAGGTGTGCTAAGCCATTCTAGCAAGTGTCCCACATGGAAGAATCTTGTTTCCGAGAACATTATAGCCAGAGTTTAGGTGAAGGGCACAGGGAAGAGGAGAGAAAAAGTACACTGAGGCCCACTGGGAAACCATAAGAATGACAACTTTGGGCTTCTGCTCTTGGGGTTTTAGGGTTGAGGATCCCCATCAGGCTGCTTTGAAGGTCCTTGGTTACCAAAGGAGAAGGGTCGGTTCCAGTGCTCTGTTCCTGGACCTGATTCCCAGTATTACGGATTTTAACTGTTCAGAGGTGTCCTAAAGAGGGAGCTAACTTATTTTCTGGCAGTCCTTGGGACAAGTGCTACAAGACATTCTGGTCAATCCATTTGAGTGATCTCCCGCGGTCGGGTAGAGGGCGAGTCTGGTTCAGAGCCCTGGGGACTCCAAGCTGCCAGACCATTTGTATCCTCTAGGGGGCAGCACTCAATAAATAATGCTGAGACTACCCGCGAGCAGCGCTTCTGGCTGCGCTTTTACTTCCAGGAGCTCAAAACCCTTTATCAGACCAGGGAAGAGTCAGAGTGAGACCGGATCGCCCCCAGGCCACTCTGAACAAGGGCCCACGGGCCCAGGGAGGACTTAGAATTTCTTTAACCCAGGACTTCCAAGGACTTCCCAAGGACTCTTGGGAACTAAACAAAATTCCCATTTGCGCCTGATGGCAAATAAATCTTTAGGGAAATTCTCCCGACTGGGACTGGTTCAGACCTGCCAGCCCATTTTTGTCTAGACTTGGAATCTCAGGGGGTTGGCTGCAGTTGGTTTGGTTTCGACCGGAGGTTCAGGGGTGAGGAGCCAGGCTCCGTACTATTCATTATTTTGTGAGTCCACCGAGGAGCCTGCCTACCAAGAGACAGCCTAGTAACATGGACAGAAACAATGGGCTTGTTAACAGAAATACAGAACTCTCTAGAAAACAGCTAACTTAGTGAGGTGGAGATTCCTGGCAGCATCACTGACTCACCTGGGACATTTCGCATCATTATCCTTAATTGTGAAATAATAACAGATAATCCCATCCTACATTCCATTCCTTTGACAGGACGGGATATGGGGAGCATAAAACAGATTTGTAAAAGATGGTACGAGAAAGCTGTAACCTGGCCACACCCCACTGGAAAGATGGGTGTTCCCAGCTAGACAGTCCTACCCTCGAGGGTGCATCAGAATCACCCAGGGCAAGTAGGGAAAATTCAGATCTCTGGGCACCGTCTTCCTGCAGATCGGGTTCGTCAGATCTAGGGTGGTGTCTGGGAATCTCTAGTTTTAAACACACTTTTTATGTGATTCTGATGCAGATGCTCAACAGGCCAGCAATTGAACACCTCCGCTCTGAGATGTTATATTTACCCTTAGCCTTCGATCTGTATGCTTCCATTGAGGGATACCTGGACGAGTAGTTCTCCACATTTTTTTTCTCGAGGCACCTTTCAGACAGGGGGCAGATGTTTCAAGGAAGACATAGGGGAAAGTCTCCGAGAACATGTCTCTTAAAATGCCAGAGTGGTGGTATTTTCCGGCTTTACTTTGTGACATTTATTTAGCAGCAACAGCAAAGAGCCTTTTGAAAACACCAAGAGCCTCACCTCACGGGGGCGGGAGGTTTGCAGGAACATGCTCAAAGTTGTGCCAGCGGATGGGGTTTATGAAGGTGGATCTAGCCGTTTCGCCACCAACCCACTCAGCCCCTGGTTGTTACTAGAGTTTTGTTTCAGGTATGCTTTTCCATCTGTGTTCATCACATTGTACTTATTAAATGCTCATGGAAGCATGACTATGCAGGAGGTGTGCAAGCAAATAAGACACTCGGGTCTTGTCTCCTGGGATTACAGGATCTGAAGGCTCCAGAAGTTTCATGCTTCCACAATAGACACCACCTGTCACATGGTGCTCCCTCTTATCTGAGCCCTAACATCGACAAGCTCTCACCCTGAAAGGGGGAGATACAAGGCATAATTGCGTCCTAATCTGTCATTTGCTGCATTGCCCCAGTTAATATTTAGCTACATCTGTCTCAGAGGCAAAGCTTCAGTTAAAATGTAATAAGCCCTCGTTTTTCAGTCTCGCTTTTGTCTGAAGTGAAGTCCACGTTCCCGGTCGGCAGGGTTGTCTCCCACTCACTCTTTGAACAACGTTTTTCTTGTATTCAATGCATTTGGATACTACCTAGCAATCCGTACTTGATATTACCTTTGATGGGTTCCCCGAATCTTTACCGATTTCCATAAAATATCAGCATCTCCTTCACTTTGAACTGTATACCTCTCATCTCTTTCTCAGACACAGACACTAGATCAGGTAGGAGGGAACCTTATGAATGAAAAACAAGCGAGCAAAATGTACCAAGTTCTTTCAAATGTCGCTGGAATCCTCGGCCAGTTGCTCTCTCTACTCTGCTTGGCTTAGGCGTGTGGAGATCCCCCTCAGCCACGCCGATTTTTATACACTGGAGGCATTGGTGCTTCAGAGAGGACCCCGTCAGCCCTTTTCTGCAGAGCAGCGTTCTCCAATGCAACTTTCTGCAACGAGGGAGGCACCGGTGCTTTTCCCATGCCTAATGAGCATTTGAAGAGTGTCTGGTGTGGCTGCATAACTGAATTTTAAGTTGTACTTAACTTTGTTAAACACATTTCCGAACCCCTCAAAAAATACAGATTCCGTTGGCGTTCAAGAGCTACCCCATGAGACAGCTCAGCTCTAGATAATCACGTACCAGAGCTGGAGATTTCCCACTGCAGCCCGTAGACGTCCACACCCTTGTGAGTCTCTGAGACAACTGCACTTGTTCACCAAAAAGGGAATCCTAGCATCAGCAGAAGCATCATTTGAAAATGTTTGGTGTCTATTTGGCAAAGAGAGAAGGGCTGGATCATATTATTATCTATCATCCTGTGCTCCGTCTGTGCTCTCTTGGATGACTTTTCCAGAGCGCTCACCAGGAATCAGATACTCCGCAGTGCTCCCCTGGCTCCTGGCCTCAGCTCCAGGCCTCAGTAGAGAGAAGCAGGTTGGGGCAGCAGAAACCTGAGGTCAGGACAGATGGACCCTAGGTCTCCGCTGCCCTCGGGTGTCCTTGAAAGGTCTGTTAACTAATGCAGGACCAGTTTCCTCACCTGTAGAAATGAAGGGGTTAGTTTGAATGACTTCCATCCCTTTACAGTTTAGAATTTTGGCTAGGAATGTTTCCTGACTCCGTCCTCCTTCATAAATTTAAAACTGTTTTAGTCCTAATTCCATAGCCACCCTCAGTAATTAAAATTAATAGCCATTTATCCCCCAAGAAGACATTAATGCATGGATGGGGCTTAATTGGATATTCCATTATCACAGTATTTACATTGAGTACCTTTTCTCAAAGAGTGAGTAATAGTGGGTATGTTAGGCATCGTCCCACGGCTTTCAGAAGAGATATTTCTGGACAAAGCCTTTTCCTAGACCCTCAAGAAAAAACCAAAACAAGCAAGCAAACAAACAAAATGCCCCCAAACAAGAAACAGATTCCATTTGACAATCACGAAAGCCAAGAACTTATTTGTAACTTCATGGCATTTATAGGTGTTGTGATTGGACGTTTTAGGGTTATGATCTGAAATGTCCCACCATTCAGGAAATTCTTATTCTGGGCTGAAAATTCCCAGTCTCTCACTAAACGTATAGATTAATATTCTTGGAACCTTGAGTCTTCCACCCATGTGTGCACATTCTCATGCACACACACCCTATCAGACCCCCATTGATTTACAAGGGATTTTTTTTTTTTTTTTTTGGTTATTGCTGCTTTCAAATTTGTAACCTGTGACTTATGGTGCCTTAATTAGACATCTACATGTCAGGTGATTGTTACATTATGATGGCAATAGCTGCTAATTTGAGCATGAAAGTCGTGATGGAAAGGCAAGAGTCAGGGAGCTGACCTTTTGCAATTGAGGAGACTTCAGGGTGGGTTAATTCACACCCACCCTAGTCATTAGTTCCCACTCGCCTCCTTCATATTTACTCCTACGCAGTTTACTGAGCTGCCAATCAACTTTAGTATCAGGATGGGATCCCTGTTGGGGAAGGAGGCTTGGAATGATGCTTGCTTTCTGCAAGGAAAGATGATTTGTAGAGGCAGTTTCCTTTTCCATCTCCAGACTTGGATTCTATTTGTTTTCTAAATTAAAAAGAGAATGAGTGGTACATGTACATCTTAAAAAAAATGTAAACAGCATAAAATGTGTTCGATGGAACCCAAGCTTCCCATCCACCCAACCCCCCAGTTTTGTAATTTACCACTCCGTTCACCTCCCATTGATACAGGTTTTGTATTCAATATTTTTCTAGAGCTGTCGATACTATGTTTCCAAATGAAAAGCAAAGACATATTTTATGTTTTTCTACAGCTCTCTTTTCTGCCCTCTTTCCTTCTCTCTCTCTCTCTCTCTCTCTCTCTCTCTCTCTCTCCCCCTTAGCAGTAATGATCTTGACAACCATTAGGGGGCAGCTGTGACCAGAAAAGAAAACAACAGGAGAAAATGCAGAACTGAAACCCAAGAGGAAGGGATGGATGCACAAGGAAATGAAAGGAACACTAAGGAGAGACATCAGCAAAAGTAAAACAATGAAAAAGAAAGCAGGAAGATACGAAGGCAGAGCATTATGAAATAAAAGGAAATGGAGAAGGAAATTATATTAAAAAGCGAAAGGAAGTGTAAATGTAAAGGAAGGGGAAATTTACAAAGGCCAGGGAGTTTTTGAGGGTCTGTTGTTATTCTTTTTTAAGCAAACCTGTAGAACCTGAACTGGCTTAATGTTAGCAGAAAGTGGGAGGTTATCTTTTTCTGAACCGGAAGGCATTTATCATACTAGACTTTACATTCTTAGGACCTGGAGGGTTGAGAGCACCCTCTGTCCCTTGGGGCTTGTGATGTGGGAGGTGAGGGTGGGAAGGAGTACTCCCCCTCCCTTACAGCTTTAGAAGCCTCAGAATGCTTTCAGCCCTCAGCAAGGCAGCAGAATTAGCCTGAATATAAAGGTGCAATTCTATTTCTCAATGCAGCAGAGCTCAGAAATGAGGGAATGGGTTTCTTTTGAAGCTGATGCCATAATCAAAGTGCTTTCAGGTGTAGTTCAGGCAAACCTCCCCTGGTTTCAGCAGGTTAACTTCATTAAAGCTCCTAGCTACTGCTTTAATGTTTTCTAGGCTTTCCCCCTGGGTACATTAGGCAGAAACAAGCCCTCACGGGAGTTCTGTACCCTGATGTTTTGCATTGTGAATGGAATGCAGGGGCAACATTTATGCTGGAATAATATGAAACGGAAAATTACTTCGAGAGCACAATAAATATGATCACTTTTAGCTTTGTCTCCTTTTCCCTTTCTAATCCAAACTTCCCATAAACTAGACAGGAGAAGCTTGAGGAAACCTGTTGTAGGGTGACCAGATAAGACATGGAATGCATGGCCATCCTGTGTTTATTATTTGCTAAATCTGATTCAGAAGGACAGAATACTCCCAGGCTGTCCCGAACACCGTGCTCAATGTCACTGAGCAAAATCCAATGAAAACTTTTGTTTTAGAATCAAAGGCACTTCCTCTCAATCTTCTGTCACAGTTGTTAGACTTATATATTTACTAAGGCCCAAGATGGGCAGGGGACATTTTGGGCACGCTGGGGTTATTAGGGAAAAAGCCCAAGGTACACTTGCCATGAGGAACCCTTAAACCCTGTGCCAGATGGAGCTGGGGCTTTCTCAAGGGGGCACTGGAGTTTTGATGAATTGCAGTCAGTCGCAATATGAGCTATCTGAAACAGTGGTCATTTTGCAGAATTTGGGCTTTTCTCTGTTGCCTAAAGTCACAAGCTGTCTGTAATCCTCCCTTCCGTTTTTTCTTTGACACAGAGCCCTGAAGTTTAGTATCTAAGCAGCTTAAAAAAAAATCATACAGGAAATTTGGCCAAACAAAAAAACCTCTCTGACCAGAAGCAGTTTGCTTCCTTTAAACAAGTCCCCCAAAGTTAAATTACAAAGCAAGTTTGTCTCTTTATTAGAATTTGGCTAAGAGCTAGGATGTAAAAACGCTTCCCATTTGATTTCCCATTTGATTTGATCATAATTTAGAAGAAGTAAATGTAATTTTTGACCTTTCAACACATCTGGAAGTATGCCTGTAGCTATACCCGACTGACAGTATTATCACAAAGACTGAGGCTTCTTCAACACTGAGCCCCTCTAGCCCTTAGAAAAGGGGAGAGTTGCACTTCAGGGGTGAGGAGTATTCTAGGACAAGTCAGCCGAGTAACATTAATAATTAGGTTGACAATGTAAGACAGACATGTCAGAGGGAACTCACTCAGGTCCCTGAACTGGGTCAGGACACTTAGTTCCCGGTTTTAGTTTTTCCACTGAGCTGTGAGTGCCTTGTGTCACAAGATCCGTTTGCCTCTTTGTGATTCTGTTTCCTCACCCATACAAGGCATGTGGTTATTCCAAAGCAATGGCCCTATCAAACTATTCAGGCAAATCTGCACTTGATATAAAGCAGGGTCAGTTTAGAGCCCTCACTGATTCAAAAAGTATTTATTGAGCACGTAGTGTATGCCAAGCTTTGCATGGGGGGCAATAATAGTAAGTATTCAGTGAAGACAAGTATTCTCCTAGTGGGAGAGACAGATAACACCCAAGTCCACAATGAGCAGGATCACTTCAGAAGGTGGTTGTGAGTTTCGAAAAGAAAAACAAAGTAAGATAATGTGATAGCGAAAAACCAGCAGACGGGAAATCGGGGTTAGCCCTTCCACTAACCAAGGCTCTGCCATAAGCAAGTGACCTGACTCAGGCTCACTCTCTCATCCTTAAGACAGGGACTTGTTCTATACTGGTACCTTTCAAACTTCAGGATGACACCCATTAGTAAGTTACAAAATCAACTTAGCAGTTTGTGATCAACATTAAAAAAATGCAATAGATCCAAATAAAATCAGAGTGTATATGGTTCATGAAACTTTATATATATATATAAAATCAATATATATATATTGATTTTACTTATTATTGAATAAACAGTAGCATTTGCTCATATATATAAATATATGAGCTCATATATATATATTATATATTTGCTCATATATATATATATCATATATATAATATATATATATTTGCTCATATATATAAATATATGAGCTCATATATATATATATGCTTTATATATATAAAATCAATATATATATATATATTGATTTTACTTATTATTGAATAAACAGTAGCATTTGCTCATCAGAGAAATCTCAGTGTTTAACCCAGTTTCAGGCACATGACTGGTGCTTGGTGAATGTTTTTTGAATTAATGAAAACATGAGATTTATGCACCAGGTCTTAAAGTAAATACAGCAACTTAATATGAATAACCAAATAACTTACCAAAGTATCAAAATCATTTATTATATTTCCCCAAATGCCAGCCTTACAAACCAAAGTCAAAATTATATTGCCCTTGTGATGCTAAGAGCTGTCTTTTCTTAGAATTCTCAGAAACTCTGTTAAGATTTAAAAAAAGAAAAAAGAGCTTAACGTGTTCTTCTCTCAAGTCGAGTAAACTGCCTTCTTCCCACTTATAACTGTAATTCAATAAGGCTTTAGAATGTTTAAAGAAAGAAAAGCATTAGTGGGGAAATTTTTTTATTTCTTGTCCTTGGGGATCTGGATAATTCTGCCTTCCTAAAACTGGACTTGTGAGCTTTCATTTCTTAAGACCGCTTTTTCAAAGCAGTAGTAATCTTACTGTAACCCAGATTTTTTTTCTCTTCATTATGGCTTAAATGGTAAGTTTCTGAGTGTCAGAATCATTTTTTAAAATTACACATTTGATTAAAAATAGATGACCCAAGTCTTCCTTCCTTCCCTGCCTGGATCCCTTGTTGACGTCCATTGGGATGGGAGAACCAGACCGAGGCGATCCCATTGAGGAATCAATGATACATCATCCTTAAGAAAGGCAAGAGTCAATGGACCCCGCTCAAGGCCCAACGCACATACCCGTGAGTTAATTTTCAAGTCCATTTCCTTAATTGCCTGAAAATCCATGGCCGGGCAAATTGACTCAGAGTTTAGGATTGCTACACCCAACCTTCTGTATCTGTCCCCTCCTGCCTTCCCCAAAGCAAAGCAGACACACATATACAAAGAAGAAACATCAGCATCCCAGTACCTCAGTCACATTGCAACTGCTTGCCCAGCCCAGGACAACTCAACGGTCAGGGTTGTTTCTATTATGGGCATCTTGGTTCAGGCAAAAATGTGCTCTTGAGCTATGGCATAAAAAAATCACATGTTTGTAAGTCCAAGTGTATTATACATAATAGCACAGAAGGCACTGCATGAAGAAAGCACATCTTTTTGAAGTGAATAAGCATCGCACGGTTGATCTGTCTTATAGGTGTAGATTGATCTGGAACTTACTAAAGTATATTTGCTTGGAATCAGTTCTGAAGTCATAGTTTAAGCCAAAATGTATAAAAACCACGAAAGGCTTTTGCACCATTTTATGGTTTTTATTTGTGTTATTTTTATTGTTATTATTGCTCCTGTTACTAATGATGAATTTTCCCAGGCCAGAGACATTCAATGTATTCACATTGCTTTTCTTTTCTTTTTTTCTTTTTTTTTGCATTGCCAAATAGAAGTTATATCAAATCCAAACCCATCCCACGTATTTCTCTAATTCTAGCTTTTGTAGATTTTCTCCTTGCGGAATGTCTCATAGAATCATTTTAACAATGAGACTCTGGTAAAAAAAAAATATGCTAAGGCTCATAATCCTTTTTTTTTTTTTTTTTTTTTTTTTGTAGCTGAAGTTAACCGTGCTCATCATTTTGGGACTCGACACCCAACCGACACTGAGAAATGGCAGCTTTCAGTTAAACAAACGCAAAGCTGTATTTAGGCTCTCTTGTAACATTGTGATGAGAAGAAATCAAAGTGTCTTCGGCTGCTATTTTTAAAATACTCACCAGGGCAATTCCATCAGAAATACGATACCTTACGATAGCTTTTATATTTTGATCCTTTCTTTTCAAGAGTAACATGTGGGAGAAACCCCGGATCCAATGAAACCGATTTAAAAAAGTCGATTTGAACAAATGCTGCTGTGCTGTTAGAGTTATTAAAAAAAATTCTCAGACTCTTAAAACGTGGTGGCAGGAGGATCGTTTAGAGAGGAGGGTGGTGCTTACCGTCAATGGAAGGAGTGTCAAAGTCTGGGATCCTCACAAAATGTTTCAGACAAGACCCTTTACCTTTTGCTAATTGCAAAATGAACATAGGTCCCCTGCTCCAGAGTTGTGTAGACAGTCTTTCTGCCTATAGGTACAGGGATGTCGGCTTATTCACCACACAAAGAGTTGTTGGCTGAGGAGGAAATTAAACTCTAAACTCCTGGCACCAAGTGTACTTTCACCACAGGGCAGTGTGCAGACTTCAAACTCCAGCTCTCCCAACCTCACGTGGTCCGTTTACTCATGTGCCTGCAAAAGAACTTGGTAACAGATCCCTCCCCCAAATCTTGCAATAGACCATAAACCAGCATCAGCTGGCCAAACTGGGGTCTGTCACGAGGATGCTGATTGAAAAAAAAAATCCAAAGTATTTTTCACCACTGTAGTAAAAACCTGTCCCCCTACAATAGCATTTCCTAAGCACCCAATTGCTTCTGGGGGTAGCTGGGACTGTGCAGAGAGATAGCTCCTCCTTCCGTCTATCTGTGAGTGCAGATCACATGGGTAGCCTGTGAGCAAGAGAGGGAAAGACCCAGGCATGACATGCATAAATGCAGTAAGACTTCCACTCCGGAGTGAGTGGTAAACTTGTTTATTGTTGGTGCTCTCCAGGAACAAGCAGATGGGGCGGCTTAGGTGGGAAGAGCTACTGAATGTTCTTTCTACTCGCTCTGATGGGAACTAAGTTAAATAAACCAATTCCTATCTAAATGGGGACAAGTTGCCATTGTTTGTCATGTAACATTCTCAAAGAGAGAAATATCTCAAATATCTCTTTGTCGGTATCTTGTTGCTTGAAAAAAAAAAAAAAATCACAGCGTTTAGCCCAAGGAGGGGGCACGGTAAAGCAGAAAGAACATTCTTTTAAAGGATAGGAAGTCTACTTTCTATCACTCAGCAGCTCTGCAAGCAAGGGGTGCTCGATGCGCTGGGTTTCTGTTTCTTCCTGTATAAAATGAGGGGGTTGGAATGGATAGGTCTCCCTGGAAGATTAGTCTTTCTTCTACTCCCTGGTCCTCTGAAGCGTCAGTTCACCAGACATTTTTATCCGCAGCCCTCTCTCAATGTGTGTTCTTTCGGAGGTGGTTAGCTGTACATGATTTCGAATGCTCATCTGTACTTTAGAAGAAAGAGCCTGGCAATTGATAGGTTAGCGCCCTTTGTCCCAAAGCAGCAGGGTTAGGTACAGGGGCAGGAATGCAAACATCATAGAGGTCAAAGGTCATGACCTTTTGGGGGTCGAAACCAAGACAGTTGCATACCTCAGTGGCACTAGAGTCTTGATTTGGGCCGGTCACAAGGTGCTTTTCCGCTAGAGTATTTTGTCACCAGCCGCGGGTAGAGGTGCTCAGCATTGGGAGAGGCTGGGTGGCGAATCGGAGTTCAGGCCGGAGTTCCTTAAGCGACTGTAGAAGGACAACTTGGCAAACTGAAAAGTGAAGGCCCTGCTGCACATCCGCATTGTTTTGGAGATAATTTAGAAGGGTCAGTGTGTGCCAACAGCCTTGGGCTGCTTCCTTGAAATATAGGGAGCTTAACCAGTGGTACGGAATCATGGACCAGCGATAAGGCACAGTGCAGGGCTGGGAGAGGCACATATAGACATATGACTTCGAAAATGCTCATCTGTACATGGCCCCTTTGGGGCAGGAGGAAGGTCCTGAGGAGTACAAAGAAATCATGGTACTTTCGGAAGAGAGAAGAAAACGTGGTGGTCGTGTGAGGGTGAGATTGTTCGACAGATGTGGATGGTACCCTGCAGTCGGCTTCCGTTTGACGGAGTCGCCGAAGTGATTTTACTTAGTGCTGAAAACAAATAAACAACAACAACAACGACAACAAAACCCCCCAAAATGGAAGACACATACACACACTGCAAAATCTTGAAAGTGTCACCCTGGGGCTCATCTCTCAAGGATAAGTCAATAGAAAAGTAATTTGTATGTAAACAAAGGTTGTGAAGGAGACATATCTCTTTAGCCTAAGAAGGTACAAAAACCTTGCTAGCAGGGAGAATATGAGTCTCAACTATACATTTAGGGAAATCTATTGGCAGAAGATAAACTTTTGCAGTGTGAGATACCCGCTCTATTTAAAATGTGACCATAAGTGAAGGAATTCAGAGAGGAAGCGAAAGCAATCTGCCTCTTCAAGTCAAGCCCACACTATGTCTTTCTTCCACAAGGACTCGAGACTTTCCTGTTACCTTACCCAACAGAGGAAATGGGAACAGGCAAGAACATGTATCCCTCGTGCCCCCAGAGATTTCCAAGGCAGAAGAGGAGGCTTTGGGAAGTACTACAGCCTGGGAATGAAGGGGAAATAGGGAATTTGGGAGGGCAAAGAAGACCCAGCCCCGTGTGTGTTTGTGTGTGTGTGTGTGTGTGTGTGTGAGAGAGAGAGAGAGAGAGAGAGAAATGAAGAGGGAGGTAAGGAGTGATGGGTGTGGCATAAAGAAAGGATAAGAAATTCTCTGAAGGACACTAAGGGCTTCCTGAAGAAACAGCAGTGACGTTATGCCCCCAAAATCTGGACAGTGGAATTCTATGATACTGTATAGTTGGAATAAGCAGGTTAGCTCCTCTGTGGGACCCTTCCCCAAACTTTGTCACTGAGATAGGTTGTACTGTTGGTCCCAATTATTCACCCTATTAACTGCAAAAGGATGAGGCATTGCTCGTTTGTTCTGCGGCGTGCGGTGCTTTCTCTAAGGTATAGTGTATGTCTCCTCCCCTTTAATGTCACACTTAGCCATGTAAGGTGCTTTGGCCATTGGAGTCTGAGTGGAAGTGACATGTATAACCTGCAAACAGAAGAGCCGTTGTGTGGTTCGGCCACTGCCCTCTGCCTCTGCCGGGAGGATGGCATGTACCAGCCAAGGGTTGCCCCATCAGCCTGGATGCCAGCATGTGGAGGAAACGAGGAGCGGAGCTGAGCGGTGAGCCATGCTGACATGTGCCGAGAGTGAGACACAGACCTTTGTAGTGAAGTCACTGAGATCCCGGGGTTATGACACCATAATCCTGTGGATGCAGATTATGCAAACCCACTTTACATTATATGGATGCTCGCAGTGATCCTGGAACCACGTGATAGATGCGATGGGACTTAGACCATTCTGAACGGGGTGTGACCTTGCCAGAGGGAGGTGTCCTTGGCCCTGTGGCATGGGTAGGGAGATCAGGGGAAGTCTCTGACGATCACCTGACCGGTTAAGCTGTCACATCAACGTTCCTGCCTGTGTTTCCTCTCCCCACAGGAGAGCTGCAGTCACCCTTTGGAGGGCCAAGAGAACGACTCTGTGACTTATTCACAAAATCCTTAAAGAGGAAATAACTGAAGGAACTGACCCAGAAAAGGGGAAGTTTGGGGCAGAGGGATTCCGTGGACAGGCTGCAGGAAATTCCACTGAATCAGTGCGGGTGACCATGAGATGAGCAGTTTTATTCTGGAGGTGGGCATGCAGGGAGAGGGAGCTGGGGTTCAGAGAACAAAGACCCTTGCTTTTTCCAGAAACCTTAAAAGGGAGAAAAACTGAAAGAGAAGCTAGAAATGCCTCCGGTATTGCTATTGAGAGTAAAAACTGCCATCTGATAGTGGCAGCGGGAACTTACCGGGATTCCTTGCGACAGAATCCTCCCACAGACACTCACACTTTTCTCCACTCAGTGGAAAACCCACCAAGCTTCACATCACCTCTGAGGGCTTCTCCTGAACCATTTCATGAGGGAATTGTGTGCAGTTTCTTAGTAATTTGCTATAGAGCTGAAGTAGGAATCTCTCTCCATTTCACTGGACAGGATATGACAGAAGCTATATTGGGTGGGAGGTAGGACTAGACGACCTCTCAAACTCTTCCAACTCCAACAGATTAATATCTATTATTCAGGGCTATAACTTATGACATTAAAATGTCAAAATTGACTTAATTAGGGCAAACAAGTAGAATTAAAACTGCAATGCAAACATACCATTTTATCATCTCTGTAAGCCACATCAAATTATTTATAGGAATGAAGCAGGGTATAAATAAGTGAATGAATGAATAAAATGTGACGTTGCCACCTAATGCCCCTTTCAGACTAACACGAGTGAACACTAGCAAGTTGTGAGAGGTGCAGGACCACGGAAACGGAATCTTCTTCCATCATGGGGAAAATGCTAATAGATTTGGGTGAGGAGGGAAAAGGACTGGCGGTTGTGTGTGAGGTTCGTGAGTTCCAACACTTCCACAAAATGCTGGAAATGGTTCAAAAGGAAAGTGAACCATTAGGTGGTTCCCAGCAGGCACTGGTGCATTCCAACAAGAGACGTGCCATTGCTGTGGCTTTACGTTAATTTCTTTTTCATCCCCAAAGTTCATTTCAGTCTCCTGAGGGGAGTTCCCCCCAGTGTGACAAATTTTCCAATTTTGTAATGGAAGCCAGGAGAAAATGGAATTCTCTTTATAGAAATCCATTCTGTAGCCAACTTTCTTGAGGGGCATCCGCTGAAAGCAATTTCTCTCATCCAGTAGAGGCGGCTGAGGTGTTTAGGGCCGGCTAAGTGGATCTCTGACAATTTGCTCCTAGAGCTTGTGGGAGATTTAACAGCAAGGCCTTGTGGGGAAATGCGTTGAGACCTACCCTGTCCAGGCCATTCTCTAGCCGCTCTGAGTTCTGTTTTCAGAACAGCAATTTCACAACGGAGTCGGCAGGATGTGGGGAGGTGTAGCTGGGAGTCACTTCAACACCCCAAGGCACGAGGTCAGTTACCTTTTGTATATATCTTCAGCATGCGTTGGAATCTGCCTGGTAACCTGCACGCCTCAGCGAGGTAAACGGAAGACAAGTCAACAGACAAGCGTGGTGTCACGGTACGTCTCTGTCGCAGATCGGAATGGCCACAGAGGATTTGTAAGAAAGGGGAAGGAATTGTCTCATAAGGACTAGAACTCACGTCTGGCTGGCTCCTTGCCCTGGCTTACATTCCAATATTGCCTCTTTGGGGGCACATTTGTGATTATGTAATGGCAAAACAAAGCGTTTGGTAGTAAATTAAATCCGTTTTATACCACGTAGTGACTTGCGTGCAGCTTATACCGCCGGGCTTTGATGCATTCCAATGTGGGAAAGGTGCTCTTGAAGCTTAACAACTGGCTCTTCTCCATCTGTTCATGTTCCCCATTTGACTCATCCCTCCTCTGTAAATACTCTCTGACTTGTTAGCACGTTGAACAAATTTCAAAGCTCTATGAATGAAGTGCGTGTAGGTCAGAAGTTACCTTGTGGGAGCCTCGGAGGACTTACAAACTTGCCTTACCATGAGAATCGTTCCATCCATTTGACGCTCATGAACCACGCTTTCTCATGCAAGCACAGGGATGCAAATAAAGATCAGATGAGGGCTAGTGGGGAAGGAAATTGGCGAAAAAGTAAACATTTGTGTCCAGACGGAGAGAGCAAAAAAACCTACCATTGGGACATGATAAAGAAAAATAAATGTTCACGGAGGTAACTAGACAGAAAAGGCATTGACAAGCACAAGAAGAAGAGCTCTGTGGTTCTTAACCTTGATGGGTGTCCATGGTCTCCTCTCTCTGGTTTTCATAACAGCTTCCCAGAACACCATCTGTGACTTGCTGTGGTGGCGACACACCATCGTGGGCCTTCCTGATCATGCCACCTGCTGCCCAACCCCACAGGACAGTGATTCCGTGTGGAGAAACAAGCACCCGAGTTCACAGGCAGAACGATCGGGAAAACTACGAGGTGCACCTTGTGTAGCCGAGGAGAGCTGTTGGATTCTGTATCTGTATACCCATAGTTGAATGAGTACTATCAGGCAGATTTCACTCTTAATAATGCCAGCTTACATTTTTTTTTTGAGTATTTGCTATGATTTGGGCACCGTTCTATCTGTTCTCCTGGCACAAATCAATTTAATTCTCATGATCATGAGGTAGGCTTATTTTCTTCCCCCATTTTTATGGATAAGGAGAATGAGACACGGAGAGGCTATAATTAGCCCAAAGTCACACAATATATCATGATTTGAACTCAGGCCATCTGGAATCAGAGTTGGAGTTCATCGTCATGCACCCAGGTATACATATACCCCAATCCAGTCAACAAAAATCCTGTGAGTTAAAGCACGCACATACACACACACACACACACACACACCAATTACACTCAAATGTTTTGATTGGCCTAACCAGATTGATGTCAGAATAAAAAAGTCATACTTTTGTGCCTTAGCTTTCTCTTAAATCCAGTGAGCAGTATGTCACAGCAAATACTGGTTAGTAAGTTCAAGATCCCCCTATGTATCAGGCAGTGTGCTATACTTTCAGAGGTTCCAACCTTTTCCCCAAAGAGCTTTCAATCTGCTCATGGGACAGCACTGACCCTAGTGAGAATGATATGATGCAAATGGAGAGAATGAGATGAGAAGGGAGACTTCAGTTGGGGTGTGCAGAAGAGAAGGGGAAACCCAAGCACAGAACTAACATCAGGAGAACAGTTATTGGTTACACTGTGGATTAAATGATAAGGAGCAGGAAGAGACAATAGATGCTAAACTTCTGATGATGCCTGACTTGCAAGGAGACCGACTATGTTCTCTTTAAAAAGCATAGTCATCTCAAATCACCTTTTCTATCTATGTTATAGATATTACAAAGAGGTTCATGAAACAACTGCTTCATCCAATTATGGAGTTTGGGGTTTTGTGACCCATCTGCCCCCAAAAATGAACTGATAAATCGTGTCTATTCTTCACTGGTAAGTTCATTCCTGAATTAACCAAACCTTTGACTATTACATGGAACAGATATTCAACCCAAATCAACTCAGATGAAATGGGAATTCATTGGCTCATCTAATTAGGAAATCAGAAGTCTAGGAACAGCCAGATCTGGGAACCCAAACAATGTCGTCCAGGCATTAAGCCATTGCCCCATATTAACACATGTGCCCCGAATAATCATTTCTCTCTTGCCTCAGAACGTCTTGGCTTTGTTCAAGTGGCAGGCAACTCACATCCTCCCGGCTTAGCAATTTCAACGGGAACAGAACTTCTCTCTTCCTTCCAACATCTGAACATTAATCTTTGAAAGTCTCCAATTGGCCATGCTTTGGTTGATGCCCATCCCTTAGGCCAGAAGATGGAGCATTCTGATTGGCCAGCCTGGGTCATGTGCCTCCTCTCAGCATGGGGTGCAGCTGAGACTCCATGCGTGAAAGTCCCACCATGGCTACACGGTGTTGGGGAGGAATTTTCACCAGAACAAGGAGACCAGGAGATGGGGATAGGGTCAGGAAGTGGTAAAGAAGCTAGACTGGTAGAACCAAACTGCTACAGTCCATCTGATGATGCCTAAGACTTTCAAAACCTTAGAGCTCTTCAGTTTCTCTTATCGGTGTTTCTTAGCATGAAGAAGTATGCTGCACCTACAGACGGCCATGCGATTTATGACTACGAACAAATGTATCTTCCCATAGTTGCAGGGTTCTCATGATGACTCGTCTCTTGCTATTAGCAGCCACTCACACTTGTCTAGCTCTCATGGATCACAAAGCGCTCCCACATAAAAATGATCTCATTCCCTCCACACAGCAACACAAAAAGTACACAGGGTGGTCATCATTATTCCCATTTCATAGATGGGGAAGCGGGGCCTCAGCATGGGTAGTGGCTTGTCTAGGGTAACACGACTGGTAAGTGGACAACCCAATTGGAAACCTGGGTCTTCCAGCTCCAAGATGAGCAGAAGAGAAATCGGAAGTTTTATGTGAGTCTAGGGAATGTCTCTGAGGTCACACAGTGACTCAACCCCTGAAATAGGATTAGAGTTGGAAATCGTGATCTTCCTCCCAGGTTTTCATGAGTAGAACTTTGGCTTCCTGAGCCTGTCTTAAACCTGTCCAGAGCTGATGCCAAAAAATTGTTTCGAAATGCATTTGGTGAGGACTCTGCAGGCTGATTTGTCTACGGTACACCCTGGAATGCTACACATGCACATTTGATCTCCAGGCTTCTTTGAAAAGGAGCCAATACAAGAGATTTGTGCTCGTGAATTATTGCACTTGTAATGAAAAAAGAATCACAATACATGCTTGAGATGCTCATATGTTAGATGTGTGCGTGGCTTCTGGATTGCTAACACAGCATCTAACTGCCCATCCTGTTAATAATGCCATTAAAATTTTTGTGAAAGGGAAGTTACCTTCTTTGGGGATGTAGAGGGTGGGAGAGGGTGCAACCTGTTTCTGGAATTACAGATGGTAAGGAATAGGATTAGAAGGTGTAGTCAGAACACTGTAACTCATTGCAGCTGCTAATTGGGCTCTCATCTGACAAGCACCTTATTGCTTTACAGGGGAGGGAGAAAAATAAAACAAGTAGCCCAGACAATTAGGGACCAAACAAAATTAAACAAGTCCTTATGGCCATAGGTATCGAGTATAGTGCTTTGCCTTGCATTGTTAGTGACTCATGTATTATGAAGCACTTAGGGATGCTCGCTAATGGGGTCTCTCTCCCTCCTGGAGGGCGACTTGAACATTAGACTCTGTGACTCAGGTGCAAAAACTCTGCTGTATTAGCGCCAGCAGAATGATGCTTTCCTCTCTCACAGGGGTGTAGTGAGGCTTAATTAATTGTTGGGGAAGCACTTTGAGATTCTGGGATGAAAGGCACTATAGAATGATAATAATTTGCATCGACAAGGTACATTTCTTCAGTGGATTTCCAAGCACTTTACAAACATTAATTAATCCTCATAACACCCTGGCGAGGCAGGTAAGTTTTCCCAGGATACACTAAACAAATCCACCATGTTATGAGTAGGAGGGAAGCTATTGCTCTATTGCGATGAGCTCACTTTATTATTTATTCTTGTTGGGAACTTCCAGAAAGGCTGATGTGGACCCTGCTTCCCATTAGTCCAAACGGTTTGCCATTCGCTTTTGATTACCCACAAATATCGTATTCTGCTGGAGCGCTAATCATTCTGCTTGGGGGACACGTGTCCTGTGCAAAGCGAGTCATAAACAGCTGTCATTCCAATGGATATTAATGCCTATTGTCTCCCATTCTGGAGCTCTCTGCCTCCCTGGCGAAAAGAGAATGGCGGCGGAGCGGGTGACATCTGTTTCAAAGACGATCTGCAGCCATACTGGAGAAAATGCACCTGGCTTCCACTTCCAAACCCATGTAACCAGTGGCTTCTTGGCCTTTCTTTGTCACCAGCACATTTGATATTTTACATTCTGTTTTTTCGTCTCCATGCAGCAGGGGGAAATGGAATTGCGGAGGTGGCAGGGGGAGGGAGTTCTGGGTTGCATGTAAACAGGGTAACCAGCGTTTCCAGAATCAAGAGTCTGTTATAAATCAGTGGTGCAGAAGCAGCTCAAGTGTCAGGACCCAAACAGCTCCCCCAAACCCCAACCGTTCCGCAAATGAAATAAACCTAAAGAGGAAAAACAATCTTCCAGCTAGACAAATGACTTCAACATGCTGAGCGGTCAACTTGTCAGTCTTGAGTGGCTCTCCGATCAGGCCTCTGTTCCCACACTCCTGGCTTTAATTCTGCACACATTCAATGCAGCTTTTCAGATTGAAGAGGAAAAGAAAAAGAGCGATGAAACTCTCGGGCTGTCATTCTGCACAGGCGCGGCACTTTGACAGTTGTCCCCCCGCCGTGCTCTTGGTGGTAAAAGCCCTCCCTCGCTTGTCTCGGCAAAGCCGCCCGACCAGTGCGCCTTGAGAGAACACACTATGCACAGAGGCGGATCCCTTCAGCCATCGGGATGGTTGAGCACCCAAGAAGGTCGCCTTCCCTCATTCGTTTACTCTGGGACGCTTTATAAATAGTTTTTATTTTCTCTGTGCTTTGGGACACGAAAAAAATGGGAAGTGCTGCACTCCTTATTGGCATTACAGATGAGTAAATGAAGCCCAAGTGACTTGCCCATCACTATATAGATAGTAATACCTGTGAGTCTGCCTCAGTCCAAAGACTGAGTTCTCAACCACCATTCTAGGAGCTCCCAATCCTAGCCGCCCATTAAAACCAGGGGAGGAGCTTTAAAAAATACCCATACCTGCTCCAGAGATTCTGATCGGACTAGTCAGGGTAGGATCTGGGCTTTGAGAGCAGCTTGACTTTCTCCAGGGGATTCTGGTGTGCAGTATTACTGAGAAGCACTGGTCCAGACAGTATGGTTCCCGCTGTAGCGCTTGTAACTGAGGGATTCTAGTGGCCCTTGAGAAGTCAGTGAGGAGCTCTGAATCATCTAGCCGGGGTAGTAGAGGCCAGCTTCCATTTTCATTCACATATAATGAGGGCAGAAAATGCATTTGAAAGTAAAACGTCCCAAAACAAGCTGTAGACGTTACAGCTTGTGGGCATTATGTCACAATGTCCAGAGAGCTAAACAATTTGAAGTCCTGAATTAGGTTTTAAATAATTCGGTAGGTCACTGAGCAGCTTTCCTGGCTCCTGGAGTGGGGGTTGGAGATGACTCTGGGTTGCCTCCTTTCTTCCCATCCTTGAGCTGGGGAAGTTGCAAACCCTGTGCTGTGATTATTTCCTGAGACCGGGACCCTCTTCCTCACCTCAAACAAGAATGTCCCATAGCCCTTTAGTCTTCAAACCTCCTTCAGTGCCTGGATAGGTGTCTGGAACCAAGGTGAGGGAAACGGGTCAGGTAGGGCCTCAGTCCCCTGCCCCATCCCCGTGTGACAGTGAGGTTTTCTACGCTGCTCCCAATGCCCCTGGCTGGGGGTGGACAGAGGGAGGAATAGTGTCGGCACCTAAGGAATGGAAGGCAGTTGGGGAAGGCAGTGCAGTGCTGCTTCCAGGGGAGGAAATAATCTCCAGCCCCTCTAGTTGGATGATGGCTCCTCTTGGAGCAGGCCCGGAAGGAAGACCAGAGAGTCCTCCCTGGGAGAAGGGGAGAGAGCCCATCAGCCTGCTCCATCACCCAGCCTCAGACTGGCTGCTGCCTCGGCAGAAGCAGCTCTGCCTCCCGGCCCCATGCAGCAGGAGCTCGGAGTCTCTTCCAGGTAGGTTTTGTCACCTCCATTTTAGAGGAGAAGTAACAGGCCCAAATGGCGAAGAGATTGGCTCAGGGGATACAGCCGGTAATGAGTGCCAGAACCAAGGCTCCCATCCAGGCTTCTGGCTCCAATTCCAGTGCTGCCATTTCTGTAATTCAGCACGGTGGTTTGGAAAGAGGTTGGGGTGCGGATTCTTTCAGTTTGGTACTCAGATGACCTTGGACAAGGCCCTTGAGGTTAGAGCAGAGATTACACGAAGTAACGATATATGTGGAAGTGTCTACCTCTGCCCTAGAAATAGCAAGTGCTCAAGAAATGTGGTAGGCGTGGTAGGGTGGGAGTGAGGGGGGTAAAAACAAGAGTAACACTGGGCCTTTGGCCCTTAGGAAATTCACGGTTATGGGGAAATGGAGGACAAGATAACAGCAGTTAGGCCGCGACTCTGGAGTCAAACCATCCAGGTTTGAAGGCAGGCATATCTTCTTCCGAACTGTGTCACTTTGGGAATGTTACTTGTCCTCTCAGTGCCTCAGCGTCCTCATCTCTAAGATGGGCACAATGGCAGTATATGCTTTAAAAGTTTACTGTGAAGATTGAAGGAATGAGCACATGTAATGCACTGGACAAAGCCTGATACACAGAAGGCTTGTGATAAATATTCACTGTCAGTACTATGGTCGAAACACGTAAAAAGGCAAACGGAAGATTTTGGTACCAGTCAACAAACATAATGGAAGAAATGGCACAAAGCAAAAATGAGAACTTTCAAAAACCTCCTAAGGAACAAATTTCCTGCTATGTCTGGAAACGCACGCAGGTACCATTTGTGGCCAGATGGCAACTGATCCAACTCTTAGTTGATCATAAAACAGAGTCCAGACGATGATGCCAAGTATTTCTTGAAAAATAATGGTGTCGTGTTCTTTCTCCACTTGCCTGTGGTTTGTTCTGGGCATCTTGCTGCAAGGTCAGGTCCTCTGAACTTTCCAGGTGCTTGCTAGAAAAAGTCTTTGGTATACAGCATTGTATTACTTTGCTGTTGCTACTGTAACAAATTAGCACAAAGTGTGGCCTAAGGCAACACAAATTTATTATCTTACAGTTTGGGAGGTCAGTGTGGAGATCTAAGATCAAGAAGTCTAAAATCAGTGCTGCGTTCCTTCTGGGAGCTTCAGGGAGAATCTGTTTCCTTGCATTTGCCAGCTTCTGAAGTCGGCCTACATTCCTTGGCTGGTGGTCCCTTTCTCCATCTTCGGAGCCACCAGGGTGGCATCTTCTCTCCTCTCTGACCTCCTGTACAAATCCTTGTGGTTGCACTGAGCCCACGAGGATAATCTCTTCATCTCAAATCCTTTAACTTACTCACATTTGCCACCTAAGGTAACATATTCGCAGGTTCAGGGATTGGGATACTGTCAGCTTCAGGAGGCCATCATTCAGCCTGTCACAAGTATCTGTAAGTCACACACACCTTTCTCTTGCTGATATGGGCAGCTTTTCTTAGCTGATAATGAACATGAGCTATTGTGCAAATTCTCCACCCCACTATGGGTAAGGTGGGGGAACATGCCAATGGTGAGAGGGAATGAGAACCCTATCCATATAATTGCCATGGGAATTCTGGTGAAGAGCAGTAAGGGAAGGCTCTTGATGGAACTAAGAATGCTAAAATACCTTGGGAAAAGAACAGGTCCAAGGTTTATTTCATTTACCCGTAAACGCTCGTGTAGTACTTGAGGTATGTGGGGCCTCTTCTAAGCACTTCATAAGTAGTCATTCAATCCTTCTAACAATGCCACGGAGTGCTTTCTATTATTATTATCCCCATTTTACAGGTGAGGGAACTGAGCTCTAGTCAAGGTTAAGGGATATGCCCAAGGTCATATAGCTAGAAGTGGCAGCTCCTCATGAGATGGGGTTAGATGATCTTCGACAGCAGAACCCCTGGTTCCAGCCACCCTTGGGCACTCTCCATTCAGGGCTGGACACAATTTTCAGTGTCCAGCAAGGTGGCTTTTTTATTTAGATGGCACAACACGAATATCAGAGGTAATTTTGTCCTAGGGGAACGTGTTTGTGTTTGTCTCACCTCTTGAAAGAATGAGCACCAGGAAAGGAAGGAGGATATACTTTTAGAATCCAAGAGCTGGAACAGACCTTAATGATCATCTTGCTCATCAAAGGTTCCTAAACTTCTAACCCCAGGGGCAAAGCAAAGTAGCTGAGCTGGCCTGAGGGTTCAGGTGCTTTGCCTGGATTTCCTGCCTCAAGCAAGAAAATGGCTTTCAAGTCTCAAGTTCTAGCTTAAAAATTCATGAAGCATTTTGCATTTTAAACCTACAATGTCTCTGTTAATGAACTGCAATGAACTGCGTTTCCAAAAAAGTAAATCTGTGAATAGGTTATCAAAACATTGTGCAAGATATAACTGATGATTTTGAGTGCCCCCAGACCCACCTTGGAGCCAAACACCCAATTTCCCCACCTATTTAAACAACATAGGCTCTAGAACCACCCACTCGTAAGTCTAGGCTCCAAACTTATGAAATGATGGTTTATACAGGGCTTGGACAAATACCCTGGGAAGCAGAAAGGGACCAACTGCTAGCTCATGAAATGCATGAGACACTGTTATCAATCTACGCCTTGGAGCAGGAGCAGAGTTCTTACTCTTGCTTCTAGAGTCACTGCATGTCAGGTCATCCAAGCTAGTGTGAGAGAAGGGGCAGTGGTAGTAGATGGGGACACTGGGACCTTCCCTTCATCTTGGGCCTGACTGGGCTCCTGGGGACAGAGCTGCTGCTTTTAATAAAGAACACTGATGGTCAACACCATGGGCAGAGAGCAATAGTGCTGAATCCCCTTAGGACTTGAGAGGTTTTTAGCGTGTGTTAGAAGGAAATATCAACTGTTGTATGGCAAGGGAGAGCCATATCATTCATCCAAGTTTAATGGGTTTTCCCAAGCAGAAATTGTTAGGGCCAGATTTAGGACAGGGTTTGTGCAAGGTGGTGAGTTGGGGGTGGGGGTGGATGGAAACAAATACACTAAATAAAGCAAGAGTCTAGGCTCTGGTTGGCTCTTGAGGTAAAATCTTCTTAATAACCAGTCACCTTTAACTCTTGGTTTACCTATGCTGGGAAACATGGTTCCAAAGAAGTCAGAAATTGGGTTCTTAAGATTCTACCAGGCCTGAGGTCATGTGCTTGTATGCACATGCTCAAAGCCTCACAAGAATTTTCACTGATGCTTGGTCTAGGCAGATGACAGGCTAGGGGTGTGCTTCTGTGCAGAGATATTATTGCCCAACCAACCTAGGCATCTCTCACTCAAGAAAATGAGAATGTGGTGAGGAGGAAAAGGAAACCCTGGTTTATATTTGGTTCTCATAGGACTTGAGGACTGAACTACAAATTTTCAAAGATCCATAGATTGTAATAGCTCACCACAACCTCGAATTAGAAACCAGATGAACAAAATAGACCAGGTGGCATTTGAATGACCCCTAAGATCAAGATGGGGAAATGGCCATTTCGCTATTCCAGTGCTGTTCAGAGCCTTATTTTATTTTATTTTATTTTATTAATATAATTTATCAAACTGGCTTCCATAAGACACCCAGTGCTCATCCCAACAAGTGCCCTCCTCAATACCCATCACCCATTTGCCCCTCTCCCCCACCCCGCCATCAACCCTCATTTTGTTCTCTGTATTTAAGAGTCTCTTATGGTTTGCCTCCCTCCCTCTCTGCAACTATTCTTTCCCCTTCCCTTTCCCCATGGACTTCTGTTAAGTTTCTCGAGATCCACATATGAGTGAAAACATATATCTGTCCTTCTCTGACTGACTTATCTCACTCAGCATAATACCCTCCAGGTCCATGTATGTTGCTGTAAATGGCATGATTTCATTCTTTCTCATTGCCAAGTAGTATTCCATTGTATATATAAACCACAACTTCTTTATCCATTCATCAGTTGATGGACACTTAGACTCTTTTTATAATTTGGCTATTGTTGAAAGCGCTGCTATAAACATTGGGGTACAAGTGCCCCTATGCATCAGCACTCCTGTATCCCTTGGGTAAATTCCTAGCAGGACTATTGCTGGGTTGTAGGGTAGGTCTATTTTTAACTTTTTGAGGAACCTCCACACTGTTTTCCAGAGCTCAGAGCCTCATTTTAGATATACCCTTAGAAGGTGCATGGGTGGCTTAGTCAGTAGCATCTGACTTCAGCTTAGATCATGATCTCAGAGTTTGTGGGTTTGAGTCTGTGCTGACAGCTCAGAGCCTGGAGCCTACTTCAGATTCTGTGTCTCCCTCTCTCTCTCTACCCCTCCCCGGCTTGCATTCTCTCTCTCTCTGTCTCTCAAAAATAAATAAATGTTAAAAAAGTTTTTTTTTTTTTTTTTTTTTTTTTTTTTTTTTAGATTTGCCCTTAGAAATGTGGTTCTGATCAGGAATGAAACCATAGGGGGAGGAGAATAAGATGGAGAAATCCAGGAGCTGTGCCAGGGGCCTCTTGGTTTCAAGATCCAACCCACTGGGAACTTCGAAGACAGAGCATTTCAGGTATGCCACTAACAGGGGATTCTCACCAGAGCGAGGGGGCAATTTGGGACTGTGAAAGAGTCTTCCTTTGAAGCCTTTGTTTCTCTACTAGACACAATCATGGAAGGATCCAAAAAGGGAAGGAACACAGCAGAGTGGGAATTACTACGGGCAGATGACAACTGCACTGGCAGAGGTAGAACCTGAGGACAGTGGGGCTACTTTTCCTTCCTGCCTCTGCTCGTGGGAGAGCTGCAGCAGACTGGAAATCAAACTCGGTTGTGGCACTTTGAAGTCTCTTCCCATTTGAGGTTTTGGTGGAGGGATAATGAGTGGATGAAAGGCCTTTTTAGCTGGGGCTGTGAACAGTCAGTTCCAGATGAATGGGCACTAGCAACACAGGGCAGCCTGTGAGGCCTGTTCCAGAGGGGAAGGGAGGAACAGAGCAGGCCTTTGGACGACGTCTGCCCCCAGCTCTAGCCCTGGAAACAATTAGTGAGGGGAGGGGAGCAAAAGGGAAGGAAGCAAGGACGGAAGGACAGTCCTCCCAGACTGGGTGACTCATTGGCTTCTTGGTTTGCCTCTCCTTAGGCATTTGAATGGACTGAGGACAGTAGAGGGTGTGAGCTTGGAGAACAAGGCAGATTCTGGCAAGATCTCCCTCTTTCCCCCATGGGAGCCCTTTCATCCTCCTGTATTTATGGATCAAAGGCTACCATCCCCCCCCCTTTTGGGGCTATGAAGCAATCTCTCAGATCCCCTGGCTTTGGGGTTCCTGTAAGACCCTTTCTTCCTGCCCCAGCACCCTGGGCTCCCCCGTGTTTATTGTTGGGGAAATCCCCCTGTCTCCTCTGCCCTTACCTGAGAGGCCGAAGGCCTGCAGACTTGGCTTTCCATTATCCCTAAAGTATCGCCCTTCCCAGGCCATTACTTGGTTGCTACAAAATAGGCCACCGACTGGCAGTCCTTGGGTGAGTTGTGTGAGGTTGAATTCTGTGTCATCATTTAGCAATCAGAGTTCATGTTTCAGAGAGAATCCTAACTCAGAAGCTTGGGCAGCACTGCGCCCTATAATCGGCCAGAGTCAAGTAGAAGGGGCATGAGTCTTCCTGTTCCCCAAGAACAGCCTCTGTCTCTCCCCATCTTCTCCCAGACCTTCCATCCCCCCACTGCTGCCCTTGATGTTCTTACACTCCAGCACACTTTACATAGCTGCACTATCCCCCTGTGAGTGTTTGAGTCTTTGACCCCAGATGGGGCTGATGGTGGGGAGCACTTCATCTCTCCCTTCCATGTTTCTAGGCAGAGAAAGTTTCACTTGAGTGTCACTGCTGGCTCTCCCCTTCCCCTCACCTGTACGTTTGGAAGAAGGACCAGGCATGCCCAGCTCAGCCCCTCCATCCTCAGACTGCCTGCCTACGGGAGGCTCCCTGATGGCTCTGCTCCCACCCAGAGGGGAGGGCTCCCTTTGTAGGAGACCACTGAGATTGTCCATCACTGCCTGCACCCAGGAAGTCACGTTGATCTAATTCAGGGTGAAACGTTAGCAAGCTGAATTGGGTGAAGCTTCCAGCCAGTTTCTTTAGTTGCATTTATCAGTGATCAAGCTGACGTCTCCATCAGGTATCCTGGTATCTGGTTTGGAAAAGGTGGTAGCTGTGGTTCAGAAGGTGAAGGATGCAATTTACATGTGCTGACATGTACGTCTAGCTTGGGACCAGCAAACTTCTTACCCCGTTCAGGCGGGTGAAGTCTCCCAGGCCTCGTGGATGTGCAAACACTCATGGGCCACAGAATTTAATGATCCCGTTTCACTGGCTCGGGCTCCCTTACCTGTATGGGAAGGACTTGCAAAATGGCCCTCCCTGAAAGTCAGAGGCATGTCTTTTGCTCTCATTCAGGGCCTGTGCATGTACAGCTTTTGCCCACATGATGATGTCCACTGCTTGTGTAGCTCCTCAACACCGCCCCTGGCTGGGGTCCTCCCTGGGAGAGCTGATGTCTGTAGTGATGGTACTCTTTTCAGATGCCCCTCAAGTGCCCATCCTTGTGGTGACTAAGCTCTTCTGGGTTCTCAGAGTTCTTGAGAAGTTCTTGAGGCCTCACTGTATAAAAGTAATTTGTCTTCTGTGCAGAAGCATCAGGAAGACTGCCTTTCTTTCTTACTCTGGGTCTTGTTTTGGCAAGCCCCAGAGGAGCTCTGTGGGTCCTCACATTCCATTGCTGGCTACCTTCTCTCTCTCCACGGGCCTCCAAGGGGCCCAACCAAGGAGACCACTCCTGACACGGACCCTCGGCCGTCTTCCCCATCCCAGGCTCTCTTGAATGTCCCCTCTCCTATCCAAACTTCTTGGGAACCTCTCCTCATGCAAAATGACATCTCAACAGCCAGTCCAACAGTCATGTCCAAACTGAACAACAAAAGTCAACATTGACCGACCCAGACCTGAGTCTAACCGCTCCACATAAACTAAGCACTGGGAGATAGGGGCTGCTATTACCATCTACATGTTACAAACACAGAAACTGGCTCAAAAGGCCTCAGAGACTTGCCCCAGGTCACAAGCCTGGTCAGAATCAGAGCCGTTCTTCGGATATGGGTGGTAGGGGTTCAAAGCTGCCCCTCCTTGCTCTCTTTAGACCACATCTGTGAGGTAGGCCAGAGAGGAGGAAAAAAGGAGAGGAAGATTTAAGGAAAGTTGGAGATGGGCAGAGAAGTAGAAAATGAGAAGGTCCAGCTCCCAGTATTTGCACGAGAAATCATTCCATCACGCTGTGTTGCTGAGAGTGTGAAGGGACCTCAGAGAACCCACCCTCACTTCACCAGAAAGCTGAGACCCAAAGCTTCAAGAAACTTGCCCTTATGGAAGTATGTGTATTCTGAGAGGATAAAGGAAGGCAAACTAAAAGAACTTCTAAAATGGAGATGGTGCAAATCTTTGTCTGACCTTATAGATGGAAAACCAGAGCCCAAAGGGAGAAATGACTTGCCCACCTTTAAAATACGTGCAGAAGGGGAAAGGAACTAGCCCGAACGAGCTTCTAGAATGGAGATTACTCCATTTTTGCGTTAAAAAATGAGAGAAAAATTACTCTTTAATACGAGCAATATACGAACCATACTCTCTATACTGCTATCGAGTAATGGTGAAAATAGAAGGTTTGCCTGTTGATCTCTTTGAGTGTCATGTAAACTCGAGCAATCTTCTAGGTGGAGTCTACTGGAATTTGGAGCCGGATGCTTTCACATTTCATTAACTGGAAAGGCTCTTCCTGCATATTTCACATGTGCTCAGGACTGGGTTTGAGGAGCTCCGTCTCGAGGAGAGGCACGTAAATTCATAGTGGTCTGGGAGACATGATGACAAAGATGTGTAGGGTGTTGGGCTCGTGCAGGATCCATCCATGTTTAGGGAAAAGGATAGATCAATGACTAGGAGGCAGTGAGCACTGCAAACATTAGGCATATGTTTAAACACGAATCACTGCAAAAAGGCCGAGGTTAATGTGAACACCTTTCACTTCCCTAACAGAAAATTGAGCCAACCCGTGCTTCCACCCACAGGCTCGGCGATGCCTGTGTGGTTTCTGTGTGGTCAGAGGCATTAGCTAGGGTCTTGTCCATATCTATTAGGAGGGAGGAAGCCCATTTAGCAAATTAAAATTGTTTTTATTCCCCCGGCTAATTGTTTTTTAATTGTTTAAGTAAAAGGTTTTGGTCTTGATTAGAGGCTTTTAGTAAATTAAATCTGTTCGCGTTTTACAAGTCTAATATTTAGATCATAGAGAGGCAGGAACGGTTAGTGAGGTTTGCTATGACAAGGGTTTTGAAATCTAAATGTTGATGCTGAAGAGGCCTCAGAGATGGTCTGGTTCAACACTCTCAGCCGACCACGGAAGGAACAGAGGCCCAGAGAAACGAGCGGATTTGTCAAAGGTCACACAGCTTGAAAGTCGGGAAAGCTAGGCCAGAGCTGCCAAGGTCTGCTATACTGGGCTGTGCAGGCGTTTTCAGGAGGAATACCTCTAGTCAATACAGAAGGCTTTAATTAAATATTTAACCTCGAAAATAGCCTACACATAGAACAAATGGAGCATGCAGAAACATTAATTAATGTGATTTACACCTTGATGTCCATTGTGCGCCTCACACTTTAATGTAAAGTGGCCGGTGCTTGCTATTTGACTGAGCAGTTGTTAGGGGAAAATTTAACACACTGTTGAGGATATTGGAGCTAAGTGACCCAAAGAAAGGTACCCACGTAATGTGCATACGCTCTGTAAAATATAAGTGATATATTCCACTATACTCTTTAGAACAAATGGGAAACAAAAAAGAAGATTGTTATGATGCAGAATCTCCCCAAGTACTTTGGAACCCCACAGAAGTCGGTGCAATAATAACAGTTCTTGTGAAGAGGAAAATGATTTCATGGTCTAATGAAGATGGAAAATACCAGGGGAAGCCAGGGTAACCAGATTTTTTTCTCCTTATTTTCCTCCTCTGCTTCTCTCTCCTTCCTTCTCTCTCTTCCATCCCTCCTTCCTTTTTTTTTTTTTTCCTATTCTTTCTTCCTCTCTCTAGCATCAGGTCACTGGGAGAGTCATGTCGTGCGTCACAGGGGGAGAGCTGTGTGACTCAGCTGGGAGGGCCCCTCCTCGTTTCCTTGCAGGATCTGGGGAAGGCTGGCCTGGGTCACACAAGACATTTCCTTTCATCCAGGATTGGGGCTCACCTGCACTTCCTCACTGCTCTGCCCAAGAAATCCCCGCCTTTCCTCAGATCGCCACATCTCATCTCTTCCCTGTCTGTTCGGGAATGCCTTGGCCTGGAGGTCCTCCCCTCTCCCCTTCCTCTCATGTCCACCCCCCTCCCTTTGCAGTCAGGCTGCCGTGATTCTTAGGGTTATTTTTAAGCTGGAGGACCATGCAGCCTTTCCTAGAGAACAGAGGCACCTCCTGTGTACATTCAGAAAGGGCCACACGCACCTATTTTCCTGGGCATTCTGGTGGAGCCCAGGCCTGCAGCAGCTGCGAATCCCCCAGAAACATGGTGCCTCGTACTCTCTCTCCCGTCTCCAGGACGCATCTCTGAGAGGCCAAGAGTAGACACCAACTTTCCTCTCACTTGTCCAGTCACTTTGGTTATTAACAGCCTTGTAGAAATAAGCTTCCCTGTCTTGAAATATGGAATGACTGAGAACACAGCCGCAGGATTTATTGCTCCACACGGCATGCAGTTATAATTTTTACTTGGCTGCCGCGATGACAAGATTCAGTAAAGCATTAGGCAAGTAAGTCTGAATTACTCGGCTAAAATATGGGCTGTCCCTGGACACTCAGTCCCTCTGAGAGGATACCTGATTAGCCTTGGCCCGTCTGGGGGGCAAGAGGATGTTTGGTGTGTCATTTCCATTTGGCTGGAAAGGTGGGGGACCAATTTGGCTAAGTCTCTTGGGAGTTTTGGAGGAAGGTGTAAGAAAACGAAAACTGGCCACAGAGCTGTCGCTCACCATCAGTCACTCAGATTTTAGATAAGGACTCTTTCCTTTTTTATTGTCTCTCTCACTTAACCTCTGCCTTGTTTCTTTTCCATCCCCTCTGGGGACAGGAGAGGGGGAGAGGGGGGAAGAAGGGGAAAGAGTACTTTCTTTTCAAGCCCGTAACCATTGGATTTGAGTCTGTAAATAAAGGTTAAACTGAGAGGGAGCCAGGGTTAGCACAATAAATGCCCACTTGAGCTTATCAGGGGCTCTGTCCCCCACTGGTCAGTCTCCTGGAGCCTCCCTTGAAGAAGCAGCTGCAAAGATCAAACCTTTTAGCTATTTGGTCTCCTGAATCCAATTTGACTTGGCCCCACTATCACCCACTGACATTTGAAATGTGTCTATTTAAAAAGGAAAAGAGAAAAGAGCACAAATAGGAAGGAAAACATATGCTGGAGACGCCATATCCTGCAAGGCAAGAGAAAGAAATATCCTGTGTGTGTGTATGTGTGCACATGTGCGTGCGCGCGTGTGTGTGTGTTGGTGTGTGTGTGTGTGTGTATGTGTGGTTTTTTGTTTGTTTGTTTTTTGTCTTGGTCTTTTCCTGTCCCTCTGCCTTCACTCTGCCACACTTATTAATATGATGATAAGGATGACTTAAGCGGTCTGAGTTTTTGTAGAAGGCGGGAGGGAGGGGACTTGGAAAATGAATGGACTGAGCCTGCCCCCTGCTTAGTCACAGGACTGTGCTTTGAAGGGTGTCCTTAGGCTCTGGGTTTCTGGCTGGTTGGGTGAGGGAGGTCACTGGAGGAAGTTGGCTGGACGGAGACAAAGACAACAGGCATATCCAACGGAGGAAGGACCCAACACGGAATCCCAGACCAGGGGACAGGCTTCTGCAGGCTTGCCATTTGCTGGTCAAGGAACATTAGACATGCCCATTGAGAGTCTGTCCACAGGGGATTCTGAATCTCCTGTGGTATCATTTCTGGTGTCTGTAGGTGTTCCAGTCCAGTGCTTTTGAATGTAGGCTCAAATGTACGGTCTTATTTAGTTGGTCTGGGGTGGGACCTGAGATTCTGCTTTTCTAACAAGCTGCTGGGTGACAATGATGCTTGGATGACAAACGTGCTTGGCACAAATGTAGAGGTGCACAAGGGAGGGGTTGGGGCCTGAAGTCACAACACTGAGGGCACCTAGTGTTCACAAGTGTTAAAAATGCTTTGAAGGCAGACCCAGGTGGCACTTGATTTTCCCACATTTACTCATATTCAGTACATTGGGCCTGTTGTAACCTTAGAAGAGATGTCTTCCCAATAAGGAGTAATGCATATCACAGCGTTTCTCAAAGTGTTGTTTTTCTGGAATGGCTGCAATAGAGTCACCTCAAGAGCTTCTTAGAACTGTCATTTCTGAGGCTTTTACCAGACCTCAGCAGCCCTGGAGGGCTGGGGCATGGGGGGACCCAGAAAATGACAACGATCGAGTTTGCCAGCTGATTCTTGGACACACAGAAGTCGTTGAAGTATAAGGTCCTCATGTCCATTCGCTCTTTTAATCTCAATAGGGTAATAAGCACCACAGGAAAATAGGACATTTGTTTTAAGAAACTGGAAAATACAGGTAACACGCATGTGGTCAATAGAGAAATTGAGAAAAGATAAGCCAAAACAAGATGAAATTCATCTATCTACATTATATTTAACATTTTGGTTTATGCGCTTCCAGACATCTTTCCCTATGCATTTTAGGATCAAAATGGAAACATAATTGTAATAAGATGTTAACTTTTTTTTTTAACTCCACAATAAATTGGAAAACGCTTCAAGCCACTACATTTCTCCCATATATTTTAATGATATCCTATTTGATTTCTTTCTTTAAAATCCATTGTCTATGAGCAACCTCTTTTTTTGTTACTGTTTATTTTTGAGAGACAGAGAGGAGAGAGAGAGTGCACAAATGAGGGAGGGACAGAAAGAGAGAGAGAGAGAGAGAGAGAGAGGGAGAGAGAGAGAGACAGAGGATCTGAGAGTAGCAAGCCTGATGTAGGGCTTTAACTCATGAGCTTCAAGATCATGACTTAAGCCGAAGTCAGGTGCTTACCTGACTGAGCCACCCAGGCGCCCCTATGAGTGACCTCTTTTAAACAGTGTTTCTTGTGAGCAAAGTGAAATACCTTTCTTTCCTTCCTCTCTCCTTCCTCCCATCCTTTTTTTTTTTTTTTTAATTTTACCTTTCAGATCAGGTGACAAAGTAGGTTGGAGAGTTTTGAAATTAATTTCCCAGGTTCTGTTGGGTCTCACCTGCTGACTTACTGAGTCACCTCAAGAAAGGCTCATCCCTTCTCTGTGCTCTAGTTTCTGCATCTCTACGATAAGACTAATAATGCTTGCCTTTATCCCACTCACAGAGAGATTTCCAGAGTTACATTAGGATAAAATCTGTGAATCCCCTTGGATTATTGAGAGAGAGAATGATAAGAAAAATTAAAGCACCATTGTTATTTCTTTAGTACTTATCACAGAATTACCAGCTGATGTCCTATAAAACCATTAAAAAAATAAGCCACTTTGAAGGTGTTCACTTCTGTGAATGATACATTTCTCAATTCTCCTTTTAGACATTGGCATGACACTGACTGCAAAAGGACAGGAGACAGAGGGGGCCCTATTTACAAGCCATGTAATTTAATTCTACTTTGAATCAAGTTTCTAAAACATGGACAAGATAAAGAGCCATATTACAAAGGTAAAGGAATAGAGGAAGAGGCAGTAGGAGATGATAGATAGGTAGGTAGGTGGGTAGATAGGCAGACATATATATTGATTTAGGTATATGGACTCTATATGTGTATGTTTATTTATATGTGACATATGTGTGTATATACATAAGCACACATATACATATGTGCATGTATAGATACAGATTTAGTAAAAGGTATTGGCTTACACAGTTGGGGGGGGGGAGGTGACTAAACAAGTCCATAGGGCAGGCAGTCAGGAAGGGAAGGTCACGGGTAAGCTAGAACTCCACAGGCATTGGCTGAAGCTGTTATCCACAGGCGGGAATGTTTTCTTTCTTGGAAGAAAGTCTCACCCTGCCTTTACGGCCTTTCAACTGATTAATCCAGGGCCACCAGGACAATATCCCTAATTTAAGATCAACTGATTAGGGAATGTAATTACATTTACCCAATCCCCTCACAGCAGTATCTAGATTAGTGTTAGACTGAATGAGTGGGGGCTGTAGTCTAGTCAAGTTGACACATCAAACAGCTATCACACTACACCTCTCGTTAACTTGGCACCCCTATGCATCTCCTTAAACCACACTTAATCTCCAAATAAAAATCATCACTAAATCGTAGTTCCACCCAACAGGATACAACTATCTGGCATACAATTGAAAACAGTTGTGAAATTTGCACACACCCACTGTCTCTACCACCTTCCACTCTCCCACCTTTTTGCCTTCTCATAGCATCGTTTTCATAACTTGTTAAGCATCATTTCCTTCAAATCCCTACCACTGATCTTTCCAAGGCCAATATTCCTCTTGGTTCGTTTCCATTATTTTTGTGATAGAAAACCAACCTAATAATAAGACAACAGCAACCATGTTAATGACTCTCCTTGAAGTATTTTCCCTTAGGAGTAGGTCTCCAATTACAATCACCAGGTCCAGTGCTCAACATTGTTTACATAGTATAGTATTTTATTTAATCCCCATGACGACGCTATGATATAGGAATTATTACCTCTATTCTCTGGATGAGGAAACAGAGCCTTAGAGTGGTTGACTCAATTGCCCAAGATCAGTGAGCCAGTAAAAGGCAGAGCTTGGATTTGTGCTGGGTGCAGTTGTATTCCAAAGACAATGCTCTTAAACCCAACTAAGACTTTTTTTTTTTTAACGTTTATTTATTTTTGAGACAGAGAGAGACAGAGCATGAACAGGGGAGGGGCAGAGAGAGAGAGGGAGACACAGAATCTGAAGCAGGCTCCAGGCTCTGAGCTGTCAGCACAGAGCCCGACGCGGGGCTTGAACTCACAGACCGTGAGATCATGACCCGAGCCGAAGTCGGACGCTTAACCGACCAAGCCACCCAGGCGCCCCCCAACTAAGACATTTTGAAGTTTCCTGTAACAGTAATATTTCTTCAAGGGTGAGCTGTAGAGCACCTATCTCAGACTTAACTTCTGTACACACTAAAAATGCAGATTTCTGGACCAACCCCACACCTAAGGAAATTGCATCTTTAGAGATAGGCCTAGGATTCATCAGTTTTGACAAACTTACCAGGAATGTTTTATGTATTCCATGTCTGGAGCAGTGCTGAAGTAGGGAGTAAAGGAAAGGATTTTCAAAGATCAATCATCTTAGCTGTTGGCAGGTTTCAATTATTCATGTTGTTGAAAAGAAGCATTATCAAATGTTGGGAACGGCCTTCTATATGGGCTGGGGCTAACAAGTTGGAAGACTTTCCTAGTTATGCTAACTAGGGAAGTTGCTCACTTTCCTTAGAGCTTTGCAGAATGGGTTCCTACCAGAGCCACATATCACATGCTCAGAGGACCAATCTCACCACATATACCAGTTGCTGGACACATCCAGACATGACCATGGCATGATGTTATTACTATCCCCATTGCATCGGATGGACCAATATTTCAGATTACAATACAATTCTTGGTAACAAAAATATACACCAGAGATTTATAAGACCTTTTCATTACCCTGGTTTTGCAGATAAAGGCAAGTGTGGGGGAAGAAAGGAGCCAGAAAAACTCTGAAAGTCATATGATTTAAAAAAAAACAACAACAACAACAACAAGAAAAGGGGAGGAGGAAGCTTAGTCTCGTTCCCAAGCTAGATCAATCATTATTCCAAAGTGATTTTTAATCAAATCCAACATATGGTTTTTATTAATTTGGGGGCAATTCCCCTACCAGCTAGTGCAATAAAAAAGGATGTTGATATCATAAAAGATTATAGCATCCCTTATCAAGCTAGCAAACAAGAAGTGTAAAATCCAAGATAATGAAATAAGCTGAATGGCCTCATCCTTCCCTCCCTGGTTTTATTGTTATTATTTTTTTTTTATCGCTGAAAGTTCTAAGGGGAAGAGATTCAGAGCTGGGTTATGAATAGATTGTGAGTCAAGTTCATTTCCAGTATGAAGCTGATACCAAGGGCCCAAACTTCTCAACAGCCTCAGTGGGAAGGAAGCAAAGTACTGTCTTTAAGCTCTAATTTGCAGGAATGATTCACCCATCCTTAACTTTCTGTTTTCTGAAGATAGGAAAAAAAAAAAAATCTGAGCATAGGAGGCTTTAAAAAAAAAAGATTTTATTTTTGAGTAATCTCTACACCCAACATGGGGCTTGAACTTACAACCCCAAGATCAAGAGCCGCATGCTCCACCGACTGAGCCAGCCAGGCACCCCAGGAGGTCAGTTGGTGTGATCAACTTTTGTTCCTGTTAGTAGAAGTTCATGCTGCTTTCTCTGGAGCTAAACCTCAGGACAATAGACACCGGCAGATCTCCTATGATAATCCCACCATGAACATTAGGTTCCTCCTCAGGGGAGGCTGGCTAGCAAGGCTTTTTAGCTCTGCCACCGTGAACTTCTGCAACATAGCCTCAGACTCTGACCCATTCAGTCACAGCCTGGAAAAGAGCGAGGGTGGTTCATACAGGAGGTGATGACCCATGACTTCTGGGACTTGCTAATCTATTGTTGAAAGAGACTAGGAGGGAAAGGCAGTGGGAACAGAGCTGATGGAGTGCTTAGGTATGTTGATGCAGGCATCTTATTCATCTTCCTAAACATCCTGTGAGGCAGGAATTATTGCCACCAGCTCAAAAAGGAAGACCCTGTGTCTCAGAGAGTTTCAGCAACCCACTCAAGGTCATAAAACTCATCGGTGGTGGAGTAGAGACTCAAATCCTGGCCTGTTGGACTGGGAAGTGCAGCCTCTTCGCATCTACTGGTACCTGCTGAGGTGATCACCTCCGCCCGCTGTGGTGAGGCGGGGAGACAGGAGGCAGGTGGCAGAAGGCTCAAGGAGTCCTTCTGTTCCATTTCTGTTCCCACAGCTCTCGGTGCAGCCAGCTTTGGGGAATGGAAGAGGAGCTCGTGTCACCTGCCTATCTCAGGAGAGCTTGAAATTGGCTTTTCCTTGAGGGAGACAGGGTAGTATAGAGCTTGCCAAGCTGAAGGAGGCCTTTGTGTGAGCCAGCTCTGTTTCAGAGAAAAATTCTGACCCACAGAATTTTTTTTCTGCCAAACTGCACTCCGCAGATTTGCCAATCACTCTGCAGATTTCCATAGCGCATTCAAGAGAAATTACCATAGGTGGGGTAATGTGTAAAGAAGAAATGATCATGCCACATTTTGTGGATGAAGGGGTGTCTTAGCTCCGGCTGCTATAACAAAATACTATAGACTGGGCGGCTTAAACGACAGATATATCTCATAGTTCTGGAATCTAAGAGTCCAAGATCAAGGTGCTGGCAGGTTTGGTTCCTGGTGAGACCCCTCTTCCTGGCTTATGGATGGCTGCCTTCTCATGATGTCCTCACATGGCAGAGAGAAAGCAAGCAAGCTCTGGTCTGTCTTCCTCTTCTTATAAGGAAGTTTTAAGGATGAATAAGGATTAGTCCCATCATGAGGGTCTTACCTCGTGACCTCATCTAAACCTAATGAACTCCCAAAGGTCTCACCTCCAAATACCATCATATTAAGCGTTAGGGCTCCACCATATGAATTCTAGGGAGGAGAGAACACAGTCTAACAGGGATTCAGTCTCTGCATCAATGAGAGGAGGTTGGCCATTTTCTGTTCTCCTGATCTAATCCATGGGAGGCATGGCGGGGAGGGGTCTGACTGCAAAGGAACAGCGTCTGAGGATCAAGGTGACAGAGACAGAGCTTCCCCTCCACTTGTGCTGCTCTTGAATTGCTTTGCACCGAAGGGGAGTCCTCACGGATCCTTTTCAGTGGGCTCTAAGAAAAGCTCACAGGGATTTTTTTTTTTTTCAGTTGAATGAATTGCTGTTTCAGGCCTTAGTACCGGGCACATAAAAAAATCTCTTCCTGTCATCCTTAAGTAATTTTTCCAACCTTGACGCCTGGAATAGAAGAGATTCCTTGCAACCTCAGCATCCTGTTTCTAAAAGTTGAGAAGCATCTCAGGATAGTTCATGGGATGCCCTGTGATATGGGGTATGTGGCACGTGGAAAAAAAAATAACGATGAAGAAGCACTTCTTAGATTAAAATGCAAGAGAAAAGCAGACACCATAGATAGAGTTTGGCAGACGAGAGGTTTCTCACTAATAGGGCTAACAATTTAGAAGAGAATGTCATCAATTGTAATATAGGTTTACTTTTCATCTAATGAATTTTAATGGCAGCTTTCACCATGAACTCCAGGAATCCATAAGAAACAAGAAAACCTGCCTGGAAACTTATTTGATGGTCGCTAAAGCAAAGTCTCTAGTATTATCCCAGCTCCATTTCTAAAACACATTATTTTCTCACAAAACATTTGTAGCACAAAGAATATTCATCATATTGCTTGTACTCAGTGCAACCTGAATGCAGGCTCTCTTTGAGAAGTCTTATTTTTCTGCATAGCTTATTTTGTTATTCAAATGATGAAGCATATCTTGCAGGGAGTTTTAGAGGCAGATTTTGTTCTGGAAGATGGCGCAGCATTTCCATTTCTCACATCTTATTTATACATCTTATTTATTTATTTATTTATTTATTTAAATGTTTATCTATTTTTGGGACAGAGACAGAGCATGAACGGGGGAGGGGCAGAGAGAGAAGGAGACACAGAATCGGAAACAGGCTCCAGGCTCTGAGCCATCAGCCCAGAGCCTGACGCGGGGCTCGAACTCACGGACCGCGAGATCGTGACCTGAGCTGAAGTCGGATGCTTAACCGACTGCGCCACCCAGGCGCCCCCCATTTCTCACATCTTTACGTAACTGGTTTCTTATTAGCAGATATAACGTGTGTTTGACAAACCAGCCCTGTAAGCCATCCTTGCAAGCAGTGGGCTGTGGTGTATTTCCAAATCTCTAATTAGGAGGCTATACCTTCCCCAGGAAGAAGGTAAAACGGACAGGCGTTTTTCAAGATCTTGACTTCTGGCATTAAATTTTGATTCGAAATACAGACCCTTGTCACCTGAAAGTGATCTCTACCCTTGACTTAACTTTCAGGTCGAAACCCGTTTTCCCAACAAGGCCGTGCTCCCCATTAGCCATGCTGGAGAAAGGCTGGGCCACACAAGCCCACACTGACCCCAGCTCACCTGACTGTAGAGGTTTGCCTGAGGTGAGGAAACCCCAAAGCTTTCCTTTTTATCTCTTTTTAAGTGGAATTTTTGCCATTAGAAGGTGGTGTTTTGCATTCATCAAATAGCAAAAATCATGGGGCTGTAAGCCAGGTACTTTGGAGAGAGGTGAGCTGTATGATACCTCATACAGACGTTGCCCTGTTTATCCCTACTGTGCCAAGCTCTAGCCCTTATTCTCATAGATGCCGCACGATGCCTCTGACTAGCAGGACTGTTGCACTGCACAACTGTAGGAGGTGCTGTTCACACCATATTCTGTATGCATGGCCCTCCAGGGCTTAGGTGAGCGTTGCCGCCTGAGTTGTATATCAGAGCAGTGCTACCAGCGAAATTGAAACAAAGTCAGTCACACCATCAGGCAAGAAAACTTTCTCCCAGAAGTCTTCATGGTTCCGCGTGGTCGTGGGATTCCCACCGTCCCTGGTGAGCAGGTCCTCAGCCCTCTCTAAGGCCCCTGAAGCCACGCCTCTGGATGCTTACTCCAGGTCCCATTATTATTGTGTATTAGTTTTTTATTGCTGCTGTAACAAATTGTCACAAATCTAATAGCTCGATCCAAGTTTATCATTTCATAGTCCTGTAGGTCACAAGTCCAGTATGAGTCTTATCAGGCTAAAATGTAGGCCCGCTGTGTTCCTTTCCAACAGCTCCAGGGGAGAATCCATTTTCTTGCTCATTCAGGCGTTGGCAGAATTCAGTTCCATGCTGTTACAGGATTAAGATTTCCATTTTCTCATTGGCTGTCTGCCCCTGGATGCCTCTTCTGGTCCTAACATGTAGATTCCCGCACCTCAGAGCAGTAACAGATCGTTGACCCTTCTCATCCCACCATCTCTGCTTTCCACCATTGAATTTCTGTCTCATCGCAGTCCTCTGCTTTAAAGACTCATATGGTTGGACTGGACCCACCTGGATAACGCGGAATAATCTCCCCATCTCAAGGCTCTTAACCTTAATCACATCTGCAAAGTCCTTTTTGTCAAGTAAGTAACATATTCATGGTTTTCTAGGATAAGGACAAAGGCCATCTTTGGGTGCCCATTCTTCTGCCTACCATGTTATTGACTTAATTATTTTGCCTTTTCAACTGGTTAAACACTAAAGCCAATTATTTATTGAGAATCTACTGTGTTTTAGACAATTTTAACTAACTGCTACTGTTTTTTTCCATCCACAGACATATATATCCTCATTTAATCCTTTCAGTGACCCTATGAGGTAATATTGGAGTCAGCCAAGAGTGCGATCAGCTGCAAGTAATGGAAACCCCAACCAATGCTACTTTATTGTTTTAAAATAAAAAAAGGAGCAATATAGCAGCTCACTTAAGCCTTCAGGATCCCCAGACTCTTTCTATCTTTGCCGACAGGTAGAAGGCCGTAGTAATTACCAGCATGGACCTTGCATCATGGGTTTGTGCAAGTTTCATCCCCTACAAATAGGAATAATAATACACTCAGACAATGGGGTTGATGGAGTGAGTTAATTACATTTAATGGGCTCAGAATCATACCTAGTGCATATTAGATGCTCAATAAGTGTTGACTATTTTAAATGTTATTTCTGCATGCTAAATGTTATTTAGCACGTTGGGTTTTGGCTTCGTATCCTCATGCTTAACACCTCACGGTAGCAAGATGGTTGCTGTCCTTCTAGCTATGACAGGTAGGAGAAGGAAGGAACAACTGAGAAAGAGGGAGACAGGTATGCTATTTGTATCAGGAAACCAAACGCTTCTCAGAAATCCCCAGCCACTTCTCACTTCTCACCTCTCATTGGCCAGGCAAGTGAGGCATAGGACTTCCTATGTTGAAGGAAAGTCTGAGAAAGTGGTTTTTTTTTTTCTCCCCATATAATGAGGAATCCGGATGGACAGACATTCATTGCCCCCATCCTTTGCTATCCCCCCCAAATTGTGACTTTTTTAGTAAAGAAGGAAAACAAGTGGAACATAGGAGGACACTAGCAGTGTCTACACGGTTGGTCATTGGTACATTGATCGGTGTGCAGGAGTGTTGACTGCACACAGGGCAGAGATTTTGATGGGAGGCTGGTGGGAGGTGCAGAGATGGGGGATGGCCTCTGGATGATGGATAGTGTTGTGGGTGGAATTGTGTCCCCCTCAAAAGATATGTTCAAATCCTAAACGCTGATACCTGTGAGTGGGGGCTTATGTGGAAATAAGCTCTTTGCAGATATAATCAAATTAAAATGAGGTCATACTGGATTAGATTGGGTCCTGGTCCAATGCTTAGCATCCTCATAAGAGGGAAATTTGGACACAAAGACACACAGGTAGGACACTATGTGATGACAGAGGCAGATTGAAGCCCGTGCTGATGCTAATGTAATTCCAAGGTTTTGGGAAAAGTAAAGCTTCCATTTGATGCTCATTGTACTTGGGGACAGTCTGGTTTGTCTCCGGCTCTAGTAGGAGAATCAGCCAAATGCTCCTGCAGTCATCCACTGCTGGGAGTTGAGAGCAAGAAAAGGACCCACAGACACACGGCAGAACTCTGGCGAGGACCAAGTCAAAGAGCCAGGCAAGATCCTCCTTGGGGGAAACCTACCTGGTCAGCACAATCTCTTTCTTGGAACATTCTGGCCTCATTTCACTCATTTATTCATCCATCTACAGGTTTCTCTGGAGTCCTAGGGTTCAGACAAACAGCTTGCATCTTCCAGAAGTTACTCTACCTTCTGGAACCTTCAGAGGTCCCTGGGACACCTCTCCACTGTATTAGCACAGTGTTTCCAAGCTTTATATTTCAGCCACGCCATGGTTTTTACTATATCCATTTGTACCATTATTTACTTAATATCTACCTATATAATTTTATTTTTAATGGACACTTACTTTACTACTGTAAGTGAAAAAAAAAAGGGCCAGGATCCTTTTGATCTAAATAGAAGACAATTAGAAAATTAATACAATGAAAGCAAAACAAAGTTATTAAATTCAAGCTAGAGCCTGCAGAAGTCTGAGGTCTGCTGTCTGTTAATAAGAGATTGGCAAGTTGTGGAGGGGTGTTGAAGGCATACTAGCACTTGACCGAGTCTTCCTTCCTGTAGGAAGCAGAGATTTAAGAAGGAAGTGCTTTCTTATGATAATCACGTGCTATTTACCACTTGCAGACAGATTCTTTGAAAATCAGGGCTAATGATGGTAAATAACCTGGATCCTCCTTCAGCCGATATAATAAATGCTTTATGTGCATTATTCCATGCAATCTTTGCACCACCCTATGAAGTCAGCACGATCATCACCATTTCGGAGGCAGTAGCTGAGGACGCAGTAACCAGCTGCTTCACCCAGCTTGTCTAGCTGAGAGCCACCTGTAACCCAGCGACCACAGTGCCGGCTCTAGGATGCTTATCCTCCCACGGAGAACTGGGGATGAAGGAGGGTGCACCTGCCACTTAACACACCCCAACCTTGGCCCAACATGACTCTGTTATCAATCTCACTCCAATGAGTTCGCTGGGGCAGGGTGATCGCGTAGAACTGACAGACAGCAGTAAAGTCTGAGCGAGAGCCCCAGAGGGAGCTGGGGACACTGCAAAGGAAGGATGGAGAAGGCCTGATGCCGGGGGCTCTGGAAGGACCTCACTGCTTCTCAGTACAGCATGGCTGGCCCTTGGAGCCAGGAGTACTCAAGTGTCCCCACCCCCAGCCTTACATGGCACAGGCCTGGTTTGTGTGTTAGGGGAGAGGGGTGTTACATCCGTAGAGAAAAGTTCTGCGTTCGGGAACAAAGCCAGGTTTCACACAACCAACACCTATAAGGTAGTCAGTTCACCTGCAGATACTCATGTGCCCATTGCTATCCTGTGATCTCCACTGGGGGCCTGCATCCTGTGATTTTCCAGAACACAGCCTTGATTTCGCAGAACACAGCCGGGAGAGCAGGAGCCTTTGAAAGTGGGTCCCATAGCAGTGTGGCCACACCTCTCTGAGGCTTCCCTTCTAAAGCCTGGATGGAAAAAAAAAAATCACCATGAAGAGGCAGAGCCTCAGGCCAAACACTGTCACACTGTGAAGGTCAAGAGAGGGTCAGGAGAAAAACGGATATTGAAAGGCCACCTGGAGAGCAGGGCTGCGCCTGGGTCTCCATCCCCCCTCCCCCTCTGCCATCTCGCACCTGGGGGGTCGGGAGGCAGGATGGTGGGAGGGGACGAAGCGAAGGCTCCACTTTCCAATCACCCCAAATGCTGCTTATCAAAGGGATTTTTGACTCCTAGGTGGTAGAGCCATTGGGAGCTCGGAATGGGGAAGGTATAATATGGCTAAAAGCTGCTTTAATAAAGCGCAGGGCTGGGTTTGAGCTTCACTCTCCATAAATCAAAGGGCGACACCACAGCTCTCTCTGAAGATCAGCAAGACAGCGCATTGTGGGGCTGGGGCGGCTCTTAAATCTAATCGACAGCTCTTTGAGCAAAAATACAGCCGTGACTGGAGGACAGAGGTGGCTGCACGCTGGAAAATATCCTAAGGAGCACGCACATTTCCCAGGCGATAAGAATGCTGAATGGTTCTGAGTCGAGAAACCTTGGAAAACAATTAGCCAGAGAAGCAAGATAACCTGTTGAAATTATGGCCCTGCACTTTACTGCTCTTAATAAATTTTCTGGCAGCCTCTTTCCAACCCAGAGTCCTGGTCTGTTTATACCTTTAGTAGTTGGGGGAATTAAGTCATCAAAGTTTCATCTACCTGTCTGACTTCAGCCAGAAGTACAACTCATTTGCCTGGATACCTTTCAAAACTGCTGTCTACATAGATTATAATTTAATATATAGTGGAACTAACACAAGGCTGCATGTTTCTTAAGTCTAAAATGTCAAAATCTGCATTTACATGTTCTGAATTTTCTTCAACATTGCACACACTTTAGGTAGTGATCACAATGTAGGCTTTGAAAAATTAAAATAAATTGCACTGAGATTTACTTTTAATGCCCCTTGGGGGTAGCAAGGAGACTTGTGGACCCAGAGCTGGATTTACCAGCCACTTCACTAGCCACAGCTGTTCTTAGGCTCTCGGAGCCTCAGTTTTCTCATCTGTAAAATGGGCCCCCTTGCTTGATAGGAAGAAGAAATGAGATTAATGTAGGCAAAGCAACTCCCATAGCTCCTATAGACTCAGTAAATATTAGCTCTCCCCTCTTTAGTAAAAGCTGATGGTTTGATGACTTTTCCAGTTCCTTTTGTGTATTGCTTTCACCTGGGCTGGTTTTATTTAAACTGTCTTTTGTGTCTTTAGCGATTCCCCCTATTACCAACTGTCCAACTCCCTGGAGACCCTACGTAACTTATTCTAGCGTCTGAAATTCCAAAGGCAAGTTACTTAATTCATTTATAGCTGTTTTCTCATAGAGTTTGAGGATTAAATGAGATAAATTATGAAAAACATGAAGCCAGTATCTGGCACTTGCTAAGCACTGAATATTAGCCGTTGTTAGTATCAACCTCCCACCGTCTCACCCCCCGATCTCGCAACCTATATCCACCCCCCACCTGAAATCACACAGAGCTGGGGGCTTCCTGTCTCTGTGTGGAGGCTTGTGTTCTGTAGCTGGAAAGCCAATACCCTTCCTTGCTTGGCCTGTTTACATCCTTCTCATCCTTTTAGGCCATTTCAGATGTCAGGTCTTCCAAAAAACTTACCCGATCCTGTTCACACCCGGAGGCAAAAGTCAGGCTTCCCTGGCAGTGTATACTCACCATGTTCAGCCTTGAGTTTTGGTTCTTTGTGTCTGTTTTCCTCTCCAACTTGACTTGCGGGTCCTGGAGGGAAGAATCCAAGCCTTGTCTATGTCTGCAATACTCTGCAGCGTTTTACAATATCTGACATGAAGTATCTGTTGGGCAACAATTGAATCTCATTTTCTTTTTGTACTTCCTATTTGATCGACCAGGCAGAAGGGCCACAAAGTCGAGGGTTGTTAGGTTTCAGTTAAAACCATTCTTCTATACTGTGACACATTGGTTATTATGCAGCAAACTTAGGTATCTGGGAGGGTCGGTAACAAGCAGCCAAGTGAAGCTTCAGTGGAAAGGGTGATAGCTGAATGTTAAACATTGACTGCTGAAGCATCTCTCTTCTTTCTCCAGAGGACATGGGCCATGCCTGATGACCTCTGAGAGTCCAGTAATTAGGAAGGCACAGGTATGATGCAAACTGGCCACGTGCCGAGGAAGGACCTTTTGTTGCAAGCTGGGGAGGAACCCACCCACGTTGCAAAGCAGAGAGCCCACTCAGGAGGTAGCACAGAGTGCCAGGAACATAGTAGTTTCTCAAGAAATACTCCACGAATAAAGGAAATTCACCTTTCTCCTTTGGCCCTCAATTACCTGGTTGGTTTCTTCATGCCTCAGTTTCTTCAGGTGTAAAATAAGCCTGATGTTCTTCGACTGGACGAGAAGCACAAATTACTGTAATCATGAAACATTCAGCATGTGCTATAAACAATAATTAGTGAGAATAAACATGGCCACTAAAAAAGAAATCTCGGGGCGCCTGGGTGGCGCAGTCGGTTAAGCGTCCGACTTCAGCCAGGTCACGATCTCGCGGTCCGGGAGTTCGAGCCCCGCGTCGGGCTCTGGGCTGATGGCTCGGAGCCTGGAGCCTGTTTCCGATTCTGTGTCTCCCTCTCTCTCTGCCCCTCCCCCGTTCATGCTCTGTCTCTCTCTGTCCCAAAAATAAATAAATGTTGAAAAAAAAAAAAAAAAAAAAAAAAAAAAAAAAGAAATCTCCATTGTCAAGACACAAAGTTACCTCTAGGTTTTTGGATATGCCTAAATAGCGTTCATTAAATCTTTATGTTAGTACCATTCTATGTAGGACTCAGTTTCCTTGTGGAAAGTCAGGGAGCCATTCAGTTCACCACCTACAGGTGTTGAAAGGAATAAGTAATACAAGTGATCACAAGGCACTTGCCTAAAATCCAAGGAATTATACAATAATAATAGTAATCGTCTGTCACTAAAAGTATTTCCATCTTAGTCGGTTGCAAGGAATACATTTTCTCTTTACTTAAGTCTCTCTTTGCTCTCTAAATAATGCATTACCCATTGCATTTACAATCTCCTCGCCTGCTTCGTGTTTTAAATTAGAATCTGGCCTGCCCACGTGAGCTAACACCTTTTACCTCAGGAAAAATACCGGGCGATCTTTAACAACAGGACTTTGAGATTTATGGTTTGAACTGCAAGGTGGGACGTCAGCAGCGCAGCATTTCAGAAAAAGCACCCTCACACCTCATTTCTTCATTCAAATGAATTCAGCAAATATTTCTCGAGCATATAGTCAGAGCCAGGCAACGTGTTATAAATACGATACTCTTCAGAAGGCCACACGGACATAGAAACTAATCATTGTAATAGAGGTAATAAAAGTTTTATTGAGGATCTGCAGAATGTGTCTCAGTAACATTCAGGATGGAATTACCTTGTCTGGCTCAGGAGGAGGGCTGCGGAAGGAATCTTGGTGAGGTTAGTTGCAGATAACTGAATCCCTTCTAGCAAACAGAAAGGGATCGGATGTGGAAAGTTAGGTGCTTGCAAAATTCTCGGAAGGGCTGCAGAAGCAAGCTCTAGGCAAGGCTTCCAGAATGAATCTCTGAACGACAAGTCAGAAGTGGCTCACGGAGGAGGTTACTAACTTTTCGAAGATCGGAAGATGCCCCGACTGTTGGTGCAGAATCGTGTTGCCTCAGCTATGATCCGTGCTAACACAACGGATTGCCCTCGCACAGCCTCTTGACTCCCAGGAAGCTAGGGGCTTGAGTATTCTTGTAGGAAACCAAACGCCTCTGTTACCCTGTTTGCCAGCAGAAGCATGCCTGGCCCTCAGTTCCATCCTCCGGAGTGTTTGGTCTGGTTGGTAGGAGCTGGGCCTCATGTGCAACAACAGCTAAGAGGAAAGCTGGAAAATGTGGTCTGCAGAGTTAGTGCCTCTGCCCTGCAGTAAATCCTGCTACGAGAGCATGGGATGGACGTGAAAGAGAGAGCCAGTCTCCAGTTTCTGCCTTGAAGTCTTCATGGAGAATGAGCCGCTTGATCTGGGCCTTGAGGGATCCACGGGACGAAGGGCACTTTGAGCAGCTATGTTTATTGTGTGTTTCCACGGTACAGAGCTGTGAAATGCACACCTGGTTCAAATAAATAAAAGTAATTTGGAAATAACAGTAGCGCAAGCTGTAAAACTAGGAGCGACGAGACGTGAAGAGGGAGAGGCGCCAGGGACTGATGTTGCAAGGTTTGGGCTTTCAACTTTAGGTTGTAAGTAGGAAAGAGCCACCGAAAGGTTTTGAGGAGTGAGAACGTACGTGTGTGTGTGAGCATGTGTGTGTGTGTGCGTGAAGGGGGGCAAGGATTAACTTTCCTTGACTGCTGGGTATGTTGTCTACAGTGGTGTGCTGGTAAATGTTTAACCACTGGCTTTCTAGAGGGGAAAGAAAAAGGCCTGCTTTGTACACTACGCTGATTTCTGTGTCATCAAGGCCTCCAACATGGCCTATTTCAAACTACTAATGTGGCATCACTAGACATGGGACCGGGGAGAGACGTGGACAGTCGGCTCTTGGAGACTGGCTCACACTGGCACCAGAACTCCTGTACATGTACATGTGAGTTAATTCTCAAAACAATCGCACAAGACGTGTACTACTTTTGCTTCACAAATGGGGAAACTGGCCTAGAGAGCTAAGTAGTCACACAACCGATTAGTGCTGGAACCTCGCTTTAGATCTGGGTCTGCCTGTTTTCAGAGCCAATGTCTTTCAATAAGAGCATGCTGCCTCCGGAAGAGCAACACGCCTGGTCTGATCTCTACTTCAGAAAAATCCCTTTGGCAGGATACAGGAGAGGTTGATATGGTAGCCGGGAAGCGTTCTAGACAATGATTAAGCGAATTGATATGTACACGTTGCGACCAAATTCTATGCACCAAGTTCTAGGCAGGTGCTGAGTCCGTAGAGTATAAAGGTCGTAGGGAAGGAAGCATGGTCAGAGGCAAGAGATCGCAGAGAAGGCTAGTGAAGAGGCTGAGCCAAGGCAGGAAGTCAGGAAGCATGGACAGATAGAGTGGAATTGCTGGCTTTCCAGACGGGGATGGGTCGGAGGAATGGGCAGAGTTATAAATGGGAAGTCAAGGATAATTTCCAGAGTTTTGGCTTGTAACTGTGAACATGGTGGTGCCACTGGCCAGGTCAGAATCATGAGAAGCAGGCTTCTTTTGAGAAAACTTATGCTTTCAGTTTGAGCTTGTTCAGTCCAAAGGGCCTGTGGAAAGCTCGAGCGGGGATGACCAGGGGGAAAATGGAGATGCATGTGTCTGGGAAGACAGATCTGAGCTGGAGATTGTGAGCAAACCTCTCCAGAGACGGTGGCTGAAACCTCGGTGCGAATGAACTTGCAAGACACTTCTGGGAGGTCTGAGAATAATCCAGTGAAGAATCTTGGGTAACAGAGGGTTGGTTTCAAGGAGAACCCACTCAGAGTCACGTTTCCCTAAGTAAGGTAAGAGGAAGGGTCAACAGTGTTGGAGGCTGTGTGGTGAGCTGCCCAGATCCCACCTCAAGAATGAAGGACAATTTTGCCAACCACTGTAAATACCTCCCTACTGCCCAGTCCTGGGTCCCATCTCCTTCCAGGAGTAGCTCATACCTACCACCCAACACAGTGGTATGAAGACCCAGCTCTTTAGTCCCAAGTTGGGACAAGTCTGAAGGGCCACTGTGGCTCCAGATTGCCCTGTGGAGCTGGGTGAGGCCTAATTTGGGAGGGTATCACTGCTTAGCTTCTCCCTTTGGCCGGCCCTGCCTCTTGCCCTGCCTTCCGTGGGTATTGAACCCAAGTGCGCTCTCGAATAAACAGCCTACATGGTCGTCTCCGTCTCGCATGTGTTTCTTGGGGAGCCCAGCACGTGACAGAGGCTTCTCCTTCATGACCCCTGCCCTATGACGTTGCTGTTTAAGGGTGATCAGGACCAGACCAACCTATTCATTCATCAAATCCTAAACCAAACAGGTGGGGACTGAAAACCAACACTCTGGTATCTTAATGAATAAAGCTTTATTTTAATGCAAAATAAAACAAGAAAAATTTGTATGTTCATATATAACAGCATCCAAAATGTTTTCTGTGGTACAAATGGGATCATTGTAAAAAGTCTGTGAAGAATTCATTCTCTGCCCCCATATGCCAAAATACGATTTCACATAATTTATCTTCAGAACTTATGAACAGACTTGGTGCCAAAAAAGCGCAGGAAAACACGAGAAGAAGTGACTGTATCCACAGTAGGGTTTGTTTTTACATTCCAGTAGTAAACAGCACTGCGGGCAGCATAGATGGAACAGCACACGCTCTCAGAGCTGAGTGAGGAGACAGTCTCGGTCGTTGGGGTTAGTTCACTGTGCACTCCAGGCTCGGGAGTTAAGCCCATCTTTAAAAGTCAGGAGCTGTGTGATTCTATTACTATTTAAGGACATGAGGGAGAAAAGAGTTTCCCTTAGAAGTAGTAGCTGCATATGAGATTCTAGGCTTATTTTAGATATCTATCTTTTATTCTCCTTTTTTTTTTTTTTTTTTTCCAGAGAGGTGACTTTGTAGGGATATCTTATGGAGACTCCTCTTTCTGGTCTCATTGCAGCATCATTTCCAACTAAGTCGGTGGGAACTGGGAGGGCAGAGAAGTACTCCCGTGGCTGGTTCTGGATCCCACTCCCTCCTGCCTAATTGCACCAAGTCTGGACCTTTTGTTGCTCCTGGACTCAAAAGAAGTAGGGTGTCTACCCAATTTAGCACTGATTTGAGGGCAGTTCGTTGCGGATTTCAGAGTTTAATGCCTACGGGGATTTTACAGGCATACATCCCTCCCCAAACTGTGCAGATCTCTCTATCCGCCCTGAAAGGCTAAGATGTCTCTCCAAAGAAAACAACTGCTGGGGCTACAGGTTAGGGGAATGAATGCCCCTCAAAGGCCGGATCCTTATTATGCACATAGACTCCATGCATGACAGCTCCTCAAGTTGTCAGATGCATTTCCTTCAGAAGATAGTTCAACAAGTTCACAGATCTTTGAAGGGAATAATGAGTCATGTTTTAATTTTATTTAGTTGGTGGCACAAAGAGAGCCACAAGGAAGTTTCCAACCTCCTTTATCGGGCAGCATGCATGGTTTCCTCCATGGGGTCATGGTGGGTCTGTGGATCTCCTCACACCCTTGGTTATAAGATCTTTGCTCCATGCTGTCCTGTGGGGTCAACGCATGTTGACGTACATATCTAAGAATAACGAGCTTCACGGTAATTTTATTTTCTAATTTTTGTTTGTTACTCGATTATGATGTAAGAAGGTGCTCCTGTCTTTGAGATTGCCTTTCATCCACTGATTTAATATTGTGGGGAACCAATTTTCTACCAAGGGTGATATTGCCACAGTCCAATGGCGCAAGGGGTTAACGAGATGCAGTGTTTCTCTTCCTGGCAGAGGACTGAATTCTCCTGCATCTAAAAGTTTTCAATGGTCTGCTCCCTTTCCCATCTCCCCTCCTTCAAAAAGGGATAAACCAGAGCTCCTTCAAATATCTCACGACTCAAGGCCAAAGCATCATTTCCAGGCCTCAGCGACCCAGCAGTCAGATCAGGAGTCGGGTGGGTGTGTGCTGATGGGTTTGCAGCTCACTGTGCTACTCTGTTCCTGTGGGGAGGGGCGTTATGGTATTCTGAGCAACGGGCAGACACCAGATTGAGTCTCGCCAAGGCCATAAATAAATGGGGAACTACTTCCTGCTACTGGGCACCTACTGACTACAGGCTGGCCTTCTAAACACTCTAAACCACCAGTTCTCCTAGATACTGGGAGAGACTTCTGCAGCCTCTGGGTGCTGGCAAGTGGAGGGTTGGTTCACAGGCACTTACGAAGCTTACATTCGAGCTGTTCTTAACTGTAGCCTGGCTCGATGGAGCCTCTGTGACACACACGTGCGCTTCTTTCGGGCGGGGTTAAATTGGGCGTGTGTTGTACTTCAAGCAAGAAAACGGCTGTCATCTCGTTTTCGTCCACTTGAAGAGCAGTTTCAAAGCACTGGCTGCCCCGCAGGATTAGCAAATGTTTTATTGACTGCGAATACAGCGCAAGACCGTATTTGGTGCAGCTTGCCCCGAGCCTGTGAGCAGGAGGCATTGTGCAATGTGGGAAAGATGGGCATTCTTCCTACAAGGGCCACTCCTCCAACACGCACAGGATATCTCACCCTCTCGCACTGCCTCTGGCTGCCTCTCGTGTGGCCTTGGCCTTAATCCAGAAGGAGACTCCTGGCTTGGCTATGTCTAATAGCCTAGAGAAATTTGGCTCAAAATGCAACATGCCCAAGAGCTGATTTTAATGCTCCCAAGCACGTTACATTTCCCTCACTTTATCCTTCTCTTCCTGGAAGTTTATTTATTTCGAGGGTAAAGTGTCATTCAGCGTGTTGGCAGAGAAGCCCGGGAGCTCACCTGCATCTCACCTCTAGGTGAGCAGGGCCCGAGCCCCTCAACCTCCGTGCACACGTTGCAAAAGGTCTAAGGTGCCTGGCTCAAGAGGGATGACAGATGGAGAAGACCAACTTGACAGTCTATTTATTAAGATGGTCAAGGTAATTGTACTTTAGAAAATGATACCTCTTAAGGTCCAGTAAATAACACTATTTACGTCTAAAACCAGCAGCTGCTTCATTCCTGGTAATAGAACTCTATTTTAAATTAAAAAAACACCTAAACTGGGTTGGATACTCTATAGTTAATAATACTATAATTTATTAAGTCCTGTCAGGCAGAGGTATTCTAATCTCAGCCAAAATATGTCCAAATGGAACTCAATACTTTTTTGTTTTGTTTTGAGGGAATGGAGAAGGAGCGGCAAGGCTTTAAGTCTCTTAAGAGCCATTGAACGATTCAAACGGCTGCTCCCAGATTTTGCTGTTTCTCAGTCCTCTGTTGTGTTCTCATTTGGGTCAGGTTGGAAGTTTTAGAAGTCTTGCTGAAATAAGTAGAAAATCACTGCAAAGCTCAAAGGAAATGGGATGGGTTTTAGAGGGCGGGGTGTCAGCTTTTCCAAGCCATAAGACCTTCTAGTCCCAGTTGGAGATGCTGGCCCGGCCTGGGTGCTCCCCCGACTTTTGTTAATGAAATACAGGGGATGTAGAATGATCTGGTTTTATGCCTCTTTTCCTTTCCCCTCTGATTTTTTTTTTCCTTTTTATTTCCTTCCTCATCAAACTTTCCAGAAAGCATTTTTATCTTACATTCTCCATACTGGTAATCACATACCTTCACACATACACACACGCATACACATACACACACACACAGTCAGTCACTGCCATCTACCACTTCCTGGTCATCAATCCCAGAGGCCACAGTCAGCCCCTCCCTGTCCCCGGGTGCAGATGGCACTGTTTGGCACTGAGTGTGGAATTGGCATCTCCGGATCGTTGCTTCCTGTGTGACCTAAGCAACGAGCCCTCTCTTTTCCAACTACATTTTAGCCCTCAAGTGGGAGCCTTAAAGTCGAGGCCCCGGTTCCAGTAATTACAGGCAGGAGATTTGGAGATGGTTCTGAAACCGGATATCTCCATGCAATCACGCCTGGGACTCGGGGGAAGGAAGGTGAGGATCAGGGGATTTTCAGCCCTCTTAACCTGATCGCCTTGGTCCTTGGACTATATTCCTTCTGGAATCTCTGACTAGCTTTAAACATTCTCTCAGGACACTAATACTGCATTCGTGTTGTATTTTATATATATATATATATATATATATATATATATATATGTATATATATGGCAAGGAAATGTAAAATACTTATACCAGACGAGTGGTACGAGGAACCTGAGAAATTCCACAAAGAGAGAAATGCAGTCTTCTTCTGGGTATAAACATTTCAAAGAGATCACTAGTCATGTCTGCTGTTGGTTTGTTTTCTCAATGAGAAAACTACTCATTTAAGACACCCATATTTGCAGCCACTCTCAGGTGGCTGAGGCTCAGCCTCTGAGAGTCTCTGTGCTGCCAGTTCCATGGGGCTTGTGCGCACCAGGAAGGCACTGTGTGGTATGTCCATTGTTCTTTGTTATTTGCCTGTTTACCTGCCGCTCTCATGGAATTGAACAATTCTAAATGCATTTCAGATCTCAGGCAGTACTGTTTTGATGGACCCTGTCCTTTCTCTTCCTTCTGATCCCCCGTCCTCCTGTCCCCTCCTTTTTCCCTCTGGTTAGCAGTCAAGTGTTGCAACCTCGGTGAGAAGAACCTATCTGTGCCCTGGAGAATTCTGAACAGGAGGAAGGTCTTACAGTCTAGGAAGGGCAAAGGTGATGTTAGCCGTCTCCCCTTCTGGGCTGGGCTGGGCTGGGCGTGGTGATATTCAGTTACACAGCTGCAGTCATGGGGCTCTTCTGCCTGGGATCCTGGGCTCGGTAGGGGTACTGGTCCGGGCTGCCCCCTCGGGGCCCTGGTCTACCCATTTCCTGATAGGCTGGCACTCTGGGGTGCTGAGGAGGGGAAGGCGGGACATCTTGTCGGAAGGGTCCTTTATGCTGGGGGGCTGGTGGAGGAGGGTAGTACTGAGGATACCGGAGGTCTGCAAGCCTCAGATCCGGGGGACGTGGGTAGCTCCCTTTGGGAGGATGCACGGGATGAGCCCCTGGGTAATACGGGAGCTCCCTTTCTTTGTAGAGCCCTCGAGGTGTGGCCGTCAGATAGTCTATAGGATCAGCTGGTCCTCCCCTGGAAAGAGAAGAACAGACACATATCAGTAGCTGCTAAGGGAGCTGCCCGACCGAAGACCCCGTTCCTCAGCCTCCTGCGTAGTTTGGCGTGGTCATTGACTAGGCCTGGCCCATGGGACGTGAACAGAAGTGGTGTGTGCCCTTAAAGAGAAGAGAGGGAATCTTCTTCTTCCCCTCTCCCCTTCCTGTTGGCCATCGGAGTGGCCGTTTTTAACTACAAGGAGAAAGCCTCATGCTGAGGAAGGTAGAGCAACGAGAGGGTAAGGGCCTGAGTCCTTGTACCATGGAGCCACCATGTTAGCCAGGACTGCTTATACTCAGATGGCTGCACGAGGGACAAAAAGACTTCTTTCTGGTTTGTACCATTGCGTGTTGGCCTTTAGCATAGCAGCCAAGCTCGTTTTCTAAACAGGGGCGCACTTTGGCTCCCTTACAGCTAGGATCATTGGACCTGCCCCCTTCTCTGCCCCCCTGAAGCCTGTCACGGGTAGTGGGAGACATGTGCAGGTTATTCAGAATTATACAGTTCCCAGGGGCTGTACTCATCTCTAGATCTGTGGGGGTGCTTTTGACATGGACCATAGTCTTGGTCTAACTCCGGTTAGCTTCTGGGCCACCCCTATGTGCTCTCCCCTCTCTACAGCTCCTAGAAAAAGTCCTGAGTCAGAGCTGGGGATTATCCACGTAGCGCCTTGATAGAAAGCATTTCTACCACGAAGTCAAGAAGTACCAGTAGCAGAGTGGGAAAAGCCAAACCAGCTGTAAGTTGCATTGTGTAATGAGTAGGCACACAGAAAGGTCCAGGGCAACAATAAACACTAACAGAAAGTGACCCTGTCTGGATCTCTCTACTAAGACAACAAGCATCTTCTGTTCCATTTGCTACAACAGAAGCAATACGTCTCTAAACAGCGTACAGATGACTGCATCTTATCTAGCCTGGGGTTAAACAGATGAGTTCTGTTTGCAGCTCTTAAAATCCCATAAACCTTCTGTGCACGTATTCACCACCACCATCACCAGATCCTTCCCACATTCTACTACTCTCCCTGTGATAATTTTTTGAAGGAAAAAAAAAGCAACAATAATAATTAATGAAAATCTCTTCGATGTCAGAGTACAAATTGGTAGAACAGTTGGAAGAAATGACAGAGCTAGAAGAATACGGCGTCTGTGGTTAATCAAGCACTGTCAGTGAGGGTCGAAATCACCCTGTAATCTGCAGAATCTGATGTTAAAACAGCTCTGTAAGTTCCCCAAATCAATGAAGGGTTGACGAGCTCCAAGTGTGGGTGCGTGTGGAAAGCAGCATGTGAGGACATTCATAAGGATGAACAATAGAACTCTCGCTCTACTGTTTTATGTCTTAATTTGGCTATACGTAATAATGAAAGATCCTTCAGCTTGGGGTAATCTAGTTAGAGTTTTCAGATAAAAAAATTAAATTGTTTGTGTACAAGCTATTATAGCATCAACTGCTATTATTCAGCGCAGTTTGCTTTGCTCTATTTTAAATTGCCCATGACAAATAGAGCACAAATGCATAATCTGTCACTCCAGCCCTGGGAAATAGAGGATCAGGGTTACATCTCCCCTTTCCTTTACAATTTTATCTTTGATTTAGAAAACTTCCAGCATTCACTAGATCTTTTGTCATAAAATATTGTAAGCACCAACACCCCCCCCCCCCGCCCCCACCGCCGCTCTCATTTCTATTTCCTTTTGGTTCATGCTGGAGATTTCTGAAACACTTAAAAAAAAAAAATCCTTAACCTGTGCTTTCTCTCGAAATCTACTGAAGCTATTTCTCTGCATGAAGTGAAACATGTGGTTTTTCTGCACTCATTTTAAGCCCTTGGGATAAATCACTGACATTTGTAACACACAAACATTATCTGCCTTAAAATGAACATACAACCCATGCTCCCTCTGGACCCTCTTAGCGGGAATGTTTCCTGTTTAAAATGGAAAGAGAGAAAGGAGGGATTCCAGGCCTTGGACGTTTAGGGTCCTGTTCTTTCCCTGGAGATTTCTCTCCTTTAAAACAGGACATTATAAAAGACAGGCACACCTTGTTGGGGTTTTTTTATTTATTTTTTTACTTTTGGAGAGACAACCCAGATCAAGTGGTGACGGGGCAGAAGCCACCCTGAATGTGCTGTGACAGCACAGGCTGTGTGCTTGTGGTGGGGGTGGGGCAGGAACAGTCATCTCCTCTCCCACACCTCACCCCTGCGACTCGTCCACTCTCATAGCAAGGGGCAGGCAGGCTTCCCCCGGGCAGATGGGAAAGAGCTCAAGAGTTTTGGGGTTCCCTATCCCTTTCTCTGAGGGGAGGTTTTACGGCTGGGGGTTTGCTTACATGTGGCAGAAACCAAGTGAGGTAGCTGCTCTTTGTCAAGAAATGAAATCATGGAAACTGTCTTTTCCCGTAGAACTCATCAAAACAGTTATTGTTTTTAATTTTTCATAGAGAAGAAAAACAATGAGCTGGCCTATAAAAACACTGTTTAAGGTTCAAAGCGTGCTAGAGGAATTTTTCTTTCTTTGATGGGGGGGTGCTGCTGTCGTTTATAATAACTTTTTGCTCAAAACTGGGCATTTCTTACAGACTTTTGCCAGAACAACTTCTTTTTTTTTTTTTTTTTTTTAATTTTTTTTCAACGTTTATTTATTTTTGGGACAGAGAGAGACAGAGCATGAACGGGGGAGGGGCAGAGAGAGAGGGAGACGCAGAATCGGAAACAGGCTCCAGGCTCCGAGCCATCAGCCCAGAGCCTGACGCGGGGCTCGAACTCACGGACCGCGAGATCGTGACCTGGCTGAAGTCGGACGCTTAACCGACTGCGCCACCCAGGCGCCCCGCTGCCAGAACAACTTCTAAGTGCTGGTGAGAATTGTCTGTGTACCTCTGTGCACACGCAGGTTGACACAGACACACCCACACACATGAAAAGAAAATAAAAAAGCCCTCCTCGTTACCTTGATAGCATAAAAAAAGAAGAAGAAAGAGCTGAAATTTTAGCTCTGTTGATCTTGAGTTTCCCTTTCTTGGTTTCTTTATTTGGGTGAAATTTAGTGTTTGTAGGAAAGCGCAAAAGCCGATCCATTCTGGGGCCTAAGAAATGCTATCAGAGTGACTGATGTTGCATGTTGTGAACCAACCCTGAGGAATCCAGGGGCAGCCTCCTCTGGAGACTGATGAAAACAAGGACCCACATAGCAAATGTATCTCTACTTCATGACCCCTCATTTTTCAGGTGACCTCCTGAGTTTTATTTGGATGTGTTATTAGCTTTCATAAAAAACACTTTCAATTGAAAATTTCACTCTGGAACCATCTTTGCCTAAGGAAGGAAAAAGTCTATATTTGCTTTCTGTGTAATAGAACTCTTTGGGGAAGTTATCACGAAAATATCTATATTTTTATCTTTTTCTTTACTAATATATATATTTTTTTAATTTTAATTTGAGAGAGGGCCTACAAGTGAGGGAGAGGGGCAGAGGGAGGGAGGGGGGAGAGAGAGAGGGAGGGAAGGGGGGAGGGAGGGAAAGAGAGAGAGAGAGAGAGAGAGAGAGAGAGAATCTCAAGCAGGCTCCATGCTCAGTGCAGACTCAGAGCCTGTTGACAGGCTCGATCCCACGACCCTGGGATCATGACCTGAGCTGAAATCAAGAATCAGATGCTCAACCGACCGAGTCACCCAGGCGCCCTGAAAATATCTATATTTTTAAAATGTCAATGATTTTTTTCCACATTTTTCACTGTTCACTTTTTTTCCTATTTTATTCTTGATTAGGCTCATTTCTTTTTCTTTTAAATTTTTTTTACTGTTTTTATTTATTTTTGAGACAGAGAGAGACAGAGCATGAGCAGGGGAGGGGCAGAGAGATTGGGAGACACAGAATCCGAAGCAGGCTCCAGGCTCTGAGTTGTCAGCACAGAGCCCGACGTGGGGCTTGAACTCATGGACTGTGAGATCATGACCTGAGCTGAAGTCGGACGCTTAACCAACTGAGCCACCCAGGCGCCCCTAGGCTCGTTTCTGGAGGCCAAAAGAGTCAGCTTTTTCCTGGAGGACTCACAGGAAGTAGCTCAGTTATACAGTTTCCAATCCCACAGATGCAGATGCTAACCTTTAAGCCGAAGCATCACAAGGCTTTATGGTGTTGATACGGGAAGAAAGAGTAACGATCCCTTACTTTACATGAGGTTTGTCTCTTTTTGCCATCTCACTATGTTACTATTCTTCATTAAGGAAAACAGGGGCTGAAAATCAGAGACTGAGCAAGTCAGAGAGCCAGCCCCTGGGTACCAACAGTCTTCACTCTACGGAAAGACATAAGGCATGCTCCAATATTTGCTAAGACAATCCTGTGTGGGGAAAGGGCTCAGTATGGGATAAATCAAATCACTGGCAAAACCTCATAACTAGGAATGGTGTGGCTATATTTCCTGGAATGGATGAAGGGGCATGAGCAATTTTGAGCCCTCCCATCTGTCCCTGCTCTCCCTACTCCTCCCTTTCTCAACTGCAAAGAAAATCTCTTTTTCCTGCACTCACCCCAGTAGGTCATTGTCACCTTACACGGATGAAAGACTTGTTATATACCGGACTAGAGCACAAGCATCTTGAAGGAACTGAGTCTCATATATCTGGTGATCTCCCTCTGAGCTGGGCACATGGCTTTATGTATCTAGGCTCATAAATAAATGTACGTTGAATTTGTTAAGGAGAGTTTAAAGAGAAAACCCACAAACAAGCACGATAACCATACAGGGTCAGAGGTGTATGTAAGGTGTGGAAATAAGTCAGTGGGTAGAAAAATAAAAGGAAGTGATGGACTGTCATTGACAGCCAGAGTTTGGCAATGGTTGAGATACGACTGGTCTCTATTTTTTCCTGTTTTATTGAGAAATAATAGACATACATCACTGTACAAGTTTAAGATGCACAGCCTGACGGTTTGATTTACAAATATGTGAAATTATTACCACAAGTTTTAGCTAACATCCATCTTCTCATATTGATATGATAAAAAGAAAAGAAAGAAGAAAAGAAAAAAGGGAAAAAATTCTCCTTGTGATAAGAACTCTTAGGATTTACACTCTTAACAGCTTTCCTATATACCACATGGCAGTGTTAGCTATAGTCATCATGCTGTGCATTACATGTGTATTACACGGTCTCTAATTTTTTTTTTTTTCAACGTTTATTTATTTTTGGGACAGAGAGAGACAGAGCATGAACGGGGGAGGGGCAGAGAGAGAGGGAGACACAGAATCGGAAACAGGCTCCAGGCTCCGAGCCATCAGCCCAGAGCCCGACGCGGGGCTCGAACTCCCGGACCGCGAGATCGTGACCTGGCTGAAGTCGGACGCTTAACCGACTGCGCCACCCAGGCGCCCCGGTCTCTAATTTTTAAAGGAGGAAGGAGGGAGGGAGAAAAAGATGGTGGGCTGAAAAAAAGTGTTGGATTGGGTCCAACATGGAATAGCTATAAACTTTATCAGGGCATGGGTTAGTATATTTGTCTTGTTTTCCAAGAACAAAAGTATACTCTGTTGTCTTGTATCATACTTGAAACATAGTATGTGCTTAATAAACCTTGGGCTCACATTTAATTGCCTTGACTCACCAGTGAGGTCAATATGATCAACTAGTACAGGTTAAGTGTATTTATTCAAAAATCTTTCATGGATTGTTTTTATTATTATCCAGCAAGGAAATTTTCTTTGTTTTTGTTATAAACACAATAATCTAAGAACACTGCAATGTGTACATTTAAAAATGCAGTATACAGGGTCTCAAAGGCCTTAGGAGGGTAATGTCAAAGGTGAAAATCAGGTGTAATCACCACAGTTTCAAGTACCTGGCCTTGAGGATTGATGAACATGAACCAGAGGTACAGGTGATGTCCAGGCCCCATCTGCCACAGTACTTCCCAACCTTTTCTTGACTGGAACACACATGATGGATGACTTTCATATAAGCCACTGGAGCCCAAGAGAGGCAGAAGCTAGGCTTATGCAAACTTCCTTACCACCTGTGGGAACACAACGCCCTTCCCTCCCACTCAAGAAAGAACAAGGGGATTCAAGAACAATGGGAGCAACATTATGAAAGGAGAAAACTCAAATCTGTTGTAATTTATTAAAATAAGTTATTTGCAACCTTCAGTTCAAGTATCAGTAACAAATCCTTGCAATACAGAGCCGATCATAATTCGCCTACGTGACTCAATGCTGAGCTCGAGAACCATCACTGTCTCTCATCTGATGAGCTTCTTTTAGGAGAAGAAAGGACAGGTGAAGTTGAAGAAGGACAGGGGAGAAACAACTCAGATTGAGACCCACTGGTGACTCGAAGAGAGTTTGCTTTGAGAAGGGATAAGTTCAGCAGGCACAAAAAGTGTGAAAGTCATAAAGAAATTATGAGAAAAGGTGAATACGTCCACCTTAGGCATCAGCATCAGCTTTCTCACTTGAGGAAAAACTTCCAAAAGGCAGATTCTTGTTCCTCTTAATTTCTGTAAAATACCATGTGTGCCATTAGCAGCCAACACAAAGACAATTTCGTAACTTGCAAGGTAGCCTTTATGGATTTCCTTTTTTGGTAATAATGGACTGTGACCAAATTTGGGGTTCAGATGGGAGGAAGCAACATGATGTAAAACTCCCGGTGCTAACAGAGGTACTTGTACCCCTTAGCAGAAAGCTGACATCTGGCAAAGCCATACTACTCTGAAGCATGCCACGCATGGATTATTTAGCGGCTGATCTGATGCCGATGCTTTGTTCTGTAGTTCTTCTACAAATATGGCAAAGCTCAAAGAAGATCAGCACAAACTAATACATTTGTAGGCGCTTGAGCCGCCCGTGTTATGTAGACAGAGATGCTTTTAGTCTGTGTTTGGAATTCCTTCGGTGTCAGGTTTCCAGTTACCAGGACTTCACCCGTCATTCAGGCATGAATGTGGTTGGCCAGGATTAGCAGAGCCCTCTGCAAGGTATATTACATGGCTTTGATTTTTGCAGATTTTGCAGAATCATAAAATATAATGATCATTTGATGGCTTGTGTTATAGAAATGATTTTGGGAAAAAAATCTCCCTTTCATCACTCACATTTCCCATTGCGATATGAAGAGAGGGCTCTTACTCTTTGTTAAGAACTCGAGTGGGAAGAGATTGATCAGTAGATGTTTTTGGCCCTTGTTGACACCAAGGAAATGTTTGGAAAGAAAATGAAGGTAGAAGGATAATGACTCAGTGCTCGGAAGACATTTCTACAACACTTCAAGACAGTAACTTCGATCGCCTGCATTTAATTCCCTTTTTAGTGTTTTTCAGCAATGGCCCCCCAAACACGAATTTAGTTATTAACAAATCGCATGTGCCAGCCACAAAGATGGGATCTGATGTAACCCTTTAGCAGATATTATCTGGGGAAGGGTCCCTACCAATGTTTCATGGTATCAGATGGTGGGAGGTATTCCCTAAAAATGGTCCTGCCAAACTAATGTCCTTTATGAGGGTGTGTGAGGCTTCTGGTAGGTGCAGAGGACAATTAGGAGGGGCTGCATGAAAGCGTATAAGGAGAAGGAATCCCATGGAAAGCTAGAACTTGTGAGTGGCCGCAAAGTCATGAACTCCATCTGAAGGATAGCTGCCTACAATTACCCTGTGGTGTTTTTTTTTTTTTTTATTCTTTTTTTTTTTTTTAATTTTTTTTTTCAACGTTTATTTATTTTTGGGACAGAGAGAGACAGAGCATGAACGGGGGAGGAGCAGAGAGAGAGGGAGACACAGAATCGGAAACAGGCTCCAGGCTCTGAGCCATCAGCCCAGAGCCTGACGCGGGGCTCGAACTCACGGACCGCGAGAGCGTGACCTGGCTGAAGTCGGACGCTTAACCGACTGCGCCACCCAGGCGCCCCTACCCTGTGGTGTTTTTAGCCACAGAAGAGGTTTCTTTAAAGAGAATGACAACCAAAGGAACAAATCATCATAACTTGTTAGGCCACTAAAATCATCTCTCTCTCTTTCTATTGTAACAGCGGTCTCAGAATTTCAATGCCTAAACACCGAGGATTTCATCCAATTGTCACGCAAGAGACAACGGTTCAATTTCAAGGTCAGACTGCGAGGGCCAACAGGTTCAACAGCGTAGGGTCCTGAATTCTAAAGACAATTTCTCCTGCCCCTTAGGAGAAGCACTACATAGTTTCTTGTCCAAGGTTACTGCCTGGAGACAGGACATTCTAGGAGAAAAACACGTCGTTCGTGAGAGCTGCTTTTTCTTGATCAATTTAGATTATATGTATTTTTAGAGTCATACATACAATTTTTGGATAAGCTACTCATGTATCTTATCCAAAGATATTCAGATATTCATGTCACTGCCACATCTTTACCTGCCCCTGTTCCTCTGCCGTTAAGTTCGAAAGCTTGGGCAATAAGGAGATTTGGGTATAAACTACCTTCAGTCTTAGATCATCAGAATCCCTCTTCAGGAAGGGTACTTAAATACTTTGGTGATCGTGTTGTGTGTGTTTGGGTCAGGAAGAGCTTCTCTATCATTTCACTGAGACCTGAGAGAATCCTGCCACCACAGTTCTCCTATTCTGCAATTTAGAAGCAGAAATATAAGCGCTGAGAGGAGCTACCACCCTTCATGAGCTCAGGAATAGCTTCAGAAGAAGCCTCATTTAGAACTTCAGAGATATGAAACCCATGAAGCACTTTCCCGAGGGCCTACAGCAGGCCATTTTCTCCCCATTAATACTTGTTCCTTACAGCAACTCTACAAGGTAGGTACTATTATTGTTTCTGGTTTGCAGGCGAGGAAACTAAAGAACAGAGAGGTTAAGTAACTTGACCGAAGTCACACAGGAAGTAGGAGGGTCTAGATTCAAGCCCAGGCAGACCGACCTAGAGGCAACATGCTTAACCACTAACCTAGACCATTCACCCTCTAATCTTTCTTTCTTCTCACTGTTCACGATGTGCCCAGTCAAGGCAGGTAAGAAGGAATTCACAGAAATTTTGCTGACATGGCTGGGGAACAGTGGGTGAGAAGTCGTTCAGAGCGGAGAAGCTGTTTGGAACCTGGTCGTGGAGGGGACCAGAATACCAGGGGTGGTGTGGGGAGCATTAGGACTGTGATTTTCATTCAGGGAGTGATGTGAATTACCTGTGGGATGGGTGGGATGCCTCCACTTGGAGGTTCCTTAGGCAGCTCAAATCTTACAGGTACAAAATTAAACCATTACCTCCCCCCCAAATCTGTTGCTCCTCCTGTGGTCCCTTTGGAGAATGATATGATCTACACAGCTACATCAGAAATGGTATAGGTCCTCCTCTCTGTCCTGCCCACTCCAGCCAGACATCGGGTTCTAGAAAGTGCTCTTTTGAGTATTCTTGGCTGTCCGTCCTCACTGGTCAGCCTTACTTTAAAAGCTCACACCGCCTTTTCAGCTAGGCTAGCAATCGTATATTAGGACTAGCAGACGGGCAGGCAAAGCTATGGGCCAGCTTCACAAAAGAGCAGTTCAACACTGTAAAGCCAGGAGAACGTGAATCCAAAGGACAGTTGGATTTTGTAACCAACTCTGAAGCACTTTTGATCGTATTGTACTTACTCTCACATGAAAACATGGCACCGTTTGTAAAGACAGGTGAATTCAGTTTTCTTCTGGGGACTGGGTACGCGTTCACATTTTTTGGATGTGATACTCTCAGATTGAAATCCTGACAACTACCAAGAAGTTTTGGCTTGTACCTGAATATAAGGTCTGCTGTCAGCCTTTTTATTTTTTTCCTCTCAAGATCAAGTAATCTCTTCTCCCAGAGTTATAAGACTAAGTGAGGCTTATATAACATATTTCATAAACCTCTGCATTCACTTTCTGCCTTAAGAAATGAGCATGTTAGGGATGCCTGGGTGGCTCAGTTGGTTGGGCGTCCAGCTTCAGCTCAGGTCATGATCTCGTGGTCTGTGGGTTCGAGCCCAGCATCCAGTCCTGTGCTGACAGCTCAGAGCCTGGAACCTGCTTCGGATTCTGTGTCTCCCTCTCTCTCTCTCTTCCACCCCCTTCCCCACGCCCTGTGTGTGTGTGTGTGTCTCTCTCTCTCTCAAAAAATAAATAAAATTAAAACAAATAAAAAAGAAGGAAATGAGCATGTGAGTGTTAGTATTTAATTAATAAGGTACTTGAGGAGACAAATGGACCAGGGACCATATAGAAATGAGGAGAGCTGGGTTCACTCTTGGGTAGGAAGAATTTGACATCAGCACCTCCACATACTGCCTTGATTCCATCTCCATACATGTTTCCTGTTAAAAGGGTTTTCCTCATCCTTCTCTCAACAGTGACATGAGCTTCTTGGTCCTACCCTCCACTGTGGATGGGGGGCACACTGAAGGAGGTACAGCCTGGCCCCAGAGCTCCATTCAGGGGGAGTTTGGATTTTGGAAATGGACCCAGTCACCATCGTGCTTGGGTACATTTTGGAAATTTCTGGTATAACAGTCTCCCTGATGCCCCGCACCAAGGCAATGGGCCCATTCTCCAGTTTCCACCAGATAATAGATGGACGCGCTTTTGGCCTCTCCGTAGTAAATTTGATGTGGAGTTGAAGTGCCTCAGGACAATTTTCACCAAAGTCTGGAGGGTTGTTCGGGGCCTTCATCTCCTTTCTATGCTAAGCAGGTTCCAAAGCCCCAGGCTGGGTCTGGTGGGCACGCAGGCGGCTCGGCTCTTGGCCCCACTCGGCCTGTCGGTCTGGAATCTAGCTTATTATTTGGCAGAGAGCTTTGGAGATAGCACCAGCATGACGGGTTCTATATAATATCACATTCTATTCAGCTTTCATTTTTGCAGATGAAATGGATTTATAGCACAAAGGTTACTGAACTGTATTGTCGACATGATTTTCAACAAATAATAAAAGTTATTAGGAGAGTCTTAGGTGCCGGTGACTCGTGCTGAGCTCTCCCGTCTGGCCTTGGTCTCCTCCTCCTCTGATTGTTATGTGGCTGGTAAAGACTGGTTATTAGTGTCATTACACACCTTTTACTTCCAAATTCTCCTTTTATTGAAATCAGAGCATTCTTTGTTATTCCTCTTTCTGCCTTAGGATAGCCCGAATGTCAACCCGGCTTCTTTGGGTTCCATGCTTGCTTTTGATGCTGGTAAAATTGGGCAGCTAGCAAATCAAGGCTTATCATAGCTCCACCTGATTGGGGCTATGAAATGACTCTGCTCTCATCATCATTCCGCCTTCATCATCATCATCATCTTCTTTTTGGTCTCCAGTATTCTCGTATAGTTATTGTCCTGAGTCTTTACACAAGCCCCCTCCCGTGCCCCCGCCTCCGCTCCTTTTAGCGAACTAATACTTGGGTCCAGAGCCATTGATGAGTGCTTTTAAAAAAGACAGAGCAAGACAAGCTTTTATCGTGAGTGAGCGCCTTCAGATGTTATTTCATCCTACATTTGTTCTCTAACTCCCTGATTTATTGATTTATTCCTTGAGCAATTCGAAGAAAACTGTAAATTCGCCCTGGCTTCTATTTCTCTGCGTGCTGCCTTGCTCTCAGCCACATTTGGTGACAGCACATGAGCCAAAAGCAGTGATTCCCGCCTGTTTTATCGCATGCGTTCTATTATCAGCACGGCGGCAACCTGATTTCTTAAAATCAGTCACGGAGCTGATGCTTTAATAATTTAAACAAAAGCTTACCATAGAAAAGCAAATATTTACATATTTCAGTCGTCTAATTGAAAGAAATCAATTAAAAGCAAATGCCGAAGTGATTTAAAACTAAAGAGCCATTACCAAATTAAATGTTATTTACCGTTTGCCCCCATGCCGGCTTGTTTGCAAACTTCAGGAGACATGGGAATCCAGGCTCTCCCTTTGCTGTTGTGGACCTGACGTGCCAGGCCCACCAGCCTTTTTGGAACTAGATCTCATGTGTCTGTGCGGGTGGGAGGCACTCTCAGGATGCGCTCTAGTGGGGAGAGCGTGGGGCTCAGAGAGAGAGGTTGGCTTGGACTGAGCAAGGCACCGCAGGGAAATACGAACCAGGTGACTTGACTTTTCCTGAACCTCACTTGAGCTCGTAAGTGAAGTGGGGACAGCATGACGGCCTTTCCCCCCCCCCCCCCCTTGCAGGCACCGGGTAAGAAAGAACACACAGACCAATCAGACTGAGATACTCAATACTCGTTGAATTTGAAGTCACACTAGGTCAGTTTTAAAAGAAATAAAGCTGCGTCTTCCATATGGAGTTTAAAGGGACTCCAAAGACCTAGAATGAGCAAGTAAACAAATTCATAAGCAAATCTGAAATTTATGACTGAGCGCTAACGGACCCTGTGCGTCCTATTCTACGGAAATACGTGTCGACATAGGAAATCCTCTAACAGAGATTGCAACTTATATATAGGCCTATAGAATGAACACACACACACACACACACACCCTACATATATTCATATATAGTCACTATATATGTTCAGTGTTCTTGTACAGCATATCCATCTATCTCTGGTGAGAGAAAGAGAAAGAAAGAGTCTCACGTGATATTTTTTAAACATTTCCGCTAGTTGCTAACATTTGAACATTGAGGGCTTTCACATAAAAATTCATCTTTCCTGTTTTTCTTTAAACCCGGGCCTTGCCTTCCTTTAAGGCTATATATACTTAGTGGGAGCCACCCCCGGAGGCAGGGCTTAGTCCTCCTCAGAGTCCCCTCCTGCTTTGCTTCTGTCCTTGAACGCTGCCACCTGCCTTAGCTGTTAGGGCTGTAGCCCCTGCCCTGTGGGAATACATCCCCCCTCCCCCCACCCCCCCCCCCCCCCCCGGGGTCTGCATGGCCACATTCAGGTCACGGCCTCCACTTTAGAGGTGCATGTTATCCAAATTCCCCGCTTTAAGGAGCATCCGTGTTCTGGGAAGCACACTGAAATTTCTATTACCATACCTGGTCCACCTGTAAATCTTGAAAAGGAAATTCTCTGTCAAGACCTCTGTGCAAGAGAGAGCTGCAGTGTGGAGAAGAGACCCCGGGTAGGAACTACAGAGACTGGCTCATATCCCAGGGGGTCTCAGACAAGTCATTTTACTTTCTGAGACCTTATCTTCAACTCTGTAAAATGAAGAGGTGGCCCCCAGTGAGTCACCGGGGGTTACAATTTCAGGACCCTTCCAGGAAACCACACAGGCTCCAGTCCAAATTGACCTTAGGTCACATTGCTGCATTTCAGCCTGACCTCTGCCTGTGACCCTGGCTAGAGCCAGGTCACTTATCTGTGCCTTGGTTTCTCCATCTGTAAAGTAATATGTGCTTTTCTTCTCACAGGAGAGCGTTCAATGATATGAGTGAAAGCATACTGGAGGAAAGTTGGGGTAAAAAGAATCTAAGATCTTATATTACTCTGGGGTCTCAAAGGTTGCAGTTATGAAGGGAAGCCTGCTTTGCCTAATGGGGTTTCTGGATCGGAATTTGCGCTCCCCACGAGAGGCATTATGCGGATATTGTTCTGGCCAACAAGGCAATACTGTGCGAACTCTTGGCAGAGGAATACCAGACCTCAGGTAAAGAAAGGGGAGGTGCGTGCCCCTTCTGAAAACCTGGACTCTAACTTACCTCCTTGATCCACGCGTTTTATGAGGAAAGTCTGTAGTTAACTGTTATCAGGTGGTTGGGCAAGTTGATGAGGTGTGAACTAGCCCTTTAATTGTTTTGTTTACAACATACTTATCCCTCCCTAACATCTCATTGGGGAATTCTCTACTTAGTTGATTAAGTTAAGTGAGGTTTAGTGAACTACATTTTGGTAAAACCAGAAGCTGAAAAATACCTGCTGGATTTTAGCAATTTTATAGTCACTTGTAAGTAAGCGTGGAACCCACTCAGTGGAGGTTAAAAAAAAAAAAAAGTAGCAGCAGTAGCAGCAACAACAGCAATGGATTAAATTGTTAATTACCTTTACCACCACCATTTAAGATATAATAACCTGGAAAATCAAGATGGTGGAAAATAACGAAATTTAAATCCATTTGGTCCTCTTTGCATACTATTTCTGGTAGAAAGACATGGCTTCAGGGGAAAATTTCATTTGTTCAGGGATAGGCACTCAGAATTGCTTTTAGGACCCAAACGCTTACTTAAAAACGAATCCTCTTATCTTTCTTCTGTAGTTCTATATCTGGACAGACGAAACGCCGAATGTTAACCTAGCCCAGAGGGCCATCTTACGTGTCGGTAGGCAACAGTGCTACGTGAACCCCCAAATATCAAGCACCTCCGGAAAGGTATGAGCCTCAACGTCTATCCTCTAGGATCGTACCAACCAGCTGAGTGGACAAAGAAACAGATGAAAGACAAGACAGGGCACATATGCTCAATGCTGAGGAAGTGCCATGCGGTGCCCGCCATAGCAGAGGGTTCTGATGAGTGGTTGCGTTGAAGGAATCTTGAAGGAGAGCTGGGTATGAGCAACAGAGAGAAGGGGACGGTGAGAGATGATGACCCTTTCTGATGACAGGATGCAGCTGAAAACTTGCAGGATACCGGGTAGAAACTTTCAGAGGCCAAGAACGTGCTCTTGTTTTTAAGTGTCAAGTCTTACGTGTCCCAGCTATCATTTCTTCCTGATCCCTTATTTCTGAATCAGATGCCGATTGTAAACTTCTTGAGCACTGTCGGTAACGTTAGCGAAGTAAGTCATGATTGATTTAAGTTTCTATGGTAAGATTACATAAGATCACAGAAAATCTTTAACATAGCACAGACTTTACGCTTGTATAGGAAGAGTTCTGCCTCTATGGAATTTATTTGTCTGCCAATAAACTGTGAGCTTCATAGTTGTAAGTACTATTACTGAGTTCATTGTTGACCTCCAGTGCCTGGCACATGGTAAACACTCACCGCAATATTTAGTAAACGAATGCTCTCTGGCAATTCCTGGTGTGGAGAAAAGAGTCCTCTTTTCTTTAAACTGAGTGAGACTTACACCTGCCGACTGAGGAAAAAATATGCCCGTTTGAGTTTCAGCCTTGTATCTTTCCCAGCCAGCAGCTGGCATCTTGCTCGTTGCCTGGTGACCAAGCACTCGTCTTGAGACCAGCTCCCGTAAATGGGTTTCTGTCGTGCTGGTGGCTCAGCCTCCCTAGGGTAGACAAGAGCACTGCTTCTGGAGTCAAAACTTCTGGGTTCAAGCTCTGCTCGGCCACTGGATTTGAGTGGGAAATGTCACTCATGTTCACTTTCTTTGCTGGAAAGTGGGGATTATAACGCCAGGCTCTTGGATTGTTGGGGGAAGATCAAACTAGAGACACGTGCAAAAGCCTGGTGTAACTGACAAAGCCCTACTCAGTTGTAAGGTATCATTAGAGTTGGTATTACCTCCTCTCTCTCTCCAGGCCTGAGGTTCTGCCCTACCCGTTAAAATCCTTCAAGGAACGAGGTCCTGAATCTTAACGGCCACGGCTGGGTGTCTTCATCTGCTGCTGATTTCCTAATAACAGCAGAACCGTTGTCTTTGGTCTTTTACCATCTTTCAGGCTGTGCTCCTTTCTGTCTTGAATTTTTGTCGAAATTCGTTAGACTTCCCTGTCTCTTCTGGCTTCAGTCGCCAGCCCTCTTCCCTTATCTCCTCTGTTGGGGCCTCTCCTGATCTCTTCTACCTCCGGAGATGTCTGTGTTCAGGTCTCAGCTAACTTCGAGCTGAGCAGCCCTGACCAGCAATACAGATTCTGCTCTGAGCATCAAGAGATGAAGTGGCCGGGGAGTTAGGTGCTTATGGTTCTGGGTTTTCACTCAGTGGAAATGTGGCTGTAGGAAAATTGCTTATCCTCTAAATATAGCCTCAGTTTCCTCATGTGTAAAATTGGAATAGCAAGGGTTACCTGCCTCACTGACTAGTTGGGGGTTAAATTAGAATGTCTGTAAAGCACTTAGCATAGTACCTGGGCACGGAAAACAATTGATAAATGTTGGGTGTTGTTATTTTTCTCTCTGCTCCAACTTCTTATTGCTTATTCCCGATTCCATAATGTCTTGCATGTTTTTCTCCGTCTTCCAAATCCTCAAATATGTCCAGAGGCCTTTTTCGTCTCTAAAAATCTGCTTCCTCCAGATGGAAATGAGGCAAGTTATCACCACTTTCCCAAAACTTATGGACTATGTTCATTTAAAGAAAGATACAAAATACACTGAAATATATACTCTCTAAACAGTTGTTCTTTTTTGTGTAGTCCTGGTTATATCCTTTATGTCTAATTGCTAACTTATTAGTGAGTCCACATTGATGCCGCCTCTTGGGAAACTGCTGGAGGACTTGGACTGGGGGTTGTACACATCTCTGAGAAAGACAAACACAACAGCATGTGCAAGCTATAAAGTGAGTTGTAGACACATGCACCCAAACCCAAAGGAAGTTGGGCAGCAGCCAAAAGACCATCAAGCATGGTCTTGAAAGAGACATAATATCCTCCCTCTCTCTCGTCTTTTTCTTTAATATCAGACTATCTGGATGGATGAAACACTGGATTATATTTACTTGAGGAGTCATGCCTGAAGCCTGTGGGTTAGAGGACAATGAGATCCAGAAGCAGAAAATGGTTTGCTGCATTGGTCTGATGGATAATTTTTTTTTTTTTTAATTTTTTTTTTTCAACGTTTATTTATTTTTGGGACAGAGAGAGACAGAGCATGAACGGGGGAGGGGCAGAGAGAGAGGGAGACACAGAATCGGAAACAGGCTCCAGGCTCTGAGCCATCAGCCCAGAGCCCGACGCGGGGCTCGAACTCACGGACCGCGAGATCGTGACCTGGCTGAAGTCGGACGCTTAACCGGCTGCGCCACCCAGGCGCCCCGTGATGGATAATTTTTTAAGGGGTTAGCCCTCCTACTTTTTATGAGTGTGTAACAAGAGCTTCTACTTTTCTCTTTCATCCTTGATTCTACCTTTCCTTCTTCCCTTGTCACCCGAGTTGGGACAGTGCAAAGGTGCTATTTTTCCTGCCAACTGTCTGTCCCTTCTTATCCTGGTGATAGTATTCTGTTCTTTTGGGAATTGTCCCATGCCCACTCCCAGTCCATGTGGTTCAGGTGGAGACACTCTACCCATGACTCCAGAGGTGGCATGTAACTTAGGCTTGCCCATCGGAACAGTCCACCCCATTATTAACAGTGATAGTATAACAGAGATTATTAACAGTGATAATCTATGGTTAAATACATAACCTGATCTCAGCAACCTGGGACATGGCGCTAACACAGAAGAAAGCAGAGTCAAGAGATGGGGAGAAGGACACCAGCTACTGATGGCAGCCTAAGTTCCCAGGTAGCTGCACCTGAAGATAAGTCCACCCTTGGACTTTTTTGGTTATATTTGCCAGTAGATTTTTGTTCCATATTGAATATAGAGAAGTATCTGAATACTTGATACAGAGGGAGACCAATGACTAATAATGTTTAACTAATAATGTTATTTGTGTGTGGTGGAGAGTACCTAATGGTATAAACACAAGTTCTACAGGATAGCATACTTAGGAAGAGCAGATGGCCATTCACTTTAGAAACCACCTGGGGAGGGAAAAGCATCCTTGTAGCTCATGTTGCCTCAGTCTGGCACAGTTCCCAACATCTCCAGAGTGGAGAAGGTGAAAAGTAAAAGGTCTAGAATAATTCCCTCTTTAAACTGCAATAAAGAGGGTGTTAGGTACGGAAAGAGAAAAGATATGCAGTGTGGGAAGGTGCCTGATGAGTTTCTGGTCGTGGCCAAACTTCCTCTAGGCTTCGATGCCTGCGACTAACTTCATGTGCAATTAGGTTAGTCTATTTCTGAGAAAGTGAATCATCCCAAACTCTCGTCCTCTACCAATTATCCAGTAGGTGACAACAGTGACAGTGTGCAAATAATTAGCAATTAGTTGTATAAATCTAACACACGCCAGGAAAATTCCTGCCTGCTTAGACCCAAGGGGGTAAATAAAAAGGGAGATACCCAAACGACTTCCCCATTGTCTCCTTTTTGACCTGCTCCTCTTCCTTCCAGCCACAGAAACACAGTTTTTATTAGTTCCTCATCTCTGTCCATGTCTCTGTTCACATACACCATGGGAGAGAGAACTGGATCTGGAGTTGTTTTGGAAAAGGAGGTCTGGAGACTTTGGCGAGATTGTAATCTTACCCTATGGCATATTGGTCTTAGGACAAGACTAATAAGACTCACGACGTTCATTTGATTGGCAAACAGACTATTCCAGTGCCTGAGAATATGGAAACCTGTTTTTCAGGAGTAGCACGAGACAGCCAGACTAACTTGGGTCCACTCCTGGGCCTTGGAAAGTGTGGTAGGTAGGAGCCAGGCATCCCAGGCATCTCCATCTCTGAGAGTTGGAGTTTGCTAGGGACAAGCAAGGGAAGAACTCAGGAGAGCTTGAGCTCTCCCATGACCTGACAGTAAAGCCCAGATAAAAATGGGCCTCTCGGGGCGCCTGGGTGGCGCAGTCGGTTAAGCGTCCGACTTCAGCCAGGTCACGATCTCGCGGTCCGTGAGTTCGAGCCCCACGTCGGGCTCTGGGCTGATGGCTCAGAGCCTGGAGCCTGCTTCCGATTCTGTGTCTCCCTCTCTCTGCGCCTCCCCCGTTCATGCTCTGTCTCTCTCTGTCCCAAAAATAAATAAACGTTGAAAAAAAAATTTTTAAAAAATAAAAAAAAAAATGGGCCTCTCTTTTCACTCCCTCCACCCCCACTGACACATTTACCGAGATATAATTTACATACAAGAAATGTGACCACTTAAGCGTTCAGTTCCATGGCTTTACAAATGTACACATCTGAACCACCATCAGAACCAAGGATATGTGTGGCTCTTTATTTTACTTTGCTCAACTGCTCCTTTTTCTTTACCAACTCTTAAACTGAGCAGTCCGCAATTCCACAGAAGACAGAAAGAAAATCCCACACTTGAAAAATTCATTACTTGTCTGGAAAAACTCCAATCACTCATGTCTGATAAAAATTGCTGAATGTATTAAAATAAAATCAAGGTCTGGATGGGTAACAAAAATGAAAAATTTGAGTTTTGAAAAGAATTCTCTGGGATAGATAAGCCATTCAAAACCGAAACTTGGAAAAACGTGCTATGTCATCTCAATCACAATTATTCTGTTGCTTTAGCAGAAAACTTTCACTTAATGACAAAAACACAAATTACTGAAAAAGAATTGGCTTTCAGTGAAAGAATTCTCCTGACTCAGTAAGAAAGCCCACAAAATTTAATACAAGGGTAGATTTCCACTTAAACTCAATATGGTTGAAAATGGAGAACCGTCCTTCCTGACACCTTCACGGTCAAGTATCTGGAATGTTCCCCCTAAGCTGCAAATTCTTTCCTGTGTTTTTGCCTTCCCTTTTTTTTTTCCTGCCTTAAAATTTAGTTGAATGACTACTATGTACCAGGTACTATGTAGTGCTGATACATTGGTGACAAGGCAGGACCCTGCCCATAAGGAGCCTGTAGCCTTTGCTTTCTGTATGCTTTTTTTTTTTTATATGAAATTTATTGTCAAATTGGTTTCCATACAATACCCAGTGCTCATCCCAACAGGTGCCCTCCTCAATGCCCATCACCCACTTTCCCCTCCCTCCCACCCCCCATCAACCCTCAGTTTATTCTCAGTTTTTAAGAGTCTCTTATAGTTTGCCTCCTTCCCTCTCTGTAACTTTTTTTCCCCTTCCCCTCCCCCATGGTCTTCTGTTAAGTTTCTCAGGATCCACGTAAGAGTGAAAATATATGGTATGTGTCTTTCTTTGTATGACTTATTTCACTTAGCATAATACTATCTAATTCCATCCACGTTGCTACAAAGGGCCAGATTACATTCTTTCTCATTGCCAAGTAGTATTCCATTGTATATATAAACCACAACTTCTTTATCCATTCATCAGTTGATGGACATTTAGGCTCTTTCCATACTTTGGCTATTGTTGAAAGTGCTGCTATAAACATTGGCGTACAAGTGCCCCTATGCATCAGCACTCCTGTATCCCTTGGGTAAATTCCTAGCAGGGCTCTTGCTGGGCCATAGGGTAGATCTATTTTTAATTTTTTGAGGAACCTCCACACTGTTTTCCAGAGTGGCTGCACCAGTTTGCATTCCCACCAACAGTGCAAGAGGGTTCTCATTTCTCCACATCCTCTCCAGCATCTATAGTCTCCTGATTTGTTCACTTTAGCCACTCTGACTGGTTTTGATTTGTAGTTCCCTGATGAGGAGTGACGTTGAACATCTTTTCATGTGCCTGTTTGCCATCTGGATGTCTTCTTTAGAGAAGTGTCTATTCATGTCTTCTGCCCATTTCTTCACTGGATTATTTGTTTTTCAGGTGTGGAGTTTGATGAGTTCTTTATAGATTTTGGATACTAGTCCTTTGTCCGATATGTTATTTGCAAATATCTTTTCCCATTCTGTCGGTTGCCTTTTAGTTTTGTTGATTGTTTCCTTTGCAGCGCAGAGGCTTTTTATCTTGATGAGTTCCTAATAGTTCATTTTTGCTTTTAATTCCCTTGCCTTTGGAGATGTGTCAAGTAAGAAACTGCTGCGGCTGAGGTCAGGGAGGTTTTTTTCCTGCTTTCTCCTCTAGGGTTTTGATGGTTTCATAGTGTTGGAAGTTCTAGCATCAGCAATCGTACAACAAAAGGAAATCAAAGGCATCAAAATTGGCAAAGATGAAGTCAAGCTTTCACTTTTTGCAGATGACATGATATTATACATGGAAAATCCGATAGACTCCACTAAAAGTCTGCTAGAACTGATACACGAATTCAGCAAAGTCGCAGGATACAAAATCAATGTACAGAAATCAGTTGCATTCTCATACACTAATAATGAAGCAACCGAAAGACAAATATAGAAACTGATCCCATTCACAATTGCACCAAGAATCATAAAATACCTAGGAATAAACCTAACCAAAGATGCTTTCTGTATCTTAAATCCACTCCCATGTTCAGCCCACTTCTGGTCGGTCTGTTGCTCTTTGCAAAGCATGGCTAGACGTGGGAAACTGGGAAAAGAGGGGCAGAGAAAGGGAAAAGAAAATATAGCATCATAACTATTTTCCATGTGGTGAAGACTAGGAATTCTATTTATTTTCCCACCATTTGTCATGGGTAGGGATTCATGGTAGAAACAGATTCTAAAAATCCAAATAAATGAAAAGCAAAAAACCCCCAAGACTAACCCAGTACCTGAGCATTTGCTTAAAACACAGAACTCTCTCTCAGCAGCTCTATCTACTTTAGGGGAAGAGAGAGGTTAAAGTCAACGCCAGTACAACGAGGTACCAGAAGCTTCCAATGATTGCTGCATTTCTTACATGTCAGAAATTTGGAGAAGAAAATATACTGTTTCTGATGGCTGTGGTATTACTATTCAGAACATTGGACTAGTGGTTTAGATATATAATATATAGATAGCATGATAGTCATCATCAAATCTAAATCTGGTTATATTCTAGGGCTGATGGCGAAAACTTTTCTATTAATAGCTTGTTCATGGAAACACCAAGAAGTAAAACCAATCTAGACCACAAATATAATTGTGGTTTATAAAAAAAATTGAAACACTTGGTAAGAACAGACATTTACTTCTTGACCAGTGACTTCTGTGATCTTTCAAGATGCAATGACTCATTCAGAAACCACCACTGGTTCCGTGAGACCTGTGATTTCTATATTAGCATCTTAGACTAGACTCCACAGGGCACTTGATCGTAATATAGGTCTTCTGGTCAACTGTGGTTATGATTGTGGCTCCTGAGGCACACCAATGTAAGATTTTCTTCTTGAGACCAAAGGATGTATTGCTGTAGAAGCTCACTGTGGTTGGCTTCTTGGAAGAAAGGTTGAAGAAAAATATAATATAGCTTGTTATCAGAAATTTGAAATAGATGAAGGGCACATCCTTATAACTGCTACTATATTTGGTTCTTTCTTAGGATTTCCATTTCTCTGATTACATTTCCCATCTGTTCTTCTGTGTGGTCTACTTTATCCACTAGAGCTCTTAGCGTATTAATCATAATTGTTTTAAATTCTGAGTCTGATAATTCTAACATCCTTGCCTGGGCAGGTTCTGTTTGCTCTCTCTCTTCAAATTATGATTTTTTGTTTTGTTTTCTGTCTTTTTTTTTTCCCTTTTAGTATGCCTTGTAGTTTTTTCCTGCTAGCCAGACATGATGGACTGGGTAAAAGGAATGTGGTGGTGAGATGTGTGTGTGAGGGAACATTCTATAGTCCTGTGATAAGGTCTTCTTAATCTTTTAGTGAGCCTATGCTTCTGGCCTGTGAACTTCATAAGTGTTTCTCAGTTTTTTCTCCCTTCTTAGTTGGAACAGGATGGACAGAGTGGCTTGAAGTTGAGTATTTCCCTTCTCCCACATGGAAAGCTAGAGCCTGTTGGAACTGGGTATTTCCCTTTCCCCACGTCAGTTAGGCTCTGACAATACCCTCAGCAGGTTGGGCTCTGTTAACTAGTTTACTCTGAGGATGTGCCGTGTTAAGAACACAGTACTCTGGAGTATTTCAAAATGGGCCCTTTCCCCCTCCCACTGCTGGAGACACAAGGGCACCCCCCCCCACCTCTGTCCTGATATTTGCTGTGGGAAGCTGGTTGAGCTCCTGGATGTAAATATTGTAGGCTCCCTGTCTACACCTGGGTCCACCTGGAGTATGTAACTCTTCGAGTTATCCCCACTGAGCCTCCAGTATTCATTAATTACAGGCCAGGTTTTCCTACCCCAGCACTGGTTCTTGTAGTGGTTTCTCTTGAGTCTTTGCTCCTGTAAGCCGTGACTCCTTGTACTTGCCTGTCTGTCTCGCCAATCTTTGGGACAGCGATTTGCCCTGTGTCCTCACCTCTCTTACAGATTCAAGAAAAACCATTGGTCTTTCAGCCTTTTTAGCTTACTTATTAGGATGGAGTTGTGACTTCCTAAGCTCTCCTTACATACAGAACCAGAATAGAAGTCTCCCCCTTGTATTTGGTATCAAAGTTTACAACTTGTGAAAACTTCTTTTTCTTCTTCCTTCTCCTTCTTTTTCTTCTCCTTCTCCTTCTTCTTCTTCTTCTCCTTCTTTTCCTCCTTCTCCTCCTACTCCTTTTTTTTTTTAATAATAAGAAAGTACAGGGATACTTGGCCCAGACTGAAAACTTGCAAATCCTTTTGCAAAACAGAAAACTATCACCCCATGCCAGTCCCTTCCCTCCAGTGCTAAACTGTCTCCAAAAACTAGGCAGCAAATAAGGAGCAATGAGTTAAGCAGAGGAAAATTCTGACTTTAAATCTATAAAATGGTGAAATCCAAAGCCTTTTTATCTTTACACAAAACTCCTAAAGAAATAATATATTTTCATATATATCTCAAGTCTACACATAAGGAATGCTAATAATAGGAAACAGAACATTTCCATTGTGCCTTTAAAATAGAGAAAGAAAGAAGAATCATATGGGATGAAATATCTGAGATGAAGAAAATTCTTCAGTAATCTCTCACCAACCCTCCTTGGATATGAGGCGACAAGAGAGAAAACCATAATGGAATAATAGCCTTCCACATAAAAGAATTATGGTAAGTTGACATTAGGTTGAGCGGCAGTCCAATCAAAATGAAAGAAGTTCTGAGCCAAGACTGTCACAGAGGTTCTGAAAGAGGACAATCAATGTGTGTTTTTATACTGTCTCCTCATATTCAGCCTGCAGTAACTTGAACTGAGAATTGGCTTTTTATGGAGATTTATTACAATAGCATTGCCATTCAAGAATAGGCGGCTATCATCATAAATAAAGAGCAGACACACGGGGATGTGAAGCACCAAGACAGAGAGAGAATTTGTCAAGGTGGGTAAATCATGAACTTACTTATATTGCAAATAAATACATACAACTGAAGCAATCACTCATTAGGACAAAACATTTTTTTCTGTCCTGAAAAAACCAAGCCAAGCTGCCATGGTTTGTATTTCCTAACCTTGTCGAGGAGTCCCTGGTCGTCCTAGAACTCAGAAACCAATGCCTGGTCTCTCTGTTCTATGGCACACATCGGCTGCTCTGATGAAGAAAGGTGTGGATTTCCTTGAACACGGAATCTGCTGTGGCCTGAGGGCTGATACTTACGATCAACAGCGATAAGGCTTGCCTTCTCCAAGAGACCACAAAGCTACTGAAATCTAGCACAAAGCCCTTCCTGAAACAGGAGGGGAGAAAGACAGCCGACTCCTTATTCCCCATAGTTGCCTTAAAAGTCCAAGAGGCAGGGCCTAAGTGTCTCCCCACATTTCCTTTGGACATTGAAATCTGTGTAAGTGAACGTGTTTCCATGTCCAGCTTTGTTGTTTCAGCTGTTATGAGAGCTGGGGATATCAATTACGCCTTGCCCGGAGACGCTGACCTGCACAACAGCTCCAGGCTGGCCTCCCTCTTCTCTAACAGCTCCACATTTCAATACAGGCCGGCCGGAGTCTTCCTGAGGTGACCACTCCAGCCTGCGCATCCCCACTAAATGATTCATTAGGTTGGATTAACCCTTTAAACACTACTATTTACCAAAGGGTCCCTGGGGATTCTCACACACTCCATCATTTTTAGCCATTATAAACAGCCGGTCCCAGCAGGGTGGAATCCACTTTAAGGCTACTCAGGTTGACAATGTGGGTTTTGTTAGCCCCAATTTACTTAAAAGCTCAAGACAGCATTTACTTTGTGAGATGGGGCGGACGCATTTTCATCTCCCGTCCTATGCATTCCAAATATGCCTCTCGCCGTAAACACCTAGGCAGCGCACAACAAAGGCTGAAAGGAGTGGTCACACCAAGGCCGTGGGGTGACGCGGGGTTTATTTTCATGCCTCCGTTACCCAGGCCTCCTTTTTGGTTGTTGCCATTTTCTGCCTATAATCAGCTGCGTGCACAATGAGTGGTGCCTGCCAAATGGCCATTTGTGGGCGCAATTAGACACCTGTGCCTTCAAACAAGTTGCAAGCACCTAATTGTGTCTGCATGTAGCCACTTGTGGGTGCAATTATCCAGAAATCCAGGTGTGCCTGGCATTATGCACAATTTAAGGGGCAAAAAAGAAAAAAAAAAAAAAGGAATGTTTTCCAAAAAAGAAGGAAAGAAGGCTCAGGTCGAACATGTGCCCTTCAGACTTTAACCAGGGTGGTTAAGCAGAAGCTACCACCACTCTACGTACATGGAGCCTCTTTGTTTTAGGGTCTCCGGCAGGACTGCCCAATAGAAGATAATGCAAGCCACCTACATCGTTCAATTTTTCCCAGTGGTCACCGATAATGGAGTGGATGAAGCCAATTTTAATAATTTTATTTGACCCAATATATCTGAAATATAATTTTACCATGGAATCAATATCAAAAATAATTAATGAGATAGTTTGTTTTTTTTTTTTTTTTGGAGGGGGCTGTACTAAATCTTTGGAGCCTGGTGTGGATTTTACATTTAAAACACATCACGATTTAGGCTAGTGAATTTTAAGCGCTTGATCATCACACACTGTAGTGGGTACCATGTTGGAAAGCACGGGACTACAAAGAATTGCTTTCGATCATGTTTAAATGTTTGGGATTTTTATCCTTTAAGCACTTTCCTGAATCCTTACAAAATCAGACTTCAAAGGAAGAACATCTGAAAATGCCATTTAGTGTCTTAGGGTTGTCATTGGTGAACATGGCTCTTCATAATAGGAACTGCCAGTAAGATAAGGTAGAGCGTTGAAAATCTGCCCCTACCTCTTTGTGTTATAGTTTATGAGGAACATGGTGGGGCTGGGTTCAGAAGTGACAGGCACAAGCTTTGTAGACAGAGTTAGAAGAAGGGGAGCTAGAATTGGAAGGTAGGTGGAAATAGGGAATCTGAACATATCCCTTGTTATATATGTGAGTGGTTGTTCCAATTTATCCAGATAAGTATGGTGTTAAGAGCATTTTAACAGAAAGTCTCATCCATCTTGCTTGCATTTGGGAATCAATTAAAATTTGGCCAGGAACTCAAGATGTTATCTTTCTTTAAGGGTAAAATGGAGAAATTATAGTACGTACTTGATAGAGTTGTGAGGATGAAATGAGTTATTATGTGTAGGACTCAGAACAGTGCCTAGCACGTATTAAGCAGTCAATGAATATTAGTTGCTGTCATCATCCTTCCCACCACCACTGTCATCATGATTTTTATCATATTTGTTCTTAAGCCATTCCAGAATAGTATGCCTGGACATCACACACCACAGTTGTGTTTGTAAGTACATAGGCACACACACACATACACACACACAGAGCTTTGCAGGGAGAGATGACTAACCTCTCCTTTGCATATGGTTTCCAGTGCCTTCTAATTCTGTCAGTCCTCATCACCATGCGCTCAGGTAATTCTCTGAATGCGGGGATCAAATGTAAACATCTCTGATTCTCCGGAGCATCGTTCCTATTCGACGCCGAGCTCATGGCACAGGCATTGCCTCAAAATTGGCTAAACAGAGGCTCTCAGTGACGTGTAATGTTCTAACTCGCATTTCCCAAAATGAATCCCTGGAGAGCACGAAGAGCGCTTCTCTTTTGGGTATAAATGGTCCCTGAGTCAAGAACAACCAATGTCATGTACTTAGGTAACAATTAAGTATGTTTTTATACAATTAGGTTATATATTTACACACCTACTCCCGCCCATCCCCATGACCCATTCTTCCTTTGACCTGAGACCAGCCAGTTTAACAACCCAGGTGTCCTGGGTTCTGTGCCTTCTATACCAGTTGTCATAGGAACTACTGCTGGTTCCTGTAGAATATTTCTTCCTCACCAAACCCTCACCCTGGTTTTCAAAAACCCTCTGAATCAATCAGCAAGAGACTTGAGTATGCCCAGTTTCCCTCTGGGTGCCCCTAATAAACACCCCATTCAATTCCATCAGAGGCAACACCACTGTCTTTAATAGATCCCTACCTCCTGCTCTTACCTTCTCACTCCTCCCCAGACACTTCGAGAAAATGCCATTTGCTCTTTGTTCCATTGCCAAAAATATTTGAGGAAAAGGCAATAATCTAATGTACAGAATGTTTTAGGAAAAAAATATCCCAAAGGAAGCAGGGCCATCAACCTGGAAAGCGGCCAGATGCCTCCTTCAGAACTTCAACAACAGATTCCAGCTACTTCCGCATCCTTTTCCGACTGAACCTGCTTTTCCTCAAATACAATTATTAAAAGAGATGAAACATGACTTCTTATTCAATTTCATATTTTTCTGCTTTAGTTACCGGCATTGTAATAGTATTCTGCAACGTAATGATTCTTCATCCTGTTTCCTTTCATTACATCTCATTTTTGTACACTCAGACTCTAGTGTGTTACTCCAGAAGGCAAGAAGGTTTGAGTTATCCCGAGTCCGTTTTAGTCCGTTTTCTGCAGAGAACATGCGCTCTGGGGCAGGTGTGTCAATGTCCCACAGCAACAATGTTTTTTTTTTTTTTTTTAACGTTTTTATTTATTTTTGAGACAGAGAGAGACAGAGCATGAGCAGGGGAGGGGCAGAGAGAGAGGGAGACACAGAATCCGAAGCAGGCTCCGGGCTCTGAGCTGTCAGCACAGAGCCCGACGCGGGGCTCGAACTCACAGACCGCGAGATCATGACCTGAGCCGAAGTCGGACGCTCAACCGACTGAGCCACCCAGGCGCCCCAGCAACAATGTTTTAAAAGTGGTATTCATGTGGACAGCGCTTCAATTATGTAATTGGCTAAACAGGTTTGTGTGGCTGCTGGTCTGGCAGCCTGCTCACTGCACAGAGCAACCTGCGTATGAGAAATGCACCCCCGAGCCTCGGGAAATTTGCTGTAGACACAGACCGTAGAAACACAGCCCACTGGAGATCGAGGACTGACTGCAGGAGGGATGGGTTTGTGCTGGCTCACTCACGTCTTCTCATTTAGTTATTTCCAAGCGGCAACCAGAAATGAAGACAGCGGGACCAGGATACACATCTGGGGACGGGGACCCAGCCAGGCTGTGAGGACTGGCTCTAAACCCAATCCATAAAAACTGCCTCAGAATGAGTTATGTCTGAAAATTGGAGTTATGTCTTCTTCCAGCATCTTTTTTTTTTTTTAAGTGAGAGAGACAGAGTGAGCGAGACACACACACACACACAGAGAGAGAGAGAGAGAGAGAGAGAGAGAGAGAGAGAGAATAAGCTTGGCAGTGGCAGAGGGAGAGGGAGAGAATCTCAAGCAGTCCCCATGCCCAGCACAGAGCCTGGCACAGGGCTTGAGATCATGAGCCGAAATCAAGAGTCAGACGATTAACCAACTGAGCCACCCAGGCGTCCCCCACCATCTTTTTATTTTAAAAATATAAAATGAAAATTTGTAGACTATTCGAATGTCCTTCATCGAAAGTATTAGTTAATTCTCAACCTTAGTCAAATGCTTCAAATGTGAGCACCTATTCAATTTAAGATGCATATTTCCAAAAGTATCCAGGTATTTTATGCTCAAATTGCAGTAAAAACTTACAAGTAACTTACAGTATGAAGTAGAATAATTTAAAACTGTCATGATCATTCTAAAGAAGCCTCCTGTATTTATTGTTGTATCCAAGAGAATAGCTTTTCCTAGGGATTTTACCATCTTATGCCCTCCCGTGATTCAACAAATGAAGACTGAAACAACAGGAAGGTTGTATATCTCTCATATGACCATCATGAATAGGTCCATTTGTGTTTCCAAGTTCCATTTTTTGTGATTCATTCTTTCACAAACTCTAGTCAGGTAGAGTGAGACATTTACAGTCTTTTTTTTTTTTTTAAGGTACTGAAACTTACTCCTTGTATAATTAAAAAATAGACATTAGCATAGCTCCTGGTGCCAAACTGGGATGGAAGTCACTGATGCATGTTTTCAGCTCACCCTCTGGTCGTAGACCTTTAGTCCCTGCCACGAAGCGATATCAACACACCCTCTTGTTACGGGGTCTCCACGCACGTGTCATACCCATTATTACAGATGTCAAGGAAGAGACGGGAGAAGCCTGTTTTATTACGGCCATGAATGATAGCGAGAGATTGGACCTTCCAAGGGGCATGCCGATAAAATGGGTGATTCAGAGATGCTGCGCCTCATACTTGAAAAAAGATCTAAATTTATTACGTTTAATGTTTAATATAAATCACCAAACCTGAATGTGTTATAAAAATGAGCTAAAATGCTGCTTAACAGACATTATTAAAGAGTCCTAAGTATGGAGCCATTTCTAATTGGTAAAAGTTCACAGATGAACACTTCTTGCAAGCACTCATTTTGAAGAAATATTTCTTCCAGTAAGAAGGCCCTTATTTCAGTGTGAGATATAATCCAGGGGACAAATCTCTTTATGAAAGCATCCTCTTTATGTTCACCCAAGGAATCTCAGAACCTACGATTTAAGTTTTATTCCTCATTTATTTTACTATGAGACAAAAATCAAGGTGAACAATAATTAAGACTGCAATGGCAAACAGTCCAAGCTCGTGTGCCTGGAGTAAAACTTCTGCTGTGCAAGGCAATACATGTTGAGGGCCAATCAGCAAGTATTAGTCTCAAAAAAATTAAAAGAATAGTGCGGCAAGTTACTTGTGCGGTGATTATCATCTTGATTAAAGGATATAGGGGCGCCTGGGTGGCGCAGTCGGTTAAGCGTCCGACTTCAGCCAGGTCACGATCTCGCGGTCCGTGAGTTCGAGCCCCGCGTCGGGCTCTGGGCTGATGGCTCAGAGCCTGGAGCCTGTTTCCGATTCTGTGTCTCCCTCTCTCTCTGCCCCTCCCCCGTTCATGCTGTGTCTCTCTCTGTCCCAAAAATAAATAAACGTTGGAAAAAAAAAAAAAAAAAAAAAAAAAAAAGGATATAAACAGGGGTAATTTAAAATTAATCTGTGGAAGAATACGCTGTCATTTCAATTAAACGAAAAAGAATCATTCTGGGGCCGTCCCGCCTCGGCAAGAGCACCACCTTCAACCAGGGGAGTTTGGCCTCCGAGATGGACTGGGCGCGGTAAACCAATTTTCAGCCACAAAATGTGATTTGCAAAATTGGTTTGAAGAAGTGCTGGCCGGATACCACCTCTGCTGGGGAGTGAAATTAAAACTGTCATCCATTCACAGAGTCCTCAACAGCTTGGCGGCCTCTGGTGTGGCTGCTTCATAACCACAGCCGCCTTCCTTGTCAGCACAAAGAAGCCCCTCTGGGGACTCTGCATCTTCAGCCCGTTTGTCGGAATTCTCAAACCAATAATGGAAAGGTACTGCTGGGCCTCAAGGGGGACCTCGTCCCCGGGGAGGAGGACAAGAGAGGCCAGGAGAAATTGACTAAGCCACAGCGGCTTTTTTCCCCCTTACGTGGGTCACTCCGAGTTTTCTAATTCCTTCACTTTGATGTTGTTTTTTCAGCCTCCCCATTCCCCCTAAACCACATTTTTATCCCCCAAATGGAGGTTCTGAACAACTGGGTATAAGAATAACAGCTCCGACTTTTGAAAAAGGAATTCAAGGCCCGCAAAAACAAACAACTGGAATGCTAGGGAGACAAATATATTTTCTTACAGATTTAAAAATCTGACTTTTTTGTCGTTAAAATATTTACATTTTTCCACTTTACCGATTTATTTAGTTGTTCATTTGTACTCTGGTAGCAGATGAACTTTTCTTAGAGCATAGCTTATTATAATCAACTGTAAAAAACAAATATTTACCACGTATCTACTGTCTGGCTGCTACCGCAGAGGATATAGAAACATTTAAGACATATTCCTTACCTTCAAAAAGCTTACACTTTCTAAATGGGAAGATGAGCTAAAACTGCATTAAAAAAAAAGGTAATATGATGCAATAATCCATGTCAGAATGGCATAGATTTGGACCTACTACAAAGTCGAATCGCTTAATTGCTATATAACAGTAAAATCTGGATGTTGACATGTCAGCTTGAAATGTTGACTTTGAGCCACTCCATCCGACATCACCATGTCAATACGATTGTTTCTTATGGTTCCACTTTTACCATCCATTCTTATGATTCTGGGTTGTATTATTCAGTCCACCTGGTAAGGGTATATGCTTTATGTTTTAGAGTAGACGTATCTTCATCTGCTTAGCCACTTTGCCATACTTGGACCGCAGCTTTCTGTACAGGTGCCGCAGTGATTGCAAGGGTAATACGTGTGCCTGCCCGAGCTTCTTATGTGACACAAACATGTGGAAGGGGATGGTCTTGCCTTCTGGGGCCATTATGGTCTTTGAATGCACATGCTGATACAGAGTTGACAAGGGATTTAAAACTCTTGCTTTAAATGACATGTGCTAATGCAACCCTACCTAACACATTATTATTTGGCATTTATCTACAGTCAATCTACACATAGATGTGTATTTGCTCTAACACCTATCAAGGTAAGAAGAGGAAAGGGAGAGGAACGGAGTCTGTAGGAAACTCAGTTGCTGGGGCAGCTGTTGGGGCTCATCGGTGGAAGAGCAGTTGCTCCCTGTGCACGGCTCTTGTGGATATTCCTGGGAGAAAATGGTTGGAAGTTGCTAAAGAGTGGCTGCTTCGTGATGTTAGAGAACAATCCAGTGAGGTGGCCCCTGAATTGGCACCACCAACGCTGAAAAGTTAAGTATCTGCTTATGGCCTGAGCTGCTTCCTAAACATGATTCTAATCCGTGTTCAGAAGTAAATATCAAAGAAGAGGCCCCCCCCAAGATCATCTTTCTTTGGAAAGCAATGGGTGGTTCTGAAGCAATCTACAAGGTTGGCCCAACACCCAGGGAATTACCCGGGTATCTTCAAAAATTTCCTACATTAAACTACCTGCCAAGAGGAGGAAGGCTTGAGGACTCTTGGAGATACTTAACATACATTAAAGATCCTATTAAAAGATATATTTATTTCCATAGTGATTTTGATCTGAGGGAAAGAAAAAAAAAACTTTGCAAACATTATTTATCTTTAAGTTATCCTCATGAAATATTTAAATATAGGTTACCTACTTTACTTTAAAAAAATATTTATTTATCTTGAGAGGGTGAGAGAGAGTATGTGCATGTGAGTGAGGGAGGGGGGGCACAGAGAGAGGGAGAGAATCCCAAGGAGGCTCTGCACTGTCAGCACAGAGCCCAATGCAGGGCTTGATCCCATGAGCCATGAGACCATGACCTGAGCCGAAATCAAGAGCTGGATGCTTAGCTGACTGCGCCACCCAGGTGCCCCACCTACTTTATTCTTTGTTTGAACACACAGCACACACACACACACACACACACACACACACACACACACGCAATTTGGCCCAGATGGAATTTAAATGAAAATTTATATACATTTGCTTTCTCCTTTAGAAATTCATGTATCACCCACTGTCTATCAAATCCTCTGGACTAGTACCTATTTACAATCTTTTCCCATTTTCCTGCCACATCACAAGCCTAAAAATCTGAAAAATATTTCTCTTAAACATTTTCTTGGCTCCAACGTACTTTTTTTTGTTTGTTTATTTGGTTTCTGAAATAGCCAACAGAATACTCAAAAATGTATTCTGATGTGGTACATGCCTTGTTCTTGCTAGGGCCAACCAATTGTTAAAGCGTCGGCCACTGGCATTTCCCCCTCCCATAATGTTGCTTATGAGAGGGACCACTGACAAAGGGTGTGGACCTTTCTCTGTAAAGAAGATGAAGCCACAGGCTCTATTTTTAAGTCCGTAAATGCTACCTTTGGCATAACCTCTCTGTCTCTTTTGTACTCAGTGGCTTCTGTCCTCTTCCAGCTCCTACAGGTCTCAATGGTCCTCTACCTTCTAGCTCCCTCTTTTCATCAACACAGAAAAAAAAAAAGATATTATCATATACATTTCAGCCCAGGAATCCCATTTTTTAACTCATTGATGTAACTGTGTAGGGAAAGCCTTTCTCATATTAAAGCTTTGGGACATATGTTACAACGATGTGAAGCTACCTCAAGTTAGAGTCTTAAGTCAGTGAGTTTCATTGACTTTGGCTCACGCTAGAACATGGAGAAGTGAGGAATGACGAGTGAGTCTCTGAGAAAAACAGATGGCACAAGTGAGTACTGTTGATCTTTTTTTGCAATCATTTTAGAGTAGCAGTTGTCTACGCTAGCTGGAGTGAAGAACAATGAAAGTCCGTGCTCACATGGAACGCTGACTGGGGTAGTTTATAGTCGTCTGCCTGGGAACCTCTTCCTGGAACCGTGATACCACTGGCACCAAGAGTGACACCTTGATTTACAAAAAGCATTGAGCGACATGTTTAGTCCTGTTTGTTGTCTGCTTTTGCTAAGTTCTCTTTAGGCAATCTATGAACTCTGCACCCTTTTAATTTTATGCTTTTCACGTTCCTAAAGAATGAGGTTCTCATCATGAAGTTGCCACAAGGGTTATTGGTTTAGTAAACTTTGATGTCAACTTTCTTTCTAAAAATGACTTTTGCTGCACAGAGTATAACATTGTAGCTGTGGTTTCTGAAGTTCAGAAATAAGGTTTTATCTTTAAGGACATTTTTTTTGCTATTCTGTGGTGAAGTTGTCAACACTTTTTAATATATAAGAATTTCTCTCTTTTCCCCCAATATAATTTCTTCCATATTTTCAGATACTTACATCATCTAAACCAATTTGTTGGCACCTTTCACCCCCTACCATAGAGAGAAAGCACGGTACAGATTTTAAGTGCTGACAGAGAGAGAACTGTTAATTTGCCTAGTCTGCAACCTGTGCAATTTTCTACTTTTTACATAGAGTATAAATTTCCTGATATTCACATAGACGTTTTATTAACTATCAATGTGCTGGGTTAAAAAAAAAAAAGTGGCTTTTCCAAAGATGATGATTTCCTACTTGTTACTCTCCAATCATCTGAACACTATTGATGGTGAGCAATGATACAGCCATGGTTTGGAGATATCTGCATCTTTGGAATCCCTTCACCTGGCAGAAAAACCAACCAAAGCAAAATACCCTTCAGGAATTCAGTTTAAACATGAGGAATTATGCAGTTTTATAAACCTGTTTCCTTTTGGCATGGACTTTTCAAATCTCATTAGGTGACTCACATAGATAACTTCTACTTCTCTATGTGCCAGCCCATCATCCTTCTAGGGGCCGGAACCATCACAAACACTGGTTTTCTGCCATTCTTCCTCATCTGCTGAGAAGAACAGCACCTCCCTCCACCCAGCTGCCCAAGCCTTGGACTCCAGAGTCACCTTTGTCACCAGCCCTTCCCTCAATGACCATGTCTAATCAGCCATCCAGTCATGTCAATTCACCTCCTTAAAAGCACACGCCCTTCTTCTCTTGCTGGCATTCCCCACTGTTACACCCTCGTTTTACGCCCCCAGTGTTCTTCACAGAAAATATATCAACAGCTTCACATTGTCCTTTCTCATTCCAGTCTTGCTCCTCTAATTTATTTTCCATGAAATTATCAAGGGGCTTCTCTAAAATGCAAATCTGCTCAAATCATTCCCTTGTTTAAAAGCCTTCAACGAGGCGCGTGGGTGGCTCAATCTGTTAAGCGTCCGACTCTTGATTTTGACTCTGGTCACGATCTCGAAGTTTGTGGGATTGAGCCCTGCATCGGGCTCAGTGCTGACAGCACAGAGCTTGCTTGGGATTCTGTCTCCCTCTCTCTCTCTGCCTCTCTGTTGCTCACACGTGCACGCTCTTACTCTCTCAAAATAAATAAACATAACAGAAAAAAGTAAAAGCCTTCGGTGGCCTGAGGTTTTCTGGATAGAGTCAAATGTCTTAGCATGATGTACAAGGTTATTTCAAACTATTTGTCTTGTCACTTCCACCCCTCAAATCCAATGTATGTATATAAAATTTGAGCATGTAATATACTCTACTTCAATCTCTGTTTCTCTTCCACTCCCTACTCAAGCCGCCAGGGTTTAGACTGTAAAGCCCTGGAGACAAGAACTGTGTTTCACTGAAGAATATTTCCTCAGTGCTGGCTACATAGTACTGTCTAACTAAAAGTTTACCAAATGAGTGAGTGGATGAATGAATGAATGAAGTGTCAACTCTCTCTACTGTCGTGATCTTGTCCAACCTCAGAACACCAGACTAACTGTTCCTCAACAACTCACCTTCTCAAATTTCCCACGCTCACCTCAGCTGTCACATTAACACAAGTCACAGGTTTACCTTCTTCCATCAGATTCTATCTTGTCTCCATCTTTTCTTTGCTCGGCCTCAGCCAGATTCCCTACAACTTTCCTCCTACACATAAAGTGCACTAAATCGAACTCTAATCTTCTTAAAGAGTTAATGTGCCTCCCTAAATGACTAATTTACTACTAGAAAGTGACTTAGGCACTGGGGAGAATCTGGCTCATTATTTAATAGCCAATAAGGCCAGCTGTTTCATTTCAAGAAATTAATGGTCTTTAAAACCTTTCCATATTGTACCAACTGCTCTTCTCGATGGAGAGCCAAGTGACTTTTATTAGTAAGGTTGATAAAATCCAAACCCTGTTAGCCCTGCTCTAGCCTTCTTCATAATACCAATGGAGTCTTCTGGGACATCTGGTTATTTTTGCTTTACTCTCTCTGTTGATTTTTTGAGATATTTTCTTTGCTGGATTTTCTTTGGTTACTCCCTTGGAGACTGCAAAAGGTGGTCTGACAGCTGCACTCCCTGGCCTGATGTCTTGACCCCCGGCCTTCTTGACTTCTTAAGGAATGCCTTTCAGCATTAAGCCTAATTTGGCGGATACAGTGAGCAGTTTGTTACTTTCAGGTTAGCTCATTCCATCTTTGGCCGCCTGAAATTACTCATATGTAAAAAACATTCACATTCAGGGGATGTTTTATGCAACCATCTTTCTCTTATTAATATCCCACCATTAGGGAAAAAGGTCAAGAAAAGGCTAGATTAGACCACAAATCCTTATTATGAGACAGAGAGATAGCAGCCCTTAGAGTTTTAGCCATTGATCAGTATTTTATTTGAGGACATTCAGCTTTTAAATATTAGGATGAAGAAAGGATATTTGTCATCTATCAGCAACTCACGTCTCTATTTTTTTCGAATAGAAACCGTTACCAGTGGCACATGAACAACTGTATTACAACATCCTACATATGTTAAATGGATTATTTATCTAAATTATACATGGTGGGGTGGCTGGGGTTTAATGTTAGTATTTTACTTTCTTTGGGTTTCCTGTGGTTTTATGCTGCTAAGATTTATAGTGGGATTGACGTAGTACTTTGTGTCCCAAAGAAGGTTGCTATTCCTTCTCCTGAGTGTTTCCTCTCCCTCTGTACTCCCTCTTTGAGTAGAATGCTACCTCTCAAAAGCTGGGAAGATAGTAGGACGTGTAAATCCTTCTTTAGGTCATACTGGTGAACACACAGAGGTAGCCTCTGGAACATGAGCAGGTCCTGTGATGCGGGTGCCCGGTTAAGAGTTTCATGCCATCCATCCTGCTTTCTGGGATTTATATGCTGGGAAGGGTTTGTACTTTCTAAAAGCACACAAAAGGTAGGGTCCAAAACAGAAATATATATACACATTATGCTGGGGGGGGGGTGGCTAAAAGGTTGACCAAAATAAATTTTCTTGCTAAAACAATTACATTCACTCTGATATTGAAGACACCCTTCAACACAGTAAGCTACTGTTTGGGTATTTTTTCTCATAAATTTTACAAATGAAATATTCTCTATAAAGACATTATTGTCTTATTGAAAGAAAAATGCCAGCCACATAGAAATCATAAGGGGAGGATTTTTAAAAATGACCCTTTTGAGAAGAGTTTACAGTAAATCCCACCCCCCCCCAATTCAGTAAGTTTTAAACTCATTGGTCATAAAACTTTCTCACTCACTCCTTTCCTCAGAAATATGCCCAAAATGTTATTCATTAAAAAACTGGGATGGGGGGTGCCTGGGTGGCTTAGTCAGTTAAGCATCTGGCTCTTGATTTCAGCTCAGGTCATGATCTCATGGTTTGTGAGTTCAAGCCCTTTGTCAGGCTCTGTGCTGATAGCATAGAACCTGCTTGGAAATTTCTCCGCGCCCCCCCCTTCCCTTCTCCTATTCTCTCTCTCTCTCAAAGTAAATAAATAAACAAAAAAATTGGGGGCACGTGGGTGGTTCAGTTGGTTAAGCATCCAACTCTTGATTTCAGCTCAGGTCGTGAACCCAGGGTTGTGGGATAGAGCTCTGCATCGGGCTCTGTGCTGAGTATGAGGCCTGCTTGGGATCCTCTCTCTCTTCTTCTTCCCCTCTCCCCTGCCTGCTCTCTCTCTTTCTAAAAACAAAAATGGCATGTAATTTCAGGGAACTTGAGGATCCCCTGAAACCTATCAGTGGACAATTTACATATGTTATATTAAGACCCCTTTCACAGTTCCTTTGGGTTAGCCAAAGTAGTAACATGTACTATCTCCAGATAAGTCTCTTTCTGGTAGTACTACATCTCTTTCTCACAGAAACTCAAAGAGCAACGTCCAATGATATAAGTACTGTCTTTGGGGAGCACACTTGGGGTTCTCATCAAGCGCATCTGAGGAACACGGCATACATATCCCAGCGGATGCAAGGTGTGTGTGTCAGCTCAACAGTCACACCATGTTCAATGCCGCGGAGGGTCAGTTGCAACAGCTGGCAGAGGGTCAAAGAGAGGAGCACATATTTTGCAAGAAGTGCCACCTTAAGAAAAGATCCCATTTGGGTGATCCTGACTACTCCTAGGACACTGAAGATTTGGTGTCATGGTATCATGTTCCAACGGTCCAGATCAGAATGCTTCAGGGCACTTGTGTATTCTGACATAGAGCCTCACTGTGGTGAGAGCAAGAAACAAAAACGTGACTGGTTGATGCATGTCAATAAATTGCACAGGTGTCTTCTGCATTATTTGTACAAAGCCATTTAACACGGGTATCTATACCATCATGTATTTCTTATGATTATGACAATATCATGGCCAATACTGCTTGAAACTATGTTATGAAAGTACATTACTGCTTAGGATGACATGTGTGTTCAAAGCATTCCTGTGGTAGAATAAATAAATAAGAAATAAATGAAATCATAAATAGCTAGAAGAAAAATAGGCTAAATGTATTTGATCTCATGAAGATAACTTTTTACATATAAACGCAAAGCACAAATCATAAACCAAAAGATCGAAGATTTAACTTCTAAAAATTAGAAACTCCTATCTACCATAAGTATAATTTAAAGTTAAATTAAAATAATATTAACATACGTCAAAGTGTTAATATCCTTAATATACGAAGAGCTCTAGTAAATCAAGAAGGATTGAGCACCAAGATAGAAAAGATATGAAAATAGATGAGCTACCACAGACTGAAAAAAAAAATTCCCATAAACATGTAAAATTCAACTTCATTACAAGTAAAGGAATTGCCAGTCAAAACAATTTGTGATCATAATTGGTAGCTTTTAATCTATTAAATTGAAACAAGTTAAAAAATATTTTATATGCAGTGCTGGTGAGGTGTAAGTTGGGACAACCTTTTTAGAGGTCAGTCTGGCAATATATACCAAGAACCCTAAAAATGTTCACTCTTTGATTTAATAATTACATGTTAGGAACGTATCCTGTAGCCCACATGATTTGTAAGCTATACATTTTGTTCTCAGGAAGATGAGCTTAGGCATCTTAAATGACTGGATGTGATTGATCCAGTTGTATAGGCTCCATGGATACAACACTGACATCTCCATAAAGTCTCACGCTAAGGTGAGACCACAGGTGCAGTATGGCTAGGGCTCTATGACTAGTCCCTGCATCTGGCCAAGCTCTTGCTATTCTTAATTGGAGCAAAGGTGGCCTGTTGAAATCCATGCAAACTTGACCAGATATGTGTTGACAGCCATCATCATAAGTAAAGTCACCGCAGACACTCAAATTGTGTCATGCGTTAATGGGCATGCTTGAGTTAGGCACCTAACTACCAAATTCCCATTTTCCCGAGGCTTCTGTATTTTGGTATTCTCAGAGGTGCTGCTGTGTTTCAGCGATGTTTTAAGCATGGACTCCACGGAAGATGAACTCATCAAAGACTTGACATCGTTTTGATGAATTGTACCTTTGAGTGAAACAGAGAACCCGGAAATACATTCTTCTGAGGTTACGCTCTTGGGAGGCTCTGTCAATTCTATCATCAGTCACTATGCTCCGTATAATACATGACCAGTTCATACAACACCTACTTCAAAAATACAATGAACGCATGAAGACTTTCTAGAGCTCCTTAAAAATTATGTATTTTTCTCTTGTAAAAGGACACCAGGGACTGACCCACTTTGACCCTGGGAGTTGACACTCACTCGCTGTAGCATTGCTGCCTGCTCCCATCCAACTCACCAGCACTTCAGGTCCACTGTTGGACTTACTCCACATATTTGTGCTTCCTGGCTTAAGGCTTCCTCGTGCCACTGCTCTAGCTATGCAGAAGTGCTGGGGAGCTGGCTCCTTCAGGAGCAATCCTTAGCCAATGACAAACAGGACTTGCAAGACAAATTCTGCAACATCCGTGCTCTCAGGTGGCACAAGGTGTGGATGCGTTCCATACCATTTCCAGAGGGTCCTCGCGGAACTGATCCCCATTGCCTACGGCAGTAACCTGCTCATTAATGTGGTAGAGACTGGCTTTCTTCCCTGCTCTTCCTCACTCTCCTTCCAATACTTCCTGGGATTGCTTCCCTAGTAAAATCACTTACACTCAAATCTCGGTCCTAGGGTCGGCTTTTGGGGCAAACCCAGCTTAAGACTTTAGAATGAGGACGTTTTTGACTTTTGAGTTTGCACCAGAAAATTATGTCAACTTCCACTGTTCCTTGTTATTGCTGTTGTTGCTACTGCAATAAGAGTAAAAGGAATTCCCCGTATCCTTTCTCCAGATTTACGACATCTTCACCTTTCGTCCCATTTACGTCATCATTCGTTCTCTTTGCATTCCAGTCTGTTCCCTTCCCCTCTATGCCCCTCTTTCTCTCCATATATATAAACATGCACACACATATCATTATATATACATATTATTTCTGGAACCATGTGCGAGTAAATTGGAGGCTTGCATCTTTTTACCCCTGAAGTTTTTGGTGCATATTTCTGAAGAACAAGGATGTTGTTTTATAAGGAAAGCATAATTACCAAAATGATTTCCACTGTTTCTTATTATCTTCATGCTTACACTTTATGGGGTCAGAGCTATGCTTAGTCACAGAACGCCAGATGGCATTAAGTCACCAACTCTTATTACTTGAGAAAAGTATAATTTCCAGAATGAAATTACACGGACAGTGACAGATAAGCCTTTGCTGCCCATATAAGCAAGGAAGACATGTCACAACCACACACTGATGGCCAGGCCAATGCAATTTGCACTGGCCACCTGCCTCTTTTTGTACTTTCTGAGGATGAGGCTCTGTGGTTTATGACATCATCACCCTTGATATGCCCTGGGGTCTTCTGTGTTCTAGAGTATACGTATGTCTAACATCCTGGATTAGCCACCGCCTTTCCCATCCATATTGAGCCATCGCTATGGCACATTTCAGGATCTCCTGGAAGTCTAAAAGGCACTTCAAATCCAGCATTTCCCAACTCACATTCATGATCCTCCCCCCCGTCCCAAACCTAGTCCTCCCCCAGCACTTCCTCTCTTGGGGAACGGTACCATGCTACCCACGTCGTTGTGTGGGGATTCGTTCTTGATACCTGGTTTCGCTCACCCCCCCAAACCTCCACATGCCATCCATCATCGCGTTCTGTCAGTTCTTCCCACCATCTCTTCTCATCTCTGCTGTCATCACCCTCACCCTCGTATGCCCCACCATCTCCCGCCTGAGCTACAGCAATAACCTTTGAACTGGTTTTCATCCCTCCACTCTATTTTCCACGCTGCAGCTAAAAAAAATGTTTGAAACACAAGTCTGACCATGTCTTCCTCCTGCTCAGAACCCACAAATGGTTTCTAATTAGCGTTTGAACAAATGCAAACATACTAAGCACTCGTGGTCTGACTTCTGCTGACTTCTGATACGCTCTCACATCTCCCTCCTGGCCACACGGTCTTTTCTCAATCTCTTGGCTCGCCGTGCTGTCTCCTACCACAAGGCCTTTGTATATGTTGTTCTTTCTGCTTGGAAGGTGCCTTATTCCTTCTCTCTAACCTCCTTCTGGTCACAGCTCAAGTCTCACTCCCTCCCTTGATTCAGGCCAATTTCCCATATTTTCTGGAATCACGTACCTCTTGTTTTTCATGAGGGGCATAGCTACAATTTTATGTTTTCTCTGTGACTGTACAATTATTATCTTCTCCACTTGATTACAACTTCACAGCACAGGGACTGTGTCTTGTGGGCTTATTATTGTATCTTCAAGGCCTACAGAGTGTATTGTATTTAGTATGTGGTCAGCAAATAGTTGTTGAATGAAGGAATAAGCAAGCATAGATGACTTTGTTAGCTCATCTCTTTAGGCTATGAAATCACACAGTTAGCTCTGAACAAGTCAGGACTAACCTGGGTTTTTAAAAAAATCATATGAATGAAGTGACCAGAAAGAGGACAAACTATGGTATTCAAGCTGTTGACAAGGTGGTCACATAAGTGACTTGTCTATAACCAATCCACCAATCCACAGAAAGCAGTCCTCACATCTTCCTGGCCATATTACAAGCAGCGCATCCGGAAATCACTCATAAAATATTGGCTAGAATCTCTGTCTTATATACAGCCCAGATTCTGGATGTTAGAAAAAAAAAAAAAACAACTGTAAAAGGGTGTTACACAGTCTAGACCGTTCAGCATACGTTGTCAAAAGCACCAACATATCAGTGGAAAGTGATCAAACACAAACCCCAATCCTGATTTTATAGGACTGTCTCCAGAAGAAAAACTTCATTGTGGCAAACTCCTTAAAATAGCTCAACGTGCTTATTTTCCATCTTAGACGTCTGCTGCCACAATTACAGCTCTTTCCAGTACCTCGCAAAACCCAGGCTGTCAGACACTATCATTTCTGGAAATGGGTGTGTGTTTGCCTCAGCCGCATGCGAGCAATTAGTGGGCAGAAACCTTATCTGAACAGTCACCACCCTGTCTTCACTTTCAAGCAATGGCCAAGTTTAAAGGCGACTTATCGTGCCCCAGAGCGTATTGTTGGTGGAGAGTGGCCAGTGAGAATTGCCAGGTTCCTACCTATTGAACATGTCATTCCATGTTCGACCATAAGGGTCAGGTTTGCTGATTGTTGAGTGGGACAGCCCTCCATTGGGAGAAGCCCCAGCCACTTCTATCTAGACTTAATTGAAGACTTGGAATATAAGCAAGAACACATTCTGGAGGCTGCTCTTTTTGTACCAACCCTTCCCACATTTGTATTGCAAATGTTTGCCTTTGCTAGAAATAATGGAGCTGGACCAAGGTGTTTCCTGGCACAATGACTGAGGTTATGGGGCCTGTGTCACATGAAATCCAGGGCACAGATGGGCTCGTGTGGCACCTCCGTGGTAACTGACTGCCAAAGTTCTCTTCTCTGGACTTGAAGCAACACAGTAAACTGATGCCATCCCTCCACAGTTATCTGGCATTTACATCTCAGCCATGTCCCCTGAGGATTTGCCAGGACTATACCGTGAAAGAAGCAACAGTACTTCCCTGGCTACGAAAATTGCTGAAGTGGAACCAATTGGTAGATTTTTTAAACACTAGCATAACAAAGAGGCAGTCTTTAAAAGAGGCACTGTTTAAAAGATATTTCAGCTGGAAGGAGGTGGCTGTTTATATATGCTAAGGGGAGCTCTGTGGTTCATGGTTGCTGTTCTTAGTAATTTTGAATGCCTATTAGGGGTTTGTTCATTTTAACGTTATATGCTGCAGTGATTTAGGGTGGGGTCAGCATAGCAAATGTGGCCTCAGTAAGGGATAGTCATTGCATGCTTCTCTTCTACTTGCTCACAGCCAGCCTAGCACAAGACAGCTTGATTTATAAAGATTCTAGAGGTTTCAGAGGTAGAAAGGGCCAGACTTTCCAAAGTCTGCCATTTATTCTGTGTGCAAACTTGGCCGTATCACTTTGCATCTTTGAGCCTCAGTTTCTTCATCTATAAAATAGGGGTAATGAAATTTATTTCAGGATTGTTACTAGAAACAAACGAGGTCAGATTTAAGGCACCCACTAGAGTTCCTAGAGCACAATAAATGCTTGCCAAGTGTTGGGTCCTCCCCTGTGCCCCATGGCCAGTGCTTCTGTGAAAAGGCAGCGTGGAGAGCCATCTGGGGGCTGGGAACCCGGTCCATGTACTTGGGGTGGACCGCCCTACGTGGAACCATTTACAGCCGTATTTATGCTCCCAACAGGGACAGAATAATTGTCGTAAGGAAAATGTGGCTATCTTGTTTTTACTTAGGGAAAACTTAGTGATATAAGAATAAAAATGGTATGCTTCAAAAGGTAATTTTCTTTTTCCCCATAAATTCCCTATTATTTGTCTTACTGTATCTTATTATTTTTTCACCGTCTGCAGCTTTCAACATTTTCCATGTTCTTTGGAGCCCTAAGAAGCAATGAATGTATTTCTAATGTGGCCTAAGATATCTTCCTTCCCATGAACTCACATTACTCAAGAAAAGAGCTGTCGTATCCCAACCTCTCCCTGATTTGTCAGTGTTAGTGGTATGGTAACATGAAATAAAAAAGATCTTGAGGGGTGTCTGGGTGGCTCAGTCGGTTAAGCGTCTGACTTCGGCTCAGGTCATGATCTCACAGTTCGTGGGTTCATGCCCCACATCGGGCTCTCTGCTGACAGCTCAGAGCCTGGAGCCTGCTTCGGATTCTGTCTCCCTCTCTCCCTGCCCCTCCCCTGCTCATGCTTTGTCCATCTCTGTCTCAAAAATAAATAAACATTATAAAATAAAATTTAAAAAAAAGATCGTGAGAACCAGAAAGAACTGAGCTTGAATTCTGATTCTGATCTTGCCACTTCAAGGATGGACTTTTTTCTTTTCCAAAATGAGCATCATAATGACTACGACCCAGCTGGATGGTGAGGAGAAAATGAGACAATCCATATAAAATGCATGGCACAGGGGAGGTGTCCCACAAATTTACATCACTCCCCTTATGCCTTTGCTTTAATTGTTCTTAGTTTGATTTTCTTTTCATATACAATTGGCTAGCTTAGGAGTAAACATGACATCTTGGAAACAATCTGCATGCAGATTTTGGTGATAAAAATGGAAACTAAACCTAGTGATTTTACTCTTAATTATTCCTGGTGAAGACATCATGTGCTCACGCATTTGGGGAGGCACTCGCTCTTTATCCCAGATGCCTGCACGTTTTAGTGATGTAATGTTCTCTTAAATAATCATAAAACATAGCCCTCCCAAACACATACAAACCAGATACGATGACGAATGAATACACTTGGTTTATTCAGAGTGTCTCTGCCTGCAGTCAGTTGAAGCCAGGACAAACTCAGGAACTTGGGCCAGGCAGGGGACAGCAGCAAATGGCTGGAGAGATGCAAAAGACAGAGGGAGGCAGGTGCAGCGTGCGAGCATCAAGCAAAGCACTTCAGCAGGGTCAGGAAACCTACCAGAGTGATTCCAATGCCATACGCTCTGGTGGCAGATGGTGGAGCGACAATGCAATTGGAAAACATCAAGAATAACCAAAGAATATGAGAAATTGGAGACAGAGCAAGACTCTCCATGACGCAGCTGCCTAGACACAAAATAACCTTTCCTTTTCCTTTGGCTGGAGAAGTGGGAGATAAAGGCTAAAACTCGAATATGCGTAGGAGGGAAATCGTGGAAGCCAGCTTACCAAGATTAACATGTTTCAAGTTCAAGGTAATGTCAGATGTGGCACTGTTGAAATAACAGGCACATCCCCCTCCTCTAAAAACAGTACCTAACGAACAGTGATGGAATAGTTTAGAATTTTCTGGGGAAGATGAGGGAAAAGTAAAGATCTGTGGAATTTAACATATGTGGTCCCTTAAGATTCACTTAAAACTGTTTTGGGGACATCGGTACTGTAATGGGTCTTAACGTGTTTTAAATCGCGAGTCGTGTAACTAAACTCATAATGGAGGCCTTCCACTGAATAACTAATATTAAATATTCTAACTGGCACCAAGGATATATTGGCTATGAGGAAATGATGAGAAGTTGGATTACCACGGACTGTTACCTGAGGAACTAAGTGACATAAAAATGATACGGTGGCAGCATTAACCCCCTGATCTCAGCTGTTTGGCATCTTAAGGCAGTATTACCTGCTAGGGCTTTCTGCATTTTTCAAGAAGTTTGAGTTGACAAAGGGGATATCTTCATCTCCCGAAGAATTAAATCGCCCCAATTCATCATTTTGACCTCTGCCTTGCGTGAGGTGGTGTCAGCGGAAGCAAACAAGCGGCCGACTCTACACGGCCGGCCGGGGAAGCGGAGACTAGGTTTTCAGCACAGGAGCCTGAGGAGAGAGGACGAGAAGCTCACCCCACTCTGGTGGGGGAACAGAGCTTCCCTGATGTTCACGAGGCTTTACAGTCTACGGTAGGCGGATGCAGGAGATAGCATCTAGACAGAATCTTCAGCTTGTCTGAGCTTCCCTCCAAGGTCAGGGCAGCGATCACAGACAGAAGCACTGAAAGGTGGTTGTCCACGCATGGAAAGGCAGTTCAGATAAAGCTGTGCCACCAGGGAGGTAGGTGTCAGAAAGACTGGCCAGGATTAGCTGTATCTCGATGACGCGCAGCAGACCCCTGTCTAGTGCCCTGCGGAGCAGAAGTAGCCGGAATGGGCTCAGACCCTGGCTGAACATGCAACTGCGGCCAGGCCCGCCTGGAGCAGTGCAGACATTCTCACGAAGCCCCTTATCTGACACACTGGCTCTGTGGCAGAGAGAAGCAGTCAGTCAGGCAACCTGAGGACTTTGTCCACTTCCACGGGCCCAGACGCCTGAACCCCTACCCCCGCCAGACACGCACTCACACATAGACATTTAGTGTGCTGATTGCTCAAGTTGTCAGTGCACTCACTCCATCACGATCTAGCTTAGCTTCCGCAAAGACCAGTACTGTGGCATTGGTGGAAATCTTTGCAGAACTCGAATGTCACTGCCATCTGCTTGGCAAGTGCTATGAAACAATGCAAGTTTGGCAAAGGAAAATCGAGTAGCTGTGAGCAGAGCGGAAGCTAACTCGAAGAGAACCGGAGAGATCAGGGAGGGAGAGGGTCTTCAGGCAGCGAGGCAAATGACAATCAAGGGCACCAGGGATGCCTAGACAAAATGCTTTCGGGGAAAATACGATGGAGGTGGCACGGTGCATGTTGCAAGCTGCAAAGTTAGCGGTGTGCTTGTGATTGAGTCTTCCCGGGTGGGCACAAGCATATGCAGACAAGAAAGCTGAGGCTGACAAAATGAACCAACTGAAATGTTACAGCGGAAGTATGTTCTTATGGCATGTTCTTCTGATCTGAACACAATCCCGCCCAATACCAAAACACTGGGAACACACTTAGAAAGCAAGTTTATTTTGGGTTCCTAGGAAGCAAGCATAAGCTGTTTGCTCCTTCTAAAGTTGCTCTTTCTACCCGAAATCGGTACTAGTATGTTGCTTCTCATTACACAGCCAAATTAAAGCTGCCTGAGATGATCAGAGACACATTTTTTCCCCCTCAAGTAATTTATGTAATATGGGTTAGAGCAACATCAGGACTGGAAGCCAAATACAGCCTGAGCAGGCCTGTGTCCCACATCAGTCTCGGGAAAGGGAGTCTCATTCTCTCCTCAGGAACGCTCATGCAGCTTTTCACCTGAAAATGTATTGTCACTTTTTTCCTTCCGGGTAGATATTACTCTTAATCTTAAAGAACCAAAGTACCAATTTGCAGATACTGCTTTTTCAACTCTCAGGAGTGTTCTAACAAAACAGGATTCCCTTTTTGGTAGACAAAGTATATTGCTTAATGTTCATCTAGCAATTACGCATTAAACTGTTCATATTTCAAGGGAAGGACCCCAGGGGATGGGAAGAGAATTGATTTTATGACAGCATTACAGAGATGTTTGAAAGGCATTACCTAACCTGTATATTAGTAATGTTCTGTGTCATATACAAAGATGAATAAGACATTGTCCCTGTCCTCAAAGGTACTTATAGTTTAGTGAGAAAGACAAGAAGGTGAGCAAATGATACAAGGGAGTGTGATAATCACAGTTTGATTCCTGGTTTTTGGGTTTTTTTTTTTTTTTATAAAATTTGTTTTAACTGTTTGGGCTTAGGCTGCATATATCATGACCCTCATCTTTAAACATGTCAGTATGCATATAATTCTACTGAACAAGGATATTCTCTTTTTTTTTTTGAATATTTTTAAAAAGTAATCTCTACACCCAATGTGGGGCTTGAACCTACAACCCTGAGATCAAGAGTTGCATGCCCCACCGACTGCACCAGCCAGGCACCCCCACAGATTTTGATTCTGACTCTGAACTGGATAACTTTAGTCCCAGGGGTTAAATGTACGAATTTGCAGCCAGACTGCTTGGGATCCAATCCAATGCTGCCATTTCTAGCTGTTGAACTTGGGCAATTTTACTTGTGCTCTTGCCTATGAAATGGGGATGATAATAATAAGGGTTGCTCTTGAGTCACAGGGCTGCTGTGATCACTAAGTCAGTAGACAGAAAGCATTTAGAACAGGGCCTGGTTCATAGTAAATGCTCAATTAGAGTTGACTATTTAGAAGCCTGGACTTCTACAGATTTCAGGGAAAAGCGACATTCTCATGAAAATTAGTGTTATGTTGGCAAACAGTGTCCTGAAACAAACAGTCGAGAAAACTTGGAAGAAATTCTTTCTCATAATTTACCCATATAAAAAAATCTATTTTCATCTGTAGGCCAATGTATTAAAAACCTGTTATAAACATGGTCCTATCTATGTGAGGTCCTCGTGGTGGGTATAAAACATGATTGGTATAAAACACTGTCCCTTTTTTCCAGAAATTTATAATCCAATGAAGGTAGAAAGGGGCAGCAAAGCATCGTAATCTAATGCAGGGTATTTTCAGCAGCACAAGAAAGGTGCCAAACAATGTCATGGGTGTTAAAAGTAAGAAGAGCTAAGGAAACATGACATCGAGGTCTTGAGTTTTGGCATGGGAACTTTGAAGTATCTTGGGGTAGGATGGAGGTGTCAGGCAGGCAATTGTAACTGGGGTCACATTAAAAGTGAGATAGGAAGGTTAGCCAGGTTTGTTTTGGAATTATCATCATAGAGGTTGGGGACCAAATCTGTAGGAATCAAGGCAGCCACTTGGAGAGAATCTACATGAGGAAAGGAGCCAGAGGCAGAATCCGCTGGAAGCATCAGCGTCAGTGTCAGAAGCCTGGGGTTAGAGCCCGGTGTGTCAGTGGGTGGTATGGAAATAGAGCCAATAGGTATGAGCCACCCTTCCTAAGGTAGGAAATCTGGGAACAAGACGAGGCGTTTGCTTTCTCTGATGGACTAGAGTCAAGTGCATGGGGCAGTCTGGCCACCTGCGCCTTATATGAAACTCCCCATCCACAAGAATTACTGTCTCCCAGCATGCCCGTTAGCACAACTTGTTACTCAGATCATATGGGTTTGCTACGTCCTCTTGCTTTTGACCATCTAGACCACTGGTCCTTCCCCAGAGTTGGCTAATCCTTTAGTCTCAGTTATACCCCCAGCATATAGCCACACAGGTGTTGGCTCTCCCCTCAGCATATAGCCACACAGGTGTTGGCTCTCCCCTTGTCCACACTGTGGGCTCTCAGAGAACTGTGCAGCCGAGCCTATGCATTTACAGTAATAGGTAGTGGTGGGTGGGGAAGCAACTGCCAAGGGACTTCAAGGTGCAGCCGAGAGAGGAGTGGCTGATGGCGCAGGATCCCCGAGAAACCAGTGAGAGTGAGCTCTGTGGTATGGGTTTGACTCACTAAAGAAACACATCTTCCCCAGAGATAAAATTAAAAAGAGCTAGCATTATGAAAAAAAAAAAAATCCTTACAATACGTCAGGCCGGCTTTTCACTAAGGGTTTTGCTTATACTTAGTACTCACACCAGGACCACACAGAGGCCCTCACATCATCCCCATTTGCAGATTAAGAAACTGAAACTGGTGCAGTTAGATCACTTGCCCAAAGTCATGCAGGTAGTAAGTGACAGAGCTGGGGCTCTAATTATGGCCCGAGTCCACTTTCATGCCGTTGCTGTCACTCCTCAGGCAACGTGGTCAGTGAAGGCAGCGAATCTGAATTGTAGGGAGCAGAAGTGGAGGAACTCACGTTGAATATGTCAAGGCCACAGAGGAGAGGAAGTGAGGTCATCTCTAGAGACTGGGCTTGGGGGGTTTAGTCATTTTCACAGAATTCAACGGGAGTAGCACAGGGTTGGAACGGCCACTGTGGGATAGTCAAGGGAGTCGACAGCACGACCGACAGGACTTCTGGACAGCAGCAGGGGCCCAGCTGGGGTTGCATAATGTGCATTTTGTAGTGGAACCAATGAAGGCATTTTTATGAGGGTTTCCAGCAACCTCTCACCGCCCCCATATAGAGGACCACAGAAGAGATGTTTTTGCTCACTCCTTAGGCCTCAACACTTGATTACGAGCCCGGAAGAGCAACGTCCTGCGCGGGTGCAGTGAACCATCTGTAGAGAAGGGATAATGGGATCCCAGGGGCCCGGGATGGGCCAGGTGGGAACAATGGAGGCTTGGGGTGAGTAGCGAGTTCACTGCTAGAGGGACTGACCACAAAGAGGCCTGTGAAAAGAGACTGGGGCTGGGAGGCTGAAGCGAAAAAGCAGCTGTTTGCAAAAATACACACACTGATGTTCACACATTATGGCAGCGTAAGGAATGGCCGCTTCCCTACTTGCTCAGGGTGAGTAGTAATCTGTGTCGGGCAAGAATGCTGATTTCACTGTGTCTACCAGCAGAGAAAACTGGGGGCTGGACAGGAGGGTAAAACATTGGCCCTGGTAACAGCCTGGTGTTTGCTAACGAGGCTGTAGAGGCTGTATTACAACTGCTCTGCTTTCCAAAACAGCACCCTCAGGAGACAAGAAATAAAGTCATTTTCCTTCAGAGGCAGAAGATTTAACATTGCTTAACAATAATACTTAACATCCTTAGCCCTTAGCCTTAGGCAACATCCTAACTACCAAGTGCTAGGAATTGTCTTTTTCCTGGGTGAGCTAGGGCTCTGGCTTTACTTGTCGAAGTGTCTTTTCTACTCTGGCAGCAGGTTGCGGGAGCCTACTGTGAAGAGGGCTGAATTCCATGACAGCATAAAAGGGTGCCCCTTGATCAGGGCTACTGACTAACTCCACGTGCTGGGGGTGGGGTGGGTGCCGAGGTGCATTTTCTCTCTGGGTGTCGATGGTTCCGAATTTGACATATAAATCGATATTACGGAGTTAACTTTAAAACTCCTGTCATGCCTTCCACAAACCACATGGGAACCACATCGGTCAGTAACCTATTAAGTCCACTGGAAGGTCGGCCACCAACTTCCCATAGAGAGAATTATTCCTATTTTTAATTAAAAAGTTAACTCCATAAATATTGTAAAGCTCCCTGCCTCTGACAAAGAGGGGATCCGGTGCCTACAGAGATGTGCTGACTTCCCTCCTGGCAAAGGGGGAGAGCAGTGGAGCTGCTGTGATTCAGTCGAGTGAACAGTAAAATCTCCAGGGTGGGGAGGACTAGAAAACCAGGGTAAACATCACTGGCACACGGAGCTGAGTCTGCATACCTTCTTGAAGCCAGCAGTGGGTCCCCTGCCTCTGCACTGTGCCTCTTCCTGGGTAAATATGGAGCCTCCCACGGACTGGAGCACAGTGGTGAGCATGCCTTGCATCTCCCCTTTAGATGTTGAGATGGAAACTTGAGGTGGAGCTCCTCTACTTAAAAACAAGCGCCAGGGACCTTTCCTGCATTTGCCTGAGCCCCATGCATTGTCCATCGTGGCCAACTTCTGGTTGCCAGGGAGCCACCAAGTTCTGTTTGCTCATGTGGCTAATCCTAATCACTCCTACCACCGTGTACAGGTGTGGGTGGACTACTGGCCAAAATTGTTTTTGGTCTAAGATGCTTCCCCTCCTGCTACAGTTACACTCTCGGGATTTTGTCAATTCCTGCATTGCGGTGATAGCTCCAGGGCCAGAAACCGCATAAATGCATTGCCTTTGTCAGAAAACTCCCTTTGCAGTGTTTGATCCTCAAATAGACTTGTTGAAAGTCAGCCATGATTGAGCATTTCAGGGCTTATTAGTAAAGATAAATAGGAGCTGGAAATTCAGAAGACTTTCTGCTAATAATTACTAAACTAAGCATCTGCTGTGCGGTCATAAAAAGGTGATTTGCGGTCTCCTGTCCTAGACAGTAGAGTCCCGAGGATGGACTGGCACTGTGTCTCCAGTCTCCATATTCTCGGGCCTGATACATAGTAGATGATTAATAGATAGATGGGGAGTGAATGAGTGAAATTTGTAGGATCTTCAATGTTATTTCTGTGCTTTTGATTTGTGCAAAAAAAAAAAAAAATCCATTTCCGCAGTCTGGTGCAAGTTGGCTGGGAAGACATTAAACTGTTTCCAGTTTTATCTTTCTTTCTTTCCTCTCATAAGAACATACTACTTTCCATCTGCCTTAACCACAATTTCCATACACTTCAACACTGAAAGCCAGAAATGTTATATTTAAAACAAATTTTGGAGACGACTTCCATTTTTTTTAAAACGAAAACAAAATAGTAGGCCAGGGAAAAATAAGGAGGGGAAAGAAATCAAAGATGAGCAAAGACTAGGAGACAACCTATAAAAAATGAAAATCGGGAGATAAATAAAATACAGTTGTATAGAAGCTTTAAAAAAATTGTATTTTAAGTATTCTGCCCAATCAGTGTTAAAAACTGGTTCTCCACTAGATTTGAGATTTTATTACTTTTGAAAATCAACATACTATTTATAAGAGCAGATGGTCACTTAGGCTATGCCTGTTGCAATATCCAGGGTGGTATTTTTGTAAATTCCCACACAGAGTTGTAGCCAATGTGAAACTCAACGCAGTAACTCCCTCTGGGATAACACTTCAACAATTCCACTTTGATGAAAAGCTCTATTTAGGATCCACCCCCTTCTTTTTAAAAGGAGATATTCCGTAACATTTCAGTTTTCTGGCTGGCATTAACCTTTCTTTGTTTGTTCCCCCGCCCAACCCCCCCCCCGCCCCCCCTCCCCCGAACTCACGAATTCTCACACTCTTGATTCACTCCCATAGTAGCCGTCCTAGACATAATCTTGGAAAGTTTTCCTCTTTGTCATGTGCTACTGATAGCAGACCAAAATTATTCTTCATCTCACAGATAAGGGCACAAACCTTTGAGAATTGTATCTCATTTTCAGGGGTGTTCAGTTACAGCATAAGTGGATCACGTTAGGCCAGAATCACCAAGTGAACTTTTCCCACGCGATTATTTCCTTCCCCCACTGTGTCTGTACCTCTCAGCAATATTTGCTGACAGCAAATACCAGGTCAGATTCTAAATCAAGCAAAGAACATCTTCCCAGGTTCACATTTCTCTCCTGCTTTTTAACACCCACACGAAGCTCCAAGGTTAAGGTTGGCTCGCCCTTCCTTGTAGGTAACTGCTAGGACAGAGGATTTACTATTTTATTGTCCCTAAGCTTGGTGCAGGATGTTCAATACCATTTTTATAGCAATGGCTTAGGATTTCCATTCTGTATCCAATATTCTTGCTGACATGTTCAATTGCAATGATATACTATTTTCTTCCCTTAAAAAATAACCCACAAGTGTTTCAATTATTAGCACAGTTGTGAAGATGGCACGAAGGGTGTAGCAGACGGCGGTAAGGCACATTATAACATATTCCAGTTTCAAAGCCAGATTTCTATTTCATGTAGATTTCTCTAAAGGCTTTATCGGTAGGTGAGCTGGTGGTGGGAGACCCTTGAGTGATCTACCTGGGTAAGGAGGCGTACTGTCTCTCCATCCCCTCAAAGCGGATGTTGTGTGCATTCCCATCTGGACCCTTTCCAGACACCTGTGGAGAGAAAAGTAATTAGAGATGAAGATCCATTATACACCCTAGTTACTGACAATGCATCGCAAAATTATAATCAGCGCACAAATGCTGCTGCTGCCTGCCAAAAATCAACCATGGAAAAAGCAAGCAAGAGCTCAGTATTGCTATAGGAATTGATGATCAAGCCACAAACATGGCATTTAACAACAAAGTCGCTTCTTTCAAAAAGGGTCATTGTCAAGCCGACTCCTTCCTGTCACCAAGCCAGGGATATTCTGTAGGCTGTGGGCCATTTTTTCCCCCCTTTTACATAGGCGTTAGTGTTTAGAACAGTTTTAGACTTACAGAAAAATTGAGAAGACAGTACAGAGTTCCCATTCACTCTGAACTCAGTTTCCCTATTACTAACATCTCACATTAGTATGATACAGATCTTAAAATTAATGAATCAATATTGATACATTATTGTTCACTAAAGCCCATAGTTGACTTGCAATTTTACTCAATGCCTTTCCTGGTCCGGGACGCTGTATTACATGTAGGTGTCAGGTCTCCTTAGACAGCTCTTGGCTGTGACAAGGACCATGTTTTTTGAAAGTATCTTCTTCAACCTTTCTTTACTAACAGGGGCTGATGACAAACAACTATCTCCTCCACAGCTCCCATGAAGCCCTTCCCTCCCCCAGATCTCACTTAGTTCTCTCCCTTAGCAACTACCACAGAGAAGTCATTTAACTCTTTTCTGTCTAGGGTTGGTCTTTATTATGTTTTCCCCCTTCCTATGTACTTTCTGTGTTCCCCTCTTGTCGGGTCTCCTCCTTCGACCTCTGAGGATCTGAAGAGCAGTGACTGGCCCCCAGGATGTTCTCGACAAAGTATGTTGGTTCTGTGAACGTGAAGACTTCATACATAGTGCTTCTGCGTCTATCCTACCAATTAGAACCAGGATGAAAACATACACGTATTTCAAAGTTCTTGTTGACTGATCAATCCATCACCTGTTCATGTCGATGTATGTGGTTTTGTGGATCACTTACGCGCTTGCTTTCGTGCTGGGCCAGCCCTCGCAGAGTGGGCCTGGAAAGGGTAAACAGAACACCTGGACCATTGTAATGGGGGAAGGGAGAGTTGGCTAGTAAACACAGAACGTAACAGTGTCAAGTCAGGAGGGGGGATTTTTCTAGGTGGTACTCGGCTTGCCAAGTTCTTTTCTTCCCACCAAAAGTTCTAGCTCTCTATAAAACCTCCATCCCAGCTTGGGTGGTGGGTGTAGGGAGGGTTTATTGTGGGGGGGGGGTTGCAAAGCAAATATACACACTCATTTAGAGTAAGAAAGGCTATGCCTGGTGTCAAAATTATTACAGGAGGCTCTTCAGAGTGTGTCCTGCAAAGCCTTTTTGTATTTCACCAATACATGGAACAGGAGTGGCTGGAGTTGTTTGAGAGGCCAACAGCCCAGTGAATTTCTCAGGGAAGGATAAAGACTGCACCTACAAACGTAGAGACGACTCCAGAGAGACTGAGAGTTCTCCGCATGAGGATAAAAGCCCTGATGTAAACCACCGTCCTTTCCAGGAAACATCAGGAACAAGGATGGCATCAGACAAGCTGGGGTTAAATAAATGGTACAGAAAAAAAAAGGGAAGGATACAATTATTGTCCTCAGCCTCGTCTATCTGAGCTTTGTTTTTAACCTGTTTTTCATGGAGGGAGAATTAGCATGAATACCAGAACTATGCTGAAGATTATTTAATTGTGATTGTTGGGAGCACATTATGCTTATGTATCCATAGTATGGCTCTAGACACTTACAAGTAACCTTTCTTCTTATGGCCACAAAACTCCAAGTTAATACTTTCAGCACTATTATCCAGAACTGGCCTGGCCTAGTGATGCAGTCAGCATTCTGGTGTCTCTAGGGGGCAGCACCCAAGTGCCTATCCTGATGAGCTACCAGTATATGAGATCATATAAAGCACAGGATGATCCTTATCTTAAGGAAGTTTCAGTCTTTTGGGGGAAAAGCAAACATCAGAAATGAAATAATTAAATAATGATGTAGGACAATGTATGATCCTGTGTCATTCAGGATGGTACTAACAGCACAGGTGACACCTGAAGGTGTCGGGAAAAAGCTTCACGGAAGTAGCAGAATGTAAGGCAAAGAAGGGTGGCGTGATTCTCTATCAAAAATGATTCTGTTCGAACATTAAAAAAAAAAGGGGAGGGGCACCTGGGTGGCTCAGTCAGTTGAGCGTCCGACTTTGGCTCAGGTCATGATCTCGCGGTTTGTGGGTTCGAGCCCTGCGTCGGGCTCTGTGCTAATGGCTCGGAGCCTGGAGCCTGCTTTGGATTCTGTGTCCCCCTCTCTCTCTGCCCCACCCCTGCTTGTGCTCTATCTCTCTTTCAAAAATGAATAAACATAAAATTTAAAAATGATTCTGTTTGTCACAAACAGAAAATGTACATATTTAATTATTATATTTATATAGTGTATATATTGTGTTTCCCTATTAACACGACAACCTCTTTAATGCAAGCATTGAATTAGTGACTACTGAGCAGCTACTGTATCCTGATGCCATGCTAGGCACTATATTCAAAGGAGTGAACAAGGGCTGGATTTCTTCATTGCTCTGAATATCGAGGAGACAGACCTGCAAACAATTACGGTACGATGAGATCACTGCTACAGTGTCAGTAGGAGAGAGGAGGCAGTAGGAGTCGGAAGAAACAGACACGAAAGTCCACCTGAGAGAGTTGAACACAGCTTCATTTGGGTGTTGAAGCTTCCTCTAAAATTTGAAGGCGCATGAGAAGTTTTTGTGGGGGAGAAGGCGTAGGAGTAGCAGGAGAAGGCATTCTAGGTAGAGGGAACAGAAACGAAACAACATGGAGTCATTTACAAAAGAAAAGCGCTCTGTTTTCAGGGAATGTCAAATTTTGGTAAAGGAAGAAACAGAACCTGTGAAGGAAGAGGAAAACCACACCACTACCACCGGAACTACTATTATGGCTATAACCATTATTGCCAATACCATAACTTTTTCTTAGGAGGCTTTATTTTTTTGAGAGCACTTGTAGGTTCACAGCGAAATTGAGAGAAAAAGTACAGAGGCCCTATCCCACTGTCTCCACATGCACAGCCTTCCCCAGTATCAACATCCCCCCATGTGGTACGTTTGTTGTAAGTGATGAAACTACATTGACATATCATTACCCAAAGCCCAGAGTTTATGTTAGGTTTCACTTTGGGGGTTGTACATTCTATGAGTTTGAACAAATGTATGGCATGTATACATCATTCTAGTATCATACAGAATATTTTCACTACCCTAAAAAATTCTCTATTCTCTGCTTGTTCATCCCTCCCTCTCCCCAAACCCATGGCAACCACTGGTCTTTTTATGATTTCCATAGTTTTGCCTTTTCCCGAACGTCACAGAGTTGGAATTTTACAGTATGTAGCCTTTTTATATTGTCTTCTTTCACCTAGTAATATGTATTTAAGTTCCATTCATGTCTTTTCATGCCTTGATGTCTCATCTCTTTTTAGGGCTAAATAGTATTCTATTGTCTGGATGTACCGCAGTTTATTTATCCATTCATCTCCTTAGAAGGACATCTTGGTGCTTTCCAAGTTTTGGCAATAATAAATAAAGCTACCGTAAACATTGTGCGCAGATTTTTGTGTGAAGATAAGTCTTCATTGCCCTTATGTAAATACCAAATACTGTGGCTGTTGGGTTGTATAGTCAGAGTACGTTCAGTTTGGTAAGAATCCGCTAAACCATCTTCCAAAGTGGCAGTGCCATTTTGTATTCCCACTAGTGACGAAGGAGAGTTCGTGTTGCTCCACACCCTCACCAGCAGTTGGGGTGGTCCGTGTTCCAGATTTTGGCCCTTCTAATGTGTGTGTAGTGGTATCTTACTGTTGTTTTAATTTATAGTTCTCTGATGACATATGATGTGGAGCATCTTTTCATATGCTTATTTGCCATCTGTATGTCTTCTCTGATGAGGTGTCTGCTAAGGTCTGTGGTCCATATCGAATTGGTTTGTTTATTTTCTTATTGTGGGGTTTCAAGAGTTCTTTGCATTTTTGGGTAATGGTCCTTCATGACATGTGTCTTTGGCAAACATTTTCTTCCAGTCTGTGGCTTATCTCTTCATTCTCTTGACAATGTTTATTGCAGAGCAGAAATTTATAGTTTTACTCAAATTTTAAATTTGCGTCGGTGATTCATGTTGAGTTAATTTTTGTAAAGGGTGCACGGTCTGTGTCTAGATTCATTTTTCTGCTTGTTGGATGTCTGGTTGTTCCAGCACCACTGGTTGAAAAGAGTATCTTTGCTCCATTGTGTTTATCTTCACACCTTTGTCAAAGACCCAAATAAATATTTATTTGGGTCTATTTCTGGGCTCTGTATTCTGTTTCATTGATCTATTTGTCTATTCTCTCACCAATACCACACTGTCTTAATTACTATAGTTCTATAGTAAGTCTTGAAGTTGGAGTGTCTGTCCTCCAACTTTGTACTCCTTCAAAATTATGTTCACTATTCTAGGTCTTCTAAACTTTAGAATCAGTTTGTGGAGATTCTTCAGAATCAAAAAAGCAACTTGTTAGGATTTTGGTAGGGAGCGCATTGAGTCTATAGATCAAGTTGGGAAGAACCGACATCTTGACAGTATTAAGTTTTCTTATCCATGAATATGAACTCTCTCTCCATTTATTTGTTTTTTCTTTGATCATTACCACAATTTAACACTTACTTGGTACTTATTGTTGGTCAACTAAAATGCTAAATGTTTTATTTTTATCAATCCATTCAATCTTCCTAAACCCCAATGGTTGTCCTGTTTTTCAAAGGAGACAACTAAGTAGTTGCTCAAGTCATATAGCTAGTGCATGGAAAATCTGAGACAAAGATCAGGTCTTTCTGATCCCAGAGTCCAAGTTCTAGAGATATAGACATGGACCCAATCTTGGAGGAGCTAATATGCCAAGGAACTTGGTTTTGCCCTTAGGTGATGGTGAAGCCATTGGCAATGGCTACTTGGTAAGTGATGGGACATATTTACAGGGTAGAAAGATTATTCTTGCCATAGTGTGGAGGTGCCAGTGATAGTTTGAGCCAGAGATGATAAAGGCCTAAACTAGGGGATATTCTGGGGTGCCTGGGTGGCTCAGTTGGTTAAATGTCTGACGGGCTCAGGTCATGATCTCACTGTTTGTGGGTTTGAGTCCCATGTTGGGCTCTGTGCTAATAGCTCAGAGCCTGGAGCCTGCTTCAGATTCTGTGTCTCCCTCTCTCTCTGTCCCTCCTCTGCTCGTGCTCTGTCTTCGTCTCTCAAGAATAAATAAATGTTAAACAAAATTTAAACTAGGGGATATTCAAAAGGATAAAGGCCTACACTTTGTTATAGCTTGGAGTTGATGAACTCACAAGTGTAGGTAGTGTGCTACATTGGGGGCAAGTCTTTTACTAACCCCACAAGGGCCTCTGGCCCAACGAGTGGAGTTTGATAGTAATTCTTGGCATAACTCACATGTGTCAGAACTTTAAGGAAAAATGAAAAAATATTTTAAATGGCCTGTATTTTCTTCTGCTTTTCTCCTTACTTCTTAACTGCTTGGGGCTTTCTGTTTTCAGAGCAACCTGGTGAATTCTGCTAAAAGGGAGCGCCCTCAGTGGGTATTATGGAGTGGATACTGGCCTGGGGAAGTTCCGCACATGCATGGCACCATTTCCCACGAGGATCCATTGGAGGTCATGCCTGATGTCTTATTCTACAGAGATCCTGAAGAGACTGAGAAGAAAGAGCAGGCTGCTGTTGAAAAGGCTGTGACCAAGCTGGAATTCTGGGGTGAATGGGTTGCTCCAGATCTTGAGTTCATTGCTACCCAACCTGAAGTTTCAGACTGGTCTGAAGGCACACAGGTGTTCTCTGTGCCTATTCAACAGTTCCCTACTGAAGACTGGACTGCTCAGCCCCCCACTGAAGCCTGGTCTACAGCTCCCACTATTCAGATCACTTAAATGAGTGGGGACAACTACGAAGTGGTCTTAAGCTGCTCTTCCACAAAGGCAAACAAAATGAAAGTCAGGTTGACAGGAAATAAAGTTCCTAAAAAGAAAAAAAGGATAAAGGCAAGGGAGTGATATAAGAATATTAGGGGGACAGGTTCCATAAGAGTGACTGAAGATTAACAGGAAGGGTGTGCCCGGAATAATGCACAATTTTCTGAGCTTAGCAACTACTTGGGTTTGGTAACCATCGCCAAGATGAGAATAAGGGAGGGACAGGTTTAGGGGCAAAGGTAGGGGTGAGAGTAGGGGATACTTAGATATATATTGAGCTTGACTTGGGACATCTGATGATGATGTCTGATAGGTAATTGAGTGTAAAAGTCTGCAATGTTGAAGCCTGGACTAGGGATGTAGCACTGGGAAACATTCAGCCTATGGATGGGTACCTGAAACCTTGGAAAAGAATTAGGATGCCCACGGGTAATACGTAGACAAAGAACAGAAGAAAAGACACGCAATGAGAACAGAGAAGAATACCCATAATAATCTTAGGAACACTACCATTTAAGGGGCAGGCAAACATGAGTTGAACCCAGGAGGAAATCTGAGGAGGTCTAAAACAGCAGTTGGTTGGGAAAAGAACTGGGAGAGAGTGTTATCATAGAAATCAAAAGAGAAGCATCTCACAAACAAGGGCGTGGTCCACAGTGTCCAAGGCAGTTGAGAACTTCAGCAAGGCAAGGTCTGTGGTCAGTATGGTGTGTTCGTGTGCTTTACCCAAACCCCCTTCCTTGCAGAGTATTACCCTGAATGACAGAGCTCAGAACTGCCTTTCCCAGAATGCCCTTGTAGTCAGTGTACTGGTATGATTTAAGCTGGGTCATGGAGGCAGTGGCCACACTTGCACCCTTTACTCTGACAAGAAGGAAGGTGTGCTAGGTTTTCCTTGGCAGTCTCAGCAAATGTGCCATTGCGAGTTCCTAGGGTGGAGTGCAGCTTTTATAGCCAGCATTGGAGATGGCAGCACTAGAGGTGGCTTTCTGATTGTGGCACTTTCCTAATTATGGTGGCTCCTGATACAGGCATTGTTATGTGGCTCTGGAGCCCAAAGCTTTCTTACAGAAGTGGCAACAGCTCCCTTGGTAGCCTGGTTCTGTAGCATGCCGTGAGAAATCATTCCTGAAAGGTTGGCCAAGATTCCGTATCTTTAACCATCCTTAAGAGTCTGCAAGCCCATTAGCAGGCTATCATAAATTTGTTCCTGCTTCAACTGGCTAGAGTGGATTTTGTTCTCTGTACCTGAACAGTGACTAACATAAGTTCCACAGAAGTGTATGTGGGAATTGGCAAGGAGATGGTGACTGGTACTTTGTTCAGAGTGATTTCGGTGGATCCATGGGGAGAGAAAGCAGGGCTCCATGGTGTTGAAAATCTTTATTGCTTTCCCCCCAAAAGCAAAAACAAAAACAAACACTGGTTGTACTGTCTTATGCTATCATGCTGAGGAAATAAGACTAATACTTTCAAGTAAATCAACATTTGTTAGTGTCTCCTAAGTGGAGTCATGTGCTACGTACTCTAAAACCTAGAGATGAGAAAAAGACCTCTCCCTGAGGGACGCAGTGTTAGTTAATGGAAATGATGGGAATAAATTTGTGTTCCATTATTTAAAAACCAGACTGAGCTGATTTTTCTCCCTAAATCATCCAAAGATGACCTCTGTTAGCATTTACAAACATATACATATTTTAATGGCATATGGTTCCCCCCCAACTATTTATTATTGACGTTTTCCTAGATATTTCACAAGCACAAATTTTAATAGGTATACAACATCCCACTTACAGGTAAATCATAATTTATCTAATCTCCTCCTGTAACTTGATCAACTTTTATGTCCTAATCAGAAATGATGGCAATCCAGATTATTGTGTTGGGTACAAAGACTCTTGCAAAGAGCTGTGAATTGAGGGTAGGAAACCGCAGATCAAGGATTGCCAAAGAGAAACTCATTATAAATTGTAGCTGGGTCCTTAGGAAGTCAGGCCACTTTAGGAAGTAGTGAGGGGAAAGAGAACAGGCACAGGCATTTGTGCTCAGTAAAACTCAGAAATGTTCCTGCTTCCAGCCTTATTAGGTAATTTCCCTCATCATAAAAAAATAAGGTCAGCGGCTTTGATCCAATTAGTTTTTTTTTTTTTTTAGAAGCCCTTTATCTCACTTGGTATCATGCAGGCTTTTTTTTTTTTTTTTTTTTTAATGTAATGACCTAAATATACTTCTGATAGAAATACTTTTGACTTAAGCCATCAGAGAAACCTAGTCTTTTCCAAAACAATGTAATGTGAGAACTTAGGCTTGGATTTGGGGCATATTTATCTTTCTCTGCTAATAAAGCTCAGGAAGAGAAACTTCAGAGAGCTTATTCAAAAACAACTTGAAAGGCTCACACTCGGTGTGCCTTATAGTGGTGATCCTCTTTGGCTGGATTATGACAGCCTATGACAGCCTATCAGGAGGGTCTGGTGTACGAGGAACGTTGAATTAAGATGCTTTTAGTCCATGGGAGTTCTCCCAATTTCATTCACTCAATGCCTGCTGCTGGCTGGGATGTTAAGAGCCTTGTTAAAATAAAGCTATTAGTCTTTTCTCTACAAAAGCAAGGAGCTTGCTGGTTACATTCAGGGTTCCTTAAATTAGTATGTATTTCTAGCCAGGCGTTGCTGGAGTCAGCAGTTTCATAAAGCAATATACTAAAGAGGCCATTTAACCCCCTATTTCTCCCATTTGCAGATTAATGGCAGAGGGGAAGACTTAATGCCCTTTCAAACATTTTTTAACAATTCATTACAAATAAAAGAATAAATCACACACGATTTTCTGCAAATGTCTGATGGTAAAAAGCGGAAACAATTCAAAATTAACATGTTTTCCAGTTCCCACAGGTTGGGACACATTTTGGCCAGTGTTGTAATTTATGTCCCTTAAGTCAATTTTCCTGGGGAAGTTTAAAAGCTGCTGTGATGGAAAGGCTGTGCAAAGTTGCAATACAGCTTACTCACCTATGCATAACATCCTCATTTTCCAATATGTCTTACTCAGATTCATTACACAAAAACGTGTCTCATGCTGCCAGACCCATCATAAGATTAAGATGCAAAGTATAAAAATTTAGATGCCATTTTAGGGAATACGCCTTTCATTTCAAGTTGGTAACGTGACAGATATTTTTGAGCAGTTTCCAGAAGCTTTCTTTTAATTACATTCCTCTTACTTAGCTATAGGTCTGGCTGGAAGATTTTTGAAGGAATCAACATGATGAAAATATCTAAAAAGTTATGAACTTGTCTTTGAGCATCTTCTAATACAAAGACACTCTGCTAAAACGCTACATGTTTGGAGCGAAACTCACCATACTTGATTTAAGCAAAAAGAAACTAATCAAAATAGGTTGTAAATGATTTCTCTTTGGCAATGTGGAGTATATTATGTTGGCGATATGTATTTAGAAATATGCTATCTGCAGAAGCAGAAGTACGCACACTCTTTCAAACCATTATTTCTGAAGTGTTTATTTTCTCTAATTTAATTTCAGTAATTTTGTCAAATAGCTGGGTATTCAGTTTATAGACTAGTTTAGAACATCTGCTAGTTTAGAAAATACAGCAAATAAAAATATTTTAAAAATAACTCTTGGGTAAGCCTTTTAACCATTTTGTTTCTATATTTTCCTCCCATGTAGAACACTGGAGTTAAAATAAATCCTTATAATCCCTTCTAACTTATGCACATTTATACAAGTTATCTTGCATATAGTTTCCACATTGTGTTAACCACGTACATCTCATTAATATGGTAACTATATGTCGGTACATAATTATTTTAAAGCTGAATGACAAAGATAGCGAAGTCATCTGCAGCATTGTAAAAGTATAACGCATTTATTGGGATCGCAGCATTAAGTCTTACGCTAGCATGACCCAAGGACTAGCCATCTGTACACGGGGCCATGGCATCTGATAACCTGAATTATCTCTCTTCTGATTGTCTTCAGAGAAAATAAAATCAGACATCTCCTGCCCAGCTCTGTTTGTGTCTGGGCCTAAGATACAGTTACCATAGAAACTATGATTATGGATACAATTTCACAAATTTGGCTTCATCCATCAGATGCACTTTGTATGTGTCTGTGTGTGCATGTGTGTGCACATGTGCATATGTGTCTTGCCAGTGAGCGTGAAGAGCAAACTCTGGCTCTACATCTTTAATTAAAGAGCCAGATACCATCTCATTTCCTTTCCCCATCTGTCTACCTACAAATGGAGATATTGCAACACTGGCTGAAATCTAAACTTTCACTTGAGAGAAGACAGTTTCTGATGAAAAGGATGAAAAGGTATCAGGAAAAGCATTCCCTAATAAAGCCATTTACCTGTCCTGTATTTTCCGGGAACGGAGGAAGCCGGAATTTAGTGGAGTCTCAGTTAGTTACATTAATCACCAGATGCTGGTGTCCAGTATTTATCGAATTTGGTTTTGAATTGCTTCTTGGATGTAATATGTGAGTTAATGATGCCTCTGCAGTTTTATTTTTATTATACTCTGTGACAGTCAGTGTTCTTTACTCATTCTAAAAGAAAAAAGTTGACCCTCAAAATATGCCAAATCTTAAAATGATGTAAGTTTGTTCACATTATTTCTTATGAGTTCATACTATCTCTTTCAACTAATAAGTCTTATAAAGGATATTCATTGACAACAGCTCCCTAGTATACTTAAAATACACTTGCATTTATACAGACTAAACAGCATAAACATATGTAAAATTTCAAGCTTTTCGGTGGCCAGCTTCCAGTCACTCCCATTACTAGAAATAAATGAGTAGAAAGAAATGACTTTCTGCAATACTGTGCAGTCAGTATCATGAGCTATAATCAGTGCTATCATTTCCATCTCTGCCTCACTTACACACGAGGAAAGTAGAGTTCGGAGACCATTAAAGCAACATGCCAAAGGTTCATACCTTTGGCAAGGCCAACGTCTGAACTCAGTCTCACCGCCAATGTCACCTCATATGTTGACAGTGATCATTCTAGTTGCTGCTGCTCTATTTCCTAAACAAAGAACGGAGGTATAAGACTTGAACTTCACATGAGCTTATGGTGGCAGTGGGAGGGGGTATGTGAAATGATGACCATCTTCAGGCATTTTGCGTGGGCTCACGGTCTTCGCAATCTCACTGAATTCCAATTACCTGGCGATAGTTATTTCATATAGCTGGAGGCATTGATGGGTGCCTGTATGTTAACGTTTGGTACACCAAAAGTCATTTTTGGTAAAATACTGTTTTAGAAACAATAACAGTCTACATAACGTACAGTTTTTTTTTCCAATATTCATGCATGGTGTCAGTCTACTAATTTGGTTTACACAAGGCGAACTTCATCGGAGTTAGGACAATATCTGTTCTCTGAGCCATTACATTCTCAAGGCCTGGCTTATCACCTTGTTCATTAATATTTACCGAGTCAATAAAGCAGAAGTGTCACACATCTACTCAGTGGCACTTAACAGAAAGAATCAGCTAACACAATGGCTAGCTATCTCTTTGAACGTGACCTGTTAAGCAGCACAACACAGATCCCCAAAATATTTTAAAGGAAGTTTTATGACATCTGTCCTATGGTTAAGTCTTATTAAGACTGCCATTCTCAAGCTCTTTTGTTTACATAGTTCTGAGTTTTCCCTTTCCCTTAAAAATAATTTTTAAAACTTACATCCTAACAATTTAGATTTAAACTTGGATCTGGTGTATAAATCAAAACCATTAGGAACCTTAATTATATAATTGTTTAGAGTGGGGGAAGATTCCCATAAGCTGAAAATAATAGTAGAGTAGAAGAACCTTACATGGTAGCATAGGTTACTGGGTCCCCTGGGCATAGCTACCGTTGACCTGAATAGCTTCTTCAATGTGGAACCACCTACTGGAATTACAAAGTAACCAGACCCATGCCACTGTCAATGCTGAAATCACACACCCAACAGCTTTAAATTTATATTAACCAAGTTATTTTGCAACGGGCTATTGTATCGGCCGGCCGAGTTCAAGTTCTAGGAAGGTGAATGACGACAAGAGGAGGAGAAAAAAAGAATTAAATGAATGACATTCTGAAAATTGATGTTCTTGTGTCAAAACTTGGTTTGAAAAACCAAAGCAACCCCCCACGCCCATTTAGTGATTTTCTATTAACTAGCAGATAAAAGTTTCAGTAACCTGTAGCAACCTAACTTTCCGGCTTTACTTCATCCCTCCCCGGATGTTCAATGACTTGAGCCCCGTGGGTATTTTATGGATGCTGAACATACGCTTTTGGGCCTGTGCCCAAATGCTCACTCCTGGAAGTTTTGGTAACTCTTCCTGTGGTTAGGTCAGTGCCCTGCACATGTCAAGTGCTCAATAAATGCTTATTATGTGAATGCATAAAGCAAAGCAACAGATGTTGCTCTGAATGGTCGTATTTACTGCTGTGAAGGGACAAGAAAAGGTGAAAGTAGGAGTGGATAAGAAAAACATTCTGTAGAAGGTGGTGAGAACATCAAAATGGTGGAAAAGAGAGAAGAAGGGAGCCTTGAAAAAGGGGTGTAGAGAAAGAGAAATAAAAACCCTGAGAAACAGAGAAATGTTGCACAAGAGAAAGGGAACTATGGAGTGAAAATAAGCTACATTATTGCAATCTCTTCTAATTCATAGCATACAGGTAATTCCTGTCCTAAGTATCTCTCCATTAATCAAACTATTGGATCATTCAGAACACTCCATTCCTTTCCAGGCTGGTAATACAACTTTGCTCCTCTGATTAGATGTATATATATATAGCATATTGCTTTCAAAGTCTTTAAAATATGATTTTTTTAAAGTCAACATTGAGAGTTGGATTTGATATAATCATTTAATTGGGCATCAATTCATCTACACAGCGCTCATTACTGAATTCTTCAATTTCACCAACGACATTTACTTCCAAATTATCTTTTACCTAGAAGCTGGAAGTCCAAGTGCTGTGAAAACTTTGCCAAATAAAAAGCTTTTAGGTTTCTAATGCTGGCTGGACACAAACCCGTGGAAGAGTGCTGAAGAATAATGTGTGCTTGCCAACTGCCAAATATGATTGCTTTTCGCATAATTAATGTCATTCTTGCTGTTCGAGTACCATTCCCATCCTCTAATAATTTCCATTAATAGAGGAAGTTTCTGCAATAATTTTTGCATCCTGAACAACCACCGTGGCTTCTGTAGACCTTTTAATCAAAATAATGGCAATAAGTGAAAAGGGGATGGTTAGAGATATTACTATAACCCTGGGTTGCATTTGCTTCGTCATTGTTTTCAATCTCCAAAAACTGTCCAAATAGCTCATCGTGTTATTATGTCAATTAGACCTTGGTGCTTGGATTTCAATAGCACTGAACTATATGAATTTATACCGTGAAGAGAAAAGTGTATAAAGTGAGTATATTGGGCAATCCATCTACCAAAAAAAAAAAAATTGTTAAAAGAGAGTATTTTTTACAAAGCCACAACCAAAGATGAGCAGACGCAAATATCAGCTCGAGTCCTGTGAAATATGATAATTGTATAATACTTCTGGCTGAAGCTTCCAGTAGCGGAAGTGGTAGACCAGCTGCAAATCATACCCCTAAACCCGCCAATTCACACTGTTTTTTATTATGATGTTGCAAAATCAAGAACTCTGCTCAGGCTATAAAATGACGCAAATATAGGGGCACCTGGGTGGCTCAGTCGGTTAAGCGTCCGACTTCGGCTCAGGTCATGATGTCGCAGTTCATGGGTTCAAGCCCCGCGTGGGGCTCTGTGTTGACAGCTCAAAGCCTGGAACCTGCTTCATATTCTGTGTCTCCCTCTCTCTTTGTCCCTCCTCTGCTCATGCTCTGTCGCGCGCGCTCTCTCCCTCTCAAGAATAAACATTTAAAAAAATTAAAAAAAATAAAATTACGCAAATATACAAAGAGCAACAACAACAATCAGCTCATTTCTTCTACCAGCCAAGAAAGGGGCGTGGCGAAACGGCACAGCGGCAGTCCCATTCCAGGGAGGGGCAGCGGGCAGTGGTTAGCTCGGCTTCTAAAAACCCTCTCCCGGAATTACCCTCTAAGCTGAATACTGGTATTTCAATGAGGAAAGTTTGGATACAAGGAGACCGGTGCCGAGAGTCTCCCCTCTGTTCATGAGCAGCTTTGCAAATAGGGAGTCTACATCAAAGCCTCCCTCTTCTCTGCCTGAGAAGCTTTGAAAACACTTCACCTGAGTCACATCTAACCTTCCTTCGGCCTTCTCTGTGAAGTCCACCCAGTGGAGATCTCATGACGCCACTTGAGCAGGAAGCACTTACTCTGTGCAGTGGCCTGGGGGAGAGGGTGCGTTCATTTTTGGAGACCGTGTTCAGTGATCTCGATCAAAGCTTGCGAGCCGGGTACCTACATTACTGAGGAGATAGTACAGAAACAGTGCTTGTGCATGGGTTTTAATAGCCGTTGTTAAAATCCCAAACAGCTGGTCATCAATTGTAGCAGCTGTGCTTCCACTTGGTGAAAAATCTGGTGGGGACGTAGGGGAGGACAGGGCCGGGAGCAAGGGCTGGCTTGGGGGCCTGGACGCATGGGCACGCATCCATGCGCCTGGCAGGGTGTGCACATGCTTACTCTAGAGGCTGACCCCTAAGGGGTCAATACCAATTTTCAGACTATCTGTCCTGTCTCTAAAAGGTGCTGTCTAGGGGTGCCTGGGTGGCTCAGTCGGTTGAGCGTCCGACTTCGGCTCAGGTCATGATCTCGCACTTCGTGAGTTCCAGCCCCGCGTCGGGCTCTGTGCTGACAGCTCAGAGCCTGGAGCCTGCTTCGGACTCTGTGTCTCCCTCTCTCTCTGACCCTCCCCCATTCATGTTCTGTCTCTCTCTGTCTCAAAAAATAAATAAACGTTAAAAAAAAATCTTTAAAAAAAAAGGTGCTGTCTAGATCTTACATACACATAGGAGGAACTATATGTCATCACATACTATATTCATAAAGGATTTTGCAATGATCCAAGTCTGTTCTCATACATCTGACTCATCCGTGCCACTACCCTGACCAGGAAAAGGGCAGGTGTTGTACATTCCTTGTTAAGACAGCACACCCGGTCCCAGGTCCCTCCGTTCTAACTGGAAACTGACTTGTGGGAGGAGTTTCTAGTTGGACACTGAGAGGCGTGGTCTCTGGCCTGCGCACTGGGCGAGCACCTACTCCAAACCAGACTGGCTGTGCTTTAATCTCATCACCTACCCACAGCGTAACCTTGCGCCACCTCATTAGCCTCATTTATCATGACTGATGTGGTTAATAATAGTACCTACTAATGGTTGTTATGAGGATTAAATGGCACGATGCATCAAATTACCCAGTAGGTATCATACATACACAGTGTCCTTATATGTTCAATAAATCTTAGTTGTTGCTAATGTTGCTGGAGTTACATCTGAATCGGATCTTTCTTTTGGTAAGGAAAACACCTGGAGAGAATTTTTTCCCTGACCTTTAGCTTTTATTTCTATGAACCTCTGACCAGCCGTGGCTAAGCCCATGGAAGCTTCTTCAGTGATACTATTCCAAAAACAGTCCTGGGAGAGAGAGTGAAGAAAGAAAAAAAGAAGGGGGTTGGGGAGGGAGAGAGACGAAGAGAGAGAGAGAGAAGAGAGAAAAAGAGAGGGAGAGAGAAAGAGAATTCTTACTTTCTCTCATAAGACTCTGTTTTCTGAGCTTTTTATACACAGGATGAGTGGATGGAATGATGTGACATTTATCAGATGATAGATATATGCATATGTCTCTGTGTGTACGTATGCGTATATATGTGTGATGTATGTATATAAATATGGACTTATGCAGACACATACACATACGTACACAGTCTTCTTAATGCTGTTCATAGAAACTACTCAATGACTAGAATAAAGTTTAAATTACCGAACATGTCATCCAAATCCACAGTCTACTGTCGTCATCATCATTGTCATTCTTCTCCTCATCTTTGCAGCCCTATTTTCTTTCACCCTGCGTGCCCTGTAGGCACCTTCCCAACCACTGGTCCTTCACTGATCCCCATGCACTTGCACACTTTCTTATCCTGGCTCAGCCCTTCCTTTGCCCTTCCCATCACCACCCTGGGAAACTCTCCAGAACTCTCACTTCCTATTTTCTGAGAGCCTAAAGTATAGCCTTTAAATAATTAGAGTGTTATCTTATAATGATCTTGTATAATAATATGTATTAACACTTGCTGTCCAGCACATATCTCATGCTCAATAAATGCTGAATGATTAAAAGAGCGAATCATTTAAATGAAAAAAATCATCTTGAAGGTGAGATGGAACATAGTCGAGCAGAGAGACACATAATCCTGAAATACCCAAAGAAAACAAACTTGAATTAACCTAGCTGGCCTACCTCAAGAGGCTATTCACAACTCAATATAGCGCTCCGATTCATGGAGAACATTAATTCTACAGCATGGAGGGCGGTCAAGACACAATCTTCATTGCGATTCAGCCATTCAACAGTACAGATGTGAAGTGTGCATTTTCTCACAACATTATTAAACTGTTTGCGATCACACATAAATACCAGGGACCTGGTGTGTGACTCTGATTGACTGAGTAGGGAGAGAATAACAGCTGGGTCCCCTCCCAGGGCAGAAGGGGCTCTGTGCACAGGTAGGAAGTGAGTCTGCTTTCACCTGCTGACCTCAGCCACTCTGTGAGAAGTCCTACCACAGTCTTTTGATGACTTTTCCTAAATGAGTGCAATCCCAGATTTAGAGCCACGCTGTGGTGGGAGACCCCAGATGCATTTCTTCCGGAGAAGCAAAGATTCAGAGTCTGAAGGGAAGCATCATGTAGCAGGAGGTCAGCAGACAGGAGAAAGAAAAAGAAACAAAACAGAAACCAACACCCAATATGATTCTTTCTAGGCAAAGAAACAAAGTCCCAACTTTGGCAGCTAAGCAATGGAAATGCTAGTTGAGTGCCATTTAGGTGACCTCCCATATTTAAAAAGAAAAATATCTACTTATTTGAGGGAGTATTCATTGTGCCCCACTACAGTATGAATGTTGAGCAGAAATCAGCACCTATTTATTATCGATGACTGCTTTTTACCATTTCCATGGGCTCAGTTGGGGAGCTGTGAGGTGATTTATAAACTTTAGTCTAATTCTTCTAACATCCTCAGATGTAGACAAAGGATAAACTGGGATCTCTGCTTATCAATGTAATGAAATTAAGAAAGTGAAAATTTAGGATGAATTTTACAAGGAACTTACTACGGTGTAATCCATTAGGATGATGGATAATTTCCCAAGGGGGCGGGGTTGATCTGTACATTAGAAAATGTATAACGCCCATTCATAATGTGTTTGTGACAGACATAATGCCATGTCCATCTATAAATCAGATTTGCCTTCTGTGTTAAGCCCCAGAGTCCTTCCTACTGAAGGCTATCCTCAGGGGCACTGACCTGAGAGGATTTAAAATCCAAAGGGCCCAATTACTAAAAATCCTCCATCATATAATTGGACTTTGGTATGGAAAATAACACCAGTACTAATCCAAGTCACTTGGAAGGAAGTAGAGTTTCATCTCCTGATTCCGTCAACTGGTCCAACATAGTCTAGGGACTGGGTCTCTTTGAGCATCTTCCCCAAGGGCTATAAGAAACTCACTTTTACTTTGCAGACAGCAAAACTAAATAAATTATGCTAGCAATCCACAAATGAGTTACTGAATGTATGAGGAACACTGAATTTAAACTTGGGGAGTTCACAGGGGAAACATCATTTTCAATTTGAGGGTCATCCACCGGGAGCAACTCATCCAAACAAAGAATGAGTAAACTCACCTGCCCTTAGGAACAGAGACCAGACACCATAACTCAAAGAGCAGCAAAATGTAAATGGGAGCATGAGAACTCAATGCTTTGGAAAGAATAGACATGGAACACTTTTCACGCCATTCCTGGAAACATGGGAGCATGTGGTTTGAAAGTTAACCAAGTCATTTTTTTTTAAACTAAAATTCAGTTCAGCATGCAACATTTTCAATGGCGCAGAACTCAGTTAACAGGCGCCACACTTGTTCTACCTTGCCATTCTCACTCAATGAGAATTCAGTACCTGTCCATAGTAAATACCTCTAAAAGTCCCCAATTGCCCAGATAGTCATGAAAATCAAACTGCAAGAAACTACAAGAAAGAGAACAATCCTATTAAAGTTTTTTAGGTCCACTCCAATTTTCGTTAGGCTTGCAGCCAGGTTTTTATTAGACTCACCTGATCGCTTCTCAACCTACCCTTGTGGTTGAACACAATATAGTGTCATCGGGCATGTTTACAATGGCAAAGGCCCCAGGGAAAAATGACCCAACACTGTAATGTGTTTCTAATGGCTGATTTCTATGAGTCATGGAAATCAGGGATCCTTAAAACATGGGAGCTTGACGGTTGCTTGAGGAGTTACAGCAGAGCAGCAATGTGGGCAGAACTACCTTGTACAAAAGAGGAAATTAGAGGGACGGTGGAGTGAACCCACCTATCTCTAGGGGTGGGAAACCTTTCACTGGATACTGTCTTCAATCTCTTTTTCTTTTAAACAACCATGAATTAAAGAGGCCCATTAAATCAGGTCCTATATCAGTATTTTCAGAGACTTCTAAAGCAAATGTATTTCTCTTTATGCTACACATATCCCAGTGGAAGTATTATTGTATGACCAGAATGCTAGTATTCAGTTTGAACAGAATACTCACAAGTTACAATGAACCACACTGGCCATCCTTTGTGTATCCAATAACAGAGTTGCAAACTACTGTTAGTGCATATCTCAAAGGATCTTTTTTTTTAAATATAATTTATTGTCAAGTTGGCTAACACACAGTGTATACAGTGTGCTCTTGGTTTTGGGGGTAGATCCCTGTGATTCATCGCTTACATACAACACCCAGTGCTCATCCCAACAAGTGCGCTCCTCAATGTCCATCACGCATTTTCCCACCCCCTCCCCCATAAACCCTCAGTTTGGTCTCTGTATTTAAGTGTCTCTTATGATTCGCCTCCCTCCCTCTCTGTTTGAACTATTTTTTTCCCCTTCCCTTCCCCCATGGTCTTCGGTTAAGTTTCTCAAGTTTCACATATGAGTGAAAACATATATCTGTCTTTCTCTGCCTGACTTAGTTCACTCAGCATAATACCCTCCAGGTCCATGCATGTTGCTGCAAATGGCATGATTTCATGCTTTCTCATTGCCAAGTAGTATTCCATTGTATATATAAACCACATCTTTATCCATCCATCAGTTGATGGACATTTAGGCTCTTTCCATAATTTGGCTATTGTTGAAAGTGCTGCTATAAACTTTGGGGTACATGTGCCCCTATGAATCAGCACTCCTATATCCTTTGGATAAATTCCTAGTAGTGCTATTGCTGGGTTGTAGGATAGTTCTATTTTTAATTTTTTGAGGAACCTCCACACTGTTTTCCAGCACAGCTACACCAGTTTGCTTTCCCACCAACAGTGCAAGAGGGTTCCCGTCTCTCCACCGCCTCGCCAGCATCTGTTGTTTCCCTAGTTGTTACTTTTAGCCACTCTGACCTGTGTGAGGTGGTATTTCAGTGTGGTTCAAAGGATAGGTTAGTTTCGAATTTTCCCATAACATCTGTAGGCAGTAAGACTTCCCAGTTACGAGTCTCAGGACCATGACTCTGCTCCTCTCTCTACCTGTGGATAGGGAACCGCTCTGCAGGACAGTTACACAAGGATGGAGCACGTGTTAAGGAAAAGGCAGGGATTAGATACCCGTGATGTACATGCTCAGTGGCTGTGACTACTTCCTTTTTCCATCACCTGCAGAATTTGGAGGTGGCTGCAGTCATCGGTAGTGCCTGTGGTAACCTCGGAAGGAAGCACAGCACATTTGATTGTGGGGGTGATATGTCTGCATATTGGGCCTGGAGACAGGAAATACACATGGCAGAGCTCCATTCTCCCCGGCACACACCCTCCACGGAGGGGCAAACCCATGTGTCATAATTAGGAACCAATTTGTCTGTAGAATGGCCTCTGGCATAGATAGTCTGGAATGAAATCATAGGTCATCTCTCCTGGAAATCGTTTGCCTCAGTCGGGCCTTAAAAAGAACAAAGCAAACTATACCCATTGCCAACCCTTTCTACTCTTTCCTAAGCAAGAGTATTATGCATTGTATATACATCTTAGAAAATTAGAAATAACAACCATCGGGGAGGATGGTTCAGTAGTGGACTTAACAAGTTTGCTCCAAAAGATGTATACAGTTTTGAACTAGTCACCTCTCTGGTTTGTTCCCTCCTGGTCTGACTCTTATTGCTTTAGCCACACTCCTTCCTCACTGCCCCTCTAACTTGCCCAGCACGCTGCTCACGGCCTTCCTACTCACACTTCCCTGGAACATGCTCCCAATATCCACATGCTTTCGTTCCTCACTACGTTTGTGTCTCTGCTTAAATGACTCCTCTGCAGAGAAGCTCTCCCCAACCACCATATATAACACAGCACATTTGGCCCAGCAACACGTTCTAGCCCCTTAGCACAGCTTTATATTTCTTCGAGGAAATGATCATGGCCTGATATTTACTCTTCACTTATTTATTGTCTGTCTCTCCTCAAAAACATAAGTTTCATGAGCACAGGAATTTTTTTACTCTCCTCATCGCCTACACCCGTGCTTGGAAGACATTCAATAAATCAACATTTGCTTAAGTGAAATAGTTAAAAATCGCTTTTCTAAACATTCATTTCTTCTCTTGGTACTTTCCTTTTTTACCCATTTTTTCTTTCTGTCTTCTCTTTCCAGAGACAAGTAATAAATGCACAGAGTGGCCCAATGTAATAAGTCTTCTTAAATGCCTTTTATTTTATTTTTTTTATGCTTACAGCAGCATTGTCAACAATAGCCAAATTATGGAAAGAGTCCAAATGTCCATCAATGGTTGAATGAATAAAGAAGATGTGATACACACACACACACACACACACACACATGCACACACACACGCGCACACACAATGGAATATTACTCAGCCATAGAAAGAATGAAATCTTGCCATTTGCAACAATGTGGATGGAACTAGAGTATACTATGCTAAGCGAAATAAGTCAGTCAGAGAAAGACAAATGCCATATGACTTCACTTATATGTGAAATTTAAGAAAAAAAACAGATGAACATAGGGGGAAAAAAAAAGAGGAAAACCAGAAAACAGACTCTTAACTACAGGGAACAGCCTGAAGGTTGCTGGAAGGGAGGTAGGTAGGGGTGATGGGCATTAAGGAGGGCACTTGATGTGGTGAGCACTGGGTGTTACAGGTAAGTGATGAATCACTAAATTCTACACCTGAAACTAATATTGCACTATGTTAATAAACTAGAATTTAAATAAAAACTAGAAAAAAAATTAAATGCCTTTTAAATGTCTGTTAGAAGTGGCTGGTTGTCCAATGCTTCCTTTTTTTCATCTCTTAGAACATTCTTCATTGAAATCTTTGTCTTCTTGTAATTTTAGTATTTATTTTCTTAAATTCGAGAATGATTCTAGTCACGTGGGAGTGATTTAGTTAACTGTTACATTTTGGTATTGACTTTTAAATTAGGTGATGAATGATTTTTTTAAAATGTTTATTTTAAAATTAACCTGAAAAAAGAAGTCTCTCGGCCATAAGCTTAATTCTTATATGTGATAAAAGGTGACAGGGGTAAAGCAGTGAGAGAAGGAAGGAAGGTGATGAAAATGGGTGTTTATTTCCAACATTTATTACTTCGAATTAACCTACGAAAAATTTCACGCACAAGGATCTCGTGACCAGGAGAATAAAATAAGCCACTTAAAGCTCTGTTTAGAGTATGCCTTCATTTATTTGTCTTCTGTCATCAAAGAATAAAACAGTATATCCAGGCACTGGCGTGTTCCTCACACTTCAGTCTCACTGCCGAATTGTTTTATTTATGATTGTTACTTTCCCTCCGCCTTCCTTTGGGAGAAGAGAATACAAAAATTAAAATGTATAAATTCAAAATATCCACATCTTAAAGAGAATATGTCTAATATTTTCCTTGCATGAAAAAAGAGGGATGGACATATTTTGCTTTCCTTTCTTTGCAGTGAAAGTTGAAACAGTGATTTTGTGTTATTATAACACTCATCGTTTCTCCCTCTAATTTGGATGGTTTTTAATAAAGCTCCATTGATTCCACTGAAAGGAATTCCTCCTGGCAAAAGCAGAACACACACACTGATTGCTAAATATGCAGCAATTATCATATTCAGCAGCACACTTTAATATCTTATTTATAGACATATCTATCTGTAATTTGCTTTAATTAAGTTGCATTGATTTTAATGACAGGAGCGATCCTCAGACAAGGGGCTGGTGTCATATGCTCCTATGAGTCCTGGTCTATCAATCACTCTTTAAGACATGGTCCTGCGGCTTTGTGACCTTCTTTGGGCTCCAGGCAAGCCCATTCCAAGTCAGTGAAATTTCAGAGAAATTCTCAAAGTGTTGACAAGCCAGGATTTATCTTACTGATCAGGGGATGGTAAGAATTGAAAGGCTGCTTGGTCGAGTGAAAGTGGCAACCATATTTTAAAATGGCCTCCCTCGTGCATAGTGTCCTCACCGGCCCCAAGTCACTTTATTTCCACAGCTCCTCTCCCAGGTGTGGCGAGTAACTCAGCCTTTCCCCACCCCCCTGCATTTCCATAGCACCAGACAGCTCTCAGAAGGATGTTGGGACCTGAGGTATTTTTGAATTCTTGATTATTTTTCACACCCCCTCCTGGGGAAAGTTCTGGGAAAACCGGAAGCACAGCTTCGCCTCTCATAACACCCATGTTCCAAAGTGAAGGCTGGCTGAACACAACACAAAGAAACATGAAGATCGCGAGTATATTTTTAAAGGCTCTAAAATATTATTCATCATGACCAGAAACGATTTCTCTTTCTTTTTTAATGGATGAAGAAGTAAGCACTGCTTCTATAAATCTTTGCACCTCAGAAGGTGCCAACATTAATTTTGTATAAATTATCCATGTTCGAATGCCAAGGCATGATCACAAAGGAAAACTCAGAAGACAGTTATGTCAGTGCATTCACAGATTCTGGTCACCATTTTTCACTCACTGATTATTGCTACAAGTGTTGATTAATAGTGGTGCTCACGCTGCTAGAATGCATTTCCCTGGAGGTGAAGAAAACATTCAAGAAAAAAAAAAAACAGAAAGAAGGAAAGATAATAATCAACCCATCCTTCCGCTTCTCCGTAATAACCCCGTGGAGGGTGTGCAAATCATGGCTCCTGATGATCTCTGTTAGCAGCTTCTGAGCCATTTCACTAAAAAGATCATCCATATGCATCAGATCACCGATTTGTCAATCAGTTTATAAGGCAATTAAATGCTCCCTGATCTCCTCCTTCCCCCTTTGGGAAAGGATAAAGTGATATAAACAGCAGGGCTCCAAGAGTGGTGTTAGGACATCTCACACCCGGCTGGTCCCTCTCTGTGTCTTTGTACCCTGTTTGAATTCTGGGAGAAAGCTTCTATGATAATATTGTGCAAGACTGGAATTTACCAAGGCTGATTAGCTTAGGACTTATTTTTCTCTCATCAGTAATGCCATACCTCTTATCCATGGAGGGAAACTAATGAATTAGATTTAGAGAGCGAGAACATTTCTTAATAAATGCAATATGACAGGAGATATGAAAAACGCAGATGAGGATACCGCAGGGGAGGTTGGCATGACCAGGCAGTGTTACTTCAGACCCTGTTCAGACCTCAGTTGGACAAGGGATGGATCTTGAAGGCTATCAGTTTCTCTTTGTCTGGTTCAATAAGATCATTTCCTGCTTCACGTTTCTCTCTCTGGGTGGCTTTTCTTATCTTTTCTATGACGTGTTTTTGTTCTTCTAATTCCTAATTGTCTCTAATGAGGAGCAGACAGGGGACGGCTACATTTGCAGTTCCCCTTTTGATTTAAGTGGAAAGACTAATTAGTATAAATTATGGCAAAAGAACTCAAGTCCCATAAGTTGGAAAAAGAAAAGCAAGGGAATTTAGAATATCGTATCTTCTTGCACTGAATTTGCAATTTATGCAATCTTACACATGGAATCAGGTTGAAGTTCATTTTGGCTTTCCCATAAATTCTTTTATGCAGGTCATAGTCAACATCAATACTGAAATCTCACCTTTGGGTCATAACCTTCTACTTCAACATCTCATCCCTCACCCACCTCCCTCCTGGCACTTCGTTCGGGATCCTGTGCAATATAATTACTTTACAACAGTTCTTCTCCAGGTGACTCGTGCCTCTGAATTACAGCCTTTTTTTCTTCCCCACTTCATCCAGCATGGATCTCTGTGTGGCCAACTGGGAAGATATTTTTCTTTGCTTTGTCTCTCAGTGGAACTATGTGAGACATTCTGTTGGTGATTATGCAAAAAAGGAAGTCATCTTAGCTTCCAGCCCTCTAGCCGCCTACAGGGCAGGGAGTTCTTGTCCACCATGAATGTTTACCGTGACTCTAGCTCTCATTCTTTGGGAAACTGCAATAATGCTTAAGTAGTTAAATGTTTCCCTTTGTGAGAAGGAAAGAGAAGTTCAGAGATTAAAACAGAAACAAACATACAGACAAAAAAACCCATTACCTAAATCTGGTGGAAGACTTTCCAAGTGGGGGTGTCACATGATCTGGGCTCAAAACTAATGATGTGATTGTCAGCAATCATGCACGTTTTCTGAGCCTCAGTTTTCTCTTCTGTAAAAATGGGTTCCTGTCTTCATTGAACTGCTTAGATGTAATGAATGCGATGAGGATAATGTCTTTCAAAATGCATGGCAGTATATAAAGTACCATATGTACATCAACGAGACGTTACTATGAGGACAGCTCATTTAATGCATGGAAAAGACCCCGTGAGAGCGTATTGTTGTTTAGGTGATCACAATGCTGCTAAATTCTCACTCTAATATCTCACTTTATTTGGTCGTTTCCAGCATTCATGAATGCAGAGACAGGCCAGGGACCAGACTGCTGAGCAAGAGGAGGAAATAAATGGAAAAGGCTCCCACAGATGGGCAGCCTCATAAGCAAGCATGCCCTTGCCAGTTTGAACCGGTGCTTGCATTTGGAGCTCCTCAGAGGAGAGGGATGCTGTATGAAGATGGCAAATCCCCAGCGGATATATTAACAGAGTCTCAGTCTTAGCCATTGCACTAACCAGAGCACTCTGCATTCTGCAAGGAAGCAGACAAAACAGAAAGGGGGAAGTAAAAAAAAGGAGGAAGTAATAAGCTGATACAACCTCTCAACTACAGCAACCACGAAATCCTTATTTTACTACAACTGAACAACCTACTACAGAGCGGCATTACATGTAAAGTAAATCGATGCCCTTATGATGCTTGGTAGCTACTCCCCAGCCAAAAGTCCTCAAATCCCATTAACCCTGTTGTGGGTGGGTGTGAGTAGCAAGACACAAGTCTCGAACGTATTAGGATAATATCTTTTCTCCCAAACTCCACTAGCAACTTCGGTGCGGCAGAGAACTGGGTTTAATATTTAACAAGTTGCAGCTGTAAGGCTAGATGTGTGCAGCAATTTCTTCCCATATGTTCTTGCATGCCATTCTTTTGCATCTCGCGCTGGAAACGTGCATACCCTACGGACAGCGTTTCTTATTCTTCACAGCGCTGTTGGGTGGCACCTTCTTTGCCTGCTGATACCAAGTTGGCAGTTGGTGTAGCCTCTCCGTGGTCTGGTATTATCTTTCATTCATGCTACCAGATGGATACCAGATGGGTAATTGGACCCAGCGCCCCTGCCCTGAGTCCACACCAGAGCCCATGGGCACAGACCTGTCAGTGGGCTGAGCCTCAAATGGTGCTTCAAAGAAATACTCCTTAAAACTGTATGCATCTGTTCCCTACGCTAATGACCCTAAAGAAAAAAATAATAATAAAAAGGAAAGAAAAAAAAAACTCTTGTAGACAAGCTTTTCTTTTACTAGATGCTACATCTGTAAGAAGAGGGGGAAAGTAACCATATAGGGCTTGTGGATGTCAAACTCATTTCTCGCTAATGGTACCTCTAAAAAGCCACCAACTCAAATAGCCACATCAGTAGAGAAAGTGAAGGCTAATCAATCTATTCCTTTTTTGGGATATCCGTACAATATAGACTCTCAATTCCAGAAGGGCAACTTCTACATGACATGTTCTGAGTTAAAAAAAAAAAAAAGGAGAAAAAGAAAAAAAAAAAGAAATCTAAGAGCTTTGAAAGACCTCGGTGATTCCTTGAGAAGAACACAGAGTAGAGATAAAAAGAAATGCACAAAATGGGAAAGACCTATAGGAAGAACTCATCCCTAATCTATTTCTCTTAAACTGATGCCTCAGTTGTCACTTGTGACAAATTACATTTAAAAAAATATCCTGATGGATCATCTGGTTGTTTCAAGTGTGTATTTCAGCAGTTCATTATGAAAGTTTATTTTCTAAATTAACTACAAATAAAGTGAAATCTTCCAACCATTCACTCACACAATGCTGTCAGCGATTTTTTTTCCTAGCAGACATCAAAGCATATCCCCAATCCATGCCTGGCTCTCTTCATGCAGAAGTTATCACAAACAGGTTATGTGTTCCCTTAGGTTACTATGGAAACACTTTCTTTTCAGGTCATCCACTTACAAAGGTAACATTTGCATTAAAATATGTTAGAAGTTAATTTTTTTTTTAACACTCAAGTGGGGTCATGCCACCATATCCAGATCTATTATTTCAAAATCCATGAACATACATTGATTTAATCTATAAAAAGACTTGAATGAGGTGCTCACCCTATAGGTGTAATTGCCTGCACGTCAGGTAGGTACTTGGAGCATTGTAAAAGACACTAACCAAATTAACTTTTATCGCAAAGGAAAACGTGGCAGTGACCCACTAGCTGGCATTCCTCATTATGTTAATTTGTTGAATATTTACGTTTGTGTCATCTCTGACACAGAGAGAAGACACTGGAGATGAGAACACAGCGATGAAAAGGTTTGACAGCTTTAGAGATTATGAGACTACTCTGCCTCATTTTACCCATTTGAGCCATCAAGAATTCAATTTGGCAAGCATTTGTCTCAGGGCAGCAAAGCCCTCAGGATGGGTACAATGTAGGGCTAACACATGCACAAGCTCTCAACTAATTTGTGTGATCCTACACCAGGTAGGATGTGATTAAGTTTTACTTCCTGGTAGAAACAAGAGGTAGTAGAGAAGCACTGACAGAAGAAGGGTGATGTGGCTGGAGCAGCTGGGAAAGACTTTGCAAAGGAGATTATTGTGGCAGTGTAGACATACAAAATGTGGGCATGTATTACTAACATATGGCATCATCCTGCAGGCTAATGGGACTACTTATGTAAGCCATCTTCTAGCTCACTCGTGTAGACCACTCGTTGGTGATTATAGCTGGCTGTCAATGAGGGACTCTGACCAAGTAAGAATCTCCGTGTCCTGTGGACCACGAGGAATTCCTCTTCAAAAGCAAACAACCCAGCTCTGACTGCATCATGCAGTCAATGGCTACTTGCAAAAGGCAGTGAGATGAAGCCCATGCTTTACAGTGAAGGGAACTAGACTGCATATCCATGGAAACTTCTTTGTTATTCTAAGTTGCTTATGGAGGAAGTATCTCGATCCTCCTCCTTTTCCTGAGAGAGACCTGGAGAAAATGGCGCAGAATTCAACAAGCCTCTATCAGGTATATCCCCTCTACAGGAACAGCATTATGGGATGCTAGAAGAAGGAGGTAAAAGTGGACGCTGAAATAGACTGTGAAAAGGGTATGTCTTTCATGCACCCTTCCACACTGAAGGAGAGGCAGGTGAGGTCTAAGGGCTGACCTCCATAAGGTTTTTATATGGCAGAAGAGACCTGAGTAGCCCTATCTTTAACTTCCCTGGTCAGTTATCATGGCAGAGAAGACTATGTGGTATGCTGGAGCCAACAGAAGCTGAACCATTAACGACTGGTTTTACCAGCATCCCTGAACCATTATCCACCTGTATGAAATAAGTAAAAGTTCGGCTCTTTCTCCTTCACTGATTTTGGTCACATACTACAGAATCAAAAGCTTTACTGTAGTGCTTTACTGTAGTCAAAATGTCTTTCTATCTTTTTCCTGTCAGAGGCCAGAGAGTCTTCTAGAGAAAGACGGTAGGATGTACTGACAGGATTTGTGCTAACCGTGTTCCTTGTCTCCTTGCAGTGTGTGCATACGAGTATATGTGTGTGTTTATGTTTCCGAGTAGATTGTTTTAATTATCTGCTCCATTATCTTTCTAGAAGCTGCACTTCATTGTATTAAGCATATTTATCAATAAGAAATGAATGCCATCCTGGGAACTGATTTGTTCAAGGTAACTTTCATTACAGTTACACTTGCATGTCTGATGACTTGTGCTGTTTTATTTAAAGCTGCAGATCTTTCATATTGAAAGCTAAATGGGAGTCTCAGTGGCCACTTGTGTCCCTGACCAGAATTTACCTGGAAAGAGATGTGGACATATGAGTTCCAGAACACGTATGATTATTTTTCAATCACTACTTATTATGGATGACGATTGGTCTCCCTCAGTCCACACCATGCCCAGATGCTATTTCCAAACAGTAGCAAATAAAGGCAGCAAAGTTGCACTTTGGGTGTTGCATACCTCAGGAACTTTAAGCTAGACAAAAATACGATGATCATTAATGATAAAGCAATAAGCAGAAGCTCAGTGGTGTTCTTGTAAGTTGAAAACTTTTCCATGTCGATTAACTGAGTATCTTACATTTATTTTCCTCCCAGAATTAAAAAGGTAGTCACATGGGATGTGGCATCTGTCCAGCTTGTTTCCTAGTTGACAATGGAAATATGACTAGGCACTAAGCGCTGTAACCCGGAGACGAGCAGGTGGACATCAGAGTTGAGCTTGCTATCAAATTGGAGAATCACTCTTAAGGTAGAGAAGCCTGTAGGATTCTACAGGCTTTCTGACTGGCACATGTCTGGGCACACACACTTACCAACAGTTAAGGAAAGGAGGCCAAAAAATCAAGTACTTTTTCTAGAACTCCACCTTGCAATATCGGAAAGAAGTGTGTATCCACTACCACTTCTAGCTTTGAAGTCAAGATTGTGTCACCGCCAGATACAAGGATAGCGTTTGAATGGGACAGACCGTGAGAGTTGCATAAGGGTGTAGAAGCACATGCCCATGAGCCTACAACCAGCACTCAGGTGTAGCTAGGAAACACAGTGGGGCAGAGATTAAAAAAAAAAAAAAAAACAATGGCTCTGAGAGGAAAGGAGAGATGAGACCAAACTGAAACAGAATCTGTGTTCAAGATTGTCCATGATAAGATGGCAAATTGATAGGATTTGGGGTGAAACTGAAATGGGTGACCAATCCAGGTCAGGGAATTCCAATAGGAACTGTATCGCTAAGGTTCTAGGGGTTCCGGAGGTATCAGCCTCAATGGAAATCTGATACTCAGGAGGAGGTGAAGTCCCAGACCCTGAGAAACAGGAGGTCATAAAGATCAGAGTAGGGCTGGCTTGATTCGAAGAACACTTTTGAAAAAGGATCTCACAGATTTTCCTATACTTTCCCAGGACTGGGCACAGATCATAAACCTATAGGAACCCAAGTAATCGTATTTACAGGGGTAAAGGTGGGAGGGAGGCAGTCAAGGAGGGGGAGGGGAGAGTCTGGGAAGGGAAGGGGGCCAGGGAGTCAGTCAGGCCCTTTTTGAAATTCTCATTCAGATTAAGTTGTCACCAAAAGGGACAGTGAATATCAGTTTGATGTGAGAAAGAACAAGCATTCAATAATGCTGCGGTCTCATGCATACCGTTGCAAACCCATAGTGAGAATTTTCTACTATATTATAAATATGATTCTGTTATTAGATTATCATCCACACTGAAGACCTCAGTATAGGAATTAATAAAGTCATGCAACCAGTGTATCTACGTCTGTGGCAGGAACTTCACTTTTCATTCTAAATAACTATAACCATGCAGCTTGGCAGAGAAAATAAGATTTTTATATATTCATAGGTAACTACATATACATAACCCCTCACATGACATTCTAATTAGTTTTTACATCTTTAATGTAAACAAGAAAACCAACAACTCAACCCTCTGAATTTCTGGGGCCCTTTCAGCTCAGCCCTACTGAAGTTACACTGATGGGCAACTAGGAAGCCAGCTTTCTTACTACATTTTGCAGCCTCCTTGAAATGGTCAGGAAACCAATTTGGAAGTTTTACACCATGTCTCGCTTCTGCAGGACCATTTACAGAAAAGCTAGGAGTTGGTGTAGGAGGGGGGAAAAGCCATAATATTTTCCAGCCATATCACTAGATAGGCATTGTTTTACTGTGTGTGAATAAGAATAGGCAGCAGCTAGGAAAATGGCCTTTGTGATGCAGTAAAACCGTCCTGGAGCTTGCTATGATTCACCATTAAGAAATTCCTTCTTAAAGGAGGTTTAAACATTATAATGAGTATTGAATTCTGGACTCAGGGACAGTGTGAGTGCAGGCAATTTACCACTGATCTCCCAGATTCGGCAGAAACGGCCAGTGGGTGAAACTTGCACCAGTGCTCAGTATGCAGGAGTGTTGCTAGAAATGGTGCCACAGACCAAACCGCAAGGGGGCCATGGTACCAGAACATAACTGATCTTCCTGGGGAGCTGGCAGAGAAGGCTGAAACTGTTCTGCCTGAGGTGAGGCTGGACGAAAGGTTATGCGGCTGATGAGGAAACTAACGTGGGTATTTTCTTGTTTGTGGAGTGGCAGACTTTCCATACCGTCTACCTGGAAAGCAAAGGGTTCTCAAGGTGGCTGTCACATGGGAAACAAATCTAAAAGAAAGTGTTCCCTCCTAATTTGTGGGCAATAGTATGAGGATGCAGGGTAGACGCAGCCACAGGTAATACACAATGACAGGGCTGGGGCAAATAAAAATCAGGGCACAGAAAGCTGATCCCTTGCCCACAATTCCAGAGAAACCAACTGAGAAACTAAGCAGACGCAAGGTTCTCCTCCAGGCATTGCTCAGGACTTTGGTTCCTTTCCTGTTTTCAAGCTGCCAAACCTCTAACAGGAGGTGTGATTCCAGGTGTGACAGCCAGGCCCGCCATTGAGGTAGGAGAGGACTTCTTTACAGTTAGGTGTCAGGATAAGAGAATCAAGGAAACTTCAACCATCTTGTTTAAGGAACAACATCTAGCTTTCAATTAAGGAAACAGACAAGAAGTCAACACAGAACTGTTAACAGGAGGGCTCAGGAAGAACCTGGCAAAATGAATGAAAAGAGCCCAATAGCTAGAAGAATTTGGGTGAAAATTTTGAGTATCATGAATAAAGAAAGAATCCCATAAGATTCAGATAGGGAAAACAGGTTACTTAAAAAGAAGAAAAATCATGTCAGCCTTGGATTTCTTCTTCCCTGATATTAAAAACCATAAGACGATGGAATGTCTAGGGAAAAATCCCTTAGGAAGCAGGTATGTCATTCATTTAACAAATATTTATTATATACCTCAAAGCACCAGGCATGGTTGTAAGTGTTGAGATTTATACATAAAGGATACTATCAGATTTCAAGGATTTAGAAATATACTAACTATATATCCTTCCTGAAGTGAAATTACTCAAAAGGGTAAGCGTGTTAACAGAGAGATGAATCAAGATAAAGAGCCCAGTGCTGGAGATGTTGTAGCAAACGGGCTGGCATTAGACACGAAACGTACCCCTGGATGATATCATACATGCCACACAAAAAATATTAAAAGAGAAGACATACTCTCTTCTTTAAAGCCTCAGTCTAAAATAGCACATGTTAAAAAGTGTGAGGGAAAGTTGTGATAACATATAGTCATGTCCCTTTGTTCCTTTTACATGGAAGGAACTCAACAGGGATGATTTCATTTATGCTGTTGATAGAGAAGACAGGATAAAGAATGTTTTTATAAAGTCAGTATGAGTGAAACTACTAAATAAAAAAAATCCAAGAAAATATAGCACATGGGGTACAAAATAGGAAACGGAACAAGGTGTGCAAACCCCAAAGTCCAAAACAAAATGACAGAAGGAATAAGAACGACAGTTATAATAACAGATATAAATGAGCTAGACATTTCTTTGGAAGAAAAAAACCTCAGAATGAATCAACCATCACATTTCAACCTTTTCCAAGAGACAGACCTAAAAAAAAATGACGCACAATGCCTCAGAAACAAAATGGTACTTGGGGACTTTAACCTCAGGTTCATCTGTCTTTGACAGACCTAGAAAGTGATAAATAAGGACATACAATATCAGAAACAATGTAATTAAGTTATCTAACTATATTATGCCAATGGTAGGACACACATTTCTCACACTTAAACATTTGAGAAATGAATGGGGATGGCTCTTAATATAAAAGTTTACATTAAAAAATGTTTATTTATTTATTTTGAGAGAATGAGCGTGCAAGCAGGGGAGAGGCAGAGAGATGGGGGAGAGAGAGAATCCCAAGCAGGCTCTGCACTGTCAGCACAGAGCCTGATGCAGGGCTTGATTGCACCAACCATGAGATCATGAACTGATCTGAAATCAAGAGTTGTCCATTTCACCAAATGAGCCACCCAGACACCCCTAAAAGGTTGCATTTAATGTGGTGGTGTTTTCTTTTTGTTCTTTTCCTGAAAAGCTGTCATTATATTTATAGTGTGTATAACAATTATGCTGACTTATATTTAAGGAAATATAGTGACACATGTATGTTATATACTAGAATGAAAGTACCACAAGGCAGAGATTGTTGCCCATTTTGCTCTCTGCTACATCCTCAGCAGCTTGCCAGAGCTTGGAATGTCATAGGCACTCAATAAGTATTTATTAAATAATAAGCATTTTTAGAAAATCATCAGTTTAAATTTAATTAATTTAACTCTTTAAAGCTTTATTCATTCATTCGTTTGTTCATTAATTCATTCATTTCGAGAGAGAGAGAGAGCATGTATGTAAGGGAGGGGCAGAGAGAGAGAGAGAGAGAGAGAGAGAGAGAGAGAGAATGAATCCCAAGCAGGCTCTATGCCCAGTACATGGCCCCACAGGGGGCTTCATCTCACGACTGTGAGATCATGACCTGAACCAAAGTCAAGAGTTGGATGTTCAACAGCCTGAGCCACCCAGGTGCTCCTAAATCATCTAAATCTTTAAATGACAAAGTTACAAATACTATGTCAACTGTTAATAAATGCCCCAAGTTGCAGAATTCAATATCCTTGACTACAAAATAGTAAAATTATACATTCATTATAAAATCTTAGGTGGAAAAAACCTAAATCCTTAAAAATTAAAATAATGACTATATAAGTCATTCTTGGTCAAAGAAAAAAATCTTAAATTTCAAATTACCTAGAAAAAAAATAAGAGGAAGAGCATTAAGATATTAACATTTATGGAAGTACATCAAAATAAATTAAAAAACAGGGGGGCCTGGGTGGCTCAGTCAGTTAAGGGTCTGACTTTGGCTCAGGTCATGATCTCACAGTTTGTGGGTTCGAGCCCCGCATCAGGCTCTGTGCTGACAGCTCAGAGCCTGGGGCCTGCTTCGGATTCTGTGTCTCCCTCCCTCTCTGCCCCTCCCCCACTTGCACTGTCTCTCTCTCTCAAAAATAAACATTAAAAAATAAAAACAAAAAAACCCAAACTCATTGCCTTAAATTATATTGTCACTGAACATGATTAAAAAGTAATTAAATAAATTAAAAATAATTTATAAATAAATTTATAAATAAAAAAATAAATTAAAATAAGCTAATAAATAAGCTAAATAAATAGCTAAATAATTCAAAAAGTTTGCTTTATCTCTTCTTAAGAAGAGAAAAAATAAGTTCATGAGGTAAAAATAAATGTATTAGTACACAAAAACAGAATTAGTAAATATATTAAGTGGCAAAAAAACATAAACAAATACTAAAAGGTTGAAAGTTTCAATGAAATAAATAATGTTACGGAAAAAGATAGCAAATTTCCAAATTTAGTAAAGGAGGAAACATCTTCTTTTCCACAGATCTCCATCTATGGGAAAAGTTGAAAAAGGTGTCAAAGAATTACCCACAAAAAGCATGAGGCTAGATGGTTTTATGGATGATTTATTTGAAATCTTGACAAAGAGATAATTCCTAGACTATAGAAATTGATGTAACGTATAGTAATAGAGGAAATGCTACTCAAATCATGTTACAAAGGTAATATAACTCTTCTATGTAAAACTGCTAACGTTAGGGGGAAAACCCCTTAGATATCACTTTTCTTTACAAATACAGACACAAAATCACAAATGGAAATACCTATAACTCATGTCCAGCTCTATCTTAAAAGAAAAAACAGACATCTTGTGGTATGTGAGTGTAGATTTATTTTTTCATCACTGCAAGGGCCATTCAATATTAGAAACTCTATTAATATAAATCATCTCATTAATAGAAAAAGAAGAAAAACCATATGACCATCTTGATAGATGTTTAAATGCCTTTTGAAAAAACTAACAAAAATCTCTGGTTTGTTGACACAAAAATTAAAGCTTCTTTTTCTCTGAAGTATCATAAAGTTAACAGCCTATTGACAAAGTTAGAAAAATGTTCTGAATGGTATTTGATAGGAGAGGCTTAATAATACTCTACATCAAGAACATTTACAATTTAAAAGCAAAAAAGGCAAACACCGTAATAGAAAAAAAGGAAAATTCATAAAAAAGAAGAAATCTACATGACCAATAAACACATGAAATGTTGTATCTCAGTTGTAATTTAATGAAAACAAAATAATTTCTATGAGCTATCAAACCAGTAAAAACTAAGAAAAATGAAAACAATGAGATTTAGTAGGTCTGGTATAAAGCCTGTACAAAACGGACCATTAACATTTGTTAAATGTTTTAATAAATACGCTGCTGGGGAGAATACAAACTTCTTGGCTTTTCTAGAGGCAATTTGTATCAATTAAAATATTTTTCATAGCCTTATATTAAATAATATTTTATATTGATTTATGATAAAGATAAAGAAATAATTTAAGAATGCAAAGATTTATCTATATGACTATCTATCTATAATTATTACCTCATTACATATAGGAAATAAAGAAGATAACCTAAACATCTAACAATGGTAGCATGATTAATCAATCAGTGAATTAAACATTACATTCAAATTTTTGCAGATTATTTAATGGCACGAGAAATGCTTATAATATAACAGAAAGTGAGAAAAGTGGCTCCAGTAACAGCATATCAAGTAGAAGCTCAATTTAATACTACATGTGATATGCATGTATGTGCGTGTATTTGAATAAGATAGGCCAAAGGATAAAGTATTCATTTGTTGTGTGGTTGATGATACATGAGTTACATTTCTGCTTTAACACTTTTACCAATTATGTAAATTATTACAGTGAGCATGTATTACATTTATAATAAAAAAATTAATGTAAAAGGTAAAAATAGTGACTTCAGGAAAACAAGAAAGACTAGAGTATGCCAACTATATTCACCTGGTCTTCAAAATATTTTTGTCTATATAATTGTAACCTTTCTTCAGATGTTCATTTAACAGCTGCATAAACCATCGACTGCTAATTAAAATATTTGCAAACTGTGTACTTATCTATCTTTATCTGTATATCAACATATACGAATATACTATATTGATATATGGATATAACCAAGAAAAGCAAACTCTGTGCCATTATGTTTTAGATGGGATGTATTCAACATTATTTACTGAAAAAATTTTCGAGCCCCTAGAGTGAAACAAACATGATGTAAATTCTTATAAATAAAATGGTCAATCAACCAGATATGGAACTTAAAGTCTAGACTAGAGGTTTTCAACCTTTTAAAAGCATAACCCACAGGAATATAGTTTACATTATGAGCTAGTAGATATGTGTATCCGTCTACAGACTGGATATGAAACAAGAACTTCACGAAGCAATACTCATAGTTACTACCAGCCATGGCCTCTGATATATCTTATTCTATTCAAAATCTTAAAAATGTCAATTGTGATTAATTGGTTTTATGATCATCTAATAAGCTGTGACACACAGTTTGAAAAACTACCCTCTAGGGTAGGTCTCACTCAGTAATTGGGACAGATGTGATACACAAATGCTCAAATCCTCAAAATGAGAGGTTGGGCGTAAAGTATCATCATGAAACATAATAAAAGCCACTTCATATTTGCTTTGAAATTCCAAAGGGCATTGGAATAGCTTACGTGGAGGCAGAATGCCCTAAATGCAGGCAAAAAGGAAACTTTGCAGGGATTAAAGCAAATCTATCTGTTCATTGATTAGTCTCCTTTTCCTATTTGTTTATCAATTTTTTTTCCTGTACAATGATTTCTAAATTTTTCATTATGTTCGAAATTATGTTTCCTGTCTGCCTTTCCCACCAGACATGAACTTCTTATTCACTTTTGAATCCTCAGAGTCAAGTAAATTTCTGGCACAAAGAAAGAAATTTGCCACAAAAATTAAGGTCTAAGGAATTAATTGATAAATGAATAAACGAAAAACCATATGCTTTGAAATTTTGTCCTTCAATATTGGAGCCCAAAATGTACCACATAAGTGAGAATGAGTTTATGCTTTTCCTTAATTGATTATAGGACATTAACAGCTTTACGTCTTATTTTAGAGTTAAGATCTTCAAGAAAGTTAGGAAAATTGTAAGAGCTTCTCATTGGGACACTATTCAAATTTCTGATGAATTAAATTTATGAATCAACTAAGTGAAAATGTTAAATGTTTGAAACAAAATTTCAGTTCTTTTCTGTTTGTGTGTCATCTTTTTATTCCCCTATCAGTGTGTACTTGAGGACTAGATTTTTTTTTTTTAACCTTACATATTCACATCTATATATGTAGAAACAGGAGCAGGTTATCCACTTTCTAAAACTTGGAAATTTAAAAATAGTTCTAGAACCACACATTAACCACAAACTGCTAAAATCCCATAGCATTTTTTTCCCAATCACCAATTTAAGTATTATGTTAAGAGACTTTTTCCGGCCATCACTCACGGTAATTGTGAGACCACGAGTGCCTCCTCTGGAATGTGAGTCTCTGATTCCTTTATAAGCACATACATTTTGTTAGTAAAGTACTGCCTGACAATTTAAACCTGGGGAAGTTACTGTAAAGGGAACTGCATGGAAAACAGGCAACCCGGTCTATACTAAATAGATGAATAAAAGAAAAGTAGATGATATATATAAAAAATTACAATTAAAATGTTTCTGCTCTTCAGAAACAATCTGGACCTCTGGCAATTAGTGACGATGGGAAAGCAAAAGTGAAAAATGGAGATTTCTCCACATCGTTTGGGGGTATCCATTATCATAGAGTGAGCCAGAAGGTTCATTAGAGGAAAGCCATCAGATCATGACAGAGAATGTCTTTCTCATACAACATTTCCTACTGTTTCTCTAAGGAGAAATTTCAAAACAATGTCTTTGTGCACACGCTCCAACCTCACCCCCTCCCCAGTCAGGTTTTCCTTCTTTGTTGTTAAGTGTTGATGCAAATGTTGGGCTTGCTGTATACTTAATACAAATCGCTAAGTATTCAGTGAACGAATAAACCAACAAGGGAATAAAGGCAGAAAAGCTATTTCCCTCATGTGTTGCTTTGGCTTTGCTGGCTAGGGAACGGAGCTATGTCTTAGTGAAAGATGACACAGAATGAACTAAATCATTTGAAGAAAGCCCGATGGAGATAAAACCCAAGAACTCCATTACTTTACAAAAGTCTTATCTCAGAGCTAGGAAAGAAACTATTTCTCAATTGTTTATAATAACAGCATTATACCAGTTCTTCTTAGATCATTTACTTGAATAAATGGAAAGTTTTCCTGTGCCTGGCTGAAATCAACTTTTACACTTACTCATAGACACTCTGAAAATTAGCACTATGATTTCAAGCCTCAGCAGTAAACACAGAGAAACAAATGAATTTCACAGAACTGTAAAGTCACAGGCTCTGATATGTGTCCTTACAATTGTATTCAAAAGTGGTCATTCTTGTGGAGAACGGCCATTTCAGAATTGCTGTAGTGATTATAATCATTTTAGAGTTCTCTTTTATTCAAGTGTTCTTCCTATTGCAGAGGAGCGTTTCTGTGAGTTTTCTTTCTCCCATAACACCATACTTGTTACTACTTAATAAGAACCAAATGATGGTAAGCTTGCAAATAACTCTGGTTTGAAAATTTTTTTAAACTGAAAGAACAAGATGGCCACCACAGTGATCTGATTGGCTAATTACACAGGAAGCTGTCCGAGGGGACCATTTTGGGTTCCAGGATCTGAACACAAACATGGCTCAGGTTGGGTCTTAATTGTCATCAAGGTTAAGTGATACAGGTGTTATGAATGCCAGTAAAATGTATCTCCATATCTTCCACTCCAAACATCTTCAATGAAAAAATTTAGTACCCAAAGTTAATTTCAGAATTTTGGAGCTCTGCTAAAATAAAACATAGGCAACTGATTTTAAACAGCTTTGAGAACAGTTTAGGAAATCTGGAATTCATAGGCGTTTCTGCTATGGTTTTTCCAATATTACATAAAATGGTCATTTCTCCCATTGCAGTAGAAGAAAAGAATGTGATTATTGTAGAAGTTGGAATTTTGGGTTTTAACCATGATCCAACACAAACGGTTGTGGTTTGGGGGAACTTAACCTATTCTAAACTCGACATCCTGAGCTGGAATTAATTGTTCATTAGAAGCAGAAAGAGTTCTGTTTTTCACTCTAATGTAAGTATAGCATAGGGTTATTTGACATATTATGGAAAAATAATGTGGTTTTGAACTTTCTTTTTCTGTTTCTTGGTATTTAGGGTTGGGTTTAAGCCAGAGATAGGCTAACTTATTTGATTATAGCAAAAAAGAATGATTTCATTTTGACTTTTACAGAGAACTGATGAAACAATACCAATACCATTGAGTTAAAAAAAAACTGTAAGAGTGCTAATTAAAGAGTAGTTTAACAGAGGCACAGTCTGTATGGGCTTATAAACAAATACTCAGAGTTTTCCTTTCTTCCAAACATCTCATGTAAAAAATATATCTAAACAGCTGCCACAGTGATGCTCCTCTCCTCTTTCTACTAGGAGTTAGCACACGTTAGAATATCAGCTTTGCTAATGGTTGTTGACTGTGGTGCGGTCTTGAAACCTTAATCTTCTCAACTGTGAAACAGGACTAAAAATACCTACCTCATGGATTTATTGTCTGGAATAATTTATATAAGGTATATAAGGTAGTGACACATATCTGTTGAAGTCAGCACTGAGTAAATGATTTCATATTTGTTATTAATCAGGTTGTAGTATAACTTACTGAGTACATAATTTGCACATATTCTCTTTATATTCCCCTCCACCTCCTATTTTAAGTCATTAACTAGAGCCTGGTATTTCTCTGCTTCGGGGTTTTGCAGAGCTGAAAGCAGAAACTTCTTTCTTCTGGTCTTGGGTCTTTGATTTTAGCATAAGCTCATTAAAGAGATTAGGTGCGCCCCCGGGGTCAAGGATGAAAGGAGTGTACTTTTGAAGAAAAAGTTTGTGTTTGGGAGAGAGGGAAATAGTTATTGACCTTTTGACCAATGGACTTTGCCAAAGTCTCTTACAACCAGGCCAGAGAGTCACCACCTGAAGGGACTACGGCTATACCTCAGTGACAACCAGAGTGTGCATGACTGGAAGGTCTCCTAACTGCTTTATGTGTTGTGTAATGTCCCAGGACTCTGGAATAACAGAAAGGGTTAATTAAGCTCCAATCATGACAAAGTAGGATGGTTGTTTGCCTAATGGAATATATTATTTCTAAAAACCCCAGTATGTGCACCATTTAAAAAAAATCCTCACATTTATTGAACACTTACTATATGCCAGACAATATTCTGAGTGCTTTACATGTAATAATCATTTAATTGCCACAACATTTATATGAGTCCCAGGAGAACTATTATCCTAGTTTTAAAAAAGACTGAGAGGTTAAAGAAATGTCCAAATTTACCAAGTTAGTAAGTGATATATCCTGGATGTGAATGTAGGCAGTCTGACTTCAGGGTCCATGCACTCAGACATTATGCTAAAATGCTTCTCATACATGCTATATTATTAGGTCTAAGATGTGACCAGATGTGAAGACAGGCATAGCTTACAGTAGCTGTCTTCAGGGCAGAATTTTAATCGGGACATGCTCCATGTTAGTTGTAGCAACTGGCCATGGGCCACAGCCACAGAGGGCAGACTAAGACACAAAAGACTTCCTTTGGGGGAGGTGAGGACCAGTTTATAGGACAAACTGGTGCCACTTTCAGAGTCAGGTCAATGCCCACAGGAAGCCAGTCAGACTGGGAAGTCTAGAGACAGCTCATACATAAAAGTGAAGCGTTGGAGAAACCTCAGGCTGTGGAGTAACACCAAGGCATCAGCCAAGGGCCCTTGCCCCTTTATGTCATAGAGAGACAGTTCCCAGTGGTAGATTCCATTAACTCCTCTCTCATTTCTTCCTTCTACACTTGCCCTATAGGGCCTAATTTTGGATTTTATTAGGGTTAATCAAATATCTTCTTTAAAAAGAGAAGTCTCTTAGGGGATGTTAAGAACTTTTATGGGTTAGATTATGTGCATCCCCATCCCCAGCCCCGAAAAGTATAGCTGAGATGAACTGCCTGAGAGAAAGGGAGCTTTGTGGGAAGACAGGGATGGGGCAGAGAGAACTCTGGACTTCTGAACACTCTGGGGGAAAAGGTGGGTCCAAAGTGGGGTGTCATGATGAGGAGGTAAGGGTGATTAAGGGTCAAGAAACCTGGTCAAGAAACTTGAAGACTGGTAGATGAGAAGGGGCTAGAAGGTCTCAAAGGTGTACCCAGAAAAGAAGGAAGAAAGGAATTTCCTTCTCTTCCCCCTGGCCCTGATGGCCCACTGCTCTTGAGGTCTTTGGTTATTGTCTGTGATTAGCACAAGGGTATTGGGTTTTAGTGGGCTTTTGCAGACTGGTTTGGGACCCTAACAACCAACCATTGTTTTCTCCCCCATGGGAAAACCATTCCCAGTTCCAAATTGCCGATTTCTAAATGGGTTTCTGAAACACAGTGTATTTCTATGTTGGGAATTGCCTATAAATATATTGCCTTCTTTCAAAATGATTTACACTATGTTTAAAACTAGAAATTCATTCATATGATCTCCATATAGCTAATATGCCAACACGTTCCCATGAAAGCCACATTGAAATATAAAGAACTAAAACTAACAACCAAAAGAAAAAAAATCTTCAATTTATTTTGTCTTTTTCCCTCACATTTTCACTACTTCCTTAAATCAAAGGGAGCAAGTCTCAACTCTCCAGCTGGCATTTGATGTTGATCAAACCTCATGCCCTTCCAAAATCCACCCAATTCATAGACAGGATGTGTTTTCTGCTCCTCTTCACTCTGCTTTGGTACCTCTTCCACTCCTCAGTTCAGCTGTTTTAAGAAATCTGGGAAAAACACTAATGTGTTGGTGGAGGGACACATTGGGAAGGAACTATTTATGGAGCTAATGAGGGCTCATCAACTGAGAAGAGACTGGAAGGTATATGGTAGGCGCTAAACTATGATAGTAGATGTATATATTTGATGGCTCTAATTCTTTATCTCATTCTATCTTTTGGAGCTTTTACAAACAGAATATATCCTTTCTTTAAAAACTGTAATATAATTGACATACAACATTGTGTTAGTTTTAGGTATACAAAATAATGATTTGATATATGTATATAGAACTATATTTATCACAAAACAACAATCCTTGAGGATATAGGTAGGGCAATTCTACCCAAAGAAAGAGAGCCACTTTTAGTCCTTTCAAAGAATTCTATTGCCTCCCTGACCACTCCCCACCCCCACCCCCACCCCCTCATCCCCCTCCCCTGCCACCAGAGCAAATTCCTAGGTCTGGGGTGAATCAAAATGTCATTTGCCTGTCTAAATAAGTAGCCAGAGGTTGCATAATTTCTCATGTATAATTTAGTGAAGCTACCTGGGTTCCTGGAATGGCTTAAAGATCCTGGACCAGTAGACAAAAATAAATCTTGTTTCTCCTTTTACCAGTAATGGCAGCAAGTTTAACACTGACAATAGAACTGTTCTTTCTAATTATAAAGAGGAAAATACATGAAGGGAAAGGCCTTTTTGTACTCTTTCTTAAAAATTGAAGATGAATAAAGTTTATATTGTTATTAAAACCAGAAATTAGAGTAGACAACTACAAATCATGCCTGACATCCATTTTTCCTTCCTCTGTTGATTAGTAAGTTGATTTTCCTCTGGGGACTACCTCTTCATCTAGACTCATTCATGGGATCTGCGTTGGCCTGATCCTACTTTCTGGTTCCAGGGCGGACTTCGTGACCTAGTTCCGGCCAGTAAAAGTAATGCATCTTTCTGGCCAGGGGAGTTCAGAAGTGGGTATGTGACCCTGGCTGAGTTAATAAGCCATTCCTAGATGTACTGGGGGTGAGACAATCTTCTTTATTTATTTTTTAAAATTTATTTATTTATTTATTTTTGAGAGAGAGAGAGAGAGCATGCACAAGCAGGGGACGGGCAGAGGGAAAGAGAGAGACGGAAGCGCAGAATCCGAAGCAGGCTCCGGGCTCTGAGATGTCAGCGCAGAGCCCGATGTGGGGCTTGAACTCATGAGCTGTGAAATCATGACCTGAGATGTGGGGCTTGAACTCATGAACTGTGAAATCATGACCTGAGCCGAAGTCAGACGCTTAACCAATTGAGCCACCCAAGTGCCCTGAGACAATCTTCTTTTATAAAGTTGTTGGGTTGGAGCTCTTAGGGAGCTCCCTAAGAATCCTGCCTACAGAGAGAATAACAATGGAACCGGATCCAGCTTTGCCTGAGGTCAGATACACCCATGGAATTTAAAGTTATATAAGCCAACAAAACTTCCCTTTTTGCTTAGGCCAGTTTAAATTAGATTCCTGTTCTTTGTGACTTAAATGCCATTGACTAATCCAGAAATTTTCACTGGTGTCCTTAGCTTTTTTTCGGATGCCGTTAAGGTGCAGAGATGGAAAATGCAGACAACTCAATTCTGGTTTTGGACCATTGGCAGCAGGACCTCATTTCTTTTATCCCAAATATTTAGAAAATAACCTTCTGATAGTTTTTACACTTCATGGCTATTACACATTCCATCTTAAATCCCTTTCCTAAGATGGCTAGCAGGATCCCAGCATCTTGCTCTCCCTTTCCTCTGACTGCAGAATTCATCGGATGTATCTTTCTCGTCTACACAGCTGCCAACCATGTTTGTTCAAGTTCGCTCCTAGACCATCCTCATGATAGGGTGCACAGATCTTCCAGAGTGTTTTCCTTTGTTCACCCAACCATCACCTGAACCAATCCCCTTTGCCAAAAAGATACATACAGTACCATCTACTTTATGACAGTGGAAACTATAGTACCTCCTCCCATCTAGATGTTTACAAACCCCTTTCTTAGATAAAAATTCTTCTTATTTTAGCCAGAGAGTTAAAAAGAGGAGGACGTGTATAGTATTTGCCATGCCATGCAGCTCTTGAAAAAAAAGACAATAATAAAGGTACTAATATTTTTTAGAAAACTCTGGAGCCATCCCATTTCTGAAATTACTTACAGGATATTCATGCTGCCATTAAATAAGCAGATAATCTTTATCTGCTAATAAAAAATACCCCAGCTTATGGCCAGAGGACTGTGATTGTCTTAACAAGTTTTACAGAAAATAAAATACCAGGAGATAACAGGTATTATGTTTTCTTTTGGCAAATATGAACATGTCACAGCTAGCATATCTTACTTAATTGGGCCTATAAAAACTTGCCAGGCCATTTCACTTCCAGTCATTGAAATTCTCTCAACTTGTTCTTTACAGCTTTTCAGAGTCTACATGAGAAAACAGCTACAGAACAGACTGGTTGAAAAGATTTGTAAGGTCTCATGTCCGTATTTACAAACCTTGCAATCTGTGTGTGTTCATTTCTTTTAACACAAATGAAGTGAATAAATCAGGATCTCCTTTGGGAAAAAGAAAACCACCATATTTGAGACAAAAAGGACCAAATACGTCCACCGAGGCGACTCCTAAGTGGTCTCTCTAGAATTCCCAGCACCCTGGGCTGCACACCCGGCCTCCAGCAGAATTAACTGCTATCACTGAGCTCATTTCGAAGCGAATCCCTCTCCATACTACAGAATTTCTCACATATATTATTGGCCTTTTTTTTTTTTTTTTTTTGGTTTGGCCTTAGATGTCTGTATTCCTGGCTAGACTGTAAGTTCTTCCAAGGTAGAGATGATATATTCTGGGACTGGCACCTGGCCTCTATTAAGACAGAGCAAATATTTGTTAAAATTGGACAAGAGACAGAGAGAAAAGAGAGTCAGATGCAAATGCTATGGGAGCAAGTGAGAACTCAAGAGAGCAGTGGGGAAAGCCTTCAGCTCCAAGCCACTGGACATAGAACTACCTATAGGATGGCCTGGGAAAATCAGAAAGTTTGAGGTAGAATTATGAGTACCGCTAACAACAATATATTAAAAAAAAAATTCAAAGATCCTAATAACCTTTCCGGTGATTGCTTTACCAATTTGGCTTTCAAGACTTTTGGGCACATACTTTTATTCTTTCTGGTCTAGTAAGTTCTTAGGCAACTTAATTTATTTTTTCTGTATTTTATTTTAGGGAACTTTATTTATTCTTTCTGGTCTATTTAGTTCTTAGGTAATTCCCTTCTCAATAGTTTAGAAGCTTTCCAGTATTGTGTGGATCCGGGGGATATTTATCAGGCTTCTAAATCTGAGGTAGCTGGCCCGGGAAGTTCTGAGTCCGTGAAAGTGGTTTTTGATGATGCTGGTCCATGTAATGATTTTGTTAGAGAAGGTGAACTACTTTCCTTACTGCAGTGATTGGAATCAATGTCTTATTTAAAAAAATTTTTTTTAATGTTTATTTATTTTTTTAGAGAGAGACAGAGCATGAGTTGAGGAGGGGCAGAGAGAGAGACACACACACAGAATCCAAAGCAGGCTCCAAGCTATCAGTACAGAACCCAACGCGGGGCTTGAACTCACGAACTGCAAGATCATGACCTGAGCCGAAGTCGGACCATTTAACCTACTGAGCCACCCAGGCGCCCTGCCAATGTCCTATTTCTAGAATTGTGGGTCGGAAATCTTGATGACCACATGGAGAAGCACCCGGGAGCCCTCTCTTGGGCCTCACCCTTCTCTTTCAGGGGCTGATGATCTAATTTTAACAAGCACTGTCCTTGACGATAAAGACCAGACTGATTAGGAACCACAGCCTGAATAAAAGCTGCCTTGTTGGGTCTGGTTGACTGGCAGGAATGAAATGTTAACTTTCTAAACTTGCTTTCCTAGATCTACCCAAAAGTAGGAAGACAACGGTGTAATTTCTCTGGCCTGCGCTGGACAAAAGATACCAGTGTTTTTCCTTGGCTTGGGGGGGATGGAAGGGAAGGTTGCTGAGATTTGAATCCCTGGTTTGGAATATCTCAGGCGATCCCAAAGAGCACTAGTCTTTTATGAGAGTGCATTTCACAAGCATCCCTTTGGGAAGCCTTAGTCCCCACTTGTGTGGGAAACGTAAAGTCAGTCGCTTTTGGCAAAGCTCAATACACTTGAGCATGGGAAACACAAATTAAAATAGAGATACTTCTTTATTCACTAGATTGTCTAATTCCACATTGCTTGGAATAAAAATTGAATCATTAAGATAGAGAGGACCTGGGTGGATGGTTATCCATTTCACAATTGGTAAAGGTCAGGGGAAACTCCAGGTCTCATGAAGGTTAAGTATCTTCAGCCTTTCAGCTTGACATAAGGCGATCCTATAAAGTAAGGTCAAAACAACCAGGACTTCTTGGTCTAAAATTACTTGCCTCATTTTGCTCATAGGAATTCACAGTGGTGTTGAGATGGAGAACTTTTCGATGCCCTGGACATGGTGTTCTGTTCTGCTTATGGTGAGAATGACTTCTCTTATTTGATTGCTTATTTGTTTCATCACGGGAGCAGAACCTTATGCATACGGTCCGTCATCAAAGTTAATATGTTTATCTCAGTTAAGTTTGAAATGAATTATTATTTAAATTGTCCTTCTGTGGAAATCTTTCGCTTCTGTTAGTGACAGTCTGGGTGACCAGTGGCCCCATCACTGTAAATGCCATTCTGTTTAATCCTAACATCTGTAATAAAACCAATAAAAAGCTATTTGTTTTGATCTATAGTTACAAAGTGCCTATCTCTGGAAGAGGCCAAAGCCATTTGGTAGGAGACTGCCAATCCTTAATTTGCATTTCTGATTAGTGTTTTTAAAGCCTATCATACAAGGAAGAAACTACTGGGCCGAGGAGTTTCAGTTGCTCTGCACAACAGTGGTGGGTGCTGCCGTTGACTTTCAAACGCTAGTGTAAAAGTGCTAGGTGCTACGCCTGGGATGCCACGGCACCAGAGTGAAAGATAGAGGGAATCAGCTTGGTTTCTGGACTCTACTCTCCCAACCCCGACCTGGTGAGCATAAGTATGAGTGTACAAATCAGGAAAGGAAACTTTCCTTTAATAGATTTGTCCTTCAAAAGAGCTGGTGTCTTTAGTGGCCACCAGGGATAAGAGAGTTCTTTATGTGGCTCTCAAAACAGCACTAAAAACCGTAGTAGAAGGCAGTAACCATCAAATAGGGTGAGTGAGAGCTGACATCACGCAAGGACATCACTATTACCACGTACAGCTCTGCCCCAATAACACTGGTAACGAGAGCCAAGATTTATTGAACCCCAGCTCAGTGGCAGGCACTATTCTGAGTATGTGACATGTACTTTAATCCACCTCTAAGTACTCTCCTCTGGTATTTTTGTGGATATTCAAAAGTTAAGTGTATTTTGTCAGTGTGGACTTAACTTCTTGAAAAAGACAAGAGAATGAATCGTGCTATCCTGGAAAAACCCACAGAATCTCTCTTTAGAGGACACAATATGCTTTTCAGTCTGTAAATGTTGAGGGATTTGGCAAAGGGAACCCTCTAATACTAAGACTGTTCTCATCTCAAAATAAAAGTATCTTAGCGAGCAGCAAAATGAATTGTTCCGATGCAACATACAAACAACAGATATCTCTGAAGAGAACCATTCTGAAATTTATGTCTAATAACCTTTTCCAAAGGAAAGATGGCTTATGGTGCATGGTCTGTTAATGCTTGCCCAGATGTCTGAAACCCAAGAGATGGAAGGCAAAGATTAAGGCTCAGTAGATGATGACAAAGATTCCTTGTCTTCTTTAAAATATCGACCATCTGCTCCACCCTAACACATTGGTATACAAGTCCAACAGAGAGTAAATATGAAAGCAATTAAAATAAACTACTATGCATTAGTGTGGTTTGATTTATGTAAACAACTTCTGTGGGACAAGATGGCTGTGGTTTGGGTAATGTTCATATCTGTGAAACTCAAGTAACCTAAATATAAGTTGATATGGATAGAACATTCTTAGCCGTGTTCTGCTCGCAATGATCTCAGTAAAGATGAATTCAATGATTGGAATCAGGCATGCATGGGCTTACCCAGTGAAAGTCATAATCTAGCCTTGCTCTTCCCTCGTCATCCTCATATAAGGTGAAACCTTCCCTCCGTGCCTGATAATACTCTTTCCGCAACTTCTGGATTCGATCAGTGCTTCCGCTTGGAGGACGGCCACTAGAGGACATAATCAAACAAACACGGTCACCCGGTGTGCATCATCCTGGACACTCACTTTTTGATCTTGGTAAAGGAGCTAGCATCCAAATTTAGAAGATTCAATAATGTAATTCAAATATGCTAGGAAAACTGTAAAATCAGTAATAAAAGTGAACAAAAATGGTCTTTATGTAAATACATTTAGCTCTAAGGGTCAAAACATCTGACTTGGGATGAATAAATGCCTTTTGAGTGAAACGGTAAGATAAGGTCCTGACCTTAAGAGCAATTAAAAGAGCCATCACTTTCTTCTTATAATCATATCCACAGAGTTTGGTTAATTTTAAAGTAGGTATTTCATTTTCTCAAATAAGAAGTTGCCAATCTGAGGCCAGTTGTTTGACCCGAATATTGGATGTGACACAGAGTTGGCATGTGCTGGTCTTCATTTCAATGACACTGATGAGTTTTTGGCGTGGGGGGTAGGATCCGTGTCAGTATATGGGCACACAGGACATAGGGAAAGCAGAGAAGGGAGAAGCCATATCAAGACGTAAAAAGAAAAATAAAAAAAAAACGGGTGACAGTAGACTGTGCCTTCTTCATTACTTGTCCACGATTCCCTTCCCCACTTCAGTCACTTTCTTCTCTTAGGAATTTCCATTTCTCCAGTTCTCATCCATGCAATCCCAAACTGTTCAGCCAGTAGCTCCCTTTTAACTCGGATTTGTCATGATCATTTCAACAGAACAAAATCATGTGATACATTTCAGGGCTGGGAAGCAAGAGGGGAACGGTAGGCAGATTTCAACAATTGTTCAACTTCTCTGGTTCGTCTGAGGCATAACTGAGTGTCCTACTGTGCCAGACCCTACGTTAAGATCCAGGGGGGACATGAAAACAAACAGTTCATAGCCGTTGTCTGCAAAAAGCACATGGTCTGGGAGGCAGGGGACTGAAAAGGATACAGAAGACTACAAGCCAGGTGCTACAATAGCGGTCCCAAAAGGGACTGTAGTGACAAAGGCTGCGTAAGCTGATTGGGGGAGGGCAGGGCCATGGAAGAAGCCTACGGAAAGCTCCACAGAGGAGGCGACACCTTAGCTGAGTCTTGAAGGACACATAGGTGCTCAACAGCTACACAAGTGACGTGGGGAAACTGCATGTGGAGGGAAGGGAAGCGCAAAGGACAGAAATGAGGAAGCATCTTGCTTTGGGGGCGTGCAAAGAAGTCAGTCTGGGCCAGCAGTGGTCCTCAACTTCTTTTGCCCTGGCTCACATACACCGTGGGCAAAACACACTCCTCTCCCCTTCTCCTTCAGGAAATGAGTTAGAATACAAATGAGTACTGGTGACTTTAGGGACATTTTGAATTTAATAAATGACAGAGGTATATCACTTGCAAATTTTGGTTCTTTCACTCAATTCATAGCAACGCGTTCGCCATAAGGACACTTGTGTTTGATGGGTCTGAGGATCACCCCTCTAGTATACAGAGTACGTGGGAGGGGGCAGGGAAGGGGAACAGGCGAGGTGGTGAAAGGGAGGAAGAGACCCACCGTGAAGAGCTGTGCCTGCGAGAAGATCCCCGCATATTACAGTGGAGATTTAAGTTTAAATGAGACATCTCGTTAAAGGAGATGTCTGAAAGCAACAGAAGTCATCTACTGTTCTGTTAAAAAATTGTTTTGAAATGATACTTGTAAACCATAAAAAGAAAAGGGTGAGTGGACATCTTGTGGCAGAAAAGCATTCTTCCCAAACTGGATTCACAGCGAATCGGTGGCATCTCACAATATCCCTACAAAGTTCACATGGGGTTCTGGGCTTCCTACATCACTCTATAGACACCTGGTAGCCAAGGCTTTTTATTAAGAAAAGACAAACCCTTGGGTATCACGTATCTTTATTTTTCTCCAATCTGCATTTAAAAACTCTCCAGATAGTTCCGTTTCTCCACTATGCTTTTTTTTTTTTAAAGTAGAAGGTTTCTAAACAAAAATGCACAAATGAGACTCGTAAATACAGAGAACATGCTGGTGGTGGCCAGAGGTGGAGGGAGGAAACAGAAGAGCAACATGGGTGAAGGGGAGAGGGAGGTACAGGCATCCGGTTCTGGAATGAGTAAGTCATGGGGACGAAAGGTGCAGCATCGGGAATAGGGTCAAGAGTACCAGAACCATGTTGTGTGGTGACAGATGGTCGCCACCCCTGTGGGGAGCACAGCAGAACATAAAAGAACCGTTGGATCACTATGGTGCACACCTGAAACCAAAGTAACGTGTGTCAACTCAAAAAAAAAAAAAAAAACTTAAAAAAGGTTCTGAACATTTGAAAAAGACAATAACAACAATAATACAAAGGAACGTCTGATATGCTTTTCCGAACAGCGAGAAGGCAGGCAAGGTGGGCTAGCTCTATGTGGACCAGTTTCCCCTCCTCTTGAGTACTGTGAGCTGACTCCCGTGCCCGCATGCACTGCACAGGCTTCTGCCAATGATGTGAATGTGTGAGCCATGCTCTAACTCACCAGATGAGTTCAATCAACACGGTGAAAACATTGCATACATAATCTATTAGTTTACCCAAAGAAATTGAAGCGCTGAATTCAAGCAGGATGAAGTCATCAGTAATAAGGGGGGAAAAATTGATAAGACCCTGTTTTAAAACTCCCCCCAATTTTCCTACATTTGTGATGGAAAAAAAATCATACTCAGACTATAAACTCTTCTCCCATATGTCTATAAATACATAAATTTAAAAATAAAAAAAATATGGGTTTGATCAGATTTTAGTCCTCAAATAAAGGGAATGGGGCAGGAATACAAAATCAGCTGTTTAGGATTCAGAAAATCCCCTGTGGCTGACAGGAACATGACTATTTACCCAGAAAAGAAATCTGGCTTCAGAGAAAAAACAGGGAAAAAGTCTAGAAAGTCATGGACCATATAAGTGCAGAACACACTGTATCTTCTCCCTTGTGTGAATATTTTAAAGGAAGTGGTGCAAACCTTTCATAATAACCCGGGACTGCATCTCACCTTTCTCTCTCTCTCTCTCTCTCTCTCTCTCCCTCTTTTTTTTTCTTCAACCCTCATCCTGCCCTAAGTAGCTGTATCAGACTTTTCCCCTTAATTTTATTAAGCATTTAATATAATAAAATGAGGAAGATCAAATTCTGATTTCATTTTTCAGCTCTTTTCCACAGATAGTACACATTTACCATCAAGTCAATAAAAATGACAGGCACAGCTATTGTGACGAAAGCAGTTAAATGATGCCATTTTGTGTTGAAGATGTAGAAATTCGAAGAGGAATATAAAAACACCTTTGTCATAATAGCAGCAATAATTATAATAGCTATAAAATATGCACCACTTACATAACAAATACACTGATACAGGCTTTTACTCCTTCCACTTCCTGCCCAGAGTGGACCTAAGGACCTAGGCAATCAATTACAGCTTTCCTTCCTGACGAACCTAGACATGGCCTTAGAATTCTTCTCAACTCAGAACTTCAGAAAGCCACTACCAATCTACCAAGAGATTCTGAAGCATCTTTTGATGCTGAGGAACCTTTTGCATAATAGCTTCAGAAGTTTCATTAGATTATGATATCACACCAATAGTCTTGCAACTGTATAAAAGCAGCCAGAGTATCAATAACCCCACCTCCAAGTTCCTACTTAGAAGATTAGCCTTTCTATATTATTTGTTCCCTGGATGAAGTAAAGGTTGGCCACGCTCACCGAAAAAGTCCCTATTCCACCTGTATTCATATGTAGATAATCAGTGCTGCTCCTGCACTTTCAATGTGCTGACATTTTATGTAAAATTAATGCAAGCAGCATAGCAAAACACGATTTATGTTGTAGTGATTTCTTGTACATTATACTGCTTATGCCTTTAAAGGCAGATGTATAGTTAAGCAGGCTCTTTTTAGTACACTTTAGAGCTGGACAGAGTTTAAAGTTGTCAAGGAGTTCAGAAACCATGTCATTTTCTTCATAGCCACCTATAGTAATATATTCCCAAATGCAGTAAACCTATAGTAATATATTTCCTTATGCAATAAACATCCCAGTAAGGCATTATCTGCTCCTTTGAAATCTACCCTGATTCTTCTTATTCTTCATACGCTCCTAATTTATGGTGACCTCAGCTGAAGTACATTTTACGCAGAGTGTTCATTTGTGTATGCCATGGTCTCCTCCCATTAGTGCTGCAGGCTGGAGAAAAGAAACTAACATGTATTAAGCTTCTATGATGCCCTAAGTATAATATTTATGCTTTACATACATCATCTCCTTTAATCCTCAGTCAAATTTGTAAGGATGACATAGTCAGTGACATTTCACAGATGCCTGTACCGAGGCTCAAAGCAGTTATGTAGCATACTTGGTGGATGGGAGACCAGCAGTTGTGTGACTTCAGGACCAGTGTGATTCCTACCATATCATGTTGCTCTGCAAGAAAGGCATTAAAATGCAGCAGGCATTTTGTAGCACAAGTTCACAGGCATTTCAAGGCACAGGGAATTTAGCAGAGCACATTTATAGCCATACCTTTTGATATTCTTTTATTTGCACAGATCTTTGCAATAAAAATAGAAATCGAAGTAGCTAAAGCAATAGATATACATGCAATGAAGTCTGTATTCGTTAAAGAATGATGCTGGATTTCTGTGTAATTAGTATTACATCTCTAGTCAAGCTTTTGTGGGAAAGTGGTATAAAAATGAATGGGGTGAAAAGGGGAATCAACAGAAGATGGAGATCCCACATGAAAGAGAAACTCTGGACCAAGACCAGGACTGAGAGGCATCCAGCGTTGCTCCTGGTACAATTCACCACTGGCTACATGAGAGGGAACTGATTGCTAGCAATGAACCATTGCTGGACTTGTGAATTAACCCACAATGACTTTGTGTGTGTGCCTGAGTTTGCATGCATGTAACTACATGCACCCTACGAGGAAACTGTATATAACGAATTCCAAAGAGCTGCGTCATTTTCAGATAGCCTCGAGACATGTGGTTTTCCACTTTAAATAAGAAGTGTTTGACTATGGTGAGTACAGCCCTCATTTGAAGGTACCAGCCTGGGGTCCAGAACTGGCCACGTGATTAAGAAACAGTCTTTATAGAATGGAACCTTAACAGGAATATTCCTACCTAATGTGATAATCCTACAAACTCACTGAATAAAACCATTTAAATTAGATGAATGCATGTCAACAGTAGTCGGTAGACTAGGGAGTGTTTTTGAGTTTGGGATTTGACAGATTCCTTAATATTTTATGAATTGCTATAAAAATATTATTTTGATGCTTACCATAAATATTTTAATTATATAAATATAGTGTTATTCTTTCTATATTTACAAAAGGGTGTGATTTAAAAAGTTTTATCAAAAAGGATTAGCATCTTAAAGATATGGAGCAAAGGAAAACACTTTTGCACCCTTTAAGAATGCCAAGATGCTATTCTCTTCCTGTTTCTCCCCCTATGGGAAAGATTGCTTGTTTAGTCTTTTTGCATTTAAGGACCTAAAGATAATCATAGCTTTCAATTTCAAATTTAGTGGTACCACAGTTCTGTCATAGAAAATAGTGTATACACATAGTTTTTTCAAAGTGTGAACAGAACCCCAAAAGTACCTGAGATTCTGTGGCATTCACACTCTTGATGATATAAATATAATAAAAATATAAATATAATAAACAAATAAAACATAAATATAATGAAAAATTTGAGAGATTCTCATAAATGCCCTCATGATCATTAATTCAAAAGCATTTTGAAGATTTATGGAAACTATAGCCCAACAGCACTTGTACTAATACTCTACAGATTTAACATTCCACAGTGAAAACACTCTTATATAGTGAGCCCAAATATACTAAAGGAGATTTAATAATAAATAGTGGCTTTTAACGGGGATTAATTCCGTAGCACTCTTCAAGTGATATTTTAGTCCTGAATAGTTCTGAAAATTATCCAGTTTTAGTCCCTGTCTTCCCCCTGCTCCCAATTTCTTATAAAGAATATCTCTTTTTACAAAGATACATTGACAAGTAAGTTTTTTAAGTTTAGTCCAGTGAAATTTGGGGACCCATCTGACTACTCATGCACAACTTTTACGAATTCTTCTAACTTCTTTCAAATTTGCCATCACTGTGTATGAAGGTGGCCCTGATTTGCAATTACTTTTGCAAGAAAAATTGCCCTAAATAACAAGAATATGCCTTTCCTCATACACACATTTAATTTATATCAGATTTAAGTTATCTTGTTGATTAAACAATTACTCTCAATTAAGAGCCCTTTGTTTACTACAACTGCCTAAAAATTACTGTATTAAGAGTTATGAGTTTAGAGAAAGAGCAAATAATATTAACAGACAAAATACAATTTTCACATCTAGAATCCCCCTTTATTTTGTGGCCTGCTTTTTTTTTTTAAACATGGATTCTTAGAAAAAAAATTTTTTAAGATTATTTATTTTGAGAGAGAGAGAGGGAGCACAAGCTAGGGAGAGGCAAAGAGAAGGAGAGAATCCAAGCAGCCTCCACGCCATCACTGAAGAACCCAATGTGGGGCTCGAACTCATGAAATGTGAGATCATGACCTGAACCAAAATCCAGAGTCGGACGCTTAACAGACTGAGCCACCCAAGTGCCCCGAGGCCTACTTTTGTCAATTATCTGACATATTACTTAATAGGTAAAGAACCAATGCTTGGACATTTTGAGAGAATATTTAATGTCATATAGAAAACTGGTGGCAGAATCTGCAAACAAAAAACAGTGCTCTATACTAGTACATAACTTTGAAATTTTTTTTTTTTTAACGTTTATTTATTTTTGAGACAGAGAGAGACAGAGCATGAACGGGGGAGGGTCAGAGAGAGAGGGAGACACAGAATCGGAAACAGGCTCCAGGCTCTGAGCCATCAGCCCAGAGCCCGACGCGGGGCTCGAACTCACGGACCGTGAGATCATGACCTGAGCCGAAGTCAGACGCTTAACCGACCAAGCCACCCAGGCGCCCCACTAGTACATAACTTTGGAAACCATGTATTTATATACATTTCTAAGGGCTCTAAAAAATCACTCCTTATGTCAGGATCCTGTGGGGAGGCTGACAAACTGGTCCAGAGAGGTTGATAAGCAAGTAAGGTCATAAAGAAGAAGACAAAACCACAAAGCACAACGATGTATTAGCTCAGTCTGTAATCTTGAACGTGGTCCTTGCCCCAGCTATCCGATGCCGCCCGTGGCATTTTGACCTAGATGCAACAATCTGACAATGTGACTTGGCCTACCTGGGCTCCTGATTTTGCCATGGCAACCCGAGTCTGACCTTTTGTCTTTCTCCACATGTTTTCTGTTTTCAGCATCTGCTCTCTTTAAGATCCTCGTCTTAGTATTTCTATCCCTAGTTTGGTGAACTGACCCTCTGACTCCTATGTCGTGAAGATTTGTCCGCGAAATCTTAACCCTGGACTGGACCTTGACCCCAATGAATCAAACCTTAGTGGAAATAAAGGCCCCCTTCCCTTGGCACTTTTGATTGCATAATGGTAAGCATTTCCACTCACACCATGAACCACAGCTACCATTTACTGTTGAAAGTAATCTCATTGATGCATGAAGGACAACTTTCTCCCCTGTGATTGATTGTTGTGACTAAGAATCTCACCAGATCAATGTCATCTCCTTTACTGATAAAAGGCATTGCTCTACCTTTGCTCTTTATCACTTGAGACAATGCGAGGCCCTGCTCTAATCAGAACATTCTGCTTCTCTATGGCCATTTCTAGCCAAAGTGGAAATTTCTTAGGAGCGATACGGTTATTCACAATTCAACAACACACAAGTTATTATTCACAGCCTCAACTCGCCATTATAAGCCTGTAACACATAATTGCATTATTCTGATACTGTACAATGACCTTCTGGCTATGTTCAAATTTCAGAAGCCAGTTTTGACATTAGTCATAAAATATCCATTTGAGTTATTCATATTTTGAATAGTATTCTAATATATCTCCTCTGACATAGGGCAGTGTTTTTGAGCCTTACGTGGTTTAGATACACTCAAAGTTATGTATAAGCATGTGATACACATTGTCTTGAAAAATTTTCCCAATTTTATTAACAATATAAAATATGTGGGGGTCACAGAAAGAATCTATCAAGTGTTTCATATGGTAATTTTCATTTCTTGAGAAAGATTTTAAAATATAGTTGAAAAGTTCAAACTGGAAGGCAGAAAAAGTAGCCTTTCATTTCTACTCTACATCTTTGCAAAACGAGCATGCATAGATGCAAAGAAAAATAGATTTGGACCAATCTGGAACTGTGAATCCACCGTGTCTTCTGTTAAAGATGATAAATAAACCATGCTCTGCACCATAATTCATATAGTTACAGCTCATCTTAAATGGCTGAGTTATAGTGATATTGTACCATTTAACTGTATTTAAGTGACGCACCAAATTATTAAGCTTAGACAGAAATGAGAGCCTGGGGAAAATAGCAATTTAAATAGTGATAGTTTTCCCATTGGCCATTCCATGTAATAAACAGGTGGTCCTGGACATGAGCTGGGTTGATATCCCTCAGCTGGTGTCTGCTCCTAAGTGTCTCTCATAACGTATGCTTTACATTGTGCTGAAGATGATTCCAGTATTCAAAAAATTGTTTTTAATGTTTATTTATTTTTGAGAGAGAGAGACAGAGACAGAGAGACAGAGTGCGAGTGGGAGAGGGGCAGAGAGAGAGGGAGACAGAGAATCCGAAGCAGGCTGCAGGCTCTGAGCTGTCAGCACAGAACCTGATGCACGGCTCAGACCCATGAACTGTAAAATCATGAAGTTGGTCGTTAACTGACTGAGCCACTCAGGTGCCCTTAGATGATTCCAATATTTTAAGATATGCATTACTTATACAGCACGGCTCCTTATGTGCAAGCCAACCACTTCAGCTGGTGTCCAACCAGAGGAATAGCTATCTGATACAGTGCTAAAAGAAACTCTGTTGGATGGGTATGGTGAAAGATTACAGGTAGGGTCCAATCCAGTACTCTCCGAAAGTGTTTTCCAAGGTTAATTCTGACTATGCATAACTTTTGTTTCTAGAAACTAACCTTGAGACATGATTCCACATTAAACGTTCCAAGTTTTCTTGAACAATTTTATAGTCCAAAAGAAATTTTTAGCAAAGCATTGATAAAAAAGTAAATGGAAGAAACCTATACAACTTGTATTATTTTAACTGTTATTCACCTTCTTGAGTTGAACAAAAGCGACTTAAAGAGAAATAAACTTTTGTTGCTTATATAGTACTTGAACAAATTAATGATACTACACACACACACACACACACCCCTCCTCAAAGAAATTCTCACCAACAATTGCCGGACTTGCAAGATAAAATTATTGTATTTTAGGCTTAAATCCAACACAGCCCGAGTTTTAGGAATATATTGACATTTAGATGTGGATTAAACTTTGAGGGTCAATTCTGGGAAAAATAAGCCTTTGTGGGCTGCAGGCCATAAAACCTTGGGAATTCCCTAGGCCCCCATGAAATTCCTTCCTCCTCAGAGGAAGCAACGTAGAAGGTCTGTCTTCTCCCAGGGGATCATGGAATGCCATCAAAGGCCACTGATTCCTGACAGCTGGACAGCTAGACCTTTCCTTTCAGACAATAAGGAAATAAGGCCTAATCGATTACAGAATTTAGAGATTGTAAGTGATTTAGTGTATGGATGGTGGGTCATTTGTTTTTGTTTTGTTTTTGTTTTAGAGGATAGTTATCAGTCAAGATAGGCTATTGTATGCTGCTGTGGTAACCAAATGTCAGTAGATAAAAATAGCAATTATTTACTCACATAACAAGACTTTTTCCCCCCTTCCAATAGCAAAGGTTGGGAAAATAACTAAAGTAACAAAGAGAAAAGAATATTAAAAAAGAAAAAAAAAACAAGTGTTCTGATTAAAAAAAGTGAAAGACTGTGATTAAGGAGCTAAACACTAAATGTTAGGAGACAAAACCTTCTAAGTACATGTGATATGGAAGCTAGACCTTACTTTCGTACCCATTAAAGGGATATATAATAAACTGTCTAAACATCCAACAGGAATGCGTGAGTCACATAGGTATGTGACTGTGGGGCAGATCTTAATTATCACATACATGGGGCTAAGTCATACTAGTTGATAAACACAGAATTTGATATGCAGTATTCTGATATGATTAGCATAAAATCAATTAAGTCCAGGAACTTATTTAGAACGTGTTTTGATATTAGCTTAATTCCATTCATTCCTTTTATACCTATATGCACAAATGCTGAACTCTTCTGCAATTTTAAATAGAGTTATGATAATTACCCAATTCAAATAGATTCGCAGCTTCAAAGAGCCACATAAAAAGTTAACAGCTACTTAGGTCCCAAAGGGTGTCAAACCCAAGAATGTTCCGGAGCTCTCATTTACCTGGGTGTAAAGTGAGCTCTGGTAACCTTGTAACCTCATGTTGACCTTCTGACATGAGGGATTTATGGGATAGAGACAGTTTACGTTATCATCTCCCACTGTCGGTTTCAGTTGTTTTTAAAAGATGTTCAGATTCTTAAAGATCCTTCTTAGGAGCATGGTAACTTTCTTTTCCAAGTGGAATAGAAAGTAACAAATTGGTATCAAACTTAGATCATCAATTATTTTTATAAGTTTTCTAAAAACCCTCTGAATGTTTTCAGATGTGTACATTTATTCAAACTTACATTTATTTATTCTTAAATACTGCTATGCCCCTGGCCCTGGTGCAGTAATGGTGATTAAGACCCAGACTTGATCCTAGAGATATTTCACAGCCTTGTGGGGGGAGATGGAGACATAAGTAAATAATTACAGCCCAATGTGGCAATTATTCCGTGGAAGTATCATGAGGCATAATGAAGTCCTGCAGTAGCCCAGAGGAGAGGTGATTAGGTCTGTTTGCAGAGGCCAGAGAAAAGGAAAAAAGAAGATCAAGGGTAAGGAGAGGGTGGCTGGGTGTGCCAGTGGAAGGCACATCCCCTGTCAAAGGATGGCAGCATGATGGGGCACATGGTCAGGCACGGTACACGTGTGAAAGTGGGTGGAGAAATTCTGGGAAATGGAGCCGGTAGGACTTGAATAGCTCCACGTGTCAATCTTTCCAGAAGGGACACTGATATGGAATCACTGGAGGATTTCAAATAGGGTCGGTGTCATCATCAGAATTATTCTTTCCATCAGGATAATCCTGGGACAACCTTACTTTCTCTGACTCCCACATGTCATAACTATGAAAGGAACCAGTGGACCTCTGTGGGGCTTTCTTACCCTCACCTTCAATCATTTCTAGGGTGTGTATAGAGTTCAAGCTACCTGGTTGACCAAATCACTGACAAAAGTCCTCTTCCATTTCTACTTCCCTAATTGTTGGATACTGTGCCTGGAGGGCCAATTTAGTTCAAGGCAACGGGACATTGCGCCTTTCTTTCAACTTGAAAACTGAACATTCTAAAACCAGAGCTCTTGTTTAACCAGTAACATTAACTGGTGATGAAGCATGACGCATTGTTAATACAGTGATAAATTTCCCATTAGGAACAGGGCACTGGCTGCCAAATCGGAGGGCAAAAAGTTAAAAAAACAAAACAAAGCCAATGAAACCAACCCATTATGGGTTGACAAAGACTTTTATTTTCACTGGCACTTTAAGGGAAAGTAGTCACAGAATCTTAATTAATAAATAGCCGTTGCTCCATTCAGGCGAGGTAATGGTAGTGCCTGAGTATGTGCCATGGGGCAATTTGTAGCTGTCTTCTTGATCTGAAAAGTGAATGAGTCGTCGACTATCAAAGAAGAGGGGAAATTAGGCACTACGCCGCTGACAATTGGACTCTATAAATAACCCACAGTGAAAATGAATAAAAAACATGCCTTCCCCCAGCTTTCAGTAGCCTCTCCACAGTGTGACAGTTGCTAGTTTTTTCAATAAACATGATGTCAATTATGCCTTTTATCCATCATGGCAAAGTCACGTGTGGGGAATAATTGAGTATCTTTTTTTTTCCCCCGGCACTTCACATAACAATGCTTTTCTGTTTTATTTATATCAGACTGAGGCAAAGCAGCTGTCTGATCTGTAACTTATATGTTGCATCAACACTATTCCTTCCTATTTCTTCCCTAGTTCCAAAGCTTTATGGGCAACAGTATTTTAGTCAGCTCTCAATTATCCGTAGAAATGGGAGATTTGGAAGAACATGAAAAATAGGCACTACAGACGACTTCCAAAACTCTCACTTACACCAACAACTTTAGTTTCTTTCCCAGTGAGTGTTTTCCGAGCTGTAAACAATCCCCCAATTAATTGCCTTAAGTTGCACATTCTTTTCCATGCCCAGCCCCTCATTTGGGTAAGGAACTAATGAGCAGAAAAAAGGCCAAAAGGCAGGCAGGACTTAGAAAAACAGACGCGCTACAAAGACTCAAATGGGGAAAACAGAATTTGGACGGTTGAGAGTTAACGACCCAGGAAACATTCCCCTAAAGGATTTACTGTGTTCTTAGAGAAAGGTAACTTTGCAGATTAAAAAGTAACAGGTATTGGTTTTCTAAGTGGATGAACTGAAAGCAAAATGCTATGTGGGGCACAGTTAGACAGTTAATGAGTATTCACATATCCAGCTACAGGAAGCTTATGGGTGGCTGTATATTTTCCCTGAATTATGCTATTTGTCACGAACTTTATCACTATCCATTCCACTAACAACTATTTTTTCTCCCTATTTGCAGATGTATTAAGTATAGTCATTCAGATGTCATCAATTCATCATTTTGTTAAAGAAGCTCGTTCTTAGGGAGGAAAAGTAAAGAACACGTTGAATGATGCCGCATCATTTTGTACATCCCATGTAAGATGAAAGGAGGAGGTATCACATTTTCTTTGAGATAGTTCCCACTCAACAACAAAATCATCTTTTATCCAAGAGTAAACAAGCCCACTAGCTAGGAGCTTTTTTTTCTTTTTTCCCCTCCCAAGTTCTACATAAAATATAAGCCGGACAGCTTAAATTGAATCACTATATTATGTCTTTATTTATTACTTACCTTGACAGTTTGTTCAACTGAATCCTACTGTATATCCGAGAGAGCTTTAAATGTATAAACTACAAAAAGAAGGAGAATTATTTCCTCTCCTTCAAAGAAGCTTTTTAATACTATATCCAAAATATCTGGGCAATTGGAGGGAGAAAAAGGAGAGGAGGAGTGGGGAGGGGGCCAAAGAAAAGAGCTAATGGTCACAATGCACCCTTATAATAAAATGAGCTTCTTAATGGATGTTCACTACAGGAATAACATTAATTCAGTATTAGGACTTCCACTGGAAAAATATGAATGTAATTTATCTTTTTAACTGTCAGCTGCATTTCTAAAGCTCCGAAGTCTGTAGCTTCCAGGGGCCTTTTGTCTTTCTGCCATGGCAGGAATATCTTGGACAGCTGTAAGAGCTTTCTAAGCCATCTTTCTCAAAATCCATTAGCTAATTCAAGGAACCTAATTAGAGCTGCCATTTTGATGGAGCATACTGAATGCTTAGTACAAACTAGTAACGCCATCAATGTTTATTAGAAATCACAAAACCCAAAGTGCTCCCTTCCCTATGAATATTAATGGGAATAGAGCAAACAAAATATTTATTAAAACATATGCTTAATACCATCACGGTTTACAGACAGATAGGAAGAGAGAGAGAGCGAGAGAGAGAGAGAGGGAGAGAGGCGCACACTTGCATTTGAAGGCATGTGCCCACGAACACACAATAAACCAAGATTTATATTTAAGCAGCATGTAATCATTATTTGTACGCTCCTCCCACTTATCTCCCTTGGTTTTGCACCCTGGAATTCAGCGGCTCACAGCTGGGAAGACAGATGTAAGTCCAGAGAAGTCTGAAGAAGGGGGTGGAGGGAACCTCTCTCTCTCTTTTTTTTAAACAGCTGCTGAGTGCCACAAATTCTTGTCAGTGAGGAAATAAGCCTTGCTTCTCTATAAAGTCAGCAGCATGATGACATCAGTACTTTCTACCCTCATCTAAATGAGGGTGTCACCAAATTAATCCAGCTGGCTATTATCCCAGGTACCCACCCTGGGAGAGTTTTTGCCAGGGCATGGCTCTGAATTAAGTGGTGCCTAAGGCTTGATGTAATCCTGCTGTTACACAGATCGGGCCCCCATTGCTCGTGTCAGCACAGGTATAGACACTCACACCCCTGCAGAGGCCCAGAAGATTCTATTCCTCATTCTCTTCTTTCAGTAGCAATAAAAACCTTTACAAAGTGTTACTGTCCAGTAGCCCCTACTCGTCCCTCAAGCTGCTGCCTTCTGTCTCTCTCTCTCTCTCTCTCTCCCTCCCTCTTTTCACTAAACTTTTAAAAAGAATGGTCCTTTGTCTCCTTTCGTCACCTCCATCCTCTCCTTTGGGCTCATGCCAGTCTGGTTTGCACTTTCACCACCGCCAAAAGTGCGCCCTCGAGGCTCAACAGAATCATAACCTCTCTGCAGGACTGGACTCTGGACAGGAAGTCTCTTGGCAAGTCTCTCTTTGTTTCCTTACTTCTTTGATCTCATTGTTTCCTTCAATGTTGCTCTAAATGCCGGCCTTCTCTAAGACTCTCTAACTGCTTCTTGTCTATATTTTCACCCCTGGGGATACTGTTTACTCTTGGGCTTTGATTATTATATTCCTTCTCATGTGCACTCATCGACTGATCCATCCATTCAACAATGACCACCAGAGTGCCTCACATGGTGCATGTACTCAACACGGTCCTCCTGCATGAAAGTGTGCATCTCTAGCTACGGTACTTTGAGGGCACCCCAAAGACCAGGCTCAGTCCTTGCTCCACATTTGTACCTGAAATGTACCGCTATCTGACACTCATCTTCTCCAGAAACAACCTCCTCACCTCTCCCCTAAAATCCACCTTCCCTACTATTTTCCTGGCTTTTCAGTTCCTTCTTCATGTTCATCAAGGTTGGGGACAGTGATTAGCATTCAGAGGACAGGCTGCCTTGGGGATGTCATGTAACTTCTCTATCTGTGAAATGGGGATGATGATAGTAAGACCTTATGCGTATGATCTGAGGATTGAATGCGTTATTAAATTTAAAGTAGTCAGAATGATGCCTGGCACATGATAAGGATTCAAGAAGCAAGCCACTGTTGATATCAATATTTTTTTAGATTACGGTTAACTTCTTTCCTCTCATGGATTCTACATCCGATCAGCTGTAATCAGTTGTGTCTAGCAATATGCCCCTCCCTCCACGCATTCCTTCTTACAAGCCTAGTTCATATACTCATTGTTTGGACCATGATAACAGCTTGGCAACTAGTCTCTCGGCTGGGATTCTCTTCTTATCTGCTGCCAAATTAGCCTTCCTAAGGCGCGGTTCCGCTTACGTCATTCTCTTGCTTTAAGAACCCCTCTGCTCTCTTCCCATTTCTTACATCTCCAACCCAGCCTTCCGCTCCTCTAGCCCCACTTGCAATCTGGTCTTTAGGGAAATGTTTGTTTTTCCCTAAAGTCCCCCTCAGCTTTCACCCGCACCCCCTCCTCCATGCCTTCATCCATACTACCTCTTCCGCCTGTAATTATTTCTCCTCCTTCTTAAACAATATAATTAAGATGATATCAGTCTTTACTTTAAAAACATCCACTGCCTTGTCATTATGTGTGGACTCATACTCACACCACTCCCCACGGTCCATGTGGTCGCTCTTCACTGAACTGGACCCTGCCCCCTCTGTGCCTTATCACTGACCATTCTCTACCGTGCCCAGCAGCTTCCTTCTTAGTTCCCCTGCCCTGTGGGCAGCCCAAGCTGCTCACAGCTCTAGGAGTCTGTAGCTGCTGTTGCTTCTCCCTGACACACTCTGCCTCAGATGTTTCAGGGCATGCTCTCCCTTGCCGGGGGAGCCTTCTCTGGCCACCTGATCATGCAGAGCCCTTCAAGTCACTGCCTACCCCGCTGGTTTGTTTCCTTTGTAGCGCTGATCACTCTCTGAAGAGATCTTCCTTGTTTCATTGTTCATTTCTGTCTGTCTGCCTACGTCCAGAAGAATAGAAAGTGTGAGGACAGGGGCTTTTCACAGGTGTTTTTCCAGTGTGAGTAGTTGAGTTGGCACAGTAGCTAAAGGAATGAGTCTCTACCTGTGAAATCCTTCAAGATTCTTACATTCATTCAGCAGATACGTACTGAGCACCTAGTATTCCCTAACAATGTGTCTAGGTCCTGGGGAAATGTAAGGGGAGTATGAGACCCACAACCTCATGGCCTTATATTCTAGTAAGGAGACAATACACAAAGCAATGGGAAAAGGTATCAAGCAGTGGTAAGTGCCACCCAGATTTATAAAAATCAATGTGGTGATAAGATAGCCACTGGGTGGCTACTTTAGATTGAGTTGTCAAGAAAGTCCTCTCTCTTAAGCAAAGGTCTGAATTATAAGTAGAAACCATCCAGAAGCATCTCAATGGAGAACATTCTAGAGAGAGAAAATAGCTGAAGCCTAAGCCCTAAGGAGGGAATGAATTTTTTTTTCAATATATGAAATTTATTGTCAAATTGGTTTCCATACAACACCCAGTGCTCATCCCAAAGGGTGCCCTCCTCAATACCCATCACCCACCCTCCCCTCCCTCCCACCCCCCATCAACCCTCAGTTTGTTCTCAGTTTTTAAGAGTCTCTTATGCTTTGGCTCTCTTCCACTCTAACCTCTTTTTTCCTTCCCCTCCCCCATGGGTTTCTGTTAAGTTTCTCAGGATCCACATAAGAGTGAAAACATATGGTATCTGTCTTTCTCTGTATGGCTTATTTCACTTAGCATCACACTCTCCAGTTCCAACCACGTTGCTACAAAGGGCCATATTTCATTCTTTCTCATTGCCACGTAGTACTCCATTGTGTATATAAACCACAATTTCTTTATCCATTCATCAGTTGATGGACATTTAGGCTCTGTCCGCAATTTGGCTATAGTTGAAAGTGCTGCTATAAACATTGGGGTACAAGTGCCCCTATGTATCAGTACTCCTGTATCCCTTGGGCAAATTCGTAGCAGTGCTACTGCTGGGTCATAGGGTAGGTCTATTTTTAATTTTTTGAGGAACCTCCACACTGTTTTCCAGAGTGGCTGCACCAGTTTGCATTCCCACCAACAGTGCAAGAGGGTTCCCGTTTCTCCACATCCTCTCCAGCATCTATAGTCTCCTGATTTGTTCATTTTGGCCACTCTGGCGTGAGGTGATATCTGAGTGTGGTTTTGATTTGTATTTAGGAGGGAATGAATTTGATGAGATAAAGGAACAGAAAGAAAGAATGTACGGCTGGAGCTTAATGCTCAAGGGACAAAGTGGTAAGTGACAAAGACAAATAGATAATAGGCAAGAGTGAAATCATACATGCTTTGCAGGACCCGGTAAGATCTTTGGATTTGACTTCAGATGAAATGAGATGGTGTTAGAAGATTTGGAACCAGGAAGAAACATCTTCTAATTTAAATATTTAGCAGACAGCTCTGGCTTCTCCATGGAAGACAGAATAGAGGTTGTTGCAGAAGTACAAGGGAGGAAGAGTGGTAGACCGGTCTAGCTGGTGGTCATGAAGGTGGGGAGAAACAGATGAATGCACAAGCATTTTGTTCCAAGTCCAGGCCATTCTGTGAACCTTTCCTGGCAGAAAGCAGTCTTTTCTGCCTTGGCGTCCCCACAGTACTTTGTACCTTTATCATGGCCCTTACCTTCCTCTTCAGGGCATCATGATCATTTTTATGTTTCATTTACTTTAAATCTTTGTTTAATCCCCAACCACTAGTGGCTAAGCAATAATCCTTCTTGAGCCTTCTGTAGAACTTGGTACCTTGCCTTTGCCTGGGATGTATTCAATAAACAGTTTTTTTTGTGTGGGTTGAAAACAAGAAAGTGATTTGCCAAAGTGCCAAGAGAAGTGGGAGGGAAAAGGGAGAAACAATGGTGCTATTTAAGGGTGAGGGAAGGTGTATGCCTGTGGGTGGAGAGTATGTGCAGGAGGGTCGGATGGCTACAACTAGTCAGCAACACCTTTAGCTGCTGCCTGGACAAGGGTTCCTTTTTGTATTTCTCATTCCCGAGCTCATAAGCTGAATACAACGAGTACATCCCGAATGGTTTTGTGCAACCTACTGCACAGATAGCTCACCACTTAAAGAAATTACAAGTTTTTGAAGTTCTGTCCATTGCATCATGTTTTCATGGTCTCCTGTTTCCAGCCAGCAATTGCGCTAACGTCTTGGTGCCATCCACTCCCATAAGAATTGTCTAGCCAAGCAGCAATGCACTTGGCTTATTAATGCTCATGGAATAGATGTGTGCTGAAACGGGGTCATTAAAAACCTTTTCCATGCTATTTCATACTAAATACAGCATGCACACTTCCAGGTGAAACTGTCCGGAAGCGGAGAATGTCCAAGCTCAGGCACTTTAAAGAAGGTAGGCTAGCACCATTTGCTGACCTTTAACTTTGAATTAAATTTAGCTCCCCATTCTCATTAAAATCTAATTGCCAAATAGCACTCTACCCTGATTAATAAAGTTTTCTAATAAGCAAATCACTTGCCAGTACTCCGCCGAAGTAGCTGAAATCTTGAGCAGGGCTAAAGGGAGAAGTGCCAAGTGGAAATATTGCATTCCACATCCGGTAAAATCAAAAGCATTCTTCTCGTTGTTAAGGCAAGTCCAGCTCTGGGGAAAAGAGAATGGACTACGATGTTACGAATGGGATAAGGTCGCTGCCTATGAGGTCAGGCCAGTAGAAAACTTAGCCCTCAACCTGATGCTCCAGGTTAATTTAGAAACTAACATCCCACATTTTGAAATCCACCAATTAATATTTTCGGGAGAAACTGGTTGGATGTTGCAAAGGGGTTTAGGGACTAGGGAAGAAGGGCACAGAGGTAGATTTTCTCGGGGTAATTGGGAAGCCCTTAGCCCTTACCCATTGCCTTCAGGCTGTTGCCAGAACTTCAACCCTGGTTCAGCTCAAGGCTTTGATCTCCCTTGAAACACGGATGGTATGGATGTCTAGCTCTGGAAGATGGCATTCATCTGTATACGGGTTAATGCTTTGTGGACAAGTTCTGATACCAGGAGGGAATTTCTGATACCTAAGGGCCTCACAGACCTGGTAAGGGATTGGGTGAAGTGGAGTGGGGCTTCCCAAACCAACCCTCTCCAAGTTTAGTGCTGAGTTGGAATATTAATGGGACTGAAGAGCAGACACTGATGTCCAAAAGAAATTACAGAGTAATTCAGTAATTCAGGCAGATAAGGTGGATATTGTTTCCCACATTGGAGCGCTCCATACTGACATTGGAGGGACCATAAAAATGGAATTCCTTCCTTCCGACCCCCCACTAGACACAAGAGCAAGAAAGAGAGGCAAACATCATGTGCTTCTTAAAGTGTTTTCACTGAGCAAGAGTCTGACAGCAAGGAAGACGCCTATTTACCTCTGGAATGCTTTTCAGCTGTAGCTACTTTATTGCTTTTGTTAAAACCAATGCCTCCAATTTTTTTCACTTGAGATGTTTAGACATATTCCGCAACTGCACACTTCAGGGCAACCGAACATTAAAAGAGGATTCATACGGTTGAGGTATGACTCAAATTTTGTGGGAGACGGCAGCTAGAATGGCAAAGGGAGTGAACCTATAAAAAATTCAGGAGGAATGTTTCCATACACATCCTCTATCCTGTACGAAAGAGAATAGTCACAGAGTTGCTATAAAAATATACGAGCCAGACTCCGTGCCGGTGTGCTGATCCACTCATCAAATAGTTTAGATAACTAATCATGTAATAACCCGATGCATATTCCTTGTCGTTTAAAGGGGGGAAAGGCAGTTAAAGCGCAAAAAGTGAACACGTGCAGAGTTCAGGACGCAGTCCTGCATCAGGGTTTCGCGCTGAGGCCTGACAGCCTGCAATTTGACCAACAAAGGCCAGACAAATAGTTACTGATTTTTGTTTGAAGTGCATCTTCGCATGGCATCAACTCGGAATCCACCCACAAATAACAAGGGATGTGAAGACAGTGTCGGCCTGTATAAGCAACAGATGTTCTCATCACACCACCAGAACACGCAAGGCAAAAGGTTAATATTTTTGAGGGAAAAAATGTTAATGCTGTAACCACGAAATAACATGAGACAAATGCACGATTAGGAGATGAACTTCACAGCTAATAAATTTGATAAATGATTCCTTAGTTTTACAGGGAGATAGAAATGGTTCATGTGGGACTTAAACCAAAACTTTACTTTCAAAGTCTTTTGCACACTGTAACTCTAATGAGAGGATAATGGGAAATTCATTCATGCTAAAGGAAAGGAAAAAAAAAAAAAAGGACTACAGGAAGATGGTCCAGCACTGGGATAATTATGCCATGCACATAAAACATTTTCCAAGAGGTCCAATAGATGTAGCGTCAGAACTCTCCAGCCACATTCGCTGCTGGGGTTTGGGGTGCTTGGAATAGTCACAGCCGACTCAGAAACTCATGCATTAAGGGTAGTGATTGGAAACAAATGGAGTGAGAAGCCTACTTAACATGGTTTCACTAGTGATTCTTTTCAGAAAAAAAAAAAAACAACCCAGAGAGGAAACATCACCATTCTACCTAATGCATTTGTTAGAAAAATGTTAAATTAAGTCATTTGCAGTCAAAGTGAACAAATTGGAGGTCTGCTTAGGTGCACCGGTGGCTCACCCTACATGCGTTCCAACAACGTGCGGTCTGGCTAAGGAGATAGCTAATTGACTATTGTTCCTCCCATCGTTTGTCCATTAGGATAAATCCAGCCTGTGGACACTGAACCTTTCAAAGACAAAGAACTGAATTAATTTTGTACTTCTACAGTGCTTAATAAATCTGACACTGTCTGGTGGTTTTCTTCATTTTCGACCACTTGACAGCTACTGTGATCACAACTTTCAGAGAATCTATTTTCCTGTGTAAAATTAGCAGCAATAAAACAAGCTAAATGGAATATGACCAAATCACAGAGCCCGTCATATCATGGAATTTCAAAAAGAATCCCGGAAGCATATTGGAGACGATTGGTATTATGCGCCTAAATTCAAAAGGCTGCTCAGAATCAGAGACACGCATTTAATATCAAAACAAATATGATGCCACTTCATTTGCAGAAGCAAACAGTATTCCTATCACCAAGGAGCAGCCTTGTGTGGTTGAGGCTCCTCACAGTAAAGGCTCAGGACCTTTTCTTTCTTAGGCTGACATTTGTATTGAATCAAGTAAGTTCTTCATAATTTTTCTTTTCTAATGGACTTCCCCCTCTATATATGTTTTCAGGAGGGAAGAAAAGCAAAGGGCAGCAAAACCAGCCTTAAGTGCTTGGCAAATGATCTTCCTGAATCTGGACCTCATAAATCCTATAAAATGTTATATTTCAACAATAGGCTGCAAAAGCTTTTCTCTCCACAATGATGAAGGCTGGCTTCAAAATTTATAGTTTCATCTCAGAAATGGACTATAAAAAGAGACTGACCTAGCTGTCTATCAACTGAGTCTGACAATAGCAAATAAGGTGTGAGCTTTCAATGTCAAATATACATTTAATATTAAAATTCTCAGATTAAACATTGCGGAGGGGTTTCCTGCGCCACACATGCTTAGGGGAGTGGTGACAGATGGAGCCTGTGTTGTCATAGCAATGTCCAGACCCTGATGTGACACTTCTTTCACTGGCTACTATGAGGGCCTTATTTTCCAATACTGCCTATTCAAAGGGACCCCTCTTCTACTTGGGGGTAAGGGGGAGTCGATTAAAACAAGATCCAAACAGATGTGGCTTAGTTCTGTGCTTAAAAGACCCAGGTGAGCAATCATTCATTTTTGTCAAGAGGGGTATAAAAACCTGCATCCAAATACATCTTGATAAATCCAAATAGATTTTTTGAGGGAAGAAACAGAGGTTGATTCCAATAACTATTCCTCTTGGTAATGGAGCAAGGCTGAGGCAGAATGAAAACCTCTAATGGTAATTTGAAACAGACCTGTGCTTCCATCAAAATGCTTAACCTCACTAGGAAGCTAGGAAGTTCAAAGTGGAATGATAAGGTACTATTTTTCACCTAATTAGCAAAGATTTAAGGGGGAAAAAGAGATAACATTCAAGTTGTCAGGTATGGGGTGAAACGAACTCTCTCCTACGCTGCTATTCGAAACATGGCTTCCGTTTCCCTGGAAAATGTTGGCTACTATGCTGTACGCCCTTAATGCATCATTTCCCTTCTAGGTATCTTAAGGAAATAATCCAAGCTGTGTAGGAAGATGTATGTAAAAAAGCGCTTATCAGAGAGTAATTCATAACACTGAAAATTCTGAAACACCCTAACTGTTTAGCATTAAGGAAAAGGTTACATAAATTAGGGTACAGTTAGGCGGTGTTGTTTTTACACAACCATTAAAAGGGATGGTTGTGAAAAGATTAATTGGCACAAAAGCACAACATAATGATAAAAAGGAAAGATCCCAAGATTTATATATGCATGTAAATATTACATATGTATATGTGTATAAACGTGTCAGCACTACGCACAAACACAAATTGTATATTTCATACACAATGATATTCAAGAAACAAGCCCGGGAATAATCCTCTAAAATGTTAAGGATGGTCAAGTCTAGGTTGTGGGCTCATTGGCGATTGTAGGTTTGTTTTCTGCTTTAGCTTTTTGGTTACTAAAGTTAATATAAAACATTTGTTATAGAAAATTTAGAAAATAATAGTGTAGCTTAACAAAAACATGAAAGGAAGATAGATAGCCCTGGAGCCAGAACTGACTATCCTGGGGTAGAAATTTGGTATGTATCAATGGGGTAGTTTGAGAAGGAGTTTTCCTTCTATCACATTGGGCTTTCTCATCTTCTTTACCAGGAGGAAAGGTAGCAGCGAAGAAGAGTGGAATCGTGAAGGTGCCTTTGTACTCCATCAAGAAAGCCACAAATATTAGTTACTTTAAATCTAACACAGAAAGAGAGCGAAAACATTTCACTGGGGACGACGAGTGGTTGCAGATTAGGTTTACAAAAATATAAATTTGGGAGTGGAGGGGTCGTTTAAATTTAACAAAGGGAAAAAAAGAGTTCCCCTACTCATTAGGTGTCAGACTGAATCTCACTTCTAAAACGATATACTCAAAATGGCACATTGGGAAATTTGTAGGAAAGAGGCATTTCAGTTAGTGCATGCCGCCTTCCTGCTGAATGTTATTCCAGCTCTTACTAATGATGTAAGATACCACCAACAATAATGAGTGAAACGTGCCCTACCGTCAGACAGTGGAAAACCAGTAGCGTATAAACAATTTGGATTGTAAAACCCTCTAATGGAGCTTAATAAGAGAGCTAACATTTAGACACAACAGGGCCGAGACAAGATGTGACAGTTACCATAACACAGAATCTCATTACTTTGTTGGTCGTCTGAATTATAAACAGAATTTTAAGTTTGTTTGTATTTTTCATAAGTGATCCATGAAAAATTAACCTGTGATTTGAAAGGCAGAATATTGCAATGGGTAATATGCAAAATTTATGAAAGAAGTCCTCTTTTTATTAATGAGAATGGAGAGTTTTTAGAGGTCTGGCAATTGAAAATTACCATGGGAGTTGATGATAATGGGAGACAATGGGGGGATTATATAGTAGGAAAACTATCACGGGAGATTTCCTAGCCCAGAACTCTCTTTCTTTATGAGCTTCTCCAGGAGTTACTGGCATTTGTAAAATGCCAAGCTTGTGCTCTATTGGGTCACTTCAACTTTCAGTTTTGGTCATTTTCTTTCTTTTTTAATTTTTTTGGTCATCAGTTGCTATTCCCTCAAATCCAAGAGACTATCCATTTCTCTATTCATTTCTGTCCCGTTCTTTTCTCTCTATTCAGCTTTTCCTACTCTCACTTACCTCCCTTCCCCCTTGTGAGAATCACAGAATCCGAGAACCAGAAGAGATGTCTACAGCTCATCTTTTCCTCGATTTACTTTGCTATACTATACGTTTGAGGACTTTCCAAGGTATCAAATGCTGTTCTAGAGAACCTGAGAGCTGTGGGGTCATTTTTCCCCATCTTGTTTTTTCCACTTGGCTCCTGCTTCTGGGAATTTTAAGCATCAAGTAAGTTTTAAGGATAGAGAATTATTATTTCTTGGGGATGTAGTAGGTGAGGTCTTGAGAGAGACACACAGAAATCAACATAATTTATTCAGCCCACGTTTTATGATATAAATTATACCATATATTATATATTATCCCATATATATGACACAAAATATTTATTATTATAAAACCCAATAGATGGCCCCTATGTACTTTAAAGACAAAACTTGACTGTTTTAGCAATGGACAAAATTTAACCTATATTATGTTACTAATATTTTAAAAGTGAACATCTTTTTTTTTAAGTTCGTTTATTTATTTTGAGCGAGGGAGAGAGAGAGAGAAAGAAAGAGAGCACAAGTGGGGGAGGGTCAGACAGAAGGAGAGACAGAATCCCAAGCAGGCTCTTCACCATCAGCACAGAGCCCGATGTGGGGCTTGAACTCATGAACCGCGAGATCATGACCTGAGCTGAGATCACTTAACTGATTGTGCCACTCAGGCATCCCAGATAAAGTGAACATCTTGGTTCTAATCTTAAGAAAACCAGGACAACTTTGAAAGGCACTACCATGTGTGTGTGTGTGTGTGTGTGTGTGTGTGTGTGTGTGTGTGTTCATGCGTGTGTGTAAATCTAGAGAAGGTGTAGTTTTTCTTCTTACCTTTCCGTGACTTCATAAGTTGAGTAGACAACACAAATGATACAGTTTACGTATGCAGAGAGTAACAATATGTGTTAATCTATTTACACCTTTCTAAAACGAGCACAGGAGAAAGAAATCTAATTCCAAGACTATAAAAGCATTGCTGGCTAGAGGGAAGCCAGCTAAACAAAAGAGCCCTCTGACACACTGAGCGCTGACAGAGACCAACCTTGCTCTTCTTTGTTCCAAGTAAGCTGAGTGACGATTCCCTCTTCTCTACAACTGTGTATCACTGGGTTAGTGATGCTTTTGTAAAGAGGGTTTGACAACAATGGAGAGTCTCCTGCCTGCTAAACAAAAAGTGACAACTCCATTTGAAAGCTGTCCCTAGGTGTATTTTACGTGCAGAAATTATCTGTGACAGCCCCAATCAAAATAAAGTTTCATTTCGCTTGGAACACAAATGGACGGTACAGTATGTTATTTGAATGGTACTGTTTTTCCCAATGAATGGTTATGATATTTTCTAGTGAGTTTCTCATAGGCTACTATTTTTAAACTTAGAAAACAAAAGTAGGTTTTCCCTAAGAATGCCGTTTTTGTGTAAGCTAATGCCTGTAACTTATGAAAAACAATGTATGTAGAAAAAGGGATTGACTATATCAATTTGAAAAGCTAGCTCTGGGCACATAAAACCAAAATGCAAAGTGATAAACCGTGTTTCTACCTACGGATCCGTGGACGTATGTGGGCAATCTTACCCTGCTCAACAACACACATCAACACATGGATCCACCCACAAAGACGAAACCGTAAACAACACTTCCGTCTCCGAATTAAAGGGTATGAGCAAGGATACAACTTGCAATTTGTCAAATGTCAGACTACAAGGATCAATGCTTCCTTCTGATATCTGATACACATCATCCCTGGGCTTGAAAAATCACGACAGACTTTGTTTTAAAGAATATTTTCAAAATGCCCACCTGTCTCCTATTATAGGCCAGGGTGCTAAGAAATCTATTTAAGAGTTTCCCATGATTTGATGGTAAATTCCATTTAATTTTTTATACTATTTAAGATAGGCACAAACATGACTTTCTCTGCCTCCTCCCACAAAGTATCCTAAAAACCCCCAGAAGGCAGGGCCCACAGCTGTTTGAAACCTCGTTAGTTTTACAGGTACGTACATCTTCAATAGATTCTAGGCCAGAGGACCAAAGTAGGGAAGAAGGGGGAGAGATTGCTCTGGAAATACTGATAGTGACTTGCCTGTATTCCTTTATCCCATAGTCCTTGCTCTTTCTTGAAAGGTTGTGATATTATTATTGGAATGAAAGGATTCTCTTTTATCTTTTTTAAGGGAACATTTCTGCAAACACAAACAGTTTATAATAGTCTAACTACAAATTTCGGTAGTCCATTGCTGTAAGGGAAAAAAAAAATTACAAAGTTGTGTGTGTGTGTGTTCGTGTGTGTGTGCGTGCGTGCACGCGTGCGCACGTGTGTGTTTGTAAAATTCCATTGCCAAAAGCTTTTTTACAAATCTCATAACCCAAGTTCTCATTATCTAAGGACAGGAACACCTGGATAACAGACAAAAGAGATTTCCAGTGTGAAAGGTTAGGGAGCACCACACTATTGTTCTAATTCCTGAAATCTGGGGTTAGCGTGAAACACTCCTGAGGAGTTGAGCAGAGGGAGTTAAGGGATGGATCCGTGGCACTGTGGTTCACAAAGAAGGTGGCAAAACGGTCTGAGCCAGTCAGAGAAGTGAAGCTCAAAGGGAGTATGGGGCCTTGGAAAACAAATGCTCATGACATTAAAGATTTATTTTTTATTGGATTGTTAAAGCTACCGTGGAGAGGAATAAGAAAGGGAAGGCCACTGCTGGGAGGAGATGCTTTGACATGATAACAGCACCAGAGGAAAGGCAGAGCAACCTGAACTCCTGTTTTGCTTCCATTAGAGGACTGCAGAACCATATAATTTTGGAGCTGGGAAGAAGTGCCGAGATCACTTAGCCCCACCCTCCTGTCTTCCCAGACGGGGAGACGCAGAGACGGTATGTGACTCATCTGACATCTCCAACAAGGGAAGGCAGAAGAGAGGCAGAAAAGAAGAGGATGGTAGGAGGGAGAGAAAAATACACGATCCAAGGTGCTTTAAAGGCATGCCAGTTGCTGGTACTCACAAATTACGTCCACAGTTTTGATAAGAGCTGGGAGGTGTGCCCTTAGGAGCATGGATGGTATCTCTGAGAAATTACAGACCATGGAAGATGTGTCCAGATACTTGAGGTGAGCAAATCACAGTCAATTTTTTTAATGGCCAAAGCAAACTCTAGAAAACTAGAGGTTAATAAGTTCAGTGCTCATTTCAAGCAAAATTCTCTGGAATGTATTGGTAGAGGTACCTGGAGATCATCAACAAGAGTCAGTGACAAATATTAGGTGTGCAAAAGAGTTACAAAAATGTAATTGCCAACAAGAGCCTTCTCTCTTGGTGGAGCAGCCATATTGGGCTGCTTCTGAATAGTAAAGACCACCTTGTGCCCTTAGAAAGTGTTTGAGGCAGAGACCAGATGGAGGAGACAGTGACTTGTGTGCCCTGGGAAGTCTTTCACCTAGGGGAACTTGGCAAGGAGGCATTTCCTGAAGTAGGATATACCACCTCAATCCTGAGAGACAAGGGCCAGAGAAGCCTGTGGGATCACTGACGCTCAAGCATCACCGCCGATCAGGGGGAAGAGACAACCGGAGGGAGGCTGTGCTGACTGGGAGGCCAGACAAGTCATACTAGCCAGGGAGGTTGGCCAGCCAAGCGTGTGACAAGAAATCTCTGTGATCTTAAAGCTAAGAATGGAGCCACCTGGATTCATTCATTTATTTAATACATATTAATTGAACACCAGATGCCTCAGTAACTATGCTGGGATCAGAAACAAAATATAGTTCCTACTTGAATATCTCATTGAAGAAATAAACAAGTAATATCTGTGCTAAATCCTGAGTAACACATTGAACTTCACCCAGGGGAAAAAAATGCATAGAGAGAAATGGCACTATGGCCATTTAGAGCAAGGGTCTTGGGTAATGCAACCAAGGTTGTGGGCCTTAGAAAGTTGGGAGGATAAGGACAGCTTTAGAAAGAAGAGCTTCAAATAGAGAGTTATAGTTTGAGAGGCATTTGTAAAAGGCAATGCATGTAGGGAACAAAAGACAATGTTCCCCAGTTCAGCCACTCTAGCATCCCAGACTGAGCCTTGTCCAGGTTAGGGCAGCGTGTCACAGGGAAAGCACAATGGATCAAAAGAAGTGCTCAAGGAAGGTTGGACCCAACGGCATTTCCTCACTGGGGAAAGGCAGTGCACAGACAGGCCAACCAAAGCTACCCATTCTCATGGATCTTCATAGGAAAGAGTACGGGTGTGTGGCTAAGGGAGATGGAAGCCTCAAGAAGGAACCCTACATCTCTAGCTTGAGCAACTAGGTCACTAATGGTGCTCTATATTGAGGTGTTAGAGTCACAAAACAGCAGTAGTAGGCAAGAAAGGTTTGTAATTAAAAAGGGGTATTAATTAAGTGAAGACCAAGTCTGTCATTATAAAATTCTGGAGACATGACATCTTGAGAGGATGATCAGTTTACCAAGATTAAGAGTTAAACACAAGGAAAGAAAAGGTTCTGCTCTAAAGCACTTTCTTCACTATTCCTGGCTAGAATGAATACCACTGGTAAGGGAGGAAGGATTGCAGTTAAATGAGAATCACATGGGTGTTATACTGTTATAATTAGTCACCTTCTGCCTGAGTTAGCTGTTGACAAATCTTTATATGATGGGACTACATGTACTCCTGTGTGAAGGCCGGGCTCTATTCTCCTGTCTCAGGTAGACTTTTAAGTTGAGCTAGATCGTTGGTTCTGTCTTCTTCCAGGCAAAACAAGGACAGATCTGGGATGTGATTAGACTTGCATCTTGTCTCGCTCAGCCCATTTTGAGATTACCTCACTGTGTAGCAGCTGACACTTAAGTTGGGGCACATCTCTCTAGAGATGGAAAAGGTAGAGCTGACAGATCTGTTCCCTGGGAGTGGAAATTGATTGTTTATGTGTCTTTTTCTTACTCTTGCCGGTAAACTCTGTGAAAGAGAGCAGCAGTTTGGGGTGTAAGATAAGAAAAAGTTTCCTGCCGTGGGAGCTCCCCTTAAATGAGAGGGTCTTCCCATTACCCGGTACTCCATATCGGGAAAACTTCAAATGGAAGCATCAGCCACCATTGGAAGTATGTTGAAGGGATTGTGGTATGTCCAATATGGCAGCTAATAGCCATACGTGGTTGTTGAAAACTTGAAATGCAGCTGGTCCAAACTGAGATGTGCTGCAAAATGTAAAATACACACCAGATCTTGAAGACTTAATATGAATACAGGAGTATAAGACAGCTCTATAATAAGTGTTTTGAATACATGTTGAAATTATATTTTGCACATATTGGGGTAGATAAAACATAGTGTAAAACTAATTTTACTTCTTTAATGAGGCTACTAAAAACTTAAAATTCTACACACACTTCCCGTGATATTTCTACTGCACAGACCTGCTGTAAACTAATGTCATGCAGCCCCACTGTCCTGACATCAGGCTGGTCTTAATGATTCTGTTCTTGATTTGACTGTTTCCCACATAGAGAAGAAATTCTCATTAATTGAGACCATCTTCCCATTTGTTACAACTCAGTGGCATTTTCCCATAATTAATAAACACACTGAGATGCAACCCAACCTCCAGAAAAAAATTTCTTGTTTTCTTTCTTTCACAGTTATAAATGGTTCTAGTGGTATCAACTTTTGTTGTTGTTGTTGTTGTTGTTGTTCAAAAAAAAGGAATAAATAATTTAATCTCAAATACTGGCATTCAAACAAAAACACCCAAAAGCACATACTCTAAAAACTTTCATGCAAACTAGTTTCGGGTGCAGGTCAATGGGGATGATATCCTTTATCAGAGAAGTTAATATTTAGTTAAAATATTACCAATCCACAAATAATACATGATTTTAACATAATGGCCTTTATATCAAATGATGGGATAAATAGAGCCATTGAGACTCTTAATTGAATGGGGTGTGGTGGGAAACATGGATTAGTTATTTGCAGTGAAAAACCTTTTCTTGGCAGGTTTGTAACAGTGCCTGAGAAAAGAAATCCAAATTTATGTCTACTCATATGTGGAGACGGAGCATCAGAGCATGTTGCTAAAGTGCAAGCGGCTTCTCAGAGAGCAGCAAGAGGTCAAAACAGGGACCCTGCTGCAGGCCCAGGGCGGCAGTCACAAAACCAGCATGACCAAAGAAAGCCATACTCTCCCTTCCAGGAAACAGAGCCCGAGCGAGGCTGTGGGATGTTCTGGCCCATTAAGGCATGAGCCTTCTTGGCCATCTCACTGATAGGACGACATGACAGCTGAAACTTCAGAAGGTCTTAAAAAGATTTGCTGCATATTTATTTTAAATGATTAAAACAATGCCAACGAAGCACTGCCTTTTTCTGGTCTGCACCCTCGCTAGTCACAGTGTGGTCCCCGGGGCCAGCAGGGCGAGCTGCGCCGGGAGCTTGTTAGAAATGCAGAACCTCAGGCCCACCTTGGCCCTCTGGAATCAAAATCTGCATCTTAACAAGATCCCCTGGTGGTTCGCATGCAGTGCTTGAAAAGCCAAGCTTTGCCTTTGTAGAAATACAGTCTCTGTCACAGCTGCTTCCTTTCTGTATGGAGAACCCCACGGAAGGTGACCTCCCGCATCTTACTTTGCTTATGAAAAGAGCACCAGCGAGTTGGGGATCCTGGTTGGAGGTAGCTTCCTACCCATCACTGGTCAATTAATGCAGCTTTTAGCTGCAATTATTGGACATCACTGCTCCCCAGATGCTTCTGGCGTCTACAAACAAGTTTTTACCCCATCCTTTCCATGGCACCGGTTTTCTCCCGGAAGTACCTATTTTCTTTCCTTTTGCATCAAGTTGATTTTTGCCAGAATGGAAAAGCTTTGAATTATCAGTTTTTCTAACGTGAACCACTAATGCCTTTCTTAAAGCAGAAGGTGCTTGCCACTCAAACGCCCATAATGGCAGCAAGAATTGCCTCTGGCCTGGGGACTGTTATTCAGCAGCACTATTACTTCCCTCAAGGAAAGGTTATAGATTTGGACTTTTTGCACATGGGGGAACAAAAATGAAATAGGATTCCAGAGAAAGAAAAATAATTTTTGAAAAAGAATTCGACAGTCAACATAGCACAGTGGTTAAGTGTCTAGGCTCTGCGTTCGGGGTAACTAGGTATAAATCTTGGCCCGGCCCTGATGATATCAGGCCAGTTCCTTGTCTTCTCTGCAACTAGGGTTCCTCATTTGAACCTTGGGGACAGTCCTAGTACCACCTGGTCAGGTGGTCAGAAGGTGAGGTGATACATGCAAAGCAATCACTACAGCATCTGCCATAGCAAATTCTTAATAATGTGTAGTGTTGGCTATTATTATTCATAATCCTTAATTTTATTTCTTATCAAAATACGTAGTTTGGTTTCTGAGTGACATTAGGCCAAACTTCAGTTGCATTTAACTAAATATGCAGATGTAAATGTAGCAAAACAACTTCTTTAAAACATGCTGAAATGTCAAATTGCTCTCATTGTCTATAGACCAGGAGGAAAACTATTTGACTTACTAGAAATATAACAAAATCCTACCATTGCAATGGTGCAGGTACACAGCCTCAGCATTATAAGGTACACTGTTGAACCTAGAGCAGCCCAGTGTCGACTAATTAACTTTTCAAGACCTCCAAGGGGTCTCATGGGTGTTTTCCAGGTTTCACCAAGCCAAAGAAGGCTGGAGAAGAGGAAATGGGATTAACTTCTTGATTGGAAGGGTGATTAAACACTGGAACAGGATACCAAGGGAGGCTGCAGGATTTTTATCTCTAGGGAACTTTTAAACAGGAGACACAACTGTCTGGCCTACATGATTCGGGTCTTCTGCCTGGAAGCAGGCAATTGAATGAACTCAAAAGAAAAATTATCTTTAATGTTCATGTTTTTTTAAAAAAACAGGCAGAATTAATTTCCTTTCCAACTTATAGGAAAATACACTCCTGACTGCCCTCCACCCCGAGGTTCCCAGCTCCCCTCCTTGACCACTCTAACTGTCCTTAGCACGGCTGTGATTTACTTGTTCACATGCCTGTGTCTCCTCCATGAGACAACACGGTCCCTGAGGCGAGGGCACGGTTGTTGCATAGGCACACATGGACACCTGATTCAGAAGAGGAGTGGGGTGGCCATTTAATTGCACAGATGGGAAGGCAGTTAAAAGAGTCTTTGAGAAGTGCCAGGGTGGCTCAGTTGATTGGGCAACTGACTCTTGATTTTGGCTCAGATCATGGGCTCACAGTTCGTGAGTTTGAGCCCCACGTCGGGCTCCATGCTGACAATGAGGAACCTGCTTGAGATTCTCTCTGCCCCTCCTATGATCTCTCTCTCTCTCTCAAAATAAGTAAAATCAACTTGAAAAAAAAAAAAGAGAGAGAAAACATTAAAAAATATAAAAGAAATAAAAGAACTTTTGATATTTTCCTACACACAACTTTGAGGTAGCTGATTCATTCATTTATTCAATATTTATTGAGGTGAGCTATGACAAATGAATTAAAAAATAGTTTTATACCACCTCCCATGCACAAGGTAAACCTTCTCCTGAAGAACCCATGGTAGAGCCAGAAGTACACAATGCATTCTTGTACCTCCATGGAGCTAGCAGTTTTAGATTTAAAGAAGTATCCACTACGGGGGTGTCTGGGTGGCTCAGTGGGTTAGGCGTCTGACTTCAGCTCAGGTCATGATCTCGTGGTTTGTGAGTTCGAGCCCCACATCAGGCTCTGTGCTGACAGGTCAGAGCCTAGAGCCTGCTTCAGATTCTGTGTCTCCCTCTCTCTCTGTCCCTCTCCCCCTCGCACTCTGTCTCTCTCTCTCTCAAAAAGAAATACACATTAAAAAAAAAAAAAAAAGAAGTATCCACTGCAGATTGAAAACAATATACTGCAAATCTTGGCCTCTCTCACAGAATTAGAATAGCTTCTTAAAAACCCCATGGGTTTTACCTACTCTAACTCAGAACCATGCAACACATAGAAAAGAAAGAAAATATGGCTGGCTACCTGAGATGAAGGTTTTAGTGCAGATCCCTTCAATCTAACACTTAGCACTAGTCCATTTTCCTACTTGGTAGCTTTTATTCCAAAGGAACATCTCTGAGGCTACCGTTACGGCTGCATGGTGTGTGAGAAGGGTGGGTTTTCCTCCTGCAGGAGGCCTGCTTTGTGAAAATGCTCTCTTGGTAAACAGAAAGGCCACAGTCTATCAGGATTTCAGTTCAGCATGCAAGTGACTGGCCTATAAACATAATTTTTTAACAGCTTTTCTTCAGCAACTCTGACTGTTTAATTAATCTTCAGCCATTAACCATTCATTTAAAATGCCACTTACGAAATCTTAATTTTGCACATTATCAGCTGGTTCACAAATAGCTAACCATGAGCAGAAGCATAATGATCTCTCTCTCCCTGTTCTTAGAACTTACCAAGCTTATAGCCAATTTTGGCTTCTTAATTAACCATATGCATATAAGCACTTAAATTAAATGACAGGTTTTTTTTTCTCAAGAATTAATGTGCAGTGAAATGTTAACACTGACATCATTCTGCTGTCTTTTGGAGGGCTTGAATGCAGTGCCTTGGCCAGGCCACAAGTACTCTGGATGCCCAAAGGTGATACAGGTGCGAGAATGGTCCTCAGATCAGTTGAGTTTCCCTTGTTGATTTTACTCTTGCAATGATATTATGCATGCATTGTTCAAATTCTTCAACTTTCATCTTTTAAGAAAAATAAGAGAGGTCACCCCCAAGACATTCTTTAGCACTGGGCATTCAGAAACAACAAATCCAGCAGCATATTCCTTTTCCGTGGTTGACCCCAATTAGGTGAGTCAGTTCAAACCAAATAAGAGGGCAGGGAAAGATATTCAGGGCAAAAAAATAATTGTCAGCTGATGCTAAAATGACTTTTTCTCTAACTAGGCCTCTGATTATTAGAGCCTACAGAGAAATTACTTGCAATTTTACAGGTGTCAGCTGGGGTCGAGGTCCAAGCTAAAAACTGGGCACAGAATTGTTCAGGATGGTTCATCATAGAACAGGAAGGCTTTGACCCATGAGCCAGTGCCTGGGTCATAGCTGAGATTTGATGGATAGCCCCCATCAAAACCAGCTCCAGTCTTTAGGGACTAGACTATGAGTCTGTAATTGATTTGATTGGTGGCATTAATAAACATTATATTTTGGAGAATTATGGTAATCTTGGGCATTTTTCTTTTTCTTGTGTCCAAATACAGAGATTCCAAGGACAGGCCTAAAAATAATCACAAATGAAAGTTGTGTTGCATCATCTACTAAAACTCCATGCTCCTGGAATGAGGAAAATTGTTAGAGGGTTTATTAAAAATGTTTTACAACACTGTGGGAGTGAAAATGGGAAAAATAGCAGACCGTTTTCTGAATCACAATGTGAATTGAGGTACAACACCTCTGAATTCATTAAACACGTAGTGTAGGAGACACTTCGGTGGTTATGAGCCTCGTTTTAGTTATATTATACCTGTGCAAATTACTGAAGCTCGTTTTGACTGAGAATTCATGTGCAGGTGTCAAAAAAAAAAAAAAAAACCCACAACCAAACAAACATTGACTGTAATTAGAAACATAAATGTACTGATTGACGAAAGAACTTAGAACCAAACATGCGCATAAACAATTTGAGTCTCAGCAAACTTGGCATTTTGTAATCCTGTTAGCAATTCAGTTTTTAATCCAAGTAAGTACTTAAAATACAAGCATATCTTGACTCTGCAATTTCTGAGGCTGGATTCCAAGGAATGACAATTTAGCCTCCTGGAAGACCTTTCAGGCTGAAAGGAATCATGATAGCTTTCCAAAGAACAATGTATAAAATTCACTAAGCTACATCCATTCTGTGATTCCTTCACTGATCATCAATTCATCTAATAAACATGTATTCGGTACCTACTATGTGCTAACCTCTGGGAATGCAGATATTGAAGGTAAGTCTTGCTCACAAAAAGGTACAGTCTGGTTAGGCCAATGTGCAGTCACCCACAGAGTTTAGTTTTGATTTTAGTATTTTCCCTTTCAAAAACTCCCTGAGCGTTTTCCTTTGAGTTAAGAAAGTAAAGGCGACTGTCAAATTGTTGAAAGAAGGAAGACAACTTAACCTAATGACTCAACCAAGTACGGAACCCAGGCCACCAGTATCAGTGCCATGGGCAGCTTGTTAGAAATGTCAATTTTAGGGCTCCACCTCAGAACTACTCAGTCAGGAACTTGGTGGTTCAACAAGCCCTCTAGGTGATTCTGATGCAAAGCTCACATTTGAAAACCATTACCATGGATACTTAAACGTTGATCTTTAACTGCAGAAGCATACATGTGTCAGATTAATAAGGCGTCTCCTAGCCCTGAGAGTAAGTGAGGGGTTGGAAATGGGTTAGATTTCTGGGAGTGAGGATGCATGTCCCTGAATAGGCTGAGAATGATGGGTGCCCTGAGACATGGTGAAGAAAACGGGGAACCTTTTCGATATTGTGATCTGTGCTACGGCATACCTCTTGGGCCAGTGAAGAAAAGGTACCATACAAGCTGATTAACTCATCCTCTTTGTTCTCTGTCTGGTGTTGGCAAGAGAAACTTCTTTCCTTCTTCCCACATGCCAACCTTTCCACATCAGGATTTCCCCCCATGCTGCTCTTCTGTCTGCAATGCTTTCGTTTCCCTTTCACCACCAAACTACTCTTGGCTACGCACTCTTCAAGTCCCAACTTAAATGTCACTTTCTCAGCTAATCTTTCCTTGATCCTTCACGATGTCAAATATGTTTCTAGCACCTGGTGCTTCTCCTTGGTAGTACTTATGATTAAGGAGTATTTAATATTTGTCTTCTCTAGTAGATCATAAGTTCCATGACATTAAGGACTTTGTCCAAATCTCACTCAATAAATATTTGTTGAACGAATGGGGATTTTTTTATTTATTTAAGAAACTGTTACTTTTCTGTCAACCTTATTTCCAATTTGTTTGCCTTTGTGGAAGAGCAGCTTAAGACCACTTAGTGGTTTCTGCTAAGCATTCAGTGGTCTGAGCAGTGGGAGGTATAGACCAGTCTTCATTGGGGGGGCTGAGCACTCCAGTCTTCAGTAGGGAACTTCATGCCTTCAGACCAGCCTGCAACTTCAGGTTGAGTAGCAATGAACTCAGGAGCAGGAGCAGTCCATTCACCCTGAAATTCCTCCTTGGACACAGCCTTTTCAGCAGTGGCCTGCTCTTCCTTTTCAATCTCCTCAGGATCTCTGTAGAAGTAGAGATCAGGCATGACCTCCCAAGGGTGTTCATGGGCAATGGTGCCATGCATGTGCAGAACTTCCCAGGTCAGCATCCACCACATAAGACCCACTGAGTGAGCTCTCTTGTTGTTCAGGGATGGCAATGTCCACAAAGCACAGGGGAGAGTCAGTTACACAGACCAACGGTAGGCAGGTTAACATAAGATGCCTCTATGAGAGGCTGGTAGTCAGCCCTGGCATCAGGAACCACCATAGGCCTTGGCTCTCAGAAGGCTGCCTGGATCTGGTTAGTGAAGGTTCCAGGAGCAAAGTGGCCAGCAACAGGAGTGGTTCTAGTAGCAACAGCAAACTTCAGCGCAGCTCAGTGGCCAGTATTCCTGGATGACATGACACTGACATTAGCTGGGTTTTCAATGGCAACAATGGCATGGAATGCCAGCAGAGACTTCTCCCAGGTTCCCTTCAGATTTATGGTAGACACCACCACTTTTCTTTATTGATGTGCTCTTCCATCTGCAAGTCAAGGCTGGTGCCACCTGAGTGGGTTCCTGTTGCAAGGAATTTGAGGACAATCTCCTCCTTCATTTGCAGGACATTAAGGGCTCCTGCAAACTTGTGAAAGGTTCCCGTGAAGCAACAATGGGAACACAAAACAATGCCATATGGACATGTCCCTGGGTGGAAAGGCCGAATGGGGAGTTATTAAATCATAAATTATATGGAATTCAAATGAGTATTAAAGAACCATGTTTCCTAATACATCATCAGCGGTAATCCCCTTTTCTTATATTTTTTAGATATTTCTATTTTCTACTTCCTTGCCTGATGGATCTAGTAAAGGAAAGGGCATCTTAACCAACAGTGGCAGAAAAATGAGAAAAGAAATGGCTAACATTTGTTTGAGCACTTAATATGAGGCAGCTAGTATTATAGGTTTGAGCTGCATTAACTCTTCAAGTATCTAAAAATTCTATGAGACATGGTATCATTTTTTTCCCTGGAGGTGAAGAGAGGCTCTGAGATGTTAGATATTCTAGTCAAGGACCACAGAGTGGTAGAATTCAGATTTACACCTACGATTCATACCCAACTTCAAATTCTATGCTTTGACCACTAGAAGAAAGATAATCATCTCAAGAGAAGTAATAAACTGACAGTTAAATACTGTTCAAGGGGCAACACAATATATGCAAAAGGTCTTAATACTGAGAATATATTAACTGCTCAATGAATACTATTATTAGATACCATCACCATCATCATCACTTCCCTCATCCTTAGTCTTGAAAATCCTCATAAATATGCTTCTAGAGCCTAAAACCCACATCTGAACAGATTCTGGACATACTTTATTTGATAATAGTTAAGTTTGGAGAAATCCTCTCACAGAAAAAAAAGACCCAAAAGGAAATTTATGAACTGAGCCTCTTCAAAAGTATAGACTCAAATGATATGAAAATCACCATTGAAGTCTACTGCTTTACATTTTTTGCTTCCCAGTAAATCGGTTTTGAGACTTGGAAATCACATACGCTTGTGAAAGTTGTTTTCCAGACTCTAAACTGGAATAAGGCACATTACAAGCCTTTTGGTACTATAATGTCCCAAAGTTCTAAAACACTTAGATCTATATCCGCTTCTTGTTCTTGGCATTTCTCAATTTTTGCTCACTTAAGTCCCCAGAAAAACCAATTTTTAAGACATTTGCCAGCTTTCACCAATACCAGCCTCACTATCAAAATAAAAAGGCAGGAACAAAGCTGCAGCAAGCAGAAGCCATGGTAGAAGTGGAGGGCCACCAGATTCATTCTTTTTATGGAAGAACGGAGACATTAACTGCAAGAGAAAACAAACCTATCCTTCCTCTTGCTCAATATGGTCACTGAAATGGTGACGATGGCCTGGAGGGTCTCTGAGTGAGAGCATGGTAGGGAGAGACACTGTTTGGAAATGCTATTAATGTAAAGGTTCACAAGACCAATGCTCAAGAGCATAGAGTGACTGCTCTTCTGTGGGGCATCAACAAGAAAGACCAACATGAAAAACACTGAATGCTAATGCTAATGACCAATCTCTTCTACACCTTGCCCCAAATCAGTATGTATTTAAATTCAAATCTGAAATTGTTTATGAGTGCCTACTCTGTACCAGATCCTATACATGTGGCCTTCATATATAGTAGTATGTTTAGTCCATTAATAACAAAGTGTATTAACTATAAATTTACATTGTCATAACATTAACACTTAACATTAAAAATGGATATGGGAGTTCCATTTTTGATAATGGTAGAATAGTCTGCTGCATTCTCACTTTCATGAGAAGAACCAGAATAGCTGGACAAACATGAGGAAAAAACCTGCTCGAAGGCATTGGAGAATGAAAGGAGCCAGAACTTGAGGGACCAAGATTGATTCTGACATGTAGATAAGCACACTGAATCAAGCTTAATATCCTG